>NC_141627.1:43426633-44842883 GCF_047967505.1 Dipteris shenzhenensis | reverse complement strand
GAAAATGTAAAGTAGCTCGGATAAATATTACAATAAAACATTCCAATAACTTGTAAAAGGGAAAGAAAAAGGCATAAATTGGAAGGAAAAGGAAAGAGGAAAAAACAAGTGAAGGTGAATGAATATGGAGTTTGGCTCATTTGTTGCTTGTTTCGTGCCACATTGAGATTAATTAGTATGTTCATGACTTGATTTATCCTTGTGTGTAAGTAAATTGTAATTTGCTTTTAAATTCTTACCTTTTCATGGAACTCATAAGCCTTCTTGAGATCAATTACACACTTTATGAGAAGAAAGAGTACGAGGGACTCCTCTCTACTTGCTTCCCTCATCTAGGAGCAAAGGCACAAGAGTTCGAGCTACATAGTAAGTTTAGTGAATTTGGGCAGTACTTGGGAGTATGACATCCTAGAGTTTGTCAGGAACCAATCCTTGAGCTCTTGAGAGCATGTTAGACTATGACATCCTATAGTTTGTGAAGAGAAAATCCTTAAGCTCTCGAGAGCATGTTAGATTATGGAGCTTTAAAATAGAGTAGAGAAGTGGGCAAAAATTGTTAGTAGCTAGAACTAGTCGTGAACATAGCATGCACACTTGGTAATTGTGAGCTACTACCCTTGGTAGGGAAGGAAATCTAGTACAAGTGGTGACAACACTAGGAAAGAATTCATAGCATACTACCACACTTGGGAAGTATGAAGTACTGCCCTTGGTAGTATGTATACTCACAACCCTAACAAAAGGATTCATAGTGGACTAGCTTACCTCCTAATGGAGAACAGCCTAAGTATAGTCTCCCTCTACTACCACCAAGGCATTGCTAAGCAAGCCTTAGTGGTATAGGAGAACACAGATGAAGGACTCCAAGATAGACTATGGGGGGAAACTTCATCACAAAGATTACAACACGAGGGCTTTGTATCCTTGAAGCTGAGGCTAAGCCTAAGTCAATTGTTCAAGATGCTACCTTGAATGTAGCTAGACCTAGGAGTCTAAGCTAGTTGGTTAAGATGCGACCTTGAAATTAGCTAGACCTTGAAGGTCTCTAGACCTAAGAGTGTAAGTTATTTGTTTAAGATGCTACCTTGAAGGTAGCTAGACTTAGGAATCCAAGTTAGTTGTTTAAGATGATACCTTGAAGGTACCTAGACCTAGGAGAATGCACTCAATGCTTGGAATCGTTGTTCATGTACCTGATTTTGTTGGACCCTCATCTCTTGTTGTGTTTTCTCCACCATTGCTCTCTAGTGATGAGTTCGTTTTTTCATCTAGTCTTATATCCTCTATCAATTCTCAAAATTGGCATTTTGGGAGCCTTGGTGATAGAGGCCAAGAACCACTTCACAATCCTTGTATTGTTTAATAGATTTATATTTGATGCAACATTCACGTCTTTAAGAGCTCTAATAAAGTAGTTACTAGAAACTATAGAGGAACCAGACATAGTAGTGAGCATGTGTGATAAGAATAGGAGTCTTATGAATGAAAGGAGTCCTTGGAGGGTGAGACAAAAGAAAGGTGGTAGTAAGCCTAAAGAAAGGCATGCAAGGTTGAGATAATGTCTTGGAGAGGGCAAGGTGAAAGACTTGCATGGGAAATACACTATATTTTAGGCATTGTGTGCATGCATTGATAGCACTATATTGCAAATGCATGTACTTAGAATGTTTAAAATCCAATGTGAGACAATAAAAGACAATGGGTTTTCACACAAAATTCTTGTATCTACAACATTAACTAGTGTTGTTTCAAGCTTTCATGTTCTGTTGATCTATAAAATCTAGTTATGGCACAAGTTTAAATCCAATGTGAAAACATTAAGCACAATGGGTCTTCACATATAATGGACATATCTATAACTCTAGTTTAACTTTCCATATGCTACTAAATGTTTAAAATCTAGTATAGCACAAGCTAAATTAAATCAAGTGTAGCACAAGATACCATGCACAACTAATTTATATCAAACTACATGCTTGGTGCATGTTTATCTATCACGTTGAGGGCAAAATTATTTCCTCATGAACTAATATTGTGCATTTGTACAAATCCATATTTTGCTAGAGGAACTATGCACTAATACAAATCTGTCACACTAGATTTGTACAAGTCATAAATATCCAAGTATTTATCAAATAGCTGAAATGAAATGATTCTTAGTTGTAAGCTTGAATCTAGTGTGATAACTTTGCGTACATGAAATAAGTTTGCACACTTAATAGACGCTCACTTGGATACCATAGGAACAAAAAATTACATGCCAAATTTTTTTTTAAAGGAATGCACATGTGATCTCTTGCCATGACTCCATGTACCATTAGGGGGTCAAATTATTTCCTTATGAACAAATACCATAAAATGGTACAAATCCACATTTTTCTAATACTATAATATAATGCCATAAATACTATAACTATTGATCAAATAGCTAAAACAAAATGGTCCTTAGTTGTAAGCTTTGACTCAGTGTTAGGGATTTGCATACATAAAATGAATTTTCACACCTAATTAACATTCAATTACAACATGCCATAGATATATCTCTTCTTTGGGCTTGAATAACTTCAACGCATCTCTCAAATGAGGGCCAAGTGAAGAATAGGTATTGATTGAAGGATGGCTAAACAAGTAATCTTTTTAGCATGTAAAGGAGAGTATAACAAGTCAAAAAAGGGTGAAAAGATATAGAAGCCAAATAGAGCGCTAGGATTTAATGGTATGCCTTACAAATTTTAGTTCCCTTTCATGATTATGGGCCACATTTCAAGGAACTTGCATTATAAGCATGCACTTGAAAATAATAAACAATGATGGATTTGTCAAAACGAACATGGCACATCTATTAAATGAATATTTTTACTAAGTCCATTTTTTTCTTAAATAAACTAATAATATCACCTTGAGTAAGTTATATTTTGCAAATGTTTACAAGTGAATATATGGAAAATTTAAGACCTTTCTAGTTTTGGCAAAACTTATGAAGTTTTAGAGCATGCTCTCAAATGTTTTCTACACCAAAAAGGTGACCAAACAAGCTTCTCTATTTAAAAGGGTGGCCATGGGTTACCTTATTTCTTACCTCATGTGCAAAAGGGTGGCTATGTTCTACTATATTTGTTGTCTTATGCCCAAAAATGTGGCCATGAGCTACCTATTTTAAAAGGGCAGCCATGGGCTATCCTATTCCTTACTTATCTGCAAAAGGAAAATCATGGGCTACCCTATTTCATGCCTTATATCTAAGGCTGCCTTATATTGAAAAGGGTAGCCACAAACCAACTTGTTTCCCTAGCCTATGACATGACTGACCTTCGTGTGATCTAAAGAGAGACCTATGGAAAAACTACCTTTTACCTCCCTTTTGACTCTAAAGTAATTTTTATGGCTGAATAGAAATTTGGTGACCACCTTGTTCATTGGATAGCCTCCCTAGTTTTAGAAATATCATGGTAGTTTATAAGTACATACACTAGATTTGCATGCACACATACATACATGTGTGTGCGTATGTGCACATACACACATGCACATGCCTTATATGTTTATAGCATATAGCATACTACATAATATATGTTATGTAATTCATTGTATATTACAGATCCTCTAAAACATAGTATATATAGACATATAAGTAACCAAGCATATACCTCTCTCTCTCTTTCTACACGCACACACACACACGTGCGCATGCATGCACACACGCAGACATGCAGACACGCACATACATACATACATACATACATATACATATACATATACATATACATATACATAGATATATATATATATATATATATATATATATATATATATATATATATATATATATATATATATATATATATATGGTGGTCATGGGGATAATGGAGAAAGTGGAGAACGAGGTGATGGTGGTAAGAAGGGAGAAATTGAAGAAGATAAAGGTGGAAAGGGTGGAGAAGACTGATGTAGAAGAGAAGGTAGTGGTGTTGGTGGTAGTCTCCTCTCTCTCTCTCTCTCTCTCTCTCTCTCTCTCTCTCTCTCTCTCTCTCTCTCTCTCTCTCTCTCTCTCTTTCTCTCTCTCTCTCTCTATCTATCTATCTATATAATATATATGTATATATATATGTATATATATATATGTAGATAATGGTGGTGGTGATGGTGAGGTGGGAGTGGTGGTCATGGTGATAATGGAGAAGAAGATGGTTGCTAGAAAAGGAGGTGGTGATGGTGGTGGTAGTGATGGCAAAGGAAGATGGAGGTGGAAAGTATAGGTGCAGGGGTGCAGGAGGAGGAGGATGAGTAGAGGTGGAGGTGGACATGGAGTTCAAGGGATGGGTGGAGGGGAAGAGGCAGATGTAGAGAATGAAATGGAGATGGAGGAGGAGGATTAGAAGGACTGATGGAGGTGGACATGGAAGCAGAGGTGGAGAAGAAGAAGGAGGAGGACTAGAAGATAAGTACATAATGTCTAACATAGCATAATATTTAACACATGAGTTGGGGTATTGGTATAGACATTAACAAGTGAGCTCAAGGTCTTGGGTTCAAGCCCTTTGAATACAATAGAAAAGGTGCTTAAGCTTGCAAACAAGGTGGTATTTTTAAGTTTTAAAATGAAAACTAAAGAATAGCTACATTTTGGCCTCCTTTCTTAATTAGCACCAAAAAAAGGCCACATCCTTTATGAAGGCAGGTCTAAAAAGTTGTTGTATAATGTAAGGCAAGCTGTAAAGGGTGGCTACTAGGCTTCCATCTATAGGGGTTAGAGGGTGGTTTTAGGCTGCCTTATTAGACCATAATTATTGCAGTGCTACTCTTTAAGGGCTACATTGCACACCATAGCATCTATGTGAAGAATAAGCTTTTGATATTTTTAAGTGAGCTCTAATGTTGTATATTCCAATGCAAAAGTTTCGCTAACAATATAGTTTTTGTAGCTTTAGCACCATGTCAAGGCTCCTAAAGTGAGAATATTATGATAACCATGCCATATCTTAAATAGTACGAATGACACATTCAATGAAGTATAGGATTTATTGAGAGTTTTGGAACTAAAGGGCCATTAATTTAATAATTAAATTCCAATATGTGATGTCTTTCTCTTGGAATTTTTTGCTATGCGCTTAATTTTTAAACATACACGTTGGGAAGTTCTCAAATCTATAAGAATCACAAGTCCGCTTTTCAATCTAGCTACTTTACATAAATTGACCTGAGTGCATTCAATACCTAGTAGATAATTTACCATCAAATAATGCTTGCCCACCTAGATTTATCCATGTGAGCATGTGTATCAATGATGTTAAGTGGAATTTAATTATGTAGTCCATTGATATTCCTATAATTTCCTTTTTTGGGATGCTAATCTCTATTTTGTCATTTACAACTACTTGCTATGGCAAAGAAGCATGAAGGAGTTGTTTGTATGGTCCAATAATTTACTTCCAACTTGAGCATTATTGTATCCCAAGCCTCACATGATGTAGACACTTTTCCAAAAGAGCCTCTCAAATTTGTCTTTTTGATAACTCTTTTTTGTTAGTGTTTTTCATGCCAATTTTGGATGAAGATGATGTAGACGTAGCAGAGGATTCTAAGTATTCATTCAAGGCTCTATCTCTCCCTGCTTAATGTAGTCCAAATTCCCCTCTAATGCAATTAGAGGATTCTAATATTCATTCAAAACACTATCATTTTCCTTCATGCTATAGTCCAAAATTTCCCTACTTTCCATTTAGATAGGTTGAAATGGATGAAATTTCCTTTAATCATGTGTTGTGGAAGTTAACCTATGCATAAGTGCATGCATCTCTCAACGTGTAAAAGTGCATTCCATCTCTCTCAAACTTGGTGCACCAAGTGCACACTCTTTTAGAAGGCGATTTAGGTAGTTATTTGATTGTAACAGGCAGAGAAGAGAACAAGAGAGCAGTGTGCCGATTCTCTTCCTCTGACCTGAGTTGCTAGGTTAGGGAGTTTTCATTGCAAGCCAAGGTGGCTTGGTTGTATCAAGTTAGTTTGATTCAATGGGAATGAGCAAGCAATTGATTGTTTATTTTGTGCAATTCTGATGTACCACCTCCATTCTCTAAGTGTTTAATTGTGTTATAACATGATGTTCTCCTATCATCATACAATTCTTCCTAGTTAGCTAACCCTGACTTGTGTGTGTTTTATATGTTGGCACCTGTTCTATACTAGAGCACACTTCCCTTAGGATTGCAAGAGTGGGCATCTTCACCAAGTGCAACACTAGATTGGGAAGTAAACCAAGCATTTTGAGTTAGCTGAGTTGGGGATTAGAAGCGTCAACATTTTGGTGATCCTACTAGGGAAGGGGGAAGGGTCGAGTGAATTCAAGTTGATGAGCTATCAGAGTAGGAATTTAGAGAGCCGATTTGGTAAGCTGTGTCTAGAATAAGAGAGTTCATGTTAGCTTGTCAAGTGAAACAACTGTTTGGAGTCATGGCTACTACTGAAAATTTATTCAAGTAACTCCAAACGAGTAGTGTCAACTGGTATGTGCTTGAAGACTGGGGTGTGGAATGCAAAAATTACTCAGATTGCTCTTTGACTTCTTTCTGAATTAAGCAATGGCTAATACACATGGCCAAACATGAAGAGTATTTGAGCTAGAGGCACTGGTTACATTCGACTATGCGAAGTGGACCAGAATGCTAACTTGTGGCATGCTTTTCACCTCCGTGTTCCTTTTTTTTGTTTTTTTTGTTCCTTGTTAATAGGTTATGCATAAGTGCATCCATCTCTCTCAAAGTGTTACCTTCTTGACTTGAGGGGCAATAAAAGCATCCTAAAGGAGGCTGCCAAAAGCAACTATCGAACAGGAGCAACAAGGATGAGAAGAGAGACTACTACTTAAGGGATGCATGGAATCTATATTGTCACTATATTGATCGCACTTTCATAATGTCAATTTCTAGGTAGGGCGTGCACATGACATTGATTGGTTTGACTATTGCATATGACTTTTTTGGAGAAGTGGCAAGCGATGTTCTACTGCTACTCATCTATGCTTGACATTTGGAAACAAGTTACAAAAGTTATATCTCTTATAGTGGAATCAACTTCCACCAAAGTCATTTGAAGCTTATATAATATGAGAGCCCCACTTTTGACTCATTTGTAAATATACTAAGAGGAGTCCTTCCTATTTTAGGCAAGGAATCTACCTTTGACAATTTGCTCCATTGCACTTGGTTTAATGAAGTACCACATCCTTCATTGTTATGATGTTAGAGTTCTATAGATTTTATATATGGACTTAGCATTTGGCTTTTCTTTTATAGTGCTTATGCAATGAACTTTTATCTCTTTCTTCTACTAGATGCTATTCCTTGTCTTATAATGGGTTCTTTTATAGCAAATCAATATTCCTTATGCTATAATGTTTATAGAGCCTTGATCACTTTTTTGGCCTTCATAATAGATGAATGAGTTTTTGTAAATCCAAAGGTGTAGGTAGCAATTATGTACATAACATATGTCAACTCCTAATTTCCATAGTTTTTGCCAAATATTCCATACTTCAAGAAGGTGAACTATTACTTGGTGGCCTACATAAGACTCTAAATGCTTTGTTTAGGAGCATTTGCCAGCAATAAACCTCTTATTTACTATGCATATGAAGTCTTTTTCACTCATGTTCGCATGTGGTTATCTGGATCCTTAAATCACAAAGCATATAATGAATTTCAATAATTTGGGACATCCCTTTGAAAAACTATCAAAATTAAATCTATGTTAAATAAAAAAATTAGAAATAGTGTTTTAAAGGGATTGAAAAACTTTTTCCCAACCCCTTAAACCATAAGTTGCTCTTCTTGTAGGAGCAATTTTAGGATTGCATTCATGTGAATCAATTCTTAAAATCAAAGCTATAAAAATTAGTTTAATCTAGATCATTTTAAACCATTGTTATAGAGATTGAAACTATTAAAAGCTTTAACTTTGTTAAGATTGACCAAATCATGTAATCATGGAAGTTTTTAAGGTAATAACACCTACGATCATGCAAAAAAGTTATCAACCTTCGCCCAACCTTGAACTATGTTGTGATTTGTGATGACCTAGTAGCCAAAAACTATAATGCTAATACAAGGACATATACAAGCATTATAGAATATGGTGTTGATATAGAGGCTTATTGGTTAATATAGATTGTTTATGTTCCTACACCAGTGACAACTAAAAAGATACCTACAATATGTGGCATGATGTTGATGTTATATGTCGAGGCATACCATTGATATTTTTAAGGCAATGTCCTAGTGAGTCCTTTTATGTAGATTGGGGCCTCCATCATGGCATGGATGCTCTTACAATCTTTGGATTGGTGGGTGGCGAAAAGCCTTGTGGTGGAGGCATCCTAAATTTTGTTACATGTTATGGAAATATGTTTAATTAGGGTTCATAGTTATGGCACCATTTCTCTATTCAATCTTTTGATTGGGTGGATTAGCAGAAGTGCCGTGATAGAGGTCTACAAAAATATGTAATGTGTTATGTATAATATGTTTGTTTAGGGATCCAATTGTGGTGCCATTAATCTGCTTGATCTTCAAATTAGATGGGTACAAAAAATGTTGTGATTGCATTCTCTATTGTAAATTGTCTACATAAACCAAAGAAGCATGCTATGATGTTGCTTCTCTCCTCGGTCTTCAAACTAGGAAGAGGAAATAAACCCATTGTAGTTGCTTCATATTACGAAGAGATGTGAATGAACTGCCAAACCCTTGTTATTCCTCCCACTAAAGGAGCATGAGATTCATAGTGGTGGTTCCTTCCTTGTAATGACAGGGAGAGAGGTTTAGAAAGGAAGTGGTATAGCATGTTTTAGCATGTCAAGTTGAGGAACATAATTCGCATGAAATAATAGCATGACGATTTGGAAAGGAACATTGATTATTTTTACTTAACCATTGCATGACAAATTATTACACGAGTGAAATGTAGTCTGTACAATTATGTGTGATGTGTCATTTGGGTAAATTGTAATTTTGGCAGTTGCATGCAAGAATATAAACCATGTATATATTGTGCTATTTTTGAAATGGATCATGCATGACATCATGTGTTAATCATATAATATTTTTGTTAGATATCAATGCTCCACTCTTGTGTAACTACGCGGGAACCAGCTAACTCTACTTGCAAGCCCCCCATACGAGGAGAAGGCATTTGAGTAGCTCGGTTATCCGGTAGGTCCTGGTTTGGACACCAGATGGGGGCCATGTGTGGCCTGATGGCTGGACAGAGTTAGCACACTGCCAACTAGGCTACATGCAAGTGCAGGAAGGCATCCCATGATTGACCGCATTGACGGTAGACGGAGCATTTCTTGGGGTAGCCCACTCTTGGGTTGCGAGGCCCGTTTGGAGCCCCAGATGATCCCGGATAGCTCTAGACCAAACAGAACCGTAGATTAGTTGCTCTATTTTATGCCACGGTTCTATCGTGTGGTCGGTGGCCTATTTCGGGACCGCGATTGTTTTGGGCGGACTGGGTCGGTCACCCAATTGGGTCCAACGGACTATGACTAGTGGCTATATAAGAGCAAGCCCGTGAAGCCCATTTCATCACTAGCTATAGCAACCCTGATTCCTTAGCATCCATCCTCCATCCTCTACTATTTCCACCTCGCCATCGAAGCTTCTTTCACACTATAGAAATCAAATTTTTGAGTCTCCATACTATCTGCTTTTCTCTCTTGCATACGAGATCCTCTTACTTGTTGAGCACAGACGTTGTATTATTTTCTTACATGGTATCAGAGCTTGGACTCTAGCAAGAAGATTTGGTAGTGTGTTTCTGTTTGCGAGCACATTGTGAGAGATGGCCCAGCCCGCAGGACTGCGAATCCCACTGTTCGACGAAAGCGGAAAGTTGGACAGCTCTAATTATCCACTCTAGAAGTTCAAGATGAAGACCATCCTAAGCGCATACGAGCTTTGGGATACTGCTACTGGGGTGGATATGAAGCCGGTTGCGAGACTGGCGGATCCAACCAATGCATGACAACAGATAGTACCAACTGCGAATGAGATTCTCGCGTGGACAAGAAGAAATGTAGATGCGCTGTGTTCTATTGTCTGTAGTGTAAGTGATTTCGTTATGGCGTTAATTCAACATGTCACATCGAAGGAGGCATGGACGGTCTTGAAAAATCAGTACGAGACCACGAACGAGATGCGGTTTCAGAATCTGGAGACTCAACTCGCGAACGAGAAACTGTTTGAGTCTGAAGCAGCATAGAAGTTCATTACCAGGGTGAAGAATCTGCACGATCAGATGACTGTGATTGGCATCACCATCACCAGCGAGAATCTAGTATGAAGGTACATACGGATTCTCCCACCAAAGTATGACGGTCTTGTTACGGTGTTGAATACATAGAACAGAAATCCACCCCTCAACTTTGAGGATTTCAATGCAATGCTTCTAGAGGAGGAGATGCGTCCAAAGATGAGGACTGGAGAAGATTTGGCTTTCTCAGCTGGATCAAAGAAAGGTAAGGGTAAGGACTTTGGTAACCCATCTTCTTCTGATGAGAAAAAGAGAAAGAAGAAGATCAAGTGCTTCTATTGCAACAAGGCAGGGCACAAGCAGAATGAGTGCTGAAAGAAGATTGCAGATGAGAAGAACGGAGTAAAGAAAGAGTCTAGCAATCGCGCGCAGGCTCGCGCGCAGGCAGTACTAGTAGAGCTATGCATAGCAACTGAGGAGATTTGCATGGAGGCAGTTCATGTACCTATGGATGAACCTTGGATTATTGACAGTGGTGCATCGTGCCACATGACTAGTTAGAAGGATTGGTATACCTCTCTATAGCCTCTCTATAGCCGGTAGGGAATGACATCCTGGTAGTAGTCGGCAATGATGCAAAATGTCCAGCAAAAGGAAAAGGCACGATTGCTCTCAAGTCAGATGGAGTCGTAAAACAGTTGTCCGATGTTCTTTATGTGCCAGATATCAAGAGGAACTTGTTGTCCGTTTCTACGATCACAGATCGGGACCTCAAAGTTCAATTCAATAAGAATGGCACATAGATTTTGGATCTTCAAGGAAAGGTCGTTGGTAAAGGTACACAGCGCAACATCTATAAACTCTCGGCTTTCAATGCTCGAGCAAATGTGAAGAACACTAAGCCGTGGCATGAGAGGTTTGGTCATCTAAACCTTAGTTCTTTAGAGGAGATGCATAAAAGTGGAATGATTGCAGACCTACCAGAAATTACAGATCTGCCCGATGTATGTGAAGCTTGCATGATGGGCAAGTAGCATCAGCAACCCTTTCCTAAAGAGGCAAGTAGGGCAAAGGCTCCTCTAGAGCTTGTTCACATGGACCTTTGCGGAAAGATGAAGACGGAAGCTTTGGGTGGTTCCTACTCCTTCATGATGCTGATCGACGACTACAGTAGAAGGATATGGATATACTTCCTGAAGACTAAAGACAAGGCTTTTAGTAAGTTCAAGGAATGGCATGTAATGGTCGAGAAGGAAACGGGGAGGAAGGTGAAGATATTGACATCAGACAAAGGTGGAGAGTTCACATCAACTGAATTCGAAAGTTACTACAAAAGTCACGGGATCAAGAGGTAGAAACCCCCACCACATACATCACAGCAAAATGGAGTAGTAGAACGCAAGATGCACGAAGATGCACGTCATCTGTGAAATGGGCAGGAGTATGATGAAAGGGAAAGATTTGCCAAAGACATTTTGGGCTGAAGCATGTAGCACGGCAGTTTACATTTTGAATCATAGCTACACGAAGGCTGTGAATGGGGATAACTCCACTGTAGGCCTTTTTTGGTAGGAAACCTTCAATTGCATATTTCAGAGTTTTTGGATGTGACTATTTTGTGCATGTCCCTGATGCTAATAGGACCAAATGGGAACCGAAGAGCCGGAAGTGTATTTTCTTGGGCTACAGTGAAGAGGCAAAGGGTTACCATCTCTATAACCCTGTTACTAAAGAAGGTAATAGTAAGTTGCGATGTGGTCTTCTCAGAACAGCCGCATCAATTAGAGGAGGATGCTTCCTTCCCAGACAACCAGGACCAGGATATCCATCCAGTACCACCACCAACAACAGACCGAACTCCCCCAACAGTGCTTGGTGGGAGGATTCAAGATAAAGAAGATGAAGAAGAGCCTGCAGAACCACAATGGCAATGGCCATTCCCGAAGTGGGTAAAGCAACTTTTGGATGGCAGAGAACCTCCAGCCATTGAGGAGGAACCATCCAGACACTGCCGGTCCAAGAGATTAGAGGAGCAAAGAAGGGTGTAGGAACACTTGGTCAACTATGCTTTGATGACAGAAGTGATCCGTGCTGATCAACCCAAGTGTCTTAAAGAGGCACAGGGTGATGATAGGTGGATGGAGGCTATGCAGTCAGAGTATGGCTCCATAATGAAGAACAACACTTGGGACCTTGTGGATCGTCCACCAAAATGCAAGATAATCGGCACCAAGTGGGTGTACAAGACCAAGTACAAGTTTGACGACACGTTGGATAAGTACAAGGCTCGGCTCATGGCAAAAGGATTCGCACAGGTACATTGTTTTGATTATCAGGATACTTTTGCTCCCATAGCTCAACTAACCACAATTTGCAGTGTTTTGGCTGTAGCAGCCCAGGGAAGTTGACCCGTGTTTTAGATGGATGTAAAATCCACCTTTTTGAATGGAGATCTCAAGGAGGAGGTATACGTGGAACAACCACCAGGTTTTGTGATCCTCGGTTCAGAAGGTAAAGTCTGTAAATTGAAGAAGGCACTTTACGGGCTGAAATAGGCCCCACGAGTGTGGTACCAACAGATTGTTGCTCAGGAGGAGCCCATTTGATGCAAATTTGTATATCTTCAAAGAACGAGGCAAGTGTATGATCGTGGTCCTTTATGTGGACAACCTTTTCATAATAGGGAACCATGAAGAGAAGATCTCACAGACAAAGCATTTGCTAGGAAGAGAGTTTGAAATGACAGACCTCAGACTGATGCATTTCTGTTTGGGGATTGAAGTTTGGCAAGAGCTGAAACAGATCTTCATTTCACAACTGAAGTATGCTGGAGAGATACTGAAGGCATTTGGCATGGCTGAGTGCAAGATAGTTGGTACCCCTATGGAGGTTGATGTGAAGCTCTCAAATGAGGATTCATCACCACTGGTGGACGAAGCAAAGTACAGAAGACTTGTGGGCAATTTCATTTACTTGTGCAACACGTGACTGGACATCAGCTTTGCGACTGGTGTACTAAGCAAGTTTTCCAATAAGCCCCGGAGGGTAGGGATGCGGGTGTTGAAATACATCAAAGGCACACTTGATTATGGCATCACCTATACCAAGGGCAACATCTTGACCGGATTCTGTGACTCAGATTGGACAGGAGACGTGGACAGCAGGAGATTAGTGACAGGTTACTGTTTCTCACTTGGATCTGGAGCTGTGTCATGGGTCAGCAAGAAGCAACCCACAGTTGCTCTTTCTTCTACTGAGGTTGAGTACAAATTAGCATGCTTTGCTTCTTGCGAGGCAGTGTGGTTGAGGAGGATTTTAGGGGACATGGGTGCAGTATAGAACAAGCCTACGTAGTTATCATATGACAATCAGAGTTGCATGGTGATTGCAAAGAACCCTGTGTTCCATGCTCATACAAAACACATTGAGATTCAATATCACTTTGTATGCAAGCTCATCATGGATGGAGAGGTCGACTTGGTGTACTGTTCGACTATAGAGAATGCTGCAGACATCTTCACGAAGGCTCTTGAAAGAGACTTGCTAGAGAGGCATCTTCATCAACTTGGCATTGGGCCGAAAAAGTAAGTTCACTTGCGGGTGGACATTGAGGGGGGGTGTCAGATATCAATGCTCCACTCTCGTGTAACTACGTGGGAACCAGCTAACTCTACTTGTAAGCCCCCCATATGAGGAGAAGGCATTTGAGTAGCTCGGTTATCCGGTAGGTCCTAGTTTGGACACCAGATGGGGGCCATGTGTGTCCTGATGGCTGGACGGAGTTGGCACACTGCCAACTAGGCTACATGCAAGTGCGGGAAGGCATCCCATGATTGACCACATTGAGGGTAGACGGAGCATTTTTTGGGGCAGCCCACTACTCTTGGGTTGCGGGGCCCCCGTTTGGAGCCCCAGATGGTCCTGGATGGCTCTGAGCCGAACGGTTCTATCGTGTGGTCAGTGGCCTATTTTGAGACTGACCATTTTGGGTGGACTGGGTCGGTCACCCAATTGGGTCCAACTGACTATGACTAGTGGCTATATAAGAGCAAGCCCGTAAAGCCCATTTCATCAATGGCTATAGCAACCCTAATTCCTTAGCATCTAGCCTCTATCCTCTACTGTTTCCAGCTCACCATCAAAGCTTCTTTCACAGGAGCGCACGACTGGGAGGTAGCGCCATCTATTGTATCAGTTCTATAGTAATCAAATTTTTGATTCTCCATACTATCTGCTTTTCTCTCTTGCGTACGAGATCTTGTTATCTGTTGAGCACAGAAGTTGTATTGTTTTCTTACAATTTTCTTGCTGTATCCATTGTTTTGAGCTTGTCTTTGATATCATTTTTGAAGTCTTTGTATTTTAGGTTTTAGGGATAGGTTATAGTGAAAACATGTAAACTTCATATGATCATTTCATGAATTAAAACATGTAAACTTTATATGTATCATTTCATGAATTAAAACATTGCACATGATGAATGGGTCAAGAAGATGCATGAATGTTGCATGAATCGGTATTGTATGAATCAATACATTGCACCTAACACATGATTCACATGATCTATCATGTGATGTGATGATTAATTGGATAGATTATAGTGGAAATGTATAACTCTCCATATGATCATTTATGAATCAAAATATTGCACAAGGTATTCAATTTATGAATGATCAAGAATGTTGCATGAATCAATGTAGATGAATTAAATTTCCTATGTAGGCAAAGGAAATGCAAGCATGTGGCTACTTAACATCAAAGCATACATGCTATCAAAGTCAAAGCATATGTGAGTGTGAGCAAGCAGATAATTCATTGACTATTTTGTAGGTTTTTCAAAATTATAGTGTGTGAAAGAAAATCCTTATTTCCTACATAGTTAGAGCAAGTGTGAGCATGAGGCTAGTCAAGATCAAAGCATACTTAAGGCTAGCTAGGGTCAAAGCATACATGAGTGTGAGCAAGTGTGAGGGGTTAGAGGAAGGGTTTGGTAGTTGTGGAAAAGGAGAACATGAAGCTAGTTGAGGCCAAAGAAGAGTAGAGAAGTAGCCAATGACTGAAGAAGACATTTGCTGATTAGAGTCCAAAGTCACATAAGTTACAAGACATATAATATCCTATCGACATTCCTACCAGAAAAAAACATGTGGAACATCTGTGATAATCCTCCACATGAGTTTCACATTCTTGCAATGAAATTTATAAAAAGGAATAACAGCGGGGAATTAAATCGATGGGAATTAATTCAGGAATTAAAAACTATTAAAATGTTTTTTTAAAATAAAATTCTCTATAAGATTCGGGAATTTAATTCGGATGACCCATTGATCGGCTAATGCCATACCCTAAGGTAGTTTGGATAGTACCTTGAGGTATATGAGTTTTCTAAGGTACTTCAAAAGGTACAATATGGTACTTTTAGTTCAACATACCTTAGGGTACTTTGACTTCTACAATGTACTTTAGATGATATGTTGGGGTACTTTGATTCTATAAGGTACATCAAAAGGTATAATCTGGTACCTTGAAGAGGTACCACGAGGTTATTTGTAGATTACCATAGGGGACTTTTTAAATACCACGGGGGAACTTTCACAGTACCATAAGGGACTTTTTGGGGTACCATAAGGGAGTTTCTAGGGTACCGTGAGGGAAATTTCAAGATACTATAAGAAATTATTAAGGTATCATAAGGAACATTTGGGGGTACCACAAGGGACTTTTTGGGATACTCTACAATGTACCTTGGTCCTTGGATGGTATGTTGGGGCACTTTGACTCTACAAGATACTTTGAAAGGTACAATCAGGTACATTGTAGGTTGACACATGGGCCTTTCTAGGTACTATAAGATAACTTTTGGGGTACCACAAGGGACTTTTGGAGTACCATAATGAATTTTTTAGGGTACCACGATGGAATATTTTAGGTATGATAGGGGACTTTTAGGGGTACCACAAGGGACTTTTTGGGGTCTCATAAGAAACTTTTGATATCCCTCAAGGGACTTTTTGGATACCATAATTGACTTTTTAGGGTCCCCCAGGGACTTTTTGGGATACCATTTCAACTTGAATTGGAAGGTGTCCTACTTGAAAACACATTTCGATGACATGATATTGACTTTAGATATCTCATACGCAATTAAATAATAAATAATAAGCCTTGAATGTGCATGCAAATAAAATTTGATTTAGAGTTCACATTATGTGAGAAGAATATAAATAATATTGCTACAGTGTGACATGGCTTTGTAAACTCTCCTTTTATTTCCTACTTTATTTTGCATTTGGTTTCAAATTTTACTAGTATAAATCAGAGAATGTGTGTGTGTGTGTGTGCGTGTACGCCCACATGCACGCAAGTGAAGACGAGAGAGAGAGAGAGAGAGAGAGAGAGAGAGAGAGAGAGAGAGAGAGAGAGAGAGAGAGAGAGAGTCAATGTCTAATAATATTTCTAAATTAACACTATCTTTTTCTTTTCTTGGATTTCCACATTGCAATGAATTCCATACATAAAGACCATCATCATTGAGAGACACAAATTCTCCTCATGGAATTTATAGCAAATCATAACCACAAGACATGAATTTTGCTACAAACGATTACAAAATCACATTATAAAGGAAATAATATTGTCATATCAAAACTATATAATGTCAGATAATATGTTTGATTTATTAAAATCTCAAGGAGAGATATAACCCATGCTCACACTATCCACAAAGTCAGGTATGAAATTGTAATCCACAGGACGGCCTGTTCGAATGTCTCTAATTTTGGGGATTTGAATTATAAGGCTCAGATATACCCAACACATCATACAAATCCTTTGATATGTGTGTATTGCATAAGACACATGCGCTTCTTGCCTTCAAAGAATTTGCCAAGCATGCCAAATGATAACTATGCTCACATGAAAGTGTGTACCATCCAGTGCTACTATCAAAAGGATCATGGCATATTGGACATATAGGACCATCTGGATTGATCACTAGTGCAATTGGCAGAGTTGATGGTCTTCTTACTGCTAGTCCCACCATGTCATGATCAAAATCAACAACCTGACCCCCATTATCAATGTGTTGTAATGCAATTCTCACATCTTCTGCAGCACGTGAAAAGCATTGTGCTATGAGTGCTTGCTCTTTTAATTGTATTTTTTATCTTTGTACTTGAAAATCTATATTCTTTGTTGTTTTTAATTTTTTAATTTCCTCTTGCAAGCATAAGTTTTGTTTTTGAAGAATTGAATCTCTTCATTTAATTGCACAATTATTTCTTGATGTACTCGATCCTTTTTTTCAGCTTCACTAGTCACTTTATGGAGTGCATCGCCCAACAAGATAGAAGGAAATGTAGATGTTGCTGTATTTGGTGATGTTTGCATACTTGCACAATTTAACTCTTCATCATCATTATGTTGTTCAATTAATGTGGTATTACATATCTCATCCTCCAATGCATGCTCTGTGTATGGTGTATCATGTGTTGTGCCTATTGCATATATTCAAAGAAAAAACAATATTTAGAAATGAAATAAAACATCAAAATGTAAAATATTTCAAGTTAACTGTCAAACTCACCTCCCCTTGATGTACTTGTTGGCTCTAAGACACATCTTCTCTTATAAGGAGCCCTACTAGAGAAGTCTACCTCCCTTCCCATCTCAAACTTTGCATACAATTGTTGTGCAAAGAACATTGGAATGCAACCCGAATGAGCAACTCTTCCACGAACTGAAGTAAAAATCTCAGAAGCATGCTTACGTATCAATGCATGTGTGCAATCTTTTATAGCCCAATGTGCATGCCTAGCGCAACCCTTTGTCCAAAGTTGTTGGATAACATCCTTGGGGGCAATCTTTTTAACTTCTGTCCATTTGAGTCCATTTGGATTGGAAAAAGGACTTGCCCTTGCAAAAACACTTTCCACGTCCATATTAGGTGTTGCGGAGCAAGCAACTTCCACTTTAGCACGCAATAGGACAAGAGCATTTGTACCATTGTGTATGCTATGATTGTCTCCTACTTGGCTAGACGAACTTGCCATGACTAATGCCCTATAAGAATCAACAAGTTTTTGACATGATAATCAATTCATACATAGTTGTTGATATTCAAGGTATAGATACACAATTTTAAGGATGCCCAAGAAATAGGTACATGAACAAGGGAAAATTAATGATTCTTAGAAACATAAGAAAGATTTCATTACCAAAATATTCTTTCTAGTTGATACTATTTGCCTTATCATTTTAATATTTATATAAAGAAGATAATATTTCAAAAAGTCAATCAACATGTCAATCCAACCAAAATGGGAAAATACCAAAGATCTATAATATCACATATGATAACATCTCAAGGAATGTTTTTCTAGATATCAAATAATTCAATTACAAGTATTTGCTCCCAAAACCATTGCAAGATCCATTTCATGTCGAGGATGCATGGCAAGAAACCCTTTGGAACCAAGACTTGCAAAGAAGTTGTCCACTTGTTCTAAAGAGTAACGGACACATGGATCTCCGTTCATCACATTGTCTATAATCCATTCTTTGACCTTCTCTATAAGCTGGATATCTAGGAGTCTAGATACCTTCTCAAGAAAGTATCTAGAATCCTCATAAAAGAGACACATCTCTTTTAGAATCCAACATAATGCATAGATATCCGTTGCTCAAGCATAGCGTACACTTTTCAATGGATTATGCAATTATGGGGCTACCCACTTCATTCCACACCTCCTTTGTACTTCTATTGCAACTCGAGCTTGGAAAGTTTCATCACTCTCTTTTTCATTCTTTCTCATTATATCAAATGCCACTTTATCCTCTGTGACATCAAGAACCCTTCTCGAGTCTATGATGCCTATTCTAGAGTCCCCACTAGAAGTGAAGTCGAGGATGATGTTGCTTGCATGCAAATCAATATGCATCCATTGTCCATCATGTAGTGCATGCATTCCTTGTACAAGGGCATGCATGCATCTTGGTAAATCCTTACCAAAATTACAAATTTGCTCAAGGTCCTTTGGTGCAATCTCCAGTTCAGGAAGCTTCCCTTGAAACCTTTCAAACTTTTCTTTTTTCAATTCCTTTTCTATGGATGTATTTGGTGTAACTCCCCTTGTTGAATGGAAGTTTAAGCATGAATTGGTGTAAGCTTTCTCCATTAAATAATGGTATAATATTCCAAAAAGGTCTTACACTAGTGGCTGCAATCACACGGACAAGAACAAGATGCATAATTTGCATCGATTGTTCTCGTCTTGCTTCACTAGATTGCCTTGTTGGATGACCCTTGAATTGTTTTGTTGCATACCAAGTAAAATCCATAAGCCATGGATTTCTTATGATTTTGATTTTATAAGCATTCCTAGATGCTCCCTCACCAAGCTTATCTCTCTTTATAATCTCCTTTTTTGTCAAAAATACTATTATATGACAATTCTCAAAGTGAGAATAAGATGCATGTAACTTTAGCTTTAGGCTATGTTCCTCATCTCCAATGCTATCATTTATTCTTTGAGACTTAGAATAAGCCATCCTGGCTTTTGCAAGGGTTGCATCAATGTCCAGTAATCTTTTTTTAGCTGCCTTTTTTTTTGCTTTTATATTCTTCCATGCACGTATAATTCCCTTTGTTGTGGAATAGAGCTTCTTCTTTCTTTGAGTTGTAACACCTCGAAGTTGCTTTGCTGGGTCAAGCCACGTAGGCCATATTCCTCAGTTTTGAAGCTCCCATTACAGAGCAATGCTAGAATAGAGGCCTAGGATTATGGCCTACATGTTCCTCATCTGCAATGCAACATGTGCAGTATGGTGATCTCCAATTTGTTTCAATCACTCATTGAGTTTTGTTATGTTCGAGAGACAGAAAGACTTTGTTTTGTAATGCTATTTTGGGTATTGTGACATGCTTTTACATGCCTCTTTCGTATGCTTTAACCTTGTGGCATCTCCTCCATATGGCCATTCTTTCACCAGCGAGATGATGGTGCCTCATCTGTGAGCCTGTGCTTGTTGCATGCTACTGCCTCTCCCTCATTCGACTCAGGATACTCGTCTCTCCACCATTCAACCTTTCACATGCTCAAAGAAATTGTCAAAGTGCACCACCATCCTCACGTCTTTGTATCCAGGTGCTTGCTTTTACTTTGTGAATGTATTATCTGGTTCCCTTTAACAGACGTGTTTTCTTCATGGCTCTTTCCCTGGCTTGTAGGGGAGCTTCATCGTTTACTACGTGTCTTGCATGCTGAAGCATTTGGGATAAAAGGTGCTACACCAATGTTCTATGCAAACTTTCACGTGAGTTCAATCCTCTCCTCGATTTATTGGATGGTTTACATCTTTTACGTAGTTGAATGCTGAGAGAGCCTATGCCACTTTCTGGATCCCAACCTATTCATGAAAGGAACAAGCATAGAACAAAAGCTGGTTAATGCATTGTGTGGCACAAGAAAGAACATTCAGAGCACAAAACAAATGGAAAATGTATTTCGACACAAAGGTATGTAGTGGAAAAAGCAGTTGTGGCTATTCTATCACGCTGGGAACTCCCCATGCGAACCATCTTCATGCAAATGGTAGATTACCTCCTTGGCAGAACTCTATAACACATGACTCCCCACATAGAACAGCAACACGAGTTGTCAGATGAAGACCTACATGAAGGAGCGTCCAACTGAATTGCTAGGTTAAAGGTACGCAACAATCACCAAGCGAGTGGGTACATCAAATGGAGTCTTCACATAGGTAGTATGGTTGAAGAAGCTCGACTTGGGAGTGAGGAAGGACAAAAGTGCAGAGAGGCTTGTGCAAAAGCTGGAAGAGGGAGCGAGGTAGGAGGAAAGAGCATGGCAGTGTGGCTATGAAGGCCGCGTAGGTCTGGCAAGAAGATATGGGTGGGAGAGCGCTACCCTCATCGATGAGGGCAGCAAACTTGGAGGTTTGCAAGTCCAACCCCGATATGCTCGTGGAGAGTAGGTTGGGTTCTGTCTCCAATGAATGCCAGATATGCTACATTGAGGCCCCGAGGAAAACAAAAACGTAACGTGGGAACATGTTGGACCTGGCACCGAACCCAGCAGATGTGCCAGGTTCGGTCGATGCGGGAACCCTCTCTAAAGGCCATGAACTAACGGTTGCATCAAAGAGGGAAGAGCCATGAATGTCCAAGGTGACTAAACATTATAGCATGGCAAAGTCCTTCTGCCATCCACCGTCAACCTTATTGAATGTGAACTTTGCATAAAATTCATAATTCCTACTATGACAAGGATTCTTGTCTGGAATCACTTGCATCCTATTCCTAATTGTGTTTACAAAATTCTTGGAGGATCAAGAGGTAGGGTGATTAAATGGTTTGGGTGGGAGAGCAAGGCAAGACAAGTTCAATTAGTCGAAGCAAGAAGCCCAATTAAACTAGGTTTTATGTACCTAATTATTAGTCGAAGCGAGAAGCTCGATTAAACTAGGCTTATGTACCTAATTATTAATCTCCCTCGCCTCTCCTCCCATGCTCCCTCCTCCTTTCCTCTGCCTTGCCTCTCATCCCACTCAATGCCACTGCTGAGACATCCCCTCTCTTGCTTTGCTCTCCCTACTCCTCTCACTCCTCTTTGCTTTGCTCTCCTTGCTCTCTCCCTTCCCTTTTATATAGTTGCTTGGGGTGGGAGTTTCCCGACCCACAAAGCTTCTGGAAACACACATAATTTTTATCATAACCTATGCTCACGCCAATTAATAAAGTCATCGAGGGCAAAGAAGAGATAGGGAGGTGGGCTGAAGGTCAAGAGAAAAATACGACATGGATAAGATGGGGCGGTAGTGGTTGGGATTACATACCAAGTTGCACTATTCATCCCTAGGATTAACCAGTGCTAAGATAAGAATAACCAATCTAGTTATGGTGCAATCCAATTTCCAAAGAATGAGTACTAACTATAATGATTACATCCCCTAGGAGGATACGAAGGCTCCTAAGGCTAAAGATGGCTTGGGTCTAGTGTATGTTGGTTTATATAGTACACCTCCCTTGTCAAAATGGTTTCCTTAGCTATTGAATGTGATACTCCATGGGTATAAATCATTAAATGATTCAAAGGGAAAATCAAGAGGTCACATGTCGGAAAGGCCTAGTGACACCTTTTCGAGTATGATAAAATTTAAATTTTTTGTTGTTGATGTAGTTGGTTCGCGGTCTTGATCATGGTTTTGGTGGATCCATGGCAAAAGGAAAGCTCCTTCTTGACAAGGAAGGGTAGGAGTGGCCTGTGCGCAGTGTGTAGTGATGCCAATCTAGGTGGAAATGTGTGGTGGAGTAGGGCTATGTTCACAAGCCTCATTGTTTCCTGAGCTGAGTCATCTTGCAAGAAGAAAAAAAGTAAGTTAGGAAAGGTGGGGAAGAAACCTGAACAAAGCAAACATGGAAGAACAAGCACAAGAGAACAAAAATGAGAACAAAATGCCTCTTAAATCAAATGAAACGACATCAAAAATTGGAGACAAGTTTGGGTAAATGCGTATGCGGAAGTGCCTTCGAGAGGTGACCCTTGGGATCTCACAAAGTTCTACTTATGAGCTTTAGCTACAGGACAATTTCTCGACTCTGGGCCTTTGTTTGTCTACGAGGCCCAACCATTTCCTTGCACATGTAGACATCTCCAAAGTCATCATAGGGTGAGCTTGATATCATCCTTGATCCATGCTTCGGATATCCAAATATCCTAGGAGGGGGGTTTTTGAAAAGAGATGGAGGACAAGCACGAAGGAGTAGGGGAGGGAGGGGAGGAGATCAAGGGGGAGGAAGTCTACCGTGAAAGCGCAAGAAGGTGTAAAGGACCATGGAAGAAGGGGGAAACTTGAGATCCATGAAGAAGATCAAACGAAAATTTCATTTTCCCCCCAAATGTTTTTCTCCACATCTACAAAATCTTAAAAGTTGAGTAGGACAACATGTTCTCAAGAGTTTATAGGCATTTGGTTGAGCCAAAAGCCATGATATATGCACACCAATCTATGCTATTGCTAGTCGAGATGCTCACATGTGACACAAAATTGGCCTCATCTCACTTAGATGGCAAAGCTGTGAAAAACAATAATCTACCACTCAAAATACTCGACACAACTATCTCAAAAGCACCACCATAACTAGACCTATAAAATGTCACCAATTGAGCCTCTAAAGATATGGTCACATTCACATCCATAATTCGGATCAAACAATAGTAAAAAGAAATGTTGGGACTCAATAGGGAAGAGGCAGTAGGGGGGGGTGGCACGAGGGAAGAGGGTGATGGGGATAAGGTGGGGGAATAAGAGGGAGGAGTGGGGAGATTATACAAACAAGCCCCCCTAGTGAATCAATATCCCAATGGAATATTTGAATTTTCAAAAGGGATATTTAAAGTTATTTGAAATATTGTTGAACATGACATTTGAAGTCCCATATATGAGTTTGGTACTCCCATATAAGAGTGGATCAATATCCCACATGAATGTTTGAAGTCCTAAACATCATATTTAAAGTCCCACATACAAGTTTAGAAGTCCACTTTGGGAGCGAATCAATATCCCACACGGAATATTCGAATTTCCAAATGGAATATTTAAAGTCCCGTATAGGAGTTTGGAGGTTCCTTATGGAATTTGAAGTCCCACATAGGAGATTTTGGGTCCCTTACGAGATTTCAAGTCCCACATAGAAATTTCAAAGTCTCTTATGAGATTTGATCCATGTCCTACAAGGGATTTAACATTGCATATAGAAGCTTGGGGTCCCTCATGTGATTTGAATTCCCACATAGGAGTTTTTGGGTCCCTTATGAGATTTGATCCATGTCCCATGAGGGATTTAAAGTCCCATAGAGGAGTTTAGAGGTCCCTTACATGATTAGGTCATATCCCATGAGGGATTTGTAAAGTCCCTTGTGGAAGGTAGCAGGTTTTTAGGTTTTCTTTGACCTGATAAGAAATAACATTTTTAAAGCATTAATTTGGGATTTATGGATTTAAATACGATTTAAAAGTATTAAAAAAAAAGTTTAAAAGAAAACCTTGAATTATAATAAGTAGGTAAAGCAAATGAGCTTGAAGCAAAAGCATCTAACAAAGAGGTTAGTAAGGGGGGCATGGAACATTTGTTTACCTCTTGTGATGAGAGGCATTGATAGGCATGGCAGGTGAAAGACCTAGTTATGCATGAATGAGGTTATGCACAAGCATGCTAAAGTTGTCTTTCCAGAGATGAATGGGCATCTGCCATATCACAATGATCTGCCTTTGTCTTTTAGCTAATGTAGTTTTCTCCAACGAGAAATCAAAACCTTTTCCTCACATAAGTCTAATGTTAGGGAGATAGAGAGGAAAAATTGGACCTTTCATATGAAAAGAAACATTATTAGAGGTTCTCCAAGTGTGCACTAAAGCATGCATACTTGAGCTGCCAAACCAAATGTGCACACAAGTAGAAGAGTAAAATGAGGCAATGGAAGACAAAGATGTGCATATGGCTCTTCAAAAGTATGTTGTTGAATTAAAGAAAGTGCTATTTAAAGTTGAATCAATACATAATTACAAGTAAGTAAAATGAAGCTATCAAATTAGTAAGATATCTTTTGTCTTAGTTTTACACATGTTTTAGGAATACAAACTTTTCTAATTCTTCCTCAAAACAGTTTTAAGAATAAGTGCTTATGTAATTTGTAACATTGTTTTCATACAACTCTTTGTTTTAAAATGCAAGGATATGAAAAGTCTACTATTGATGGATTTCCTTGAAATAATTCACTTGACAAAATATAAGAGACTATCATGTGTCTTAAAACTTTGAGCATGCTCAGTGCAAAGATGTCACCTTTTTTAATCCTAGAGTGGTATACACCTTAATCCCTAGAATAGTTTCAAGATACTTCATTGTAGGACACAATCTAATGCATGAATAACATAATAACAAATACATCCACCATTCAACATGGGTGCCATTACATTAAAAAACATGCATAAGAAGTGCTAAACAAGATTTTTGTAGCAAAAATATCAATATGCATTACCATATTCCATGAGATACATTTTCATGGAGACTTTACTCAAGAGACATTTTCATGGAGACTTGGGGTCTTTTTTGGATAGTCAACATAATTAAGGAATGACATGTTTCTTGAAGAATGATCCCATGGATGAAAGTGGAAATGTAGTTTCAAATTTGGTTTGGAATCCTAGAAGTTCATGAGTGTGCAAAAGGCAAGCTGATGGTAATGATGCCATCAAATGAAGTGTGGTTCTTTGTTGAGATATATGAATGTATGGGGTGCATGCAAGCTTGTGCATAGCACTTACATTGCATGCCTAGCCTTTCTATCAATTGATGAATCGCTTCTCGACAAAATGGCATAATGGCCATACTGCAATGGCCATGCCTCATCATCATAGTATAAATTATATTGATTGCAAAATATTAGAATGATGGGTCATGATTATTGGGAGAACCCAAAATCTATAACATGTCTACAATTCTATAAAGTTGTGTCTCCCTCAAAACAAGGCTAGAACCTGGTCATCTTCTCAACAACCTCCTTTTGGCATGTTGGCATGGGATAAGGTCCCCTATACAAAATTTCATTCCAAAATTATGGTCCATATATCTCTTGTTTCTCATTTTGTTTGTGCACCATCTCCTTGAATTCCTCATCCTTGATGCAATCAAATGAAGTGTAGTTCTTTGTTGAGATATATGAATGTATGGGGTGCATGCAAGCTGGTGCATAGCTACATGCCTAGCCTTTTTATCAATTGATGAATTGATTCTCGACAAAATGACATAATGGCCATACTGCAATGGCTATGCCTCATCATCATAGTATAAATTATATTGATTGCAAAATATTAGAATGATGGGTCATCATTATTGGGAGAACCCAAAATCTATAACATGTCTAGTTGGCCCTTGTATTTTGCGCATTCTCCAGTGCAACTTGAAGCTGCAAGTTTGCTACAAACTATTGACCATCTCCTTTTGGACTTGGCATTGAGAGTGTGTAATAGCTCGCACTTGAGATTACCATGGTCCGTCTGTAGTTGGGTGTGACTCTGGGAATGACTCCTTACCAATTCATCCTCATAAACCACCTTCCTACTGTCGAGCTGCTTGTGCAAATTGTCACGCTCGATTGTAAGGTTAGCCTGGCTGAAATTAACTGTATGCTCCGAAAAAAACCAAGCTATCTCCTCCTGATATTGAGTATGAAGAAACACTTGGGGAGGAAGCCAGTGGTTGGCCAAGTATGGGCAGCATGTACCATGTTCTCCCTCAAAATTTGCCACTGTGACTCAGTGGCATTCCGATCCTAATGATTGTCTTGCATCAACATAGGATCGAGTGAGAATGGCTCGAGGGGGTAAGATTCATAGAGTAGCAAGAGGCATCGAGAGAGGCTCCATCAGTCTTCTGCTTGGGATGCCTCATATTAGTAGTGGTGTTGTGATCGATCGAGCCACATATTATCATGGCGCTCTTCTTCAGGCCAATGAACTCTAACGAAAATCTGCATATTACTCGGAGGCCTTCATCAAAGGACATACTAATCAAATAGCCTTGTGAGCTCAAGCAACTACTTTCATCAAAGTAAGCGTCACAATGCTAAGTTGATGCTAATTGACCTAGAGCTGCCGACACCTTCATCCAAAAAACCTCCCCCAAAAACCCAAAGCTTAAGCAAGCATGCACATCACAATTGATCCTCAGCATCATAGGAGTCAATAATTTCTTCCATCAATGCTCATCCCAAACTTGCTCCCATGGTAGTTTTGCAAACTTTAGGAGCTACTAAACTTTAGAAGCTTATTGCTCCTCAGAATTCCTTTCACGATTTCGTTGCTGAAGTCTTCGATTGGGTGTGGAGGCAAAACACGATTTCGTTGCTGAAGTCTTCGATTGGGTGTGAAGTTTCTTACGCCTCTTTTGGTGGTTATGTGCTCTCTGCTCCTCCATAATCATGAACACGGTGCAGAGTGCAACAGAAGGTAGTGACGATGGAAGCGATAAGAAGGTAATTAGAGATGAAGAGAACAAGAAGGTAGTAAGAGAGTGCAATAACAGATGACAAAGATGACAGAAAGCCAAAGTAAAGTGTAGGCGACCACGAACTAAAAATGGACATCCATTACTTGAATGGTTGCATGATTAAGTGAAACACCCCCTTCTTGGATATGATCATCATGAATTAATGTCCCCATAACATTCAAATTGCCATGTGTTTGCATGCAGCATATCTCATTTACTGCCACCAAATAGCTAAACTGGCATTTGTGTTGGCACAAAATCAACCAAGGCATTTTCAACCGAATGAACCGTATCCGAGTTTTTTGTCACTGAGGAACCTGTTGCTCAGTACGGCTTCACTTTACTCCCATTATACAATTTGGGGAACACATTTTCATGCAAATCCTTGAGTTGTATTGTCCAATTTGAAAAGATTTCAGTCAACCTATAGGGCCCATTCCAATCAAGCTTGAAATTTTTCTTAAGGGGTCCCAGCCTGGCATTATACAATAGTACGAGCATACCCTTTTCCAAGTGCTTAGGCACAATATGCCTATCATGCCATGCTTTCATTCTATGCTAAATCACCTGCTGTGACTAGATTATTGCATGAAGGAAAAGTTCATCTAGGTGGCTTAATTGGTGCAATTGGTCCTTGACTACCTCAGATTCATCTAATAGATGCTCAATTGTCGTATGAAGGTTGGGAAGAATAAAATTTAAAGGACCTACCACTTCCAATCTAAAAACCATACAGAAAAGTGTTAGATTCGTAGTGACCTTATATGCGATTCGGTGACAGCATGAAGCTTAGCATCCCAATCACTTTTATGTGACTGCACTGTCTTAGTCAGAATTTACTTCAGTGTCTTATTAGTTGATTTAGCTTCACCATTACCACGAGCATAGTAAGTGGACGAAACTGTATGCATAATTTTGAACTCATCCTTCAGCAAATTGCATAACTTCATTGATAAATTGTGAGCCTTGATCACTGACAAGTTGTATGGGGTATGCATATTTGCATATTATATTCTCAAAGACAAACTTGGCAGTGCTCCAAGCCGAGTTATACGGCGGACTGCAGCCCACTTAGTAGCATAATCAATAGCCACTATGATATACTTATTATGTGTGAACTTGACAGGTTTGAAAGGACCAACAAAATGCAAACCCCATCTTTGGAAAGCTTCCCAAGGATGAGTTGTAATGGAATATACTAATTTGGTAATAGAAATCCAGTGCGTTGACATACATCATAGTGCATACACTTAGTTTGAGCATATTTAAACAAGGTTTCCCACTATAATCTTGCCTGCAAAACTTTCCATGCTGTCAACTCTCCTCGAAAATGTCCACATGATGGACCCGAGTAAGCTTATTGTGGAATTATCACTTGCTCGTGTGGTAGAACCCATTGACGAAGAACACCATCTACACACTACCGATAAAGGTTCCCACACATTAAAGTGAACTTCCAAGCCTTCAAGACTAACTACCTGCACTTATCATGCGGCATATTGTCAAGAAATTAGCCTTTAGACAAATAATCCATCAACTCGGCATATTCATGCTCACAATAATCAATTGCAAAGAGCTTGGCATCTGGAAGTTTAGAAGTGACTCCTTGAGTATCTTTCGAGGCAGGTAGTCTAGACAAACAATCAGCTCCTACATGAGTTTTCCTGGGCTTATGAATAATCCATCAACTCGGCATATTCATGCTCATAGTAATCAATTGCAAAGAGCTTGGCATCTGGAAGTTTAGAAGTGACTCCTTGAGTATCTTTCGAGGTAGGTAGTCTAGACAAACAACCAGCTCCTACATGAGTTTTCTTGGGCTTATGGATACTCTTAAAATTGAGCTCCTGTAAAACAAGCATCCAACATATGAGGCATCCTTGAATAATAGTTTTGTTGATTAGATAAAGCAATGCCTGATGATCAATATAAAGCACAAATGGGTTGCTAATGCCTTAGTTTTTGCACACTGAATATCATTCCCAAAGCTTCTCGCTCGGTAGTATTGTAGTTAGACTCAGTGGAAGTCAATAACTGACTGGCATAATATATCCGATAATCTAACCGACCATCTGGTTGAGCCAAGATAAGACCTAATGCATAACCAAAAGCATCCACTACATATGAAAAATGACATCCCATCTAGGTTGCCTAAAAAATGGATGTAGCCGTAGCTCGACTTTTAAGTCATGAAAAACCATAGAGAACTAGGATGTCCATTCAAACTTATTTTACTCAAGTCATACAATGGAGCTACAATCTTGGGACAAAGTATTTAATGAAACATCTATAGAAACTAATAAAGCCCACAAAAGAACGTAATTGAGTTGAATTCTCAAACTCTAGCATTTGTTGAATAGCATAAATTTTACTTGGTTCGGTGTGTATACCATCTTGTTAAATGACATGATTGACCAAGATACTACATCAGACACAGAACACACTCTTAGCAAGGTTAAGTAAAATACCTTTCTACATCTATGAAATACCTTTTCCAAGTAGCAGAGATGATCTTTATCTAAGGAATAGATACTTAAATCATCCAAATAAACGACAATGAATTCAGTGAGGTAGTCTCAGAAATTTCCTACCATAAACTTCTAGAAAATTGATGGAGCATTTCTCAAACCAAAGGGCATCACTTAGGTTGCATAAGCTCCCCATTCTGTAATAAATGTAGTTTTTGATTGGTCTTCAAGAGCTACACTAATCTGATTGTAACCACTATAAGCATCCATGAATGAGTATATCTCATGTCCTACAACTTGATTGAAGGTTCCATCAGTAAAAGGAATTGGAAAGGGGTTAGGACCATTTGTGCTTTCAACTTCTGGTAATCCACGCATACTTGGAGTTCACCATTTTTCTTTGGCACTACCACAATGGAAAATATCAATCACACTGTGATCAATAGCATAAATAAAGCCAGCATGCAAAAGTTGATTTAACTCAACGTTCACCTATTTGGCATAGTTTGGATTCATCCTATAGATTTGTTATTGAATTGGTTTAGCATTTGGCACCAAAGGTATTCTATCTTGACACAACTTGAGAGGAACTCCACGAAGGTGAGTACAGTTCCAAGAAAAAACATCTTTGTATCTGGTGAACAATTCTTTGAACACCTTCAGTTGCTCGGAAGAGAGATTGGCACTTACCATGACCATTGCATGTTCGTCTTTTGTTCTGAGATAAAGTTCTTGGGTTGGTTTTGGAACCAACAATTCAGTACTACGTCATGCAATAGTTACTAGTATCTCAGCTAGTTCCCTTTCTCCTTCAATGTCTTTAGTGAAGTTACTCAAGAATAGATCTTTTTGTTTAGCAATCTGCTCGGCCTTCATTTTTTACTTCATGTTTGCAGCCACTTGGACAATATCAATCTCACCCATAGGAAGTATTTGTAGTTCCATCAATTGTGACTCGACATCTTGAGGAGATGGATTTGTAACTTCCAAATCCTTAGGTTGACAATCGCTTCGAAGCTTTCAAGGATTTGTAGGAATGCATATCTGTTTTGATGATCATTTCTTTTGAATCCCAATCACGGAGTACCTTTGCACTTTTAAGCCAAGGTCGTCCCAATAGAATTGGATAGCATGTTTCTCTATGGTGATTACAATAAAATTGACTATATAATAAATACCACCTATAGAAATGACAACGTCCTGTAGCATACCTTTTGGGTTAACTAGCCATTGATCTGCCATGCATACTCAAAAAGGAGATGGTTTGAAGGACTTGAACTTCAACCTCTTAGCAATTTCTTCAAAAATAGTGTTTACTCCAGAACCACCATCTACTATCACACCTTGTATGGTTTGCTTTTTGACTTTGATGGTGATCACTGGTACTTCATCCACCACTGGGGTGTGAATGACAAGTATAGTGACTAAAGAGTCCACCTGTCTAAGCTACTTGGATGATTTTTAATCTGCTAAGTGAAGAAATCACGGGAACACGGAGCTATCCGCATCAATTCAACAAATGCCAAATTGATTTTCATGTTCTTGAATATCTTGAGCTAGCTCTACGCCAGAATATGATGAAGTGCTCAGTTCTTATGCAATATCCTTAGATTTTGAAGATTGGGCTTGCTTGGTAATAGACGGCTAATACTGCTCGTCTAGGATCTCCATTGCTGGTGCTTTGCCCTTCAAATCCCTAGTAAATTTGGCAGCAAACTCCTTTTGAGCTTTCCAACTGATATCTTTATTTGAGGAACCCATATCTGTAGAAGTTGCAACTGAACCTTTTGACCTAGTAACCACTTGGGTGTCAACTACATCTGGTAGCTCAGCTACAACTGCTTGGCATTCTGGATTCACTTCTTTCCTTTCCACATTAGTTTTGAGGAATTTCAAATGTTCAGCCCAAATTGGACAATCAAAATAGAGATGGTTTTCTCCACAACTTGCCATTCTTATTCTTATCTTTCTGCTTGAGACATGATAGTTTGACACTCAGAGGCCGAGTATTAGTGGTCACCTGGTTCGCAGATACTTAGCAGTTTATTTGCATGGAACCAACAATCCGAGTCATCATGCCCAAACTTGGTGCAGGTATTGCAATACTTCTTTTTGCATTCTTCCTTCAAGTGTCCAATCCTAGAACACTTATTACACCACTTTTTATTACTATCTGGTTTCCCTTGAATTCCTTCAAGGCCTTCTTGGCCTTGAGTTTATCTTTCTTTGCCGGTGTTTCCTCAATATCAATATCGGCATTTTTCTTCTTTGTTTTTCTTTTCAAGCCTTCACTCTTTTCAAGAGCGACAGCTTGGTCTAGCAACTCTTCATAAGTCTTAGTAGGATTGACTATTTCCAGCTTACGTAAGTCTACTTGGGTGCATCCCATGATCAACCAGGCTCGCACAGACTTGCCATCCACATAGTCAACCAGTTGATAAGAGCTCGCCTAAGTACAAAGTCATGGACGGATTCTCCTTTGTTCCATTTTAACTCGCTTAGCTTTGTGCGAAAATCTTCTTCATTGATCTCTTGTCTGAATCTCCACAGGAATGCTTTTGACATAGCATGCCAGTCAGGAAAATACCCAATTGGAAATTGATTGAACCAACTTTGTGCATCTTTTATTAAGAATAATCCATGTATTCTTCATTTGTTGTTGTATCTTTGATATGGCAAACCCACAAAAAACTTTGAAGATGACTATACGGGTCCTCATCATCATCAATGGCTTTGAAAATTTGAAAATTTACCTTGATGTTGGAGCTCTGATCTTGGACTTCTTTGTCATTCCAAAGGTGCTTCCACTCTACTCGTTCCATATCCGAAGTGAATAGGTCGTCCACTCGGAAGAACAAAATCACTAGTTCTCCATCTGCCATATCTGCCTTCATTTGTATGAGGCTACTGTCGATGAACACGATTGGTCCATTGGACTATCTTTAGGCCTAGGTGCCATGCTGAGTAGAATATATGTCCATGGCAATAGGAACTTGAGCAAATTACCTTATCTATTCCACACTTACTCCTTTAAGTGCTTAGTGGCATCTTTCTCCATTAGAAGCATGCTGCTCTTCTTGTCTATTAATTCTTTGGCCATTTGCAGCGGTGGTCTGCTTCATTCGTATCTTTCTCGACGAGATTCTTTTGGAATAGCAGTCAAGTATCAAAGAAGTATTTCTCTTCATTCATTAGCATGGCCCTCACATTCATTTTGGTGTTCTAAAGAGAAAATAGCCAACCATTCAAAATCCAAGCTTTCTGTAGAAAAATGCTCGGACTCCACTTGCCATGATGGACCTTCATCTACCAATCTTTTGGGATGCCTCAACCCTTTTGGCTCTGCATAGTAATAGCGTTGCACCCCTAGGGTAGCGTGGCCGAGTCTCTCTCCCCGTGCTCTATGCTCTTGTTGGAGAATCGATGGTTCTCATGGTAGGATGTAGCCAACTCTTTTGGCTTAGGAACTCTTCACACCTGGCTGCATATTTTTGTCTTCTTTTTGAGTGCATATTAGCCATTGGTTGTTAGAAAGTAGTCAAGTAGCTATCTGAATACTTTTTGTATTCCACATGTCGGTCTTCAAGCACATGACTAGATTGCGCCACTCATCTAGAGTTACTTGGAGGAATTTCTTGAATTAGCTCACAATATCTAGCCATCGTTTCACCTCCTCTCACTGGACAACATGAACCGTTCCATGACCTCTCAACAAGTCTAGGCTTGCTACCTCAGTCCTCTAGATTCCCCTACTAATAACTTGTCAACTTGCAATTCAATTGACCCTTCTGCAGCTGGATCGCCAAAGTGTTGATGCTTTGGTTTTCTCTCTCGATAGGCCAACTTAAGGGTACCCGATGCTTGAAAATAACCTAATCATGCACAGTGCTTGGGTGACGATGCTCACTCTTGCAATACGTTAATTGCAAAACGTGCATGCTCGGGTTGACGAATCAGCAGGCAACAGTACAAACATGGAGAAGTTGTTGAAGGAAAAACCATATGGTGATGGGAGAACCGAGTTACCAACTTACCAACACTTAGTAATTCAACACCACACCAAGTAGACTACACTTCATTGATAGGAAAGGAAATCAACCTCGTATATATTGAAGTAACTTGAGTGTTCATTGCCTTGGCTTGCAATGAACACTCAGTGTCAAGCTTCCTAACCTAGCAAGCTCAAGCGGCGAGAGGGAGAGCGTGAACTCACAATGTCACTCTCTTTTCCCTTCTCCCTGTTACAAAGCTTTCCTAGACTACAACGAAATTGCCTTCTAAAAGGTGGCGCGCTCGGCTCGCTACACCGCTGCTCGACATTGGTCAACCACCCTTAATCTTTTGCTTCACTGATTGCTACTATTAGTGTTCACAATTCAAATGTTAACTAAGGTCGCACCGCCAACAACCGCTTGCTCCAAGAGTTAGCCAATGAGATACTCGGTTACCACCTGCAGGAACCATACTCACTCTTGTATTGGTGAGTTCCTTTTCCCTTGGCCTTAACCCAGAGGCCAACAGAGGCCCTCCACTAAAGATGAGAGTAAAGGAGGATCTAGATCAAGGAGCTGGTGAGAGAGCAGCGTGTCCCCCCTAGTCGATGTATAGGCCAAACAAGGTTGGTGATAATAGACAATCCCATTTGACCTTGACGACGGTCATGGTCTCCTTTTTCCACCCTTTTCCATCTGAACCTTTCCTGAGACCCTCTCATAGAGTGTCATGACTATGCAAATGATCTCCTAACCATACCCCAATCTTGTAACCATCTAATGAGGCGACCTCCTAGGGCTGTGTTAAAAGCTTTGGCAAGAATCCACAAAGCAACAATTAACCCTCTTCCTCCGTGCTTTGGCCTCCTCCATGACACCTCTTGATTGTGAGTATGTGATCTAGAGTGAGATGATCGGCCCAGAAGCCTATCCCTCGGCCTTGACTCCATGAACAAGCTAACATGCGTGTCAAGCACTCAAGACCTTGGACATCACATTCCCAATCATATTGGTCCTATAGATTTGTGAGCTCATGGGATCCCCTTCCTTGTGAATGGGAGTAAAGGTGTAAAGGGTTTAGGTGTGAGGGAAACTGGTGCAATCGCTCTAATAAAAAGCTTTGCTAAGATCAAGGCCATAGTACTTACTTTATATGCAATATATTCAACATGTAGTCTCTCATCGATTGTTTTGAAGCGCTTTAAAGCTGTGTGTAGGACGTGATAATTGTGAGAGGTCAAGTGATATGGTGTGTGTGCATGGAAGTGCCATCGTATGGTATTCACGAGAGAGGGGGCTTGTCGCTCAAGAAACTTTTTCTAGGAGTCATTAGAGTTTTAACTATTAAGTAAATAGAATGTTTATTAACTCCTCTTGGTTCTGGGAAACGAAGGCCCGCTTCTTTCGGTGGACCACACGACGATACTCGCATAACATATCTGCCTCACATGAAAGGTGATGCTTAATCCGAATCTGAGTTGATAGCATAGAGTCTTAGACTCGTCATCGTACTAGCAATTGCAAGGGAGGCAGCAAGCAAGTGGAGCATGTGGTGTGTCCAATGGTGTGTAGGGCGGTGGGTGATTAGAGCGACTTGATCTTCTATGATTATGAGCGAGATGTCCTTGAGATCCACAAGTACAGTTGGAAGACATGAGGAATACTTAGGGGAGAGGCTATGATCAAAGTGTATACGTCCATCAGAAGCCCATCGAGAGCCTATCAGATTTTGTCCATCTCGAACCATTGCAATCTTGGGGCATCCCATAGAACTATACGCTTCTACAATGCTATAAGGTGAGCTTGAGTGCCCCTAAATCAAATGACAAGAGGTTGCTCTTTGGTACGTTCTTGACCTATATGTTAGGCACACTCAATCCCATGCTCTGAGACTTCAAGGATGAAATCCACGAAGCTGGTTGCATCATCGATGGGAGCAAAGGACATGCGAGGGATCCCCTGGACTCTGATGTTAAGACCCTTACTAGCTCTTTGCTACTGCTCCAAGATGTGACCAGAACGATGACCTTCGCAGGCTCTTGTATCGCGACATCCATCATTCGGAAGTCTCTACGATAGTTGATTGCATGGTGGCTATTTGTGCCCCCATTGTTGGTCCAGTGCTTAAGGCTGTCTCACTACGACCGCAATCTCCTTACAGAGCTATAATATCTCTTGACCGAGGTTATGCATGAAGTGATCTTGCTCCATCTGTCGTGCACATAGGCAGTGAATCTCCATGATGATCTACTCCCAAGCCTGGAATAGAATCGGGTGTGCTTGAATTGACAAATATGGGTAGGGCATGAATGGAGGCTAAGTGATGGGGGATAGGGATAGCGAGCTGAGAGTGATGGAGAGAATATCTCTTGATCGAGGTTGTGCATGAAGTGATCTTGTTCGATCTGTCGTGCACATAGGCAATGAATCTCAATGAGCTACTCCCAAGCCTCGAGTAAAATTGGGTGTGCTTGAATTGACAAATATGGGTAAGGCATGGATGGAGGCTAAGTGATGGGGGATAGGGATAGCAAGCTGAGAGTGATGGAGAGACTTTTGGGATGTAGGAGATGGGAGCCTGATTTCAGAGTGGAAGATGGCTAGCTGAGGAGTACTGTGAGGTGTGTAGGGGGGTACTGTAGAGGTTGGACTAGCGAGGCATGTCACGATTGCTACTGATGCCAACAATGTCAATGACGATGCTAAAACTCTAGGTTGGTGTCGATGATGATGATGATGCCACTGCCAAGGATGATGACAATAACAATGATGATGATGCTGATGCTGAGGCTAATGCTGAAGCGATCTCTATCTCTAGGCCTCAAGAAGGAAAATATCCACCAACCCCTGATCTGGATGTGCCAAGAACTCTCTGAGTGGGCTGACTAAAAAGACAATGGTGCCACTCACATATCTCATAGTATATAGGGCATTTGATGCCCCCTGCTCATCTTGTCTCAACTCATAGCCTTTGTGAAGATACTCAAAACAAATCAACCATAAGCAATGATATCTAAAGAAGCTATCTTTCACCGAAAGCTCAGTAGGTACTAACCAGGTTTTGAATGTGTAGAGCTATAAGAGATCTTCTCTGATGACTTAGTTCACCTCTTGGCAGGCAAGCAGAATGGAAGGCTATCCTAAAACAGTGACAATATGTCCATCCGGAGTCCTAGGTCTATGAGCCATCTATGTGTCCGAGCATTCCAACTTCTCTAACCCTTCTCTGTCTCCAATGCCATAGATGAAGTCAGGGCTAGCCATGGCAGTCTGGGTCGTCAAGATGCCATAGTACCAAAATCCCTAATCCTATGGAGATAACTGACCATCTGCAAGACTGCATCAAGCTGTAGCGGAGAGGCCGCAAACTCTACAAGTATGATTTGGACCAGTGGCTTATTGCAAATCATCGGAGTGAGAAAGCACAACTTGAAGTTTGTGGGATGAACCTATATTTGATAAGTCTATCTCGAAAAGGGACCGTGCAAGCTTGGCGGACCAATGAGTCAAAAAAAAAAGACTTGGTTCTAAGATCCTGAAAATGTGAATGGAAGCATTGGCGCTTGAGTCTTGCTAGTACGGCATGTCCCCTGCTCATATGGGCCTACATAGTTGGTTACATTGTGCTTGAAAAGAGGACACCTAGGTATAGCTCTTGTGCCTCCTAAAGTCATAATGAAGGACTTGAGCTCGTCAATGTACATGTCAAACAAGGTCAATGATAATACCTGATATTAGCTCATATAGTGTCTGGACTGCCTAGATAATGTCTTGATTGTACCCAAGATTAAGAAGGCATATGAAAAGTCAAGCTCATGGTACAATATCGAAGGCTTTGCAAAAATCCACAAAGCAACATAAACCTTGACATCCTTAATGACAACCCTCAATGTAAAGATGTCGTCCAATGTAACATGATCTACTCGAAAGCCTGCCTACCCCATCGCTATATGGTCCCGTACACTTTGCCTCTTGAGTAACATGAGTGTTAAGTGTTACTACATAAATCTTCGACATGACATGCCCCATCATGATGGCCATGTAGCATTCTGACATAATGGGATCCCTTACTGTGTGAATTGGAATAATAGGATTGAGAGTTAAATGCAGGACAAACCACTTCATTGAATAGCTTTTCCAAGATCGATGCTAGTGTACTAATACCCTTTGCAATGTACTTATACAAAGCCCTTCATGATCTTTGACTCGACCATTATGTAGCTTGAGGGTAGCATGTTTGATATCATCGATAGTGAAGAGGGCATAGGAAGTATAACATGGTAGATGTTGGAGGTCTGGTGAAGAATGCCATAGAGTGTGCGTGCATAGGTGTGCCAAATGATCATGTCACTAATAGGGAATGTGGACCTCCATATGAGAAACTTTCACAAAAAATCCTTGGAGTTGGTACTAAAGAGAATGTTCAGTAGTTCTTCCTCATTTTGATGGATAAATTCTCTTCTTCTTCTAATGTACTATCTCATGAAATTCTTGTGTAGTTTTTGCTCTCATTATACTTAGTCTCAAATTTGAGCTAACGGTGCAAGGTCTTACACACATCATCGTACTAGCTATTGCAGGAGAACGGATTAATTGGTGATGGACAGGTGAATCAAGTGGTATGCGGGAAAGACTGGATGGCACCAAGGAACGGGTGATAAGCGCGGCTCTATCCTTTAGAGGAGGGATATCGCCAAGGTCATCAAGCATATGGGAGAAGCAAACGGTATAAGCAAGGGCCAACCAATTGATCAAAACGAATCTCCTAGAAAGTAGTGTAAGTGGGATGTGATGTGCTCTGTGGTGGTAGGGGGGTGGATAAGCTAAAGAACTTTTAGGTATCATCCGCTCCAGGAGGTGGGTTGGGGACTAGAGAAGTTTGTGATGTAAGAGGTGAGGGCAAGGGAACCCATGATATACTCAACTACGTTGGTCCCTCTCCGTCAAGAAAACAAGTAAGCCCACCGGAGAATGGGCCATCTTTCTAGACCATTGTATATGATCAAATCATGCATCCTTCCCATATCATGAAATGAGGTGACTCAGGACTGATGATCTGCAAATACTCATGAGAAACCTGCCTCATGTATATCGATGTCAAGCAACATAATTGAGTCATGCTGAAAATCAACAACCGATACCTGGCGGTCTAGAAGGACCTCCTGTGACTCAAAATTTTGGTAGAAGATAGTGTATGAAGATATCTCTCCATCCCCCTGAAGCTACCTTGCAAAATGCGGTCTCTAGAGGAAAGTAACAGACTGCAATAAAATATCTAGAGAGGAGCTGCCCTTGATCAAATTCCAAATGAACCTAGCGTGTGTCGCACCTCTCCACGATGATCATCCTTGTAAGAGAGAAAGAGACTCTATTAACATCCACGAGAGACCAACATGCCTATGGGACAACAAAAAATTAATCATCCAACCAAGGAGGGCACAAGGCATCTCCCAAGGAACGCATGAAGCATCTGCAATTATATTGCTAACAAGGTTGGTAACAAGGTCAAATCTAAAAGAAAATTCCTGGCAAAGATCATCAAGTGATTTAATAAGAAATTTAAAAAATATCCCCTTACTCTTGCTTAAGTACCTTCCAAGTAATAAGCGTTTAATAGAAACCCAAGTCCGGCCCCATTGTGCCTCTCAAATGGAGCTTACATACTTTCTAAACTAAACAAGCTTTTGCTTTAAATTTGATGTGTAAAAAAAGGCCAAACCTCCCAATGAAAGGTCATTTGTTGCTCCACTCACAACATAGAAACTTGTGGATCATAACCGTGAACCTTAAGGAAGTTCGGTCATAACCCAGTCATAGAGTCCACTACAAATGTCCATTTAGAGAGCAAAGACATGAATGTAGCTTGAATACACACTCTATTTTTTAGTTCTACCCATGTCCAACCTACCTAGATGCTTACCCACAACCCCATATAGAAACACTCATTGAAATGAGCAAAAGGAGGGAAAGATAAATAGTGGTATCCAAGGGCATGAACTTTGTCATCTCATGGTGAAGACAAAAGGAGGTCAAATATAGTATCCCTCCTCTTATTACAAGATTATTTCACATGGAGATAGCATTAACTACACTATATTTCACGTTCACTTAAATAAGAAGCTTCATAGACCAAAACTCTCAAAACATGAGGATTAAACAAAATAATCATATATTCTAAAACATTTAATCCATACAAAAGAAGAAGCCTTGTCATAATGCAGTTCCTGTCCAAATGGGAGTAAAACCACTTTTATCCCTCCTCGATGAATTGGCATCTTCACCCTACTTAGGTTCTCATACGAAACCATTTTCATAGACATAATATTCCTTTCCAATTCATCAAGGCAAAATAGGAAATTAAAATAGATGTCACATTCTTGATTACAACATTGAAGTAATAATCAAACCCCAATGCAGGTGTAAGATTGGGCCAACTTGCAATGACAATGGATTTCAAAGCCTTCTTGAACATGACATAAACCAATGCATCTAATACGTGACAAATTTTTTCAGTAGGTGCAATGAAGGATGAAGAAAGATAATCTGTTCTTTTCTCAAGGAGTTGCAACCAGTACAGTAGCTCAGAAGCGAGATAATATTGAACAAGAGTGATTTTATAAATTGCACAAATGCACATTATACTCTCCACACAAATAAGGCTTCAACGTACACAATATGCTATTCATGAATGAAGTAGTCAGATAGAAAACTCCTCTGGTATGAGTCAAAAACAGTTGCACTACTACATATTCATGAAGTGGAGCTATGTGTGCATTGAACACATGCTAAGCTCTGAAGTTGTACAAATATGAAAATTTAACCAAGCACTGAGCTCATATAACGTGGACCTGATTGCAGCTAGTTAATAATTTGTACCTTGCTGTCACTTTCAGACTTGAAAATACATGTAACATCCCCTCTTTGTGGCAATTTTATACAGGATAAGTGGTGTAAGGGTCAACCTTTAACTCTTCGAACTGAAATTGAAGAGCTTCTCTCCAGAAATATGAGCAATCAATCATGTATATGTCCTGCAGGCACCCCGTGAGATGCATTTTTTCTGCAAATAAAAGATGGATCAGAGTTTTAAAAAGTAACTCAACCATCCAATCCCAAATACCTTCCATCTGGTCGTTTCATTCCTTGAATAGTGATGCAAATTCTCCTTGGCCCACCATAATTACGATGCTCATTCAACCAGATTCCCTGCAGCCACCTCCCATCCCACTAGGTTAAGTTGAATTTACAGTACTTAGTCAAGACCCATATTCTTTGTGTTAAGATTATTTATGTGAACAAAACGCCTATTACCTGCCCATTCTGAAAGAGTAGCAATTATAGTCATCAATTGAAACATGAAGAAGCATGTCACTGAGGCAACTCAATATACTGTGAGATTTAAAAATTATAGGGTTGGTACCTACCAGAAATAGTCAAGGGCATAAGACATGAGACGGGTCCAAACACAAATTCTAAGAATCACACAACGCCGATTAGCACAAAAAAATCTGTAGCAGAGACTACTCAATCAAGATGATACAAAGCTATGCCTATCCTTGGTTTCTATGAACATAATGATAGTACCCAATTAATTACCATCCAGGGGAGGTGTATTTATGTTTTATTTTGGTCTTATTGACACTTGAATATCCTGGATTCCATTGTATAGATGGGCCACAGCAAGTATATGTCAGAAGTCGATCAGCGAGGAACCTCTAAGTCATAAGGATGCATTTCATATCAGGGAATGGATGGATGCCATGGGGGCTTGATTCCATTCACGCAAGTGGCACATGGGAGTTGTGTGGCTTGCTAGCAGGCATAGGCACTTTATAAGTTGAAGCGGAAGCTGATGGCAGTGTAGACCGCTACAAAGCCTGCCTTGCTGCGAATTGTTATGCTCAGCAATATGGTATTGACTTTAAAGAGACAATTGCCCCCACTTCACGCATCACCACCATTCCATGTGTCATAGCCATTGCCTTTAGAAGGTCACCGACTTGACATTGAGACAGTTTCCTTCACAATGATCTACTTGAAGAAATCTACGTCAGCCAACCTCCAGTTTTGTGGTTGAAGGTTCTGAAAATAAAGTATGCTGGCTTATGGATTGAAGCAACCACCGTGGGCATGGTATGCCAAAATACATTCCCATTTGTTATGCCTTGGATTTCAGAATATCCCCACAGAGGCCACTCTTTATGTCCCAAAGAGAGAATCAGATTTTGTAATTTTAATCCTATATGTGGATGGCATGCTTATTACTAGGCCAGAACACAGCCAATTGCAGCTTTCAAAGCTGATTTGCAGAATTCATTTGCCATGCCAGATATGGTCAGGCTGTACTATTATCTTGGCATCCAGTTTGCTAGTTTTAGGGGGGCATAGTGATGAGCCAATCCAAGTACATTGGACAACTCTTACAACGCTTCCAGTATTGAAGTCTAGCTTCCGTTTCTCCTCTGATGATGGGAGTGACCCAGTTGATGCTACCTTTTACCAGCAGGATGTGGGCTGCCTTATCTATTTATGTCACACCAGGCCTGATGTGCACACTGTGGTGTCTCAGTTCATGCACAAGCCCAGTACAAAGCAGTGGCAAGCAGTGAAATGTGTCTTCTGATACTTGAAAGCACGCAGCACTTGGGACTGTTATATGATGATATGTCTTTGTTGGATATGCATGCTGTCACGGGGGCTGGTTGTTACGACACCTGTGTGTCTCACAAAGGCAACCGTTTCATGCTTGGCTCTTCATACATTTCTTGGTTCAACAAGGAACAGCCCCCAGTTGCTGCATCGAGCTGTAAGCTGAGTACAGGGCAGCCTTCACAGCTACTATAGAGTGTGTTTGGCTCCACGAGTTATTTGCAGACCTTGATGTCAGCCACGCATCCTCTACCACGATCTACAGCTAGAGTGCTTTCGTCATTGCGCATAATCCTATCCTTTATGCGCGTACCAAGCACAAGTACACTATGTTTGAGAGTGACAGCTAGTTGGAAAAATACAGGTGTCCTACATTACCATGGAGGATAAATTAGCATAGTTTTTCACAAAGGCTCTATCGTGACCCAAGTTTGAGGCTTTTCAACAAGCTTTACACTTGGTACCATTTGTCACATGATTCCGCTTACCCTATATTATCGTAGGTTTGCTATATCCATCATGGACAAGCATGTGCGACCATGATTTAATTTCAACGTATACCTGAGTAGTATCCAAGATACTTCAGCCAAACCATGGAGGGCGGTTTGTTGCCAATTAGCCCTGGTATGGCCTTGTAGGCTAGTCAAGCGTAGTTAGAACATCTAGTCCACCTGGAACACTAGTCCTAGTTCTTCTTAAGACATTTAGTTCTAAGTTGAAGCCCGATATCGGCCACCAATTGTACTTTCTCGTTCAGTTCGTTCAGCTTGTTGTTTGATTCCTTGCATTCACACTTTGTTCCATTGCTCTTTGAATGCAACAACAATGTCTCTCTCTATCAAAATTTGACCCTGAATGATGATGGGGGGAGAGAGAGGAACACCAATTTTTCATTGAAACCAATATTTCTGATTCTGAGGCACAGGAATCAAGCATTTTTAATCCATACTCTGTTATTTTATCCAGAAATTGTTTTAATAATGCTCATTGACGGATTGATCCTGTAGAAAGTCGGTCACAGCTGCCAAGGAATTAAAATGAATCTTGTAATCAATTGATAATTGGGTGAAGCCACTTTTCTTCCTCACCATGAAGTGCGATAGCTTCACCACTTCTACCTTTTCATCTTCAACTTTGGTTTTGTGTAAGTTCCATGATAGTGGAATGATCCAACATAGGTATTGAAATTAGTGCAGGCAGCAGCAGCAATATATCCATAGAATCACCTAAAAGTTTCCTAATGTCTTTTTTTGAAAAAAAAGTTTCCTAATGTCTTGCTTCTCCAACTTCTATACTTTCATACATTGTCATTGTGAGATTTGCTGAATCACTTCAATCACAATATTAATCCATCTTTTCAGAAGAATTTACAGTTTACTGCTTTTTGCATCGCATCTACAGTGTACACATTCGCGCAAAGATTCACCCACTGTCAATAGTCCCCTGCATGGTACTCTCTATATTTTCTCTAATTTCAAGTTTGCCACTGATTCTTTCTTTGCTTCACAAACATATTCATAAGACCCATTATTCAAGCATTGTTGGCACACAAATAGCCTTAGCAATCTTCTCCTTTCATCTCTCAAATCTTCTTTTGGGTCAATCCCTGCCATCCACCAACTCATTTGACATAATTAAACTAACTATATTATTAGACATTCTCTCTTTTCAAGACTCCCATAACCTCAGAAGTTAGTGTCATCCATTCTGGACCCTCTCATGGCTCAACATATTATCCCGGGATATCTTCCTAGAATCACGATTGAGTTAGACCAGTGCCCATGACATTTTGAAGGTTTGCTATGAACTACGATGAAGGTTACAATATTTATGATAAGCGTATAGGCTCCTAGGTGATTTGCAAGTTCAAATTTAGAACTTGACTTCAGTTTAATGGAGTAGTCTAAGGTCCCCGATAGATTGGTGCGATATTTTTGGTCCGTACATGTGGCACTATGACATGTGTTGTTCTTGTTTGAGTTTTTAAAGCTTCACATTGGCTTTGAGAAAATGGAGCAGCATATGTTTCATCTTTGAAAGTAGAGTCTCCTTCTAAAGCATTCAAATCTTCCCAAAGTAGTTCTAGTATGCATACCACGGTACGACACATGTATGGAATAACTTTTTATATATAATTTAAATTTCAAGACAAACTTTGGATTGGGGTGTGTTTTGTAAGGATGCATTTAATTTTAAAAGTAAAATTCAAAAAAGGGGTGTGGTTCAGATGTCTCCCTTCCTTCAAATGTATTCCTGTAATTATAAATATATTTAAAAATTCATTTGCCGCTTTAAATCGATTTGGCATTTGTTTGTGTACACTTGCTGCCTTCTCCCTTCTCATCCTATCTCAAGGCTGGTTTCTTCTCTTCCAACCTGTAGTCACTCCCAAGGCCCACACTATTATAAGTATCATTGACCCACTTGTGAGCCGCCATATGAAGAGGACAAGGGGTCAGAGCACGGAGGTAGGGTGGATTACTTGAGCAGAACAAATGCACACTGGTTGGAGCTGTTTTGGAGGAAGCATGAACAGCCATGATGACAGATGACAGGCCGCATGGCACAGGGTTGGAGAAACATCAATAGAACTGTATTGCTAGGGCCCATTTATAGGCTCTGCAATAGGCACCTCCAGTAGCAGCAGATTCCAGACCCAAAATCCAGTCGGTCAAGGTCCCAGACCCAATCAGGTATCTCCTACACACCAGATTCTAGTTGTTTGACAGGGTCCAGGTCCCCTGTAAAACCTATAAATAGGCAGGTATTTTGTGAACATTCTACACAACTACTGAAGCCTCTAAAGGCCCTGCAGACTGACTGGAGTGTGACAGAACTTCTCTTCTGTAAATACCCAATATCTCCGGTTGGATATATCTGCCTCATCCTTGAGCAGTTGTTCCATTATTGTGGATGAATATGCTGAGTTCTTCTCCTCTCTATGCTGCATTGTTTGTGTGAAATTTAAGTGAGTGAGTGCTGCTGTTCTGAGGAAGATCAGTGTGGATTTGAGTTTATTCTGCTGTGTTAGGGTTTCTATCCAACCAGTATCTAACTCTAACAACATAGCCCCGTAGACTATAGAGTATAGACTCAAGTTGTGAACCGCTGCTCTTATATTCTACGATCTCAATCTAGTAATTGGTTTCAACATTGAGCTTTCAGTTTCAAGTTAAATCTATTTGTGAATTATTTAGTTCCATGTATGATGTATGTACATCAATAGTCCACCATGGTAGAATCTACTTGATTGTTGATGGTAATTAATCATTTCATTCTATGGACTATAGTCACCAGAATATTGTTCTTCTCCCCTCTCTCTTCCCCTCCTCCTTCCCTCTTTTTTTGGGGGAAAATAATGATTTACAAAGCTGGCGCACCTTAAATTTTTTTCCATATGATGCAACATACTAGTACTCTGTCATACATATGGTACCACCTTGAACATTCCTCAAGTCCATTTCCAAGGTCATTTGTCATGGTCGTATTCTCTATTGTGAGGTTCATAGACAAGGGTGTTTGAACCTCTGGCAATGAAGCCAAGACATTTTTCCAATTTTATACTCAGCTCGCCACTCTAAGCCACTAAGAGAGGATAGAAGAGCTCATCAATCCTCAATACAAAGTTTGTTAGGAAGGTGACATCAGCAAACGGCACGGAAGCAATTATCCTCACCTTGAATTGCATTGGATGGGTAACCTACAGTTCCAGCTTAAGCATGGTACAGCTCGTTATGTCTGCCCCACCATCCAAAAAAAAGCTGTTCCATCGATTTGCAAAAAGTTGTATGGGTAGCTTCTCACATGCAATGATGGCAAAGGTGAAGCGAAGGTCTATTGTGGATACCGCCAATCCCTCCGAATTGGGTCATCAACCTCTATGAGCGGTATTCTTCCTTGGTCTAAGGGACCCTAAGAGTCTTTAAGCTGGAGTAAGTGTTTTGCCAATGAGTAATGTTGGTCTGCCACTCGTTGGAAACTCGTTGACTTGTCCTCATGGATTGATGTTGACCTTGAATCCATGCATTTTGTGGGTCGTGTCTTTGTCTTGCGCCATTCTTTGGGATCCACTCATGTCTCCCACATGTCCAACTTCCTTACGGACCCATTCAAATCCACCATGAGCTGTATTTTGTGAAAAGTTTGGTCTCTTTCCCTATTGCCCGTGCCGACCTCTATATAGTGTATCCAACAAGTCTTTGGAAGAGCTCTAGCAAGGGAGGGGGAAGGTTCTCATCTAGACAACCGCTTCGAATCTCACTTGAAGATTGCACCTCCTTCGTTCCTTGATGTTACCTGTACTCCGCTCTTAAGGGTTGCGCTCCTGTAAACACACCAATCATGTGGTTTGGTGCAAGTGTTATGCTCTAGCCGAGATAGCATGACCTCGGAAAGATCGGTGGGCATTTTCCCTTAGAGGACCGACTTCTGTAATAGTTTATGTGCGTAAATATAATGGTAAAGGGAAGTAACTGCCAAGGTCCTAGGTGAGGGTGTATTGGCATCGACTAGGTGGTTCTGAGTGCTAAGGCCTAGGTGCACCTAAATGTGTAATAATGCCAAGGGGCAAATGTTTTAAATTGTGCCCCAAGAGAGGGGTAAATGGTGTACCAAGCTAAAGGTCTAGAATGATGACATGTGGCAGAGGGAACCATCTAGGGAACTGTGGGCTTGTGGATAGGCATGAGGAATGAAAAGTTACGTATCTTTTGTGTGTATGCTATCCATGAGAAAGGATGGGAGGAAATTTGTGATGCCAGCACCTGTGACTCGTCTTACCCGTGATTGACGAAACGAGATAAGAGAGATTAGAAATTGTACGTAACAGTTGGTATCAGAGCTTCACGCTCGACAGGGAACTAGAAGCAAGGCTTCAGCACAAGATTACGCTGTGGGAGCGTATCATTCGGAGCACCCGCTTGAAAACATTTGTGCTCTCATGCCGACGGGTTTCCAGAGGATGGACTCCTGCCCCATCAATTTCTCTTTCCTGCGCTCTGTTGGAATACCCCGTTGCACTACACTCTACCGACGAGAAGGAAGGCGAACAACGTGTGTGTTAGGTGACTGTTCGTGGGCTTAACAGTGGCTCGTGAACGGGGAGGCCCTTCGACGCAAATAGCTGGGAGCAAGGCGGCGGTGTCAAGCGTATCAATGGCTTCATCGACGAAGCTTTCTCTTCTGAAGGCACGTTTCAGCGCAGGAGTTCGTGGTGATGGCGCAACTTCGTAGTCACGTTGGTATCGCGTCGTGACTATTCTGAAGAGGTGGCCAATAGCGAGGACCTACCTGTGATATTATATGGCCTGTAATTCGATGAAACAGTAAGGATAGAAAGGAACGTCCGTCTTGCTTATGGGAACCCTGCTCCTATTTTGGATTGACTCAGCCGCTCCATGACTGGTAGCATCGTTGCTCATAAGGAAAGCAGGATATTTGCGCTATGTGAAGACTCCATGGGGCATTTTATTTCTTCTATACAAATGTTTAATTTTCAATTTGCAGTCGATTTATTCCTATACAACAGAGTTTGCAGTCGATTTATTCCTGTACAGCAAAGGGGAATCTGAAGTGAAAAAAAATAAAAAAATCTATTTTTCCTTTTGAATCCATGGAGACAGAGGGACAAGATTCCAGGGTGAATCCTAGTGAATCTAGAGCACGGTCTACGCAAGAAGTGTCCCATCACACAACGCCTACTTTGGTGGGTAGGATTTCTGTATTAGAAGATGCTTTACAACAGATCATGAACCAGCAGCTTCAGGTGAATGCTGGTCAAAATGAAATTAGGGAGATGGTGCAAGCCTTGTCGGCTAGACCATCTAGGAATGATAAGGGCAAAGCTCCAGCAGAGCCAGAGCCCAGTATACACTCATCAGAACGTGCAAAGGTCAAGGTACCTAATATTGCAAACTATAGACCGGAGAAGTACACTGGTCGGATGACCGAGCGCAGTTCTGATGTGATCGAGGTTTGGTTACACAAGTGGGAAGAGTCCCAAGCTTGGGATGGCTCGGATCGATGATTTGCTAGATGCATTACATGGAGCCGTAATTTTCAGTAAGAGAGATCTTAAGTGTGGCTACCATCAGATCCGCATTAGAGCCGAGGATGTGCATAAAACCGCTTTTAGAACATGTTTGGTTATTATGAGTTTTTGGTAATGCCCTTTGGACTTACCAATGCTCTAGCGACATTCGTCATGCTTATGAATGATTTACTACGTCCGTATATCGAAAAGTTTGTAGTACATTTTAGTGACGATATTCTGGTATTCAGTAAAAGTATTACTGAGCATCATGAACACTTAAGAATAGTGTTCAGTACTTTGAGGAAAGCCAGTCTTTATGTAAATAAGAAGAAAACTATACTGTGTATGGTTAGACTTCAATATTTAGGATTCATAATTACTCCAGAGGGGGTAGAAATGGATCCAAAGAAAGTGGCTGTGATATTGACTTGGCCAATCCCTCAGAGTTTGACCGCTTGCGATCATTCTTGGGATTTGTCCAATTTTATCGAAGGCATATTAAAGGATATTCCGAAATAGTATCGCCATTGACTGATCTGCCCTCAGATAAAGTACCTTTTATATGGAGACAGAATCAACAGGAAAGTTTTAACACCATAAAACAAGTTGTGGTCACAGGACCGGTGTTAAAAATAGTTGATCCCCAGAAACCGTTGTTCCTGGAAACCGATGCAAGTGGCATTGCAGTAGGAGCAGTTCTCCTCCAAGAGGGAAGGCCAGTAGCCTTTGAAAGCAAGAAGCTTTCTCCCTCTCAAAGGAATTGGCCAACTCATGAATTAGAGTTGTATGCTATTGTCCATGCTTTGAAAACATGGCGACATTATTTGTATGGATCAGAGTTTTATGTGGATGTTGATCATGATACTCTGAAACATTTTTGTAAACAACCTGACTTGAGAGGCCGCCAAGCTAGGTGGGCAGAACTCATGCAGGAGTTTAATTTGACGATTCGGTATCGAAGAGGAAAAGATATCAAAGTTACTGATGCGTTGTCACGCATTATGCATAACATGAGTTTCACGGTGTTAGAGAGTGCTCTAATGGCCGAGATTAGAGAAACTCAAAAGGTGGACGAGTTTGTCCAGAGCCTTTGGCCTAAGGCTCATGTGTTAAAACCCGGGGAAAACGAAAATGATGACCTGGCATCCAGAAAAGACCAAACTTATGCAAGATATGCCATAAGGGATGGTATGCTGAAAAGAAATGGTAAGGTAGTAGTACCTAATCAGAATGATCTCAGGCAGAGAGTCATTCGACAGTGCCATGACAACCCACGTGCGGGACATCCAGGAGTCGAGAAGACATATGATCTCATGAAGCGAGATTTCTTTTGGCCAAAGATGAAAAAGCATATTCATGAATATGTGACACGTTTTTCGTGTCACGTAAGTAAGGCAGAGCGGGTGAAGCCACCGGCCTTTTACAGCCCTTGGAGATACCACTAAGTAAGTGGGAGAGCATTTCCATGGACTTTATTGTAGGTCTACCTACGACACAAGGTGGATATGATTCTATCCTTGTGGTGGTTGATCGTTTTACCAAGATGGCTCACTTCATTCCAACTAGAGAGTCTGTTAGTGCCCCGTAAGTGGCAGATTTGTTTATTAGACATATATTTCGTCTGCATGGATTACCCAAATCCATAGTGTCAGACAGAGATGTCAAATTTACCGGTCATTTTTGGACCACGGTATTTAAGACACTAAGGATTGAGTTGGGAATGAGTAGTGGGGATCATCCAGAAACGGATGGTCAGACAAAAAGAGTCAACCAAATTTTAGAGGATATGCTTAGAGCATATGTGTCATTGAGGCAACATACATGGGACAAGTGGTTGCCATTGTTAGAGTTTGCCTACAATGATAGAAAACATTCCTCTACAGGGTTCAGTCCGTTTGAGTTGAACTATGGTTATAGACCAGTGAATCCAACTATAGTTGGAATACCTCAGAAAGTGCCTAGTGCCGCGAACTGTGTGGTTCAGATGCGGCAGATGCTAGCACTTGCGAGAGCTAACATCCGCCAAGCTATGGATAGAGCTAAGGTGTATGCGGATAAAAACCGATCCACTATAACATCCGCCAAGCTATGGATAGAGCTAAGGTGTATGCGGATGAAAACCGATCCACTAGAGAATTTAAGGAAGGAGAAAAAGTTTTTCTCAGAGTTCCTTCGCACTCTAAGTCTTTTGACTGCAGGAGAGTGTGCTAAGTTATCACCTCGATATTGTGGGCCATGGTTAATTCTAAAAAGAATAGGCAAGGTAGCCTATAAATTAGAATTACCACCAGGGTGTAAGGTGCACCCAGTGTTTCATGTTTCTCGTTTAAAGAAATTTTTGCATACTGGTGACTCACTAATCGAAGGTGTGGTTTTGTTTCAGGAGACAGAGGATAATGCAAGACGCAAACCAACAAGAATCCTAGATCGAGGAACAATGCAAGTGCGCAATCGGAAGATATCCACGGTGTTGGTTGCATGGCATGGTCTACCTCTATCGGAAGCTACCTGGGAATCCATATACCAATTACGGAGAGTGTTCCCAGATTTCATCATCGAGGACGCTGATGCTTGAAGAGGAAAGGAATGTTATGCTCTAGCCGAGATAGCATGACCTCGGAAAGATCGGTCATTTTCCCTTAGAGGACCGACTTCTGTAATAGTTTATGTGCGTAAATATAATGGTCAAGGGAAGTAACTGCCAAGGTCCTAGGTGAGGGTGTATTGGCATCGACTAGGTGGTTCTGAGTGCTAAGGCCTAGGTGCACCTAAATGTGTAATAATGCCAAGGGGCAAATGCTTTAAATTGTGCCCCAAGAGAGGGGTAAATGGTGTACCAAGCTAAAGGTCTAGAATGATGACATGTGGCAGAGGGAACCATCTAGGGAATTGTGGGCTTGTGGATAGGCATGAGGAATGAAAAGTTATGTATCTTTTGTGTGTATGCTATCCATGAGAAAGGCTAGGAGGAAATTTGTGATGCCAGCGCCTGTGATTCGTCTTACCCGTGATTGACGAAACGAGATAAGAGAGATTAGAAATTGTACGTAACAGCAAGAGACTCCCCAAGCACTACTAGCTTGATTATGTTTATTTGAGTGGCATTGGCCTCAACTTTGTTTGGACAATCTCAACAACAATGGTAAATCATATTGCATTTATCGCAAGATCACCTTCCTCAAGTTCTGGACAGCTTGTCAAGCTCTTTCCCCACCCCTCCCTCTTCCTCTACCAATTCTGCCAGCTCCATTGTTGGGAGATAAGGCAAGTGGCTATAAGAAATAGGAAGGTATTAAAAAGGGAAAAAGTAGTATGAACATTCATGAGGGATAGAATTGGATTCATAGCTTGAACATTAGCCATGGGTGGAAATGAGGGTTAGCGTTAGCAGTCCATTCGGCTGGAGGAGTTGCTATGATCATTAAAGCAATGGTACTAAGTTGACGGGTGTTATGGATTGAGCAGCCACAACCATTGGTTAATGTATGTTTAGAATCAACCTTGAATCTGATGCACCATGCCCAAGGATTTTACAAAAGGTACACAAATTGCTTAGATTGACTTACCCCACTAAACATGAACTGAGCCACAACATTCTCTACACTAGAGGCCACTCTTGACTTAAGCCTCAAGCCTGGTGCAGCCTCACCTCTAGCTTTCTCCTTCAGTTCCTACTTGAGTTGCTCACTGCCATCATGTGCTGCCACTTGGTTGAATCTTAGAGAGAAACTATGGTAGAGCCAGTAGAAATGGACCAGGTCAGCAAAGGGGCTTCAAATCTGAGAGGGAAACTATGGTAATGCCAGTACCATCGGACCAGGTCAACAAAGGGGCTTCAAATCTGAGCTGAAAGCATTCCATCTTCACCGCATCCTTTAAGCAACCTTGAATTGCAGCTTGCCAATGAGACTGTTGCATTAGACTGAGGGAGAGATCGTAGGAACCACCCCTTCATTACAGCATCATGGGGTGGTGTAGTCATCATTGCTACTAGTTACTTCGTCGAAAAAGAACGCTTGGCATTGACCATCCAAATATACAGCTCTAGGATACTTTAACAGGATTTCACCTTGAGAGTAGACAGAACTTGCACAATCATCTCCTTTTGAATGTGTAGAGAATGTCATCTCTGAGGCTTACCATGATGCGTATGGAAACTGGCTACCCCGTATCTGGGTGGGTTTTTCTTCAGCAAGTCTTGTGAAGGAGTTGGGTGGTGCAAGAAGCAATGGAACGGGAGTGGAGTGCGGGAAGCAAACAACAAGCTGGAGCAACACATAGTACTGCTCACATGGATAAGAGGAAAATACAAAGGGTGGCCTATGTGGCCCTCAAGTTAATCATATGGTTGACCAGAGAAGTCAACTCATAGAGTTGACCTGACCTACAAGGCTCATACGAGGGCTAAGTGCTAACAAACCACCCCCCTCCATGGTATGGCTGAAGTACCCTGGAAATATCTCAAGAATACTTGGAAGCTACATCATGGTTGCACATATTTGTCCAAGAGGGATATAGCAACCTATGATATGTACAGAGTGATCCCTCACGTAACAAAAGGAGCCAAGTGTAAAGGATGTCGAAATGCCTCAAACTTGGGATGCGGTAAAGCTTTCGTGAAAAAATCTTTCAAGCTGTCCTCAGTGGGAACATAGAACAACTGGATGTCTCCACCAAACAATCGCTCTCAAACATAGTGATAGTGGACTTCAATATGCTTTGTGCGTGCATGAAACACTGGGTTTCTAGCAACCGCCAAAGCACTTTGGCTGTTGATGTAGATCGTAGTAGAGTCGGGCTGAATGATATCAAGATCTGCAAGTAACTTGCGAAGCCAAACGCACTCTACTGTAGCTGTGAAGGCTGCTCAGTACTCAGCCTCACAACTGAATGTGGCAATTGTAGGCTGCTTCTTGCTGAACCAAGAGATGCATGAAGCTCCATGCATAAAACAATTAATGTTGTGTGACACCCTAGTGTCGTAATATCCTTCCCAATCACTGTTCGTGAATGCATGCAAAACAAGTGGGGCCTTTGAACCATAGAGTAAACACAAATGTTGTGTAGCCTTCAAGTATCGAAAGACCCGCTTCACTGCTTGCCAATGCTGCGTACTAGGCTTGTGCATGTACATGCTGAGCTGGGATATGGCATATTGAAGATCAGGCCGGGTATGACAAAGGTATATTTGGTAACCAACAACTTGCTGATAAAGGGATCATCAAATGGCAGACTTGCATCCTCGGAGGAGAAACGAAAGCCAAGCTCCAAGGGAGTAGAAACTCGCTTGCAATCCTCGAACTGGAATCAAGGAGTTGTCCAATATACTTGGACTGACTCATTATTATACCCCCCTCAACATATGCAAACTGTATGCCCAAATAATAGTGCAATCGGCCCATATCTGTCATGGCAAAAGACTGCTGTAAATCAGCCTTGAAATCTGCAATTTGTTCCATATCCAGGCCAGTGATAAGCATGCCATCCACATATATCCACATATAAAATCAGAAATAAAAATTCCGATGCACTCTTTCAGACATAAAGATTGGCCTCGGTTGCGCTATTATGAAAGCTACGGGCTGTCAAAAATGCATGTATCTTTGCATACCATGCCCGGGGTGCCTGCTTCAAGCCATAGAGGGCTTTTCTGAGCCGGCAAACCATATTTTCAGAACCTAATTGTTCAAAACCAGGTGGCTGAGTGACATAGACTTCTTCCTGAAGATCACCATGAAGGAAGGTAGTCTTGATGTCTAGCTGATGAACCTCCCAATGCTGATGAGATGCCATAGCAATAACACACCTGATAGTAGTAATGCGTGAGGTGGGAGCAAAGGTCTCCTCAAAGTCAATGCCGTGCTGCTGTGCATATCTCTTTGCAACCAAGCGGGCTTTGAGGTGGTCAACACTACCATCAGCTTTCCTTTTCACCTTGTAGACCCAATTCGTGCCAATGGCACGCTTGCCTGCTGGCAAGTCACACAACTCCTTAGTGTTGTTTGCATGAATGGATTCAAGCTCAACCTTCATGGCATCCATCCATTCCTTGCTATCAAAGGCATCCTTGTGACATAAAGGTTCCTCATTGCAAGTAGTAGCAACCAAAGCTACATTAGTTGCCATGCATCTGTTTATGCGCACCTCCAGTGCGGGCTGGCAAAGACTCAGCTTGTTTGCTTCGCCTGAGTGTGTCCAAAAGCCATCTCGGGACTGATTTTTGCTGTTTAATGACAGCACTCTCCTGTGCAACTGCCTACTCAATAGCATGATCATCAACTAAAAGGCATATCAGGCTGAGTAGGAGCTATTGGAGGAGGATGTGCACTGGTAGAAGTGTATGGCACAACACTCTGCACTGGCTGCTTTGGAACTGTGGGCGACTGAAAGAGAGGCAACAATGTATCAAAGACATTTGAGGAATCAATAGTAGGCTGTTTTTTGCATTCTAGCCAAGGTGAAGGCACTTTTTCAGTGAATACAACATCCCTACTGACAATGACCTTGCCCGTGCTGGGCTGATACAACCTGTATCCCTTGCTCTCTATGCTATAACCAATGAATATGCATTTTACAGCTTTGTCTTCAGGCTTGTGCCTCAGCTGAGATGGCACATGAGCATAAGCCAATGACCCGAACACCCGCATATGAGAAATTTCAGGTTTGCGACCGTGCCATGCCTCGTAAGGTGTGATAGTCTTCAATGCCTTTGTGGGTGCCCGATTGAGCACATAGTTGGAGCACATGACAACATGGTTGTCATACACGGCACATTGATAACCATCAAAGAGAACCCGAAAGCCATTCAAGGATATGGTAGAGATGAGGTTCTTCTTGATACCTGGGACAAACAAAACGTCCATGAGCGTGATCGTATCACCTGAAACTAAAGTGACCTCGACCTGGCCAATCCCTTTCACGAGATATGATGCATTATTGGCACATGTCACTATGCCACCATGTGGAGCAGCCCCCAATGTCTGAAAGAGTGATCTGTAAGAAGTGATGTGCTTAGAAGCACCACTGTCGAAGCTACCAATCTGACTTAGAATCTAAGATATACGAGGCTGTAGCATGCTTCTCTGGATGGTACTGGCATGTCACTGTGAAAGCCCACTCATGGTGAGCAATGTTTGTTGCCTCATGACCATGATTTGGGGCAGTAGTAGTAGTGCTGAAAGCAAGTCCCTTTTGCTGTTTTTTCTTTTCAGAAGCGATGCGCTTGCGACATTCGGAAATGTCATGTCCTGGCTTTTGGTAGTAATTACAACGTTCTAATGTTTTTCTTCTTGGCATCAGATGGGGCAAAATTAGATGAGTGTCTAGCAGTAGATGAGCCTCCAGAAGGCTTGGGTTTGCTGTAATTTTGCCCGTTCTTTCCCTTATTTTTGTGATTAGCAACAAAAGCCTGGTTTGCAATTTGAAAAGAAGCACGATTTGTGCGACTCTGCTCTTCCTGCAAGAGAAGGGAAACAAGCCAGTCGAAAGTATAACTGTTGGGATTGCCCATGACAACCAACCTCAATGTAGTAGCAAACCCCTGGTAGAACTTAGGAAGTCCATTGAGTGTCGTGGACACTACCTGAGCATCTGAAATAATTTCATCCACATTAATGAGCTGCTCTTGAAAATCATTGATTTTTGTGATGTATGCATCCATGTTGTCCCCCTCTTCCATTTTGGCATTCTCCAATTACCTGCATAAGAAAGCAACACGTGCCTCATTGCGAACCTGGTAAAGGTGGGCCAAGATGTCCCACGCAGCCTTTGATGTTTTGCAAGACCGAATGTGAGGAATGATATGTCTCTTGACTGAAAAAGCAATGATAGAATGTGCTTGGGCATCTCTACCATCCCATCTAGCATGTTCCGGTGTAGGAGGTGTGGCTGGAGTAGTAGATCCAGAGGTGGCTGTAACAGCTGCACCAACGGTGGCAGTAGATCCAGAAGTGGCTGTAGCAGCTGCACCAGTTGTAGTGGATGCCACAGAGAAAGGTCGAAGATCCGATCCTGAGACAATACTCCAAAAATTTTTGGCAACCAGCAAATGTTTAACCATGTATGACCACATGGGATAATTGGGTCCATCGAGCTTGTCCTCAGCTGAGAACATACCCATCCAATCGTTGCTTCCCATGGCAAAAATGAATCCCTGAAGGAAAAATGTGCGCTCAAGAGTAGCCTCAAGGCTTTTACTGCAAAATGAGTTGGCTGTCCAAAAATGACACCAAAGGCAATGACAAACCAAAAATTGACTGCTCAAACAATGAGCTAAAGGCACGTGCTGCCCCCAACAATATGACCTGCAAAACAATATCTGTCCGGTCAAAGGACCCCCCTACCAAAGATAGCTGTCTTGCAAAAATATCAGCCTAAAACAAGGGGCAAATGTATGTAAATGTATCCAATGATCAATTGAGCTGTAAATGTCCCAGATGGAGGCTGCGTGCCTCAAATCTAACAAGACAACAAGACGAAATCAAGGGGCAAATGCATAATATACCCAAATTGAGGTGAATAAATCAAATGTCACTGCAATGGACAGCAAATCTAGCAAAAGCCCCCAAATCTGAGAGGGCAATTATGCCAAAAAGAGGGCAAATTAGGAAAAGCCCCAAATTGTGCTGCAACTTGCAAATGTGATTCAATGTGCTGCAATTCCAAGACAATGTCAATGTTCCTGCATGTCAATGTCTATCAAATGCCCAAATTTGGCTGTACCAAACCAATGTCACTGCAAATTTCAACAAAATTAACAAAACCGCCAATTTCTGGAAGGGCAAAACTGTCGAATTTGGGGCGAATGACCAAAAGCCCCAAATTATGCTAAAATACAACAAATGAGACAAAATAACCTGCAAATTTAAAAATATACCGCAATTTGTCAGCAATAGATCCCCAGTGTCAGAGTGAAAATGAAGTCAAAATAGGGCAAATACTACAAAAGCCCAAAATGTGACCGAAAGGAGCAAATGTTACTGCAAAATCTGCAAATGTGACACAAAAGCCCCAATCTCTAGAGCAAAATCACCTCAATGTCATTGCAATGTGTGCACACGTGACATTAAAGAGGGTGGAAAGCTTCAAATCCAACTGTACCAGGCAGATCTGAGTCAAGAGGGAGAGAATCCCAGCCAAATGGTGCTAGAGCAGGTAGGAGCACCTAGAGGAAGGCCCGAATGACTGAAAAGAGTCCAGATCTGAGCAAAAAACCTCCAAAAACTATTCAAAAATGCTCGAAATCAACTTATGAAAAATCGTAAGAATTTTCGGCAGCATCGCGCACTCGTCCGTACCGGTCCGCACGGCCGTACGGGCAAACAATTTTCTGGCCAAAATGGTGTGGGATAGGGTCGTTTGTATGCATGCAGCTTAGAAATTTCAAAAAACGTTGAAATCTGACCTCAAAAAGTCAAAAAACAGTCGCTGGACTGTTTTTCTGCTCTAAAAACAGGTTTATGGTGATGAAATGATGCACTGGACTGAGCTGGAGTAAAATGGCAGGTAGGAGCAATGGGAGAGCACGAGGGAAGGCAGGTAGGAGCAGAGAACTTGCTCTAATACCACTGTTGGGTGCAAGAAGCAATGGAACGGGAGTGGAGTGCGGGAAGCAAACAACAAGCTAGAGCAAAACGTAGTACTACTCAAATGGATAAGAGGAAAATACAAAGGGTGGCCTATATAGCCCCCAAGTCAACCACAGAAGGTTCTGTAGCAAAGTTGTCTCGGTATGGAGAGGTGACACCTGAAACAGTAACTATCAAGAAGATTGCAACCTCAAGCATGTGCTGAGATCAACTTGCTGCACTGGTGATCATTAGGGCAATTACATTGCAAATTGTTAACCTTGCATTAAAGAAAAGAAAAAACAATAGAAGAATTCATAGAATACAAATCTTTGTACAACCTACCTCTTGGCTTTAATTTTCCTGCTGTAGGAAACTATTTTTATCAAGTCTTCATCTCTCTTTCCCCTAGCTCTAATCCAAAACAGAAATCACTTTGTCCACAAGACTATGTTCATTATGGGAAAGGCCAAACTGTTGTAAGGGGAGCACAACTCTGATACACAAAGATAAACAATCAGGTAGCACAACACATCGGATAGAAGAAGGAAAAGAGCAAATGAAATTTTGTAAAGCTTGCTGCGATAAGCATGAACAATTATTGAACAGCAGCAGCATGTGAAAAGGCCGCGCCAAAGTTAAGAACTCATGGAAGGTTTTATATCAATTGTTCTACTGGCTATAAATTTTTATAATGGCAGTTATGTCAAGAACTTTTTGCCCTTAAAATGAAAATAAACAGCTTTCACTAACATAATTTTGGCTATTTTCTAATTTAAATAAGCATACAGGTGGCTTGAAGCAAGAAAAACACTTCAAGCCACCTTAAAATGAAAATAAACAGCTTTCACTAACATAATTTTGGCTATTTTCTAATTTAAATAAGCATACAGGTGGCTTGAAGCAAGAAAAACACTTCACTAACATAATTTTGGCTATTTTCTAATTTAAATAAGCATACAGGTGGCTTGAAGCAATTATTTTGCCACTTACAGACTTTGAATACATAAAAAATGTTAAGAACTCAACCGGCACAATTTTCACACAAGCATTTAACAGAAATAACTGGCTTGCTGGATTTTTGGCGAACCTGCCAAATGCCAAGACTGAATCTGCCTCCCTTTATAGGTATTGTCAGTGAGCATCCCATCATTGATGACTTGACATGAGCTGAGAGTAAAAACGAAATTTGAGGGTCCAGAACACTCAGCAGATCAAAATCAGCAACCATGAACTTGCTATTTGTTAGCCAGAGTAATAAATACCTGGCATATCATCCAAACCCTCATCAAGGTGCCGATAATGATGTCCCTGCACAAGCAGGCATGTTGGATTGTCGAGTAAAACAACTTCATGAATTGGCATACTTCAATTTGAAACATTTACATTGATTGTTGTTTTATAGCAGGCCATATGGTACCTCTGGTACAATCTTGTTAAGTGAATCTTCCATGTCCAAAGGAACATCTGGGCTTGCATTTTCGTTGATTGTCAAACTGGCAGAGGTATGCATCACTGTGACCACAAAGTACTCGATACTAGCTCAAACCAGAAACACTATACTACAAGGAAAGTACATACAGACCATACAATGTGAAAGCCAATTTAGCGAAAACTATAAAAACCCTTCATCATGATATGCATTCATACAACACTAAAATCAGAGTCTCATTAAAGGCATTCCAAATAGCCATTTTGGGTCCATCCCTACTCTCCTTGCAACTGCCAAAAAATCTCAAATCGCTCAGGCCAGGGCAGTCTCACACAAGAGTTTCACTACTTTGCCATCAGCAACACATGTTGCTGTCCCCTTTTGTCTGCTACTTCTCTGCCTTGAATAGGCCGACAGCACTCTATTGCCGACTTCATGCCTCCACTGCCTCATCCATCCTGATATCTTGCTGTTGCTGGGGATGATAATGATATTGATGATGATGCTGAGATTGATATATAGTCGACCACCGACATGACTATGTTGTACTTACGACTTAGTACTGCCACTCTGCATTTTTGGCATTTTGCATTTTGCATTGGTATGGACGCTCGTTTAGTAGCTCCACTACCACAGCTCGTTGTATCAGGATTTTCACAGTCTCATAGACCCATCGGTCTTCCGAAGACTTTAATAAACTTTCTTTCTTTCTTTCTTTCTGCCTTGAATAGGATGAGTGATGTAAGGAGCCATTGTATCCCACAAATACTCTTCGCCATTGTACATTGTGTCTGTACATCTAACTTTGGTCAGTCCTATGGGTCAACATCACACGTTTAGTGCTAAGGATATATAGAAGTTTTGGGAAGTGATAGATATATTATTCTGCACCAAAGAGACACAGACAAATTGCTACAAAAACTGTTACCCTCCCATTGGGTAAGGGAAGAGTAGAAATCATGGACTCAAAGATACAATGTTGGCACTTCTCAGAAAGCTCAAGATGCAAATGTTGATCTTCCATGGACATACTGGGTTTGGGGATGAGAGATAATCACCAGAATGTGGATTTGTAATGAGAACCAAAGACTTGTATATATTTGAGAATAATCAAAACGAGGATTATATCCTCTACATAGGAGACTAACCCTACTACCTGGTCCTAACCCTAGGGGGGGAACCTCCTAATTGGAGAGGAAAAGTGCCCAATGAGACAAACTCCTACCCACCAAGATCATCTTCATCGAGCCACAAACTAGGAACCAAAGCACTGAGCGCTTCATCTAGAACACCCAATCATAGAGCTATTAGCTCACCCCCTAGCACTAGAGGTCATAGGCATGCCTGACAATAGACCTCTGCATCCCATATTTGGAAGCCCTCTCCATAAGAGATGCATCGACCTAGCTTGTCAAGGACAACCATGCCTTTAGTACAAATCACTGTCTAGGTTACAATCAGTCTCCTCCACACTGAAGCCCCTATGCCAATATATAGCCACAACCCACGGCTTAGCATATAGGCCCCATTCCCTTCTAGAACTCCATCCTAAATAACACTCTAGTTAGGATTACTCATCCTAACCTCTTGAGTCCATCCACTAGGATCTCCCTTGACCCATAGGTGAATCACTAGCTAGCCAGGGTTAGCTAGGGATGTAACATTCTTCCCCCCTTGAAGTATTTACATCCTTAGGAATAAAGCTAGGAAAGGGGAAGCTTGTCTTTAAAACAATCCTCTCCAAAGTTGAATCTTCATCTAGCCTATCTTTCCATTTAATATAATTCTCAATAATAATCCTATTTTATTTCTTAGTTGTTTTTGTCTTTTATTTGGAACCTTTTCAAGTTCATGTGGAACGTAGGCTAAATCCTCCAACTCTATGAATTCTTGAAGAGATACTAAACTGTTGTATCTCCTAGTTTCTCTTTGAATCCACTCACATGAAAACCAGATGAACAATGCAAGGGAGCTCTACCAAATAAGTTGCATCATTGATTCTCTAAATGATGCGAAGAAGACCGCAATTCCCAGTCTAAGAATCTTTTGTTAAAGATATTAATCTCTAAGGCAATGGCATGTGTAATAAGGGGCTTGGGACACTTTTTCCCTTTATAATGTTTTCTGCCCCTAACCTCAGTTAGAGGTTAAGCTAGTGGGTGAAGGAGTTACCACATGTTTTGACCCTAGTAAAGGCATCCTAGGATTTTGTCTCTACGACTACCCTAGTGTTGTACTTCCTTCTGCCTTCAACTTCATGTTCTCTCATACTCCTTCCATTTTCAACATTTGGTATAAAAAATGGCTATCCTTGCTCCCACATACCTCGCCGCAGCTCCCACACTCCATGAAACCATAGGGTTTGGCAACAGTTGCCAGGCGGACTCATAGCAATAGTTGCCAGGCGGACTCCTTCGAACTAGTCCCACGTGCTCAAATGAGTTTGAGAGAGAGCCACTCATTTGGCGTCCGGAGGTTAGGGATCATGAGGGACTCATGCTTGGGTAATAGACGCACATCAGTTAGGCTAAGTGGGATTGTAGCCCAGCTAGGTCTTTTGGGACTTGAAGACGCCTTCTCGCATAGGTAGTCACATGAGCAGGCACTCTCTCATCTAAGAGGCAAGCCCTCAGATGACATAGATCGACACGAGTTCCCCAAGGCATGGTGGGAGGAATTGTGTAGTGCATTAGGCCCCCATCAATGGTATGATCAATTTTTTAGGAACAGCATGCCTCTCAAGATCTAGTTTTTGCGGCAATCCTTGGCTCTTACCAATGCAGACTTTACAAAGTAGGGCTTGGTGGCCTCCTCTAGCCCAAGGCTGTGACGGACCTTGAGACTTGATGGGGTTTTGGATTCAGTCAAGTGACAGAAGGTTAGGTAGTAGGCCGCCTGGGCAAGGATTGGACCACTGACCCAATTCCAATCTTGTCAGGACAAGAGAGAGCAAGGTGGCACCATTGGTTATTCGAGGACCAACCTCTCCAAGAGATTTAGTGGGATCTGAGGGAGTGTTTTTGGCCTGTTTGGGTATGGTGCTAGGACAGAGTGGAGGAGCTGTCCTTTTTCTCTTAACAATGCATACAAGATGGCGGCTTCAATTGGAGGTGACAGATTGGTCCCCCTCAAGAGAGCCTTACTGGTTGGAACAAGAGGTTCCCTCCCATTTTTGGGCACATCTCTAAGCTAGCCACAGGGCTCGGAAGATATCATCTCTTTTTTGGATGGTAGCACATGGAGGCTTGTCCATTGGCCCTTGGCTAGAGCAAATGCGGATAGATGGGAGATGCCACTGTTGCACTGACACAGTTTTGAAGATGCTCCCAACATTGTGTTTGGGGCTGCCAAGCAGTGCATAGAATCTAGATGGGGGCCCTCCAGCTTGTAGCCAGAAAGCACAAGATACAGTGAGATTTCACGTGGGCGATGGTGGTATGGCTACACAGGGATTACACTTTTTCTATTGACCCAGCCTCTCTAGCCTATAGGATCCAAGGCCAACGAGCTCTCTGGAGGCATATGACACGTCACCGCCTTCTCGCATCCGCAGTTGCATTTGTCGGAGGATAGTGTTAGGGAGACGGTGTCTAACGTCACTGTTTGGAACATCTGGGCCGCATGGGAGACCAATAGGTACCCTAGCAGCCACCCTCGTCACCATCTGGCAAGATATTATACACCTTGCATGCCATGTGGAAGTGTGGAACTTCTGGGTCTACACAAGAGTGATTCAAAAAAGTCCTCTCCTTATACATGGTATACATGGAGAAGAGCGACTGCCCAGAGGCGGGAGCATTTCTGCAAGGCTTGGCCTGCAGGTATCTTTTTTATCATTACCACGAGAGGTATTCACTGGATGCATAGATCTCCACGCTGGTTGCTAGCCCCTGATCCAGCGATTCCCTATGCAGTGAGCTGGGTTCTTTGGAACAACCAGTTGTTTCTCTTTTCGCGTATCTGATTGCTGACTTGTATGGTTGCTTTAAAGAATTATTCTAGGGGGGGGGAAAGTATACATAAATACCAATATCAAAGTCCCTAGATGACCTGCGTTTAACAGCATAAGACCTTTTCTTGGGCTGTCGTTTGTCCTTCCAAATATCCTATATGTGCTGTGACTAATCTTAGACCGTAAGTACAAGGCTACCAAGCCATGAATGGATGGTCAATAAATCACAAGAGAATGAAAGATAAACAGGAACACATACAATGTTCACTGAACACCAAAACAGATATATACCTTTGTAAGACTAGAATAAGTCCAATCATACAAATTTAGAATTTTTGTTGTTCTAAAGATCAAAAATCTACAAAGAAAATAAAAGAGAAAATGAAAGAGAAGAAAAAAGAGGTAAACAAAAACTTTTATGAAAAGCAAAAGGAAGACATACTTAGCAAGCAAAGCAACACTTATGTCGTAATCAGTGCCCAAGCATAAGCAGCTATACTGGGTTTCTAAAGACCCGCGGAGTCTCTTGGGCAAACCCAGTGCTTACTAAAATACGTCAAATAAACAAAAGAGAATGAAAACAAGAAATAAAGAAGAAACGAAGCAAGTAACTTAGCAAAAATAAACAAGCAAGTCAAGAAACAAAAACTTCCAAAAAACTAGAAACTCTCTCTCTCTCTCTCTCTCTCTCTCTTATTTAAAACATAAAAAGTTAAATGGCACTTTACACTTATGTCTCGTTTCTGCAAAGAGGCAAAAATACATTTCTAACTTAGAAAGCACAAGTATACTCAAACAAACTCTCTTTTGAAACTAAAAGAAAAACGGGCTATTCAGCTCCCCGCTTTTTGTTTTCAGCTTATGTTCAATCATTCTAAACAAACCTAAGGCCGAAACACCATAGATAAAAGACTCCATATCTAAGAATGTGCGAACTTTTTTCATTATTTTCCTTGGATTATACCTCTTGTGTAATAGTAAAGTAGCCAAAACAGAAACTTATCACGCAAACATGACAGAACACGTGGAATCTCACCTTTGATGATCAAGAAGATGGTCGCGAGGTTCCAGATTCATTTATTGCTTACTGATCTTATCTACAATTGGTTACTGGCCAGAATAAGCATAGTTACCACGGAACGTTGTTCTCCCTTTCTGGAATGTGGGAACATCATTCCAGACAAAGACATGTTCCCGGAACGTCCCCCCCCCCCCCCCCCCCCCAAAAAAAAAGCTCTCAGAAAATTTATCTTCATATATAAAGGATATTAGAAATTGTCTTCTCATATATTATTGGAAGCATTTAGTTATATCATATTGGAAGCATAAATTATGAAACGTTCGAAATGTAAAATTTCCAAAGTTCTAGAGCTGAAATGGAAAGTCCAGAGCTGTAAAAAGGTAGTTTCTTTCATATTCTAGTGTAGTTATTCATATGATGATGTGGCGTTCCCATTTCTGTTCCCACATTCCCCCTTCCTGAAACGTTGGCGTCCGATGTTCCCAAAATGTCCACCTTCCCTAGTAACTATGAGAATAAGAATCTAGAACAAAATCCCACAAGAATCCACAGACAATTCCTTAATAAACAAAGTAATTTGCAGATGATGTGAAGCTTTGAGGGAAACCATGAGCCATGCTTCAAAATTGTTGGGGTAACAGGATGACAAACATGCTATTGAAAGACCTTGATTAAGTTTTGATGAAATTTGGATACTTTAAGCTGTCCTTGTCAAAAGCATGATCACTAAGTTCTGTCTAGGGGCTTACCAAACAAGTTTGCAAGTCCAATTTGAAAGAGTTTGATCTCAGGGGCTGATTTGTATATCTGCTCTGTTATGATATGGCATCCTCTACCAGACAGGAAAATTTTTTGTGAGATCAATTTGAATTCATAGCAATATAGTAAAGACTGTGCGGACATGATTTGCAGTCACGCACTAGAAAGATGTGTCAAAACAACCAGCATACATATGCTCACCGTTTGTAAGGCTGAAGCTCAATAATGTTTTGAACCCACTCAGTGCCAGATGTCACAGAAACTGATGCCCAACAACAACAGTTGCAATATGAGAATAAGGCACAAGGAGGCAAGAAATATATAAGAAGCATTAACAAGAATTTGAAACAGCCACGAGGCAACAAAAGGAGTCGACATATATAAGACTAATGCATCCATCTTCAACCCTTTTCAGCCTTTTTGTTTTAGATTTGAATGCTGTCCTAGAGGCCTATCTCATCCTATACTTCCAATAAATGGCCATTTGATCCCTAAGAAATAACAAAACTTACACCTAACAACAACAGACACAATATGACTATAAGGCACGAGCAAGCAAGAGATATATATAACAAGGAGAATTGACAAGAATGGGAAACAGCTAGGAGACAACAAAAGCAGTTGATATATATAACACTCATGCATCCATCTTGAACTAAAACTTTTCTGCCTTTTTTCCATCAATTTAAACACTGTCCTAGAAACTGTAAAACAGGCATCGCCTAGCTCATTCTATACTTCAGACAAATGGCCTTTTGAGCCATAACGCCCCCCCCCCCCCCGCCCCCTTCCTCTTTTTCAGTTCAGATGTGGGGGCTACATCTGGGAGAAAGATCCAAGACAGGATGGCAGGATAGATATTTGAGGAATGATCACTCTCTAATATGTGCCTGAGAAGAAAGTGAACAATCCTGGATCTAAAAGTGGCAGAACTCCTAGAGATGAGATTTTGAAACGGGCCAACAACTAATTATACTAGCAAGATGATAAACGGCACTTATACTCCCGTTGGGTGGCTTGAAATAACATTGTGGGACTCCTAAACAAAGAAATTTGGCCAGCTTGTAAAGGGCCCCATGATTATGGGTCTCATTCCCGATTTGTGCAAAGAGATCCATCCAGCATGATGATTCTTTTTTTTCTTTTCTTTTTTTTCAAGAAATAGACTTCTATTAAGTAAGAGGAAAAACCCGCAAGAGCAAGCTCTAAGCGGAATACATGATGAAATCATGAGGATAAATAAACCCCCTCACAGTGAGGTGGAAAACAACCAAGGTTGATGCTGAAAGTGCCACCTCAACCCTATAGAAGTCTCAGAGAAGAAAGGAGAATCCTTCCATTCCCTGAAGAAAGAAGCCCTCCTAGTTGAGGCTGCGCGAGAGTCTCCCTGCATACTCGTCCAGACGGCCATCAAGGTATGTACGATGTCTGTCCAGATACTAGCCAATGTATGCGAGGGATGAACTTGAGTTCCCTCCAATGACTCTCTGCATCTAGCTCTCCAGATATGCCAGGATGCTATGCTCACTAGAATCTCCCAAGAGGTATCCACAGAGGCATGTACAGCTGCAAAAGGAAGGTGTGGTATCACATCCAACAAATAGGACTCAACCTAATGACGTTGAATCGAAATGGCCCGAGAGGAGTCAAGTCTCTCATAGAATACTTGAGGCTCTCTAAGAGAAAGCCAAGCCACTGAGCCCCATGTCATAAAGAATGGGGACTGGGCAAAGTGACTAAAAATCCTGGCTACCCCCATCCAAATCATCCTCGCCTATCTACAATCCCATAAGCAATGCTGAATAGTCTCCAAAGCAGAGAGGCAATGAGGGCAAGTAGGGTTCGGCTCCAAACCTGGATCTCCAAAGGTTCACTGCAATCCCACCATGGATAGAAAGCCAAAAGAAGAGAGTGATCTTTCTATTCCTGTGGGATTTCTAGAGTCTCTTCCAGAAGCACCTCTGCAAATCCGCAATGATATCAAATGTCTCCCAATGAGGAACTCTGGAAGGTCTCCAACCTCTACTACTGAGCTGGAATCTCCTTGCATTACTGACCGTGTAACAAAAGAAGGGGATGCTCTTCTCTCGATGCCCCGCGTCAATCCACTCCCACTCTCCAAGGTCCCACTGCAAATACCTAATGGGAACTCCCCCGTAGAGCCAAAGCCTCCAAGATCCGGTGGAGAGTAGCCAGGGGTCTGGGTCGAGGAACCACTCTGCCCTACAACCCTGATAGGCTGAAAAGCAGACTCAAGCAAGATGTCCTCTGTGGACCTGAGCAATCTGCCACCATCATGCACACTAAAAAATAAAGCATCCTCATGTGCATCTCGAAAGGCCAAAACCTGAAGAGGAACACCGCCTCTCGTAAAAGTACTTGCCCAAGTGGAGCAAGTGAGTGGCATATCATTTGTGTCTAAAACGTCAAAAAAGATTGCAAGAGCTGCTGCTCCTCCCTGCTCCCTTGCTGCCCCTTCTCCTTCAGCCCCTTACAAGAGCTATCTGCAAGGGAGTCAAGACTGGCTGTTTGCAGCTGAGTTCCAGCTCATTGCCTAAGGTAACCCAAGAGCCGGTGCCAACTGCAAGTGTGGTGGACTATATTCCTCAATCTGTGTATATGTAAGAGTACAAGCTCGGCCTTGCAGAAACACTCCCAACAATTAGAAGTCTTCCTACAGCCCTCACTACCATATTCTGTCAGTCAGCCATGTTCAAAATCCAGAGGTAAGGGCAGGCAGACATGTTAATGGAGCCAATGTCTCTCCTGTTAGACTATATGGCATCTCATGGTTAGACCTAGAAACAGAGGGCTTATTTGCGGGTGTTCCCCCAGCTTTCAGCCTAGGATAGGGAGAGTCAAATGCCCCTTTAGAACGCTGGTATGAGGGCATTTTAGGCCCAAAACTGTGGGCTGGTAGGGCCAGCCTTGGGGCAGACCCTAGGCGCCTGGCAGGCCCTTATATAGCGCTGGGCCTGGCCTGGGACAGCCGACCAGCAGGTCGGCGCCAGGTCGGCCAGCACATACTACCTGGGTCGTCCAGATCAGGCCCCTAGGTCGGTGTACCTGCAGCCCTCTTTATAGGGCCAACCACCTCCCTTTTCTGGCATCCAATAGAGCATTCTTCTCTCACGCAGTTTGTCTTGGCTTCCCACATGCATGGACCCTTGAACACTATCACTCCTATTCACAAGGCAGGGGATCCCATGAACCCAGGAAACTACAGGACCATTATGATTGGGCATGTCATGTCCAAGATCTATGCATCAATACTCGACACGGAGGTCAACCGGTTCGCAGAGATGCAGGGACTCAAGGCAGAGGGGCAAGCAGGGTTCCGACAGGATCATGGGACCATGGATCATGTACTCACACTCCGAAACATCATAGAGGAGGCCACATCATGGAAGCAATGGGTTTACTGTTGCTTGTCGACTTCTGCAAAGCCTTTGACATGGTCCCACGGGCCCGCCTCATTAGGCACTTGCAGGAGCTGTGGTATGACCAAGAGATTGTATGAGCTGTTATGGCACTGTATGAGAGAGTCTCAGGCTGAGTTCGGACAAGTCCCAGGTGGACAAAGGAGATTATGAGCACCATTGGGGTCAAACAAGGTTGCCTGCTATCACCAACCTTTTCTGGCCTCTACATAGACGAGCTCAAGACCTTCATGAAGGCATTACGGGGGACTGGTTGCTCTCTCGCCAGTACCTTGGTTCAGATCCTCTTGTACACAGATGACGTGGTATTGATGTCTGCTTCTCCCGAGGGGCTCTAGAGACACTTGGACGCATTGCATACCTTTTGTGAGTCACACAATTTGAAGGTCAACCTTGGCAAAACCAAGGTTTTTATCTTCAACACATCTCGAGCAGCCATGCACAGGAAGCAATTCACATTCGATGGGACATCGGTTGAGATTGTCTCCTCATATACCTACTTGGGTGTCATTTTCTCTGGCCCGATCTTCACGATGAGATCGGCGAGGCAGGCCCGTTTGAGTAGGGGCTACGCCTCACTTGCTCGGTTGGAGAGACAGTGCTTCCACTCACACTTTCAGGATCCTCGGACCAAGGCTCTTCTATTTGACTCCTTGGTTTGACCAGCAGGCATGTATGGCAACCCTTGTTAGAGGCCAGACGTCTCGGACACAGGGCGGGCTCAAGTAGAGAGACTACAGATCCTCTTGCTCTCGCGGATGATCTCGGGCAAGCCATCAGTGCCGCACCATATCATTCAAGCTGAGTTAACGCTTCCCTGTTGTAGCTAATGCAGCCTTCCAGACTATCACCTGCAATACGGGTCTTGCACATCGGGGCGATGTAGTCTGCCATGGTTGGCTATGGCCTCATCCATGGGTCTCGTAGATGGAGGAGACGAGAGGCTGGTATGCACAGACATGTAAGTGGTTCGAGAGATTGGGGTTCCACATTGATAGATTGCCTCCTTTTCAATATAGCTTAGACGCTCCATTGATCCCACTCAAATACCACAAGGTGAAGCTCAGCATCTACAAAGACCACTGCCTCCACATCTCGGAGGAGGGTTTCATTATCCCCCTAGAGTACACGCAAATCCACCTACCGCACTCACTGAGGATCGCCATTGGGCAGTTTCGAGTGTCATCACACCAACTTTGTATTGAGAGCGGATGAGCAGAGGGGATACACAGAGAGTGTCGCATATGTGATCCACAGGAAGTCAAGTTAGAGAAGCACTTCGCATTCAAATGCCCCGTCTACTATGAGATCCGTGGTCGATATCACTCTCTCTCAAGAGACGGTTTTGGGCCCCTCTCCATGCTTCTTTCATACCCAGACCAAGGGTGCCTTGTTGCTTTCCTTCATGAGGCACTTTGGCACAAAGAACACCTACTCATGGCATGGATACAAGCCTCTAACACACAGGTTGATTCCTCCCAGAGCAAGAAACAGAGTTTTTTCACTTAGGCCGTATGGATCACACAGTCCCTAATGGGATACGCAATAGAGACCCAGAGTCTGAGACACGCCATACTCAACAACGGACGGATACATAGATTACACTTAACGACCTCCCATCCCTGTTTAGACTTGGAGCAAGACCCATAGGAGTTACAATAGCTTTGGTTAGGAGCAGGGTCATCGCTAGGAGATTGAGACGAACAGCCGCCAGCGCTCCATCATTGGCTATGCATCCACACGACCTCATCCTCCCTCCCAGCTCCCCCTGACCCCCACACCATTATGAGACCGCATTGTACTGATCAGGATGATGATGATGCCACTACTAATGATATATGACTGTATCTTTTTAGGACTTAGCACTCAGCATGGGTGATGATGCTTGCTTAGTAGCTCCACCCTTCTACTTGTTGTATCAGGTTTTCTACCAGTCTCATAAACCCATCGGTCTTTTGTGGACTTTAATAAACTTTCTCTCTCTCTCTCTCTCTCTCTCTCTCTCTACACTGATGAGATAGTCCTCGTATCATCTTCAGCAGATGCATTTGGAGGCCCTAGAGGTATTCTACAAAGAGAGAGACCTGACTGCCAACCTTGGGAAGACCAAGGTTATGATCTTCAACACCTCACGCGGAGTGCTTCGCCGACATAGCTTAACATACCGAGTTGAGCCAGTGGAGATAGTGTAGTCCTACACATACTTGGGAGCAGTCTTCACAGGAACCATATTCACAATGACTCATGCAGTCACGGCATGATTCACATGGGGACAGAGTGCTTTGGCCAGACTAGAGAAAGGAGTCTCACATGCACTGAGTTTTGAGGATTGAGGCAGGGAAAAGCCGCAGGTATACCCAAAGAGCTACAGATCTGCATGTTATGCACATTGGAGGTGGTTGAGACAGAGGAGCATTTTCTTTGTGCCTGCCCAACCTACTATGAGATCTGTGGGCGCTACCATTGTCTCTGCCAGGAGGGGAGCGGCTTTGGCCCACTCTCACAACTGATCCACTTCCATGACCAAGTCTGCATTGGGCTCTATCTAATGGAGATGCACCGATGCACAGAGACACTACTACAACAGATCAGATAGTAGCAGGAGGCAACTAGGCCGCATGATATAGAGGCTGATCGAGCACAACGGTGCTTCACAGACTTCTATACATTTGAGTCAGCTCCAAGGCACCAGGGGTAGAGGAGGAGGAGCTAGCTGGTATGAGGACAGCCTAGATTAGCAGAAAGAGCCAACACAGTGCCGTCGAGAGAGAGAAGAGTTCGTAAGTAACACGAAAAGGAAGATCAGCAGATGGAAGAAGGAAATATGGAGAAGGCATGTGAAGAATGTAAAAGATGGAAACAAGGAAACTTGGGAGCAAGGAGTTTTGGAAGCTTGAGTATATTGCAAAAGGCTTGAAGATACAAGAGCCCTCGAAGGCAGACTCTGCCTTAAGAATGAGCTGAAGAAGGCCTTATATAGCAAAGTCTGAGTGGCCTCTGAGTGGCTGTCATAATCACACTTCCAAGGGTGGAGCACTAGACAGAATATTTTTGTACAAGCACTAAGTGAGTGGCAGCATATTTGTACATGTGACGAGACAAAAAGGTGAAGGTCTTACCTGGGACTTCAGGCAGTGTCTAATCACCAAAGAATATTTGTACGTAGTCATGATGAAGACGCAGAGACCACGTGCGAGACAGAGAGTGCCCAGAGCACATTCTATCAAGGTCCGACCTATCACCACTTTCCTCAAGGGAGACCAACAGAGACGATGAATCACTCTAGACATAGCTCAGTGGGTTCAAAGATCAAGGAGACCGATTCCCCCACCACAATGTGAGATAGCTTGACAGATGCACATCGGAGATATCTTCACAGCCCACCAAAGAGTACCGGGCTTCAGTTTCTGAGTCCCAGATCTCAGATTGATTCAATTTCAGTTTCAGTTTGTATTGGATTGTGATTATGCTAGAGCTCTTGAACTCAATAGATTCGCATAGATTAGTACTTAGGAAGGGCCCTAGTCCACCCTTTGTTTCCAGCCCATTGAGCTATGAGTCTTCTTTTTGTGCACTTTGTCCCATAGGCCCGTGAGGCCTCCAGCTGACGTTAATACATCTTTTTTTCTTTCTTTCAAAAGTGATTTTGCAAAATGCCTACATGAGCATGTGTAGAGAACATTTTGGGGGAAACAAGCACTTCAAAATGCCATGACAGCTCACACGGCAAGGACAACTCCAAACGCTACATCTAGTGTCCTCACCAACCTCCAGAAGATATGCCTTGCATTGATTGAAAAAATTAACAGCTCGGAATCTACAAATGTAGCCCTCCTAGCAGAGAACGCACATGTAGATAAAACACTAGCTGAGGTGGAAAAACATGGAGGGAAAATGCAAGAGGAATGGAGAAAGGAAAAGGCCAAAAAGAGCAATGGGAGAAAGAAAAGGCTGAATGGATATCTGAAAAAACCAAGCTCCAGGACAAGGTACATGGCTTTGGAGATTGAAGTGCAGCAACTGAAGGACATGAAGGTGACCCCAAAAGGAAACTGCAAAGCAATGGAAGAGCTGAAAACAGAGAATGCCGCTCTCAGGAAGGATGTTGCAGCCATGCAAGAAACAATGCAAGGCACACATGCTGAGCTCAAACAACAAATCAGCAAAGGGGAAGCTAAGATATTGGAATGGAAAGATGTGGTTGAAAAGGGCATGACCACCCCAAAGAAAAAATTTATCTCTGAAGCACTTCACTTGAGGAGGAAAAGAGAAGGACCAGCATGGCGCTAAATGTCCTGGTAAGGGGCCTACCAATGGGAGACACTCCAATGGCAGATGCCAACATCTTGTTCAATAAAATGGGGGTCAATCTCACTTGGTGCGAAAGGTGGATGCGCCAATCTGGCCCACTAGTAATGAAGTTCAGAACTGCTTTGAACAGATCCACTCTCATGAGCATGAGGGCAGCTTTGAAGGGGTCTAAGGTCTATTTGGATGATGATCTCATTCTCCTACAGCAGCAGTACCGGAGGGAGGGTATGGTACGTGTAATGGCAGCAAGAGAAGCAGGGAAATGGGATGCATATAGGGATGGTAGGGCGGTCATTCGAGAGAGAGGAGATAGAGGGGAGAAAGAAGAGAAGATGATGGGGCGTTATGATAGTGTCGAGCCCATGTGATGAGTGCACACAGTGGATTGAAGATGGCAGTATGGAACTGCAATGGCATGCTCTGGTCCAATCCGGGAGGATTCCTGGAAACATATACTAATAGAGACATGATCTTCTACACCGAGGCACATGAGAGCCCAAAGAGAGGGCTGCCCACAGTGACAGGATATACATGGGAGTCAGCCCATAGAAAGGAACTGAGGTGAGACAATGGGGTATGAGTTTCTGGGGGCGTGGCTGTCCTTTTCAAATCACACCTAAGACCACTCATATATGTGGTATGGAGAGAGGAGCATGCACGCCATATGTGGATACAAGTCCAGCTACCAAATGCTCGACCGATCTTCATTGCGGCAGATACGTCATCCTATGCAGGTGTGGTCAATACAGAGGGGCATAGCCCTTAAGAGACGATACATGATGACATCACAAAGTTCTCTAGGAAGGGAGACACCCTCTTATGGGAGACTTCAATGCACGGACAAGAGACAAACAGGTGGGTCTACGAGACTTTGCATATGAGAGATCCCCACATACTTCCGGAGCTAGATGCAATAGAACTCGGGATACTGAGGCACTCCGCAGATGCCCCACATGTGACAAGGTACGAGCAACATCTATTTGAGCTTGGGACAGTACATGAACTCATCATCTACAATGGTCTTCAGAGATGGTCATCATCTGGAGGACTCACTTGTTTCCCCCATGGCGGTGGGACAAGCACAGTGGACTACCTATTGGGCCCATTAGCCTTTGCTTCACGGGTACACAACTTCATTGTACCTCCTCTCCCATTGGGAGCTGACCGCTCATATTTGACATTCCGTATCTCGGTTAGTATGCCAACCACACGGAGAGCTCTCCCCACATCGGCTTGTACCCAGATCCACTTTGATCGTGCCCTTGACCCAGTATATGTGAGTCACTTAGCCACAGAGCTTCCATCCCTACTCGAAGATGGCATGGATCTTGCCCACGCCTCTGGCATGCTTGTCTTAGTGATACAGGATGCTGCCATTAGATCCTTCCCCACGACCTGACCCATGCATGCTTGAGATGGAAAAATGCCTCAAAACCCTTGGTTTGACGATGAGTGCAGAGAAGCGAAAGCCCACCTCACACAAGAGTGAGCCCTAGGCTAGTTGACACCATTTGAGGCACAACAGGTATTTTGACGATTGACACGCCGTAAGAGACGGGCCTTCCTCACACACAAGATGGATGAGATTATCAGATCCTTTCGCAAAGGAGATCCCACCATTGGATGGGGGCTTCTATCGGAGGGGAAGCTACCTATCCTTGCCACTGATCCAGACGTGTGGCGCACTTTTGCATGATCTCTCTATGATGTCCTATGTAGGCACCACCGGATATGTCCTCTATACCCAAGCCAACTGCTTATCACTTGTTCATCACAGAGAATGTACGGACTGCACTACTCTATCAGCTACACAACCGGAGAGCACAAGATCATGAGGGCCTACGGACTGAGCACTTTGCACATGGGCAAGAGGTCTTAGCTCCGGTCCTAGCACACATGTTCAACCACACAATATGCCACGTGTTCCCACCTGCTTGGAGCACCACCACCATTGTGCTGATACAAGTTGGGGACCCTATGGATACTGGGAATTATCGCACCCTCATGATTGGCCACACTTTGGCCAAGATTTATGGGTAAGTGTTAGAGAGGAAGCTCAGCAGTCATACAAAGGCTCAGGGACAACGGGCACTAGGACATGCAGGATTCCGAAGGCAGCACTCTACTCTAGATCACATCTTCACTCTGAGCGCTATCATTGAGGAGGCGAGGTCCAAACAATAGAAAGTCTACGCCCGCTTTGTAGACTTTTGGAAGGCCTTCGACATTGTCCCACGATCCCGCATCATCAGGAGACTACAAGAGATGTAGATTCCAAAGACGTTGATTTCGAGTGTGATGAGCCTATATGAGTCAGCCAGAGGCAGAGTTTGTGCTCCAAGTGGTCTATCAAATTGGGTCGAGAGCACAATCGGGGTGAAGTAGGGTTGCCCCCTCTCACCGACTCTCTTTGGACTTCACATCGATGAGATCACATCCTTCACAGACCGCCTAGGGGGCGAGGGATCCTTACTGGCCGACCTCATGATACAGATATTCCTATATGTTGATGACATAGTTCTTATATCATCTTTAGCGGAGGGGCTGCAGAGACATCTGGAGGCTTGTTTTGCAGAGAGAGAGACCTAACAGTCAACCTTGGAAAGACCAAAGTTATGGTCTTCAACACCTCACGCGTAGTACTCCATCAACTCAGCTTCACTTACCATGATGAGCCAGTGGAGATCGTGAAGTCCTACACATACCTGGGAACTCTTCACAGGACCCATTTTCACGATGACTCACGCAGCCTAGGCACGACTCACACGGGGTCGGAGTGCTTTGGCCCAACTAAAGAGACAAGGCTTCCAGGAACACTTTCAGGATCCCCCGACGAAGGGATGGCTTTTCAACATGTTAGTGCGGCCGACGGCCATGTATGCAGCACCCTTCTGGGGGATTGATCTCCCGAAGACAGAATGGAGGAGATTTGGGCGGCTATAGGTGACTATGGGGTCCAGGATGATTTCGGAGTAAGCCCTCAGTCCCACATGAGATAGTACAAGCAAAGTTCGCATGAGATAGGACAGGCAGAGTTCACCATGACACCTCTACAGGGTTGATGCTATCTTTCAAACGGTGGCATCATCCATAGAGTTTGGGACTTACCTCGATGGAGACTACCAAGGATGGCCCTGGAGTCATCCAGACGACTCGCAGAGAGCGGCGCAGACACATGGTATCATGTGTAACCGCATGGTTTGCCAGGCAGGGCATTCAAGAAGACATGAGAAGAAATAGTAAAGCACTAAATGTCCTTGTTAGGGGTCTCGCAGATGGGGACACCGCCATGGCAGATGTTGAAGCTTTGCTCACTAAGACGGGGGTCAATCTCACCTTCGAGGCAGCTTGGAGGGTAGGAAAGGATGATGCACCAACAAGACCTATGACTGTGAGATTCCAACACTAACAGACCGGTCTACCTTCATGAGCATGAGGGCAGCTCTGAAGGGACTAGAACATACTTGGATGATGGTCTAACGCTCTTACAACAAGAGCACAAAAGAGAGGGGATGACCTGAGTGTTGGCTGTGAGGCAGGAAGGGAAATGGGCTGCATATCAAGATGGTAAAGCAATCATTCACGAAAGGATAGCAAGAGGAGGAGGAGATACAGATAGTGCATAACAGTGTCGGGCCTCTGAGACAGAGCCACAGAGCAGATTGAGTATGGCTGCTTGGAATTGTAATGGCACTCTTTGGTCCACCGATCCAGGTGGCTTTTCGGAGACATATACACATTATCTTCTACACCGAGACACATGAGAGCCCCGAGAAAGCATTGCCCACAGTGACGGGATACCCTTGGGAGTCAACTCATATGAGAGTTGAGGAGAGATAGTGGGGGACGAGGTTCTGGAGGCGTAGATGTCCTGTTCAAAACACACTTGAGACCACTCCTATCTGTGGTGCGAAGAGAGTAGCATGCACGTCATATGTGGATACAAATCCAGCTGCCAGATGCCCGACCGATCTTCATTGCGTGTGCTACTACCCCCCAGACACATCATCATATGCACATGAGGTCACTACACAAGGGCACAACCCATTTGAGAATATACATGATGACATCACAGAGTTCTCCAGGCAGGGAGACACCCTCCTTCTGAGGGACATCAATGCAAGGACAAGAGATAGACAAGTGGGCCTACTAAACTTTGCATATGAGAGAGATCCCCACATGCTTCCAGAGCTAGATGCAACAGAGATCGGGATCTTGAAACATTCTGCACATGCCTTACATGTGATAGCATACAGGCGATTTTTACTTGAGTTGGGAGCAATCCACGATCTCATCATCTACAATGGCCCTCAGAGATGGTCATCATCTAGGGGGGTCACTTGTTTCCCAGATGGAGGGGGAACAAGCATAGTGGACTACCTACTAAGCCCATTAGCTTTTGCTTCGCAGATACATGACCTCATAGTATCCCCTCCTCCACTCAGAGCTGACCACTCGTATCTAGCCTTCTGTATCTTTGCTACTACGCCAGGCACAAAGAGAGCTCCTACCATGCCTGCTCGCACCCAGGTACACTTTGACCATGCTCTCGACCCTATATATGCGAGTCACTAGCCAGAGAGCTTCCAACCCTATTGGGAGATGATATAGACCTCGCTCACACCTCGGACACCCTTGCCTCAATAGTACAAGACGCCGCCACCAGATTCTTCCCTGTGACCTGATCCACACGGGGCACACCGCAAGAGACGGGCCTTCCTCACACGCAGGATGGATGAGATCATCAAAGACCCGACCACTTGATGCGGGCTCCTTTCGGAGGGGAAGCTACCCATTCCCATCATTGATCCGAGAGAGTGGTGCACTTATGCATGATCCTTATATGATGTTCCAATGCAAGCACCACCGGATATGTCCTCTATGCCCAGGTCCACTACTTGTCACTTGTTCACCACACAACATATTCACGTTGTGCTCCGCCGGCTACACAATCGGAAAGCCCAAGATCATGAGGGCTACATGTGATTGGGTCCAGGATGATTCAGTGTAAGCTCTCACTGCCACTGAGATAGTACAGATAGCGTTCGCCATGACCCCTCTAAGGTCAATGCCATCTCTCAGACAGTGACATTCATCCACAGAGTTTGGGACCTACCTCAGTGGAAACTCCTGAGGCTGGCCTTAGAGTCATCTCTAGACGACTAGCAGAGGGTGGAGCAGACAATGGTATGCACATATATCCAACTAGCTTGCCAAGCACGGTATCCAAATGTATAGACTTCCTCCCTTTCAGTATAGCATGGACGCAGCTCCTCAGTCAATCCCACATGATGAGATTAACCATATCGTACGGTTAGATCTTCTCTAGCTCCATACATCTCGGACTTGTGTAGGGGACCAAGAGCTCCCCACATAGATCCATCTCTACCGTGACCACTTCCTATGAAAATCGGAGGAGAGATTCATCATCAAACCCCAGTACCTCAAGGACAAAGGAGTCTCACATGCACTCAAGATTGCCATTGGATAGATGCGGGTTTCGTCCCATCAGTTGAGGATCGAGGCGGGCTGCAAGTATACCCAGAGAGCAGAGGATTTGCATGTATGTACGCTGGGGGCAGTTAAGACAGAGGAGCATTTTCTTTGTACTTGCCCAGCCTACTATGAGATCTGAGGACGCTACCACAGTCTCTACCTGGAGGGGAGTGGCTTCGATCCACTATCATGACAATTGATCAATGTCACAAGAAACATTTCTAGAAACGTTTCTAGATTTTTACAGGCGTTTCGTCTAGAAACGCCTAAAAATACTATATTTTATAGAAGTTATATATATAATATACTTGATAAATAATTGTCTTCAGATTATCTCTCTCTCTCTCTCTCTCTCTCAAAAGAGCTCTCAGATATCCATATTGTGCACACAATGCACACACATATTACACAGTTGAAAGAGTAAAAAGATGTGTCACGCAGCCTATAGATTGAGGTTTACAAAGACATAGATCTTCCAGTTTACAAATTACTATTAACTAATTAGTTGCAAGTGCATATGGCTGCTAGCATATGCCATGGCCCATAGTTCAAACAATAAACTTTTAACTTTATAATTCAAATTTCAGAATCAAATTTCAAGATTCAAGATTCAAGATTCAAAATATAACAAAATGTATTATGTATTACTATTTACATCATACATGTAACATGCCATAATGATATACTGGTAATTGTATGGTGTAAACTGTATACATAATCAAAGCCCGTCGCCTGCAAGCCAGCTGCTAACAACTACACTAGAGTGTAGTTGTACACGTACAACTACACTCTAGAGTCTAGTCTCGACTCTCTAGAGCTAGGAACCGCTGCCCTCTCCAAGATCTGTTGCCTCATCACTGTCATCATCAGCACTGGAATCAGCAGATGGATCTACATCCTCTGTGGAGGAAGAGGAAGTGCCACCCTCGAACCAACTAGGGGCTCGCAACTGATATGGGTCCTTTGAGTCCGCACTGTCTACCAATGCCGCCGCCTCCTCTGGCTCATCTCTACCTCGACGTCCTCGGGATGATGATGCAAGAACACATACCTGTGATCCCCCTCGTGACGCTTGTGCTTGACGTTGATAACCACAAATCTGGGGTGTCCCTGTATCCTCTGCAACAGTAGTAGCACGTACTCGTGGTGCACGAGCTCGAGCCATCGAACGTGTCTGACGTCGGAATCGAAGCATATCCTGTCGCAGGAACTCGTAAGCATCGTCATTCTCTCGACTGTGCTGGATGATGGACATGTCGACAGGTTCTAGCTTGATCTTGTCAGGATTGACTTGCTTGGGCTTCCACTCGATGCTACCGGTACCATCTGCAGACCCGTACTTCTCAAGTAGACGTAGGTTGGCATTGACATACACCAACCTATTGAGCTGCTCCACGCTCAACTTGACATAGTTTACAAAGCATAAAGAAGTCAATTCTCACGACTTAAGAATTGTTTTTCAAAATGTTACAAGCTTGACACTATACTATATAGCCTATAAATAAGAACTATAAGAAGTTAGAACTTACTTGTTTCTCTTCCTGGTGTGTATGTCTGCACATATGCTCCATATCCTCTCAGCTGGACCTTATGTGCAATCTTGCGAAAGGATGCGGAGAGCTAAGTTCTGCAATGAGGGATTCAAAATCCCAAATTTCTCCCACCAAGTAAGAGCCAACAGCCTGTTGTCTCTTTCCTTGGCAATTGCACGGGAGAAATGACCCATGTCATTGCAGAACTCCACTATGTCCTCTTCAATGCTATTGCAACGCGTCACAAACTTCTATTACATATGAGTCATCCCCAGGACACAGCGGAGTAGAGAGGGAGGAGCTAGTTGATATGAGGGCAGCTTGGATCAGCAGAGAGATCCGACACGGCACCACCGAGAGAGGGACACAGAGATCACGTGCAAGACAGAGAGTGCCCAGAGCACACTCTATTGAGGTCTGACTTATCACAACTTTCCTCAAGGGGGACCAACAAAGACGAGGGGTCACTTTGGACATAGCACAAAGAGTTCAAAGACCGTCTCCCCCACCACAACGCGAGACAGCTCGAGAGACGCAGATACAATATATTTTTACAGCTCACCAGAGAGCCATCATTGTGCCGAGCTTCGGTTTCGAAGTCCTAGTTCCGAGATTGACTTGATTCAGCTTGTACTTGATTGATTATGATTTTGCTAGCATAGATTAGTACTCAGCAAGGGCCCTTGTATGAGTCTTTTTTTGTGCACTTTGTCCCATAGGCCCGCGAGGCCTCCCATGGGATGAGATTAACCGCATCATACGGTTAGATCTCCTCCAGCTCCACACATCTCGCACTTGGGGGGGACCAGGAGTTCCCCACCAAGACCCAGCTCTACTATGACCATTTTCTGAGAGTATCAGAGGATGGGCTCATCATCAGACCTCAGTATCTCGAGGACAGAGGAGTCTCACATGCACTGAGGATTGCCATAGGACAGATGAGGGTCTCGTCCAATCAATTGAGGATCGAGACAGGGAGGGCAGGCATACCCAGAGAGCAGTGGACTTGCAAGTTATGCACGATGGGGGCGGTCCAGACAAAGGAGCACTTTCTATGTGTTTGCCCAGCCTACTATGAGATCCGAGGGCGCTACCATTGCCTTTTTTAGGAGAGGCACATCTTTGGCCCACTCTCACGACTGATCCACTTCCAGGACCAGGTCTGTATTGGGCTCTACCTCATGGAGATGAGGCGACACAGGGAGATGCTACTATGACATATTAGAGAGCAACATGATGGGACCACCACACCACAGGGTACTGAGGTAGACCAAGCGCAGAGACAGGTCACGGATTTCTATGCATTTGACTCAGCTCCAGAGATATATGGATCGGTGGAGAGAGCCGACATAGCATTGCTAGACGAGGGACACAGAGACCATACACGACTCGACACGCGACCAGAGCACACACGATCGTGGTTCGACCTATTTCAGCTCTCCTCAGGGGAGATCGACCAAGACGAGGCATCACCCTTGACATAGCTCATCGGATCCAAAGATCTGAGGAGACCACGCCCTCCACCACCACGGGAGACAGCCCGACAGATGCAGATACGTGAGTTCTTTGCATCTCATCAGAGAGCCACCATGGAACCTGGATACGTGGAGCCGGTTCATGCACTTGGGACTCTAGCTCTGAGCACTTGATATTCTCATGCTACCCTCATGCTATTTTGCTACCTTTTTGCTATTTTGTACTAGTATCGCATTTTAGTACTCAGCAAGGGCCTTAGCAAGCCCTTTGCCTCGGCCCACAATGGTCTGTATGAGTTACTTGATTCTGTACTTTGTCCCATAGGCCCACGAGGCCTCCTGCGGGTCGATGTGGAACCCTCAGTCATGGATGTAGATGTGGATCTAGATGTAGATGTAGATGTAGATGTAGATGTAGATATAGATGTAGATGTAGCTGAGGTTGAAGCAGATTCCGTCAATGTGGAGTTCTTATGTATTGCCGTGTTATCCACTCCAAGTCCGCTCTGCAGTTGAAACACTTGTTGATGTCCTCGAATATTAACTCTCTGTTGAGGTTTGACTTCTTTCTTGGGCTTGTCTTTGTCATTGTCTTTCTCTCTCTCCCCTTTTCCCATTTCAGATTTTATGGCTGACTCTTTTTGTTTGTTTTGCAAGGGAAGTGTCTAGATTGGAAGGATGCCCCCATCAGCCAGTCGGGGGGACTGTGTGATGAGAGAACGGAGGTGAAGGTAGGGCTAGAAGGCGGGAAGGGGGCTGCCTGGAGAGGAAGAGGCGGGGGGGAGCGTGAAAATGGAGAAGGCAGCAGAGAGGGGGGGGGGGGGGGGGGGCCTGTGTGGTGGCGCAGCCGAGAGGGAGGACTGCATGCGGAGAGGGGGGTAGCAGCTGGGGGGCTGCGAGACGGCAGGGCTGGAGCTGCTGTAGGCAGAGGGAGCAGCAGAGGGCGGTGAGGAGTTGCAGGAGAGGCGGAGGCAGCTGAGCAGGGGGCTGCAGCTGGCAGAGCTGCAATCGGGGGTGGGCGGCACTATAAGGAGAGCACCCGGCCACTGCAAAGGGCTGCTGGCAAGGCAGCAGGCGGGAGCTGCAGCCGGGGGTTTCTGTTGGGTAGGAGAGGCGGAGAGGCCACCCATGCTGGCGAGGGGGGCTGAGGGTCTGGCAAGGGGGGTGAGAGGCGGCGAGGGGGGCTGAGGGGCTGGCGAGGGGGGCTGAGAGGTGGCAAGGGGGGGGCTGAGAAAAGAACCTCATACAATGAGCTGAGAGGGTGGAGCCTCTAGGCGAGCATCAACACCAAGACTAATACAACATAGCATAATTATGAAGACATCTATATACAAAAAGAAAACATGGAGAAGATGGAGGTTGTGATGTGGCAGCAATGTAAGAATCGTCTGGAGGCTCATAGAGGGGTCAAGCCTAAGAGGAAGCCGACGATACACGAGGCCGCGGTGGCAGCTGTCCATATGTGTAGTCCAATGTGGTCTCGTAGCTATGGCCCTGCCTCGAACTAGTGCCACTGTCACCCCCATCGGCCATGCTGGTGAGCATGCACACATCCCTACTCAAGTGAGAATGAGGATCATGCATATCCATAGAGTTGGAGCAAAGTAGCATTGTCATCTTGATCCATTCTGTAATGAACTGAAATATTTAAATAAATGATCTGCAAAAATTACAATTTACTTCCAAGCTTGACCTTTACATGTTCAGAATTGAACCAAATGTTTTTCATTTGAACCACATAATCAACCAGAGGCACACCTCGAAAGCAAGAATGCAAGAAACATTAAATAAGAATCAGATCATTATGCAAGCACAATATCTATAGTGCAGTTTTTACAATCATTCATTTGTTCAAGATATTTTGGGTGATCTCTGAATCCCAATGATTGTATTTATCTTAAAAACAAATCATCCTAATAGATATTGTATTGGCAGTTCCCAAAAATATAATGCAGTCCCTTACATTTCTGGCTTATGTCAACTTTGGGAGAAAGAGCACTTGCCATCACTAGTGTACGCTTCACACTTGATACCAATAGTATCACCCTTCCAAGCCCTTCCAACGTTAGTCAAAACCTGAGGAGAGGACACTATTAGCCTCAAGAAAGTCATAAATCATCATTCATTTTAAAATGCAATGGTGATTTGACATATAAGGTAAGCTACTACTTTGTCATAACTCATGCCTCTAATATTGAACCTTCCAAGAGCCCCGTCACCTAGTCAAGGACAATGTGCAACCCCCTTGTCAGCCACTCCCATGTCTCAACCACCACAAGCTTTCCTACTTCTAGTCCATTGTCACGATTCATGTCCTTATTGCCTTCTTAGAATCATTTTGAAACAGTGTTACTAATTAAAGGACCCGATACCTAAAAAAGAAGTCCCAAGAAATCACCCTCTTTCCCACACGTGAGCTTTCAAGAAACGGATGCACAATGGAGACAAGAGAAGTAGCGCCAACATCAAGTCCAACCATACATCCTCAAGGACCCTTTCCTCTACTATGAAGCAATCCCAAGTTCAATCCCAAAATTACCTTGAGCAACTATGTGCCCTTTCCTCTACTATGAAGCAATAAACCAATGAGTTTGATGGGGGTCACTCATGGATGAGAAGTCATGGAAAGAAAATAGAATACCCAACCTGATGCTTCCCATGCCTCAACTCGCACCCTCATAGTATGCAGCACCCTGGCTTCTAAGAAGATTGCTAAGGTTAGCGTGCACAACGCCCATGCCAAGTTCAACAAGGTCTTCATAGGATGTGTTGCCCTCAGTATTATGCTTGAGGCCAAATGGATAGCCCTAGCCCGTCTCATGTTTTGGTCCAGTTTCAAGTCAACATGGCAAACTAACACAAAATCAAGCCTCTAAAAGCTATCAAGGAAATCTCTTCTAGAGTCAATTTTGTGGCTGCCATGGGATATTGCACTGGACTTGGATGCCTTTCTATGATTGCATAGTAGGACAGAAGTGCCTGTGAACGGATTACTCAATTGGCTGATTGCGGCTTGATGCACAGTGGTGCTTTACTTGTATTTGGATGCCTTCTGAATAAACGATAAAGAAATACCAAAAGGGGCGCTAAGTTTAGGGTCAATCTGGTGTCTGGTGCAGACAAAGGCAATCTAGCTCCTGATTTTGGTTTCAGTTACTAATGTTTGGTTGGGTGTAATAATTCTCTAAGTGGCTGTAATCATAGTATTTGCTGGTTATTACTTGTTCACCACCCTTTGGAGTTTTTTAAGGCCGGTTTCAAAAGGGGCCTCCTTGTATGTGGATCTTGTCTCCGTCCAACCTTTACAAGCCATGGGTCTTTGCTTAACAATTTCCTGGGCTGTTGCCAATCAGGAGAGAGGGTGTGTTGTTGGTCGATCTCATGCAGAGACAAGCTTGATCTGGTAGCAAATGCAACATCACGCGAGCCTCATGCATTGGGGTTCGCTTGGAGTTTTCCTGGCTCTCTTAATTCTGTTCACGCACTCGTGAGTCCTACGGGCTATACCAGAAAAGTCCTCTTCGAGCGACAGCTTTATGGAGAAGGTGATTCTAAGCTTTGGAGTGTAGCTTCCATCCAACCAATAATACTCTTAGAGGCTATGCTTATCATTGAATGCCAAGGGAAGCCATACAACGCCTCACAAACATTTGTCACCAAGCCAATGGGTTGTTGTGCTGAGAATAACCTCTACACACAAGGGTGTGCTCTTGAATTTGCATGAAATCATCCATGGACATAAGCTCTCTCCTGCTGCCCTCCTCGCTGCTCCCTCCCTCCCCTCCTTGCTGCTTCCTCTCTCCCCCCTACCCTCGACTCCCCTCCTCTTCCGCTGCTGCAGCCCCCCCTGCGCGCTGCCTCCCCTTGCGCGCTACCTCCTCCCCCCTGCGCACTGCCTGCTCCCTCCCCTCCCCCTTGCCTGCTGCTCCCCCCTGTGCTGCTGCAGCACCCCCCCCCCTCCCCGCTGCTGCCAGCCCCCCCCTGCATTGCTTCAGCCCCCCCTCGCTGCTGCCAGCCCCTCCCCCTCCCTCTCCTCCACTCCTCCTCTCCTCTTTCCTCCCCTCCTCTTCCTTCTTCCTCTCCCTTTGCTGCCCCCTCTTCTTCCTCTCCTCTATCCTCCCCTCTTGCTTAATCCTCCTCTCCTTGCTCATTCCTCTCTCTCTCTCCTTCCTTTCACCCTCTCCCCTCATCTGGAGTACCCCCATTTTTGTTAGGGGTCTCTTGGGCTTGAGGAAAGCGGACGGAGTTCTTTTTTTCGTTTTGAATCGGCCTTTCCCACCTCGATTGACGAATGGGTTCCCATTCAGTCAATCCTTTACCGCCCACACCGGCCGCGAGAACCGTCACTTTCTCAAAAGACGAGCTGCAGCAGCTGCAAAAGGATTTGGAGCATGAGTGTTCCACGACTCTCTTCGCACGCATCCATGGCTCCCACCCCTTTGTTAGAATTATAGATATAATTCAGCAGTGACCAATGTAATTTAATAAGCTAGTTAGGGGCACTTTTCCCTCTTTAAGAGGTTTTTCCCCCTAACCGCAGTTAGTTCACTAACTATGGTTAGTGACTACTAAGGTTTTGTCACTAGGACAAAACCTTATCTCTCACTCTTTCAGTTCTACTCTTTACACTCTTCTATTGCAACTCAGCTCTCAAGCTCACACTCTCTTGCTCTCTCTCACTCTCTCCGATCTCACATTTGGTATTAGAGCCAAGTTGAGCTCTTGCACCCAGCCCATTAGCTCTTGCTCCTGCTGTAGCTCCTGCTCTTGCTGTCGCTCCTGCTTCAACAACCCGTCCGTACAACTCGAAGTAATACAAAGCTGTCCGTACAGCGCCGTACGTTCCGTTCAGGTCCGTACGGATCTGCTACTCCAGAACCTACGTCGCTGAGCTGATGCCGTACATACCGTACCTGCTACGCCATTGCTGTTTGTAACTGATGTACCTTCAGCGTAATCATCGTCGTACAGTTTACGTTGGCCGTACGTACCTACGCTGCCCGTACCAGCACACCTGCAATTAGTTCGTCGTACCTGTCATACAACCTGCGTCATCGATGTACGTAGCAACTGTACCTGCGCGTACATTCAGTACAGTAGGTCTTCATTCCTACTTCCGTACAAGCTTGACTTCCGTACAGTACTTCCGTACTAGTCCTGCTTCCGTACAGCAAGTCGTCATTATTGCCTCCGTACAATCTCTGCTTCCGTACAGGTTCGTACAACTCGTGCTACTGTACAGTTGCCGTACAAGGTCGCCTTGATTCCGTGCAGTTCACCGTACATCTGCAGTACGTACAGTACAACTGGTTGTACCTGCGCACAAGTTCTTTCTTGCAGGAGTATCTTTGGCAGGCACATCTTGCAGAAAGCCATTGTTTGGCTCAGTTTTTGGGAGTACATTTGGGGCATCTTGTTTGTTGCAGACATTGCAATCAATTTGCAAAATCTGCTTCAGAAATTTAGGGTTTTTTTGTTCTGCTTGCAATCTTGCAGACAGATCTGCAGATTTAGTCCAAACATTTGGGGCTTTCTGTTGAAATTGCAAATTTTGGGGCTTTCTGTGCTATTGCCCCTTTCTAGTTGCAATTTCAAGCTCGAAATTTGGGGCTTTCAGTTTTGCAGTACAATTTCTTGAAGAAATTTGAGGATTTAGTGATTACACTGCAATTTTGCAGTAAAATTTGGGGCTTTTGCAGACACAGGGCAATTCTTGCAACATTTGGGGCTTTTGATCAATTTGCCCCTTTCCGGTTGCAATTTCGGGCCTATTTTAGGGCTTTTGTGTTGGGAGAGCAATTTTGGAGATTTCAATTCATATTACCTTTCTTGAAGTGTTTTGCAGCACTTTTGGCAGGTTCTGGAGAGTTTTTGATGCTTGGACAGATTTCTGACAGTGCAAGTGCAAAAATCTGAGTTGCATTTACAGCCAGTGCTTGGCTGTGTTTTTTTGGGAGTTGTGCATTTCATTCCCAGTAAGGGAATTCAGTTTTGTATCTGCTTAAATCTCTTTCTCAGATATGGCCCATCAAAATCAGAATGACTTCCAGTTCGGTGGTCTTTCACAGGAAGACAAGTTTGATGGTACCAACTACTCCCTCTGGAGTTTTATGGTACGCAATATTCTGATTTCTCGCAATTTATGGGGTTATGTCAATGGGGGTGAGATCCGACCAGCAGATATGGCACCTGCTTCCCCTACCCAGCAAGGAGGTGGAAGAGGTCGTGCACAGGGTGCAGCTGCAGGACAAGTTGTTGATGCAGCTACAGTCACTACTCCAGAGCAGAAGAGATGGGATTCACACGATGCCTTAGCTTTGTCATGCATCTCTCTTTCAGTGAAAAGATTTATCATTCCGCATATCCAGTCGTGTAAGACCTCGAAGGCAGCGTGGGATATTTTAGAAAGCATGTATGCAGCCCAGAATGATGCAAGGGTATCTTTTTTGAAAAGAGAGTTAAGTAATACACATATGGGAGGGAGAGAGAGAGAGAGAGAGAGTAGAGAGAGGAGAGTAACAAAGGGGCAAGATTCCGCATCAGCTACCTACGGCGACGGTGTGGAACTCCCCCTAGGCCTTGTATGTTCCAGCTGACTATCCTCATCGACAAGAGGATGCTGGGTGGAAAGGCTTACCCGACCTAGTAGAGCCGCAGGGGAGGTGCAGACGGGGTAGTACGTGAAGGAGCCGCACCAGAAGACCTCTTGGGTCTTTTTCTCTTCCTTGGGCAATCTCTAGCAAAGTGCCCAAGGGTCCTGCAAATCCTGCATTGATCCTGTCTACCTGCAATCTCGATTCTCTGTCAAGAGAGAGCCATCTGGACGTTGAATCATGATGTGGTCATCTGAGATGTTAGGGTCAGAGACAATGACCCTAACTCGAGGCACCCCGTCCGCTCTGATTGCCTCTACCGAGAAAGAAGGCATGCCAGGAAGGGGGGGAATCTCAGTGACCACTCCGAAAGTGGCTCCGATAGTAGCAAGAAGTCGATGGTAAACCTGAGGAAGACCAGGAAACCTGATGAACAGTGATGTGACCTGACTGTCCTCCTCAACTGGATCGAAGCCCAAGGTGTAGGGCAAAAGAAAAATCCTCCTCGAACCCAAAGCCAGGGGATTAGCTTTGAGAACAAGGGCTGTGGACTCGTGGGAGTCGAAAATCACTTGGAAGAATCCACGTCCCAGAAGTCGAATATCCCTAAGGTGTGGGGCGAGATCTCCTTGTAACACCACCAACATCCAATCTCTAGCTTGTGATTTGAAAGGATGTGACCCAAAGATGCAGGCGAAAAGTGATGTGGAGCCTCTAATTCCACATCTTTCTTGAGCTGCTGCAACTCGTCTTCTGAAAAAATGACGGTTCTCACGGCCGGTGGAAGTGGACGGAGATTGGCTGAATGGGGATCCATTCGCCAATCGAAGTGAAAATACCGATTCCAACACTTTTAAAGCTCCGTCCGTGAAACTACTACCCAGGACGCCCTGAAACGGGCATAGGAAGGAGGAGAAAAGGAGAGGGTAGGAGAGAGGGGAAGGGACAGAAAGGAGAAGCGGAGGGGAGCTGAGAAAAGAGGGGGGGGTTAGGAGGGAGGGAGGGGGTGGGTTAGGAGGGAGGAAGGGGGCTGAAGGCAGGGAGGGAGAAGGTGGGTGGGGGAGAGCAAGGGAGGGGGTGGGGGGGTTAGAGGAAGGGTGGGGGAAGGGGCGGGGGAGGGAGGGGGCGGGGGAGGGGAGGGAGGAGAAGGAGGAGGGGGCGGGGGGGAAAGGGGGGGGCGGGGGAGGAGAAGGGGGCGGGGGGGCAGCGGGGGGGGGAGAGAGAGGGCGGGGGAGGGGGAAGGGGAGGGAAGGGGCGGGGGAGGAGGAGGGGGCGGGGGGGGCAGCGGGAGAGGGAGGGTGGGGGAGAAAGGGGGCAGGGGAGGGAGGGGGCGGGGGGGCAACGGGCGGGGGAGGGGGCGGGGGAGGGAGGGCAGCGGGTGGGGAGAGGGAGGGCGAGGAGGGAGAGGGAGGGGGCGGGTGGGCTGGCAGGGGGGAGAGAGAGAGAGCAGGGAGGAGGAAGGGAGGGAGGAGGGAGAGGGGGCTGGCGAAGGGGAGGGAGAGGAGGAGAAGCAAGGGGAGGGAGAGGGCCGGCAGCGAGGGTGAGGGGGAGGGAGAGAGAGGGAGAGGGGGCTGGCTGAGAGAGGGAGAGGGGGGTGGGGGGGGGGGCAGCAGCTCACCGGGAGAGGAGCAGCTCCGATTCCAAAGATGAGTTTCAGCAAGCTCTGAATCTGAAATAGCAAATGCTTCAATAGAAAGTGCAGCTGAGTGATGATCAAGGTGATAAAGCCCCTTTTGCAAAATGCCAGTGATAACTCTGGCATTGTCATCACGAAGATCATAAACTAGGCATCTGTAGCCATCAAAAATCACTCTGAAACCTGAAGTGGCAATTGCTGAAATTGAAATCAAGTTGACTTCAATTCCAGGCACAGAAAGAACATTTGTCAGAGTGACAGGATGGCTTGAAATGGATGTGAGTTGCACATCTCCGATTCCTTTTACAACATAGGAAGCATTATTAGCACATGTGACAGTTCCCCCTTGAGGTGCATCAGCCAAGGAATGAAACAACCGTATGCAAGATGTGACGTGCTTGGAAGCACCACTATCAAAATACCAAGACTAAGCATCATTAGCAGTAAAGAGTGCATCAGCTTTGGAGGGATCAAATGAGCAATGGACAACCCATGCCCAATAATCCTCGCTTCCTGCATTCTGAAATGTCATGTCCAGGCTTGTGACAATAGTTGCATCTTTTCTTCTTTGACTTATCTGCTGTATTTTTAGATGCATGGGAGGAATTGTAGTTGCTATTATGCGCAGATTTAGGCTTGCCCATAGGCTTGAAAGCCTTGCCTCTTCATGTCTGCTGTGAAGCAAATGCATGATCAGGAATAATGGGTTGTCTATTAGCACGACTTTGCTCTTCCTGCAAAAGCAAAGTAACTAGCTGATCAAAAGAATAGTGGTCTGGATTACCCATGGCCACTAATCGAAGGGTTGTAGCAAACCCTTGACATGTATCTGGCAGTCCATTCAGTGTGGTACTGACAAGCTGTTAATTTGGCACCACCTCATCAATGTTGGCAAGTTGTTCCATGAGGTCCTTGACCTTTGTCAGGTATGCATCCATAGAATCACCTTCATTCATATTGACTTCCTGTAATTGCCTTCTCAAATATGCAACACGTGCCTCATTGCGAATTTGATAGAGAGAAGCCAATTTGTCCCAAGCATCCTTTGCTGTCTTGCAAGACCGGATGTGTGGAATAATGATTCTCTTGCATGATAAAGCAATACATGAATGTGCATTTGCATCTCTTGCATCCCATCTTGACTGTTCCTGAGTTGGGGGAGCGATAGCAGGAGTGCTAGAAGATAAGGCATCAGGAGGAGTACTCCCTGCAGAGGGACCAGTAGTAGAGGCAACCACTGTAGCATTGGCTGGCCTCAGATCAATCCCAGAAACAATATTCCACAAATGCTTTGCAACAAGAATATGTTTCATGAGATAAGACCACATCGGATAGTTGGTGCCATCCAACTTATCATCTTCACGAAGAATGCCAAATAGATCTTGATTGTTCCCAGCCATAGCAAATGAGATACCCTGAAAAAGTCCTGAAAACCCAAAAGCCTCAAGGCTATCACTGCAAAGAGCTGGCTGTCCTAAAATGACAGCAAATATCTGCAAATTTCCAACCCAAATCAAAGGGCAAATGCAGATCTGAACTGTGGTAGGCAATGTTCACTGCAAAAACAGCAAATCTGGCAAAAGCCCCAAATTTAATGAGGGCAAATAGGCCAAAAAGAGGGCAAATACAAATGTGACCCAATGTATGAGAATCTGACTCAATGTCCTGCAAATGTGACTCAATGTTCTCCAATTTGACCCAATGTATTGCAATCACTCGAAAAATTGCAGACCAAATCCCAAAAAAAAATAGCCTCAAGGCTTGCAACTGCAAAATTAGGACTTGCTGTCCACAAATTGACTGCAAAAGTGCACCTGTCCCAAAGTATCCCTTCCTTTTTCAGTAATGTAGGTTCCTCATTTTCTATTAGAGAAAAGAGACTTGGTGGTGACTTCTATTTGGTACGAGTCCGCAGGCAGGAGACGAATCTAAACGTAGCTCTGATACCACTGTATTCTCTCTTTTGCCTATCGATCCTACACCTGTTCAGACACCCGTGTGTCACATAGTGGCAGTTGTTTCACGCTTGGTACTTCATGCATCTCTTGAAGCTACTTCTAGCTGTGAAGCTGAGTACAGAGTAGCTTTTACAACTACAATGGAGTGTGTTTGGCTCCGGAAGTTACTTGCAGATCTTCATGCATGTCAGACTGCTCCTACCATCATCTTCACTAATACTCAGAGTGCTTTGGCTGTTGCACGGAAGCCAATTTTCCATGCTCGCACAAAACATATTGAGGTTCACTATCACTATGTCAGAGAGAGATTATCTGCACGTGATATTCAGTTGTCTTATGTTCCCATTGAAGACAACTTGGCATATCTTTTTATGAAGGCTCTTCCTCGACCTAAGTTTGAAGCTTTTCGGCAAGCTTTAAACTTAGTATCTTTTGTGACTTGATCTGTTGTACTCTATTGCTATATCCCTACACAATGAACATGTGCAACCATTAGGTGCCACTCATTCCTAGGTGTGTGCCTTGTAGGCCTAGTTACAGTCAATTAGGTCAGTTGGTACAGCTAGTACATGTACCACTTAGGACATTTAGTCCAGTTAGGACACTTAGCCCTAGGGTTTTGTTATGTTTTCTCTCTCTTCAGCCTCCAATCAGTTTTGCAGCAATTCATTGTAGGCCATTCTATGGGCTATCCATAGGTGCCACTTATTCCTTGGTATGTGCCTTGTAGGACTAGTTACAGTCAAATAGGACTGTTGGTACAGTTAGTTCATGTACCACCTAGTTCAGTTAGGACACTTAGTCTAGGGTTTTGTCATAATGGCTCCCTCTTGAGCCTCCATTCATTGTAGCAGCATTTTCAATACAGCAGCTCGTTTTTGGCTTTCTCCCCACTCATTTCTGAGCTTCCATTGCTTGCCATAGCCAACACTGGTATCAGAGCAGGTTAGGGTTTCACCCCTCAGCCATTTCCAAGCACCCCGGTGCTGTTGGAGACCTGTTCTCATGCATTTCGGCTCATCATTTTGCTGATCGGCCCATTCTCTAAGGCTCTGCTGCTGCTCGAGACATTTTCAAGCCAATCCATCGCCAGAAAACCTCTCTCTGGTGCTTCTCCAGCATAGACGCCTCAAGTGCTGCTGTTTTTCGGCAATTCCTCAACGTTTTCCACTTGTTCCAGCCTGCCAGTTCCGTACACTGCATTTATTACAGCCTTTTTCACACGTGTGAGCCGTACAGTTGTACGGACAGCTGTATGACACATTTAATGCTCATTTAATGTGGCACAAAGCTGTATGGATTCAATTCGGAGCTGTTTTCAGTGATTGCTGCAGCCGCCTTCCACACGTGTGAGGTTCACCAGCTTCTGGAGCACCTGTTGAAGTCAATTTTGCACCTGGAGGCCTGCAGCTGCTGTTTTGAACACTTTTAGCCACCGATTTTGGAGTTTGGAGCTCGTTGCTGCTGCTGCAATCAATTTGAGGTGTTTTCTCACTTGTGGGAGCATTTATTCTTGCTGAAACATCATATTTCAGCTTCTCACAGCCCTCTCATTTGCCATTTGCTGACCCTTTCACTTCTCCTACAAGGCTGGTCATTTGTGCCGGCATTTGGAGCTCTTTCTTTGCTGCATTTTTTGGTCTACATCATTTGCAGGTACCCCTTGTGACAGCCACACATTTGCAGTGAAAAGCTTTGAAGCTTGTGCAAAAATTTGCATGTGGTTTTGGGAGAGTGTCCTTCTCTCATTTGCTTTGTCAGATTGGTGCCTTTGCCTTGCATTTTTGGCACTATGGCTAGCAGCAAAGATTATCTTTTTGGGATGCTTGGGCTGATGACAAGCTTGTTGGCACCAATTACCCCATGTGGTCATACATGATGGGGCATGTTTTGGTTGCCAAGAATCTATGGCACATTGTTTCTAGTTCTAAGGCTAGACCTACACGTAATGCAGCTGCTAGTACTTCACCTTCTGCCTCTGGTACTACTTTAGGTGATGGTTCTAATGCTTCTTCTACAGCAGCTGCATCTACAACTACAAGTACTTTGCCTCTACACAGGAGCAAATTCAGTGGGATGGTCGTGATGCCAAAGCACATGCCTTGATTGCTCTTTCAGTCAAAAGGGTTATTATCCCTCATATTCGGTCTTGCAAGACGGCTAGCTAAGCAAGCATGGGATCAGCTTGCATCCTTATATTAGGTGTGGAATGAGGCAAGAGTTGCCTATCTCCCCAAGCAGTTGAAGGACTTGAAGCTTGAAGAGGGTGGTAACATGTATCTTACTAATGTGAAGGATTTGAAAGAGCAATTGGCCAATATTGATGAGATTATGCCTAATTCTCAGCTTGTTTCTAATACCCTTGATGGGTTGCCTGATTCTTATCAGGGCTTTGCTACTACATTGAGGTTGGTTGCAAGTGGCAATGCCAACCATTATTCTTTTGACCAGCTGGTTGCTCTTCTCCTTCAAAAGAAAAGTCGTGCAAATCGCAATGCTTCTATGGCTAGTGATCAAGCCTTTCTGCCTAGCATAAAAACAAAGGCAAAGGTAAGGTTTTAGCTAATAAACCCCTCATTCACATGTTGATCGTTCTCATGGTGCCTCTTCTTCGAGGGATAACAAAAAGAAGAAGAGATGTAACTATTGCAAGAAACCTGGGCATGATATTTCTGAATGCAAGAAGCGGATTGCACCTGAAAAGGAGTAGTCTGGTCTTGCAGTATCTAGTTCTCCTAGTGCAAAAGATCGACATGAATAAGCTAATTTTGCACAAGACCAGCATTGGCCTTTCTTGGTTACATGTCAATATAATCCCGATGTTCACGATGTTCATGATGCCTGCATGGCAGTTTCAAATGTTCATGATGCCTGGTTCTTTGATAGTGGTGCTAACAAGCACATCAATTCCTGCAAGAAGTTATTCAACTCACTAGAGCATACATCTAAGGGGGGGCGTGTCACATGTGCCAATAATGCATCATATACCGTGAAAGGTATGTGCCTTGTAGGCCTAGTTACAGTCAGTTAGGTCAATTGGTGCAGTTAGTACATGTACCACTTAGGACAGTTAGGACATTTAGTCCAGTTAGGGCACTTAGTCCTAGGGTTTTGTTATGTTGGCTCTCTCTTGAGCCTCCACTCAGTTTTGTAGCAATTCATTCATTTTAAGCTTCCATTGCTTGCCATAGCCTACAACAACGCCTTGTGCTGACGCCAGCACTGCTGTCTAATTTACGCCCCTGTGCGAATTCGCCGCCGCTCGTCTATCACTCAGCTTGCAAGTTCAAGCTTAGAATTAGTCAACCCGGGTTAGCTATATTGGTTTAGAGACAATTAGGTAGATCTAGTTAGATTAGTTATTTAGGTTAGGTTAGCTAGGTTGAGTTAACCGTTTGGGTTAGGTTGATTGAGTTGAGTTATAGCCTGGATTGAGTCAAATTAACCAAGGGTGACTTAGGTGTCCTAACTGTCTTAGTTGTCCTAGGTTAGGAGCCCTAAGTGTCTTAAGTGACTTAGGACCCTCCCTCCCAAAAAAAAAAAAAAGACAACTCTTCACAGCCTCTTTTGAGGACCTTTCACAACCCCTTTGGACTCATTCAGGCTCATTTTGAAGCCTCTTCATCGACTTTTCTTGAGAGCTTCTACATCGACATTTCATGTGTTGCACACAGCATTAGGTGCTATTATAGCAACACTTACTCCTATCTATTTCATTGAGCTGCTTCCTTGCACTATGGTCGTACTTGCTTGTGGGGCAGCATTGTCTACCAGCTTGAGACTTTTTTGATGGAAGCTAGCTACATTCGAGCTCCCCTCTCTCATGACAGTTCAACATGTCATCCAAGCATGCCCCTCGTGTTGAGGGATCGTTGAATGACAATGATAAGGTTGCTCTTCATAAGCAGTTGCCTTCAACTAATGGTACTGATGTTCCTCCTACTCAGCCTCTCTCCCCTACATCTCGGATGCGCAGGTGCAGTTCTTTGAGGCACTTTCCTCAATGCTTTCTTCAGTTGGGGCAGCAGCTTGGGTAGCAGATATCTCAACAGATTGGACATCAGCTCGACCAAGCTACTGCACATGCATTAGTGGACAAAGGCAAGCAAAGCAGCCTATACCCCAACATGGGGATCAGTCGGACAGCCAAAATGCATTCTCCGCTCCATGCAATGGTTTTATGGCAGATGCTCAACGCACGGTAGGATTTCAGCCTTTCAATTCCTTTCAGTTTGAGCAGCCTGCTTCCTAGTAAGGGGACGATCGTGGCGTTCAGGGTACATTCTCTACACCTCCAACCCTTTTGCCAAACTTGAGGCCATCCTATAGTTTACAGCTCTCTGCACCTTTGCAGATGGAGACATCTCTCTTGGGCAGACTCACTGGTGTGCATTCAATGACTGGTCCAATGGGTACCGTCAGTCCTTTCACCACATCAGCCACCATGCCTAGAGTTGTCTTGGGTTCACAAGGCAGCGCCCAGCAGTGGGAGAGAGAGCAATCCTCCTCTCAACCTTTTGGTATGCAATCCTTGCATCAAGATGCATTTCGTAGGAGTACACAACCTGCTCCGCCGATGAGTATTTACAGCCAGACACAGCCCGTGCATCAGACAAATGGCTCTACATTTCATCAAAGTGTTGGCTATGGGCAGCAGCCTGGGATTGAGGATATGCTATCCGAGGCATTATGCTCTTACCGTGCCTTACCTGTGGCCATTTGTGAGTAGATGCCATTCCATCATTATAAGAACCTTAAGCGTGATGATGCCCGTGCATTTGGGAGTGGCCAAAGCAAGAATAATGAAGCAAAAGATGTCCAAGATAAAGCTCACTGTGCACAAGTTCAAGGGGACATCAAGGGGCAGGACTGTTCATATGCTTGTGGACAGCAGGAGTGCACACCATGTCATCAACACTAGGACCTTGCAGAAGGTGGGGCTTGTTGCCAAAAAGATAGACCATTGATTATGGGTCCAATTGACATTGTCTTGGGATGTGAATGGATGAAATCCTTGGGGGAGTTTTATGTTGCCTTGAATGCCATGACTCTCCACTTTGCACATGAGGGCAAAACAGTAAGCCTAAGCCCATAAACAAAGTTTCATATTGCCTTTCTAAAGTGGAACGTGTGGCAGGACAGATAAGGGAGTTACTTGAGAAGAATTTCATATCTCATAGCACTCCCCTCTTTGTCTCCCCAGTGCTCCTTGTGAAAAAGAAAGATGGTTGATATCGTATGTGCATTCATTATAGGGATCAATCACTTGGATGAGATGGAAGCTCTTCTACAATTGGCTAAAAAGAATGTGCAAGATGCCCAAGCCAAGCAGAATAAATAAGCGGATGAACGCATGAGATACTTGGTTTTCAACGAAGAGGATTATGTGCATTTACGTCTTCACAAAAATCGTTATGCTTCATTGAGGGGTAATACCAACACAAAGCTTGCTAATCGGCTATAGGATCATCCGCAAGATTGGCGAGGTAGCATATCAATTGGAGCTACCAAGCACCTCCAAGATTCACAATGTGTTTCATGTGTCGTTGCTGAAACCACATGTATGCCAGCATGTGCACATACTTCGAGAGCTGCCACCCATGGTCATATCCTCTATGTTCCCATGCGCATGGTGGATTTCAAAGATCGAGTACACCGCAACAAGGTATACATTGAATACCTCATCAGATGGAAAGGACTTCCAGAGGATGAACAATCATGGCAGTCAGAAAGCATTGTCCAGGAGTACCCCTACCTTTTACCAAGCTGATCAGCATTGCTTTGCTGTCTTAGCACCCTTGTGTGACAGCCGGTAAATGTAATGTTGAGGGCAAAATTCTATGGGAATGGATGGTTGTAAGAAGGGGAAAGGGAGGTTAATTTAGGGGTGCTTTAGTAAGGGTTAGAGGGGAAATGGAGGGGGACTATATAAGTCCAAGCCCTCCACTTTTGTGGCACTAACGATGTGACATCTAATCCTATATCTTATCCTCCTTCCTCCTACTTGCTGCTTACTCTCTCTCTCAATATAGCCAAAACAAAGTTCATGATGATTGGACTCGCTTTTGAAGTCAACTCATACAAATATCTAGGGCTGGAATTTACTAATAGTTGTCTCTCCTACTAATCGCAACCGCAGGATAATAGCTGTGGTAGTCCCTCCTACTGCAACAAGAGCTGGAGAGGTATTAGACCTGCTACAATGAACATGCTGTCGCGGATTCCTATTCATTAATCATGCTTGCCGTCTCCATGGCTCGAACATCATAAGTCGTTGTATTTACAGGTTTCATCTGCTAATGGCGATCGTAGGATCGCGTTAAATTCGGCGAAACGAAAGGGAACCGTTACTTACGAAACGATGAGCGTCTCTTGCGATGGATGATGAGGACGTTCGCATACACAAAGCTTCGTCGCTGGAATAGCGCAAAGTTGAAGCTGGCAGGCTAACAAAGCTCGAAGTTGCAAGAGGAAGAAGAGTTACCATCGTTGGAGAGCACACGAGATGCAACACTCAAGATGCTATGAAGATGCGAAAGAGAAAGCAAGATTCTTTGAATTTTTGCTATTGGAATGGGGACGCCTAGTAATCGTTTAGCCTTACCAATGGCAAAGTAGAAATTAGGCATTTTTTGAATTTTTGGAAGTGCATTTTTCCTATTGGACAATATGTTGACTCTTCCTCATTGGACACTTTAAAGTGGTTCTCTCTCTCTCTCACACACCATCTCCACCTTTTCTCCCTACCCCCAATAACCCCCCCGCCCTCTCTCTCTCTTTCTCTCTCCCTCTCTCCCCCTCTCTCCCCTTTATCTCGTGCAATCTTTCTCCACACCATTTCCAGTGGATTCCTTTTTGTTTGCTTTTTTTAATCTTAGGCAGGCCTTGCGAATTATTAAATATCATTCACCTTGTTTTGGTATCCATTGTTTGGAAGAGCATCTGAGAATCCCATGAAATTCTCCACCTTTCCCTCTCTCTCTCCTCTTCTTCTTCTTCATCCCTTCAATCCTATACTTTTTTCTCCCCCCCTTTCTCTCTCTTTCTTCTTCTTCTTCTTCTCCTTCTCTCTCTCCCCCTCTCAACTTGCCATTCGCCCCCTTTTCAGCTCACCATCTTGGGCCGGCCACATGAATGAAATTCACCTTGTTTTTTCATATTATTGACCTAGGCTCTATTCGTAGTACTCAGAAGTAAAATAAGGTGAATGATATTTAATCATTCAAAAAGCCTGCCCAAGATCAAAAAAGAATCCACTCGAGATGGTGTGGAGGAAGCCTGCACAAGATAAAGGAGAGAGGGAGAGAGGAGAGAGAGAGAGAGGGGAGGAGGGTGTGTAGAAAGACTTGAGGAGATAAAGAAGAGAGAGAGAGAGAGAGAGAGAGAGAGGGAGTCAACCACTTTAAAGTCTTCATTCAAGTCCATAGTTAAGAGAGAAGCCACTTATCAACATATTGTCCAATAGAAAAAATGCACTTTATTCTAAAAATGCCTAATTTCTGCTTTGCCCAATTTGAAACGTTGCTAAGGCTAGGCCAATTACTTTTGACATATTCCAATGCAAGTACACTCTAACCTCCGCATATCCCCTCTCTCTGTCTTTTTCCTATAAATTCTGCACTGCCTTCCATTTCTTGCCAAGTGGCCCCCTTCTATTTTGATTCTCTCTCTCTCTCTCTCTCTCTCTCTCTCTCTCTCTCTCTCTCTCTCTCTCTCTCTCTCTCGGTTGCATTGTAACAGTCAAACTTTCCAATGGTTCTACCCACAAGCTTCCATCATAGGTATTGCAAATTAACCATCCATTCATCTTGACAATCGTATGCGCCTGGCACAACCTAAGGTAATGCTCAAGAGTATTTGTACTTACTCTCTCTCTCTCTCTCTCTCTCTCTCTCTCCATCTCAAGCAAGCCTTATGAATGCTTTATGAGCATTTATCTTGTTGTTTTTTCTTTGAATTTTTGTTGTTTTTTCCTAATAATCACCTCCATTCACTCACCTTTCGAAAATCAATTAATTACTTCATCTTCACATGCATGCGCTCCTACAAAAGGCGGCATTAAGGCTTACCTTCAATTCCTAGAGACTCAATTGATCCGTGTGAGAGGCCACCTCTCCCCCCGCCTCTCTACTCAAGTCACCTCTCTCCCCCACACCCTTGGGACTTGCCCTCTATGGTGCTTTATATCGTGCGCAAGGCAGTGGAGAAGCATCTAGAACACGGGCCGACAGATCTTCATTTCGTGCCAGATTCTTATTTCACAACGCGTAGTGCTCGAATTCAATCATCGAATTTGGGCTTAAATCAACTAAGCAATACGTGAATTTGACTCCAAACTTATACAATGTTTTTATTTTGGGGAACATTAAGGGGCCCTATTGTGTGGCTTGCATGGGTTTTCAGCTTAGAGGCATTCTCGCATCGTCCAACTCTTCGATGAAAAGTTAGCCTTCATCCATTCCTTTTTTCCCACGTCCCCGTCGCATCCTTCTCTCAGCTTATTGTCAGGCATCAGCCCAAGGTCTGGTGCCTGCTATGATCATCAGTGATCTCTAAAAAGAGGTCCGCAATTCCAACTCTCCGCTTTACACGCTTAACATCGGTAAAAGGCATGATGTTAGCGGAGCCTTCTACATTTCCTAGATTGATGGCAAACTCCAAGGCTAGGCACATGGGTATGATTTAAAAATGTAGTATCATGGAAGTAGCAAAGGGTTTCCCCCAACGTGGGAATGCCCTCTTACATGATTTAATGCTTGGGAGGTTGACTTGTCTCCAACCCGAGTCGTGTGCCGACGATGTCATGAAGACTCACTCTTCTCAACTATTGTAAAGAGTGTGTTTATACTGGTCATTTACTTGAGTCTAGTGGATCTCGTCAACCAACATGCAAAAGAAAGCACTAGTTATAGCAGGGCCGGCTTGCATGTCAAAGGAAGATTGAAGCATATGCTTTTGTATGTTAGGCTTGATGATATTCCATGTTCATATTAGGAAAATCTTGTCAAATGCGTAACATTTGGTGGAGGTGATTAACTAGGTCGCATGTTTGTAATCATAGAAGTTAGGAAGGAGATGCTCATTTGATATGGGTTTAATGGAGATTGTGAGAGCCTATATAAGAGGATGCATCATTTTATCCTTACATCACATCAACTTGTTTCTCTATTACTAATGGTTGATTTCAATTCTTCGATTCCTACTTCATTCTTTTCTCGCTTTTCATATTTCTAATTGCAATCTTATTGTAGAGCTTGTGAATTGATGTGGTGGAAGGGTGTGATATAGGAAAAACTTTCGTTGAAGGTAATCTTTTCTTCTCTTGAGAGTCGATATCATTTATGATGCAGTCGATTAATTGTGTGTTATTGTCATTCGGTCTTTGCAACAAGGAACTGGATGGACCTTGTACTGCTTTTTGCTAATTTGTTTAATTTACATATCTGAGCATGGTATGATTTTGACTTGGGCAACAATTCTTGCCTTCCCCAAATCAAGGAGACTATTGCTGGGCTTCACGTTTCGATGACTTCTAAGCTGATCTTCTAGCTGATGTAAAGAGAGTTTCTCTTTGTCCTTGAAGTCTTTTTTGCTAAGGTGCAGTTAGGTACTTATTTGTACAGAAGAAGCGGATTGCCATATTAAAATGGCAGCCTAGTAGGCGAACGAGATTCGGATGTTTAACTGATGAGAGAACCTAATGCTCATTTACAAGGTGTTGAACCCCCTGCTCATATTGTAATTTATTGTCTACGTTGCAACCATCATTCCATGTGGAGTTTCCTTGCGTAAACTGTCCAAAATCTATTGCCAAGCTTGTGGTGATAAAAAAATCCCTTCATGCCTCTCTCCAAGTCCTTCTGTACAAAGATTTTCGTAACGCGGCGATTAGATGGAAATCCCTTGATCTCTTTGATGGCTCTTCTGCTCTAAGATTCTGCTGACAAGCGGCTTGCTCTTCTTTAGAGGAATGATCGTGTCAATTCAGCCTAAGTCTTTACTATTGATCTTACCAAGAGATTGTCATGCACGGGTATACGATATAATCTTCCAACTTATGAGCAACAAGTAGTTAAGTTTTCATTTGTTTAAGTTTCGATCAATTGTGATTTCGTTACAAATAAGATTTTTGCTCATGGTCATATCACATGCTCAAATGCATCTCTTTTGAAAAGCCCATCGAGCCAGCCTGTTAGTTCTACACCATTTGTGCTCAATGGTAGTCCCAAAGCAGAGAAAGATCAGTTGGTCTTGAAGCACTCACCAATGAAGAAAACTCCCAACGAAGCACACGAAAGGCTTCGAATTGGTTGTGTTGCGAATCGATCATTTGTTACTCTGCATGCATTCAATTGACTTTTTACATGTGAGCAAGGTTCTACTTCTCCAATCCTAGATTGAGCACTTACTGTTCCAAATTTAGTTGTTGCTTTTACAATCCTGTTCTACACTTACGTCTTTTAACACTATTGCGGATGTAGTGAGAACTATTTTGTAAAAATAAGAATTAAATGGAATATTCTTCTTTATATCATTTAAAATCGCCATTGATTACTCATTTTTGGAAAAATGGCTTCATATCATACGTCCCAAAAACAAAACACTAGAAAAATGAAATCCTTGACTTGACTACATTTGCATGAATACATAAAATTGAGCAAATTCTCCATTAGACCGATGTACACACAAGGAAGAAAGTTTACATGATTGCAATTTTATCATATCAAAATAAAAGAAGAAGCTACCCATCATATTCTCCACATATTTTTCTCTCCTCACTAAGCACATATTTTGTAATGCCTGGATGATGCCAACATGTATTGCATCATCATCTATTTGTGGAAGTTTAAATTTGATCTCCATCCCATGACAAAGGCATCTATAGGTCATGAGGAAAGTTGATGCTATTATGACTCATGCTCATGATAAAGTTGATGATGTTATCAAGTTATATCATAAGTTGAAAGAAAATAGCAATGAGCCACAATATAATTTAAACGTGGGCAAATAGAGCTATATTTATGTTAGGATTATAGCTTGGTGCTTGTAGGGTGTCTATGTGGGTTAGATGGAATTTCTTTTCAAAAGGAATTTTGTAGTAGATAATGACCCCCTTACCTTGCACCCAATTTTGAAGTGCATTCAGCTTTAAGTTTGAACAAAGTGCCAAAGAATAATTGTAGAGTGACTCGTGCTCTAAATTTTGAGCTAAAAAGCTCACAAAATTGAGTCCTGGTTCAAAAGTTATAGACATTTTACTATTTCTATATTTGTTATGACAAAATTCGATATGTTATTGAATTCTATCATAACTTATGAAAAAATTCCATGATATCATCGATTTTTGTCATAACGTTATGACAAAACTCGATGTTATTATCAAGTTCGATCACAATCATGCCAAAATTTGATGATATCATAGACTTTCATCATAACATTGGCTACAACTCAATGCTATCATTGAATTTAGGGTTAACTTTATGGCATGGCTCGATGATATCATCAAAGTATGTCGTAATTTGCAAAAATTTTTAGGGTTTAGGGTACTTTTTGGGCAAAAAGCGACCTATGAGACCACATTCAAAATTAGCTTTTTGGCAAGTTTTTCTCTAATCACCTCTCTTAGAGAGCCACCTACGATCTTACAAGCTTGATTTTTATCTTAGCCACATAAAAATTCCCTATGATCTTCCAAGCCTCTCTTGGAGAGTTTGCCTGTGATCTTCCAAGCCTAATTTTTTATCTCAGACACATAAAAATTATAGTTAATAATGATCAAGTGCAAGCATCATCTCATTAGAGCCTCAACCTCCCATTCATGATGAGTCTAGTGAATTTGTTGAGCTAGAGCATGAAGCTATTGAGGAAACTAGAATAGGTACAACTAACGTACAAGAAGGAGAGATTGCTACCACTATTGATAAGACATGCATAGATTGTGCTGATGTTTAGTTAGACATTTGGTTTTTCATTTAGATTTTGACATATGGACATATTTGAAGCTATTTAAATGATTTGGTTTTCTATTTGTTATATGGGATTTCCCATTTGGTACATATATCACATGTACTTCATTTGGTTTCTTGGTTATAATATAAATAATAATATCTTTCATGTTCATTTGGTTTGAATTAATTTCTATACCATTAGTTGTGATGAAATCTTAGTCTGATTTTGTGGATGTAAAATATTTCTTGCAACCTTTAAAATAAAATTCATAATTTAGCATGTATTTTGAAGATGATATTCATGTGTAGTCAAGTATAAAAGCCTAAGTATTATGTATCTAGCTCATCTTAGAAAGTTGTGCTGCATAAATTTGTGCCCTTTTATAGAATCAATTGTTGTTGGAGATGGACTTATGAGAAATTAAAATACTTAAAAATGTGACCAATAATCCTAGGATTTTGAACGGAATCTTTTTTGGAGAAGCCATGCAATGTTCTCACATCATTTGCAATAGTGTTTTTTATTGGATTAACATATCCAAGATTAATCAGTAGCACTTTGTGGTGGAAATCGTTGAGCTCCGACAGTGAAAAATGTCAAACTTTGTCATGAAAGTAACCTTCAAATAATGCATTATTTGATCCAGTTCATAAATGTTGAAAGTTGCTATTTGCTCCCACTTTAATTCCCTGTGCAATCCTCTATACTATTTGTTATCAATGCACTCTTTCTGTTAAGTGAACCAGTAGCCTGATTTATTGAAATATTCTGCAACAGAGGTTCACATAAATTGATTCTCGTGAAATTGATTGTGTTATCTTTGTTGAGGTGAAAGCAATGGTACAAAAGTTTTCATGTATTTGACAACGTCTAAGTTTGTATATTCCAGCAAGTAAGAAATCGATTATCAGGAAGGAATGCAATGATGAATTTCCTTCATTTGGTCCATTAGACGGGAGTCAAAGGGTAGATTCACCTCTACTACCCAATTCAATTGTCTTTATTCAAGCAGCTTTCTTTCGTGTGAACAAGCACCAAGCACAAAAGCATTCAAGCTCATCTTATCCAAGAATACAATGACAAGGGCATAGTCATATATACGCTCAAAAATGTGTCCTTCATGAAAGCGAGAAACACTTTAGGAGTTTTTGATTTCACTGTACTGGCAGAGCTTCTAGAAGGTAGTCAATGCGAGGAGTTGAAGGATGCATTCATAAGCCAAGTATCTACAGTTGGCTATGGGCGCAAGGTATTACCTTAGGTGTTGGTGCAACTAATAGCTAACTTTTTTTATCATTAGGTCCTTCACAATTGTTTTCTTTGCAAGTGTCTAGAATATTGCACTTCACCAACCTTAATGGCTCCCTTGTTCAATACCAGTGCTACAACTGTGGAGGTCTTTGCGTCAGACGTGATCCTTCACACCCTTATTGCTGCTCTTGTGATGAAACCAAAGTTATTGCCAAATCCCATCTCTTCATGGACATATCTTGATTGATGATGGTGGCGAGGTATCTGTTCAAGTCATGTTGATCACATTCTTGCTCTAGAGATAACGTTTTTGGATATCCATAGTGAAAGTGTTCTTATTGCCCATTCGATCTTGCTCCGACACATGCCCCATTGGTAGCTTCACAATCAACATCGCACAATATGTTATAGACTTTGAAGAAAATATGTAGCTACATGACAAGTATCGTACTACCTTTCCATTTCATGATTTGTAATAAAGGACCTTCGGTCCATTTTGGTTGTGCAATAAGACTCTGATGTAGTTACATAATCATATGTAATTGTTTGGCCATAGGTTGATTTATTTACTATTCAATAATAGACCAGTCCATGTTCATTGTACAAGAACTGCCTATCCATGACACTTATTTTATGCTACTTTTTCCAATGGCAAAACATGAAGTTTTAAAGATATTGAAATGTAGAGGAATGAGGATTGAATTAGAAAGGATTTGAAAAGCATGAGCCTTACCCAATGCCTGACTTTGCGATGGTGAATATAGAAGATTATGACATGATTCTCTCTAACAAGTTCAAACAAATGTTTCCTATGAACAAGAACGTTTTTAATTGCTTGGTTTATATATTGGGGGAAGAAAACTATGATAATTTATTTCAAAAACTATGCCAATCCATAATAATGTCATAAACAATGAAATCTACACCATGGTATGTATTGGCAAATCCATCTACCGAGAATGCTGTCCAACAATTGATGCGATCACATGTGCAAGAGCAACTTGAAGTTTCATCATCTTCACGTGTCTTAATTTTTTATTGTTTAGAATGTTTCTCAACAATGTACAAGAAATCCTTTACGGTGCTATCCTATGATGGGGCAGTACTGTTGAGAGGCAATTGCAATTTGAAATAATAATGGCTATGAAGTCACGTCTCTTAATAGATGAACTAACGATCACACGAATGCATTGGGCGCACTAATCTCCACATATCCAAACAAGTCTGTGAGGAAGATTACAACAATGTACCAGCTTCAATATCTTAACAATAGGTACACACACCAATCTGTCATGAGGAAAGTTTATAGGATGTATGAACACGTGCTCAGCACAGACACTATAAGAAATGATTCTGGAAAAGAAATTAATTTCCAATATTGTGTCTCAAAGTTAAACAACATAAGAGGAGATTATTTAGAAAAAGGGATCAGAAAATACATCTACATGTCTTGTTCTGAAAAAAAGAAAAAGAAGCGAGAAAAGGACTCCATGCAAATGGTAAAAGGAAAGGATAAAAGACACACCATCATTTCCATGTATTAGTTGTAACACACTAACATTCGAAACCAAGTTGAAGAGGCTTACAAAGACATTGTTTATTTTTTTTCAAAGCAATGGAATTTGCATCAAAGAAGACAAAATTGGAGTCAGAAGCCTATGTGAACAGTGCTCCAAACAAGCAAAGAGGAACATATACTACCTCTATTCTGCCAGAAGAACATGATTCTTCCAGAATAAAAACCAGTGACATCCTCACTAAATGATATCAAGGCATGACTAATCTCCCTCAGAATTCCATTTGCACAGATACGTGAGCTATCGCACAATTGTCAATACGGTCTTTGTGGAAGTGTAGTAAATGTATTTGCAGATGTAGATAGGCCGCAACAAGTTCTGCCGAGATTCTCGGTTGACTGTTGCAGCACTGTGCTAGTAGGCATCAAAAGAAAATTGAGCTACAACCACAATTACATGAGTGGAGCTATAAGACCAACACTGACAATGAAAGCATTACATGAGTTGCTAAACACACAACTTTATATGGAAAATAATGTGAAGTTGAACAATACTTGGGTTGAACACATTAAACAAATTCAACAAGAACAAGAAGACAAAGACAATGAAATAATAACGATTGACAACTCAAATAATGATGATGATGCTCACACATACACACTAGTACATGGAGTATACAACACACAACAAGTGGTGGACTACGAACAACCACCAATTATAGTAGCTCCATGTGAAGGGTTCCATCCTTTAAGTATATTTAAATACAATCATTGTGAGGAGCTCGCATTCCCTAAATTGTTCTTCGGTCAACAAAGAACCTATAATCTACCAGAAAGAACCAGCTACTAGGACATAGCATGCTGGGAGCTAAAAAACAAAGACAGGCAGTTCGCAATGTGCATTGATAATATTTTTTCAAAAGTGATGGTACGGAAAGTTCTTTCCTCTAGTTGGGTAAGAATGAGAAAAGGTCAACTCCAAGGAAGAGTAATACAAGCAAAGGATGCAATGCATGACACCAACATTGAGAAGTTGCTCAAGTCCAATGTTGGGTTTAGGGACTTCACATGCTTGAGAACATCGTTGGACTATAAACACGCTTTGATACGACTATTAGGTGCACCAACATTTTCACTTTTACAAGCGTTACGCAAACTAAGATATGAGCACACATCAATAAACATGAACAAGACCAAGAAAAAGCAAAGAGAGCTATCAGATCAGATCCTATCACAATAGCACAATACTATGTACATAGGTTTAATTCATTAAAAAACATACTCAAACATGATCCATCAATCCTAGGTTAAGTTGAAGGCTATTTCTTTGCAATAGAGTTTCAGAATAGAGGCAGTCAACATGATCATGGACTGTTGTAGATTGAGGGCTCTCCCACAATAGGCAAGGCAACGGACGAAGAGGTGATTCGTTTTGTTGATACATACATAAATTGTGATTTGGACAACCTAAATTTGCAAAAAAGACATATACAATACCATAGCGATAGGAAAACTTGCTTTAAAAAAGGAAGAAAATGTAGGGCTAGCTTCTTGAGACCACCGATGAGAAGGACTATGATGCTTTGACCTATTGAGGATGATATTGAAAATATGCTTTCGAAGAAAAAAATGAAACAAATCTATGAAAAACTAAAGATCTAGCAATACAACTAACATTTAACGAATTCTTAGAATATGCATCCACAATGGAATCATAGTACATCGATGCACTACACACAACAATATCACAACCAACAATATTTTTTAGAAGAAAACCAAAAGACATTTACACAAACAACTTCAATCCAATGATGTCCACACTATGGGGTGCAAACTTGGACATTCAATTTGTGCTAAACCCACATGGAGCAGCAGCATATTGTACCTTTTACATGACCAAAATAGACAAAGCAACATCAGACGCCATCAAAGATGCTATGACAAAGTGCATGGATGAAAATGCACCAGCAAATGAATGCATAAGAAAGATTGGTAGTGCTATATTAAATGCATAGCACATCAGCTCTCAACAAGTAGTTTGCATATCACTATCATTACCATTGACGAGTAGCACATGAGAATTCACCTATCTTTACAAAAAGTATACACCATCCCTAAGGCCTCTCTCTTGGTGGTTGAATAATTTATGTCATTGAGAACATTTAGCTTGCACATAGAAGATGGGGAAATCCATGTTCCCATCCCAACTGAGCCATAAAGGAACTAATTGGCATCATGGATGCATCTACATACACTTGAAATATCTTATTCTAGTCCATATTTCTCAGTATGGGTGCCTTCACTATCATATCTTGCAAGACTTGGAACTATTTATCTTGATTTGCATTCCATTTGAATCTCAAATCTTGCCATGTGAGCTAGCATTTAGGTATGCTGGCAAGTTTTTTTATGAAATGCCCGTAGAAGTAGGAACCCTATGAATGATTTAAATTTATTGGCATTACTACTTATATATATAAATGTACACACACACACACACACACACACAAACACTTACTATCCCTTCCTCCATTGGTTTTTGCCACTTGCTCATTAGAGCTCCCCTCGACAACCCCCCTTAATTTCCCTAATTTCTTTTCCCTCAAACTCCCTTATTATCCCCTTAATTGCTCCCTAATTTCCCCCCTTTTTAGCCTTCAAATATGGTGGTGGTGGATCAAGCTAACCTCCACATGCAAGATGGTCCAGCAGAAGGTATCGAGTAATTTTTTTTTCTTATTTTTAGTCATTTCTCCTATTACCTTCTTTCCTTAATCCCCCTTTATTTTTTCTTATTTTCCCTAATTATTTCTTGTTTTTGTTTAATTGTCTCTTATTTTTCCTTATTTTCCTTATTGCTTCCTTATTTTTTCTCATTTTCTTTGACTTCCCTTGAATTCTCCTTATTTTTCTTTATTTTTCCTTATTTTCTTCATTTTTCCTTAACTAATAGAGATCTTTTCACGACACTCTTCTCTTAAATTCCTTAATAAAATTTTCGTTAATTTTTTTAATTTCCCCCCTTTTTTCCTAAACTATTTACACCTTTCTATTAAATTTCCTTATAAATTTCTAATTTCTCCTATATTAGATTGGTAATTCTACCTACATTAGATTTGTTAAATCTAAAAACTATTATATTGGTTAGAACTAAAGCCTATTAGAATGGGCAAATCTAAAGCCTATTATAGTGATAAAATCTACCTTTACTTTTGACCCTCCTTGCACTTTCTACCCAACTGTATTCTATACCCATCATAGTTTGCATATTTAAGCTTCTAACTTACTTGCTTCCCGAGCCTGCGTACTCCTTGATTGTTCACTTGGCTAGCCTATCTATCTATTTATATCCCCCTCTCTTCCCATTCTTTTTTATCTATCTATTTATATCCCCCTCACTTGATGCGCTCCCTCACAAAGCTCTCTAATCTCCCTCGTTGCTCCTGGGTGCTGACTGCTTGTACTGCCTGCCATCACCTTCTTTACTCCCCTCATTACTTCCCTAGTCCCCAACGTTTTTGGTTTAGCATACATACTGTGTGCCCTTTGGCCCCTTTTCATTGAGGCAGTGTGGCGGCCTACGATTTGCACTGCTTCCCTAGACTCCGGTGATCATACCTCGCCTCGCTGTTCATGCCTCGCTCTACTCCTCGGTGCTTGAAACCCGCCTCCTCCTGTCTCGTCAAAGTATTGCATCGGGTCCCGTGCCCGTACTCTTCCTCTGTTGGATCTACTTGCGATGATCTCTCTCTCCCCGTGCACAATTGACTCACAGCAGGTCCTTACTTTATGAGATATTAGCCCCCCCTCCCTCCTCTTTGTTTATCACTTTAACTATATGTCCTTTCATGTTTTTGCATTTTCTTATCTCATATATATATATATATATATGTACACACACACACACACACTTTAACTCTAAATTCTCTCTCCCTGTAAGGTCTCCTTCTTTACATTTGACTTCCCCCTTATTTTTGGACCTCTATTTAGTTCTTTTTTGCCTCATAGGTTTTTCCCCCTTCTTAATCTACTAAACTAATAACCCCCCCCCCTCTTTTCCTATACCTTTGTGTTTATTTATTCCCTCCTACTTCTCTATATGCATTCCTTCCCCTTCTCTATATATTTTACTCCCCCCCTCTCCCCCTCTCTAATTTTATTTTTCTTTATGTTTACATTTCTAAACTCGTCTTTATAACTCTTTACTCTATTACTTCAACTTATTAATTAGCCCTTTCTTATATACTTCCCTATTCGTCCTTTCCCTAACTTGTACCTTACCTTTTCATTTTTATGTTTTTCCACCTAGGTTGTTCTTTTTTCTCCTTACCCTTTTCCTTATTTTTATCTCCTTCTAATATTCCCACATTCCATTTCCCTTGTTTCACAAACTCCCACTTTCTATTACTTATACAATCCCCCACTTTCTATTTAGTTTAGTTCATATTCTAATAAACCCATCATTTTACACTACAAATTTACATCTAGCTATTTACATTGGTGGCAAAGCTTCTAATTTATTCTGGACCCGGTAACAAGGGAGGGGTGTTTATGACACTTTGTCTTCCCAACTAAAGTTAAGCTGGTTCTTATCATGTTTGCTTTGTTGGATGGTGGCAAGTAGGCAGACTCCTCTCTTCAATAAAAGTGATGCTTGCCAGGACTTATCCAAGCTCAACTTCCATACAGTTTCCACAAAGCCATTTCTATAAAAGTGCCCACTACTAGTTTCCTTTATAAAAAGGGATTCACTGACTTGTACAAACTTTTTCGTTAATGCAATTGGTCCTATTTCATTGTCTAGCTTTACTCTTTTGTCTTTCCACTATGCAAAGGGGTGTTGTAAAGTCTTCCACACACAAGTCATTTCCCTTGCAATTTTGGATGGTTGCACATAGTACACTTAAGTCATTAAGGCCATTTTGGCTTCTCGACTCCCTTCTTTAACTTGTTCTTTATTTTGTTTTATGTTTTCTAATAAACATCTTTTTAATCCCTCTTGTCCTTGCAGAGTTATTGATCAGATGTCACGCTCTGAATCCAAAACTCTCTATAGCCTCATTATGGCTTTTTTGGCCTTTTGACTCCTTTCATGTCTCTTTGAGCAACACTGTTTTACTACACTTACCTTGTTATATTTTTCCCTTTTTATATAATACTCTTCTAATCTAGATTATTGTCAAAATTGTCCACTTCCTTTTCTTGCCTAATATTACTATAACCACAACTTACCCATATATTTGTTAAATCATTTTACTTCCATACTGTTCACCTACCTTACTCAAGTACTTCTCTTCCATTTCCATTACTTTAAATTGCACTTCTCAATACTTCTTATTCTCTTCGGGTAGAAGTAGGTCATCACACTAGGTGATGACCTACTGTCTCACCTAGTGTGTTGTATCCTATTGGGGCAAAGGTGGGTACATACACACACACACACACTTACTATCCCTTCCTCCATTGGTTTTTGCCACTTGCTCATTAGAGCTCCCCTCGACAATCCCCCTTAATTTCCCTAATTTCTTTTCCCTCAAACTCCCTTATTCTCCCCTTAATTGCTCCCTAATTTCCCCCTTTTTTAAAAATAATTTCCCTAATATTTTTCTTTTTTATTTTTTTCTTATTTTTAGTCATTTCTCCTATTACCTTCTTTCCTTAATCCTCCTTTATTTTTCCTTATTTTCCCTAATTGTTTCTTGTTTTTGTTTAATTAAATCTTATTTTTCCTTATTTTCCTTATTGCTTCTTATTTTTTCTCATTTTCCTTAACTTTTTGTGAGGACACAACGGAAGCTGAGAGGGTGAGAGGGAGCTTGAGAGACAAGTTTTGGTGGGTGCAGAACACCCTAATCTTTTATTTCATCCATATTTATATATGTGTGTTTGAGTACTGTACATAACCGAGGCTACAACCTCCCACTTAAAGGCCAATATGCCTTTAAGGGAGAACAACCAATGAGCATACTATCCAATGCCCATGAATACACGACAATACTTAAACTGCTGCTACTAGGTAGACTCTTTGTCAGCATATCTACAGGGTTATCATCTGTATGAACCTTGACAAGCTCTATGCGCTTGTCCTCAAGTACCTCCCTAATAAAATGGTACTTGATCTGAATGTGTTTGGTCTTTGCATGAAAGACCGAATTCTGTGCTAGTTGAATAGCACTCATGGAATCACTATGCAATGTCGCTACACCTATATGAATCCCCAAATCTCTCACTAGTCGATCAAGCCATATAGCCTCCTTGCAACCCTCTGTGGCTACAACATACTCGGCCCCTGTGGTAGACAAAGCAATACAATTTTGTACACGAGACATCCACAACCTTGCACCACCTGCAAAGGTGAATGCATAACCAGAAGTGGGTCTCCTGCTATCCACATGCCCTGCATAGTCAGAATCTGTGTACCCAAATACATGCATCTCTCCTCTGCCAAAGCACATACACACCTCCTTAGTACCCTTAATGTACCTCATGATGCACTTAACTACCTCCCAATGCCTCTTTCCTAGATTAGCCATATACCAGGCTAACAACTCCCACTGCAAAGGCAATGTTTGGTCTAGTAGCTATCATAGCATACATAAGAATCCCAACCACTGACGCATAAGGAACCTTAGCCATCATGGCCCTCTCCTCATCTAATTTGGGATTATCTGCCTAACTTAGTTTCACATATGGAGGCAATGGAGCACTTATTGCCTTCCCCCCCTCCATATTGAAATGCTGCAACACTTTTGTAATATACTCCTTCTGTGAAAGCCAAAGCAGTTTCCTACTCCGGTCACGCGTGATGCGCATACCAAGAATATGACCTGCAGGTCCCAAATACTTCATGTCAAAGTCCTCATGTAACTTGGCCTTCAATGCATCAAGCTCATAAGTGTTCTTGCTAGCCAATAACATATCATCCACATAAAGTGCTAGGAGTATCAGGCTGTTATCCTGAGCCCTTTTAGTGTAGAGGTAGTGATCAATCTCACTTCTTTTGAAACCCTGGGACCGAATGAAAGCATCAAACTTGTGATACCATTCTCTAGGTGCTTGCTTAAGGCCATAGAGACTCTTTTTTAGCTTGCAAACCAAATGATGTTTGCCCTTCAAAGTCTTCTGGTTGTATCATGTAAATTTCCTCATGCAAATCCCCATGCAAGAAAGCTATCTTGACATCCATCTGCATAAGCTCCATATCCTCTATTGCCACAAGTCCAAGTACACATCTAAGTGTGGTCATCTTCACAATTGGAGAGAATATCTCATCAAAGTCCACACCCTTCTCTTGCTTGAACTTTTAGCAACCAAGCGGGCCTTGTACTTAGGCACATCATCACCTATGACCTTCATCTTGTAGACCCATTTACATGGCAATGCTTTCTTTCCATGTGGCAAAGAAACCAAGTCCCAAGTCTTATTATTTACAAGTAAACTCATCTTTGATTGCATAGCATACTCCCACTTGTGCTGATCCTCATGCATCATAGCCTCTCTATAGCAAGAAGGCTCCCCGCAATTAGTAATAAGCATCACATAGTCTACCCCTGGAACAAATCTCTCAGGCGGTCTAGACACTCTAGATGTTCTTCTCAAGGGAATTTCAGCTTGCTGTCCTGCTTGCATATTAGCCACATTTGGCTCATCATTGCCACCAATAGATGATCCATCATTTGCCCTTGATTGTGTACCTGTGGGAGTACCTATGTGTATCACAGAAATGCTGAAAGTCATGAGAGACATACTCTCCACCATTATCAGTCCGTAGGCATTTAAGCATTCTACCTGTCTGATTTTCAAACAAAGCCAACCATTTTTTAAATACCTAGAACACATCGCTCTGCCGAGCTATAGCATAAGCCCACACTTTCCTAGTTGCATAATCCTTTCCCCTTACTAGAGTCCCCAACTAATCAAACTCTCCCTAACTCCCCTCCTTACTCACTTTATAAAAAACAAACCCAACCTCTCACAACTACACTAGGGTCCCCTGAACCAAACTTCTCACAACTACACTAGCCTCCCCATTTTCCTCCTAAACCAACCCAACCCCCCCCCCCCCCCGCAAGTATCTCTCTTCCTTATCTCTCTTGACTCACTATATGCTTGGCCTCTCCCTTCCTCAACTTAATTGCTCCCTTGCCTATAAATTACCCTCACAACTCCCTAGCTCTATTGGCTACTCGCTTCTGCTTTACTAAGCTCCCCCTGCGTGCTTTTCTACGTGACATTATACGTACCTTGTGTGTCGTGCTCCTTACTCAGCCTCTCATGAGAGTCTCACCCTCTATAGTGTCTCCACGTAGTATGAGTCGTCCTTGCAAGCCATCTATTTACTCTAGAACTTTGGATCTACAAAGTGCATCCATGCTCTTTGTTGCTGCTTCCCATCAGTGGTCAACCTAGGAGCCTTCTATTCAAACTGAATCATGGTGTTGTTGCCCTCCAGCTTTGATCTTTACCTCCAAGCTCGCAGCCTTGGCTGCTGTGCTACTGGTGGCCGGGCCTGCTCTGTTTTGTGCATGGCCTCTTAGAGCTGCTACCTTGTCCTACATCTCGAGGGTTGCTCTTCTCAAGACCCTGTCCTAGTGCGGGCGGTGCCTTCAATTCCCACTAGCACACAAAGGGACGACTCCCTCGACATTCACCACTTATCTCCCTCCGTGACTCAGAGTCTTGGACCATGGTCTCAGGGTCTAGCATAACAGCTGCCTACATGTCTTTCACAGGTCCCTCTAATTCTCTAAACTCTCTCGACATTCATAACCCTCTTTATTGGAATGTTTTTACTTGTCTTTTATGAAATTGAACCCCCCCTTCCCCCCCCTTCTATATTTTCTATTCAACTACTTCACGTTTTAATTTAAACCCCCTTGTTTGTTGTCCCCCCCTTTTTCCTTTCTCTCTCTATTCATCCCTCCCCTCCCTCTCCAATTAGGTTTTATCCTCCCCCTCCTTTTCACTATATCTTCCCCCTCTCCGTTCTTTTCTTCTCCCCTCTAAAATTCCCCTCTCCAAGTATATAATCCCCCCCTCCAATTTCCCCCTCCTCTACATTATTTCTTCCCTCTCTCCCATCTTTTATTTCTCTCCTCTAAACTTACTCATCTTGTGCTATCTCTTAACCAAATTAATTGCCTTTATCTCCTTTATTTACTATTTTGTTTCCTTAAGACATTTGTCATAGATTAAAGCCTTCTCTCCATACTACCTAATCTATTTAGCAAGGTTCCTTACTAGTTTTCCTTACTAATTTTCCTATTTAGCAAGGTTCCTTACTAGCTTTCTTAATCTCTTTATCTCTCTATATCCCTTAACCAAAACCCCCCACACTATTTCTTTATGCCTTAAAACTTTCTCTTTCCAACTTCTTCCCCTTCCTTTTTGCTTTTACTCCTTTCAAAGTTCCCCCTCTTATTTATGGTCTTTCCCACCTATCACATATTCACCAAACTCCTCCAATTCACTACCCTTCCCCTAATTTTTGTCTAAAGGGTCTCTCCTACCATTTTCTCTCTCATTTCTTTAATTTTGTTCATTAAACTTAATTTGTCCTCAGAATTGCCTCACTTATCATACCACTACTCCATACAAACCTTTTTCACTCATAGTTTTTACAACTTGCTTTGTAAGTTTGTTGGTAAGTGTCTATTTTTATTATGTCTCCAATAACAAGGGAGGGGTGTTTATGACACCTACCTTCCCAACTAAGCTTTACCTGGTTCTCACCACATTTTTCTTATTAGATGGTGGCAGTTTGGCAAACTCCCCTCTTCAATAAAAGTGATGCTGCCAATGACTTATCAAAGCTTTACTGCTCACATTTTCTCTTTTGGAAAATATTGTTCATCCTTTAATGATACTACTTCATTTTTGTGATGTTTATTGCAAAGCTTATCTATTAAACATTTCTCTTCCCTACTCCAAATTTGTCGACTCTTCACTATGGAAAGGGGTGTTATAAATGTCTAGGACATACACACACACACACACATATAGTCACCTAAAATTGTGTGCCCTAGCAAGATCTTTGAGAACACACATAACACACATTTGTATGGGTTGAGGGAGATTTTCTCTTTTGACATTTTGGAGCGCCTTTCATAGGAATTCTAAGAGTGTGTGCTTCATGCTAAAGATTTAAAAAAATTGGTTATTCAAGGTCATGTGTGCGACTACATGTGTGTATGACCGTGTGAGTGTGTAAGGTGCACAAGTATGATTAGGTGTGAGTGATGTAGTGGGAAGGACCTAAGGTACGAGGGAGAGTGTGGTAGGTCATATTGAGAAATGGAATCATGGGGTTGATTGATCCTTAAGGTGATCTCATCTATGATGTGATTTCTTTTTAATCTCAGCCTATGTAGAGGCTCTCCATAGGAATATAGTGCTACCGTTATGCCGTCATTTTTCTCTCACTCTAATGCTATGTTTATATTCCATACTCCATAGCCTATGATTTTGCTTAAGATCACTCTCCATTTTCTACAAATGGTATTAGAGCTGGTGTTTGACCTAGCAAGGCTTCAATCATGCTCTACTTCCATCTGCTACCACAATATTCTACTAGTCTTTTTTCCAATTTGGTTGATAACTTCTACAAGTGGCACCTATGTTTTTATGTCGCCCACATCTACTCCTATTGTGATAAACATTCAAAAATAGTAAAAAGGAAGAAATTTCTAGTTTTGACCTAGAACTGCACCCCATTCTGTAGAGACTACTACTGATTTGAAGTGTTGTTTTCAACTAGAGCTCGTCATTCTATCATGTTCATCTACCATTGCTTGCTATTTTTTTTAGCAGCCCTTATCAACAACTACTAGTTGTTTTTTCTATTGTTGCCCTATAAAATGATGAGCTAAACAACAACTTATTTAGCTCCACCCCTCTAACACAAAAATCTCCTTCTCAAAGTCGACCACTTTCACCTTCTTGTTACCAAGATAATTATGGTATTTCCCGCATTCTTCTAATAAGCATTAATGCCATGAAGTGCACTACCTCTGGTATGTTGGGTTTGCTTCCATCATCTATGAGGCTCTTTTTGAATTGTTGGTATCTTCCATGAAAATTGGTTACACTTTGACAAATGCAAGGTATAAACTATGCTTACAAAAAGGAATTTAGAGCTAAAAGAAAGGCACTATCCACCAATTCATGCCTTACATACTTGTATAGAATCTAGATTTGAGTCACTACTTATTTCTCAGTAAGGCTAAAACCAAGGTGGTTGCTGATTGTGCTAGGAGTCATTGAAGATAATTGTGTTGGATGGCTAAACACAACTTGATGGGACTAAGATACTCCTAAGATATATTTTTCTTTGGAAGGGTTTATCTATCCAAAAAAATGTGCCTTTTTTTTAGTGGATTGGTTGTAACCATATGCAACCTTTATGGGCATGCAAGTACATGTGGAGATTGTTTGTGGATTCTCACCCTCATCAAGTTGAGTGAAGCTAGGTCTCAAGTCACAATGCCATGGAAGCATCAATGAAAATCATTATGCTTCATTGAAATATGCCTAGGAAATTATTAAACTTTAAAAAATTCTCTCTATTGTTTGTTTTGGTGTGTGAACCATGGGTCCTCTACCATGGATAGCCTCCCAAAATGATTTTAATAAATTGAGCCCTGTTTTTGCATTGTTTCATTAAAGGTTTCTCTAGCCCTTTCAAGTGCCCTACTTAGAGTAAGCGGGTCCTTTTTGGTAGATTGATGTAGGTTGCCATGAGTAGTCAAGATCTCATATCAAGCCTAACTATGAGTTTTAGGTGTTAGTAGCAGTGTGTTTTTCCAAATCACATGACTGCAGTCTTGAGATCAAATCACCATGGCTGACACGTTTTCTCAAACATCTTCACCTTCAATCCAAAGGGCATTTTTTAGATATTTGAAGTCATGTGTGTGTGACTACATGTGTGTATGACCATGTAAGTGTATGAGTGTGCAAGTATGCTTAGGTATGAGTGACATAGTAGGAAGGACCTTAGATATGTGTGACTACATGTGTGTATGACCATGTAGGTGTGTGAATGTGCAAGTATGCTTAGGTATGAGTGACATAGTGGGAAGGACCTCAGATATGAAGGGAGAGTGTGGTAGGTTTGATGGAGTGATTCATGGAGAAAATCATGGGGTTGATTGATGCGTTAAGGTATCTCATCTATGATGTAACCTCTTTGTAAACTCAACCTATACATGGGCTTTCCATATGAATTAAGTAGTATCATTGTGTGGTTGTTTTTCTCTCACACTCCAATGCTATACTTATGTTCCATCCTCCATAGCATAAGATACTTCTTAATCTCACTCTCCATTTTCCACAAAATTCATCCAAGAAGATTGCAAAACAATGGTCGAAGTATTCTTGGAAGGTTTCCATCATGAAGCATTGGAACATGGCAAATACATTCTTCAATCCAAATGGAATTACTTTGCTCAAGTAAACCCATGTTTCAGTGATGAAGTTGCTATTTTATCCATCTTCTTTAGCCAATGTGTTTGTTTGTACCCACTATATCCATCCATGAGCAAATACATCTCATGCCTTGCGCGTTTTTCTAGGATGTTTCCTTGCATGAATGGAAGCCCAGATTGGTCTTTGATTGTTTATTTGTTGAGGTTTCTATAGTCTACACAAACTCTCAACTTGCTATTATTCTTTGGCACAATTCCGATTGGTATAAGCAATTACTTTTGCTCACCTTGACCAAATTGACATAGTTGGAGCTCATTTGGCACATTTGATACAAAATTGGCTTTGCATCCAAAATCAAAGGGATTTGGTGTTGAATTGTATTTGGTGGTACCCTTTCAAGTTTGTGTATGACCATGAAAATACATAATTGTGCTCTCATTGGGCTTGCATGATGAATTTTTTGGGAAGTTCTTCGTTGATCTACATTCGCTTCGATTCTTCTTACGAACCCACATTGATTTCTTTGATGGCTTGCCCTTCAAGGATTCAATTGTTGATAGGATGGACTACCATCTATCCCCCTTCATTTTTAGTGAATCCCTTTAGAAAGGCCTTCTTTGGCACTTCATTACCCATCAACATTCCTATTCATTGCATCAATACAATGTTGCATGCAATTAGCTTATCATCTATGTGCAAGCCATATGCTTCTTCTACTTCTAGGCACTTGGGCTTACATTCCTACAAGACGGAGTGCTTTAGAATTGGTATTGGGACCTCTTCACTATTGGTTGTGATGGTGAGTGTATCACCTCCCCAATCATGTACCCATCACCTTGGCTCCCTTTATCTATGGTCTTCCCAATAGCATGGGGTATCCTTTCTCATTCTCAATCTTGACCATGACAAATGTCACCATGAAGTATGTGTCACTGATCTTTGTGCATATATTCTTGAGCAGCATACCCTTTGGTATCAATATCAGGAACATTTGATCCAACATGAAAATCATGAATGGTGATGGCCTCTAGTTTTTCAACTTGAACCAGTTTTAGACCTCCTTATTACAGGTGATGTTTACTTTGGAGCCTCCAATAATGAGGAATCCCTTCACCTTGTAATTCCAAATTTTGATGTCGATCATGGGTACTTCATCCCAAAATGCCATGTTGGTCACATCTACCCTTGTGGTTAATGGCTCCACTACTAGTCATTCATTGATTGGGGGATTTTTGAAGAAATTCATATAATTCCTTGATGGAGATCATTAACTTCAGTCCCTGAAATTTCTCCCAAGCCACATTGATTTGATTTTGCACCATTGGAATGCCTCTCACCTTGCCTTTTCTCCTTGATTCATTCTTAGCTTGTGGTTCCTCACTTGGCTAGACTTTGGCTGCTCCATGGTCATGTTTGAGCTTGGTGGTTACCTGACCTTCATAAAGGGTTATTTTTCTTGAGTGTATGGTTGTTCTCCTTATTCCAGCAATCCCTAGCTCATTCGACTTCTTCAGATTTGCTAATCTTGTTCTTGAAATCTTATGACCACTTTTGCTTCTACTTTTACTAACACCACTATGAGCATGTCTTCTTGGTCAAATCCTTTTTGTAGCCTCTCTAATCGACTTCTTCCATAGTTGACTTTACATTTGTAATGATGTTTGTTGCCACAAATACGAGATTCCATGTTGGTTTTCTTCATTCTATCTCCTTGATAGGGCCTTTTGACCTGGGTCTAGTGATTGCAAGTGTTGCAATACTTTCCTGATTGATACTCATTCATTGTATGGCCATCGACCTTGCAAGTTTGGCATTATACTTATCCTTTTTCTAGAACACCTAATATTCCTTTTTTTAAAAGAAGGTACCTATTTAGTTCTTCTTTCTTGACCTTGGTGTCCTTTTTTTCCACTAGATAATCATCTTCCTCTTATTCATTGTCCACCTCATGAAAAACAAATTTCTTCTTTTGTTAAGGTCCATTGATGACCCCTTTCTTAATTGCAATTGGTTTGTGAAGCAATTTGTTGTATGTTTCTGTTAGATAGGTGATTTCCATGTTTCACAACTCTCCACCATTGGTGAGGCTACTCGACAACCACAAATGCAATGCCATTTTCCCTTGTGCATTGCTTAGTCATTTGAGCCACAAGGTCATACGTTGATTCACCAAGCATCCATTTAACTTTATTGAGCTCCGTCATGATGTCTTCGTTTCTATTGAAACCTCTTTAAGGAGACTTCCTTTGATTTGTTCCATGTAACAAAGTGCATCATCTAGATACTAATCACACCACTAAATGTCTTTGTCTACAAACATGTTGGAAAGAACATTAAGTACTCTTTTTCAGTATTGCTTTGTAGTATTGCTAGTATTTGTAAAAAATTTTACACAAGCAATCGTGGATTCTCACCTCTCATCCCATGTATTTCTAAATTTTTATCCTTATCCTTGGTTCACTCATTGTTGTTGCATGTCTATGGACTATGTGGTGGGATTTTGGACAAATCCATTATGGATTGCAAGACTGAAGTTGGACTCCTTTGAGTTAATGAGGTTAATGGGGATCTGTTGCTCGGTGCTTGCTAAGTTCATCCAATTCTCCTTGAGATGCAAAGTCTTAACTCTTTTGGTCTTCCTCTTCTTTCTCCCTATGTTCTTTAGCAATGTATCTTGTCTTGAACTACTTAGTTTTCCCCCTTTACTCTTCATTTTGCATCTGCTCTTTGTTCATACTCAAAGTCATCTAACTTGAACTTCCAATTTGAGTGTCACTTCCCCTTGATGACTGGACTTGGTAGGTGCATTAACAGTGATAAATAAAAGATAAATCATTTAAGTGTCACTTCCCTTGATGACTGGACTTGGTAGGTACATTAACACCCCAAAACTAACAATAACACCTTCAAGAGCCCATTTTGAGGGTAATCAACACTGGGGATGACAAAAAGTGTAGAACTTAATGGAATGTGACAAAATGCCAAAGCTAAATTCAAGTCAAGTGTTAGAGACCTTAAGCCCTTATGAAGGTGATGGGTAGTACCTAATGCGTATGTTAGCTTTACGAGTAGTACAAATAGGGTTAAAGTCCTATAGTCAGGGTCTAAAATCTAGAGGAAGTCTTGAGCATGTGTCAAGTGTAGCCAAGGCTACTATATCTAGCTGATTGGTTACATGAAATAGGAACTAACCTTTCTCATTTGCTTTTGCCTTCACTTCTACTTCATTTATACATGATATTTCTAGTACAATTTACTATAGGGACGTGCACTAGTTTTGCATTTGCTTGACACAGAGTGACACTCCTATCTGGAAATGGCAATTACCCCACCACTCAAAAAATGAAATGGCCATGGGACAAAAGTTTGAATCAAAGCATGCAATCTATGCATTTGGCATTAACATTTAACGAACCTGTTAGGGAGTATTAGTCACATGCACTAGAGAAATCGGTCAAGTGCAAGTGATTCAAGTTCAATGCATGATGAAGCCTTGGTCTAAATAAAAGATCAAGAAGACAATTGAGATAGTTGTAGTAGAGAGAAGGATGTTTGAGGGATGAATGACAAAAGAAGAAGAGTAGAGGAATGTGACCAACTAATTAACTACTATCATCGGTTCCAAATGTTGAGAGGTTGAATGGACTGACAAAGGGAGTCAAGGAACCCTAGCTCTACTAATTTTGGGCAAGTTTTGGCGAGGACATAGAAGTATATCCTCACCACCTTCGCTGGACTAGGCAAAAAGTCGAAACAACCCCACTTCAAGTGGAAGGAAGAAAAGAAGACCAATGCAAAGTTCAGTCAAGAGGTAAAATAGAAGGGACCCCTCATTAGAGTGGAGAACAAATAGAACAATCAAGGATTGATTGAGAGGCTAAGGATAGTGAACCCTTGCAAGATGAAAGTGTAGATCATTGCATAATGGATTAGACAAAGATTGAGTTGGCATGGGACATGTTTAAGGAGCTAAATGTCATGATTACCATTAGCCAATTGATGGAACTTGCACTACACTACACAAAGATCTTCTAAAATCTAGTGATGGCCCACCAATTATCAGCCACCCCAATGGCATTAACAATTCACGTGACCAAAACAATGATTTGGGATGAAGAAGTGCCTGTAATTGACATGAAGGTTCAGAATCACAATATAAATGGAGTGGTAGTCAATGAAGATTTGGGAGTCAACATAACCTTGGACAAAGTGAGAAATAGGGTCAAGAAAAAGCAATTAAAGCCTTTGCCATTCAAGATTAGAATGGTAGATCAAAGACTAGTGTTGCAAGTTAAGATGCTCAAGGATGTTGGCATCAAGATTCGAGGAGGTTATTTCACGTGGTGAATTCATCATGGTAAAATTGGAGCATGAAGGAGGGCACTTGATGCTATTGGAGTGACCATGGCTAAAAGGTTCCAAGATGCTTCATGATAAGAGCAACAATGTCCTAATAAGGCCCTAAGCATTGAAGAGAAAATCAATAAGGAAATGCTTAGAAAAGCTTTAATAGTGGGGTTTGCCCCAACTAGTCCTAGATGGAGCCCTATAAACCAATGGTATGAGGTAAAGAAGAAGGACCATGAGACCTTATGATTTCTTGTCCTATTTTTAGACTTTATTAGACCTTATGATTTCTTGTCCTATTTTTAGACTTTATTACTCATAGCCCTAGCCTAGGCCCTAGTGATCACATTCAAAGACTCTGAGGACACTTGGCATCTCTCAATGCTCAACAAATGAATGTATGTCTCAGCGACTGGAACCATTCTAGGTGTCCTTCTCATGGGACAATCCTTGTAAGATAGGTCTGCCCCACACCCCAAACACAACAAAACATTTAGGTTAGTAGCAGATGTTGTGTGTAGGGGTTGGTCATCCTTATAGGGATAGTCCTTTAGGAAGTGAGGTCCTTGGTACTTATAGCAAGATATTGGTTGGTTGGCTACCACTTTGTAATGCTCACTAGCTTGGTGTGGTCCTTGATAGTAGGTATAGCATTGAATGAATGGTTTGCAGTTCATGCTATTCATATATTGGGCTCAATGCATGGTGGGAGACGTTTGCTACACGGAGATGTATTGTTCGTCTTGCATGATATAATGACGTATCTGGCTGGACTAGTACACCAAACTCTCATATGGCAAGGAATCATTTGGTAGAAGGGCATAGTCTGACTCCTCCCACTTACTAGGTGGTCCAAGGTGGTGGAGGTTTAGGGCCTAAAATAGGTGGTGGCAATGGGAGGTTTTGAGTCCTATATTGCCCTTGGTTGGCTAAGGGGGCTCCTTGTATAGCTAGTCCTCCATGATTATACTGATTTGGTGGTGCGGTTAAGGTCAGAGTCTACCTCCAAAATATGCGATGATTGTTAGAGAAGAAATACAAAAGCTAATTGGCGTATGATTCTTTATGAGATTGAGTACACAGACTAGGTATCCCCCATTGTCACTGTGCTAAAAAATGGTAAGATATGAGTATATGTCAATCTAAAAAAGTGAATGTTGCGACCCCAAAAAAGCACTATTTACTACCCTTTACAGAGCATGTGCTAGAGAGAGTCATTGGAAAGGAGGCTTATAACTTCCTAGTTGGATTCTCTAGGGACAATCAGGTATCCATAGCACCATCGGATCATCATAAAACCATAATTTGCCATGAAATGGGGAGTATATGCTTCCAAGGTGATGCTTTTTGAGATTACCTTGATGCTCTCACAACATTACAATGAATGATCACAACTTTTAAAGAGTACCTAAGAAATTTCCTAGAGGTATTTTTAGAGGATCTGTGTGGACATCCACATGGGATTATTACCTTAAATACCTTCGACTTGTTTTTGAAAGGGGTCACCTTGATCTCCCTCAATCCTCTCAAATGCCAATTCTAGGTTAAACACAGGGTCATATTAGGACGTTGTGTTCAAGAATGGAATCCCCACGGACTACAACAAAATCAAGCTCATCTTGGAGCTACTACCCCCACTAGATTTGGTAGTCCTTTGTCCAATGGAAAATAATCAACAACCAATATTAGCATAGTTGTAGATAAATCTATGATAATAGGCCACACGTTCTAGCCTCCTCCCTGATCTCGCGAGCACCAAACTAGGATTTAATAATCCATGTTCATATAGATGCCTCCAAGTTTGCAATAGGGTGTGTATTGGCAAAACCAAGCGATTATAAAATAGACTACTTGATATATTTTGCAAGTCGCCAACTTAATGATGCAGAGATGAATTACACAAAAATGGATAGGGAAGGCCTTATGATGGTCTACGATGTAAAGAAGTTTCAACACTACTTGTTAACAAACAAGTTTTTGTTCTTTGTCAACCAACAGGCTCTCCTATATTTAGTTAATAAACCTAGCATGACCAGACGCATCATGCTTATTCTTCTAGAGTTTGATTTCACCAATGCTGAATGAAAGGGACATGCCTATTTTATGGTTGACTATATGTCCCAAATTCAAATGGAGAACCTGCAAATGGGAGTGATGATCTCCCAATTGCCCCATTGTTCCTTGTGGATCTAATAGCAAAATGGGATCAAGAGATTGGAAAATTTTTGGCCAATGAGTTACCACAAGACAAGGCCCTCAATAAGGATAGGGCCTAAAAACTCCTCAAGAATGCAACACCATACCAATTGATAGCTGGCCAACTCTATTGTATGGGTAAGTATGGTATAATGTGCCACTGTGTCCATGAAAATGAGTTTGTAGAGGCGGTAGATGAAGCCCATTTCATATTTTAATGAGTGAGTTCTTGATCATCCATAGGAAATCTACACCTTACTACCCTAGTGCGAACGGTCAAGCCGAAAGCTCTAAGAAGACATTTTACCAAATAATGACGTGCATGATGGTGGCCAATCGTAATTGACTGGGAATACAAAGTCACTACGACACTTTGAGAATATCGAAAGGCATACAAAGTTGCTACTAATTGCATGCCATTTAGCCTTGCGTTTGGGGTTAAAGCAGTTATGCCTATGGAATTTATAGTCCCAAGCCTCTGAGTTGACATAAGAGATAGACTTTTGGATGAGGCTATTCCTGAAAGGCTAATAGAGCTTGGAAATTTCGATGAGACAAGACTAAGAGCAGCATATGGTATCCACATTAAGAAGCTTCACCACAAGAAGTGATATCCAAAATAAGGACCTCAAAGAAGGCAAACTTGTGTTACTATATAGTATAAGGAATACAAAATATTAGGTAAAACACTATAGTATGATCCATATCGAGTTGTGGAAATCACACTGCAAGGGTCATGCCGCATCGCGACCCTTGATGGAATTGAGATGGATGGCTACATTAATGGTAGTAAGCTCAAAGGTTATTATGGCTACATTAATGGTAGTAAGCTCAAAGGTTATTATAGTCCCCTAATGCTTCAAATGTTGCAAGCCATCCATCAAGAAAAGGATCTGGAAAAATAAGTGGCTCAGATGAAATGGCAAGCAATAGAGGAAGATAGAACTCGTGAAGCCAAAGCAAAACACTTGGAGTTAAACCCCATGGATGATCTAACCATTGCACTTGCTAGAGTGCAAGTGGATTGTCAATTGTGTAGGGAGACTATTTGCTCCTGCGGAAGCCTTTGTGGACCCCGGGGCAAGTCATGACTTGATATCATATGATGTGTGCACTCAACTCTTGACATCTGAGGTAACACGTGGCAAGTAGATGATATGTGATGCATGCAAGTGCCATGGAGGAGCAATTATCCTCGGAAGAACCTAGTGTTGGGCAGTCAATTGCCAAATTAATTGGCATGAATGCATCGCAACATTGACAAATGATGGTTGCATCTTGGTGGTTTCAATTGATTCAGGAGATTCATACCTAGCAATCCCCAAGCCCACAACTCATCCTCTCTAGTCTACAAGAAGGCCGTAAGTCCACTAAGCATAATCAAAGCTTGCTCATTTGCCCCTGTGGTGCCCACATCCTTCAATGATAATACCATCATGGCACCAAGAGAAAAGGCAAGAGGGCCACTAGCAGTTGTATCTACCATATCAACAACCCCAACCCCTACCTCTTCCTCAAAAGAAAAAGGACTCCACTGGATTCCAAAAGGTATGCTTCCAACCAATGCTCTTCAATCTTCAAAAGATCAAGTCCATCATGCATCTTTGCTCCCACCTCTACTCCCTACAGTGATTTGGGTACAAGCTGCCAAATCAAAGAAATCTCGATGAAGAAGACGTGCATCAACATGTAAAAAGCAAAGAAGACACCCCAGGTGGATCCCTAAGGGGCTGCTTCAAGGTCAAGGTTACTACGAAGGTAGTGAGTATATTTGGGTATCTAAGACCCGCCACACAGCCACTCTACCTTCCTTTGGAACCCGCATTGATACTAAGTGATCTTTGGTGTCATCTAAGGGCAAGGCAGCAGTAGTACCATAAGAACCTACCCCTAAAATAGAGATAGTGGCACAATAACCTATTTCTAGCCCCTCAAGGGGAAATACCATTAAGGTAAAGTCATAGGCAACTCTTTTCTACTCGTGAATTCTTATGTTTCAAGGGAAGACATCGTCAACGACCACAATAGTGACATAATAAGTTACTCCTAAAAAGGGAGTAGCAACACAAGAACCTGTTGCAACAAAGGAAAAGCTCGAATCCCAATCACCAGGTGTGCCCCGATGGGTTCCCAAAAGCAAGCCATTGAGTAGTGCTTCTACTTCTACTTGGACATCAAGCTGGCATGGTAGACACACAAGAACCTACTCCTAAAACTACAACAGTGCCACAAGAACCTACCATTACCCCTACACTGTAGATATTAGCTTTAGGCACCAACATCCCTAAAACTACCACAAAGATTCAAGCGGTTCCTCATTATGAAGAACTTAAAGCCATATTGGTCCCAATAGATGCTGATGCCCGACCTACACAATTTAACACCGATGAGCTGAAAACACCATTCGTTCATAATTCTAAGGCATATCTCTCCACCCTCTTTACTAGTGCACTAAGCAAATACTTAGCTTGGAAGGAGACCAGGGACACTAAGTCCCTGCAAATTTGCTTTCATTGATCATATCTTGAATATAAATGGAAATAGGTAGTCCACGACATAGGTGAAAATAGGAAGTCTCTGCATCTAGTCTGCCCTTAGGTGAAAATAGAAACCTCTGCTAGTTGTGATCTACATTAAGGAATTTAGCTCAACACAAGTTAGCATAGGTGACTAGGGTTGTGACATCCACATTGGTTCCATTTCTAGGGTCCCTGGATCATACGGTCACATTCCAAGTCAATACGACCATTATGTCCACATGCCATAGACAAAGCATCAACACAACTGAGGTCCAGAAGGATCAACATGTTAGTCAAATTCTTGAAGATGTCAAAAAATATCACCTTACTACTTTAAGGCTAACATAGTGACTGCTAACACGTAGCCATTGCTGACACGACGACTCTGCTTTAAGGCTAAGATTGACCCGCTTTGATAATAACACAACATGTTACAATAATAATGGGTAGGCATGTTGTTCCATAGCAATCACAATGAAACTAGTTGTATAATAGATGCTGCCTATAGAAATGACCACATCTTGTAGCATACCTTTGGGGTCAACTAGTCATTGGTCTGCCATGCTCACTCAGAGAGGTGATGGCTTATATGATTTGAACTTTAGCCTCTATACAATCTCTTCACAGATAATATTCACTCCTGAACTCCCATCCACTATTACACTCGGTATAGTTTGTTTCTTAGCCTAGATAGTGATCACTGGAACTTCTTCATCAATACTAGAGTAACAATCACAGGTAGAGTGGCTAAGGATTGCACTTCCTTTAGTTGCTCGGATGACTCCTTGATCTACTGAGCAAAGAAATCATGACAGTACAGAGCTATTTGCAATATCTCGGCAAATGTTAAACTAACACTCGATCGAGTGATACTTGAGCATCAACTATATCTGGCAGATCAGCTACAATTGGGATCCACTTCTTTCCTCTCCATGTTATTCTTAAGGAACTTCAAGTGTTCTACCCAAATTAGATAATCAAAATGCATATAAATTTCTCCACAATAATAGCACTTGATTTTAGATGGGTCAAACTTCTCTTTACTATGCTTCCCTTTTTCCTTCTGCTGAAGATGCAATGGTTTGCCTCTTTGTGGTCGATTATCAGTAGCCACTTGGTTTGCTGAGACAACCTCCATCTACTGATTGGTCATGACACCATGATCATCTGCACCTCTGCTACAAAACTAGTGCTCAACGGACTCCATTGCTTCCATCCGAGGTCAACATTCGGTAACGACACATGGCTCCTTGTTAGTCGAACTTGAGGGCTAACATATTTCTTGGATCCAAATGTTCATTGTAGTCCTCATATGATTTTGTTATTGCTATTCTCTTTCTCTACGTTGCACAAATAAGAAAAAGATCCTTCAAAAAATGGAAAAAAATTGTTGTATATTTGAATTACAGTAAGTCTCCAAGGCACAATATGCTTAAATACCCTTCTATGTCTAGATCACATTCATTACTATAGAAAATCTTGACATTTTTAGTATTTGCAAGGTATATCATAGCCTCATGTGTCAACTTCCAATGTTTTAGTAGTTGGTTGACTTGGAAACACTAATAGGTTCAAACGATAATATAAAAGATCATCTCTATAAAGGCATCATATTTTTGAACAACTTTGATGTATACAATTGGTTCTTGAATTTCTTCACATGTGATTAACTCTTTGGTTGCTTGAAATAACTCTTTGATCTTTTCATAAGTAATATTCTTTGAAGTTTTCCATTATGCTTGAAAAAATCTTTGAAGTTTTCAAAAGTAATCATCTTGCCTCTTTTCCATTACCTAACAACTCTTATTTTTACATTTAAAAACTCTTGATAACATTAGGACCTTTAAGTTGTACACTTGTTTTTGAAGTGTAGTTTCTAATTGACATATCAATTTGACATTATCACTAATTTTGTTCCCTCTCATATGTGTTCTCTTTAGAAAATTTCCATAGTTGCAACCATATAAAGCCTTTCTTTACCAATAAACTTTGAAGAGTGGATCTCCATGCAGTCTCAAGTTGATGAACTTTGATACTCTCTAAAGACGTAAATGCAACCATCATTTGAATGAAACAATCACTTTCCTTTCTATCTTTGTGTTATCAAAAAATATTTCATTGATCTCTTTTCTTGTATGGCATAGTATGTTTTCCTTTATATCATTAAGTAGCTTTTCTATGAATCCATGAAATTTATGAAAAAATCAATAATTGTGTAGTATGTATACATAAAATTATTATTTTTACTCTACATTATCCCTTGAACTTTTTGGTGGTTTAATTCAGAGTTTAAATGTATTTAACAATTTTGAAAACATAACTGAAGTAAACTAAGAATATATATTTCTAGTTAAATCTGTTCAACATACAAATAATAACAATCAAGGTGACCTGGCAAGTGATGTTGACAAACCTCAAGGCCCCGTGTGATTCCCTAAAGTGACACAACGTACTTTAAAATTTGGTTCCTCATAAGTGCACTAATACTTTCCATCCAGAGTGACAAACTAACCTTGAGGCTTGTTGCAATTCCACAAAGTGACACAAGGTACTTAAATTTTGGTTCCTCATAAGTTTATTAATACTCTTCATCCATGGCTTCTTCATAAGTTTTTACATAAAAGCAAAATCGATTTTGTACGTCCACATTTGACATTCCTTTTTGTCCCTGTTAATATATTTTGACTTGAGAAACTCCACCTTTGGCTGCTTTTGAATTATTGTACTTGTTGCACCATCCAAAATTTATTTCACTTTTTGTTGTCTATTTCTTTGTGGTCATAGTGGACTAAATACTTTTTGAATGAGTTTACTAAAATTATCATTGAATGATAATTACATGAGTTTGTCACATCTATGGCTACCTTACTAGACATAAGAATTATTCTTTTGAATGGGTCCCCTAAGTACAATGCTTTGCATTTCTCATTGTTTCTTGTGGATGCATAATTTATTTTACATCAAGTTTGAGCCTAAGCTAACTTGTAGGATCTAAGATGAATTACTATTAGGATTAACACTTCTTTTGGTTTCATGTGTTGCTAACTAGTTATGGATGTCTTTTTAGGCTAATTAACTGACAAGGTTTCATGTGCCTACCCTACATCTTTTTCTCATCATCAAGCATACATCTAGTTGAACTTGTGATAATTGTATTTTTATTTTCCTTAAATTATTATTTTGTGGCATGTATCTACAAGTGATATTTTTAAATGCCATTATATCAAGGAAATACCAAGGGAATATCTTGAGGTCATGTGACTTGTATCACCATTAATTATCATTTTTCAGATTTTGATGTGCTTACCAATTTAGTTTCAAAACTAATTCTTTAAATTCATTTTGATGTGCTTACCAGTCTATTTTAAACTAAGTCTTTAAACTCATTGAATATATTTATGCATCTACTTTTTATTTCAACATATAATTTTGTTTTTTTCGAGGCAGGGATCATCAATTAATGTGATCAAACGTATTGCTCCATTTAATGAACTTTTGGAAGAATATTTTCAAATAAATACATGAATGGTAGAAAGAACCTTTATACTTCTAGGACATGAAGTTGGAACGGGTCATCAAGGACTCTTTAATGGGATATGCATATATACTTTTGAAATAATATCTACAAAATGCCTTGTAGCACATGGTTTTTTAATGAGACAAAATTTTAGTAAGCAATAGGACCAAATACTTTGTGCCATCATGTGCTCAATCATGTTGCTTTTTTCAAAGATTTGCAACAACTTCTTTTTGAATAAGATGTTAAATTACACGACGTAGCGAAACAGAAACTGAACAAAGAATAGAGAGTACACAGCAAACTGGAGAGGAACAAACTTTTCCTTCAATACTGATGTAGTATAGATGATGGCTCCGTCCACCCGTGCACTCCCATAGTGGAGCTTAGATGGCGATCTAGACAGATACTAGGTGAAGAGCTACTAGCTGGAAGATCTGATTTGATCTAAACTAATATGATATAATGGATTGGGGAGGTCGCCTCTTTATAGCTATGAGGGCGATAGTCAAATCACTGTAGTCGATGGAGCCGACCAGTCAACCTAGTTAGTGGAACCGACTAGTCGTCCATGGAATATTCAAGGAATATTCCCTATACCATTGCCTCAGGGGCTTTTGCCCCTAAACCCCCACCAGGGGGGCCACTGGCCCTCATGGGACCCCCCAGCTGGGGGCTAGCTAGCCCCCAGGCCCTAGCAAGAGTAAGGGGCTCCCACACAATCACCTTTCTACCATCAATGGTCTCATTGATAGACCTCATCTGACATGCAAGTCAGGATCCATCTAGTGTCCCGGGCTCACACATGGCTTCTCCTCATATGGGGACCTTACAACTTGAGCACTTTGGACCACTGGTGGTTCCCAGGAGGGTGGGGCATTGAGCATATCTAACATAAGAATTGTTCACATCATTTTGAACATTTAGGCTCCTTTCTGAATGATTGTAGATAGATTAGATTATATAGTTATTTAATTGCACAACCAACCTTGTAGGAATAACTTTATATCTATTTTTGATAAATATTCAAAATAAAATAAAATATGTGTCATACTTAATATTTAAAGAGCTTTCTCCATGCATCGGTGTTACTTGTGCTACCAAGAAAAGAGATGATATCAATTGGTGCTTCAATATGAGGTAATGGGTTATCACCTATGCAAATATTTACACGTTTATTTAAATATGTATAAGATTTCTAATGAATCATAGGACAACTTAATTTGTCTTGAGAATCATTGTGACTAACTAGTGCTAGAGCTCCAACCCTCATTACAATAATTATTTAATTAACCCATGTATCTTATATCAATGATCATGAATTTGCACATATACATGTGGTAGGGCTCCCATGTACATAACAATTGCAAAATAATCATCATTTCCTCCTTAGGATACCAATTCAACAAATGCCTTCCCATGTTCTCAAATGTGGACAAGTAGATTTGAATCAACCATAATTCCATCTTCTTATCTCAAATGGCCCTCCCATTTCATAAAAAGCAATGCACATAGTGTAAATGTTACATTGACTTGTTGATAATTTTTTAATTTATTATATATTAAAAATAATTCTTCAAGTTAATTAGAAAGTATGTTTTTAAAAATGTGACGTTGAGCTTAGCAACTTAAATTTTGTATTGATTGATAAGGGAGTTGAGGATTCATAAGGTTGCATTCCTTGATGTTTATGATCCAAGCATCATATCTTTGTAAATATACTTTGGCTTTTATCCAAAGTAGATCTTGAAAAATCGCCCACATTTAAATTTTTTTAGTCATCCAGAAGGTTTTTGAAATCCCTCCAAGAGCCCATAGAGGAAGCAGGTCCTCTCGCCCATCTACACCACTACATGTAACTAGAATCACTAAAACATCTTCCATGATCATCAAGTACGAGGTTGTTCCATAAAGGTCCACCCAGCATTGTCCATCCATTGCCATCTGAGGAGTTTGAGCAAGATTGTATCCAAACGAGGATTACCAAAAAGCGAGCGACAAAAAGCGAGCAAGCCAAAAAAAGCGAGCGATAAAAAACAATAAATTTATAAATCCCCCATTTTAGTAGCAAAAAATAATAACTTATCCAAAAGTGCATATGTTCCCTCAATGCCAGAAGGTTAAACATGCATATAACTTTAAATCCATTAACACTAATTTCACATCATCCATGAGATAGTTTGTATGTTTAACTTCCAAGTCATTGTTTGTATCAAAGACAAACCCTACTACTGCAATCAAGTTCTCTCTTTCCACTAGAGTAATTGAGATTATCTTTCCAAGGACTCCTTGCATGGATTAGTCTAGATTCCATGCATATGTAAATGCTTAGGTTTTTTAACTCTGTTCACTCTTGGAACAAAACCCATGTTTCTTTGTTACTACAAAAATATCCTTCCCTAATGATTTATTCTTACCTCCCACTAATCTTATCAATGCAGCAAATTGGCCACAAATTCATTTTTTGGTGCATTAAATTTTACTAGATTGTGCACAAAGACATGATAATCGTCTAAAGTACGCCTTGCCATTTGATTTGATATGTAACATGACCCCGTTTGGACTTGTAAATCAAAAGATACAGGGATGTGAAAATGTACTCTTTTGGGCCAAAACAGGGAGCGCGTTAACGCGCTCCCTGTTTTGGCCCAAAAGAGGACATTTTTACACCCCTATATTTTGGCAAGATGTCAACATTTGATTGTTTTGGCCCAAAAGATGAGTTTTTAACATCCCTGCATCTTTTGATTATCAAATATAAATGGCATAATGTTACATATCAAATCAAATGACAAGGCATGATTTAGATGAATATCATGCCTTTTTGCACCATCTAAAAAACTTGTGTGAATCACAATATAAAATTTGTGACACATAACCACCTTTTTGAATACTTTGTACTTCAAGCAATTATTTTATAAAAAACTTAGATTCTTTCTTTGCTTGCTTGATTTTCCAACCACTTCAACTAATTGTTGCTCGCTTTTTTGGGCTCGCTCGCTTTTTCTCGCTCGCTCTATTGACTGCCTCTATCCAAACGAATAAAGAAATATTTCCAAGGCTCCTATCCCAAAAAAAGCCTCTAACCACCACAATCTTGCAAAGCAAGGCCTTGCACTCTATATCTACATCGGTGATCTTGAGCCACCCTTTCTTATGTGGGAAGAATTGAGGTCTCCTAAGCCACTCTAGCTCTGGCATCTGTATCCAAAAGAAATTTGTTATTGGCCCTTTTGAGTTGAGTAATGCATTCCCTAGGGTGGCACCAACAAGAACAAATAAACTAAGCTATTGCTATTAGTATTTGATTAATAATTACGACAATGGATGTGAGGTCAACTCTAGCTGAACTCCAAAAAAGGAGTTTTCTCCTAATAGTCCCCCACACGTGCAAACTATTGTGATGAGACATACTCACACTGACCCACCAACCCAAGTATCGGATAGAGACATCTCTTTGAATCCTAGTGGAAGCAAAATCAAACCCCCAATAAAAGCCATTGGGCGTATTCCAATTGATACACCTACATCTACTGTGGAATAACATAAATCCAAGGTTGCAGTCCAGGAGGTGGCATCCAAAAAATAGTAGTGTCATTAACAAGCTCACTATCCAAGATCTCGTCGTATTGCATCATAATAAGTAGAATCTCCTCATCTTGTCTAGGAAGTGGCATCCAAAAAAATATTAGTGTCATCTACAAGCTCACTATCCAAGATCTCCTCATCTTGCGCCACGAGAAGCCTCAATTCAATAATGTCAGCTTGAGATCTCAAAAAGCTACTCACGGATTTTAGCCGAAAATAAGTACAAGAAAGGGGCAAGAGGACACCGTTGTCAGACTGATCTAAAAACTTGACATCTCTCTCCTCTAACCCCTCTGATAAGCACCTAGTTGTCGATTGATCCATAAAAGGAAGAGACCCCTCTGATCCAAGCATATGAAAAACCAAAGCATAGAGGGGTCCCTACCGCGGCTGAGAAAACACATCTACTCTATTGTCTCTTGAAATACAAGAGTAGAATGACTAAACCTTGTCCACTGTGCATCGCCCACTATGAAGCCTCCCAAAAAGAAACAATGTTACAAGAAATGCTTAGTCATGCAAAAGACATGTGCCTATCATGGATAAGATTTGGGAGAAAAGGTTGCCACCATAAATAGATAGCTTTTGCCAAGATCTTATAAAAAGTGCCCAAAAGAGCGATTGGTCTCCATTGGGCAATCGACTTTCGGCACCCCCCCCTTTGGGATAAGATGAATGAAACCCTCTAGGTCAATCATGCATAGCACTAGAGTCCCAAACACCCTATGGGGCTGAAGTGACATAGCCCCAATCATGTCCAAAAATAAATGAGAAGGAGGGCATTTGGGCTAGGAAACTTGCCCTTGCGAAGGGCAAAAAGTGCAGTCCTAAATTCTAGATTAGTAAAAGTTGCGTCAAGTAAAACTCATATAAGGTTTCACCCATTTTAGATTCGCCAATTCTAGAATAGCCCACGAAACTCTGTGTCTAGAATTATCTATGACAAGAATGTTAGAATTTGTAGAAAGAAGGTACGCATAGAAATTAGAGGCAATACATAAGATGACATCAGGATTTGACTATAAAACCCGGTTAGAGTCAAGTAGCTAAGAAACACTTTCTCTACCTTGTCTCAAGCCAAGACTAGGGAAGAAGTGTTTATTGACTCTTCCTCAATATGAGTCCAAAATGACTTCTGTGCATGAAAGGCAGACTCCAATCTCTAATCCAAAAGAACTTGCTGATGAGCCCTTATAGCAGCAAGTCAATCCTGAACCCTAGCATCTACAGTTGCCTTTACTTTTCCCTCAATAGAGTTGCTAACCATTCTCAAAGGCCAACCTCCCATATGAAAATATCATGTCTCCTAGTACTTGCAATAGAGCAATAGAAATCACTAATACTAGGGAGGGCTGCTACCATATGCGAAGGAAAGGCACTCCGCCTTGCATATGAGAACCTAAATCTATAACGCTGCCCTGCATATGAGAAACATGAATCCCATAACACTACCTTTGTAAGGACCTTCTTTGCATACAAAGAATGTGGAATCTTAACACCAGTAGAACGTGCTCTCAAATGAGGCTCAGAAACTATCAAAACCATGGGAAAGTGATCCAAGGTGGACACCCTTATAGAAATGAAAAGAAACCACCTCTTCCTAAAATCTGTCAATTTGTAGATGGATGGGCATCTGACATCTCTTATTTGACTGCAGAAGAGTGAGGTAGAGTGTGAAAATAATCAACTCTCCAAGAATCTTCACCATTGAACTAGAAAAGAAGAGCATCCCAAGAGAGAATGGATGCCACCTTTCCTTCCTCCTTTGTTATTTAAAGGCAGTTGAAGTGACCTCCAATAATCCATGAATCTATACTTGGGACCCAAGAAAGAAATTCCTTCCACAAAAGGACACATTCTCCTATTATTATTGGGGGCGTAAAGATTGAGAGGGCCAATCTTAGTCCATGAATATGAATTAAAATTCATTGTGCTCTAGAGGGTGTGATGATGCTATGTCCAAACACAAGGGGGAGAAATTAATACAAAACTAGGATGCATATTCTTCCCTAGTGCCCAAGGAAGGAGACCAAAAAGTGTGATCAGAAGCAATTTGTACAGTCTTTACCATCTATCTATGTTCCTGATTAAAAATAATGTAATGAGACTCCTAGTGACACTTCAGATGAAGCATATTATGAATCAACCGCCTTTGATAGTGATGACAAACACTGCCAAGGCCCTGAACATTCCAACTACTAACAATCCCCATCAACAGTAGGAAGTAGGCTAGAAAACCTATCACCTCCCTCCTGTGAAGTGGATCTCCGAGAGTAGTGGAGGGCAGGAAAGTCCACAGGGGAAAGGACCCCCAACCTATCAAACTAGCTAATGCGGATCCCCTCTAGCCCATAAAAATACCCATGTTCCCAAACACATCTAAACATCTATTTTAATGAAGCTACACATCATATCGAGATTGTCATATTTTAGACTCTATTGCTAATTGTTGGCCCTTAGCCATTATCTTTTGCAATTCAAATTGGTCCTTAGACCTATATCTTGCTCTCCCCAAACATATAACTTGCAATACAAGTCAAGATAATATTATTTAGGAATTTCCTATGAGCTAGTGCTAATTGATACCATATGTGTAGTTCTTCAAGACTTTGTATGCTCATTTGCTTGAGATCTACTTGGCCATTAGACAAGCCAAAACAAGATCGCCTCCAACATAAACCCAATAGAGATGTATTAAAAAATAACGACAAATGAATAGTAGGAATTACTAACTTTCAATGAATAAGTTAGAGAAATAAATTCAAGACAAAAAGCCTACCCAAGATGGTACTTCATAAGAATGCAACATAAAGGGAAAGAGGCACCATTCTTGAAAAAATAAGCAAGCACTAGTTTGATGAGGGGTCAACTACAAAAAGAAAAAAATGGACAAGAAAAGGAAAATTTGCATTTCAAAGAAGTAAGGCTATATTACTTTAAGTGCCCTTATTGGCACTATAGGGTACATGAATTGACTTAGCAAGGACTTGGAAGCCATTCAATGTGATTTTCTACATTTTTTTGTTTTAAATTCCTTTTTAGTAGAATACCATTTTTTCACGAATTAATCTTTGTTGTCCTACTAAACTCTCCTTGCTAGGTCCAAGCACGAGGCCATACCCACGAGCATACATGCACTCTTGTTTTACAAAGCCATGAATGAAAGGTATCCGGATGTCTTGTGAGTTGAATGAAGCAATAGCATGAGCCTTATTCACACTAGCATAAGCACTAAAAACACGACTCCCAGCCTCATGTTACAAAGATGACATGGGCCTTCATATTAAGTCACTACGTGTCCAAAAGCTTTGCTTTAAGACTCGCTTTGAGCAGTGAAGGCAATATATATTCCCATCCTAGGCTTTTGCAAAAGATCCTCCACAATATCTACCTCGAGGCTTGCACCACAAGCTATCAATCATGTCTACAACATCTTTTAAACCCTTGCCATTCTTCTTCAAAATGTTGTACAGTGAGCTGTTTTTCAATTTTTATGTTGCCGTGGCAGGCACATTTTTCTGCTAAGAGTTAGCAGCATGCCTATCTCCACAAGATCTTTGTAATTTCTATTTATTCATCCTTTGCCCCTTGAAGGCACACTAAAAGAATGAATGGTCTCCATGATGTTCATTGAATTGGGCATGCAAATATCAAACGAAAACAAGAAATGGGAAACATCACAAGCTCCTATTAAAGTAGAAGAGAATCCATAGCACAAGCTAAACTCGACAGTGACATCAAAGAGTCCACCTTGGACAGCTTACAATTCTAGACTTCTTTATATATAAGGTGAAACTGCAGCCATGACCCAAAGCACATGCAGTCATATGCATGCAAGTCAAGTGCATTCAGATATGCCCACTTTAGTGTATTCTAACTTCATCCACAAACCAACATGTAGGGCTGAGCAAAATCTACATATGGGGATATACATAGCCTAGAAGAAAATGCTGGTTAACAACTTTAAAGAAAATGCACCAGCATGACTTCAGCTATACAAACATGATACACTCTAATTGTCAAATCAATGATAGGCAAACTACAGACTTCACACATTCATATGTTGCTTTCAGAAGATGTTCCTGCCTTTTGTGGGAAAAAAACCAACAAACACGAAAGGATAAAGCTGAGCTAGGGCTCCCAGCAAAAAGAAAGGATAAACCAGAATGCCAAACTCTAAAGGAATATCTCAAGCAACAGTGCCCTGTCACTCTCCAATGCTTTGACCAGTCATTGACAAAACATAAGCACTGATTATTGAGCTCCAAGGAATGAGCATTCAATAAAAATCCACATCACAGTTATCCAATTACACTGTCTGACATACATAGCTCTCACTTTACGAAGTCCATCAAAAGTCTTATTAGAAAGTTTGTCCAATTGCTCTGAATACATTATTGAAATGGAATCACTGGCCAATTCAACTTCAACTGAAGCTAAAAGCAGTTGTGTATGCAAGGAACCATCAAAACTAGTATAAGCATGAAAACTACAAGCCACTATTGTTCATCCTCAGTATTAGTGGGATCATGTGCACCCACCGACTGTTGTGGGTCTCCAATTGCTCTGAATACGTTATTGAAATGGAATCACTGGCCAATTCAACTCCAAGGGAAGTTCAAAGCAGTTGTGCATGCAAGGAACCATCAAAACTACTATACCAAGCCACTATCGTTCATCCTCAGTATCAGCGGGATCATGTGCACCCGCCGATTGTTGTGGGTCTTGCCCATGCAAATCTGCACCATAGTCTGTCCACGGCAACAAGGATTGTAAGAAAACAAGGAGGGCATTGCGTCCCTCTAATGCGACCATATGTTCCTGTCCATGATTGTGAGCTTCAGCAAAAGCATTATCTCCAAGCTCTCTGTCACCATGAAACATCATTTGCTCGAGCTCCTCTGGCAGAATAGTTGGATTGGAATCAGAAAACTCAGAAAGCCGCAGGTGTCGATACCTTCAAAATATGTCATTCAAAGTCATGGAATCGCAATCAATAGAAGATGGCATTAAGCAAAATGTGATTTCTTCAAATCAAAACCACAAGCAGCCCTAAGTTATTCTGCATGTTCTTTCTTCTCGCTAAACAGGCTGCTTTGTAAATAGGCATCACTTATTGTCGGCAACAAGACATCAGTCGTAGTGGTCAGTATGAGACCCCATTTGTGGCTTCACACTTCCATCCAAACAGATTCTGCCTGACCTGCTTCTCTCCCACAAAACAACTGCTCTTCAGGAATCACAAGCACATGTCTGCTAGAGCAAACTGAATACAGGGCCTATGCAGACAAGCAAGTCTGGAAAGGAACACAAAGCCGTCAAAGAAAATTTTAAAACAACAAAAGTTGACTGATGAAGACATGTCTGCTAGAGCAAGTGAAACATCATGGCTAAAGGAGACAAACGAGTCCGGGTAGGAAATCAATTCAATCAAAGCACAACCAAAAGACACGATACTACAAAAAGATGCATCAAACTTGCATCCTTGGAACATAGAAACTTACATGCTTTGTTTATATGTGGTCAATAAAGCTAGAGAAAGATCTGGAAGCACCAAAGACCACAAATAAATGGAAAACATCCCTAGGCACAGAAGGATGGGAAAGGGTATGGACCTTTTAATTTGGACAGCCAATATATAAATGCTCGGCATTAACAAAAGCCGATGGCACTTCAATTTTTTCTGCATTTGGGCATATTGTAAAGCATAGAACTCTCCTTACAGTGGCAGACATAAACCACCTGTTAAACCTATTATTTTTATTTTGAAGATTATAATATAACTTGATATCTTTTGCAAGGGAAAATAGGGAATGATAAAAGGTCATACTCGTTATTTTCCGACTGAAAAGCTTCTTGACGCACACAAGCCCAATTAGCAACCTCTCCACTATCCTTGTCTGCAGCTTCTGCAACAGCTGACGCTGCACTCTTCAGCCAGGTCTGCAACTCCGGAAATCTCCAGATTAAGTGATTCCTCTCCACATATAGATTTATCAGATGTTCGAGGGAAGGACCTCCTGGAGTTGCCTTCTTAAAATGTGGATGCTTCAGAATCCTTTCCCATTCAGCATCTTCTTTGATCGGAGCTTTATCGACAATCTTACGTAGGGTAGCTGGGTGAAGCATCAGTGCCTGCTTTAAAAGGGCATGGGATGAAACTGTCCCTTTGTCAACATTTGAAGGAATTTTTCTGGACTTCCCATACAGGATTGGCCTTTTTTGCAATTGTTCAAGATGAAATCTTGCCACCGCTAACGAAAAAGAGAAGTTCGGAACAAGTACAAGAGAGCTATCATTGCTGTAATTTTCAGCAAAACTTTCCAACCATTCAAACTGCTCTGCTCTCAAGGCAAAGTAATCTATGGAAAAGAGAGCTCCAAGGGGGTCATCAGCATCCACTGAAAGGAGAAGTTTGCAAACCTCCAGAGCTGACCGATGGCAGCCTCTTCTGCCTAGATGTTGCATGTGCTTGAATAATGCAAAGAAAAAAGGTTTGTTTGCATCATAAGAAAATGGTAATCTGCACATGCCATTGAAAGGTACAAATTGTGGATGCCAGCCACACTCAAGAGCAAATATACATCTCTCAAGACATTCAACTGACTGCTGATATTCTCCAACCTGCTTGTACACCTCTGCCAAGGCTAAAAGGGACTCCAAATGATAAGGATAATCATTTAAGAGTATCCCAATAGTGTTTGGATCATAAGAAGCACCAGATGCTTCAAACTTCTTCTGAGCTTCCATGTATGAAGAAGAATAAGTATACCTGGTACACAATCAACGCAAGATCATTCTTCCAAAAATATAAAGAGTGCAGCTTACATTTGAGTCTTCTATAGAAAGAACTATTTTTTTAAATTTCAACGAGAATGTGTCTACAGAAATGAAGATTAAAAATTGCATGTTAATCTCTATAGGAAGGTTCATGAATTACATTCAAGATACTATCTCAAAGAAAGCTTTACAATCACCAAGTAAACGTGAGTATTAAGTAGCGCCAGCAATGCAACAAATAAATAAAATCACTTGAAAGGCACATGAAGTTTAAGGCAATCTAAGACTAACACCACAGCTGGTTTCTAAAGTGCAGGAAATTGTCAGCACTCGAGTAAAATCCATGAAACAGGAGATGACAGCAGATGTGAGCAGCAAAGTGAACAAAGCTGACCTCTACAAAGTAGTGAAATAGCAGGAAACCAGAGAAACTAACAAGCTGATCTTACACGTGGGGGGAATAAATGGCTGCCAAGTCACAGGAAAATACACAGAAGACAAAGTCGACTACCTCAAGGAGAAGATCCCACAAGTGGAATGGGATCCAGATGCTATTTGGATATCCAGCAAAAGGGGACACAGATACAAGTTTCCATCAAAGACAAGGCAGCAAAGATCAAAATTTTACAACAAACACATAAGCTAGGAAACTATGGATATCACTCAGCTCAAGCAAAGATCTATTGAACTAAATATAGTGAAAGAAGCAAGGAAAGCAGGAAAATGGGCAGTCAACAATGAAGGGCAAGTATTGATTTGAGATTTCAAATCGAAGCCCAAAGACTCTCTAGCCTTAAACTGATGTAGTGAAGGTCAAATTATGATAGTACTAGAACATAGGCATGATCTATGATAATTTTGAGAGTTGCTTTATGCGCTCTCTAGGAGATGCCCTGTGCATTCCCTCTCTCCTTGGAGATGTAGAAGTTTCTCTTTCTTGATGTTTACCTTTGTCTCATAGGCCTTCTACAGATGTTAATATATCTTTCTTTCTTTGTTTCTTTATTTTTTCCCAAATCTGTTTTTTGAGGTACACTTGTGGAGATTTTTATTATGCATGTATCGTAGATTAATCCCGTAACATCATCAGAGGATCAAACACAACATCCTCCAGCTTCAGATTATTGCTTTGTAAAAACTGATGCAGTGTAGAAACCACACCATCAATAAAAACAAGCTGTTTTTTGCCCTTGTGATTCTTCTTAATATAGCCCGGCACCTGAAATTTCTGAATCACAGGGTCAAAAACCTGTTGTAACATGGGATGAAAAGAATCCAGTAAAAATGGCACATCTGCATCCTGAACAGAAGAAGACTCTGGCACAGGCATCAGAGGCAAAGGAGCTAGATCAACATCTGTATCCTCCGACGACAGAGCTGCATCTGATAAAGCAGGACTCAGCATTTCAGCTTCACTTCGAGGATCAACTTGAGAAAGAGCACGTGCAGCATCTTGTATGATCCCCTCTGCAAGGGGCATATCCATATCTTGAGGAGGAGGAGGCTGATGATGCTCAACAGGAGTGAAAGGTAGAAAAATCACACTCCTGTGCACACACACACACACACGTGTGTGTGCATGCGTGTGCACGAACACAACGCACACCCACGTGTGCGCGCGCATGCACGTGTATGTGTTTTATTATATACATCTCTCTCTCTCTCTCTCTCTCTCTCTAGATGCAAGCACACCGGGATGCATTAGGTGAATTCTACCAACACTAAAGGATGAAAGTCAATCTTGCATAGACAAAGGTCATGGTGATCAAAACAAGAATTAAGCATAAGTCCTTTACATTTGAAGAGAACCTTTAGAAGCAATCACAACCTACAAATACCTGGGGATGGAGTTTGAGAACAACTACAAGTGCAATGCTTGCGTGAAAAGAAGTGTTATGTAAGGTATCAAAGCTACATATAGCTTCCAAAACAAGTGCAAGAAATCTATAGCAGGGCTTTAAGGAAGTTCCTTACACAATATGGTGGTTCTCTATGGATGCCTAGATTGGGCACCAGGACTCTCCATAGAATATTGGAAAAGCATAGAAACAATTCACAAAGGGTTTCTCATAGGAGAGGTTGGGGTCAAGGTGCAAACCCCCTACCCATCAGAGGATATCTCAATGTTCAAAAGGCACATAATCTATAGAAAAGAACTAGCTCCCATGATTTTAGAGGTGGAAAAATGTAGATGGACTAGACCAAGAAATTCAAGGGAGGCGAGAATCTGTAAAATCTGCCCCCAACAGGGGAAATAGAAAACAAAGAGCACACACTTCCTCGTGAGGTCTATGCATATTAGGGAAAAGTACAAGGAAAGGTAGACTCCATGGAAGTTTGTGATCACCTGGAATGATGTGCCAAGCTAGAGTGGGGTGACCCCTTCTTAGACACAATGATCTGATGTGGGACTAACGGCTTACTAGGGATCATCCGTGCTAGTAATGGAACCCGGAGCCTCTTCACTTAAACACATATGCTGCAGACCAAAGAATAAAAAAGAAAATACTTGGTTCGGGAATCCCGAAAATGAGAGTGAAAGCAATGGCGCTTAAGCTTGGCAAGTGCGACATACCCCCTGATCAGTCAGGCCTACATTGCTGGTCTCATCATGAAGATTGGGCTCGAGAAAAGCACTCCCAAGTATGTGTAAGATGCAACGATCTCTACAAGCAACCCATTGAAGGTGAACTGCTCTCTATGAGTGATTTTTTTGGATGTGTTGAAGATCATAACCTTGGTTTTACCAAGATTGACCTTCAGATCATCATGTGCCTCACAGAAGGTTTTGGATGTGTTGAAGATCATAACCTTGGTTTTACCAAGATTGACCTTTAGATCATGTGCCTCACAGAAGGTGTGAAGTGCATCCAAGTGTTGCTAGAGGCCCTCGACTGAAGAGAAAAGTAAAACCACGTCGTGTACATAGAGGAGAACCTAAACCAAGGAGCCATCTAGAGATGAGCCTGCCCCTCCTAGTATGTCGATGAAAGTCTCAAGCTCGTAAATGTAGAGGCCAAGCAAAGAGAGAGAGAGAGAGAGAGAGAGAGAGTTTATTGAAGTATTCAAAAGACCAATGGGTCTATGAGACTATAAGAAAGCTGATACAACAAGCTGAAAGGGTGGAGCTATTGAAACGAGCATCCTTACCCATGCTAAATGCTAAAGAAATGTCACAATCATATAATGTACCAATACTACGCAGTACTAGCATCAAAACACATCTACATCCTCATCACCATCATCATGTCAAATCAGATCCAATCTCAAGTCTAGTCCAATGTATATGGGAGATACTGGGACCTCCTAGAGGTGAGGTCATGAGGGACCCAATGATTGGCGTGGTTTGGTGGTAGAAGATCAGGGATAGAGCGTTGACGACTGTCTATATGTGTTGGTCCGCATGTCCTCCTGGTTGTGGCTCTACGTCTGATAAGGGCCATGGTAACTCCTGTGGGTCGTGAAGGTTGAGCCCTGGGTCTAAACACAGAAGGGATGTCCCCAGGCATAATCTGTGCATCCTCCCTCTATTTGGTGTGTCGTGTCGAAGACTCTGGGTCTCCACCTTGCCGACTACTTGTGGAGCCATGATTTGTGCGATATCACTTAAAGAGCTCTGTAATCACACTCTGAAATGGGCTTGCCTGTGTCCCCTATCCCTGTCTCTATAATCTGAGTAGGCGATCTAGCTGCCTCATGGATGAAGGAGGCTAAGCATCTCTAATCTAGATAGGAGAGAGAGAGAGAGAGAGAGAGAGAGAGAGAGAGAGAGAGATGATACGATATGTGTTAAATTCTGCTTGACACCCTACAAGATCTATGGGACTAGAAAATACTAGTGCTTTATACCCATTTGGCACAATTTTTCAAAATTTCCCAAGTTAGTATGTGCTTAGCAAGCTAGTTGGCCATTACTAGAATCTTACTACAGTGCCTCGAAAATTCCTTCAAATATGCATCCAGTTGCTTGGCTATTAAGGACTCTAGGAACTTTGGTTTTGCGACCATAGGCCGACACATGTTACCATGGCCAGCCTTATTTGCGTCCATGACATTACCAGTTGAGAGTGGTTAGAGATGTTGGGGTGCCACTACATGCAGATGGTTTGAGAGCCATGGACTACATGGACAAACGGTCTCCTTTTCAATGTAGCCTTGAGGTGCCTCATTTATCACAAGGCTAACCAAGTCATTCGGGCGGATCTCTTATAGCTACACACATACAAGACCTTGTTAGCACCTAGCAAGCTTCCTAGTGAGGCTCAACTGCTACAAAAAGCACTATCTACATAAGAGAAGGGCTTCATCGACCTGCCGGGCTACACACGGATTGACCTCCCCCATGCCTTGAGAATCTCAACTGGGTAAATCCGTGTTCCTTCCCATCGCTTACCAGATGGGCTGAGGGCATACCTAGGGAGGGCCGCATCTCCATGTATGCGATCTACAAGTGAGTCACAGGAGCACTTGCTTTGAGATGCCATGGTACTATGAGATCCGAGGCCGCCACCATTGTCTTTTCAAAGATGGGTTTGGACCTCTCTCTAGCCTCTTGGTTTATACGAATCAGAGACGAGTAGCGCTCTTCATTCACCAGGCCGTACGAAAAAGAGACCAACTGCTCAGGACACATGACGAGATCGTGAGACACAACCAAATTCCACATAGAGGGTGATTACTGATTTTTAAGTCAGATAGCATGGACCAGCAGTCCTCAAGGAGACGACTTAGCTGAGACCTGGAGAGACATGATTGACCCACAAGTGCATTGAAACACACATGAGGCTCGAGGATCTCCCCTCTATGTTTGTTGGACTAGGGACATAGCCGACAGGGGTGACCATGGCACTTGTCAAATGGAGAGCTACTACAAGGAGACCACAGCGGACAAGGCAGGTCAATCGTCGACATCAGTACTCTCTCACAGATTTTATCCCTCTGCCGTGCCTGAGCCTCTGTTTGTTGAGACCCTCCTATCCAGAGCTGAAGCAACGCATCCAACAGCCATGGATACAGCAAGAACAGCAGGGCGCATCACAAGGGTCACTGTCAAGGAGCTTGTCACATCTGAAGTGCAAACCATGAAGGCAAAGTCACTGTCACCATGGACACTAAGGTGTGCAATAGATGAGCTGGTTAGGGGAGATGAAACATCAAGAGAAACTAGCATTGAAACTTGTGCATTGGCAGGCTGCCAAATCTGTAAAAGGAGCAAGTGCGTGTGTCGAGAGATGATGATGATGAATCATGATCATGTTAACATCCTGGGGAGGCCAGCCACATTTTCTCTGTTTTGGATTTGATGGACACTCACCTTAACTGATCTACTTGTTGGTACAATGGTACGCCCTCTCTATGGCTGCAAGATCCTCCTCAAAGGCTTAACAATCGCACTACCCTCATGTTCAAGACTAGGGAAGCTAGGTCGATCTTCTCCATCTAGCTAGACTCTGAAGGTTACACACTTATGGATAGCACAGGATCTGACCACTCACCGGCTGAAATTGAAGGCATCCAAGCTTCAGAAAGTGAAAGATGCTCGCAAGGATGGCAAATGGGCAGTCTATTGTGAAGGCAAGGTCCAAATACAAAGACCCATTTATGCACATATGTAAGTACGTATGTATGTATATATTATGTGTGTGTGTGAGGGCACGTGTACATCATACATAGAAAAAAGATATATTCAGAACTGCCACATGAAGCATGAGGGGGGAAAACAAAATGTTCATGATAAATTTTGTGGGTGACCAAGACTACCACCAGAACGCATGCCTCCACTTTTGGAAGCACAGTTGTGATTTTGACCACTGTGTGAGACAAAATTGAGCCATGTTAACTTACAAAACCAAGCAGATGCTAATGTAGCAAACAAAAGATAAAGCCATCAAAACGACATACAAACACATGCAAAAAAACAATCAACGTTTTGTTGCTGCTATCTTGTCTGACGGAAAAGTTTGACCGGCTGTATGGTAGAGACATGATAATTACTTGAAATACTGGAGGCCATCCTTTCCTCCTGTGTGCTCCATAGAAATACTAGCATCCCAGCGAGGCCAGTAATCTAGTGGTGTCACGAGAGTTGTTTTCCTCAAAAGGTTCCCCCTTCCTGACCTTCGCAGCATTCCCTGCCTCTGCCTTATTCCTCCAAAGCTATTACCATTGCCACGCTCTACAGCATTGATCACTTTGGACCCAAATATACGCTTTAGTTCATCTTCAGCCCTTAGATGTTTGGTATCAACTGTCAAAACTTCCATTGATTTAGTACCAAAGACCCACCTATTCCCGGTCTCCAAGGGAGCCTTTGAGGTGGAAGTGTTTCCAACCCCAGTTAAAGAAATCCTCCCTAGAAGCTGATCAACATCCTCTGCCTGAGTCTCCAAATCCACAGCCTTTTTTCCTTTCTTTTTCTTCTTCTTTGATTTTGTCAATGAAACATGCGAGGAACCACTCTCCTTTACAAACTCTGTGATCTCAGTAGTGCAATCCTGGATTTCCCCATCCCCTGGTTCATCCTTCCCAAATGATCCCAAAATATGTGTCAGTCGATCAAACTGAATCCTCAATAGATTAGCATGCATGAAGCAAATCAAAACTACTAAAGCAAGAATCCTACCTTCTGGTGGTGCTACAGTAAAAAAGAAATAGCTGATGATGCATTTTTCTTACTTGTTGCTCTGCTCAAGCACACAAATTACATCTCAATATGCAACACATTGCACAGTTTCAATTCCATGATTATGTCTTTTTAGTTCTCAGAACTTGGACTATGTACTGTCACAAGAATTTCCAAGACTAAGGAGAAGCTAGACTTAAGCATTCAAAACAAGCATGAGTCATGCAAAAGCTTGACATGATGTCTTAACTTCATAATAATATGCCTCTTTGATATACTAGTAAGAAATGCTGGTAATCTAACATTGTTAGGGAGTTAAGCAGGAAAAGAGACCATAGTGATAGCAGAGAAAAAAAAATGTATTGAAGCAGACTGTATGAATGAATCATGCCATACAATAGGCCATCTTATATAGAGAGCGAAGAGCCACACTTGAAGGGGTGTACCTCTCAAAGGCTATGTGCATGAAACGGTCTTAATCTCTTCTAAAGGGTGTGACCTCTCATGAGAGGGGATGATCTCTTATGAGAGGGCGTACCTTGTATTGCTCTGAATAGAATTGCCCTCTTCACGAAACAGTGTCTTTATGTAAGAGGCTATAGGGGTTGTGCCTCTGGGAAGTCTCCCTTCGGAAGGAGTACCTTCTTGCAAGTGTCCATCCATCAAACCAGTGGACACCATCAAACCAGCCTAAGTCAAAGGTTAGAGAAGGAGTATATCATAAATTTGCCATCCATTCCTACTTAAAAAAGGACCATGGTGGAAAAGATGAACAAGTGTAGACTAAGTCACGCATGCTGAGAGGATCAAAGAGCTTGAAAAAATCAGAAATGCAAAAAAGGAGTGGAAGAGTGCTTATATGAAAGCAAGGAAGGAAGAAGTTGATGGAGGAGCTGCTTGGTGAGCTCCCCCCTGCTGCCCGTGGCTCCTGTCTGCTCCGCCCGCTGCCCCCTCCTCTTCGTCGCCCCTCCTCCCTGCCTCGCCCTCGCCCTCGCTCCGCCTCGCCCCTCTTTGCTCTACCCTGCCCTCCCCGCTCCACCTCCGCCCCCGCCCCGCGCCTCCTCCCCTTTCTGCTCCCCCGCCCTACCTTCTCCCCCGCGCTGCCACCCCTTGCTCCGCCCCCCGCCCTGCCTTCTCCCCTGCTCCACCCCTCCTTCCGCCTCCTTGCCGCCCCGCACTTCCTCCCGTCCTTTTGCCCTCCTCCCGTCAATGCACCCCCCTCGCCACTCCACCTCCCCCCTCCTTCTCCTCCTCTTCTCCCGCCCTCCTTCCTCCTCTTCATTCCTCCTCCTCCTCTCCCTCCTTCCTCTCCTCCCCTCTACTTTCCTTGCCGCCCTCCCATTCTCTCTCCTCCACCTTTCCGCCTCGCCTCGCCTCGTCATTCTTTCTTTTCCTTTTTCATTTGCCTCCCTGCAGTAGGAGCATTCGTGTTTGTTACGGTGAAAGAAAATCTTGGTGGCGACCTTTGGTTTGGCCAGAGGGGCTCTATGGCAACACCCTCGACTCCCACAGCCGTCAAGGTTCTTCTTTCCCTAGCTGACAATCAACAGGTACAGTAGGCAGTTCAGTCCCTCCAGGACAAGGCGCTTGTGGGCAGATTTGTGGGCCTCATGCCTACACGGAGACAAGTGCGAGAGCGGATCCAGGCGAGCTTGACATCAGAGGGCGACCACATCCAGGAGCTCACCATCTATGGACGAGGCGTTTTCCTCCTCCAGCTGAGCTCCCCTGACACCGCCTCGACACTTGTGGAGCAGAGCCCCATACTCCTTGGCCCGCACCTTGTCTACCTCTTTCAAACCACCATGTTCCACAGTTTCTGGTTACACTCCGTTTCCCAGGGCTCCCCAAGGAGTATCGAGCCATCCTCCCTTCCATTGGCCGGGCATTTGGCACGGTGCTAGAGTCCCTGCCAGAGACGACCACCTCCATTCTAGCAAATGATGGAGTCCCCAGGATCAGACTTGTGGTGGAGAGCTCGGAGTCCCTCCCAGAGTTGATCCTTCTCGAGACCCTGGAAGGGGGCACACTTCGCCAGAGGGTGGAGATCTCCGGGTTAGCAGGCCAGTGTCTTCGATGCAGACAGATGGGCCACCTCGCCAGAGATTGTCCTCGTGGCCTCCCTCGCACGCCTCCTCCCCCTCCTCGATATAGTAGGCAGAGTCAACAGGCCCGAGTTTAGCACCCTCTCAGGCAGGAGCAGTAGGAGTCTTAGACCCCATGGGTTACCCCCCTTCTCTTTTTTCCCTCTTCTCTTATTCTCTCTTTCCCCCTTCTCTCTTTCCCCCTCTCTCTTTTCCCTGGTTAAAAAGAAAAAGAAAACAAGCAAGCAGGCCCGCAAACACCGCAGACAGAGGGCCAATCGTAGGGAGAGGAACAGGGTTGACTGAGAGGCCTAAAAAGAGGAACAACAGGAGCCCCCCCCACAAGCGGGAGCCTCTGCCCATCCACCCGATCCTCCAGTTTCGGAAGTCTAGCCTCCGCACCCACCCTTGCAACAGCAGAGAGCCCCAGGAGCTCTAGATGCGGCGATGGCAGAAGCCGCAGTCGCTAGCCCAACGAGGGCCGTGGAGGAGCCGGCGGTCCATAGCCCTGACGAGCCTAATCAGCAGGGGGGGCCTGAGGTCGCCCTTTTCCCTCCTCCTCCTCCCCCCCTCCTCCTCCCCCTCCTCCTCTTCACTTCCCCCTCCCCCTCTAGGGTTCCCCCTGCCCCCTCAACCCCCCCTCCAATGGTCACTCTCACCACCCGCCCCCGGCCCTTTGTCCCCCACGTCCCGGCCTCTCCCTCTCCCATCGCTCCCCTCTCCGCTTCAGTAGCAGCTTCTTCCGCTTCGACACCCCTGTCATCAGGCAAGGGAACGACGACGCCCCCTTCTGCCTCCTCATTGCAGCAGCAGGTCCGCTCATAGAGGGATCCTCAGAGACGAGGCTCGTCCTCCCGGCTAGCAGCTCCCAACCTCCACCAGCTTGGGCGTCCCTTACCGCAAGACTTCTGGAGGTTAGGACCCTGGAACTATCTGGAGATTCCAAACTCATACCCTCTACCGTTGGAGATCACGCTCATGGTCCTTCAGCCCCGCAAGGGGGGTTTGATCAGTGCAGTGGGATCTCAGACACACCCCGTTTGGAGATTTCCGTTTGCCTCCACAGGGTTGGAGAAGTGGTCCCCGGAGGTGTTTGATGCTATTTTGGGTAATCAGCTTATGCTCATGATGGACGAGTGGATGGGACCATAGGGACTAGATCTTTGGTTCGCCCATGGCGCGGAGGTGAACTTTCAGCTGAGCTTCACACGCGAGGAGCCGGTATGTGGTTTAGTGACCGGAGTTATCAGATTGCCGATGGAGGCAAAGGTGGACCAGGCACACTTCTGGCCACCCTAGTACGACGCCGCAGAGACATTGACTACTCACCCTCCAAACCCTCGGCAAAATCACACAAGTCATTCTTTCTAGGACAAGCACCCACCCACAGGAGAGCCTTGTTCCCGACTCCCCTGTCTTGATGAGCTGGACCATAGTGAGTTGGAACGTACACGAGCTCCACGGCCCTGTTCGTAGCCAGCCACAGTACCTGATGCTTCGATAGGAGTTGCAGAGGGCAGTGGTAGGGCGAGCTGTGGACATCCTTATGATTCAAGAGCACATGTTTTCAGCAGCAGACATCGGACAACGCCATCACCTTCTTCCATGGAGAGGTCTCCTGCAGTAGTACGGAGCAAAGGGGTCTGCATCTCAATCTCACAAACCTTGGCTCCAGAGGTCTACGATCAAGGCGAGCTCATTCTAGGACGGGCAGTTTGGATGAGAGTTCGGACGGGAGAGTCCAGGATTGGAATCTTGAACGTGTATGCCCCAGCGTGTAGACAGCATCGCCTGGCCTTTTGGAGGAGGCTGTCAGAGTGTCTTTCGGATGTTGACTCCTGGATTTTTGGAGGGGACTTCAACAACCTAGAGTTTGGGGAAGACAAGTAGGGCGGCACCTCGTTCTCTGAGATGCCAGCAGCATAGCGTAGTACCTGGGAGCAGTTCATTTTCATGATCAGTGGCAAAGACCCATGGAGAGAGCTAGAGTTCAGCAAGACTCCTGGCAGCCTTCTCTTCTCCTTTGGACCCTTCAAGAGCGCGAGCGGGCTTTGAGGAGAGACCTCGCCTCCATCGAGAGGCTCACGGAGCAGGACCCAGTGTCTCAGTGGCTTAGTGATAGATTGGAGAGCGCTCGTCTCGAGCTTCAGGACACGGAGCTGCGGCGGGCTGAGTTCTCCTATCATTCCTCTCGGGCCCAATGGGTACAGCAGGGGGATAGGATCACGAAGCAGTTCTTTCATACCACTGGGCCCCGATCAACCGGCACACAGCTACAGCGTCTCCGGGACTCGCCGGGCATCATGCACACTGACCCGCAGGAGATTCTTGACATGACCACCGGTTTTGATAGCCAGCTCTTTCAGACAAAGAGGATGACCCCAGCCGGTCTTGTGGCCTGAGAGCTAGTTTGGGATCACGTTCCGACAGTAGTCTCGTGGGACCTATGCAGCAGACTTGAGGAGCCTTTCATAGATGAGGAGCTTTGGGAAGCCCTCAAGGCTCTCCCGACCCAAAAATGCCCGGGGGAGGATGGCTTGACTCTGGCCTTCTTCCGGAACTTCAGGGAGATTATCTCCACCCCTTTCTGTTTAGCTTGCCAGGAGATTTTCGACACAGGCCTTCTCCCTCAGTCCTTGCGCAGGGGGTGAATTTGTTTGATCCCGAAAGGGAGAGATAGGTTAGATATCCGACAGTGGAGGCCGATCACTTTGCTTGATACTGCATACAAGATCCTCGCCAAGGTCTTGCGTTTGTGGTTATGGCCTCATCTTACCGACATCATCCATGACACACAGACTGGGTTTGTCCAAGAGTGCAGCATCTTAGACAACATCTTCACGTTCTGGGAGGCAGTGGATTGGTCCCGAGAGGAGTCACGACCACTGGCCATCCTTCTCTTGGACTTCGAGAAGGCCTACGACAAGGTGGAGTGGTCTTTCCTCGAGGGCACTATGAGGAGATTGGGTTTCTCAGACCGATGGGTCAGAGGAGTTTCGGCGCTATACACAGGGAGCTCTAGTTAGATGATTATCGAAGGACACACAGGCGAGGCCTTTCCTCTCTCTTGCTCGGTCCGCCAGGGCTGCCCACTGGCTCCCTTCCTCTTCTTGTTTGTAGCGGAGGCTCTAGGCTACTACTTGAGATCACACGTGGCGGGTCTCACAGGGTTGAGGCTCCCAATCAGACAGGAGGAGGAGCTCCTTGACTCGGAGTTTGCAGCATAGTTACCGCAGAACGAGAATGTTCCGGGAACGTTGGATGCTAGAATGGGAGCGGGAACGGGAACGGGAGCGGATCGGGAACGTCGGGGAACACCACATCATATGACATGTCAGCATATGACATAAAATGACAAAACATTTAAAATATCCAAGATTAAACTTTAAAGTCTTAAACATTAAAAATTTAAAGACTCCAGAGTCCAGACTCCAAATCGAAATTGAAAAGAAAGTACATTGCATGAGGATATATAATAGCTGAAAATACAAAAAGCTGGCTGCTGAGTACAATGTACATATGACAAAAGTATCAAGTATGACAAGTACAAAACTAGCCTCAAGGGCCAAGGTAGCTGGTGAGTCAAAGACTAGTCATAAGCAAGTGGGATCTCATCCTCCTATCCAGGCTGTCCCTCAATCTGCTCATCCTCATGCTGCTCCACATCATCCTCTCCCTCTGGCTGATCCTCACCATCATTGTCATCAAGATCAAGGGAAAATCCAATAAATGGCTCTCGAGTACACTCAGCCCTGAACTTGTTAAGCAAACGCAAGTTCGCATTAACAAATACAAGGTCATTTGGCTTCTGGACACCAAGCCTGTTCCTCTTCTTGCTTGCAATGTTCCCAAAACTGCTCCATAAGTGCTCACAGGGCGAGGAGCTAGCACCCTGGCTAAGCACTCGAATGGTCAATCTTTGCAGCAATGGTGTATCTGCCCCATAATCCTCCCACCACCGTGCACTGGATATCTTGAACCTATCAATTTGTGCATCCTGCAAACCGAAGAGGTCTCTCTTTTGTCAAGGGGCAGCCAAGGGGGCAGCCAAGAGGACTTAGGCAGCAGGGACAGCAAAGGAGGCAGGCAGCAAGCTCAGCAAACGAGCCAAAAAACAGTCGCAGCAGCTTATCTAACCACTGCCGCTATCGCGCAGGAGCACACAGGCCGTTCCGCCCTACGTTCCGGCACGTTCCGGAACGTTCCGCCTGATAGACACGTTCTGCTCCCGTTTCGCCCGTTTCGGGCACGCCTGCAGCTCCGGACCGGTGTTCCAGGAAGGCGGAATGTCGTTCCGCGGTAACTATGGTTTGCAGATGACACGGCCTTGTATGTTGAGGGCACCACAACGAGTCTAGAGAGAGTCAGAGGCGCCTTGGCTATCTATTGTGAGGCCTTGGGGGCACGGATCAACTGGACGAAATCCATAGGCTTCTTCACGGGCTTTGAGGAGACATAGGAGATCCATGAGTGGGGGAGTGACTTTGGTTTCAGATGGATACCACAGGGCCAGACAACAAGATACCTCGGATGCCAGGTGGGTATTGACATCACAGCAAAGCAGCAAATTGCCCCGGTCCTTGAGAGTGTTCGGCGCAAGCTTCTCTATTGGAGCTCGGCCAAACTCTCCCTTGCAAGTCGCGCCTTAGTGGCAGACCAAGTCCTTCTTGCCATTGCTCTTGTTGGTGCTTTCACAGAGGATGCATTGGGCAGCTCCGGCGGTTGGTACGGAACTTCCTTTGGGCAGGTTCAGATGGCACGAGGAACACTAGGGCCCGAGTAGCTTGGCAGACGGTGATCATGCCGCAGGCACTCAGAGGCTTGGGTATCATTGATTCAGAGATGCAGAGCAGGGCCCTTCTGGGCAAGTTGGTGGTTCGTGGCCTCACCCCAGATGCCGAGCCTTGGAAGCTCCTCTTACAGAGAGGGCTTTTGAGGAACCCCACGCACTGGGGGACAGTGGCAGCCTTCACATAGATGGATATTCTTAGAGGCCCCCCTTACAGGGAAGGGTTCCACCCTGATGAGGAGCCTCCACAGGGTTTGGCAGAGACTAGCAGGGGGCCTCATCCGTGCTCCGCCCAATTGCAGAGAGGAGTTTGAGCGGCAGCCCCTTATGTGGCACCCAAACGTCAGAGATCAGGAGGGACGTATGCTTGGGCAGCAGACTCACATTGGCTGGGCACAGTGGGACAGTGGTCCAGCAGGGTCTTTTGGTCGCTGGAGCATACTACCTATGGAGGCAATGGCGAGGCTTAACGCCCTAGCGCATCTGAGAGGGGCAGGGTAGCGGATGGGCGAGATCGACTTAGCCATTCTTGAGTCCTGGTGGGAAGGACTTCACATTTGGAGAGATAGCAGATGGTAGGGGCAGTTTTCCCGTACTGGTGTTCCCTTGAGGATTTTGATGCAACGAGGCAGCATGCACCTTGGCTTCTTCCGTGTAGGACCTGGAGGCTTGCTTCAGCCCTTCACTGGGAGTGACCCTGAGATGGATGGGAGTCTTGATGGGATACATTCGCAGATGATCAAAGTGGTAGGACGCTTGGGGAAGGAGTGGTAGACCCCTGAGGGAGGTCGAGTGGGATTCTGGCCCTCCAGGGGCGGCCCAGCTAAGACGATAGATGAGGTGCCTTTCTTTTCGTACACCACACGGATTGGCAGGAGACTTCAAATGGACTCGTCGAGGTGGACTCCCATGAGGGAAAGACATTGGGTGACCCAGAGAGTGCCTCGGGATGTTCGCTCCAGGTTTTGGACACGGTTGTGGTCCAGCTTGCGGCCGAGGAACATTTCATACCTTTTCTGGCTGGCAGCCCACGGAGGCTTGCCCATCGGCCCGTGGTTGGAGCAGATGCGAGTAGAGGGGCAGTGCCACTGCTGCTCAGATGGTGTCCTGGAGACTATCCCGCACTGCCTATGGAGCTGTCGTAGCGCAGCGAGGATCTGGATGAGAGCCCTCACGATCATGACACACATGCAAAGTATACACAGATATTACACCTAGGGGATGGTGGCTTGGTTGACAGAGGGAGGACACGCGTTTCAAATTGATGAGATCTCCTCGGCCTACCAGATACAGGGTCAGAGCATTTAGAGGATTGCACTCCATGAGGCATTCTCCCCTGACACCCTAGCTCCTCCTTCTCCTAGGGAGGACAGTGTTTGGGAGGTGGTCGCCAGCATCACGGTTTGGAACATTTGGGTGGCTCGATGCAGTCTTGTGATGGGAGAGCACCCGAATTCACCCTTGGCTACCTTGGTTGCCATCTGGCAGGATATCATTTACACTCTACAGTCCACCTGGGAGCGCGGTACTCCAAGCTCCAGGGCGACTATTGAGAGGCGTGCTCGTTTCTGCAAGGCTTGGCCTATAGGTGTTTTCTACATCTTCACTCCGCGAGGGATTCACTGGCTGTATTGTCCCCCCACTTGGCTGCTAGCCCCAGTTCCAAAGATCCCCTAGGCAGTGAGCTGGGCTTCTCTGGAATAGGTTGGTTTTTTCTTTCAGACTTTTCTAGTCTTTTCATACTCAGCACCTTCGGGGCTGTTGTCTTGTATGAAATCTTTCAAGCATTAATAGAAGGTTCCTTTCTTTGAAAAAAAAAAATCATGCATGCTGCAAGTCCTCATTTGTCTGCCAAGTAGAATTGAGTCATCAAGATCACTCCTGTGAAAGAGGAACTTGATGAATAAGGTGGTGCCATGTCTCCTAGATCCAAAATGCACTTCATAATGGGAACATATTGTCTCCAACTTCAAGAGGATAATTGCCTAGATCTAAAACATATAATCACCTGGATTGTATGATTATATGATTTTGAACTGGATTATATGATTATATGTAAAAAGCGGAATGGATTTTTTCACAGGATGGTAGTAAATTCCACTTACTACTGAGTTGCAAGTGTTCTTAAGGATCTGTACAGCCTATACATTCCTAAACTCATCCTCTAAAAACACAACATAGTGCAGTTTCAATCTCACGATAGTCACTCGTAAGATTGAAAACCATAAACTCCATCACGCATAGCAGGGACTAGCTACTATGACATTCCCATTAACGTCATTAGCGCCCAACAGTGGGTGTAGACCATAGTATAAAAGTATGCTCTCACACATACAAATCCACACACCCACACATACTTGAGCATCCATTTATACAAAGTCTTCGTACTGAGTTTCTGTCGGCACTCCAGAGGTGAAGGGCAAACTCAGCCATGACGAAGGCTAGCACTAAAGGAGAAGGCTAATCAAAAAGTAGTCCAAATCTCTTCATTCAAGCTACAACTGCTTGTGAAGTCTAAACGATTTCATTTTAGTTTCTCCCAAACGAGCATCTCAATCTAAATCTAGCTGATAGGGCAAGGCACCATTTAAGATAGAAAGAATTATCGCAATACCAGCAGGCCGCAACTTGGACGAAAAATTCACAAGGTGAAATTTGCATGTCCGCTAATACGGCAGAAGCATATACCTAGATGAATCTAGGAACATTCCCAAACTCATCCTCTAAAAACACAACATAGTGCAGTTTCAATCTCACGATAGTCACTCATAAAAATTAAAAACCATAAACTCCATCATGCATAGCAGGGACTAGCTACTATGGCATCCCCACTGACGTGATCAGTGCCCAACAGTGGGTGTAGACCATAGTATAAAAGTATGCTCTCACACATATAAATCCACACACCCACACATAGCTTATATAGCATTATTGGCTGAACGATGTTGTCAATATGAAGCTCAAAAAATCCCAGCTATGTCTAAAAGACCTTATAGATGATTGGAGTGATGGTTGGGATACCTTCTTGTATATGCTTATGTCCGTTCAAAAAACACTCATATTCAGGAACATCAAATCAACCATAGGATCAAATTGAAACCACATTCGCAAAACCATCTTTGTTTTTAAAGTGGCATAAAACATGCTTCACATATCAAGGTCTTAACTAAAGGTAATTAAACATTTCTTGGGATACCTCTTTTATGTGCTCATATCCTATCTTCATGAACATCACTCGAATCGAAAGCAAATTTAAAAAACATCATGTCAAAAGCGTCTAGCTGATTAGCTTTGGGCTATTAGTTACTGACTATGTCAATAGTCAATCTCTGAAGTCCAATCTCAAAATTCGACACAATATATCAATTAGGTAAGTCCACCACCTCTTCACCCAAAGTCCTCAACGAAGACTCATTGAAACTTGAAACAGCCCTATGCAGTTACCATGGACACATTTCTTGCCTTTTCCAAGAGGATACACCAATTTTAAAGCATTCAATTTCAACTTATTGGCTTACCATAAAAAACTAAACATTCGCTTCACTTGGATATCTTGCATTTCTTGGACTATCCAATCAGCCAAGGCCACTCTGTGTTGTTCTATAAAAGCAGTGGGTACTTTCGAAGTGTGTCTATAGGTTGCTCTTAATGGTGTCATGCTAACAGCAGTGTGTATCGAATTGGTATTATGAACTCAAAGCGTGGCAAATATTCTTTGTATATGACATGAGGGGAGGGTACTTATATAGTACTCCTTATCCCCTTTGACCTTTCTATCTTCCAAACAACCCCAAGTACTGGATGTAATGACACAACATTTCTTCCAAAACTTGGTATACTCATTCAACATGTTCATCAAACTCTTGATGATAAGCTAGATTGAACAACAATGCTATCCCCAAAAATTCAAAGAGAGATATCCAGAAGTAAACTTGGTATCTATATCTAAAATCACATTCTTTGGCCCACTCTTTTTGCATGATACCAAGTGTGCCATTCTAGACAACCGATCAAAATTACCGAAATATGCAGATTGTCTTTCAAAGCATGAAGCAAGGCCATAATAAGCCCATAAAGATGCTCTTCCATCTTAGTCATACAGCTTGTGGCAAGACAAACAAGATGTTACCATTTTATACTACATCACTTTTCATTTGAGACAAAAAATAGTTGCACTAAGTAATTGCTAAATTATATTATGATGCTCTTTTAATGAATGTTGCTGATACATGAGATCATGCATGTACAAATAAGATGAAAAAAATCTTATCTTTTGAAGAAGAAATTGATCTTTCATTGTCTTGAGCCCATTAACCTTTGAAGTTTGGGATATCATAGGAGTAGTGATCACCATAATAGAGGCTAAGAATAACATACTAAGAGCATTTGCAAACACATCGCATAATCTTGGACTATACTAAATGGGTAAAATGAAAATAAGCCATAAAATCTACCCAACATGCTTGTCTAGCATTGGAGTTGGCATCTACAAGAGAATGGTTCCATGTGCGGTAAGCATGAACAACTCTATCATTTAGCAGATATCTTGAATGCATGTCCGAATGCTCATAACTGTCAAAAGCAACAACTCTACCTTCTTCCATCAAAATTGTCCCCATTGCTATGTCGAAAGCATTGGTCATAACCTCAAATGGAAGGCTTGGATTAGCAATGGACATAATGGTGTCGTTGCTTGAGTTGCTGAAAATCATAGTTGGTCTTGGTTAGCCATTGGAAAAGTTAGGACATTGGGATGGTAATCTCAAAAGCCGACAAACGTTTGTATGATAAAATTTTGCCAAACTGACATGCCATGAACATTCTTCACCCAATTGCAAGCTGCCTCAATCTACTCCAAGTTGTTCCGCTTCTTTACTGTCATTTGCTCTCCTAGGTATTGATGTAGAGGGTGTTGTGTAGAGAATCATAAAAACTTGTCAAAGATGATGTTCAACGATCTATTGAAAACCAAGATGTCATCTAAGTAGTGATGCAAGATAAGGCCAGAAGATGTCATTCCTTAAGGTCATAAATGTTACCAGGGCGTTGTTTGACCCAAATGGCATGGCCAAACATTTATTATTCGTAATGCCATGTAGACTTGTTTTTCTTTTTGACACAAAATACTGAGCACCAAAATAGGCTATGACTACACCAGACCTGACTAGATTTCCTTGTTTTGAGTGTAGAAAACCTATTAAGGAGGCTCTATCGGTGGAGCATTGCCATGAATAAGGTGCACAAGTCCTCGAGGGGGTAATTGTTATCATGATCTCCTTATAAAGATATCCAAATGTACCATGCAACAGTTAATGATCCTGTAAATTGCAGCGAGACCTTTAAACCTTATTGTGAGACGTCTTTGTTTATGGACCACACAGACGGGAGAGAGAAATAACCATTAGAGAAATGGAGTCCACAACCAATTGGATTTGCTTTGAACTTGGAGAACCTGAAAATACAAAGACACTCCTCACGGGTGCATGGAAGGCAACTCTGAGGATGACACCTTGAACACGTAGAGCTGACCCACAAAGCCCGCTAAACATCCAGCCACAACCAAGGCTCCAATGCTGTCCACACGATGTTGTAGACCATTGTGCGAGGCTATCAAAGAGGCTAGTGCTGTCCACGTGCATGTAGTAAAACTGTGTGAGTAAGAGAAGTGAGCGGAGGTGAAACTGAGGACAGAAAGAGTGTTGGAATAAGGTTGGTCACTTCCCCATCTGTTAAGCCCCCAAATGAGGAGAGCGTAAGGGGGGCTGTACCTAGGGTTTGAGGGGCTGCCGCATGGGCAACGTAATGTCTGCCATGTGGGCAGCATACACACATGGAAAAGCAGAAAGAGGGGGTTGCCACATGGGCAGCAAACAGGCTGCCATGTGGGCAGCAAAACAAAGGAAATACCTGGCAAAACGGGAGTCCTTTGGAATGCAGGCATAGTTAGAATGAAATGTGTTTTTTATTTTTTGAAACATTTTCAAGCATTGCCAAACGTTTGGAAATAAAAAACACGTTTTTTTGGGAGTGGGTTTTGGGGCAAAAGGCCCTAAGGTCAATTTTTGGCCCTATTTTTATCAAAATTGAAGGTTGTTTTACTAAATTGCTTTCAAGCTTTCAACTTCTATATTGTCATGTGTAAATGTAACTAGGAATCAGGATAGTATCTGGTTACATGTACATTGTTGCAAACTTGGTTTCCAGGTCATAATTGTTGCTTTCCAGATTCCTGGGCTCACGTCTGAGTGTATGAACATATTAGATTCCTGAAATGTTTCCCTCTATGTTCCTCATTGTTCTGGGTGCCATTATTGCTTGACATCATGCATTTTAGGTCCCAGGAATGTGTACTTATATAGTAGGCATATAATTTTGGTAAAACAGGCACCTGGGGAAATGTTGAATCGAAACACGTTTCCAAACGTGACAGTTCCAAAAATCTGGCAACTATGCATGCAGGTGTACGGATTTGCCATGCAGGAGCTTGCAACTGTACAGTGATGTGTAGGGCAGATCAGGGAGCCTGGATCAAGGCCATTGGATCACGAAACCATGCAGCATGTGTACAGGCTGGCAGCACCTGTGTACGGACTGGTACGGAGCAAGGGCAGGTATCTCAAGGCTAGAACAGGCCAGGAAACTGTGCGGAATTGTAGGGCTGCATTGACACAGTTTTTGGAGGCAATTTTGGGGACAGAAGGGCCTGAAAGGGGTTGGGTTTGGGCAGGCCTGCCTAGGGCCAGTGCCAGCCTGCCACGTGGCCAGGCAGGGCCAGCCAACCCTCTAGAAATGTGCCCCTACCAGGGGCTGATCCACAGACTACATAGTCAGGTGGGAGGGACTGATTGGGTTGGCCCAATTCCCCCTACTAGTTGGCTAATTTGGGGGGCATCCAGACCCTATATAAGAGACGCTTTGGAGCCTCATATCTCATCCACCAGTGCAGCATTTCAGGGAGCAGAAAGAAGCCCCTTCCTTGGGAAGGGGCTATATCTAGGAGGCAAAGGAGTGACTAACCTGCAGACTTAGCTCAGCAAGGGGCTGACCCTAGGCTGTCTTTCAAGGCAGTAAGGTACGGGGATCATGGACGGAGAGTCTACAAAAGGTCAAAGAGGACCACGCAAGCTCAGGGATCTAGAGGTGCCAAGGAGATAATTAGGAGAACTTTTGGTAAGGTCAGAGGACCATGATTTGGTGGGTCTCTGAGCCTCTCTTTTGTATTGTGTCTTGTTGTTGGACGGAAATGTACCTTTGTGGATTACATCAGCTTGATATTAAGACCGCTTTTCTTCATGGGCATTTGCAGGAAGAAGTCTATGTTACTCAACCTCCTGCCTTTGAGGTTGAAGGCTCTGGAAGGTATGCTGCTTAAAGAAAGCCCTTTATGGATTGAAGTAGGCACTCCGGGCTTGGTATTCCACGATACATACTCATTTGCTTACACTTGGCTTTCAGAACAGCCCTACTAAGGCTACTCTTTACATCCGTAAGAGTGGGACAGATTTGCTGATTTTAGTACTCTATGTGGATGACATGCTTGTGACTGGGACACATGCTGAGCAAATTGCAGCTCTTAAGCTTGACTTGCAGAAGATATTTGCTATGTCTGATCTTGGTCTTTTGCATTACTATCTGGGCATTCAATTTGCTAGCAGTGAGGGGGGTATTTTGATGTCACAATCCAAGTATATTTGACAGCTTTTGCAGCGTTTTCAGTTTGAGGATTGCAAGCCAGCATCCACACCATTAGAGCCTCGTTTTCACTTCTCTTCTAAGGATGGCAGTGGTGCATGTAATGTCACCCTCTATTAGCAGGCAGTTGTTTGGTTTATATATGCCATACCAAACCCGATCTTCAGTATGTTTTCTCACAGTTGAGCAGATATATGCACAACCCCTCTACGCACCATTGGTAGGCCGTGAAGCATGTCTTCGGATACCTCAAAGGCACTCAGCATTTGGGCCTTCTTTATAAAACGATTATTCACTTGTCATGCATGGATTCACTGATAGTGATTGGCTGGCTACTCGGACACCCGTGTGTCACATAGTGGCAACTGTTTCATGCTTGGTACTTCATGCATCTCTTGGTTCAGCAAGAAACAAACTACAGTTCCTACTTCTTGCGAAGCTGAGTACAGAGCAACTTTTACAGCTACAGTGGAGTGTGTTTGGCTCCAGAAGTTACTTGCAGATCTTCATGCATGTCAGACTGCTCCTATTGTCATCTTCACTAATAGTCAGAGTGCTTTGGCTATTGCATGGAATCCAATTTTCCATGCCCGCACAAAGCATATTGAGTTTCACTATCACTAGAGATTATCAGAAGGTGATATTGAGTTGTCTTATGTTCCCACTGAAGATAACTTGGCAAATCTTTTACGAAGGCTCTTCCTCGACCTAAGTTTGAATCTTTTCGGCAAGCTTTTAACTTAGTACCTTTTGTGACTTGATCCGTCATGCTTTGTACAGTCATAGTTTGCTACATCCCTGCAGGATGAACATGTGCAACCATGACATTAGTTGTTCAGGTATTCTGAGACGTGTCCAGGATACTTCAGCCCATATCATGGCGGGGTGTTTGTAGGCCCTTCTATGGGCTATCCATAGGTGCCACTCATTCCTTGGTATGAGTTATAGGCAGCTAGGTCAGTTAACACGATTAGCACATGTACCAGTTGAACACTTAGTCCAATTAGGACACCCTATCCTAGGGTTTTGTTATATTGGGTGTCTTTTGTACTTTCACTCAGTTTTGCGGCAATTCATTATAGCAGCTCATTTTTGCCTCGATTCCATGCATTCTTTAGCTTCCATTGCTTGCCCTAGCCTACAACATCCTCATGCTTCTGATGATGCAAGGTCGACTAGTTCGAGATGAAGAAGGATCTACCTTGTGAAAGCTGACCTGCATATACAGTGCGCAGATAATCACATAGCGAAGAAACCGGGTGATTCAAGCTGGAGAAGGAACGATCTCGACACCCGTCGACCTGAATATAGAATACACAGGGATTATCTAAGGCCCCTCTTAAACCTTTGTTTTTTTTTCCAAAAGTCCTAAAGCATATCACTCTCTTTCTCTCTAAACCTCGCCAAATTCAACGAAGAGAATCAAAGCTCACGTTGAGGAGTTCAAGACTTAGTGGCTTAGCGAAAGGCGAGATTAAAAGCGAAAATCATAAATCAAAGAGCTTAACATTGAAAGCTCTAATTGAAGCCATATCCAAGTTATCTTATTCTCAATCGCTAACTCCCATGGCACAATCACCGACGACTCCTAGTCAAGTCGAGAGGTCCACATCTCGACTTAAAGAAACCTCTCACATTCTTAAGTTTTCAATGGGGAAGAGAAAGAACATAACAAGGACGCGATAAATATGTTCTTGCAAAAATGGCAAGACTTCCATCGAATCAAGAATACCTCTCTTGAAAATCAAGTCGTGAAATAAGGCCTATAAATGGTGGATGAGCCTCAAGGAAAATGATAGGATCACTAGGTAGTGGGCTGAATTCGAACAATCCTTCTTAAAAAAGTTATTACCTGAAAATGAGCTAGAAAGAGCTTGGAAGGCTTGGGACAATTGTAGCATGGGTAAGAATACTTTAGTCCAATACACAATGAACTATAGGGAGGCAATACTTAAGTTGACGGGAATCGACGATTTCCAAAAGATAAGGGATTTCATGAGAGGTCTAAAAGGCACCTACAAGGTTGAGGTGAGAAGAAATTCTCCCAAGACCTTTAAAGAAGCAATTAAATATGCCCAAATATATGACAATACTACGGGAAAATCCGAAGCTGAAACTTTGGGACAAACAGGTTTTGTTCCTAATTTCAATAATTTTTTCAATTTGAAAAGGAAGGGGCACTTCAAGAAGGAGGTTTCTTAGGCACCACCCAAGAAACCTCAAACACAAAGATATCCTCTCTTGAAGAAAGAGCATTATGAAAAGATCAAGCAAGAAAATCTTTGCTTCAAATGTTTGGGTAAAAATAATGCTGCTTAGAACTGCTCTAAAAATACATAAGCGAGATCTAAAGCCCCAAATAAACCTCCACAAAACCAAATACACTCGGTGCAGGTGTTACTGCTTAAAGGTACTGACAAGTACACAGAGGTAGAAATTTATCATGAGGACAGCACCCACATGTGATGTCTATCATCGGCAATGTGGCAGCCCACTTTTGGTCCTCATGATTTAATGAGGATGCATTGAAAAATCAAGGGGCGAAAAGTAAGAGTTATGGTTAATGATAGCGCAACACATAATTTATAGACCTCCCGTGACACGAACTCTCCCTTTGATGGACTCGTATAAGCTAATCACTCCATAGATCAAGACCTCTGGAATCTGCATCTCCTAAAGCCTTCTAACAAACGGCAGTGTGGAACAATACCGAAGGCCTTTCAGAAGTCTACAAAGCAAGCATAGACTTTGTGGTGCCTCGATCTCGCCTCCTCAATGATGGCTCTCAAAGTGAAGATGTGATCGAGGATGGAGTGCTGTCATCGAAAACCTCTCTACCCTAGAGCCCGTTGCTCATGTGCCTCCGTGTGACTCCTGATCTCCGGCTCTAGCACCAACCCATAAATCTTGGCCAGAGTGTGACCAATCGTCAGAGTACGGTAGTTCCCACTGTCCATGGGGTCCCCTGCTTTATGTATGGGCACAATGGTGGCGGTGCTCCAAGAGGATGGGAAGCCATGACAAACCGTGTGGTTAAACATCTGTGCTAAGATCAGAGCTCGGACCTCCTACCCATGTGTGAAGTACTCTGTCCGTAGTCTCTCATGGTCCTAAGCTCTCCGGTCATGTAGGTGGCAAGGTACACCCGTACATTCTGTGCTGTGAACAAATGGCATGTGGTGGACCTCGACATAGAGGATATCAAGTGGTGTCGGCATCGAGATATCAGAGAGTGAGCTCGCATAAGTGTGCCAAAACCCTCGATCTGTGATGGGAATGGGCGGCTTCCCCTCAGATAGGAGCCCCCAGCCAAAGGTTGGGTTCTCCCCTCGGAATGATCGCATCACCTCCTCCATCCTGTGCGTGAAGAAAGTGTTGTAAATTGAGGATAGAATCACTCACACCTCACTTCCTCTCTAGCTCATACAACACTCAGAAAAACTGAAAGAGAGATAGGGCAAAACTCAGATATATTCCTCCACAAACGTGGGCAGCAAAAGCTCAAGGATGAGCGTGTACAAACAGCCCGAGATGCTGTCAATGATGCTGAGCCTCTTCCTCTCCCTGTGTGCTTGCCTGTGTGCAAGGCTGTAAGTGCAGGTGATGAGGAATGAGGGGGGAAGGGGGGGCTTTTTATAGGAGGGGCTAGGCCCCCTCAATCTGGCCGACTAGGGAGTCGGCTCCCTGCCCAAGGCACCGACCTGCCAGCCCACCAACCCACCTGATTGGTCACCCTTTGCTGGTTGGTCAGGCTGGCTGGTCAGGCCAGCTTAGGCCAGCCCTTTTAAGGGCCCATAAGCCCTACTTTATGAGCTGCTGTTCCAGCTCCCAAGTCCGCTTGTGTGCAAGTCCAAGTGGCGCCTAGGATGCCGCACCATCTTCTTGCTGCAGTGCGGGTTCCCTGTCAAGTAGGTCTTCTTCCTTTTACCTTCCCCTACCCCCTATGGTCTCTTGCCCCCTTGTCCCCTCAAATCGGGGGCTCACAAGTGGGGCAGTGACCTTCTAGCAGAAAGCCCGCTTCTTACGATGTGTCAATCGTCGTGAAATCCATTGAGTCTCGTGTGTCGCCCGATGGCCGTGATTTGCAATCTCATCTCTCTATACTCATCATCATACCAAGGTTTTGAGGCATCGTCCCAACTGAGGCATGTGCTGCAGATCTGCTCGTGGGAAAGGAGCTAGTAGGTGTGCCATGTACCACTGAGACCAGGGTGTCTGAAGCCTGGGTGAGGTATGCATCATCTTGATAGTCTGCTTCTTGCTGAACCAAGAGATGCATGAAGTACCAAGATGAAACTGTTGCCACTACGTGACACACGAGTGTCGAAACAGGCAACCCAATCACTATTAGTGAATCCATGCATGACAAGTGAAGAATTGGCCTTGTAGAGAAGACCCCAATGCTGAGTGCCTTTGAGGTACCTGAAGACACACTTCACGACCTGCCAATGGTGTGTAGAGGGGTTGTGCATGTATCTCCTTTACTATGAGACAACATACTGAAGATCTGGCCTGGTATGGCATAAATATATCACACAACCAATTGCTTGCTGATAGAGAGTGATATCACATGCACTACAATCATCATCAAATGAAAACCAAACTCTGATGGTGTGGATATTGGCTTACAATCCTCAAACTGAAAACGTTGCAAAGGCTGTCCAATGTACTTGGATTGTGACATCAAAATACCCCTCACAGCTAGCAAATTGAATGCCCAGATAATAATGCAAAGGACCAAGATCTGACATAGCAAATGACTTCTACAAGGCAAGCTTAAATGCTGCAATTTGCTCAGCATGTCTCCCAGTAAAAGCATGTCATCCACGTAGAGTATTAAAATCAGTAAATATGTCCCACTCTTGCGGATGTAAAGTGTAGCCTTTGTAGGGCTGTTCTGAAAGCCAAGACTTAGTAAATGAGTATGTATCCTTGCATATCAAGCCCAAGGTGCCTATTTCAATCCATAAAGGGCATTCGTCAACCGGCATACCTTCCCTTTCAAAACCTTCAACCTCAAGGCCAGGAGGTCGGGTAATATAGACTTCCTCTTGCAAGTGCCCATGAAGAAACGTTGTCTTAATGTCAGCCTGATGTATCTCCCAATGAAAGTGGGCAGCAGGGCAATAACACTTTTGATAGTGGTGATCCTAGAAATGGGGGCAAAAGTTTCTTCAAGTGTGCATCAGATTTTGATGTGTCTATGGGCGCTCCAAGTCAGCCACAAGCAAGTTTTTACGGCCACAAATTGGATCTGATTTTCAGCCTGAATTGCCTCACATTGACCAGGCTACCACAGATCAGAGCAGTGACTGAAGAGTTGGATGCCATAAGATAATGAAAAACAGCCCCTAGATAGCTGTTAGACACATTGAGAAACAGAAAACAAGCTGAGCCTCTGTTTGGCTGCATGAGGGCAGCCTGTCATGACACACAAGGCACTTAGTGGAGGTTTCATTGATTGCTACCATATGCAATGAAGGGCCACTGTGTCACAAAGATGCGTTTTGAGAGCAAAGATACTATGAAATCTATGCAGTTCGGAGTTGTGTGACTTGCCTAAAGGCAAGCGTGCTATAGGCACTAAGTGGGTATAAAAACTCAAGAGGAATGCTGATGGCAGCGTTGACTGGTACAAAGCCCATGTTGTTTCAAAAAGCTATGCTCAGTAGCAGGGCATTGATTTCAACGAAACATTTACACCTCCGTCACGCATTACGACCATCAGGTGCATTATTGCCATAGCAGCCCATCACCTTTGCATTATCTTGGCTTGAAAGCTGCTTTCCTTCATGGAGATTGGCAAGAGGAGCCGCATGTCTCTCAGCCTCTTGGTTTTGAAGTCAAAGGTTCTGAAAATAAGGTATGCCAATTGCAGAAAGCACTATATGGTTTGAAGCAGGCACCCCTAGGCATGGCATGCCAAGATTCATACACATCTTAGCAGCCTTGGTGACTCATGCATAGTCTCAGTACACACTTTCGACAAGCTGTGAAGTGTGTCTTCCGTTACTTGAAAGACACTCAAGGTTTGGTCTCTCTCTATGGCCACCATTCTTCACTTACTTTGCATGCTTCCACAGGAAGTGAGGGCTGGATGCTATGACACTAGAGTGGCAACTGTTTTATTCATGCATTTCTTGGTTCAGCAAAAAGCAGCCTACATTTGCTACTTCTAGCTGTGAAGCAGAGTATAGGGCAGCTTTTACAGCCACATTGAAATGTATCTGGCTACGAAAACTCTTGTAGTTAAAATGCCTTATCCATTGAGTGGAATCTAATTGTAATGAAGGGGAAAAAGAGGCCAAGTTAGAGGCCCTTTAGGTGGAAAATGTGGAGGGACTATATAAGTCTCCATCTAACCCCTACTTTGTACCTTTTTTGATGTGACAGCTAATCCTATCTACTCTCCTTCCTCCTCCTTGCTTCTTGATGCCTACGCTCACACTCTCTCTCCTCCCTCTCTCTATCTCTCTATCCTCTCATCCTTCTCTCTCTTCCTCTCTCTTTCTCCCCCTCTCCTCTTTTCTCCTTCCTTCCTTCTGCTATTGTCTCCCCATCTCCAAATCTGTCCCTCCCCCCTTCACTACATTGGTATCAGAGCACCTTCCTAAGGCCCTGTTCGGAACTAGCTTCAACATCAAGCTGTCAACGCCAAATCCTTAGCCAGCCAACGCAAATCTGTCAACGCTTCTATCAACACCAAATCCTACCGACGAACGATGCACGTGAGCAATGGCAGAACGTGAGCAATTGCTGGCTGCAACGAATCCCAGCTCCAAGCACGTGAGAAATTTTTGGTTGCAAGCACGTACGGACCATCGTCAAATTTGCTGGCTTTTCAATTGGTAAATCCCAAGGGCTGTGGCACCAAATTCCGAGGGCTGAAGGCATCACTCAAACCCGTGCGACGTGCGCCATCAACAAGACCTCATGTGCTAGAGCCGTGTGCATCCGGACGTGTGCCATCAACGAGACCAAGAGCCATGTGCATTCCGTCAAATGGTCGCGACATCATCCTATTCCACGCCCTCTCCGCCCGCCCGCGCCCGTGTGCTGCCCTACTCGACGCCGTCGCCGCTTCCCGTTTTTCTTTTCCTACAAAACCTTAGCCTACAAGGTTTGCTAACTAGGGTAGACTAACAAAGGGTTACTTTGGTTAGGTTTAGTTAGTTTGGTCTAGGTTAGGTTAGTGCTAACTATGGTTAAGGGTGGGTTAGGTTGGCCTAAGACACTGTCCTAACAGTCCTAAAGGTCTTAGGTTAGAGCTGCCCTAACTGTCCTTGGTGACTTAAGCCTCTTTTTAGGGGCCTTTCACAGCCCATTTGGAGCCATTTTGGCTCCGTTTCGAAGCTCCTTCGACGACCTTTCTTCCGAGCCTCTCCATCGACCTTTTTGTGTTTTCCCTACACTATCTCAGGCGCTCATTACAATAGGGTTTTGCTATCCATTTCTCCTCACCTACATTCGAGCTCCTCTCTCCAGGGCCAGTCACCATGCCACCGAAGCGTGCCCCTCGTGATATATTGCATGACACTGATGAGGCTGCTCAGTATGAGCAAGTGTCTGCCACAGTGGCTGCATCCATTGGTGGTGCAGAGGTTCCTTCCACTCAGCCTCTCTCTCTTGCATTCAAAGTCAATGCCTTGCTGCTGTGCTTAACCCTTTGCAACAAGACGGGCTTTGTAACGGTCCACTGAACCATCAGCTTTCCGTTTGACCTTGTATATCCACTTAGTTCCGATAGCATTCTTGCCAGGAGGCAAGTCACACAATTCCCAAGCGTCATTATGATTTATTGAATCCAATTCAGCTTGCATGGCCTGCAACAACAATCATTTTCAAAGGCATCCTTATGGCATAGTGACTCTTCATTGCATACTATAGCAACCAATGCAGAAGCAACCAAATGAGCATGTTCTTTTCTAACAGCTGGTCTAGTATGGGCAGGCAGATGAGCATCTTGTTTGCTGTCTTTGAGAGTATCAAACAGCCAACAGGAAAGTCTTTTGGGCTCCTGAATTTCAGCTGTCTTGGTCAATTGCCCTATGCATGACACGCTGATCAATCCGAGGCATATCAGGCTGTAAATTTTGCTGATTTTCAGATCGCACAACTAGTCGTAAATGACCATTAGAAGGAGGAGGAGGAACCTCAAATGTAGCATCATCATGTGGGTTTGACTAAAACAAAGCAATCAAGCTGTCAAAAATATATGATGCATCAACTGTGGGCTGTTTTTGACAGTCTAGCAAAGGCATGGATGATGACTCATTTAAAAAAACGTCTCTACTAACAAAAGCTTTGCCCATGTGGGGCTAGTTGAGCTTGTAGCCCTTGCTTTCTGAGCTGTACCCAATTAAAATGCATTTGACAACTTTGTCATCCAACTTTTTCCATGTCTGTGAGGGCACGGGGCACATGTGCATATGCTAAGCAACCAAAAGTCCTCATGTGAGAATGTTAGAAATCGACCAACAAAGGGTACGCACACTGGAAGAAGATAGAATAGACTAGGAGCTCACACAATGTGTGGGGAGTGGAATCACAAACTTCTTTGACTTATGTGCATCACATAGATGTGCAGACTCATCAATAGACAATAATCCAGCCAGATATAGAAGCTACCAAAATAATATATTTCCGTCCAAAACTATGGACACAACAAAAGAGAGACAGATCCAAAGTCCCACCAGAGTGTGGCCCTTTGATCTTACCACAAGGTACTCCTACTATCTGCTGGATATCTCTAGACTTGAGCCCGCGTGCTTCACCTCGAGCGTATGTAGACTCTCCGTCCAGATCACAACACCTTGCTGCCCTAGAAGACAGCCAAGGTCCAACCCCTGAGGAGCTCAGTCTGCAGCACACCTTCAACTCTCCTTCACCTCCAAGATGAGGCCCAAGGGAATGCCTTCAAGCTGCTCCTGCCTGCTCCTCTTTTTGCTGAATGGTTGGATGAATAAATGAGGCCCAGTGGCCTTTTTATATAGGCCCAAGGCCTGCTCCAAAAAACCGACCAGCAGCATCATTCTGGCCGACCCAAACAGGCCGACCAGTCTGCTGCAAAACCCGCCCTTAAGGGCTCCCATAACTCATACTTCTAGGGCTTTAGCCGTCACTTCAAGGTAGTGTCCCAGCCCCTTGGTCTGCCCTACATAAGGCCTGGTTGGCTGGCTCCAACCAGCCCAATCAGCCTCTTCATGTAGCCGACTCCCTCTGCTGGTCTGCCCCGTCCTGTTGTGCCTCTGTCCACCTTTGTCTGGAGCTCCAAACAGCCCCGAACTAGCACCTAGAACTACTCTAACCAGACGCCTCTAATCTCGCCCTTTGCTGCACCTGTTCCTGTCTCTGCAAGGCCCTACAGATCTTCCAAAAGAGCCGTACAGCTGCTGCTCATGGCGGATCTGTTCTGTACTGTTCCAGGTTCCCAAAAGGTTCTGTTCTTTCTCTGATCCTTGCCCACATGGCAACCATGATGCTGCCCATGTGGCCTTCCATTAGTTCCCAGGTCCACCCCCTCCCATGCTCTCCTCATATGGGGGCTTACAGATGGGGAGGTGACCTTTCCAACAGAGAAATCCTCGGCTTATGGCCTATCCAAGCCTCATAAGGTGTGATGGTTTGCAATGCCGTGGTTGGGCATCTATTCAAAATATAATTTGCACACATGATTGCATCCAACCACAATTTATTATACAAGTGCTTCCCTTTGAGCACACACCCATCTCGGATCTGTTTTTCCTTTCAGCCATGGAATTCTGCTGAGGAGTGTAAGGCACAGTGCATTGATGATGCCACGTGATGCCAAATAATCAGCAAATTCATTTGACATGTACTCGCCTCCCCTGTCCGTATTTATGTTGGCAATTTTCAGCCCACTACCAAAGCAATAAAATGCTTAAAGCATGTGAGGACTTGAGCTTTGGACTTTAGAGCGAAAATCCAGGTGTACTTGTTGAAGTCATCAATGAAAGTCACAAAATAGTAAAATCCACCTTTGGTTGCAACTCTCACAAGCATGACTGTGAACCAAGTACAACTTGCGGGGTGTACCAACTCTCCCATCCTTGGGAAATGCAAAACGGTGCATCTTTCCAAGTAACATGCTTCATAGACATGCTTTGAAGGATATGCATCTTAGGAAGATCAACAACCATTTCCTGCTTATATGCGTCAACAAGTCCAGCATCCTCCAAACATCTGCCATAAGCATCAAGTTTGTAAAGTCCTCTAAGCAATGTGCCATCAACACCATGGTAAAGGCATGTGTAATGTCATAGACTGCGCACCTAACACCATAAAAAAGAACTTGATATCCACAAGTAGCTATAGCTGAAATGGATATGAGGTTTTTGAGGATGCCTAGTACATTTAGTACATTGTCTAGAGTGACTAGACCACCGGATACTGAAGGAATGGCAACTTGCCCAATGCCTTTTACTGAATAAGATGCATTATTTGCACATGTAACTAATCCCCCCTTTGGTGCATCTACAAGTGAGCGGAATAACTTCCTGCAGGAAGTGATGTGCTTGCTAGCACCACTGTCAAAAAACCATGCATCATAACCATAAAAGATTGTCATGCTGGCATCATGAATAAAGGGATTGTAGTAACAAGTAATAAGAAAAGCCCAATGCTGATCATGTGCAAAATTGGCGGTCTCATGCATGTCATGTACATTAGGAGCCCCAAAAACTGCGATACTCACTCTTGTTTCTTCTTTTCAGATGCAATGCGCTTCTTGCATTCAGTGATGTCATGTCCCGGTTTACTGTAGCAGTTACACCTCTTTCTCTTTTTTTTGTTACCAAAAGAAGAGGCATCATATGAATTACAAGCATGTGCATTAAGTGGCTTACCAGCTGAACCTTTTGCTTTGCCCTTATTTCTATGCTGAGTGGCAAAAGCTTGGTCACTAACCATAGAAGCATTTCTATTCACAAGCTTTGTTCTTCCTATAACAAAAGGGCAACCTGCTGGTCAAAAGTGTAGTAGTTGGCATTGCCCATGGCAACCAATCTGGGACTACCTCATCAATATTTGCCAACTAATCTTTCAAATCTTTTAACACTGGTAAGATATGCATCCATGTCACCACCCTCTTCAAGCTTTAAGTCCTTCAACTGTTTGCAGAGATAGGCCACTCTAGCCTCATTCCGCACCTGATGAAGGAGGCAAGCTGATTCCATGCTTGTTTAGCAGTCTTGCATGAACAGATACGAGGGATAATAACCCTTTTTACTGACAAAGCAATCAAGGCATGTGCTTTTGCATCAAGTCCATCCCATTGAATTTGCTCTTGAGTAGAAGGCAAAGCAGTTGTAGTGGAAGAAGCAGCTGTAGTGGAAGTAACAGCTGTAGTGGAAGAGGCATTAGAAGCATCACCAGATGAACCAGAGGCATTAGGTCTAGTGCATCTGTTTGTGCCATCAAGTTTGTCCTCAGATCCAAGCATCCCCAAATAAGTCATCATTGTTGCCAGCCATTGTGCAAAGTGCAAGGCAATACCCACAACTGACAAAGGCAAAGAAAGAGAGTGCAAGCTCTTAACTGCAAGTATAAATGATTGCACAAGCCTCAAGGCTTCTTACTGCAAAAGCTTGCTGTCCCAAATAGTATATGCTGCAGGTATTCCACTGAGGCCTTCCAAAGGCAACACGGGGCCTTTCTTTGATTCCAAAGGAGCAAAAGAAAGAGACTCAATGCTGAAATGGAAAATGGTCAATGCTGTAGTGGTTTACCTGAGAGAACAGCAACTATTTCAGCTCAAGGGAGGTTGAAACCTTGAAGAAAAGACTCAGCTTGTGTACAGCAGGCTGTATATCAGTCCACGAGGTCGAGCATGTCGAGAGGAGCTTCAAAAGAACTTCGAAATTGAAAGACCAGCAGTCGCACTTGAAGAGGCTGATGTTTTGACCCAAGAACAGCCACAAAATTACTGGTACAGCAGGCGTGACAGCTTCAGCAGTGTCAGGGATTAATGTAGAGTCTCCCATGAAGCAGAAATAACAGCCCAAAGTGAAGGCACCTCTGAAGACAGCTAGGTGGCAGCTCAATAGAGCTTCAAACTACAAGACCAGGTCGAAAAACAGCAAAAGAACTGCTCTAGAGTAGTCGCATAGGTAGGAGGAGCACAATAGAGGACATTGTTGGTAATGAAATGGCCTGATGTGTCCTCAGGTACTCACACGTGCAGCCGCACCTTCAAAAGGGCTGTCGACCAGCAGAAAGATGGAGGCTATGGCAATCAGGTTCGCTAGAGGAAGGTGTGGAGTAGTGACACGACCCCGCAAGATCTGACCCTATAACTAACCTAGAATCTCGTCCTCAATCCAACCAAAATCATAGCGCAGGTGCCTCGATCCTCCCGACCACCCCCGAGCATGTGGGCTAAAGCTCGACTCATCCATAGGCCCATATCTAACCCAGGCGTCCCATACCACCTGAGCCCGTCCAAAGGACCTTCGATACACCACCTATGATCCGCCATGTAGATGGCCACAGTGTAGGAATATAAAAGGAAGAACTAGAAACTAGAAAACTAGAAGTAAAATAAGAACAAGACTGAAAGACAGACAAAGAGTTACCTTGTAGATGAGTGTAGACAAGACACAAGCTAGATAGATTAATTACAATGATGTGACCCATGAATATATGGGCCAAAGTACAAGACATAAAGCAAGAGTGCTTATGGGATAATTGTAGAGGTGCCACATGGCACACACTCAAGACACAAAGACTAGACTAGACTTAGACAAATGTAGACTAGGGAAATAGTACACTTAGTGTGCACTTATCTCCAACACCCTCCTTAAGTGGACACTAGGAGTAAGACAGAAAGACAAGACTAGAAGATAGACATAAAGACTGATAGACTGAGAGACAAGATAGAAGACATGACAGACAAAGATCTTGAGACACCCCTCCTCAAGTGATATCCTCATATGGGTCCACAAGGGTAGGGACAAGATGGATCTAAAACAAAACACAGTCACATTGATAGACAAATAGACAGACAGACAAGACTAGATAGACAGAAGACTGACTGTAGACAAACAGAAAGACCAAGACACTAGAACCCCTTGACCTACATCATCGGTGGTCAAAGTGGTAGACAAGAAATAGAAGTAATCAGAAAGCCCACTTCTCATCATATGAGGAAGGAACAGCAGGATCTGCTGATGGAGATGTTGCAGCAACATGAGCTATGGTAGATGCAGGGGCTGATGTAGAGGGTTTGCAGTAGCAGTCCTTCTCCCGGTGATTGTCACGGCCACAAATGGTGCATGGATGAGCCTTGAAACAGTCCTTCTCCATATGATTAGTTTTGCCACAATGGGTGCAAGGCTTTCTTACCTTAGAACTTCCTTTCTTTGCTACAAATGCAGTGTCAGTTACCTTTCGTTGTTGAGTTCTTTCTTCCTCTTGGAGAGCATTGATGATACCTTCAAGAGAAGGATTATTGTGATACTTGAAGGTAGTGACAAGAGTAGCATAGGTGTCAGGTAAGCTTTTGAGAAGCACAGCAATAGCAATATCTTCGGAGATGGGGGACTTCACTGATGCAAGCTGAATCATAAGACTGCGAAGATAATTGACATGAGAGGCTATAGTAGCTCCCTCCTGCATATGTAGATCAAAGAATAAAATCATAAGTGCAATCTTAGAGTTTTTAGATCGGGGTCCAAAAAGGGTATCCTAAGTGATCCATGCTTGAGAAGCAGACTGTATGTTGGAGATGTGATGAATGTAATCATCTCCAAGACCGAGCAAGATGATAGCATAGGCTTTGTCGTTCTTGGCAGTGGGAACATTAGTGACAACTTGCTCAATGTCGGAATCTTCGGGAGCAGCACGGTGAACAACGTCCCAAAGACCTTTCATAAGATGGCACTTGATTTTGATTTGCCAAGTATGAAAGTTGGACCCATTGAATTTGTCAATAGACATGAGAGAATGAGAGGAAGATGCCATGTGGGAAGGTCTTACCTCTTGCTAAGATGCAAGGGCAGTGTCTATTCCCTTACAATTTTGCAGAAATAAATGAAAGGAAAGATCCAAGAAGCCGGTTCTCTCACCACTTTGTCAAGGCCATAGCATGTGACAGCCCATCTAAGCAGGAGGAACCAGCAAAAAAGAGGGACTGTTCAATAAACTGAAATAGCCAAAGCACAGTACCTTAATCCCAGGCAGAGGCAGAGGCGCAAAAAAGGGGCGCAGTCCAGGAGGTCGAACAGAGGGCCCAAATCTCCGTGAAGATGGCGCAGATCACGAACAGCAGCTGGAGAGGTGCGGCCTGTGTAGGTACAAACGTGCAGGTACGGATTCCGTACAGTCGTACGGACTGTACGGACTATCTTCATTCGTTGATGCAGGTGTGGGAGCGATAGCAGGAGCGGGAGCTACAGCAAGGACACGCGCAGATCTGGCGTGCAGATCTGGCAGAGAGCGGAACTGCGCAGTAGATCTGGCAACACAATGGCGTGCAGATCTGGCAGAGAGAAGCGATGGCGTGATGTGGTGGCGCAGATCTGGCAAAGAGATGGCGGGGCAGAAAGAGGTGGGCAGATCTGCAGCGGCAACCTGAACAAGAACAGCAGCTGCGTGGAGAAGACGGGCAGAAGATGAAGATGGCGACCAACTGAGCGGGGCAGAAATCTAAGAAGAGGCGGCTATGGCTACAGCAGACTGAGGGGAGAGAAGAGGCAGCTATGGCTCTGATACCATGTAGGAATATAAAAGGAAGAACTAGAAACTAGAAAACTAGAAGTAAAATAAGAACAAGACTAAAAGACAGACAAAGAGTTACCTTGTAGATGAGTGTAGACAAGACACAAGCTAGATAGATTAATTACAATGATGTGACCCATGAATATATGGGCCAAAGTATAAGACATAAAGCAAGAGTGCTTATGGGATAATTGTAGAGGTGCCACATGGCACACACTCAAGACACAAAGACTAGACTAGACTTAGACAAATGTAGACTAGGGAAATAGTACACTTAGTGTGCACTTATCTCCAACACAGAGTCCCAGCCTGGGTCTAAGCCCCATCCATCAGTTGAGGAGGGCTGCACTAATCTACACAACAGAATTGGCCCTCCCTCTATATGGAAGGAAACCCGCTATAGATAGCACAATGCTATGAATAGCTCCCTCCATATAAAGCGAGCACTAATGATGAATCAATCTCTATATATAGCCATCCAGCCCTTTGCTATCCCGTGACCCACGCTCACCTGCTATCCAACCCTAGGTACACCATGCACATGACATACTCCCCTCCTCTAAGGACTCACTCCTGAGTTCACCAGAAAGCCCGAAAACTCTCTGTGAAGATGAGTCAATACCAATAACTATACTCTGACTATCAATTTGAGTGTGCTATACTTTCCATGAGATTCAAATCAAAGAGAATCTAAGGCCAAAGCCACAATCTTTGATAACCAATCCAAGGAAAGTAAATGTCTCAATCTAAACAAGGTTACGTATCGTTGAGTATTCTCCTCGAAAAATCAAGTAACTCTTGAATCCATAGAGTTAGTTCCGTTGACAATTCTATACACAAGCATGGTAAAATCCATACCTAAAGGTAAATGATTCGATCAACTTTATCTATTGAGTTCTAACTGGGAATTTGCGAAAAAATATTCATCATGCTGAATACCCTTGAACTCAAAAATCTTAGGTTGAGATCGAGGAATCATTGTTTGAACAACCCCATCAATTGAGCCCCTCCAGGTCAATTCCTGGGTTGCAATTTCTATCAACCCTAATTTCTTGAATTACTTAGTATTCAAAAAATCCTTGAACGAAATACGCTTGTAATTCAAATTCATGGGTTAAAATACATGACAAACTTTCCATCGCATAACAATTAGGTATCCGTTCATACCTCATGATGGAAGAATCTTCATGGAAGTGTCAATGGGAAAAATTCTGACCAAAGATATGGTCCCCTGATCTATCCTCGGAATGCCCCTACATGAGGATAATCAGTAAAAATTCAGTTGGCTATATCTAGTCAAATGGTACTATTCTAGACATATATATAGTCAACCATCATAGGAGTAACATCCTATGTGATTCAAAGACTAGGAAATAGACAATCCGAGATCTCTTAAAACAAGATCCACTATTGGATATCCTGTATAAACTTGTGCACAATAAACCGCTCCTATCACAGGATCATCCAGTTCTTAGGACCTCTTATCTAGGAACACCAAGTTCCAAACAAGGCAGACCATCATCAGAAGAGATGTGGTAACCCTCCCTGAGATTGTGTCTAGACTATGGAGCTCCAGGGTTGAACCCAAAAAAAAAACATGGCTTCTCTTAGGGTAAAGAATCTTAGTCAGCCCTCGTTTTAAAAAAATCTAATCAGGTTGCCCCCAATTCAATTCAGCCTACTTATACTTCACCCTAGAGGTCCTTGGGTATTATTTCATGTTAGATTATACCACCACATCAGAGAATCTTAAATGTAACGTACCTTAGTGTCCCACACCACCAAAGTATACTGCAAATAAAAAACTCAGTGGACAATATGAGTGAATCAGGGTAGCCAATCCCTCTTCAACTCAGATGATCCCAGATTGAGTCAGGGTGGCAAATCCATCCTTTATCATTTCCTTAATGTTATTATATCACCCCCTTGTGTTACAATACCCCAACCAATAGGTCAAAGAAGAAAACTAGTAGGTAGCATCCCTAACAACTCTTGAATCCTGACTATCCATGACCTCGGGCTAAAAGAGTGAGAATCAGAATGACCCCGCCTTTCGACATGATTCAAAGAAGGTATCCAACAAGACTCATCCTAGTCTAATCAATAAGAACCTTCATATGTCCAAACAATAACTCAAAGAAACGTCATAACTCACAATCACATCGAGATCAAAACTTCAAATAGAAACCAAACAGGAATCTATGCACCAAGATTCGAGAAAGGGAAATCCAATTGTCTTAGTTAAGTCCAGTTTAAGATGTAACAAAGTCTCAGGCATCCTCAATGTTGGAACAAAAGTACACGTTATATAATTTGAAAAAAAACCCATCTGGAGGAGTGGCTCACAAAGCTGGAAGACTATTTCCGCTTCTACCCCAAGTCTGAGGAGGAGCACATCATTTTTGTAGGTATGCATATGTAGGACTATGCCCACATATGGTGGCAATACATGAGGGATTCGCCTCAGAAACCAACCACTTGGAGGGGTTTCAAAGAATTGATGGTCATTACATTTGTATCTCCACTTATATTCGATCAATACTTGGCTGAATTTTATGCCTTGTCACAGACCGGTACGGTCCAGGAGTACTTGCAACGCTTTTGGAGGCTTTCCCTGTTTGGGCAGGACATATCTGAAAAGGGAAAGCTGTTGCGTTTCGTCCATGGGTTAAATTCTTCTCTCGCTGCAGATGTGAAGGCACACAACCCTCAAACAATTGAGAGAGCAGCTCAGCTTGCAGAAGTATTTGAGCCTAAATATGCTGGCAAACACAGAAATGCCATGGGCAGCTCCAGTGGCAAAGGATTAGGGGCTGTGCTAAGACAGGAACATAGGGTAATTGCTTTTGAAAGCAGGAAATTGGATGCCAAGGAACTAGATTATCATGTGTATGATCAGGAAATGTTGGCTATCCTCCATGCTTTCGAAAAATGGCACCACTACCTGTACGAGAGCAAAATCAAGGTTAAGGCAGATCATAGGACACTCAGGTATTTCCTTACGCAGCCCAACTTGTCAATGAAGCAGAAGAGGTGGTTGGCTAAGGTTCAGTCTTATGATTCCGACATCGAGTACAGGAAACTGAAAGAAAACGTGGTTGTAGATGCCTTATCCCGTATGTGGGCTTGCAGTTTGTCTACCATTTCTACCATCTATCAGGAGTGGATTCATGGTATTCAGGAAGAATCCATGCAGGATTCTAAGGCAGCTTCCATATTTGTGGAGTTACAGAGGCCATCGAGCCAGGGGCATGCTGAATTTAAGCTGCATAATGGGCTGTTGTGGTGCAAGGACAGAATTTATTTGGTGCCAGATTCAAAGTACCGACTGCTGGTTTTACAGGAAATGCACTCATCTCCTATGGCAAGACATGCGGGTATTACTAAGACTATGAAAAGGTCAAACAGAGCCTTATCTGGGATGGCTTGTGGCGGGATGTCATTAAATTTGTCAATGAATGTTTGCCCTGCCAGCAAAACAAAGTGGACAGCCGGTTACCCATGGGTCTCTTGCAACCATTACCTATTCCAAAAGGCAAATGGACTCACATTGCTATGGATTTCATCACAAGGTTGCCTTCCACACAGTGGGGATGGGATAGCATTTTTGTGGTGGTTGACAGAATGACAAAGCAAGCCCATTTCATACCCACTAAGACCCATTATTCAGCATCACAGGTTGCTTGGCAGTTCATCGAACATGTTTTTAAGCATCATGGTTTCCCTCGAGAGATTATCAGCGATAGAGATGCAAAATTTATGGGTCACTTTTGGCAGGAATTATTTACAGCAGTGGGTACTTCTCTTACACCTAGCACTGCTTACCACCCTGAGACGGATGGACAGTCAGAAAGGGTGAACAAATGGCTGGATGAGTATTTGAGGCATTTCTGTCATGACACACTAAAGTCCTGGGATAAGTGGTTGGCACTTGCTGAATTTTGTTACAACAGTACCAAGCACATCTCTATTGGCATGAGCCCGTTCGAGGCTATGTATGGATGCACAGTGGGTATGCCATCTTTAGTTGCAGACATGGCTGTGAAAAATCAGCAAGCAAGAAATGACTTGGAGAGTATGGATGCCCTTCTGCAATTGGGTAAAAAGAATATGCAGGATGACCAAGCCAAGCAGAAGAAGTATGCAGATGAACGTAGGAGGTATCTGTCTTTTGAAGAAGGGGATTATGTGCACTTACACCTCCATAAGAACCGTTATGCCTCGCTGAAGGGTAACACCAACATGAAGCTTGCTCACAGGTATTACGGTCCCTATAGGATTATCCGCAAAGTTGGCGAGGTGGCGTATGAGTTGGAGCTACCCAGGACCTCCAGGATTCATAATGTTTTCCATGTATCCTTGTTGAAGCCACATGTTGGACAGCATGTCCAAGTCCTTCTTGAGCTACCACGTATGGATGAGGAGGGCCACATACTCTATGTTCTGGAGCGCATCATGGGTTTCAGGGATCACGTACTACGAAACAAAGTCTACACCGAGTATCTTATCAAGTGGCAAGGACTCCCTGAGGATGAGAACTCATGGCAGCCAGAGAGCATTGTCCAGGACAACCCCCATCTCCTACCGGGCTAATTATTATTTGCTGTTTGCTGCACCTCTCTAACAGCCCGCATATGAAATTTTGAGGACAAAATTCTATGGGAAGGGATGGCTGTAATGAAGGGGGAAAAGAGGCCAAGTTAGAGGCCCTTTAGGTGGAAAATGTGGAGGGACTATATAAGTCTCCATCCACCCCCTACTAGGCACTTTTGACGTGACATCTAATCCCATCTACTCCCTCCTCCTTCCTCCTACGTGCTGCCTACTCTCTCTCCCAATCTCTCTCTCTCTCTCTCTCTCTCTCTCCTCCCCTCACTCTTCCTCTCTCTCTTTTCCCCTCCTTCTACCCCTTCCTCTCATTCTCCCCCTTTCTCCCTCTCTCTCCTACCAATTCTACTCCTTTCTCTAATCTGCCCTTTCCCCTTTCATTACACCCCTAATGCAAGCACAAAACAATACCCTGGAGTCGAACACCTTGTGTCGTTGTCACTTGCCCAATCTGAGTCACAAAATCCACCTGAATCAATCCATGTGGTGCATGTAATTGCGTACATGCAAGTACCCTAGATACCTGTAGACCTTCCTTCCAATGACTCTCCCTGGGTTTTGCAGAAAACTGACACAACAGCCCCAAAGGAGATGTTTCGCTTGGTGTTGGTTAGATAAAGCAAACTGCCCACAAATTGTCGATACCAGCTGGCATCTACCAAACCTGAAGAGTCATGAATGCTCAACTTCTGACCGACCTCCATAGGTGTCACAGCCTCCTTGCAATTCTCCATCTCGAAACGCTTTAGTATCTCCTGACAGTTTTTCTCCTGCGAGATGAAAATGCTGTCCTTGTTCTGCTTGACCTCAATCCCAAGGAAGTAGTGGAGAGATCCCAAGTATGTCATTTCAAACTCCTTCATGAGCAGCCTCTTGATCTGAGAGACCTTCCTGATGTGGTCACCGGTAAGGACCAGATCATCCACGTATAGGATAAGAACCAGCCTTTGTCTTCCCTCCGAAAAGAGAGAGATTTGCATCCGATGGACTTCGATTCAACCGATCTTCTAGAAGAACTTATGTGTTGGTACCACACTCTTGGGGACTGTTTGAGACCGTCCAACGCCTTCTTCAGTTTGCATGCCTTTGAAGCGATAGAACCTGAAAACCAGGTGGCTGATCCACATATACCTCTGTTAGAAAATAACCCAACAGAGGGTACGCACAGCGGAAGACTTATAGTAATGCCCAAGAGCTCACACAGTGTGGTGTGGGTGTGGAATCACAAACTTCTTTACTTATGTGCATACAATAGGTGTGCAGTATAGAGAAACGATAGAGAAACCATAGGGTTTGCAGTGGAGCGATCAGAAAATAAACAATACTCAGATACAACTGAAGAACGGAACTCAGAAAACATAGTGCCTTTCGGTAATATGAAAAACTGAATACAAGAACCTCAAGCCATCGTGTCTGAAGGACCGTGGCTGAGGTGAATCTGTAGAGAGACAGTAGAAAAAATAGCAGCAGAGGGAGCGTCACGCAGTCCTCCGTGTAGCTCAATGATGACGAGGATGATGGGAGCTGGAGCTGCCCTTGGAGATGGCTGAAACCAGCATGCTCTGAGGAAGGAACCTTCAGGCTATCTGGAATAGCAATATGATGAAGAAAAGGAACTGATCTAGGGCAGAAGGAGCTGTTCTGTAGCAGAGGAGCAGAAGGAGACAGATCTGGAGTAGGATGGGACAGATCTGGAGTAGAAGGAGCTGATCTGGAGAAGAGGAGCAGAAGGGGACAGATCTGGAGTAGAAGGAGCTGATCTGGAGAAGAGGAGCAGAAGGGGACAGATCTGGAGCAGGATGGGACAGATCTGGAGCAGAAGGAGCTGAGCTGAAGTAGAGGAGCAGATCTGAGCAGAGGAGCAGAAGTTGGGAGCAGATCTTGGAGTAGAGGATGGAGCAGCCAGGAGGCATGAAGGAAAGGCAGAAGAGGAGGCAGAAGTGGAGAGGAGAGGTAGATGGAGTAGGCGAGCCTGCAGCAAAAGATGGAGGAGATGAGGAGCAGCTGCAGGTCCTGTCCTGTCACGGAAGTGTGAGGGCAAAGGCCTTTTATAGGCCAGACCTAGCTGGTCGGCCAGCTGGTCGGTGGGCCTGCCAGCTGGTCGGCCAGCTGGTCGGCCAGATCTGGTCGGCCAGACCAGCTGGACTTTCTGGCCATTTGTTTGGCTGACCTTTTGGCTGGCCTGTGAGCTATTTGGATTGCCCCGTAAAGTGGGAATTGCTTAGTTGCTGAATATGCAGACTCATCAATAGACAATGAACCAACCAGATAGAGAAACCACCAAAATATATATTTCCGTCCACAACTATGGACACAATACAAAAGAGACAGATCTAGAGTCCCACCAATGATGTGGTCCTCTGATCTTACCATAAGGTCCTTCTCCTATCTGCTGGCTATCTCTAGACTCGAGCACGCGTGCTCCACCTCGAGCGTCTGTAGACTTTCCGTCCAGTATGTTCTTCTCCACCTTATTGCCTGTGAATCAGCCTAGGTGGGCAGCCCCTGCCAAGCTTTGTCTGCAGCACACAGGTCCCTGTTCCATTGCTCCAACCTGCTTGTGAATGGCTGCTCCAGAAGGTATGATGATCACAACACCTTGCTGCCCTAGAAGACAGCCAAGGTCCCAGCCCTTAGGGAACTCAGTCTGCAGCACTCCTTCAACTCTCCTTTACCTCCAAGATGAGGCCAAAGGGAATGCCTTCAGGCTGCTCCTGTTTGCTCCACTTTCTGCTGGATGTTGGATATGAAATGAGGCCACAAGCCTCTCCTTTTATAGAACTCAAGGCCCCCTTGAACCAACCGACCAGCCAGCCCTAAATGGGCCGACTGGCTGGTCTGTAGCAGCCCTAACCAACCGACCAGTTGGTTGGCTGGTTGGCTGCCTATTCAGCCCTATTTAGGGCCCTTTGCTGGCCCTTTGTTCCATGCAGGGTCCAGCCCCTTTGCTGCTGCTGTCCTGCCACCTGCCAGCCCTGCTTGCAGGCCATAGACCTGCCCATATACTTTGCCAAGGACCCCGTCATGCAAGCGCCTCTGCCAGGCCCTTCTACAGCGCTGTACAGTTCCGTACATTGCTGATGTCATCGCGCCTTCCATAGGGTCCTGCTGCAGTCCACTGAGTGCCTCATGCCAGGCCTGATCCAACACACTGTGTCCCCGCCATCTTCCTGCACATGAGCTGCTCCTGATGCAGCCTTTCATCCTTGGGATACCCCACCAACCATGAATGCTCCAGATCTGTCCCAGATCCACACATCCAGGTAATCTCTCTTTGGGCACATCCTGCCCTAGGTCTCCCTCCCCCACGCTCTCCTCATTTGGGGGCTTACAGATGGGGAGGTGACCTAACCAACACCCCCTCTCACTGACACATCTCGGCCCAATGCCAACACGTCGATGAAGATGCTCTAGTAACTCCCTGGTCGTAGTCCTCTGGAACTTTTCGATGTCGAACTCTTTTCCTGGCTTTTCATCCAGTGGCTCCTGCTCCACCATGTCTGGTTCCGCTTCCGCACACCATCCTAGTACACAGGTCCATCTCTGGTAGCACCTCCTGGCACCACCCCCTTCCGTCACATTCCTGCCTTTGTATTCGAGCAACCCAGCCTCCACGATCTTCCAGTCGTCCCCCTCATAATGAGTGAACAACCTGGAGTCTTCCAGGCACCATGCCCTGAGGGTCTGTTTCAACCCGTCCTTCCTTTGGCAAGGTCTGCAACAAAAGTACGTCTCCAGATCACCTAGACTGCGAACTTTAAACGCACCTGACGAACCTGAGTCACCCTCCTTCTCGCAAGGGCACAATCCTCCAGTCGTGGAAGTCGATTCCCTAGAGCTTGTGAATCAGGGTCGTCCTTCAGCAAGGTCCTTGCCTTCAGGCTCCCACACCTGTGAGCCTCCTACTTGGGCTCTGATACCATGTTAGAAAATAACCCAACAGAGGGTATGCACAGCGGAAGACTTATAGTAATGCCTAGGAGCTCACACAGTGTGGTGTGGGTGTGGAATCACAAACTTCTTTACTTATGTGCATACAATAGGTGTGCAAACTCATCAATAGACAATGAACCAACCAGATAGAGAAACCACCAAAATATATATTTCCATCCACAACTATGGACACAATACAAAAGAGACAGATCCAGAGTCCCACCAATGATGTGGTCCTCTGATCTTACCACAAGGTCCTTCTCCTATCTGCTGGCTATCTCTAGACTTGAGCCCGCGTGCTCCACCTCGAGCGTCTGTAGACTTTCCGTCCAGTATGTTCTTCTCCACCTTACTGCCTGTGAATCAGCCTAGGTGGGCAGCCCTTGCCAAGCTTTGTCTGCAGCACACAGGTCCCTGTTCCACTGCTCCAACCTGCTTGTGAATGGCTGCTCCAGAAGGTATGATGATCACAACACCTTGCTGCCCCAGAAGACAGCCAAGGTCCCAGCCCTTAGGGAACTCAGTCTGCAGCACTCCTTCAACTCTCCTTTACATCCAAGATGAGGCCAAAGGGAATGCCTTCAGGCTGCTCCTGTTTGCTCCACTTTCTGCTGGATGTTGGATATGAAATGAGGCCACGAGCCTCTCCTTTTATAGGGCTCAAGGCCCCCTTGAACCAACCGACCAGCCAGCCCTAAATGGGCCGACTGGCTGGTCTGTAGCAGCCCTAACCAACTGACCAGTTGGTTGGCTGGTTGGCTGCCTATCCAGCCCTATTTAGGGCCCTTTGCTGGCCCTTTGTTCCATGCAGGGTCCAGCCCCTTTGCTGCTGCTGTCCTGCCACCTGCCAGCCCTGCTTGCAGGCCATAGACCTGCCCATATACTTTGCCAAGGACCCGGTCATGCAAGCGCCTCTGCCAGGCCCTTCTACAGCGCTGTGCAGTTCCATACATTGCTGATGTCATCGCGCCTTCCATAGGGTCCTGCTGCAGTCCACTGAGAGCCTCATCCCAGGCCTGATCCAACACACTGTGTCCCCGCCATCTTCCTGCACATGAGCTGCTCCTGATGCAGCCTTTCATCCTTGGGATACCCCACCAACCATGAATGCTCCAGATCTGTCCCAGATCCACACATCCAGGTAATCTCTCTTTGGGCACATCCTGCCCTAGGTCTCCCTCCCCCACGTTCTCCTCATTTGGGGGCTTACAGATGGGGAGGTGACCTTTCCAACAACCTCCTCTTTCAGGGTTCCATTCAAGAATGATGACTTCATGTCCATCTGAAATATGGACCAGCCGAGATGGGCAGCCAAAGCAATCACTGTCCGAATAGTGACCATGTGGGCTATGGTGGCAAGGGTCTCATCGAAGTCAAGTTCCTCTCACTGAGCATAGCCTTTCACCATCAATCTGGCTTTATACTTGTTCACACTCCCATCAGACTTGAACTTAAGCTTGTACACCCACTTGGTACCGATTACCTTCCACTTGCAAGGTCTGTCCACCAAGTCCCGGGTGTCATTTTTCAGAATGGCGTCCATCTCTACCTTCATGGCAGCTTGCCACTTTGGGATATCTTTCGCCGCCTCAAAGGTTCGCGGCTCATTAAACTGAGCTACCATGGTGAAGTTGGCTGAGGGTACACACATTGCGTTAAGACTGCTGAACTCCAAAACTTGTCTCGAGAATGTCTATGACCAAGAATCCTACAACATCCACAGATACCACGTTGGTAACTTTTTCTCACCAGAAGTTGACTTCGGGGGTGGCTCTTGTGCATCTAGCTCTTCCTCTTGCTCCTCAAAATCTTCAATCTTCTCCACTTCTGTCATCTTCAGTCTTCCTCTTGCTTGCTCCTCGGAACCTCCAGTCTTCTCCACTTCTGTCATGGTCAACTTGGGTGCGGAGGGAACTGTGATGACCTCCTCATCTGCCTAAGACGCCGCTTCTTCAAAGATCACGTCCCTACTGATCAATATATGTTTCTTCACCAAGTCGAAGAGGCGGTATGCCTTAGATTCTTCACTATACCTGACAAAGATGCACTTCCTGCTCTTGGAATCCAGCTTCGAGCTATCGTCTTTATGCACATATACGAATGCATCAGAACCAAATATCCTCAAATGAGAGATAGTGGGCTTCTTACCATAGTAAGCTTCATAGGGCGTCATATTTGCAACGACCTTGGTCTGTGGTCATATTGAGGATGTTGATTGGTTCACCCCAATAAGCTTTCGAGAGATCCCTCCCTTTGATCATGGTCAATCCCATCTCTGTCACTGCTCGGTGCTTTTGCTCACCAACCCCACTCTGCTGAGATGTGCAGGCACTTGTAAGCTGACACTTGATCCCATGCTTCTTGTAGAAAGTATTGAATTATGCGCAAGTGAACTCCCCCTCGATCAGTGCGGAATGCTTTGACATCCCTCCATGTTTCCTTCTCTACCTTAGCTTTCCATTCTTTGAATTTCTCAAATGCCTAAGACTTTTTGGCCAGGCAATATACCCAAGTCATCCGACTAAAGTCATCAACAAATAGAAGAGAATATCTTGAACCTGCAAACGAGTTTGTTAGCATTGGTCCGCAAATGTTGGAGTGGACCAGCTCCAATGGTCCCTTAGCCCTCGATGTAGCCTCCTATGGGAATCTCTCATGCCACTGCTCGCCCTCCAAGCAAGCTTGGCAAACTGTATCCGTGCATGCGATAGGTATAAATCCCTCCACCATCTTCGACTTTTGCATTTATGTAAGAGTGCGGTAGTTGATATGACCAAACCTTTCACACCACAACTTTGAGTGCTCGTGGTCCCCATGAATGACTAAGGCATGTAACTGGTATAAGCCATCCTCCTCGACACCTTGGGTCCACCAGTCCATCTTCCTTGGATGTAACGGTGACTTCTCCATTTTCAATAAGTACTAACATCTTATGCTTATCCATCTGACTCAGGGAGAGCAGATTCTTGCAAAGATTTGGAACATGCAGCACACTGGATATTACCTTTTCTTCTCCCACTGTGATGATGAACAAAATACCACCCACACCCTTCATTGGACATGTCCGGCTATACCCCACGCTCCCCTTCGAGTTGAGATGGTTTCCCTCCACGGTTATCACTCACTTTATGAGCGGAGCAATGCTCTATGCGCAAGCAGAGCTCTCTATACTAACATTGGCCAAGTCTGTCTTAGGCGGCTTCTTGCTCTTGGACTCCTTTTTCTTCTGATTCGCCTTCTTTTGATAATCCTTTGCATAATGATTGAGCTTTTCATAGTGGAAACATTTTACCTTCTTTTTCATCGAGGAGACCACGCCCTCCGCCACCTCGAGAGAGAGCTCAACAGACACAGATACGAGAGCTCCTCACATCCCATCAAAAAGCCACCAAGGTTCCTGGATATATGGAACCTGTCAGTGTACTAGGAGCGTTAGCTCTGAGCACCAGATACTATTTTGCTATTTTGCTCACTAGTTTAGCACTTTAGCTTTCAGCAAGGACCTTAGTGAGCCCTTTGCTTCAGTCCATAGCGGCTTGTTTTGATTTTTGTATTTTGTCTCATAGGCCCATGTTAATACATCTCTCTCTCTCTCTCTCTCTCTCTCTCTCTCTCTCACACACACACACACACACATACACCCCGCCGGGCTACACTCAGATTCATCTCCCACATGCAGTGAGAATCTTGATGGGGTTAGTTTCAGGTATCTACCCACAGGCTACGAGTTGAGGTAGGACAAGCAAAGGGCATCCCACGCAAGAGACGAATCTACACTTTATGTGATATGCAAGAGACCAAGACAGAGCATCACTATACTTTCAGATGCCCTATATACTATGAGATCCATGGACGATACCATTGTCCTCACAATACGGTTTCGGCCCACTTAGAGAGTTCCTAGCACATCCAAATCATTGAAGGGTGGCTATTTTCCTTCTTGAGGCCGCTAGTGGAAGAGAAACCTTGAAGAGATCCTGATTCAGTTAGTGCATAGGACAAGGGTAGTTCCTCCCTATGAGATCTAAGGCCGTCGTCATTGTCTATTCAGCTTTGTAAAATCTCAAAAAGCTCGCTAGAAGTTATTACCCTCTGGCTAGGCCTCACAATCTTGTGCTTGTATCCTAAGTAGCTGGCCTCTATGTCGTACGGCCTCATGAAGGAAAATTGCTATTTGTCTCTGATCTGAATGGACTATGAGGCTAGAGAGGGGTCCGAACCCATCTCTGAATAGACAATGACGACGGCCTTAGATCTCATAGGGAGGACCTACCCTTGTCCTATGCACTAACTGAATCAGGATCTCTTCAAGGTTTCTCTTCCACTAGTGGCCTCAAGAAGGAAAATATCCACCCTTTACTGATCTGGATGTGCTAGGAACTCTGTAAGTGGGCCGAAACCGTATATTGAGGACAATGGTATCGTCCATGGATCTCATAGTATATAGGGCATCTGAAAGTATAGTGATCCTCTGTCTTGGTCTCTTGCATATCACATAAAGTGTAGATTCATCTCTATAGGGCATCTGAAAGTATAGTGATCCTCTGTCTTGGTCTCTTGCATATCACATAAAGTGTAGATTCGTCTCTTGCGTGGGATGCCCTTTGCTTGTCCTACCTCAACTCGTAGCCTGTGGGTAGACACCTAAAACTAACCCCATCGAGATTCTCACTGCATGTGGGAGATGAATCTAAGTGTAGCCCGTGTGTGTGTGTGTGTGCGTGTGTGTGTGTGTGTGTGTGTGTGTGAGAGAGAGAGAGAGATGTATTAACGTCTGTAGGAGGCCTCGTGGGCCTATGGGACAAAATACAAAAATCAAAACAAGCTGCTATGGACTGAAGCAAAGGGCTCCCTAAGGCCCTTGCTCAAAGCTAAAGTGCTAAACTAGTGAGCAAAGTAGCAGAGTAGCGAAATAGCAAAATAGTATCAGGTGCTTAGAGCTAACACTCCTAGTACACTGACAGGTTCCACATTTTTCTTCACGCTTCATCGAGATTTGACCTGCCCACACCTCCCCATGCTTTGAAGATCTTGCTTGGGCAGTTCCACATTTTTCTTCACTGACTGATTGAGACCAGACTGGCTGAGCCCTTGGGTGGGCCGCATTTGCACTCTATGGGACTTGCAGGAGGCTGAGTTGGCACTTTACTTTCAATGTCAATGCACTATGGTACCATGTCCATATGCTCTCCTCATACATGTGGACAATGAACCTGTTATTCCAACACAGCCAAGTGCTAGGTCTACATCTCAGCCTAGTGCTGAAGACTAAGGGCTCAAAGCTGCTTCTGCACCCTTGTAAAGCTCAGGTGTGGGAGAAGGTGGCAGCGGCTATGTGCCACTACTTAAGAACAGGGGTGAAATTTGATTACTGGCCGAACAGCAGCCTTATGGGCAGACCAAGGAAAGGCCCGACCCCAGCTTCATGGCCAACCATTAACTCAGCCTTATACTGGCCAACCGACAGGCCAGCCAGGTTGGCCAGATCTAACCTTGCCCAGCCTATGAAAGGCTGGTCCCTTCACTCCTCAACGCAGCCCATTAGATGGGGGCACGCACAGCCCCTTGTGGGCACTCCAACCCTGGTATGTCCTCAAGCAGGGCATTGACTGATTTCTAATATTGTAGTCCTCAAGTTAACACTGTCTCCATCTTCAACTTCAAAGAAAGGGTTGACAATGGAGGGAATTCCTTGAATATAGAGTGAAGTTTGTTATAATTACTGTAGGAAAGTACATCAGTAGTGAGCACGAAACTTCGGGAGCAGAAAAAGAGCAGAATACCTAGCGTAGAGAGCTGAGAATGAAGAGGCTTGTTTATTGGCAAAAATGACCCTGCTTCTACATGAAGTCGAGATGTACAATTGTAGAGGTGTGCCTTTGGAGCCGTCCATTCATACCGAAAGATGTGTTTTTTTTTTGCACAAGGATTTTATGGCTTACTTGCGGGTCAGCAAATCACTTGCTGAATACAACAAGTGAGTACAAGTACTCGTGAGCACTGCCTTCAAATTGGTTCTGTCAAAGGAAAACAATTGTCAAGATGAATAAGTTCGAATGATTTGCAAACTCCATGTGTGTGTGTGTGTGTGTGTGTGTGAGAGAGAGAGAGAGAGAGAGAGTTCTTAAAAAAAGAAAGTAAGTGTGAATGAGTGTGTGTGTGAGAGAGGGAAAGAACCAAAATAGAAGGGGGCCACTTCGCAACAAAGTGTGTGGGACTCTTTTTAACAAAAATGTAACCAGAGCGCTGCCTTCCAGGCAGTGCTAATAAAGGGCAAGAAAGTCTAATATATCGTCCCATTGTCCCATTTTTTGAGACACGTATGCTTTAACCCCAAATCCTAGGAAATGCTTGCTTCAGTCGGTAGGCAGAGCGGCAAAGCTGGAGAGGGACGGAACCATTGGGCAGACTCCATATTGCATTGAGCGGTCGTGTAGTGGACAGAAACAGAAAGATTTTGTTATTCTCTACTTGCCGATTTCAGGGCAACCGGAGCTTACTAATTCCTCTGTATTAATATATTGCTATTGCGATGGCAATGATTTATTGGGATGTCAACATTCAAAGTAAAAAGTTCCAGGTTGAATCATATTGTGAAATTTTTTATTGTTTTACGATTCATTGACGAAATTATTGTGAGCTTTCATGCTTTCAGGTAGCAGCTTGGACGACTCACCGGGATTCCGAGCAAATCGAATGAATTGCCAACCTCTTCCCTAGGATAATCGTGATCTGACTCTTCGTCTGATAATATCTGCTCCAGCTGCTGCTTCTGTTGAGCACGCAGTGCACGCTGCAGCATGCGGACCGACATATTGACCTGAGGCCCCTATCACGTCACGATTAAACTTAAATATGTCCCCCTACTCAACAAATGTTCTAAATTTCGAAGAAGCGAGGAAAGGATGCCCAGTGATGAGGGCAATCCCTTTCAATGCCTTCCTCCGGAAGATGAATTAATTGAAGTTATGTCTTCTTTTTTTTGGCTGCATTTTTCTTTTTGTTCTCCCTCCCCCCCCTTCTTTTTGCTTTAATACAAATTTGGTTTTCGGGGCAAATAAAACAAGAAAATAAAGGGGGAAATAAGGAAAAAGGGGAAAACTCAAAAAGGAAAATAAGTGGGGTTTGAGGAGAAAAGGGAAAAAATAATTCAAGGGAAAAAGGGAAATAATTTAAAAAGGTTGAACATTGTTCATTGGGCCTCCCTTTTTTTTGTTTTTTGTTCTGCTCTTTTGTCACGAAGCATGGCTTGGTTATGTTTGGGTTATACTAAAGTTGTATATCAGAGAGAGTGGTCCGACCAAGAGACGAACATTGTTCCTTTTTCCCTTTTTTTCGTTTACCCATATGTGGTCAATTGTGGACCCATGGATTGTCGTCGAAGTTGTGATCAATTGCTCCATTTCCTTGGTTTGCATGTACCGCATAAAAATAAAGGGGGAAATAAGGGAAAAGGGGAAAACTCAAAAAGGAAAATAAGTGGGGTTTGAGGAGAAAAGGGAAAAAATAATTAAAGAAGGGAAAAAGGGAAATAATTAAAAAAGGTTGAACATTGTTCATTGGGCCTCCCTTTTTTTTGTGGACCCATGGATTGTCGTCGAAGTTGTGATCAATTGCTCCATTTCCTTGGTTTGCATGTACCGCATAAGTTCTTCTTTGTTTTTCCCGTTCGAACTGTAGTTAATATTGAAGTCCCCTACTGTGTACGTGTCAATCCATTTTGGTAGGTCGTTGTATATGCTTTCAAGTGTATCTATAAGTGCTTTTGTCTTTGTTTGTGTTGCTTTGTAAACATTTAGAATGGCTACCTCTCTTTGTTGGTTTGTTTTTAGGACTGTGAGGAGGCACTCACAGCCTTGGTTTTGTACGCTTTTTGTTTGTTGTAGTTGTACATTGTCTTTAAAGTGTGTGCTAAGACCCAGCCCTTTTGTTGTGGCAATGTGCCTCATATGTGGTAGTTGCACGTGCTGTGTGTTTTCCGCGTGAGTCTCTTGCAAGCATAGAATAGTCGAACTCAACCAGTTCGAGGAGTGGGAGATGTGCTCCTTGTAGGCTGAGAATGACCTTGTGTTTAGGCTTTTGAGCATCTCGCAATCTGCACACTCTCCAGAATGGCCTCTTGTCTCCACTGTCCACATCACTTCTTTGCACAGCCTTTCCATCTCACATGAAACCGCTGGGTCAACTTTGATGTTTTTTCCCTCAATTTTGTTGATTAAGTATAGTTTGTTGTCGTCGTGCACACGAGAAAGGTCCTTATACACGAGATCGTGTGTTTTAATCCTGGTGGGTCGAAAACAAGACTGTGTCCTTGCGACCTATGTATTGTTCGTGCCGACGCTAGCTGGATTGGGAATTGCTTTCTGGAACCAGTGTTTAGGTGATTGTTGCCAACTTGGAATTCTCTTGTGATTTGTCATATTGGCATCCATTGTCTAGGAGTGCCCACACTATATCAGCTGCTATGCTCGGCCTGCGCCTTTGCACCTGCTGTTTTGTCTGTGAATTCTAACCAGAGCTCTTTTTTTTTCCCTTTGTGGTTGCCCCTTGATTTGCATGCCATGTCAGCTCAACCACAACAGATGCCACTTTTTGCAGTATGGCACGAGAGATATTAACATGTCGATTTCAAAAGCTTTATTCAGCTAAGAAATTAGAATATGACAATTGGAAATCCTAAGCTACAGTTTCTTGGAAAAGTTTGCGAAGCATGTTGCTTCGGTAAACAAAAGCGAACCAATTTCAGTGAAAGCTCCTCTTGAGAAAAAGGTATCGCCTTCCAAGATTAGGTCAATAAGTTTCTTAACATATTCTTGGAAAATTTCTCAATCCACAACATGAAGCAAGCACAATTGGAGTGCTTGAGGAAGTTCTTCCAAAATGCAAGGTTTCCCTCAACTCATACAAGCTTGTGTTCTATGTGTCCTCGGGCATATTGTTGGGGTTGATCTCCTGTGAAGGCATCATGACTAAAAAGTCTAAGATAGGTTCCATTAAAAATATGAAATAAAATTTTTAATGGAGCAAATAATGAAGCAAAGCATTCTAGATTTTGTGAGTAATGGCACTCAAGGCATTGATCCTCCAAAGGCTTCACTAGAATCTAATATTCTATGTGTGCATGTTGATGCATCAGGGATGGCAATTGGGCCCATGTTGGCTTAGCCCAAAGGGAACCTAAATTTCCCAATCGATTATGCAAGCCAAATGTTCTCATTGGCAGAGATAAACAATAGCAAGAAGCACTAGAGATGATGTATAGTGTATATAAATTTTGAAACTACCACTTGGGAAACCTATTCATCTTCCATGTGGATCATCAAGCACTACTCTACTTGTTTAAAAGATCATCGTGAAGCCTCATTTGATTCAATGGATGCTATTGCTCCAAAATTTCAACTTCAAGATCATCTAGAAGCCAAGTTCATCACATTGGGGCCAATTATGTTCCTCACACTAAAGATATCAAATCAAGCAAAGGGATTGATGATAGTCTTCATGATGCTAGCCTATTCATCGTGTTAATGTATGAAGACAAGCACAAGAGATAATTTATCATCTCTCAACAATAACATTCCCCAAAGTTGCGTATATGGATGAATGATGATAGATCACACTAACGTCATGGGAAATACTCTCACTAATAGGCGGCTACTTGTACAAAAAAGGGGGGAACATGATCCTCCATGATGTGTTTTTTTGAACAAAAGAGCATTCTTCATTGAAGAATCCCACTAAGGGGTTGCCAATGGTCACTTCTCCATCACATTCATGGTCCAAAAGATCTTAAGTGTGAGATTGTGGTGAAGCACAATCTATGTCAATGTGGCAAAGCACTACAAAAATTATAATGCATGTTTACAAATTGCAAGGAACGTTCCAAGACCAAATGCCATTGCAATTGACCTATATATGGGAAGTGGCAATGGGAGCTCATTAGTTCATTCAATGTGGTGGTGCATCCAATAAGAAATAAGTACATTGCAGTGGTGGCCAACTATGGCACTATGTGGATTGAAGCAAAATTCTAAGAGACAACACAACCTATAGCACCGCACGGCTCTTGCATGAGAACATCATCAATTGATTGGCGGTGTCCCATTGAAATCGGGTGAGAATCGGGTCCAACCATCATCAATTTGGTCATCAATGTGATGACAAAGGAATTTCTCATTTAGCACAAGAAATCAATGAGGAGCTATCCATGTACAAACGATCAAGCTGAATGTATGAGGTCCTAAGACAATCCTCCACAAGATGGTGAATGAGCATTAGAATGATTGGGACCACAAGCTACTGACAACACTCTAGGCCAGGTGTATACATGGTCAAGGACATATGAAGGTGATCCATATTTAGTTACCATCATCATGGTCATAAGGTGATCAATAATTTATTAGTTCCATAGTTTAAACATTTTATTCATGTGATCATTTTCTGTACAAAATGGATCAAATCATGTCGGTAGCATAAAAATCGATGAGCTACAAATAGTTTTTTGTGAGAGATTTTGCTAGGAGGAGCTTCTATATCATCGGTGGGACTATTGTTGCCATGTATGTAACTCCATAAAATAAAGAAACCTGTTCAACTCACATGCTACCTTACATGATTTTGAGTGATCATCCCTGTGGGCATGAGGTATTCATGTCACGTGGACAAATGATCATGGATCTAGCCCAACTCAAGGACTGCCATGTGAACAATTAAAGGGTTGACACACGGGCAGTCACATGGGCTATTTGTAGCAGCACTACGAACATGATCCACACGGGGAGGTTGGAAAGATCTAGAGAGGAGGTGAGGAAGATTAGCCCATGTGGGCTACCAACATAGTACAGTGGGGGAGGGCCAATGTATGGACAGAGAGAGACTCAGCATGTGGCACACAAAGTGGCTAGAATGGGCCATTTACGCGCACAGAACTGGTGGGAAGTGGCTAGTCTATAGCATCATTTCACAGGTCGCTAGGAGTAAAAAGGGTTGCTAGACCAGTCGAAAAAAGTTAAGCGCTCGTTGGCAGTAGTACATTGATAAGGTGCTTGTATTAGATGATAGTGGACTCAAGTTATGTAAAACTCAGCACTAAAGATCATATCCATATAGTCCATTCACTCAAGATATGTAAAACTTGGCAGTAAAGCTCGTATCCCTATAGTACATTCACTCATCATGCATGAGAGGAGTATATACACTAGGCATGCACTGATAATGGCATTTCAAGAACCCACGTTTTGATGTAGTATTTCTACAAACACTGCCCTTACATCATCTAAGGCTATCACACTTGCCATACACTACAGCTCCTATTCCTATAGTCCATTCATTCATCATGCATGAGAGGAGTATATGCACTAGCGATGCACTGATAATGGCATTTCAATGCACTAGGGATGCACTGATAATGGCAATTTGGGAAGAATAATTATGATATCAAGAAGAGAACTATAATAGTAGAAATATTTGAAATACACTACTATAATTTCTAGGAGTCCCCAAATGAGGAGAGTATGGGGTAGGTGTCCAGTAGAGGGCCATGCATGGGGGAGAAACTGACAGCATTGGTAGTGATGCAACATGGGTAACATGCTAGCTTCCTTGTGGGCACCAGGGACTGCTCAAAAGACTGGCAGATGAATGCAACTTTACAGGAGTACCTTGGGGCAATGAAAGACATCAATGCAAAGCTATCAGGTTCATGTCAGAGGTCTGCAAGTAGACGACTATCAAAGAAAAGAAACTTAAAGAACAAAGGGCCTTAGCAAAGAAGGCAAAGATAGAGAAGCCAAAGGTTCCCAACTTCAACCCATTTGATCATGAGCAAACGGGGACACATCATCATTTAACCAGTTGTACCTCACAAGGTTGGATTGATTTCACAAACTACTATGGATAGTGGCATATGACCAAAGTCTTGCCATTGCATCCATTGATTTTTATGACCTTGAGACAAAAACATTCTACAAAGAGGGGCGTATAGTGATGATTTGATTGTGACATGTTATTTAGTGGTGACACATCCTTTAACAATGATGTGTGGCAATAAGACCAAGAGTATGTCACTAGCAAGATGAAGGATGTAGAGGCAAAACCCTGTTTTAGTTCTTGTTCAAAAAGATGCAACTGAAGATGCTGGATACACATGTCCCACAAACCCTAATGTAGAAATTGTTGAAAACCACAGGAAGAGTGAGTGAATTGGGTGAATTTGGTTGCTATGCAAATTAATGATTAAGTGTTTTGAGTTCATTAAAGGAAGCCAAAGGGATGGTGAGTCAAAGCATTCCTTTCATTGCTTGCCTGATGCAGCAAAGAGCTAAAGACCCTACTACGACCAACAACTTTAATGCACTAGATGACTTGTTTGGCAAGTCACCAAAGAGAGAAGAGGAGTACTTAGTGAATCTGACTATTGAAATGAAGACAAGGAGTAGGAGAAGCAACAACACAAACACGATTGTCATAGTAGGTGCAATTTCCAAAAGAGCAACCAAAGTAGTAGGCAATTGAAGCCACTAGGGGATCCACCATGTAATGAACAAATCCCAAAGCCTAGACGATGACTTTGTTAGTCAAGTGCAAGTGGTTCCCCTATGAATTTCCCATGGCACCACTTGCTTAGCTCGATAAGTTCCCATGACACCACTTGCTTAGCTCGATGTCATGAATTGTAGCCATGTTGCCATGACTCATTATTGCAAAGGCTATTCCTTGAAGGTTCAATAGACCTACAATGTGATGTGTTATGTGGCCAATAATTTCTTATCCCCAAGAGTGGCCAAATATTGATCAGGGAGGCTAGAGGAAGAGAACAAAGTATTAAGAGCCACTTGCATATCATATGAGGAGGATCAAAAGCTCTGGTAAGCCAAAATGGCCAAGGTTGTAGAGTAGTTGGTAGGGACCATTTAGAGGCCAATGAGGCAAAAAGGGAATTGGCATTGCCTTTACAAGAGATCAAGAAATTGAAGCACCAAACTGAAGGCAAAGATGCAGACAAATGATTAATGACCAAATTGACAAGGAAAACATTGAGCTAAGACTCGAGTTAGAATTTCTTAAAGCCCAATGCAAAAAAGCCGAGGACACAAGTCCCAATCTCAAAAGAAAGTTGGCCCAAACTAAACTACCCAACAAAGGTTTTGAGGTGTTGAGGAATTTAAAGGCAAAATAGGATAAGCTTCAACCACAACTAGAAGAGCTTCTCTAATTTCCCCAAGTCCTCAAGAAGCTAAAGAAGATAAAGGATGGTGGCAAGGATGGAAAAGGTGGTGGAAGAACCACAAGCACGTTGGCCTCAATAATTCCAAGATCAACAAAACCTACAACCCCCTCAAAATTTAGCCATGAAGGAGGGAGGGAGTCAATACAAGTTCAAAGAAAAGGGTAACACAGTAGCCAAAGAAAAGCATAAGACTAATGAGCGAAAGAGATCCAGCATCAATTAAAGAAGGAAACAAGCTAGGGGACAATGAATGAGCAATGCAAATGATTGATAAGCAAAAATTGCAAGTGGACAATGAAGCCAAAGAATAAAGGCCTAAGAAACTAGCTGTGATCAAGGCCACAACAACAAAGGAGCCTACAAAGACGACCATGGCTTAAGACAAAGCAACAATAAGGTAGGCCAAGGAGGGGGCAATGAGTAGGAGGCCAAGGAGGCATGATATATGCAACTTGGCTCCAAATGTTTTTCATTAAAAGGTTTTATTCTATGATGCATCTTCAAAAATTCCTCCTCTAACCTTTTGGGTAGGCCTTATGAATACAAAAGGAAATTTGTGAGGTTGAATAGAGAAAAATAGCAGAGCTATGTGAACAAGATCAAGCTAGGATGAGTCCAAAGGAGGAGCTAATTGACTTAGACATTGAGGATCACCCAACACAAGCATCCCCACCAAGGACCCCACTAGCAAATGCAATGCACTTTGCAACACAAGTTGCATATCATGGAATGAGTGGTTGGATCCCAATGCAATGAGTGGTTGGATCCCTAATTTTATAGTCAATTTACTCAACATGGAGTAGGTGTGGAGATGACCCATCAAGTTGTAGCTTGATCGTGCAAAGTAGATCGGGGAGGTGGAAGTGGATCATAGGATGTCACTACTCATCCCATTGTTTGCAGTCTAGTTTCTCCATAATTTGAAGAGCAATATGATTGGATCATTTATTTGAATATGGGCAAGGATATATACGATGACATGAATGAAATCTTAGTGGGCCAAGGCCCATAAGATCTACTATATCTTTTGTAAATGATGATTCCCTCCAACCCACCAATGGCAAGTAGCACATGCCAAGACTTCCAAGATTAGACCTAGTAGATAAGAGCCATGAGAATGTAGCTCAAGCAAAGTTAGGGCAAATGTTGAACACTAGAATTGACATTTTGGAAATGCAATTGTGTCCCAAGAGAGCAAGTTGATCGAACGGAAAAGCAAGTAGATGAAGATCTAATGCTACGAATGAATGGAGATACCAACCAAATAATTTAGTGAAGTAGGGAGTAGCTTGAATCCACCCATTAACAATGTCTTCAAAATGCCTAGTTTGTAGGTGGCACTAGGTGACACGTTGAGGTGCATTGCATGATGAAGCGAGTCTGTGAAGTACACTGGATATTAGATGTTCATGCGGGTGCAATATGTAAGGAAACATGACTTGACATTAGTCAACCCATTTGACCAAGGATGCCATAAAAAATAGTGCATGAAGGATTCATTCGGGCCTAGTTTGCTAGCTTAGAGACAAACACAAAGTAAAGGCACCTGTGCTTTTGACAAGGGGTGTGTGAACAATTGTAAATGCAATGGGTAATACCAACTATGAATGTCAATAGGAACCCTTGTGTATAAGGTTCTTGACTCCTAGAAGTTATGATCATTCATACAACATAGGAAACTCATGTGTATGGAGTGTCACCAAGAGCCATTTGTATTCAAGCTATTTTGGCTAAGTAATAGAAAGACAATTTCTTTCAATCATTACAATTTTTCTAATTCTCTCTATTTTACTCATTCAATTCACTCTGAGTAGCTTGTTTCCCCTTACGCCCATGTTGTATATAAGCTCCATAGCATAGGGATCAAGGGACTCCACTCACCATCAAAATTGAGATAGACGCCTCCTAGTGAGACATCATTGGTTGGTGCTGCAGGTTGCCATGAGTAGATGACAAAAGCATGATGAGGACCCGGGGATAGGGAAATTATTGCAAAGGGGCCATCGATATTGTTGAGCCCATGCATGTCCATCATGCCAACACATAGCTGACTAGCGGGATTTACCAGCATAAAATTCATTATATGGAATCCAAAGTGTTAATTAGCATATTCTAGCTTATGTTATTACAAATGGTCACTTTATAAATTCATTTATAATTAGTGCCAGCCAATTCATTGGTGATCAAATTATGAGTTTGGATTTTCATGAATAGCTTGTTGATTACTGACTTATAAATGGATTTCACACATAGAATGAATTAGTGTATTTGCAAGATTTGAGTGCATAGATGTGAATTTATGCTAGCCTTCTTAATTGACTGATGATAGAACTCAATGATAAAATATTTATTATGCTTGATATTGAGAATTTACATGATTATTGCTAAGGAGTGATATTTATCTAACTCTATTCTCCCACAAGCAATGGTCTTCAATAAAGATCAAAAGCCATATCATTAACTAGCTAATCTCACCCTTGTGCCTATAAGTGATAAGCTAGATTCTCTTTCATTATAGTATGTCATGTCTCCACATGGCTACAAAATCCATGATGCTACAATTGAATCTTGTGTTGCTTTGACAAAGACTCACCTATGATGGCACTTTTGTGAATAGGATATGGCTGAACAGCTACTTTTCTCATCAAATTGTGAGTATCCTTTAAAACAACATTCCCTCGTACTTTTCTAGCACTCCCTCCCTCCTTCATCCTTCTTCCCTCCTCATAATACGAGTAGTCTACCTTGACAATCTCATTTGTGACAAATTCTTACAAAAAGACATGGTATGTACTTTATATATGCAGCTTTTCACATGTCCACTTGACATACGTTTCTCATGGATAAACTAGTAAATATTATGTGTGTCTCATACAAATTAATTGAAATTTTGGTTTTACACAGAAATTATGAATAGATGGTTACCTTGTGGTCATATCTTTTGGACATAATGTGTGAAGAATATGTCCCTCCTAAGTGAAGCTGGTATGTTTTCTCTCCTTGGGATATTGAATGCTCAATATCTATATTGTCTTCATTATGCCTACTTTTTTATTGGATTACAATACTAGAATGGGCTATCATGCCACGTGAGATATAATACTTGGGGCATCCTTGGTAACAAGATTCAAAGTCACTTTAATTTTCTATATAATGTACGTTCCACATTTATGATGGTGAAAAAGAAACTAATTATGTATAATTTATTCAAACTTGTTTTGAAGTACTGATATCACCTATGTAGTGATCCTTTCCCCTGCTTACATATGAATTCTTTTAAGGTGCACATGCATGATTGCATGTATAATTATATGCTTATACTAGTTTTTATTATCATAAATTCTACATAAAATTTCACATGTATATATTATTACATTGGATATCATTCCAATCAAATAAATAGCTCTCAGTTCAATATAGTTGACATTAGTTTACTTTGAACTATGTGATTGAACGTCTCATTCTTTCATATATCATGATATATCTAGATATAGACTATGCAATGTTCCAAATGCGAGAGATGTTTACTTTTATGTGATTGAACGTCTCATTCTTTCATATATCATGATATATCTAGATATAGACTATGCAATGTTCCAAATGGCAGCTCTTCCTAGTTCTATGGGATCTTTAAAGGAATTTAAGGAGCTCTCTAAGAATGCATAACTTAGATTGTTAGTCATATCAAAGGAAGTGGTAGAACAATTTCTCAAATAGAGGCAACTATCCATTTTGAATGGGCCCTTGGAGATGGGGGACATAATAGAGAGACATCAGATGGATGGGGTATTTCTTTGATAAAGGTGATTTATCAAGGCTATTGGCCTTATGTGGGATAGAGTGGAGACATCATGGTCTCTACTATGCAATTTTGGGGTGGACTAGTTATATCTTTGGATGAAGTCATTATTTTGGGTGCACATCTTTGAGACAATTAGAGTAGTGGGCCATGTGAGGAAATATTTTATGCTATCAACTAGTACACTAACCTTTGTTAAAAGAAATTTACCCTTGATATTTTGTGGCCATGCCATTTTGGGGGTTTTCCTAAAAAGTTTTTTCTGTGGGGGCCAGGTGAATGGAAGCTAAGAGGCTTTGATTATTTGACCTCATAACCAATCATGCAAGAAAATCTTAAATTAGTGCCAAGGGATGGAGACCATTTAGAGCTCATCAATGGAGCATGATTCAAGCCACTCCAAAATTTAATTCATTAACTTTGTAGTTAGTGTTCCTAGACATTTCAAATTAAAGCTAGCAGATGGAGACCATTTATAGCTCATCACTAGGAAAGATTTCAACTTACTCTAGACTTGCAGAGATCCTTTTGGAGTAGTCTTTGAAAACCCTTAAGGAATAGGAAAGTCACCTTTCCTTGTGCCTCTTGATTTATGGAGAGATTGTGGTGAATCAATGGAGGATCACTTTTGGAGCTATCCCTTCTTGCCCTGGTGGTTGATCATTGATGAGTCTATCTAGCATTGCCTTTGATTATATGGGTAGGCCAAGATTACTTGGGATGTGGGATTGTAGGACTTATAGGTAGGTTTTGTTCCTTCACCTTTCATTACTTAGGGCTTACTAGCATGGATTTGTTTGATGGGGCCTCAAGTATGTCATGAGGATCATGCCTATTCTTAGGCTATCATGGCTTAGCACCATCTTGTAGAGGTTTTTTGACTTGACATTACTCTTTGCTTTGCACTATAGACCTCCACCTACATTGGTGGGCATGAGTTGGGAGATTAATGCTAGCATCCCTACCACACTTGGAGATCAAGATGTATAAAGGCTATAGATGGCACCCAAGCCCTATTAGACATTAGAGATGATGGTTTCTAGCTATAGTCAACACTCTTGTAGCAACATGTATAAGCTCCTTTCCATCATGCACACATAAGTAAATAGAGATACATGTAGACATTGATAATGACCAATGGTCAATAGAGAAGAAATAGTAAAAATATAGTGCTCCAAAGATGAGAAAACCTCTTACAAAAGGTGTGCTTAGGGTGTCACCCTTTTGTAGATAGGGTATTACCAAGAGTGGATCTTGGAACCCCAAAACTATCTTCTAGTTGCTTCTATGAGGCCTTAGTGGGCTTATCAAATAATGATCCATTAGACCTCCTTGCTATTATGCATTGTAGCCAATGGCGAGGTACTTTTCTTGTGCTAATACAAGAACTCCTTGTTGCTCCTATTTGTAGGAAATGTGTGAAGTACAAGGTACACTGATCCTAGACCTCCTTGCTACTTTAGAGTGTAGCCAATATTGAGGCATATAGTGAATTATAGATCACATGATCTAGGGGTCTATTTATAGGGCTAGGAGCCTTTGAACTAGCCAACCATCTACAAAAGTAGTTGACTAGTTTGTCAACCCACCAAGGATCTAGTTGGATCCTTCTTAGATCAATTGAGACTTGCATAGATCCTATATGGATTGCATGTTGTTGGGTCTTGCCCCAACCCATCTATAGCCTCTTGGACCTATAGCTGACCATCTACAATCTTATGTACCTGCAATAGTTTGCTATAGTAGTTGATTGTTCCTATGTAGTATGCACAATTCTTATAGACCCACTTGGACATGTGGCAATCCCTCATCGGGATGCATCCTTATTTAGCCATTTGTTGCACTTTCTATGTTGATCTAGAATAAGCCCTTTATTTATAGGTGAAATCAATGCATTGTGTCTTTTTTGCCCTGCTCCCAAAAATCTTTGTCTCTATCAAATGTGGCTATGCTGAATGCAGGTCAATGACTCGAGACCAGGTCTATATATTAGCTCAAGCCATTTACCCATGCTATTGCAATTCAGGTACAAACCTTTGATTAGCCTCGTACTATCTACCTTGTAGGGGTACTCATTTTGTACTAGTATGCTATCCTTTTTAGGTCCTATTGTAGCACCTTAGCTTGCTGTCTAGTGCTTGCAATTGTGGATCTGCCCACATGGAAGTCTTTAGACCTACCCACTTGGCTCCCCTCTAAGTAATTTTTGATGCCTCATATCCTCTTCATGGGGGACCTCATAGTGTGGAGGTGAACACAATGCTCCCAATGCCCCCTCTAACCCACCCACAATCAACCAACACCCACTTTCCAATGTAAATGCCCAATCAACTCCCATAAAAAAGCTCTTAGAAAAAAGTTGGAGATGTGCTTTATATTTGGTCTTCAAACTCTTAGCTCATGTTTTAGGTCAAGATTCACTGAGATAAACCATCTTAAAACACACATACAATCTAGGTAGCACTCAATGTCCATGGTACCACCATCCTTAATCACAAATAGGCTAGTGTACTCAAGAAATCTTGGCATAAACCTTAGGCACATCTAGCTATGCCCCCTAGAATATAAGGACAACTTGGTTGTTCTTAGATAGCTCCAACTACTGATACTCTTTGGACGGGGAGCAATCTACTACCTCCAACTGAAAACATTTTCCTATCCTTATCATGTATGAGAAAAGGGCACCTCCACCACCCTATCTAAGTATTATACACGAATGGGCCAAAACCACTCATCCAGATCCCCTTAAATCTCTTGAAGAGGATGGCCCTTCCATAACCAAAGGCACCACCTAGCCCTTCCTATCCTATATGTCCATGGTCTAGTCCCTACCCAAAATCCCCACGCTGTAATCTCGATATGATGAGGACAATGGGGGATTGAGGGACTATTAAGAGAGGTTGCCATGTGAAGAGCACATGATAGTCCTTATTGGGTTGATTTATGTGTAGCCACTTGGGCCACCCAGGCTAGCAACTTTGGCTAGCTATTTGCCACTAGCCATGGGTCTAGTATTAGCCTAGCCATGAGCCCTCTACTAGGATGTGAAAAGCCAACATAAATAAATAGCAAATAGCCCTTGTATAGGGCAAGACAACTAGCTAGTCGGCTAGTTTAGAAAGATTGGTGGGGTTGGCAATTAGGGTTAGGTTGGAAACAACCCAATTGGTTCTATAAATAGGGCCAATTAGTCTTTTTCTAGTTAGGAAGACTCGGAGCCTTATCTTCGGGATTTTGTTTGAGGATGCCGGCTTTTTTGGATGGTCCATGAAGGATCGGGTGGAGATTTTGCCTGATTTTCTTGAAGGTGTAGCCTTGAGTTGGCATGAGGCCTTGCCGGACTCTACCAAGGATGACTGGGACTAAGCGGTGGCTGCAATGAAGCAGAGATTTGGGGTAGTGGAGTCGCCAAATGCTTTGATGTTGCAATTGGATTGGTTCTATCAAGGAGAGGGTGAGATGGTCTCTGTGTTGGCAATCTGATATGAAACTTTATGGACAAAGTATGAAAGGGCAGCTTTGCGAGATGTGGCATCTACATTTTCCCTCCAATAAGTCACCACAATGTGCATACCTATAGTCAGCAGGAGAGCAAATGACACAGGGGAACATAATGAATGGAACATAAATTTTGACCTACATTTCAAAAGCATTATTTTTAGGAAATGTATAAATAAAAATAAAAAATTTAGAAGAATTATCCAAACTTCCAAGCTCCAATATGTGCTACATTACTTAAAAGCTTAAACAAGCATACCTTACTTGAAAACTATATAAAACATTTGGGTAGCTCCACATCTTGTTCCATAAGACATATTGATACCATTTATGCAATTGTGTCTAAGCCCCCACATGAAGGTGGCTTAGGTTTGTCATCTTTTCAACTGGACATATCAAACAGTGGCTTTGATTGTAAGAAACTTTCATTAGGGGAGCATTGGGGTCTCAAAAGGGCCTCCAATTAGTGTTTCCTAATTTCAAGGGATTAGAGAATGATTTGAGGTGTACCAATGAGAGTGCTAGAAGGTGTGGGGCAATGGTATGTTGAGGTGGAGGGTCGGCAGGCCTACAGAGAGCCCCTATTGGTTGCTCTCCTTACACTAGGGACCACTCAAACCATCCCCCCCCTCTTAACCCATGTTTGACCCTCCTACCAGGTGCACCTCCCCCACATGAGCCCAAATCTGCCTTCAATGGGATGGTAGGGCCCTTCTGGCGAATTTTTCTTCTCCCCTCCCTCTTTCTAGGGCCTCTGCCCCCATTATTTTGGTCCAGCCTGCCAAATCACTCAGATTTGGACCAAATCCCATGCATTTTCCCTCTTTCCCCTCTTTCTCTGCTCCCTCCTGCTCTAGCCTACTTGCTACAACTCCTCTCTCTCTCTCTCTCTCTCTCTCTCTCTCCCCCCTCTCCCTCTCTTGTGCCTCTGTTGGAGCTCTGTCCCTCTCCTTCTCCCTCTCATGTGCCTCTGTTTTTGTTGCTCTGTCCCTCTCCTTCTCCCTCTCCTGTGCCTCTGTTGCTAGTGCTACTCTGTCCTTCTCCTTCTCCCTCTTTTATGCCTTTGTTGGAGCTGCTCTGCTATCCCTCTCCTTCTCCCTCTCTTGTGCCTCTATTGCTACTGCTCTGTCCCTCTCCTTCTCCCTCTTTTGTGCCTCTGTTGTTGGAGCTGCATTGCCTTGTGTAGGAGTCCCATTCTTGCTGTTGCAACCTCTGCAAGCATGGCGAGGAGAAAGGCTACAAGACCACGCAATGTTGTGACCTCTTGTGTCTTCCACAACACCAGAAATGCATTGGATGATTGGATCCCTTGCACCTATGGCTTAAATGATTGGATAGTGATGAAAGAATCGGCCAAAGGTCCACATAAGCTTCCCAAGAGCAAAAGAGGTGACATCTTGCATGAGTGGAAGGGGTGCATCTTGAAGTTCAAGTTTGGGAAGAAAGGATGGCTCACAAAAGTGCAACATGTTTACATGGGAAAAGATATGCAGCTTCCTCCATTATTCAATCAATCTAGGATACCATCACACTGTGAGCCTTTCTATCTATGTACCTTTTTCACCTGTAAGTGTAATGAGTCCATTTGGAAATTTTGTATTTGGTTTCTAAGAGCTCTTATTCATGGTGGCAGATGTTTTCCCTTTGGACCTCGAGGAGTGGAAACGAGTTGAATCATTCATAGGCAAATTCACTAAGATTCTACTACAACAACTCTTTGCTCTCCTACAGGAGCTTTTTCCTTCTTTCTTTTCCATCTCATATAGGATACAACTGCTCTTTCCTCTCCTATTGTTTTCCCAATAGGCATGGTCTGGAACACAGTGACACAATGTGGTAATGCTGTGAGCTCTAGTGTGTTCTGGAGGCATGGTCAGCAAGAAAGTGACACAAGCTGGCAATATTGTGAGCTCTAATGTGTTATAGAGGCATGGTCAAGAACAAAGTGACCAAAGTGGCCAAAGATGGCAATATTGTGAGCTCTAGTGTGTTCTAGAGGCATGGTCAGGGAGAAAGTGGTAGAAGTTGACAATATTGTAAGCTCTAATGTGTTCTAGAACATGAAAAATGCATTGGATGACTTGAACTTACAGATTGACTAACTAGATAGTCATGGAAGGTTTTGCCAAGGGTCCACATAAGCTTCCCAAGAGGAAGGATGTATTTCTTAGACTATGTACCTTCCTTGCCTATCTTCTTTACAAGACCCTATTTTAACATAGGAGTGGGAAGTAGTGGAATCTTTGATATAACTAACAATGGACTGTCTGTAAGTTATGTGCAGGAATACCTTTTAGTCATGGAAAACGAAATGTATAGTCCTTCAACTTTACTTGAAATGGTGAAATAGTGGGCAAGAATCTAGAGAAATGCATGAAAATGTCCATTTTATCCTCGTGCAACATCAAACGATGTGTTTGACTAGTACAAGCTGTCCATAAATTGTAGGTTGGGCATTTTGGAATTTGCATAAGTTTTCTTCATGACTTGGAGGACATTAAAAGCATTGATGAATTTTATTTTGATGGTTTTTGTGTGGTTTCATGTCCAAAGTTTTTAGGTAATATGTATAAAGTTTTCATGCCTAAAGTTTTCATGTCTAAAGTTTACAGTTTATACCTATTTGCCTTGCTTGCATCATTAAAGGAGACAATGCCATGATGGTAAGCATCCTATGTATTGATTTTTATTTTATGGTCTTTTAATGTAATGTGCTTTGTTAGGTTTGCTAATGTAATGGTTGTTGAATTGATGCAGGAGGCATTTGAAATCTCTCATTGGTGCACTATATTAGTCGAGCAGGAGGATACGTTGTGGTCTTCCACATCCAATTCTTAGAATGGCCTACTTAACTACTAAAGTGCATCAAAGTATTGATAGCTTGATCATTGTGATCCACATCACATGGCTTCCCCTATTGCATTGTATCCCATTGGCAATGGTGTAAAAAACTTTGTGCCTAGCTACCCTGAGAGGAGAGCCTTAATGGTATTAGTATCTTACTTGGGGATTTCAAAAGCCTCTTTTTTCTATGTATTAGAGGTAGCAAATAGGAGGTATAGGCTACGAAGAGTCTTTGTATTTTAATGGAGAGATTATAATACAAAAATGTACATTTTATCACATTCTCTTCCTTGCAAGATACCATGTCATAAGCAATAATTTTGATTGAGTCATGATTGGAATTTTGAATGTGTTGTTAATTCAATATAAGGTAATGTTGCTTTGAATTGTAGAGTATTGAATACACTACCTCCAAGTTTGTTGTTTAGAGAGGTGAACCTTTTAGATGCAAACTTGTCCCTTTTCCTTCATTTGTATCCAAAGTAATTACAAATTTATGACCCCCTCAACTTGTGACTAATTTTTGAAGGTCTTCTACATTGAATTTGAACATTCAGGGAAAAATAGGGTTATAGACCATATTTTTCTAGTCAAATATCATAGAGCTACTCATGCTCTCGATTTTGAACTAAAAAAATTTGCAATCGGAGTTATAGCGCAAAAGTTATGGCTATTTTACTATTCTCTTCATATTCCATGCAATTAAGTTCTATTACTTGTATATATATTCTTGTAAAATTAATTTAGGAAAATATTATGAATATTCCAAGTCAAAATAATACTCTCGACCAAGTTTGGTAATTTTGGTGACCATTATTGGAAAATGTAGGAGGAATTTGACCACGACGCAGAAGGCAAAGTTGGTCAGGACATCATGGGCTGTCCAAAAATGCACAAACCTGCCACGGTGCGAATTTGGCCATCTGAACACCCTCTAGATGGCCAAATTCGTGCCGTGGTGGGTTTGTGCATTTTTGGACACCCCATGATGTCCTGACCAACTTTGCCTTTGCACCGTGGTCAAATTCCCCCTTTATTTGCCAAAAATGGACATCAAAATGGCCGAAGTTGTCAAAATCCTCCATCTACCTCTTCAAAATCTATATTTCTTCATAGGAAATCATGAAGTGCATCAATCCTTTACAAGGTGATATAGTAGCCAACCTAAAAATTAAAATAAAAGATACATGGACATAGCCAACCTCCATGACTAAGAAAACATAGAAAATGAAAATTTTAGATTCCTCTTCAAAATATATATTTTCTCATGTAATGCATCAAATTACTTCAAGGTGATTTTGATATGAAATCAAATATTTCATTGACATAGCCAACCTAAAAGGTGGCTCCAAAGGCAAGATAAACAAAGAAAATGAAAATTTACAAGGTGATGTAGTGGAAGATCAAAGTCCTCTGGATTAAATTAAAAATTACATTGACATAGACAACCTACAAGGTTCCTCCAAAGCGCAAGAAATTATATAGAGAATTTATTGCCTAAGGGTCTTACCAGAGCTATGCTACAAGGCACATAAGTTGTCATATTGACCAACTGTTATTTGCTAAGTTACTTTGTAAATATTTTCTTTTCCATGTTTATCTATGTTGAAGTTGATGCATCTATGAAGACACATGGATTTCAATTAGGTAGATGAAGGAATTTGACAATTTGGGCCATCCCAATGTCCATTTTTGGCAAATGTTGAAGGAATTTGACCGCGGCATTGAAGACAAAGTTGGTCAAGATGTCATGGGGTGTCCAAAAATGTAAAAATCCACCACGGCGTGAATTCACCCTCCAAATGGCCAAATTTGCATTGTGGTGGGTTTTTGCATTTTTGGACACCCCATGATGTCCCGACCAATTTTGCCTTCTTTGACGTGGTCAAATTCCTCTTACATTTGCCAAAAATTGACATTGAAATGGCCAAAGTTGTCAAATTTCTTTGTCTACCTCTTCAAAATCTATATTTCTTCATAGAAAATGATGAAATGCATCATTCCTTTACAAGGTGATGTAGGAAAATCTCAAATTTTGGTTTTTAAACACCATCTAATCAATGTGGTGCCATGGTCAAATCCCTTCTACATATGTATTGGAATGGCCAAACTTGGTAAACAACATTTTATTGTCTTGTAAGTTACATCAAAATGTGATATAACTTTTGTGTGCAAGGTTTTTAAACACTCCATCTAATCAATGTGGTGCCATGGTCAAATCCCATCTACATATGTATTGGGATGGCCAAACTTAGTAAACAACATTTTATTGACTTGTAAGTTACATCAAAATGTGATATAACTTTTGTGTATAAGCTGACATAAAAAAAGATGCAATATTAAAAACAATAGATAATTAAAATAGACATAACAAAAGATTCACCATTTGGCCATAGATACATGAAATTTTTTTGCTTTAAATAGAAGAATATTATTAGAAATAGGCGTTTGTATTTCAAATTGTATTACAAAGAGGCTTCATAGCCTATTTCTCTTCTTCTTCAACTCTAATACACCAATAATAGGGTCTTTGAATCCTTAACTAAGTCCTTAGAAAGACCGCTATGCTATTTTGGAATCTCACATTCAACTCATAAGTTCTTATAATCTCATGTACAACACATTGGAATGGATCATGTAGGTTGCCTTGGGTCAATACAGTGAATTCTCCATGCCTTCTTGTTCCAAATGGATAGATTCTCCATTCCTTCTTGCTACTACACACATGAAGAAACATCATTCTAGAAATTTAAATTTAAATAGATGTAATGCATCATGTGAATTCTTCTTCTTCAATAAACTTTTGGACTTCAAGACATACATTAGCAGCATCACAAGCTGCAGGCATCTCATTTGCATCACCATTCCCTTCAAGTCCTGCATCACCTCCAAAACAACTTGCTCATGCATGACTTTGTGTCTTTCGATATGAAGAGTCCATATCATCCATGCCCACCATTCTCATATCATCCTCCATGAAAGTCCTGAAAGAACAACTAAGGGAACCTTAGCAAAAACAATGCACCACTATGGATAATCCAAAGTAAGAAATTACATTAAAACACTACGAAATTAACATATTATCTCATATTCTCCTCTTTAGAGCACCTATGGAGGTTCAAGATGCTTCTTTTCTTGAAAAAAACAATCATGGATCACATATTGATCTTGCAACTATACAGTCACATGGTAACATGGGAGATCTCCTCAAATGGTGCCATGAATAGTTGCAGAGTTTACAGAGACTATGATAGGCCATGATAGAAGGTAGGTGATGTTTGAGGAGGGATGAGAAAGACCATGAATGATTACGAGGGAGGAGAAGCAAGCGGAGGACCAGGTGTGAGGATGAAGGCAGATGAATATGCATGAGTAGGAGGAGTAGAAGCAATAGGAGCAGGCGTGAGCATGAGGAGGAAAGAGGAGCTTGCATGAGTAGGAGGAAGGAGGAGTAGGCATGAGCATGAGGGAAGCTGAGAATGGATGAGCACGAGGGAGGAGGAGGAGTAGGAAAAAGGAGCAGGGGGGGAGGAGGAGGATGCATGTGGGAGGAGGGAGGAGGAGGAAAAAGCAGTAGGGGGAGGAGAAGGATGCATGTGGGAGGAGGGAGGAGGAGGCGTGTGGACAAAGGGAGCAGGAGGGGGGGAGGGAGGAGGGAGGCAGTGGGAGGGAGGAGGAGGAGGAGGAGGAGGAGGAGGAGGAGGAGGAGGAATGGGACGTGTGGAAGAGGAGGAGGGAGGAGGGAGACAAGGAGGAGGATGGGGGGAGGAGGAGGGAATTCAAATTCAAAATTCAAAATTCAAAAGTTTGACTTTGGAAGATGGGGGGAGGAGGGAGAGAGAGGGAATTCAAATTCAAAATTCGAAATTTTGACTTTGGGAAAAGTGCCCCCTCCTTAGTGTAAGAGGTGTAAGAGGTGGCCCCCTCCTAGGTGTAAGAGGTGGGATCAACTGGGCTTAACCCACCTAGGTAGGGGGGGTTACGACTCCCTTGGACCCCACAAGAGGACTTGCATTTGGCCTAATCCATTTCTTAACCATTCCTTATGAGGCCCTTTTGAGACCCCAATTCTCCCCTAATGAAAAGAAAATATGTATACAATTTTTGAACATCCAATGTAAAACCATATAATAGAATAAAAGAAGTATGAAACCAACCTTCAGAGTACGAAAGTGTTGAGATGGAAGGTATTCTTCTCATACCAAAAAAAATCAAGGAAGAATTTCTATTAACATGTAGAATTTTGGTAAAAATTCTATCTCTAGCAACATCTAGAATTTTGGTCTTCAATTTTTAAGATTTCAATAGGCAATCATGTATTGGGAACAATGAATTGCTTAATAAGGGGAGAAGAATATGCATACAAACTCATAAACATATCTTTTTCATTCATCCTTGATCTCATTTGTGTCACGTAAGAAATGTGAAAAAGATATCCAAGTATTAGCATAGACACGCTCAATCAAATCAACACCATCAAGGAGGACCTATAGTTTTTGCATTCATGCTTCATATCTTTTGCACTAGAAAAGAAATCCTAAAAATAGAATATGGGTGCATATGTAGTTGGTAGATTGTGCACTAAGATCTTGACATGTTTGAGAAGCTATATTGAAGCCTATGAAGAGGCATGTCTTGGGATAATGAAAGTGCCTCCCCACTTATGAGCTACCATATGAAGAAGACATGGGGGAGATTGACCTCCAACACAAGATGGGAAAGAGAGGGTATAGTCAAGGCTACCATGTGGGTAGAATCTAGCTACCACATGGGTAACCAGTACATGTCCTCCTTATATTAAATTTAGGTAGCCACATAGGCCACCTTGGTTAAGTTCATTGGCTAACTATATGCCTTGCAGTTAGGAGGATGATTAAAGCCATTTATATTGAACAATAGGGCACATTGTTGCTCTAGGAGGAGATGCAACTGAAGTTGTACAATAGGAGCAACATTGACAAGAGAGCCTATATGGTGAAGGGTAAGCTTGGCAAAGGTAGCCCTAGGAAAAAAAGGATTCCAAGGATTCAAAAGTTGCTGGGGGACTCTTCTAATGCGGAAAGAAATAATAACAACAAGACAAAATGTTTATACAGTGACAAGATTAAACATTTTGCAAAGGATTGTAAGGAGAAGGTGGCTGATCAAACAAGGAGGACAAGTCAAAGGAAGAATTTGTCATGACATGCTAATGTAATGGAACTTTTGCTGGTGTTGATTCTAAGTCTCTCTGGAGATAGAGTTTGTGGACCCAAGGGATACAACGTTCATGGTGGACATGGATGAGTGGTGCATTGATCTAAATTTTTGGTGGAGAATGCTAGGTGTTGCTCAGAGTCTTGCAACCTAAGGACATGTCCAATACTAGAAATAGAAAGGGAGGTGCTCATTTAGCTCACTAGGGGGAGCATGTCAATAGAGTCACAATCAGATAGTGAAGATGAGGTACTTTCAAGAGATATGGCTTGTTGCAATAGTGAGAGACAATAGGTTGAGTTTCTAGGGTATGTTTTCTCAATTTATATTATTGGAGACTAAGTATATAGCTTTAGAATAAATGCATGATCAGGTGTAGCCAATCGTGGAACTATTTTTAGGGCATTTTAAAGGCCGTGCTATGATGCATTAGGGTGGCCAAAATTTTAAATTTGGGCTAGGCTGGCACTCTTGTGGGGTTTTTTCTCGTCATATTGATTGCCACATTGGCATAATGATCAGACAAAACCTATCAAAACGTGTTGGCATAACTTTTTTGAACATCTTGTAGAGCTTAATACATGACACTCCAAGCCTTTACTCCACTGGTATACAACCATTCTGAACACAGTGCAGATCTTGACACGCGCCACTCCACACCTTTACTTTACAGGGGCCATTAGTCCATGAGCATACAACCATTTTGAACATAGTGCAAATCATGCACATTCCACTCTATGCCTTTAGTGGAGAGGAACATAGGAATACACACCTTTACTAGACAACAATATAGTGTATGACACATGGCAATTTGCAAAGTAGCGGGACCTCTGCACTAGTTCTTGTGTGCCACCAAGATAGCTTACAATGACCATCATGCTAGCTCAACAAGAGAGCTCCTTTAGCATTTTTTAGTTAAAACTAGCATAGGGGTCTCGGGAGCTTTTGGTATAGCTATTTTGGTGCAAAGAATCAAATCAACCATTTTATCTTGCAAGAATTTGCATGCCCCATTTCAAAAAGCAAAAATTCTAAAGCTGAATGTTGTCTTGAGGGCCCTCAACTTGCAAACTAGTGTAGCAAATAGTTGTGGAAATACATCTCATTGACCACCATTGAGGGCTAGAAAATATGCCACCCTAGTAGCCCTAGTAGTAGCCCAAACAATGCGGTCGCTAGAATGCACTTTTACCACTATTTGATTAGTTTTTGGGTGCTTTTTAGAGCAGCACTTTTTAGCTCTTTTAGAGCATGCTCATGATTGCATAGATACTAGCACAAAGTAAAAAAAATGATTGCACAAAGACACTCATATCTTATATAAAAAACTAGACTATCACAGACGTTCAAGGGTATATAAGAAATCCCTTAGCACCCAACAATGACATACTCTACTACACAATCATCATCTATTATAAAATTCTATTGCAATAGTTTAAGCAAATTCACTGTTTGGCACTTTTTGATAGAATATGAGAAAAGAGAAATGTGCTTGTATTATTACAAAATTTTGGTAGCCTTGGGCCCAATGTACTATAAATTTTCTATTACCTAAAGATTCACCATTGGACATGTTTTGAGAGAATATGGGAACAAAAAAACATGTTTGTATTATTACAATATTTGTAAATATGAGAAACGTGTTTGTATTATGACAATATTTGGAACAAAATTTTGGTAGCCTCTCAGCCCTATCACAATTGGCCATTTGCATCCTAAGGTGTAGAGCCTTGAGCCCTATGTACAAAATTTGGCCATTTGCATCCCTTAGTGCATCCCAAAGGAGGTCATACATAAATCAAGGCACCTCTAGTTTGAAAGGAATAAAACCTTGCCTTGCAAGCCTTTAAAGGATGTCAAACATAATGACACCAATGTAGCTCCACTTCAAAGGGAATAAGTATTACCTTACCATGCAAGCCTTTAAAGTAGGTCAGGCATAAATAGTATAGGGATGCTAAAGAGCTAAGGGGAAAATGAGAAAAATCTTTTAAAAAATGTGAACTCCTTCATCGACATCTGAAAGGGGTCCATAGAAAAGAACTAAATGCAAGCCATTTGCATTCATCTATGTCAACTCCTCAGTCTTGAGACCAATCAGGAATCATTATTAAACACAAAGCCTAAAAACAACACATGGCATTAAAATATTTGAGTAATGCAATGTGAACACCTTGAAGGCAGAAGAAGATAGAATAGAGGTGATGGTGGTATAAGGAATGTTGGTAATAGTAGGTGTCAACACAAGAGCAAACATGTCAAATAGGGGAGCAATGCGATGAGCAGTGGTGGGAGATATAGATTTTTCTATGGCAACCAGGAAGCCAATGAGAAGTGGGAAATAGCAATGGAGAAATACCATTAGTGGAGAAATAGAATTCTTGATAGTGGTGAACAAGGGAGCCAATGAGTAGTGTAGAAATAGCATTAGATGATGCATGAAGATGAGATGCTCTTTTATGCCTATGTCTAAGAATAAGACATTTTCAAAAAATCATCAGTGTCCTTAAAACAATCAAAGTGGCCTTTGAATTAGTTGCATGCTAGCCCATTGACCTATCTAATTAATCATGAGTTGCCTTTAATCAGTTAGCAGACTTCTAATTCACCAATCAATTTCCCAATGCATGCTAGCCAGGTGGATTCATTCACAATTCCAAATTAAGCCTTAATGATTGGTAATTAACTGCTCACTCTATTGACTCTACATACAAGTCTGATGGTGCATGCCAACCCAATGGTTGTCATTGTGGCTACAATTTGAATCATCATTACATTCTTCACAAACTCAATTTGAGTTGTATACTTGTGTCTAATGCATGCCAGCCAGGTGGCTCCATTCCCCAATGGCTAGATCTCCAAATTAAGCCTCATTGATGACTAGTAATTAGCTGCTCAATCTACTTACTCTACATGCAAGCTAGAGTGACATCTCACTCTACTTATTTTGCATGCAATCTTGTTGGTTGTCATCATGACTGGTAATGGCTCACTTTACTTACTCTGCATACAAGATAATACTCACTCTACTTATTCTGCAAGCAAGCTATGCATGCCAGATTGATGGCTCACTCTACTTACTCTACATGCAAGATTAGTGGTTGTGATTGTGACTGGTAATGGCTCACTTTGCATGCAAGATGGTGGTTGTCATCATGATTGCTAATGGCTCACTCTACTTCCTTTGCATGCAAATCTTTGACAAAATATGAAGAGGGGAGAGGAGAAGAGTGGAGATGAGGAGAGAGGGCACAACTAGAGAGCACACCACAAATGACTCAATGTACACTAGATTTAGTTGAAAATGTAGAATATATATAAACCCATTTAGGGTTAGGGTTAGGGCATCTAACCCTTTCCTTTATAGCACTCTATTGGGTTAGCACTATGCACAAATGATCACATGATGGTGCTATGCACACATGATCACATGATATTGAGCATGATCTCTCAACACCTTTCCTTAAGATCAACATCATGAAGTAGGCCTTCCCTCAAGATGATGATTCTATGGAATCGAAGAAGGACTGAACATTACATTCCATCACACCCTTTTAATGGGAATGTCCTTCCTCTGCATCAAACCAAGAGCAAGTCGGTGTTTCTCGAAAAGCTCTTTATTGAGTGGTTTGGTAAAGATGTATGCAACATTCTCTTTGCTATCACAATGCTATAGTGTGATGTCACCAAGTAACACTCTTTCTTTGATGAAGTGCTCTCTAACATCAATGTGCTTTGTCCTAGAGTGATATACTAGTTTCTTGGCCAATGCTTGAGCTGATTGATTATCACACTATATTGTTGTTGGCTTTGACTCATCAAAGTAATCTGTTTCTGACAATAGTCTTCTAAGCCATATAGCCTCACATGCACTTGTAGTGAGTGCTCTATATTCTGCTTCAGTCAAAGATGAAGAAACAGTTGGTTGTTTATTTGACAACCATAAAATAGCACCTTGACGAAGGAAAAATGCATATGCTTGTGTCGATCTCTTGGTCTCATGATCTCCGGCATAGTCACTATCACAATATTCATGCAACTGTGGATGACTTCCTGTGTATTCTATTCCAAATTGACTTGTACCTCTGATGTATCTCAAGACTCTTTGGATGCATTCCAGTGAGACTGTTTTGGATTTGCCATAAGCTGTGCTAGTGAACTTATTGCATAACAAATATCTGGCCGTGTGATAGTAAGATATATAAGAGACCTGATGAGTTGCATGAAGTACCTATCATTGATTGTAGGCTTTTCTGAACCTTTAGTAAGTTTCAAACTCTGTTCCATGGGAGTGGCTGCAATCTTGCAATCTGCCATATGAAACTTATTCAGGAGACTATCAACATATTTGAGCTGACTCATAAATGTGCTATTTGAATTTCTCTAGAACTCAATTCCAAGACAATAGTACATAAGTCCAAGATCTTTCATGTCAAACTTTGCAGATAAGTCTTGTTTTAGGCTTTTGATGAAGCTATCGTTGGTTTTGATCACAAACATATCATCTACGTACAAAAGTGCAATAGTAATGTCTTCCCCTTGAACTTTGTAGTAGAGAGTATGATCTGCATTGGACTTCATGTATCCCAAATCAGCAAAATACTTGTCGATTCTGCTGTACCAACTTTTGGGTGCTTGCTTTAACCCATAGAGACATTTGTTAAGATGGCGAACCTTATTCTCTTTCCTGGTTCAACATAACCTACTGGTCATGTAGACTTCTTCGTTTAGATAACCATTGAGAAATGCATTCTTGACATCGAACTGGTACACATTCCATCTGCTGAGTGTCGCTAGTGATATCAAGAACTATAGGGAATCCATCTTTGCTATTGAAGCATAAGTCTCATCATAATCTTGACCATATTGTTGTGCAAATCCTTTTGCAACTAGTTTGGATTTGTATCTTTGAATACTTCCATCTGGATTGTACTTCACTTTGTATACCCATTTGTTTACTATGGCCTTCTTTCCGGTGGAAGGTCACATAATTCCCAAGTATTATTCTTATACAAAGCATCTATTTCTTCATTCATAGTAGTTTGCCATTTTGGCTTATCTACTGCATCTTCAAAGTACATTGGATCTTTTGTAGCCATGATGGTAGTCATAAGAGCATAGCTAGCGGTTTCAACCTGAATCGCTTTGCCTTTCTGAGCATATGTCAATCTGGCTAGTGGTTTGCTTTCCCTAGTAGACCCTCTGAGCTACTGTGGCTTTGATTGGGGTGTTTCTGGCAATTCTTTCTCCATCAACCATTTCTATAGATGACTGTGAAATTGGTGCGTCTATCTCCTATGTATTTGAGGTTTTCCATTCTAATTCCTCATCAAAGACTACATCTCTGGAGATAATGACCTTGTGGTTGATGGGATCATACAACTTGTATGCTTTTCTTTCTTCACTATAGCCAACCATGATGCATTTACGTGACTTCGCATCCAATTTCTTGTGATGATCATCATGTATGTGGGCATATGCTATGCAACCAAATATGCGGAGATGCCCAATGTGTGGCTTGTGTCTAGTGAATGCTTCATAAGGTGTCACACCCTATATCTGTTTAGTAGGAAGCCGATTAAGCAAGTAGTTTGCAAGGGCTATTGCTTTTGCCCAATGCTGATTCAAAAGATGCTTCTCACTAAGCATTGCTCTAGCATTGTCTGCTAAAGTACCATTCTTCCTTTCAGCTCTTGGATTCTACACAAGTGAATTGTCTTCAAATGTTTTGACTTCTACAAAAGTTCATGGATGCTGAAGACATGCATTCACTTCCTCTGTCTGATCTCATGACTTTGATCTTTCTTCCTGTCTGGTTTTTTTTAACGATGGCTTTGAATTCTTGAAATCTGGAAAACACTTCAAATTTCTCTTTCAAAAAGTAGACCCAACAATATCTACTGTAGTCGTCGATGAAAGTCAAGTAGTAATTGAACCATTGATGCTGTGGGTCTGGGCATAACCCCATACATTTGTATGTATCAAATCAAGAATACCTCGTGCTCAAGAGGCGCTTTTGCCAAATTTGGTTTGCTTTTGTTTGCCGAAGCAGCATGCTTTGCAAACTTTTCCAAGAAACTCTAGCTTAGGAATCCCAATTGCCATATTCTGATTCCTTAGATCTAGCAAGCTCTTGAAATTGACATGACCATATCTCTTGTGCCATTTTGCAGATAGTGGAATCTGTTTCGGTTGAGTTGACATGGCATGCAAATCTAGTACTGTAGCTAGCATTCTGTACAAGCGTCCTTCCTTGACACCTTTTCCTACTAGCTAAAATCTTATGGATTTATATTTGATAGTGCATTCATCTCCGTTGAAGGTGACTCGGTAGTTGTATTCTATCATTTGACCTATTGACAAAAGGTACTTGCTGAGCTTTGGAATGTAGAGTACATCTTTCACCAATCCTTTCGTACCAGTGAAATTCTTCATAGGGATAATGCCTGTCCCTTGAACTGGATTCGGTGTATTATCTGCTGTGTAGATGACATTCTTTTGACCTTCTAATGGTTTCATCTTTGTGAACCATTCTTGATGATTTGCCTTTGCCTCTGCTTCTGTCTGAAGATGTAAATGCTTGATCATTAGAATGACCTTTGTGTGCATGAATGGCTTGCATCCTGAGTTCTTCACTAAGTAGAATTGTCTGAAGTTCTTCTAGTGTTGGACTTTGCTGTTGGATGGCAATACTCTGGACTAGATTCTCATATCCCTCCCCTAGTCCATTCAGGATGACTTGAACCATTTTTTGCTGGATTCATAGTCTCTCCTACTATTGCGAGTTGATTGTTGTGGTCTTTGATCCTTAGTACATAAGCATGACCGGTTTCACTGCTATTGCAAAAACTCTGGTTGATCTGGTTTCTTAGTGTGAGAATCCTGGAAGTGTTCTTGGACTCGTGGAGAGTTGCGAACATATCCCATGCTTCTTTCGATGTCTTGATGGTGTTGAGCTGTCCTAGGATGACATCTTGCACATTCTACTTTATCAGATGATATGCATACTTGTCTTTCTTATCCCATTATGCCTATGCTCGGGCAATGGTAAGATCTGCTACAGGTGCAAAAATGGTTTATGTAGCTATAGATCCTGCTACTGGTGCTGTGACAACAATTGGAGTAGAGCTACTGCTGGCTTGATTGTCCAATGGTCTAGGTGTAGATCCATTGACATACTCCCATTTGTCCTGAAGTACAAGAATGGTCTCCATTCGGTATTTCCATGTGCCGTAATTGGTGTTGTCTAGCTTAGCAAATGCCTCCAGATTGAGGTTGCTAGTCATAGACATGGTGTAAGAAATGTACTCAAAGTGTCATGAAAATCAGTGTCTGAATCAACTACTGCAAAACATTGAGTGTGGCAAGTGAAATCTGAACTATCGGTGAAGGTAGAATTGCAATATATAATTCGATTTGAATTACAAGGCCTATGGCAAATGATGCTCGAAATAGCCAAGAGGCTTTACAAGGCTGAAATGATGTGCACAATGCCGTGAAATAACCAAATAGGCTTTACAGTGATGGCATGTGTGTGTGAAATTAAATCATGTGCTATCTACCCACTGATCAATCGACAATGCCTTTGAACACTCTGAAGTCTACTCACTAAACTAATGAACATCAGATTTTAGGTAATTTGATGATGTGAAACCGTATGTGAGCGTAGGGAGTGACTCTAAGTAGAAACTAGTCGAGAATGTTGGGCATGGCTTAGATTGGCAACTTAGGGAGATTCAAAGTGTCCCCTCTATGGCAATCTGGTCTACTCTGATCTAGATCTATACCAACCTTCAATCAATGAAAGAACAGCAAATAATTTCTTTTCTTTGTTTCTTTTTATGTGCTAGGTCAGATGCGTTGATGTAGAGGTGGATGTGCGTGTAGGGAGTGGATTTGTTGGCAAGGCTCAAAAGTGAGTGATACTTGCACCAAAATGTGCGCATGATGTGGTAAGCACATAGAGCACAAAAAATTGATCGTTTCACCTTTTTGTAGCACCCTCAAATTCCTCCTAGATCAAGAGATACGGCTTGATCTAGGTGGAGGGGCCAAAAAGAGTGAAAATGTGCAAAATGATGATGTGGCATTGTGAGTCACATGCAATGATGATGTGGCATTGTGTTCACATGTAGTGGAATGACTGTGCTTACCAAGGGGTAAGAGTGTCTATCAGGGGACTGCCACATGATAGTGATGATATGTGGTAGCTGACTGGACAGATGAGGTGGCAGGCTAATGATGTGGCATATGATGATGTGGATGCCATGTGTCAGCTGGTTGACAAGACCTTAGTGTGGTCACCTAACCAGGGATTAACTTGACTCGAGTTTGGTGTAACCAACCTTATCCAAACTTAAATGTACCTGGTTAAGTTGACCCAAGGTGGGTGACATGGCATGTGGATAAGGGGTGCCACATGTCAAAGCATAGACCATTCACAAACCCAGGGTTAATGAACCTAACTCGGGTAAAACTCTATTTGCCACATGACTTTTTCTAAGGTGTTGAACCTTAGAAAGACATTCCGATGGAGATCGTTGATGAAGCTTGGAGTTACGTGCGCTTAGTCGGGTTGAAGGCCATTTCGGTGAAGTCTGGACTTAGCTTGGAGAGGAAGCCGTGGATGGAGATTTGTTGCGTGGGAGGTGCTAGACGTTTGGAGAAGGAGGCTATGGAGATGTGTGGCTAGAGATGACTATGAAGCCTTGGTTGGAGGTGCGCAGCTATGACGGAGATGAATGCAAATGGTCGTAACTTGGTGTGGAAGGAGATGGGGAGCTATAGACTACTTGGGTGCTTGGTTGACAGTGAGAGCCATTCGTTGTGGTTGAGCCATTTGTTGTGGATAGCATTGGATCTTACTGGCGATGGCGTTGTGGGCTAAGTCACATAGGCGCCTTCCCTGCTCCCGCTGTAGCTTGCATCTATAGGTAGCAATCGTTGAGGTCATTTGTAGCAATCGTGGGTAGTAGGTAGGCAGTCACTGTAACGGAGAAGCCTATTGGCTACTGCTTTGTCGGATTTGCTTGGGAAGAGTCAGTGTGGAAGGCTGGCCCATGGCTAGAGCATTGTTGTGGTAGAGAAGACCCGTGAGCTGTGCGACTGGCTGCTCCATCGTTTGGAGGCTTTAGCGCATTGGAGCATGCTGGAGGAACAACCGCTAGTTGTAGAGGAAGATGCAGCCTTGTACGAGTTGGTCAAGATACATGAAGTCTATAATTGGAGAGGGAGTTCTAGCTCCAATCTTGGAATTTGCACAGTTTTGATTCACCTTAACACTTTGAATCGGCTGGCTATGATTCCCCAACCTTTGTCTAGATGTGACAATTTTGGTTGCTGCTCATACAAGCTTCCTCTATTTCTTTCAAAGGTTTAAAAAGAACGTCACTCTCTTTGCTCTCAATAGGTGGATGAAGAACAAATCTCTCTCACATACAAGAAGCTCTCAAACAAGATTACTCTTTCTTGCTTTCAATCAAAGAACTCTCTCTCTTGGTGGATGAAATCTTCAAGCTTTCTCACAAATTTAGTGAAGAGTCACTCCCTATCTCTCACACTCAAACTCTGAAAGAACTCTCTCACACAATGAATGGACAGTTTTTTCTAACAAGTGAATAGAAATTTCTCTATCACTCAATGGAAGTGAAAGAACACTCAATCTATCTCTCACACTCTCTCATACTCGCAGATTACAATGCCTCAGTGGAAGGCAAGGGAGCTCTAATACCATGACAAAATATGGAGAGGGGAGAGGAGAAGAGTGGAGATGAGGAGAGATGGCACAGCTAGAGAGCACACCACAAATGACTAATGGTACACTAGATTTAGTTGAAAATGTAGAATATATACAAACTCATTTAGGGTTAGGGTTAGGGCATCTAAGACTTTCCTTTATAGCACTCTATTGGGTTAGTGCTATGCACAATGATCACATGATGGTGCTATGCACACATGATCACATGATGTTGATGGTGATCTCTCAACAACCTTGTGGTGCTTGCATGCAAGCTTAGTGGTTGTCATAGCTACTGGTTGTGCATGCAAGGTTGGTGGTGCATGCAAGCCCAATGGTTTTCATTGTCGTTGGATCATTGTACTTACTCTACATGAGGTCTACATGCAAGCTTGGTGGTGCTTGCATGTAAGCTTGGTGCTTGTCATAGCTACCCATTCTCTTACTTTGTGTGCAAGCCTGGTGGTGCATACGAGCCCAATGCTTGTCATGGTGACTTTACTTTGAAACATCATTACATTCTTAAATATGATTTGTTACATTCTTAAATTGAAACCACCCTTGCAAACTCCCCCTTGCATCTAATGCATGCGAGTAGTTGTCATGGTGGCTACAATGTGATGCTCCCCTTGCACATAGCCAATCAATAAAATTTCAAGTTGTATACTTGTATCGAATTAATGCCACCGAGCTACTTACTATGCATGCAAGCGTGGTGGTGCATTTTACTTAGATTGACACCACCCTTATAGAATCCCTTACACTCAACGATATTCCTCCCTAGCACACTTTCGAGTAGTTATACTCCCTTGCACTCAGCCATTTTGCAATTGGCATTCCTTTCTGGAACTTCTATCCCCTCTCACAATGGATCCCTCTAGACACAAATATGCCATCCAGATTATTCTCCCCGATGGATCCATATGGCTTGCCATCTAGCCCCTCCTCCCCAATGCATCCCTTTAGCTCACATCCAACTCCTCCCATCTTGAAATCATGACACATAGTCCCATTCTAATCTTGAAATCATGAGACATAGTCCCATCCAACCGTAGATGCTCGATCTAGATTCTCTTATTAACTTCACCAAGATGATGAAAGAAGTAAACATGAAGGAGGGATATCAAAAAATTTCAACAACCATAGGCTTGATTGAAAAGGCACTCAACATCCCCGGAGGTAACTTGCAAGCTTGTTAGTTAGAGAAGTCATGGAAGAAAAAGGAACTTTTAGATTTATTCCCTGAAGCTTATATTAATATAGATGGTGGAGTCAAGGCTTCGAGCTTGCCAACAAATGTTTAGGCTATTTTGTAGAAGACCAAGCATTTCTTTCCCGACACAAGAAGAAATGTGAAGTTTTGGTAGGTTCAAGCAACACTAGAGCAAATGAATGGATGGCCTAGTCTCTTTCTCAAGGGTGATCTCCAAGAGCATGATAAACAAATTGAAGAATATATGGCATATCCTTGAAATTGACATTTGAGACCACTAGAGTTAGAGTGCACCTGATTGGCTATTTTCCCAAACAATCTTTTACTAATAAGGAGATGGAGGCCACCCAATGCAACATTAGTAGTGCAATAGGAGAACATATTTTGGAAGGATGCATAGGCCAAGGTACAACTAGTACAAGACCTACTAGAAGAGGTAGAAGTAAAGGCCATGTAGGCACAACATCAAGCTGAGTCATTGAGCAAGATAATCTAAAACAATGGCCGAGAAGGAAAGCGAGAGAAGAGAATTTGTAGAGAGTTAGGTCAAGCACTGCCTTAACAGCTTGAAGACACTAGAATGAATGAGAAACAAGTAGAGGTTGATCTAGCAAGATAAAAGAGCAACTTGAACCTCAAAAATGAGAAAAGGAAGTTGTTTAGCAATGGCTTTGCAACATGTAGAATGCATTGAACATTGAGAAAGATGATCTTATATCTAGTTGAACAGACAATGCACATGCTATGGTAGTGATGCAAGGGCTATAAGATATCCTTAAAGCTAGGAAGTATGCAGCTTGAGAAGAGAGCAAGAAGGATGTAGATCGGACAGAGAGTAGCTAAGGTGGAGCTCACAACAAAAATGAAAATGTGCAATATTGGAAAGAGAAGGCTTAATATTGGGAAAATAAGCACAAAGCCCTACATGTAAATTACAATACCACTCTAAGGAGCATGCCATGGATCTTGAAAATTTTAAGAGGAAATCCTCCATCATTTTTGATACCCAAAGTACTCTATTGGTCTTGAGAGAGGCCTACACTGAAGTTGCTAAAGAATTTTAACAGATGCAACTTGCAAGTAGAATTAAATAGAGCTATTATCATTAAAGAGAACCAAGTGGAGGAGCTAAAGGAGAATGTCCGCACTCTCAAGATGAGGTAGAAAAGAATCAAGAAACAATTTGCCCATGTACAAGGTGATACTATGAGATTGATTGTTGCAATAGTTAAACTAGAGAAATATTTTCTAATGAGGTGGTAGGGTCATCCGTGCACTCTCTGCCATGGGCACATTATAGATGAGTGCCATATTTGATGCCCCTAGTGTGGCCACCCTATGAATGTGCTTTAATTGGGGCGTTTAAGTATGAAATTTCCATATGCAAAGAGTGTCATATACCAATGCTCAAGACATGGAGAGACAAACTCTACTTGCCAACTTAGAACTATCTATCCAAAGAAAGAAAAGGTGGCACATGCATTGGCCACACAAAAAAAGACTCCCTTTGATGAAGGGGAGATACATCCCCTTGATGAAAGGAAGAAGAGGCCCTTGTTTGATGAAGGGAAGATACAACCCCCTGATGAAATTAAGAAGAAGCCCCTATTTGATGAAGGGAAGATATAGCCCCTTAATGAAAGGAAGATATAGCCCCCTAATAAAAGGAAGAAGAAGCCCATTAATGAAGGAAAGAACCACTTAGTGAAGAAGAAACCCCTATTTGTTGAAGGGAAGGTACAATCCCCTGATAAAATCAATAAGAAGCCCATTGATGAAGGGAAGAACCCATTGGTGAAGAAGCAACACCTATTTGATGAAGGGAAGATACAACCCCTTAATGAAAAGAAGAAGAAGCCCATAAAGGAAGAAGTAAGCCCATTGATGAAGGCTTTTGATGGTTTTACAACACTTTCTAAGATAACATGTTTTATTTTTCATTATTTTAAATGAAACACTCTAAATGAGTTCTTTTATTTTTAAGATCTTATCGACCACTTTTCGGCCTTTTGGGCAATTTTCAACACTTTTATGCACTTTCTAGCATTGTTTAACCAACATTTAGCACTCTTTTAGCACTATTTGACCACAATAACTATATGATTTACTGGATAAATGTACCTGAATCTAGCATGGTGGTTTTAGGATTAATTTAAATATTAATTTTAGACATGTTGTTCCAACCATCGGGTTGGTTTTAAAAATTAATTTTAAACATGTTAATTGACTAGTATTTAGCACTCTTTTAGCATTATTTTACAACAATAAGTCTATGATTTACTAGATAAGCATAGCTACAACTAGCATCGTGGCTTTAGGATTAACCTAAACATTAAATTTAAAAACGTTTTTCCAACTATTGTATTGGTTTTAAACACTAATTTTAAACACATTGTTCCAACCATGGGGCTAGTTTCAAACATCAATTTCACTCTCATTTCAATAGAACAACATGTTGTTCCAGGCTTAAACAGTAGGCTACGTTTAAACCTGCTCAATGGCATGCTAAGAACACAAATTAGACTATTAAAAAATGCTAGTTTTAAACTATTATTTGCACTCTAACACCATGCTATTCTAACCATCGAGATATTTTAAATAGAAGGCTAGTTTTACTTGCCTGATGGCATGCTAAGAACATAAATGAAACTATTAAAAAATGTAATTGTTTCAACCACATCGGAGCTAGAAAAGCAGCAAATAAGATTAATTAAACTATAACAAGGCACAATATATGCGAAGTAGATAGGTGTCTATTTCTAGCAGATCATGAATGATGCCATTGGACATATATGGCATGTTCATAAGGCTTTTGCCCCTAAAGGGGACCCCTCAAGGGCCATATTGTTTTGGGGCCTATACAAAACACAAGAGTGATAGCACATGATGATTGAGCATAAAAAGACATTAAAGACAATTCTAAGAAGACATTAATAAAAAACCTAAAGCTTAATCGAGATTATACCCATATAAATATCAAGATTTTCGAGGATTATCAGAATTCGAGCGACTGCATTCGGGCGAGGTGATGGTTCGAGCGAGGAATTTCATAACTTTTGACATTCTAGTGTGATGTTTTATGTTCAAAAAGTAGCATCCATTGCTTACTTTTACAGTTGTTGTCCTACCCATGATATTGTGAGTAATCAATTGTCTTACAAACAAACAACAATTTTTGAAAATGTTTGGCAATGTTTTTCAAGGGTCAATGAAGGAGGGGTGGAAGAAAGGGGTCAAAGTATGTGTTTTCTTATGCAATTTCCATTTTCAAGGCAAAAAAATAATGGGAGGAGGAGCCTCCCTAGAGGCTGCGATATTCTTGGGAGGCTCCTCTTGCCAATTTTATTTGGGCCATAACTTGGTCAATTGGACTCCAAATATGGTCATGTTTGTAGTCAAAACGATCGGAATGATGTGAATGAATACATTTATCATGTTAAAGTGTCAAAATTCTACATATTTAGAAAGTTTATACTTATCTTTGTTTCATGAGAGTCGGACCTTATCAAACTCTATATTTAAGCATGACCATGGATTTTTCTCATATAGAGTCTGGGTCCTTGGTTTCCTCCCTCCATTCTAGGCCTACCAAATGGCAATTAAGGTCACAACAATGCATAACCCATTCTAACTGGCATTTGGTCTTAAAGCACTTGTACCCACTAGAATCCTTGTAATGAGTCTAAGAGTGCATGTATAGCACATGAATGGCTAAGAAGAAGCCATGGAACTTGGTCAAAAGAAATGAAGCAAAATCCTACAACATTCATTATGGGCAGAACCCTATGAACCAAAAAATGCTTTGAAAATGGGACAATCACTTTGGAGGACCTAGATGAAAATGAGCTACTGCAGTGGATCAATGGATTGAAGGTAAATGTATTCTAGCCACAGTTGATATTTGCTTAAGCAAAAGTCATAGAGAAAGTCCCAAAGGAGAAAATGGAAGCCATCAACCCAAAGGGGCTGCTGCATGTCAAATAAGAATTAATGGGTGACCATGCAGAACCATGACTAGGGGGAGTGCCGAAATTGGACACAAACTCCCAAAAAAATACAACCTTAATTGGTCAAGATCTCACATGAGATCACCTAATCATAGTAAGCAAGGGTGTCAAGAGTAGTGTAAACTAGCCTTTAATACAACGTTGGGAGGGCAAGCCCTAAACCCACACATATCTAATCCTATAGGGGTAGGAGAGTTCATTTTTCACATTCCCAAGCTTAGCATGAGATTTTATTTCTTCATCTAGAGGACCACTCTATCCTACATAGGCTAATGGTTGGTATAGATCTAGATCAGAGTAGACTAGATTGCCATAGAGGAGATTATTTGAATTTCTCCAAGTTGCCAATCTAAGAATTGCCCAAAATTCCCGACTAATTCCTACTCGGAGTCAATCCGTATGCTCACATATGGTTTCACATCATCACATTACCTAAAACCTCACGTTCATCAATGTAGTGAGCAGACTTTAGAGTGTTCAGAGGGATTGACCGATTGTTTAGTGGTCAAATAGCACATGATTTGATTTCACACACACATGCCATCATTATAAAACCCATTTGGCTATTTCACGGCATTGTGCACTTTAGCCTCTTGGATATTCTCGGCATCGTTTGCCACAAGCCTTGTAACAGATCAGACTATATATTATAGTTTATCTTCACCGACAGTTCAGATTTCACTTGCTACAGTTAGTGTTTTGCAGTTGATTTAGATAGTGATTTCACACACTTTGAGTACTTTTCTTGCACCATGTCTATGACTAGCAACCTCAATCTAGAGTCATCTTCTAAGTTCAACTCCAATCACAGCACATAGAAATACCAAATGGAGACCATTCTTGTACTTCAAGACAAATGGGAGTATGCCGATGGATCTATACCTAGACCATTGGATGATCCAACCAGTAGTAGCTCTACTCCACCTATTGTCACAGCATCAGTAGCGAGATCTACAGTGGGATCCCCAACTACACAAATAGTTTTCGCACCTGTAGCAGATCCTGCCATTGCCCGAGCACAGGTAGAGCGCACAGGTAGAATGGGACAAGAAAGAGTTGACTAATCCTCACTGGCCCTAAGGTGAGGTCTCTGGATAGACATAGATAAAGGAGGCCATCTCAAAAGGCATGTAAGGAGGACCCCAGATGCCACAGACCCTCCATGTATTTCTCTAGGATGGGGGCTCCTCTTAGAGTCTTCTACCAATAGTAGAAATACAATTAGCCCTACCCTATCTTCTCAATATTGTCTTGGAGTTTCTTACTCCATATGGAGTTAAGAGCAAGGGAATCAAGACCAAGGAATAATGGGGTCTTAGACTCAATGGAGGGACAAAGGATCAGAGTAATTTTCCAACTAGGGTGAAGAAGAAGCATTATCCCAAATCCTTTTTGTATGAACAATATCACTCTAGGTGGCTACTTTGGTTATGTGAGAGAAAGCCCTTGCATGAGGTGTAGTAGGATCTAGGCAAGCAAATCTCACCATCTAGGGTAGGGTGCTCAGAGTAGGTGGTAGAGATGCCCTTTTCCTACCCTACCCGCATTGGTAGATGCTTCAAGTAGATGCATTGGCATGGAAGCCCTCATGGAGACAGTAGTGGCTTGAGTAGTAGGTGCTCCATGAGGTCCTTACCAAAAGCTTTGGTCCCTCCTTTAAACATCTCCTATGTCTTCTAGCTTGTAGCTCATGGAGAGTTGGACATACGCCCATGGTTGAAGTAGATAAGAATGGATAGGGTTTGCTAATGTTGTGATACTGAGGACCTTGAGACGATAGCACACTACCTACAAAGTTCTCTAAGGGCTCAAAGGATTTAGAAACAATCCCTCAAGATGGTGACCAAGATGTAATGCACCACTTTGGTTCTTTGCCCCACTACATGCTATGGTGATGGCTTTGACAAGACTTCACTTGGGGTATGGTAGCTTGGTTAACAGAGGGATGACATGATTTCCTCATTGAGATGGTGTCTCCAATCTATAGGATAGATGGTTTGACTTTCAACTACTTGGATGTCCATGACATGGCCCCTCCCTCTCACTAGAGACCTGATTTCTAAACAAAGTATAGTCTTTGGGAGATGGTGGCCAATATCATAGGCTAGAATATTTTGGACAATGGTAGCAAATTTAGCCTATAACCACCCTCATCAACCCATGACATGGCATCATCTACACATTGCAGCCCACTTGAGAGTAGGGCATGGAGGAATCTAAGAAGGAAGGTGGGAGTGTTTTTGCAAGGGCATGGTCTACAAGCATTTTACACACTCACAAATTGAGGAATCTGTTGGTTCTATAGCCCCCCACCTTGGTTGTTGGTGGTAGCTTTCAAAACAATTTAGGCAATGAGCTAGGGTTCTAAGAAGTAGGTTGCATATAAGCTACTTGTCCATTTTGGATTGGTTAAGTATACCATATGTGTAGAACAATTATTTGATGTTTTTAAAATTTTTTGGATATTGTATGTAGTGTAAGATGCATGCTTCATACAGACTTTAGCATTTGCAATGGTTTAATGGTCTCATTCAAGATTCCAATTGTGTAAATATTTTATCTTAGATTCAATTCCAAAATGTGTGGATTAGTTTAGACACCAAGTTTGTCAAAATCCGTTGAGAAATGCATAGTTACCAATCTAGAAAGTTAGCCATATGCAATATGTTCCCTGAACTTCTCAAAAAATGGCTTCTCCCAATCATGCATTGGCCCTTTATGGTGGATGTTGGTTGGAGAATGGATTGTGAAATCCATCCATATAGATAGAAAGGGAGTTCTCATTGGCAAGGCTTTCAATGCCTATTGCAAGATGTTCTTGGAGATTGGTGATGTGGACTTCAACAAGTTTGAGTTGTTGATTGGTGAAGGTGATTAGGAGGCTTCTCTAGGTTGGCTTAGTTGCATGGTGTTAGAAGAATTAGAGATGGTGATCTTGTTTAGAGCCTTTCAAGTAGAGACTTAGGATCTATAGGACAAAAGGAGGACAGGTGGTGAAACTATTATTCTTTTTTTTTCAAATAAAAGAATCTTCTATTAGATACTTGAGAAGACAATATAGATTAATGGAGGACATTTTTTATTTGAAAGTGCACTACTTGACCTTCCAACAAACCCAAGGAGGCAACCAAGTGAGAATCTTTGCTATGGTTTAGGGGTCTCCAATACTATGCCACAATTGTGCACATACATTTGAGGGCAAGCTAACTTTTTCTCATTTGTTCAGAAAGGCAAACTTTATGAAAAAATGTACTATGGACTTATGGAGCTAATGCATGGTGATCTTAAAACTTTATCCCACATTATTTATCATTTCGCATTGGTTCCTTTTAGAGGCATTACCTTGCAATGAGGCCCATAAGCATGTCAAATGTGGTTCTATTTCTTTTATCCATAAGATCAAGCCCACTAGAAAGCCATTTTTCCTTTTTCTTTTATCAAATTTTCCAAAATTTGACAGCTCAATTTATTTCTTCTACGCATGTAACCTATGTCCTACCCTATCACTATGTCACCTGAACATTCTCCCAAAATCCAAATTCTCCAAGAATCCAAGTCACTTACTAATTGGCTTCTTCCCCTCCATGTTTCATTTTAAAATTGTTTTCACGTGCTCCTTAAGGCATTTGCCCTCATGGCTCTTCATGCTCCTTAGGCTCTCTTGGAGTTGAAACGTGAACAGTTTTTATTCTTGTCACAAATCTTTCAAGCGAGTCCTTGTTTCTCTTCACAAGCTAGCTTAGAAATTGTTTCTCATTTCTTTCTTCACTTTCCTTATTTAAGATAAGAAACCACATGATGTGATATGGTTTATCATGGGTTGCAAGAGAACTAGACAGAGGCTGCAAGATAGGAAAGTTCATATCCTCAGTCAAGGTATGAGGAGGAGTCTGAAGGCCATGGAAGCCGATGATACAATTTCCAAATAGCCATACTTGCAACAAATGTAAAGGGAGAAATAATGCTAGGAGAAATTCCTCCTTACTAAGCAACTTCCCTTAAAGACAATAGATGCACCCATTCAAGTAGTGCCATCAAAACAAAGAATAGAAGCCGTGGTTTTGAGGCAACTACATCAGGTGAATTGGGGGACTAATAGGCTTGTGTCCTCATAATCTTTACCCTACACCCAAGGATTCATTGAATTTCCACTCTTCCAACGCCTTAGGCAAGATATCATGCTCTCTAACTTTAGGGATGGCCTTAACAATGTGAAAGGGGTGCATAGCTTAGATCAACTAGTTACAAAGAGGAAGTGAGGAAGTCATCACTACGTATGTTGACATTATTCTATCATAATAACACAAGAATTCTCCAAACAAGAAGGAATTTGGAGGTGACACAAGTAGTACAAGGAGCACATCATAACATGCTTGACACAGTGCATGTTAGTAGTCAATGGACTTGCAATGCTAAAATTTGGCTATCTTTTTTTCCCACAAACTGGTTAATTTTCATTTGCATCTTAGAAAATAGAGAGAGAGAGAGAGAGAGAGAGAGAGGGAGAGAGAGGTGGTTGGAATAACAACCAGTGTATTGCTTCTAGTTGGGGATCTATGTAATTGTGAGTGTTTTTAGTAGAAAGCTGGCTATGCATAACAATGGTCAGTCACTTGAGATTGTATGATTTCATAACTAGGCGCCAACACATAATTGGGTGTAGCTATTTTTTGTAAAGCTCAGGGTGATAATGGAGAGTCAATGTTCATTTGCTAGTTTTAGCCACCATTTTAGATGTGTTAGTTTGTAGAGGTATATTGTCTACTTCATGAGGTTGTTGCACGTTGGGGAGGCCTACAAGCAAGAGAGAGGGAGCTACTTGTCATGGAGGGGAGAAATAGTTGGAGAATCAAAAGGGGCCAATGGTTGTAGCCACTATGATGGTTGTTTGTTGCTATTATGCTAGTTTTCATTTGCATTTTATGAAATTTGGGGGGTGGGGGGTGGTTGATATTCAACCACCATGCTAGTTGCATTCGTGATGTGTTGGTTGAACACTATGAGAGAAAGTCATCTTAATACATGGACAATTACAATAATGATGGTGAAAATAGGCCATCATGCTGGCACTACCAATTAGTGAACACATGCATGAATTGTTACCATGCATGATCACAACCACCGCACGGTCTAATGCAAAGATTGAACTATAAAAATCCCTAAACATTACACAATTTCCATGATTCTTTTTATTTAACCAATTGTTTTATTGGTTTTCACTTGGCTTCCATGTGCCATGGCATTCAATTTGATTAATTGGGATGTAGACACTTATATAATAATGATGGAAATCGACCACTATGTTGGATCTAACGTAACATGACGGTAGTTAGGAAAATGATAGGGTGGAGGGTACCATCTAGGTGAAACGATGGTGTGGTGAGGATTAAGTGGTGGCCCTTAGAGTTTGATTAGGATGACTTAATGTCTTTGCTTTTTAGGCACTAAATTTGTAGCCAATTATTAAGTGGCAGCCTTTAGGATTAACTGGGATGACTTAATTTTGCTACTTTTTAGCCACAAAGCTTGCAGCCAATTAATTAGCCATGGAGCTCCTATAGCCACATGGCTACCATGATGGGATGACCATCTGATCCGCTACTATGGCCAGCAAAGTTTGCATAAAGGGGGCTCATTTCCCCCCTTCATAACAAGGTGCCACATTGGAAATTTTTTCTTTTAGTGCCTCTTCAAAATGACAATAGGAAGCCAATACTCATCGACTAGCAATTTCATAAAAATAGCCAATTGTTGGTTGTGGTGGTTGGGTAGGAATTAGCTATTTAAGTGCCATACAACCTCATTGACTCCACACTACTCACCCTTGTCATCTCCACATGATCCACCCTCATCGTCTCCACAACCCTCATCGACTTCAGGCTACTCTACCCTCATCTCCACAATCCTCATCAACTTCACACTGCTCCACTTACTCAACCCTCCTACTACACCTCCTGCTCTACCCTCATCTCCCCCTCTAGATCCACCAAGTGCTATGTCCCACCTTAAACTCTAGCTTATTTTTTTCTTATTCCTAGAGCTATATCCTAATCAATGGATATTCACTCCCATGACCCTAGAGTGGGCCATATGGTATAGGACCTTAATTGGATTGGCAATCTACAATTCAGTCCATGTGAGGTCAGCATTTGAGTCCCACAACAATCAAATTATTTGTGGACACTATATGGGCCACATTCACAAGTGAATCAAGCCACATAAATAATATTGTGTAAATTTTTGCAATCCCAAGCAATGGATCGCGATCTTCATGAAGGTTGAGTTAAGTAGCTCACCACTTGAGCAGAGCATTTTTATGAAGTTGAGCAACTCAAGAACTTTCTCAAGTGAGCATTCTTGTATTGACCAAACACCTTTTGGTAATATAAGCTTGTTAAAACATACAAAATTGTTATGAATCGTGGTCTTATGAATACTGCATTCTTGTATCAGCAAAACATCGTTTTGTAAATACAAGCTTGTTAATATATGCAAAGTTGTTATGAATTTTGGTCTTATGAATACCTACTAGTCTTATTTGGAAAATCTCGAAAATGGTAAGTCAAAACATCGAGCGACTGCGTTCGAGCAAGCCCAAAGTTCGAGCGACACTTATGAGGAACTTTGTCTAAACCTGTAGGAGCAATAAATTTTTAGTAAAAATGGTTGAATCTACATGACACTATTACAAATTGTTTTGAATTATTTTTTGTATGATTCTTGGCAACTTACAAAGATTAAACTTACTATTGGATAACTCATAAATCCATGCAAGTCAGCAATCATTCAATGAATACCAAAGGGAAAATTCTTGGCAACATACAAAGAGAAAACCTATTATTCGATAAATAATAAATACATGCAAGTTAGCAATCATTCAATAGATACAAAAGGAAAAATGTTGCAATGTCTACACCTCGAGGCGCTTTGTACCTATAAATTAGAGCTTTGAAAGCTCTCTATCTAAGCATATTTTTTTCTCAAGACAACGTCAATTCTATCAAATCTCAGACTCTCTCACAATGGGAATTATGAAAACAAAGTAGACCTATCTCTCTCAGAGTATTAGCTCTCTCTCTTAATGTAAACCTTAATGAATGAAGAGAAATACTCACAAAGAACTCAAGCGATGAACGGAAATATGGATGGAAATTTTCTGTCAATGAACGGAAATTTTCTATCACTCATCAGAAGTGAAAGAACTCTCATTCTCTCAATCTCTCAATCTCACTCAATCTATCACAATCTCTCAGTTGGATCGCAATGCCTCAGTGGAAGGCAAGGGAGCTCTGATACCATGACAAAATATGAAGAGGGGAGAGGAGAAGAGTGGAGATGAGGAGAGAGGGCACAGCTAGAGAGCACACCACAAATGACTAACTGTACACTAGATTTAGTTGAAAATGTAGAATATATACAAACCCATTTAGGGTTAGGGGTAGGGCATCTAACCCTTTCCTTTATAGCACTCTATATGTGTTAGTGCTATGCACATGTAATCACATGATGTTGAGCGTCGTCTCTCAACAAGCCATCCTTCTCTAGAAGCCCTAGCTATAATGATGCTTTCTCACACAATCCAAAAAAAAACTTCGAGGAGCCAGGCCATCCTCCAACTTGCACCAATTGAAAGAGAAAGCCGTTGATGATGCACCATGCTCAAACCAACTGACATGAATAAGAAAAAGTGAAAGCCTTGGACAAGGCCTGCCCAACAAATAGAAGAAATGGCATCACCGATACAAGCTTAGCCAGGCAAAGAAGATAGTAGCAAGCATTGGGAAGACCTTGGAAACACCTTATGAGTGTCTCCCCCCAAATCTCTACAACCATATTCAATGGGAGAGAAAGGCAACCTCCATGTTTGTAGGCAAATTTGGGGATCAGAGAAGAAAGTGGAAGCAAGAGAGGCAGTGAGGGAGATGCTGCCTTGCCCATGGCGCTCTTGGTTGTTGAAAGGGTTTTGGATCCTTGACATTTCTTTTGTTTGATTTCACATGATTATGTGAAGGTAATTTAACCCAAAATTAGTGTAGAAGTTTTCAATAGTTTGACTCTTTTAAATTATCAAAAGTACAAAGTAATATTTTAAATTTTGAAAAGTTTGATTTTTAAGAGAAAATTTTAAGTAATCAATAGTTTTATATCTAATTTATCAAAAGTAAAAAGTTCTATTTTATGGGAGGTATACCAAATCACTTTTTTCCAAAAATATTTATAGTCTCGGTGTCAGTATAGGTGTCATTATTGCTGTCCAAATAGTCACGGGTGACCATGGCATATACCAATAGAAATACCAAGCCTATATCGATGATTATTGCGATGCATCTTTTGATGTCAACTTTGCTACTGATGCTCTAGTATTTTTCCCAATGAAATGTATTTTTCTAGTTCAAGAAAATGTTCTAAGTACCTAAACGCATTGCAAATAGATGACAAAAGTAGCCTTTTGTGTAGTAAGGTTTTGATACCAGATTATTGCGATGCATATTTTGATGTCAACTTGGCTACCGATGCTTTGATATTTTTCCCCATGAAATATATTTTTTTAGTTCAGAAAAATTTTAAGTACTTAAAGGCATTGCAAATAGATGACAAAAATAGCCTTTTTTGGAGTAAGGTTTTGATACCAGTTCTCTAAGTCATTGTAGAATCTCCATTCACAATCAGAGTTGATTCACATGTCACTCCTTCTCTTTCTATGCATAAAAACCTATCTTGTAGTCCACCCAAAGCAACACCTTTGTGTGTATGTTGCTATTTCAAATATAAGCTAATGCTAGATTTGGATCTAATGAACCAGGAAACCATTGAAGTTGAGTATTGCAAACCTATGTTAGATGGTAGAATCCTTGGTATACAACCATATAGCTAAAAGTAAAGGGATGCTAGCATCTTATATTGCACCAATTCTTTGTATGGAAAGCTACAAGATAGTATCTAGGATGCAAACCTATGTTAGATGGTAGAATCCTTGGTATACAACCATATAGCTAAAAGTAAAGGGATGCTAGCATCCTATATTGCACCAATTCTGTGTATGGAAAGCTACAAGATAGTATCTAGGATGCTAGAGAATCCCTTCAAACTTACAAGAGTGCTTTAATTGAGAGTACTAAGGATGCTCCTACCTCCACATAGCTCTACCATTCTATATTTGTATGCACAAATCTACGATGGTAAAATGATGTGGAGATAGGAAAATCCTTGGAAATAACTAAAAGCCCTCATTTAAGTTTGAGGAGATTCTCTAGCATCCTAAATATTACTAGTCCATTTCCAAGGTTTAGTATATCATCACCAACTATGCATCCAAGATGATAGCATCCATTGCATGGGATGCTAGCATCCCTTGTGTGGGAGGCAAAGATTCAAGGAAAACTTGTAAACATCCCTTGTGTGGGAGGAAAAGATTAATGAAAAGCTTGTATAAGACAAGCATCCCATAGGAACCATATTGACAAATAAAAAATAAGACAAGATAAAATCATGCAAACAAAGGAGAGGAGACATCCCACATTCTTGAAAGCCACATAAAATGGATCCATGATTTTTTTTCCTCGAGTCAAGGTACATTCCTTAACTTCAATCTCCCATGAGTTGTCAAAATTTAATTTACTCAAATGTGCTCTTATATCTGTATGAAATATTTATGCTTGTTAAAAAGCGATCTATGAAATTATGGATTAAAAAGATACAAAACAAAAAGCTAAAAATGAAATATATATAAGATTTTAGGAAAAGAAATTGTAATATTCTCTTCGAGTATAGAAGCCATTTTTTGGAAGCTGCTCACACCAAAATAAATTTGATAATGTCATCATCTCATAGACCTTGCACATTTTTTCAAGTAGATGGCTACACATATGTGGCTAGAGGCTTGATCATTCCACTCGTTTCTTTGTGCCTTGAGTCATGGATATTCTTATCCCATGTTGAAAAAATGGTATCTTTATGAGTCCCCTTATTTTAATCTCCTCCCACTTTGAAAAGATGGCATCAATCAAGTCCCAAATATCACGTGTGAAATGCCAACCAAAACATGCTATCAAATCCTTTTTGTGAATCTTGTGGGTTGATTTAATCCTTCATGGTTACAATCAAGTTGGTCTTGACAAATCTTCAATATTTAAAGCATGTGTGACATTGCTTCTCACTCAATCCAAATGGTCATAAACTTTTTATGAAATAATTTTGTTCTTCAATCAAACACATGGAATTTCTAAAATCATCCTCAAGGTTATGGTCAAAGCCAAGTCACATTGCCTTTCTATCCATGAGACTTGCATATGCCAAGCATGTTCAAGTTTTATAAATGGGGCAATCTAGATAAGACGCTATTGAGACAGTGTTAGACTTCTCTGTGCCTCTACTAGTTGAGATGTGCCAAGGATAATATGCATTGGCATATTGGTCTGGATCCATTACTATAAGCTAATGGACAACCTTAGCATCTCAATTTTGTCTCCTAGAGCTTGTGAAATGTCAAACGTCTATTGGACTCAAATTCTCCACCTTAAGAGGTTAAGAACATATGGTAGGATCAACAAGAGGATGGTGCACATGTATGATATATTTTTAAGAATCAATTTGATTCACTAGGTTTGATTTACATCTTTTATCATATTCAAATTTGCACATTCTCAATGGTTTTGTCCCCAATGTCTTCATGTAAGTCAATGTCCTCATCAATAACAATAGGCTCACTTTTATCCTCCTCTTCCTTCTTTGCCCATTGCCCAAGCTTGGACCCGTATCTTGTTGTGGTTGGTGGAATTGTCTCAACTTACATAAGCTCAATGATTCCAAGCAAAAAAATATTTCAATTGTTTCTAGAAGTGAGATCCACCACTACAAACATGTCCTTCCTTACTACACATTAATTTGCAAGGACTCAACTTCCTAAAATTATATTGCAAAAATTATCCATCAACTGTAAAGCTAAACCAAACATGCCACATGTTATATGCTTATGGGGCACCTTTCAACCTCTCACAATTTCCTTGCAAGACATGAGGAGTTTGAGCTAGAAAGATCACATATTCCAACACACCCCCATTGGCCAAACACCAAAGTATTGCCTAACCCACATGGGGCTAGGCATATTAAATTCAAAACCCTAGAGAGGTAACCCACACAAGGTTCAACGACTAATGTCAATGGGACCACCCACATAGGGAAGCCACAAAATGTGGCCATCCACATAAGACAAGGCCAACTAGGAATCAATGCTTATTGTGCAGTCACCAATCACAACACAAACACTATGGCTAGAGAGCACACATGATTCACCACATCCCATCGATGTGCATATTCTTTCTTTTTGCTCACACCAACAGTTGTCAGTGCACAAAGCACAATCCATCAAAATTCATGCTAGCAAGTCATAGTTTGTACAACAAGTCCATGCTCCGATACCATGTAGAATATGCATCCAAAAGCTACCAAACATCATGATCAAGTAGTGGTGGGTGTGGGGTTCCCAATCCTCCTCGCTGAAGTCTAGTTGCACAAGTTTGTTCACTATCCCACAAAGCTAGCGGGATGGCCCAGGAGGGGAAAAATTGCCCAAATATATCCAAGGTTCACATGATTACATGAATATATATGGGACTATTCATGTACCCTAATGCCATGTGTTGTACATGCAAAATATATGCATGTGGTGCATTTTAAGCCCTCTCGATTCCCTTGCTTGCCACATGAGGGGTATGGGCCAAAAAAACCACATATCCCAACACTACAGATGTGCCAATTCATGTGTTGCATATACTTTATATATAGAGTTTCCACTTTGAAACAATCTATTCTTAAATATCCCAAACTTGATGGCCTATTCGCATCAATGCATTTTTCATAGCTTTGATCTCAACTAACACAAAATCTACATGAACTTCTTGGTCATCCATCAACTCATGACTTTGTTTCTATAATCTTGGAAAGCTATAATCTACTGAGATCAAAGTGTATGGTCTACTTGTAATGGACTATTCTTATCTACCAAAGCATCCAACTATATTTAAAAATTCATTTGCATTTCATTCAGCAAAGCCTTTATTTAAGTGAAACTAGTTAAAGCTCAAGGGTATTGTCTACTTGTAAAGGACTATTCTAAAGGCTCCTCACCCACGGGGGGTTCACTCCTTATAAAAGGGCCATGTCACCATTGTGCACGAATGTTGCCACTTGGGTTAACCAATCATCTTCACCCGAACACTGTACAATTGTGTTAACCAATCATGAGCAACACACATTGAGCACTTGTGAGTTAGCAGTTGAGGAGTGAGAAAAACTAGAGCATCAACATTAACCTATCAAAGCATCTAATTATATAAAAAAGTTCATTTGCATTTCATTTAGCCAAGCCTTTATTAAAGTGAAACTAGTCAAAGAACTTTGAATTCCATCTTGCTCAATTTGCAAGGGTTTTTCAAATTGGAGATTCAGGGACTCCTTTGAGGGATGATTTGTGTTGCAAAACCACCCTAAGACTTTGTACTATAAACTCCATAGATACTATAGCTTCAAGACCATTTACTGTGGTCACCTTGGATACTATTATGAATGCTCATAATTCAAAATGAAGCTTCTTATCCCAATCTATTTTGTCCTTTGAAACTATCTTCTTCAAAATATTGAGTACAATTTTTTTAAACTTTTTGCTTACCTATTAGTTGGTGGATAATAAGTCATTGATTTATTGCACGAACAATCATATGCAAAGTTGTCAACTTGGTAATCATCTTATTCAAAAAAAATTTGCTCTATTTGCATCTTTGTTCTTGTCTTTAAAGTCAAAATCTAGATCTACATTGAATCTTGATTATTGCCTTTATCTAAATCAAACTCGTTGTTAGAATCATGTGCTTTCTTCTTTTCTGGTGTCTTTGTTTGATGGAATGCCAAATCATCTTTTTGTTATGGTCACTACTTCCATCAAGTCATCAAGGTCATTTGCACCTACCAATATATCTTAGCCAACTATAACAATGCATCAGTTTTTGTTTAAACCTTTGCAAAAATAATCACCCAATTGTTGCTGATTTGGTCCTTGTGCGAGAGTGAGGCTCTTAGATTTTTAAACTTCTAGGCATAGTCCTCTACCAATAGATCCTCTTGTTTCATACAACTTAATTTTGTCAATAATTTTTTAGGTCTTTTTTCTTTTTGAAACCTTCCTAAGAAAGCTAATCTCTGATAGCAGAAGTGAGAGATGGGGAGAGAGAGAGAGAGAGAGAGAGGAGGGCACACGATATAGCTACATGTACACTAAGTTGTATTGAACAAGAACATGAAGGTATACATGTGAGAACCCCTTAGGGTTAAGGTTAGGGTTTGGCCCTAATGCCCTAGAGGTATGGTGCAATTTACACCATCCTCAACATCCCCTCTTAAATTGCACTAGCTAAGTAGAGGGTGCATGTACAAGACCTTTTTGTGGATTTTGTTTGGTGCATATGATAGTATCCAAAACTGAAAAGAAATCAGAGTAGTATGTGCGTATGTGAGTGCAGTGACTACGTAGCAGAACATGTACAATGAGTACAACTTATGATCCTGTACATATTGTTCACTTCCCCCTCTTAAGTTGTGGGTCATCCTTCAACTTTGGGAATAAAACCCAGTAGATAGGCCAAAAGGAAGAGGAAGGAAATGTGCAGAAAATAAAGTCCTCCTAGATCAAAGCTAGTGGATTGAAAGTGATTGTGTGAATGACTGTGTGTATGGTTGTGTGCTAAACATGTCAAGGCTGAACATGTCATAAGTTGCCATGGAGTGTGCAACTACTTTGTAGAAGAGGCATCTAGATGTGAAGCTAGTCGATGTAGCTATGGAGATGTCATCCTGTAGGTTGTGACAGACAAGAGTGTCACAAACCCAAAAGAGCTGACATCAATGTTGAATGTATGCTGCAGTAGTGTAATCTCTATCAAATGATGCAGGGTTGAAGAATACATAGTCAATGTGGATAGAGTGATCCAGGGGCTGAAAATATGGGGCCGAAGGTGCAAGTATGATACGCTGCTCTATTGATGAAGAGGCCCATAAAACTAACAAGGTATAGGAACCTGTCCAAACCTATATGCTCAACTATCATGAGTTAAAGGTTGTTTGATGTGTGCATGGCTAAACATCCATCGGCATGGGATGCATCATCTGTCAAAGGCTCATCAAGAAGGAGCTGATAGTATAAAGGCCTAGAAGCCTAAAATACAACTTTGAATGCATAAGATATCCTGAGGCATATGAGGTGCTGAATGCTGATGTAGGGACTGATTTAAAATCTTGGATCAAACCACTAATATGCATCAATTATGGACTATATATGACAGCCCCATAAGTGCATGGCAAAACACTGAGTCTCCCCAGGTTGCGCTATGGCTAAACCTGATGATGTCCACTACATTAGGGCAAGACCGCACTGATGCATAAATGTCCTCATGTTGAGGAATGATCTATTGATCAAAGGTGGTGATAACTGGGTTGGTGAAATGCGGCATAATAGAGCTGATGTTGGAATGTCTTGTAAACTGATTTGTTGATCTTTACTGCTTGTGGAAACTTTGTCCAAGGAGATGATGTGCTCCGTATCAGAGCTGAAAGCATCAGTGATAGATGTTGGAATGGAATCACTTAAAGGCTAAATTCGTTGTGGCATGTATCTCCACATGTGACTAGAGATGTGAGTTCCTCGTACTGAAGAATTACCTGCTAAATGATTGCATGATCACTAGTGAACTCTTGCTGAGTATCTGCATCGAATGTGATAGTAGATGGAGGTGGATCCATGCATGAAAGTTATGGCTATACATAATTGAATTAGACTTTGTTGATGTAGATGAGACTGCCTCATACTGAGGGCTTACCATAAAATTTTCCTCATGTTAAGGGCTTATTGCTAAATGTGCATCGTATTGAGGGCTTACCAAGAAGTGTGCCTCATGTTGAGGGCTTAGTGAGGAATGTGCATGATCAAAAGGTGTGGGTGATCCATGCTAATATCTGAAACATCTGCATCTGATCTGTCAAGCCCAATGAGGCTCGAATTTGGATAGACTGGTACATACCTTATGGAAATAAATGGTCGATGTAGGTTCTCTTTCCATTCACAGATCTCATCCAAAGTCATGATTGGTGTATCATCAACTATGTGATGTGAAGAGCTCCATGCTAGAGGTAGTCTCGTGCACTGTGCAAGAGGCTTACCCATGTATCAGCGAGAGTGTCTACCCATGAGAACACTATGTGAGAGCTGCCATTAGGGGGCTTATGCTAAATGGTCAAATCCAAGTCATGTGAGAACAATTGTATGCCAAGGATCAGGCTTGCAATGAAATGATGACAATTACTTGTCAGGTGTAGCCAAGAGGCTATACAAGGCTGATGTGTGTGTGTGGGAACCAATGCCAAAAATAGTCAATGAAAATGACTGTACATGGGTGGCATGTGAGCATGCAAATATATAACAATCTTGAATTTGAGAGAGGGATAACTCTGCCAAGTGTCACCAATCGTGATGAACTTCCGAATGCCAAGAGAACTTAACAAGTGTCAGATGTGTGAAAGTGTATACTGATGATAGATCCGATGCGATTGAAGCTAGTGGGAACTAATCGAGTAATGTGGCAATGGTTGACTTGGCTTGGTGGAGTTGAATCTCATGTATGGAAGTGCTAGTCTATAGCTAGACTACATGTTGAATCGCAAAATGCAGCAAAATGATTTTATCTTAATTCTTTTTATGTGCTGGGTATGCTGCAATGGATCAAGAGGTGGTTTCGATGATGAGTATTTGATGATGCTGAATGGTGGAAATGTCAAATGTCATATTTGAGGTTTTCAAAGCATAGAGCACAATATGGCGAGCAATTTTGCTTTTTGGAGCACTGCAAAATTTCTTTTGGATCAAAAGTTACGGCCCCCGAAATGATAGCCAAATTTTAATCACAAGAGAGGGCAAAAATGATGAGGTGGCACATGTGATGACATGGTAGTGAGAGGTCACATGCAGCTTACAACTGTTCCTATGAAGAGGTAAGTGTGCCCAAGAGGAGGCTCTCCCATGTGGCATGTTGAGGTCTTCGTTGATTAGCTCTTAACATGATGACTTGGCACTACTGACTGGATGCTGAATGGGCAGGTTGAGGTGACATGGTAAACAATTGGATAGATGATGTGGTAGTCTTGATCATGTGTAACTTCCACCTGGGCTATGATGTGGTGATCTTCCACATGTCATCTACACTTGGCGTGTATCATCTGATCAAGCACAATGTGCAAGATGTCGGATAGCTCAACACCATCACGACATCAAAAGAAGCATGGGACATGTTCGCAGCTCTCTATGAGTCCAAGAACACTTCTAGGATTCTCACAGTGAGAAACCAAATCAACTAGAGTTTCTGCAATAGCAGCGAAACTGGTCATGCTTACGCACTCAGGATTAAAGAGTACAACAATCAACTCGTAGTAGTAGCAGGAGAGACTATGAGCCCCTGCAGAAATGGTTCAAGTCATTCAGAATGGACTACGAGAGGGATACAAGAATCTAGTCTAGAGTATTGCCACCCAACAACAAATTCTGACACTGGAAGAACTTCAGTCAGTTTTACTTAGTGAAGAACTCAAGACTCAAGCCATTCATGCATGCAAAGGTCATTCCAATGATCAAGCATTCACAACTTCAGATAGAAGCAGAGGCAGAGGCAGTGGTAGATCATTCTAGAGAAGCGGTCATCATCAATAACAAAGTTAGCATCAAAGTCAGAATCAGTATCAGCATCATCCTGAGCAACATCAGCATCAACAAAGAGAAAATCATTCCAATGGAGGACGATTCCAAGAATGAGGGAATGCATCCATCAACATGTAAAACATCAAGTGCAACTACTATCATAAGTTTGGAAACTATGAAAGAGATTATTGCAAGAAGCAGTACGACTAAAGCGGTCAATCCAGCAGCAATCAAGGGAATTTTTGCGAAAGAGAAAATCATCATGGTGGACATTCTAGTCACAATAATTATGCAAATAAACATGGGAATATGTTTCTTGCAAATGACAAAATGCAGAACACTCATACAATGTACCTAGACGTTGATACAATTCAAAAGAGGATTTCAGTTATCAAATCAATCAAGCAGCTCAGGATCCTTGGTACATCAACAATGGTGCATCATCTCATATGACAAAGCATCAAGAATGGTTCATAGAGATGAAACCATTAGAAGGTCAGAAAAATGTCATCTATACAGTAGATAATACACCAAATCCAATTCAAGGGACAAGCATTATCCCTATGAACAATTTCACTAGTACGAAAGGATTGGTGAAAGATGTACTTTATGTTCCAAAGCTCAGCAAGAACCTCTTGTTAGTAGGTCAAATGATGCAACACAACTATTGAGTCATCTTCGATGGAGATGAATGCACTATTAGAGACAAATCTAGAGGATTTCAGCTAGTAGAAAAAGCAGTCAAGAAAGGACGCTTGTTCAAAATGCTAGCTATGGTTCCAGATTTGTATGCCAGTTAGCTCAACTGCAATAGATGCCACTATCCGCAAAATGGCACAAGAGATATGGACATGTCAATTTCAAGAGCTTGACAGATCTCAGAAATCAAAATATGGCAATTGGGATTCCTAAGCTACAGCTTCTTGGAAAAGTTTGCAAAGCATGCTACTTTGGTAAACAAAAGCAAACCAACTTTGATATAAACACCTCTCGAGCACGAGGTATTCTTGATTTGATATGTACGGATGTATGGGGTTATGCCGAGACCCGCAACATCAATGGTTCACTTTACTACTTGACTTTTATCGATGATTGCATCAGATATTGTTGGGTCTACTTTTTGAAAGAGAAATTTCAAGTCTTTTCAGATTTCAAGAATTCAAAGCCATGGTAAAAAACCGGACAGGTAGAAAGATAAAAGTCATGAGATCAGATAGAGGAGGTGAATACATGTCTTTAGCATCCATGAACTTTTGCAGAAGTCACGACATTTGAAGAAAATTCACACATGTAGATACTCCTTAGCAGAATGAAAGAGCTGAAAGGAAGAATGGTACTTTAGCAGGCAGTGCTAGAAGAATGTGTAGTGAGAGGCATCTTTCGCATCAGCATTGGGAAAAAGCAATAGCCAGTGTAAACTACTTGCTTAATTGGCTTTCGACCAAATCGATTCAGGAGGTGAGACATTATGAAGCATTCACTAGACACAAGCCATGCATTGGCATCTCTGCATATTTGGTTGCATAGCATATGCCCACATACATGATGACCATTGCAAGAAAATGGATGCAAAGTCATGCAAATGCATCATGGTTGGCTATAGTGAAGAAAGCAAAGAATACAAGTTGTATGATCCCATCAACCGTAAGGTCATTATCTCCAGACATGTAATCTTTGATGAGAAATCAATATGGAAAACCTCAAACACACAGGAGATAGACGTACCGATTTCATAGTCATCTACAGAAAAGGTTGATAAAGAAGCGCAAGAATTGCCAGAAGCACCCCAAGCAGAGCTATAGCAGCTCAGACAGTCTACTAGGGAAAGAAGACCTCTAGCCAGATTGACATATGCTCAGCAAGGCAAAGCAATTCAGGTTGAAACCACCAACTATGCTCTTATGATTACCATCATGGCTACAGAAGAGCCACTGTACTTTGAAGATGCAGTAAACAAGCCAAAATGGCAAACTGCTATGAATGAAGAAATGGATGCTTTGTACAAGAATAATACTTGGGAATTATGTGACTTTCCACTAGGAAAGAAGGCCATATCAAACAAATGGGTATACAACGTGAAGTACAATCTAGATGGAAGCATTCAAAGATACAAAGCCAGACTAGTTGCAAAAGGATTTGCACAACAATATGGTCAAGACTATGATGAGACTTATGCTCCAGTAGCAAAGATGGATTCCATACAGTTCTTGATATCACTAGTGACACTCAATAGATGGAATGTGTACCAGCTCGATGTCAAGAATGCATTTCTCAATGGTTACTTAGATGAGGAAGTCTACATGCAACAACCAACAGCTTATGTTGAACCACGAAAGGAGAATCAGGTTTGCCATCTCAAGAAAGTCTCTACGGCTCTTAAAGCAAGCACCCAGAAGTTGGTATAGCTGAATCGACAAGAATTTTGCTAATCTGGGATACATGAAATCCAATGCAGATCATACTCTCTACTACAAAGTTCAAGGGGAAGGCATTACTATTGCACTTTTGTACATAGATGATTTGATTGTGACCGGAAGCAAGAATAGCTTCATCAAGAAATTGAAACAAGACTTATTTGCAAAGTTCGACATGAAAGATCTTGGACTTATGCACTATTGTCTTGGTATTGAGTTATGGAGAGATTCAGACAGCACCTTTATGAGTCAGCTCAAATTGCAAGATTGCAGCCACTCCCATGGAACAGAGTTTGAAACTTACAAAAGATTCAAAAAAGCCTACAATTAATGACAGGTACTACAGGCAGCTCATCATAACTCTTATAGATATATGACTGTCACATGGCCAGATATTTGTTTTGCAGTAAGTTCACTTGCACAATTTATGGCAAATCCAAAACAGTCTCACTAAAATGCAACCAAAAGAGTCTTGATATACATCAAAGGTACATGATAGAGAATATAGAAGAAGTCATCCAAGGTTGCATGGATGCTGTGACGATGACTATGGCAAAGATCATAGGGATATGCATTTTTCCTTGGCCAAGGTACTATATCATGGTTGTTAAACAAACAACCAAGTGTTTCTTTGTCTTAAACTAAAGCAAAATATAGAGCACTCACTACAGGTGTATGTGAGGCTATATGTCTCAAAAGACTATTGTCAGAAACAGATTACTTTGATGAATCAAAGCCAAGAATCAAAGCCAACAATAATATACTATAATAATCAATCAGCTCAAGCATTGGCCAAGAATATAGTATATCACTCTAGGACAAAGCACATTGATGTCAGAGAGCAGTTCATTAGAGAAAGAGTGTTACTTGGTGACATCACACCATAGCATTGTGATAGCAAAGAGAATGTTGTAGACATCTTTACCAAACCATTCGATAAAGAGCTTTTCGAGAAACACTGACAAGCTCCTGGTTTGACTCAGAGGAAGGACATTCCCATTAAAGGGGTGTGATGGAATGTAATGCTTAGTCCTTCTTCGATTCCCTAGAATCATCATCTTGAGGGAAGGCCTACTTCATGATGTTGATCTTGAGGGAAGGTGTTGAGAGATCACACTCAACATCATGTGATTACATGTGCTATGCACTAACACATATAGAGTGCCATTAAAAAAGGATGTCCTAACCCTAACCCTAAATGTGTGTATATATTCTACATTTTCAACTAAATCTAGTGTACAGTTATTCATTTGTGGTGTGCTCTCTAGCTCTATCCTCTCTCCTCATCTCCACTCTTCTCCTCTCCCCTCTTCATCTTTTGTCATGGCCAAGCAAGTAGCATATACTTATTCAAACCCTTCAAAAGTAGTTTTCAAAGAACTACGGGTTTTTTGGGGTCTTATTGTAAGGGCAAGGATCAAGAACTTTACTCTCCCACCTCAAGGTCTAGCATTGGCATAGAGTAGTTTTTTTAGAGGCTTCAGATCGAGGTGTCTGTCACCTCCTCCATGGTCTTTTGGTTGTAGATGGAGGTTTGGGATTGAGCTTGCTCTCTCCTTTGCTATAAGATTGGGTGTTTTTGAATGGATAGAGTTACATGTCTATCTTAAACAAAAGAGATGTGATTATGCAAATACAAGATAATGGGCAAAGGAAGAAAAGCTCTAGTGTCCATAATAAATTATTCAAGAAGTATTGATTACATCAATATTTTCAATCTGAACAAAGTTCTACATTCCAAATATATCTACTTTGAAGCTCTAGTTCTATCCTTAGGTCTCTTATATCCTCAAGATCTATAGTAGCTAAAATTTGATCCTCTAATGGTGACAATGCAATAAAAGCAATAGAAGATGTACTATCCATGGATCAGTCAGAAGACGATGGATCATCTTCTAAGACTTCTTCTCCTAGACCAATAGTAGATGGATCAATTGGAAACATTGGCATCCCCATATCCACATCTCTATGCTCAAAAGACTATTTGGTTTGGTGGGTAGCAACTTTGACCACATTCTAGCATCTTCGATAAGAATGATTAGGATGAAAGATCACTTGTGTTTAACATGAAAATACCATTATTAATAAACATACAAGAAAGTCTTCCAAGCCAATTCATGATGAAATTATCCATTATTATCTAGCTAATGACATGACATGCCATTGGGGAGAAGAGCAAGGTTTCTTGAATATGGTTGTGTCCTATGTCTTTATCAAAATATACTCCTTATATGGCTTCTTTGTTTATTTTCGCCTCTTTGTCTCTCTAAATCCATTTCTCGCACATGGTTGCTATTGAGAATACAAAAGTTATTTACCTTGTCTGTCAACTTGTAATTCCTTTTCCTTGAGCAATCTCACATCTTTAAAGTTCCAAAGGAGAGGCATACCAAGATCCATGCTCATAAGAGACTCCATGATTTATACTAAGGACTCTTCCACCAACCAACTTTTTTCCATGCTTCTCTCAGGTCTTGCATTTTGCCTATGGATAGTTGCATGGCTACTTCATCCCCCATGTGCACAAGAAAGTGCACTTGGATTATCATAATTCTTGAGGTAAAGTGCTTAGTGTCAAGCACATGGCTTTGATAGAGTCCACCCTAGCTTGTTTGATGCACAATAAAAAGATCTCCTTTATATATATCCATCTTTTAATTTGCACAAAATAATTGCTCATGATCTGATGCATAACAAAGTAAGTTCCTCGAGCTTCTCATTGCAAATTGCTTTGTCATTGCTTCGTCACACTGATGTGTGAATCCTTTGTCACTAAATTGGATTGCCTGGGAAGATAGTGAGTCCCCCAAGAAATGAAGTGCTTTATTAACTCGCTTTTGAGTACTTTATGAATTCTTTTCGAGTGTTTTAGAACTACTTTGTCACTACTTTGGGGACTTTTGTATCAATGTTGTCATTGATTTTGAGAGCTTTGTCACCGATTCATGAATGTTTGATTGCTATGTTTGCATCAAAAGTGAGAATGTATGTTTGAAAATTGACGTGTTAATGTTTCCTTTTATTGAAGGGAAACCAGACCCTTTGAATAGAATTTAGGTAACTAATAGAATGTACTCAAAGAATGGGAATTCTAGTCAACATTCTAGCTTTGAAACTTCAAGATGTAGTGTAGATAGTTGACTACAACTTATTCCAATAGTAGAGAACTTCATATAAGGAAAGAATGTAAAACAAAAAAATCTAAGAATGTCATCTAAGAGCAAAAGGAGCTTGTATTTCATAGAATTGTAGTTGCGAAATTCTCATAATAGAGAATAAGATTTCATAAAGGAAGTACAATCTTTGATGTATTCAAATGATCTATAAAGAGTCATACAAAGTTCATGTATACACGTTCTTGGAAAATGATAGACAATTTCTATTCTATGACCCTTTACATCTGACTGCTCAGAATTCAACTATTAAAATCAATAAACACATGATGAATGTGCAAGCCTAACACCTAGCACACCCTCTGGGCAGGATTTAGAAAATGATGTAACTGAACTTACTTATTGTAAAAAAGAAGAATTTCACAAAATGAAGTTTTTACTAGCAAAAAAGTATTGAACATGGTCATGTTTCTCTACAATGGAGGAGAATGTTTATGGAGAAATATCAAGCTACATATTATCTACCACATAGTGCTCATTTTCATCTGTAGATCTCAATAACCTCAAAATTAAGCTCTTGTAGTGTTTTTGTGATCACCTCATTGTTCTACTGCTACTGCTCCTTGTGTGTCTTGAAAGCTAGAATGTTCTTTTTGAAGCTATTAAGCTAGCAAATCTCACCACAAGAATTAGCACCACGAAGCATGAGGTGGGAGGTTCCTAAACCCCCACCCCATAGCTGTGCAAGCCTCCCCACTATGCCAAAAAGCTAGAAAGATGGTGAGGAGGGACAACACCACTTGAATATATTCAAGAGTCACACGATTAGTGCATGTATATGGGATTACTAGTCAACATCTTGCACCTAAATTTCCTATTTTAGGAAACAGCATTCACAATGTCCATTGCATTTACATGGGCATGCTCTAGTGGTCCCTCAGTGATCCTCTCTCTCTCTCTCTCTCTCTCTCTATGTAAACTCTCTCCCTCATCATCCCCGTATTCTCTCTAGAATTTGAGGCTATAGCCAATAATTAATAGCAAAAGTTACCTCAAAAGAATTTTTCCACGCTTCACACATGATTTATAAATAAATACAACAATTCTTAGGTTGATATAATCTCTCTCTCTCTCTCTCTCTCACTCTCTCTCCTTCCATGCAACTTATTTGGATAAGCCTTATCCCTTTGCTCATACAACTCAAAGGACTTCTTTGGCTCATCCAATAGTATTATCCACCATGTTAAAGGAACATTTTTGATAATCACAAATTTCAATGTTCATATGATCCTCCTATCTGATGGATCTAGTATAATAAACTGTGATTTCATGGTTAGGATTCCGCTTTTGAATTCTTGGGATAGCTTCATGTTGGCTATCTTGTCAACCATTAGAACCACGCCATTGGTGGTGCAAAATTGTAGAGCTCTTGCCTCAGCAAAATTAACTTTATGCATTTTAGTATCTTTGCAATAGATATTATGTGGCACACATCTCCTTGGCAAGCGATTGGCATCTTTCAGTCTTGAACCAAAGCAACAATTCCATATGAAAAGGTATTTCAATTGTGCATACATGTGAGATCCACCATTGTACTAAACTATGATCAACATTTTGCACCCAAAGAATTTCCATTGCTTTTGAGTGGGCATGGTCTAGTGATTCTCTCTCTCTCTCTCTATGTAAACTCCCTCCCTTCTAGTATTCTCTTGTAGAACTTGTGCTAGCCAATAATACATAACAAAAGTACCCACCAAAGACTTTTCCACCCTTCACACAAGATTTGTAAATAATACAACAATTTTTAGGTTAAATGAAGCCCTTTGGGCGAAGATAGCTGGCATATTGATTAGAGCAAGATCACAAATTAGCACCTGTCTATTCGCATAGTTCGCTATGCTGCTAAAGTTAAAAACATTAAAACTAAGACTTTCAAATATTCCAAAATGATGATAAGAGCGAAAACATAGATGGGGGCTCATAGAAGACACAAACAATCCTAAGCCAATTTAGCCAAGCTTTAAGGTAAAGGATACTTGCAATGGTTCTCGTATATTGTACTAAGAGGTTGTTCCTGCGTGCAGCAAACTTGGCAAATTTGCCAGGTTTTTCTTGAGCTTCCAACATCATGCTTCTTGTTTCTCGCCAATTCGTAGTAGAAATATGTTCCGCTGGAGGCGGGATTTCCACCTCGCCACCCGGGCAAATAAGGGCATGGGGCAGAAATAGCCTCTGATTCCTCTTCTCCAACCTATGAAATCCATCCTCCATCGTCACGTAAGGCTTGGCGGGTTGACGAAGGGGCCCATTCTGTACTGGTTTTTGGCGCAGCATGGTGGGGCTTGCCAATGCCAAGCAACGATATGCGAGGGGTTTGGCAAATTTGCTAAAAGATCGCCATACGCGGAGGGCTTGGACACAAAAAAAGCATAACTAAAATTAGACTTTCATACTATGTGCCACTCTTTTGTGATCACCTGATGGTCGAACGTTTTAAATAGCATATCGTAATCCATATGCATTTCCACATGGCCGCAACGAGTCAGCAGAGACTAATCTACGCTAAGAGCGGACGGCTGCAAGAAGAATTTAACAAAAACTAAATACTGGATAACTGGAAGGTCAAAGGTACGTTCTTAGCCGCGACGTTAGAAAAACAATCCTTGCAACGGGGAGTAAAAACTATTCTCCTTACAGCCAGATTCTGCACTACTTTTCGAAGACATGCTTAGCGAAAGCTCAAAGAGCATGGTAATCCTTACGAAACAGCGAAATATGTCGGAGCTGGAACCATTGATTCGTTCGGGACAGCAAACGCAGGAGACGTTCAAGATATGCCGGGTGCCCTCAACCCCGCCAAATCCTTGCGTTTGTCCTTTGATGTCTGCGGTCAGGCGCGTCTAAGACTTTGTGAATATGATGAATCCCTCCATGTTTTCCCACAGCTTTCTTGAGCTTGGTACTCATATACTGTGACACGAACCTTAGCAACGTCAAGAGACGGTACTATGTTCAAGGAAGCTGTGGAAAAATATGCAAAGACTCCTCTCACTAATATGGTGACCCATGCCGTTGTGAGGGAAGAGGCAGTTGAGTAGCTTAGCCTTCTGATAGAATGACACCTTGTAATCGAGAGTGGCACTAATTTCTGTGGAAGCGGTGTTGTTGCTCTCAGAGGTATCTTACAGGCTTTCGTTGAGTGTCTACGCGATGGAAGTCTGCAAGAACGACACAGCGTGCTGGAACAGACAAACGACGCTTATAGACTTGCAGAAGCTACATGTGGAGACAGGAGCATGAGCTAGGGAAGGCATGTTCAAGGAATGAGTTGTCTGCACATGCTCTTCTCGTAGATAAGTGGCGTATGCAAGCGTGGCACCTATTGTTTGCGTTGAAAATAGACCACAGGCGCAGTGCATACTTGCGTATATAACTTAAGGGCATACAAAAACAAGGGCTAGGTGCACAGAATTTCAAACTTTATAGGAAAAAGCCTCTCCCTCCTTTGGAGCTCACGAAAAAGCTTTGCTCGATAAAAACGAGGCCACAACACCCAATTTTTCTAGCAGCAAGCTGGCCAGGAGTGGTCGACCCATTGCGTGTTAAATGGGAGACTTGGGAGTGTGAAGTAATCACCGATTTACATCTTCGACAAAAAGTAGCACACCCAGATAGTGTCAGGACGATGCTACTGTGGCACGGGAAGGTAACTTCCTTTAGTTTAGAATCTCTCATCTGGAGACTACGTATGCGCATGAACTGCAAAGGTGACAGACCCCAACTTCATTTCCGGTTCTCACACGTTCGGATTCTGGAACGATAAAGCACACTACGTAGGCGCGAACCAATCTCCGTTCTCACTTGAAACCCCGAAATCTTTCGCATGATCCAAATTCCAATCCATGCAGTTTCCATAGGTGAATCGTTTACGTAGGGAATCGGGATAGCCAAAGCAGACAGGAATTGATCAATACACGGAGAGGTGGCAGGGGCCGGCCGTGGACAGGCCGGCAGAGCAGGCGAGCGGGCGGGCGTTTCGACTTTTCTCATCAACGGCCTGCTTGCAGCTTGCTTCAGTGTTTCGAAAAAGACGGTGGGTGATCGCTAGGCAGGCGCGGTTTCGACTTTGACCATATGGATAGGTTGGAACTTGGCAGGCAGGCACGTCCGTCCTACCATGCGCCATGCGCCATCATCACGATGTCCTCACCCTCCTCCACGCCTCCCCTCACGCATGTGAAGAAGAAGCGGTCGCGCGATCGTGCCACAGCTCAGAGCTGGCTGGCAGGCAGGCTCTAGCTTGTAGGGCTCTGAGGTCTATCTATGTAGGCGGCATTGTCGGCTGCACCCTGCAGCTATTGTTCATGCATGAAGGTGTTTTCGGCGTTGTTGGAACTTGGAAGTTTCATGAGAGAAGCTTGCAATTATCCACGAAGTGCCTCAATAAGATTGAAGAGGATCTAAAACGAATGCCTTGGGATATAATCAAAGGGGGGGACAAGGAAATCTTCTATTTACAAATTACCACGTTACATCTTCTTCTATCTATTAGGGCTTGTTCATGCAAAGCATTTCGGTTTTTTTTTGCATTCACATGCTAATTTTCAGGTACATTTCACCGCCGCAATTGACACTCTCAGCCCTTCTCTTGCTTTCTCTTGAACCCTGTCCTTGGAAGGAGGGGTCTCTCACTCAATTGGTTTTTAACTAAGAGTAATCATTACAAAAGGGTCATTGTTTCCTTGGGTGTAGCCATTTTTGGTGAGGTTTAGGGAATTTTCTATATATAGGTATCTTGCATGACCCACAACTTATGCATTGCTCAACGAAATTTGGCAAGCTTTGTCTTTAAGTTGTAGTACGCATTCCAAACTTGAACATTAGACCAAAAAATTATGGAATAAGGATTTGGAATGAGACCGTTAAAGCATTACAAGTGCTATGTTACATGTCAAGCATGCATTCTAAAAACTATAGGATATAGTAATTTATTCAAAAACATCAAAATTCTGTTATGTACATACATGTAACCAAAGTAATCATTCAAAAGTACAATACATGAGCTTCTCCTTAACCTAAGGACACACCTAAATGAGAACATTAGGTATGGGTTAACGGGCCTCCAATGCTTCTCCAATGTTGTGCTAAAGTGATGCACACCAATTTGAGGGCACGCTCCATAACATTTTTTTGATCTGTTGAAAATAAAAAAGGATTGAAAATTTGGAATCCAAACTAGTAGAACTCTTGCATGGTGGTCTTAAAACATTGATAGTTGTTGATATTGGTATGTAGATTCACCCTGAAATGGAAGAAGTTGAAAATGTGCAATTTGTGCATATTGTGCAAAGATCTTTTAATAAATCCAACACTATTTACAATTTTAAATTGTTTCTTTTTCCATGCACTTTCTTGCTTTATGGCTTATAGGTATTGCCAAAGGTCATTGCATTTTATAATACACATGATCGAACCCGATAGTGTGCCCTTTGGCCTATTTGTATTTTGAAGCATTTTGGCCACATTATACTTCTTTGAAATATCCAATTCTATTGATGTGTATCATCGGAGGGGGGAAACCCGGCAGCTAAAATTTTTTCTAGTCCCACAAATTTTGAATTTTCACACCTCCCACCCATTGAATCTTGGAATATTAAGTACTTGCAACCTGGCCCCGCTCTGCAAACACCTTGCAACCCACATGTACCTTGACATGACCTTGCGTAGACTTTGGTTTGGCATAGTCTTCTTTCAGGTAAGTTGTTCTATTATTTTCTCGCCTCACAAGCTAGCTTCTCTGGGTCTATTCTGGACTGATCCTGGCCATGGCGTCAATGGCAACATACAGCTCGCCATGGCTTGCAAGAGAAGCAGATAGAGGCTACAAGATAAGAAAGTTGTGAAAAGCTTGGTCAACGCACAAGGAAGAGATTGTGGGTGGAGGAAAGCAATGGCACGGTATCGAAATAGCAAGGAAGACACTTTTGCAACATTTGCGAAGGGAGAAACAACGAGAAGAAAGAAGACTCCTTGTAGAACAACTGCAAGAAGAAGTTGCATATGCACAAATCGATCATTACCAGAACATGAGCTGTGGTGTCACGATTAGTGGGAGCATTCGAGGCAACAACATCCAGTAGCCCGGATATACTGCTCCTTAGTAATCAACCTGTCATGATAGAAGTGCTTCCATGTATCTCCTCTGTGATGGTGGCGGTGGTAGGCTGTCTCGACACGAGTAGGGTATATGCCCACGATCTCAAGCTGCAAGACGGCACAATTTGCGGAGGGGTTAGTACAAAGAAACGACCTCCTAATAAACTACATAAGCAATATAATTTGAGATCGATACTTACAAATTGGGCCTCCCATGATTCAACACCCCCTGCTCCAAAATGCATGCTTCCATATTGCTCCATCTAGATCCTTCGTGCCTCCACGTACTGCAGACTGGGGTCCTCCCTCGCTGACTTCATTGCTTTCTTCCAGTCATGCTTGTGAGTGGTGTGGGGCGGGCCCCTTGGTGGTTGACCTCCCTCGAGCCTGGTAAGCTCTGCTAGTGCCTGCCTCTTAAGAGAAGATCTTTTATTGCCAAGTATCATAACAATCTTTGACTTGGCCCATTTATCTGTGAACTGACAATTGGGGGGGTTAGGATATCTAGAGCGAACAGCAGCGAGGGTCTGATCAGCCAACCTCTTTGGATGGTCTTTGTAGTGGATAAAACAATCTCTGTAATTGTTAGCAATTACAGAGCGCATGAAGGCCATGATGTCCTTCCCCCGTGCATCCATCAAGATGCCTCCTGTCTGAGTGATGTCATAGAAGATCGTACCATCACCCGGAGGCACGTCCAAATCATCTGAATCATCATCGTCCCCACCACCACCCCTCCCAAAGCACTATGCCATGCATCCCCCATCGCTCTCACTGCTACTACACCTGCTACCGTGTCGTGTCGAGCTAGTACGCTGGCCACTCGTAGCTAGAGACTGCACGGGACTATGTGGACCACTCGTAGTTGGAGAACCGAGTCTCGAATGCACAAGAGTACGCCGACGGCTCTGCGAGATAGAAGGACCTCTTGATGGCATGGGGGAAGGGGCATAAGACGGCATGGGGGAAGGGGCATAAGATGGCATGGGAGAAGGGCCTCGATTGTGTAGCCGGCTGGGCTGTGCTGACTCCGCTGGTGTAATCTCAGCTGGTGTGGGGTGGTTTGGAGTCTGTAGTGCCGACTCCTGGGGGGTGTTTAGAGTACCCGTCATATACCCGTATAACTCCACAGGACTGGGAGGGTGCCCTAAAAGATTATTTAAGTCCCTAAAAATAGACTCCCGGAGATCAGGTGAGCCCGAAGAGCTTCCTGGCCACATGATGAACTGGAAAAAAGAAAAAAAGACGATTATTGATGAGATGAGAAGAAAGGGAAAGGGAAGAAAAGATTACTGTTGGAGCGTGTCTTTAGACGCGTCTGAGAAGTGCATCTATTTTTGCATATAACAGCGCATCTATAGACGCGACTGTCTGTGTCTGCAAATAGTCTAGATGCACCTATAGACGTAGTTTTAGACACGCACTGAGACGCGTCTATAGACACGCTCCGACACACGGACTATTCTAAAAAGTAGAAAAGGACATGCGCCCGACACAAAAACGTAACACTGATACCAAAATCATTCGTTTCTTGGATACGACAAAGGACAAATCCAAAGAGAGCAACTTCCAAAAAAGATCAACCGTAAAGAGACTTACCTTGGATAGAGGTATGGAAGCTTCTTCTCCTTCTTCAAAGTTGCTTCTCTTCCTTGTTCCTTCTCTTGTAAGCCTGGAAGTAAGTGTGGGTGCCTTCCTCTTAAGTGTAAGCTTGGAAGTAAGTGTGGGTGCCTTCCTCCTAAGCATCGAAACTGTGGATCTATTAATAGTAAAGCAAGCAAGCCATGCGAAGTATAAGTAATGTGAAGAAAAGCAAAGTGAGCGCGCTAAAAGCAGATTTGAAAACCGCATCTATAAGCACGTTTAATAGTGCATCTAAATACGCGTGTAATTGCGCGTCTACATACACAGAGCAGATGCAGTTTTAGACGCGCCTATAGACGCACACCACAGAACAGATAGACACGGTTTTAGACGTGTCTTTAGACGTGCCACAGAGCTTTAAAATTAAATATTTGAGAAAAAGCAAAATTTTTTGTGTTGTTTGTTTGTAGGATGTCTTCATCTTCAACAAGTAGCTCCAGTGAGGATGAATCCCTCCGTATCCACCATCGCAAAATGTGGTTGGAGCAAAAAATCAAATGTATGTGTGATCGATGTCGAGGAAACATGTATTGTGCACTCAGGATTACACTCAATCACATCTCAAAGTATGGAGAATGGGATGCGACTGTAAACATAGTAAGTGTTAAAGAGTTAAGGTTGACTGAGATACCTATGGGTGTTCATATATTTGAGTTATGATCCCGTTTTGATTTTATACAGGATGTAGTGCCACACCTGCATATGTTGCCCTATGCTCATCATGAGGAGGCGAAGCGTCGGCGATATGAGGTGGGATCTTCAGGAGGGACCGTTTTGGATGCATGGAGTGATGGTGATAGTAGCCCTCCGCCATTACCTCATGAAGCCATGGAGGAGGAGGTGTTTGATGATATGGTGTGGGATTTATATGTCCATCAATCAATATAGCAAGGCAACATGTGACCTCTCTTGGAGGATTAGATTACAAGCGCATCCATGCATGCGTTAACGATTGCGTTTTGTTTCATGGACTACATAAGGATGTAAGAGAGTACCCTACTTGTGGAGAGGCAAGATATAGAGTAGATCTCAAAACTTTGGACGTGCCTCATAAGGTTCTGCGACATTTTCCCATAATCCCTCGCATCCAACATATGCTCAAGTGCAAATCCATTGTAGAGCTCATGTCATGGCATTCCTCCCATCGATCAACTGATGGCAAGTGGAGAACTCCCGCAGACTCTCCTGCATGGAAGCATATTGAAGACACATGGCCAAGCTTCAAGGAAGAACCTAGGAGCTTGAGACTTGGATTGGGTATGGACGGTGTGAACCCATTTGGTCTCAAAAGCACCTCTTACAGTGTATGGCTAGTGATATTGGTGAATTATAATCTTCCACCTTCTATTGCTATTAAGAATGTCCCTTCTAATTCCAGGGAAACATAAAGTCAAAAATCCTGATGTTTATTTGGAGCCTTTGATTGACGAGCTAGAGATACTTTGGAGAGGTATCGAGGTGCATGATGTGAGTAGGCCTCCCTCATCACGAGACTTCAATTGCAGAGTAGTCTTGATGTGGACGATGCATGACTTCCCAGGCTATGGCGAGTGTTCAGGTAAGCATTGCACTTCTAATTATGAATAGGCAAAGGATGTGACACCCTAAACCCACCTTCAACTCTTAATTGTGTCTATTGTTCAAGTCTCACTACATCGGGTTACCATGCATGTCCTGTTTATGGTCCTTCGCTAGTTGCCTCATGGGCAGACGCATTGAATAAGGTCATCTATGAAATCACCATCGATTTCTCCCACATGATCATCCTAGATATGTTGCCCCTTGGAATGAAGTCCTCCCACAATCACTCACCGCGGGATGGATGAGAATTTGGGACGGCTCCACGACTCCTCCACCACTTAGCATGAGCCGGTAGGGGTTTGTAACTATTGTGTGCTATATTGGCCGGAAATAAAGATTGCCCGCTAACACCAGCTTTTGTTTAAATACTCCATCTTTTATCGTTTACCATATTGGTCCCACCTCAAGATCAATCACCTGCTTGATCCCATGCATATCTTCAACAATGTGGCATCTACCATTTGGGAGCATTTGAATGGGACACGAGATTCCGTAGGCATAAGGGAGGATCTACGTACCACAGGGAGGATGCGTGAAGCTTGGCCATAAGAGAGACCAAACGGGCGTGTTTTTTTACCTCGTGCACCGTGGAGGTTATCAAAGCTAGAGATGGCGGCGGTGAAGCGCGCTATTACTACAATTCGTACTCCCACTAGATGCATGAGGTGTTTGAAGGGAGCCTTTACAAAGAGCAAGAAAAGAGGTATAGAGCAAGCACAAGATGCTCCAAGTAAGTATTTTATGTGCATAATATCTTTTTCCTTTCAAATTTGCGACTGAATAATTATAAGCAACTAATCAACCACCTCCTCGTGGGTTCAGTTCATACTACCTACTAGCATTTCTCGTAGTGCATCGAAGGACGTGAAGGATTGTATTTACAAGATGGGCGAGCTTGTGAGGTACTTTACATGATACAATATATGATGCATATCAATGCTCCATGCAAGGTGTTCATATTGCTAATATGGTGTACTTTTTCATTTCTAGGTATGTGAGCTCAAAGGAAATAGATCCCACCATGCTTGAGAATGCTCGAGTTATGTAAGTGGAGGTGGTTTGTTTAGTGGAGGAGACATTTCCACGTTCTATTCTCACAAGCCAACTACATCTTATAGTGCATTTGGTGGATGAGATTGCTATATGTGGTACTATACATGCACGATGGTTGTTCTTCCTCGAGCGCTTCATGAAGACCTTGAGGGGCTTTGTGAGACAAAATGCAAGACCTGAAGGTAGCATGGCCAAGGGTTGGTTGGTACAAGAGTCACTTGTATATATTTCTGAGTTTCTTGTTGATGTGGATAGCTCTCTCCCACCACTATGGAGAGATGATGAAGACCTAAGGATGACCTCTATTGTGCCTCAAGGGAAAGGATGCAACAAAGGAATAGACACGGAGTTGCATAATAGTATCAACCTCTATTGCGTGCTTAATAGTGATGTGATGAAAAGATGGGTGACAAGATATGAGGATGCAAAGGCAAGAAGACAAGAAGAAAGGGCCCTCTTTCGTACACACCACATACCCTCAGTATCTAAGAGCACTTCCAAAGGATATTCATGTGGATTGGCTACTTGATGAAATGGAGAAAGCAGAGAAAGATGAGGGGATGCATATCACAATGGAAGAATGGGAGTATGCTAGGGGATGCATGAGCAAGGTCGGTATATAGAATGTTATGCATAAGTTAGGAGCTTTCAATAATTTAGATTGCTTATTTAATTGATTTTTTCTTGGTGTAGTGCACTATGTTCAATGCTATATGGTGTGAGGGCAAGCATTTTCGAACACAACGGATTGATGATAAGAGAAACACACAAGATTGCGGCATCATTGCTAGCTTTGAGGGAGCCAATGGAGCCATGGATGATTATTGTGGCATAATCCAAGATATTATTAAGCTTGACTTTTGACGCTTCTTTGTGTATGTTTTGGATGTAAAGTGGTTCAAGGACGTGGTGGAAAGAGGCCCTAATGCAACAATCAAATGCCATGCAAGTGGCTTTGTAACTATTGACTCCACAAAGTTTTGGCAAAGTAGGAAGGACACACTAGTACTACTGCAACAATGTGAACAGGTACTGTGCACACATATAAAAATACTCGCTTTTAAATATTTGATACCTTCGATGCAAGGAAAATAACATGATTGTATTTGTGTTTGAATTAGGTTGTCTATCAACCAATGGTGGATAATAACAGATGGTGGCATGTCATACCTATTATGCCATGTTCCAAAGTGATGTATAGTACATTTACTAATATGGAGCGTATGGAGGATGATCATGGCCATGGACGTGATGATGACCGTGATATGAGAGAGGAGGATGATCATGAGATAGGAGATATAGATATTGAGGCCATTACCCATGAGGACAAGCCTACCATTGGTGATGCTGATTTTGATGAGCACATGAGTAGCACAAGTAGTAGTGGGTTGAATGTATTTGTAGATCTAAACACTTGTTTGGATTTTGAAGTAGATAGTTTGGCAAGGGTTGATCTCATTGAGGATGAGATTCATCATTGATATTGGCAAAACTATTTTACATATTGTCTCATTCTCCTCACCTCACTTAATTCTTGTATATGTGGGCTTGCAAAAAAGCATTGATGTTTTTGTTAAAATTATGTACTTTGGTAATCATGGGCAATGTTTGGAAAGCAGTGATGTACACCAAAATCTCACTTTCTGTATTCTTTGTTTTGCATCTAAATACGCGTCTAATTCTCAGTGTAGACGTGCTAATAGACGTGCTAATACACGCACAAATAGACGCGTTGACAAACACAGTGTTAGATGGGCCCGTATTTTCTTAGAGTAGATGCGCAAATAGATGTGTCAATACACGCGCAAACAGACGAGCTGTTAGATGCATTATTAGACGCGCCCGTAATTTCTCTATTTAAGTAACGCCTATAGACATGCCCGCTATTTTGCGCATCTATCAAGCACGTCTATAGTTGCTTTGTGTTGTTGTGTAGCTCAATCACCAGTTATGTGATTGTTCGGAACCAGCATGGTTGAATAGACATTAGTTGTTGACCAATCGAGTGGTTGAAATTACATGTTTCTTAGTACTTAAATTAGTTAAAATTTTAATTTCCTACTATCATATACCACTTAATTTCTAGAGTGGGATGGCTTGGATTTAATGTGATTGTCCTAAACCAGCCCAGTGCTGGTTCAAGACAAACAAGAGTTACTAGTTTAAATTGTGAAATTTAGAAATAAAAAGCAATATACTTGTTATCATCTAATATGTGAAGTTGAGACCGTCAAGCTAAACCAAACCGGTGGTTGAAATTGTGACCATGTCCTAAACTAGTCCGGTGGTTGAAATTGTGATTGTCCTAACCAGCCTAGTAGTTAAAATTATGACTATCCTGAATGTGTCCTAAACCAATCCGGTGATTGAAATTGTGACTTTGTCCTAAACTAACCCGGTGATTGAAATTGTGACTATCCTACACTAGCTCGGTAGTGGAAATTGTGAGTGTCTTAAACCAGCATGGTGGTTGAAATTGTTTTGTTTTTCTAGTAGCTTGATTAGTTTAATTAATAGATGATTAGTTCGACTCTGTTTTTACACGTACTGTGTTTTGTAGTATTTTGTATTATTTTAGTAGTGCAAACTCAGTGCAAAAAGGGGGTTCACTCTACTGTTGTCCCATTTAAAAGGGGGCTCCCCGTACTATTGTTTCCACATGTTGGGTCCATAGATGGAGTTGTATCTCAAGTTTATGGATCAGAATCCGGACATTTCGATTGGGCAGAGGAGCTTTGAGCATTGTAAACCCTGGTACATCAAGGAAACTCAAAGACAAGAATGTTTGTTGTTGCAAAACACACATAGACTTTGACCTAGCTTAGCAAGCTATGAATGACTTAAGGTTTGATTGTGTTGGAGCATTACTCCATGGGGATTGATGCGCATGTCTCCTCAATGAATGCATAGTCTATAGGCCACCTGGGTCCTCATCATGTGTTGCAAGGGAGACCAAGTTTTGTAGCCTAGGTCTTTGGGGGAGCCAGTGGTTTTTCCAAAGGGAGATAATGAGTGGCACTGTATTGAATGCATTCATGGCACATGCAATCATTGCAATCTGAACCTGAAGAAGAAGACATTTCATGTCTATCCAAATGAAATGAGGGAAGATAGCCATGTTGCTCTAAAATGGAGGAGATTAAAAAATGTCAGTGTTTAAAAAGAGATGGCTACTATCATATAAGAGCACATAGCTGAGGTCACATGGTTTAATCCATCCCAAAATATGTGCTTCATAATTTCATGGCCTGCTAGAATCATAAGCAGTTCAGGACATGCCTTGCCAATTTTCCCCAATGTGACACTATTGTCTCTGTCATAGATTTTGCTGAAAATTATTCATTTCAAGAACAAGATGAGGTACAAAGTGCTCACTGGTGCAACAAGCAGATAACAATTCTTATGCATATTATGTACAATCATTTGCTTGATTCTTCTACAAGACTGATGCCAATCTACTTGCTGACTCATGGTAGTTCAGGTCAGTGCCACACACATACCATTTCTACATTTCAAATGATAGGGAATATGACATCTTATCTGTGTAGCATGCTTTTCTACTACATTGGGAATGGCTAGAAAAAGAAAATCCCCATGCAGAAAATATAAAGCAACATTGGGTGTGGTCAGATGGTGCTGGCTCTCAATTTAAATCAACTCGTGGATTCTACTTTATCTCAAGGTTCAAATCCCTAACTGATCTAGACATGATGTGGAATTTCTTTGAGTCTAGCCATGGCAAGGGTGAACATGATGGATGCGGTGCTATTATTAAGCAAGCTCTATTTAAACACCAACTAACATGCCTTCAAGAAAAGCTCAATGATGCCCATGATGCTATAACTGCATGGCTTACAACCAACCTCTCCATGGGCGCACATTCAATATACAGTAAACAAAGCCTTAAGAATAGTGTAGTATGTAGAGTGTTCCATGGAGTGAAAGTGGATGAAGTGCAAAGGAGAAGTCAGCATGATTGCAAGAAAATTACAAGAGTTTGTGGTTTGCACAGCATATGGGGCTTTTCAAGCAACCCCCTGATTAAAACAAGAAAACTTTCTTGTTTTTGTAGTGTGTGCATCATAGGGGATCATGACAATTGTGATCTAACATTGCAGCTGCTGTGAAGACATGGGAGTGAGTTCAAGTGATCCCTCTACGTTTAGATGGACTGTCAAACAACGACTTGCCACAGTTTGGGGATAGTTTTGATGACCTCACTTACCACAATTTGGGGATTGTTTTGATGATTGCAAGAAAATTACAAGAGTTCATGGTTTGCACAACATATGGGGCTTCTCAAACAACCCCCTAATTAAAACAAGAAAACTTTCTTGTTTTGTAGTGCATGCATCATAGGGGATCATGACAATTGTGATCTGACATTACAGCTGTGAAGACATGGGAGTGAGTTCAAGTTTTCCCTCTACATTCAGATGGAGTGACAAACAACAACTCACCACAGTTTGGGGATAGTTTTGATGACCTCACTAGCTATCTGGAAGAAGGGGATAACTTTGCAGTTGCCACTGCCTCTGGGGAGAATGAGGAAGATGACCCATACTTTGTGTTACAGTGCACAAAACCAAAGCACAAGGTTGAGGAAGCATTTAAAGATGATTGGGGAACAACCTATGAGAAGTGGGATGTAGTAGTTCAATCTTTTGGTACAAAAAAACATTCAAGAGAGGCCACAATAATTACAAACTGTTACCTAAGAGTCCTCAAAATTTTGTGTACTCTCATCTAGTAAGAGCTATTAAGTTCTAGTTGCAGCAACCTATGCCACAATGAAAGAAGGGCAAGACTATCTTCAAATTGGATTTAGACACGCATGAGCACATCTTGGGGTGTCTTGCACTAGTGGACGAAGACGAGTAAGATAGTACTAAGAAAATATAGCCTCATTGCAAGGAAACAATATTCCACTTATCCTAGAAAATGGAAAATGTATTTGAGACTACGCTTCTTTTCGTAAATCCCAAACTAACCACCACGCTTTTTTTTTAAATCCCAAAGGATAAATCGCACGCTTGTTTTTAGTATATCCCAAACAACCACCGTGTTGGTTTTATTAAGTCCCATAACTAATCCACAAAGCCTAAATGAATGAATTGTGTGCCATTAATCTTGTCATAATAAAAGCAAACCACCGCACTGGTGGTAGTTAATATCCTAGTGTGCAACTAAGCTTATGCAACTAAGCACTGTGTTGGCGACCACTTATCCTGCACTACCGTTGTGCTACCCTAACATTCGTTGCAAAGTGCTATACTAAAATAGTCCCCTTTAGGTTGGGTATCTTTAACAATCATATTTCAACCACCAAGCTACTTAAGACATTAGAGTAGTCCTATTTCATTGCTTCATCCACCTCATGTATTAAGCAATTGTGTATTAAATCAAGATTCAAGTGTACTTTGGTTGACTAAAAATAAGATCGGTTAACAAGTTACTCGGGAAAACCTAAGATAATTTGTATATGCTCTCAAAATATTATGCCCACATACTATTGACACTAAATAAACCAATTGTCTTTCCAGAGACATTTAAGTATTAACATGGAAGCACGTCGATACAAAATCACGTATTACAAGCACCATAGATCATGGATAATGGCAGTCCAAGAAGTCCACAAGTCCAATAAATGCCTGCAAGATTTTAAATAAAACAAAAATACAATGACATTTGGTAGCTTAGGAAAATTCCAAACTCCCAACTATCTTATCAACCTCTCTGTAGCAAGCATCTCCCAGCTCTTTAGGCCAGTTTAATGCACTATTCTAGACATTGGCACACACTCTTCTAACCAGCTACTTGCTACTCTCTGCCATCTTGTACACCCATAGTAACTCCTCCTTACATTGGGGGTCCTCTTCATCCTGCTCTAGGCACTCTATACATCATCGACGAGCCTCCACCATGTCCTACCAAAAGAAACCTACATCATGAGCTTGGCAAGTACCTTAATGGAATAGGAAAACTGATATCTAGGGAAATGAATTTTCACCGTTTCTACTGCCTAAAAGGCCACTTGCAAAGCATGTCCTCTTTGTACACCCATAGTAACTCCTCCTTATGTTGGGGGTCCTCTTCATCCTACTCTAGGTGCTCTATACGTCATCGAGCCTCCGCAATGTCCTACTAAAAGAAACCTACATCATGAGCTTGACAAGTACCTTAATGGAATAGGAAAACCAATAGCTAGGGAAATGAATTTTCACCCTATCTACCGCCTCCATATCAAACACCCAATTGCAAAGCATGTCCTCCTTGTAGCTATTTCCCTCCCTCTTCTTTGGGTTTGGTTCTGCATGGAGGTCATTCAACAGTGTTCTCAGATAGAACATGAGCATTCCAAAGTCTTTTGGGTATGCCGTAGATTTGGAGTAGGTGGATCGGTCTATAGAGTTTTGGGGCTAGATTTTAGAATGAGCTCTTAGTTGTGTGTGCACTGCACTTAAATAGGGAGAGAGTTCAGTGAGCCTGACGTTCTCATTCTTCTTTCATAGGACTTGACATGTCCACCTCTCATCATTTGGCTGATGTGGGTAGTCTTCTCTATCAACATGTTAGAACTCTAGCAAAGACATGCAAAGATAATGTGCGAGCAATGACTTCCATACATGGATGATGGAAGTTACAGAGAGAATCACAAATACATGGGGTGATGCAGTCACAAGAATCTATGTGAACTGTGAAATGAATGAATTCCTATTTGAACGAATTGTATGACATTCATATTCATACTATAATAATAGAAGTAAACCATCACGCTGGTGGCAGTTAATATCCTAGTGTGCAAGAGAGTTCATTGACCCTGGTCTTCTCATTCTTTTTTCATACGACCTGAAATGTCCACCTCTCATCATTCATCTTTCATTCACACAAGGCTTTTAAGACAGTGATAGATATATGTAGATATTTAGTCTGACATTATGATCATTGGCATGTCTTGACACTATCCAGACTCAGAGCATTCTCATGCCGTACTAAGTGCTACTGTCATCATAGCGATATCTCTTGCCCTCTTATTAGCATTATCCAACTACTTTATTTTAAATATTCAACTTAGTTTAATCAAAATCTTTTGTCTCACATTGTGGTTCTTGGCCTAATCAAAGGACACTATCTAGTCACATAGTTGAGAAAACATCAATTCAATCACTTTGGAAATATTTTAATATTGCATATATATACATAAAGTGTTATCCTAAAATAGATACATTGCCCAAGTAAACTTTGGAGAACATTAATAATTCAATAGATTACAGACAGATTACATAGATTATATCTCAAAGACTCCTTTCTTTCAGGGGGTTGTTTCCACATTTCTTTGATCAGGTCGCCTTTTTGAGCTCCTGATTGTAGGCTCGGCCCTCCATGCTCCTTTCCTAAAGGGGGTTGGTTTCTCCCTTTAGGGGCCTAGCACCTTCCTTCATGTCACTTCCTCTTTCCTTGCTTTGAGCTGCTCCTTTCCTAAAGGGGGGTGGTTCCTCCCTTCAAGCTCATTCTCTTTGTAGTTAGGCTTGGCCTTCTTCAATTAAAGCTTCTTGTCTTTTGTAATTTTTTCCCAAATGGAAAGTTGAGTTGCAGTATCTACTTTCTCGTCGTCAATAGCTATAGCAGGTCTAGTTTGGAAATCTCTTATGTTGACAAATTGCTATTCAAAATTTTAGAAAGCCACTGCAAGCTAATGGACAACCCTATCGTAATCTTGTTGTAGGGTCTTGTAGCTTAATCTTTGAACTTGCAAAAGTGGTTCTAGATAACAACCCCCATTGTGGCTATTGCAAATTGCTCCATTGTGGCTACTCTCTACCCCATCCTTCCTAGCCTCGAAGATCTCTCATAGCTCTTGCATCACCGCTCTGGTTTTTGGATTCTCCTTTCTTAGTTCCTCCATCATCTAGTCTTTTTCAATGTTCAATGCATTCTGTATGTTGTAGAGCCATTTGTAAGAGCCTCCTTTTTGGCTCTTTGATCTTCAAGATGCTTTTGCATCATTGCGATCTCCTTCTTCATGATGTCCCCATCCATTCTGATGTCTTCAAGCCTATCCTAAAGCTCCTTGATGTGCTTCTTTGCTTCTTCTCTTCTATGCCTTTCCATGTCAACCATTTTTGCAACAGCCTCAGCTTGCTCTCGTGCCTACAAGGCCCTCGCTTCTGCCCCCTCTACCTTGGCTTTTGCACCCTCCCTTATAATTTTCTCTAGTTGTGCTTCCTTTTCTGCATCGGTGGCTTTCTCTTGTAGAAAAATCACCTTCTAAGACATCTTCTTATCGTATTTCTAAAAAATCCCTTTGAGGGTAGATGTCATCGGGTGCATTGCAACTCTAGTAGATAGAGATGACAATTTCGATTTGGCATCCATGCAATTCTTCAAGTTAGTTATCACGCTCTTGGAGATCGCCCTAGAGAAAAAGACATCATGTCCTTTTAGTTGCTCTATTGCTGCTTGAACTTGGCAAAATTTCATGGTTCCTCTCGTATTAGCAAAGAAGTGCATTGTCTTCTTCAACACATCCTGGAGGTCTGTTGGCAAGCTAGAAAGCTTAACTTCACCATCTTTACTAATCTGAGTGTTGGGTTATACATCTAGAGTATCCTATCTCTTCCACTACTTCTCCAAGAAGTGTGCTTGCAAATTGCCTCCAGGAATGCCTAGCACATTTTCAATCATGCTTTCAGTGATGGTAATCTTCTGACCTTGACAGACTATTTGTCCTTTCTTCATGTTCACCTCCTGTACTGGTCAACGTGGTGAAGTTGCTGAGAGCATCCAAATTGGGCTTTTAAAGAGCGAGTGAGGAGCTCCTAGATGTTACGATTTCAAGATCAATGGAGAGAGGCTCTTGCACTATGCTGCATAGGGGGAGGAAAGATTGTGTGAGGAGCTCTCAGACTATGCAGGGGGGGAGGAAAGATTATGTGAGGAGCTTTCAAACTGTGCAGACACATTTTAGAGCTCAGTGTGTCTAGGGGGATCCATAATGAGAGGGGATAGAAGTTGTAGGAAGAGTGCAAGTGAGAAAGAAATGGTCAAGGGATAGAAGACAAAACAGTGAAGGCAATGGAATAGTGGAGGCTTAAGTTTGCAGTCCGAGTGCAAGGGAGAAAGAAATGGTTGAGAGGGATAGAAGAAGGAACAGTGAAGGGAATGGAATAGTGGAGGCTTAAGTTTGTAGCCTGACTACAAGGAACTATCAAGGTGAGAGCCACCATGGTGGCTGCCCAAATTTTGATTAATTCAAGGTGACAGTACTACCTTTCATGGGTAATGAGTGATTAGAGGTGATAGGCTTCATGATTTACATCTATGGTAATAACTGCCATCTTTTGCTGGTAGTGACATCTAAGATTACCAACCACATCTGTGGTGTTGGCTAAGATTCCATCGAGATGGCAGTTAATTACCAGCCCATTGCGGTGGCCCACAATTACTCATCTACTAGTTACCACCTCCAAGCCAATTACCACCACTAGGCTTGCATGCATGATCAATAGAGTGCAATTAATTACCAGTCATCATCGGGCTTGCATGCTCAATAGAGTGCATGGTAATGAGTGATTGGAGGTGATTAGGGTTCATGATTTACTTTTGTGGTAATTATTGCCCAGTGGCTGTGTCTCTCACAACCATGTCTGTGGTGGCTAAGATTCCACCGAGCTGGCAGTTAATTACCAGTCACTCCAGTGTAGAGTGCAGTTAATTACTAGTCACCAGGCTTGCACGCTGAGTAGAATGCAATTAATTACCACATTTAACTACTAGTTAATTACCAACTAATTACCAAGATGGTGGCATCTACAGTTAGTTACCACCACTGGGCTTGCAAGTTGCAAGATCAGTAGAGTGTAGTTAATTATTACTAGTCCACTGGCCTTGCATGATCAGTAGAGTTACCATAATATTTAATTACTAGTTAATTACCAAGACGATGGCATCTGCTTCATGATTACTAGCCACCTTGTAATTAATTACCAACTGCTGGCGGTGGCAAGGTGGCATCTGGGGTGATGCCTAAGTATCCACAGTACCCGCCACTATGGTGGCCTGCAATTAATATGGCTCATGATTAAATTTGAGCGGCACCCTCCTCGAATTTCGATTAATTAAGGCGGTGGTTCAAAATGGCTCATGATTATTTGGATGGCATACCGAGCCTCCAGGTGAAAAGGGAGAAGAAGAAGATGGGGCATTTGGAATTTGGCTACTTTGCTGAAAAATGGCTCATGATTATTTGGATGGCACCTCCTTGGATTTTGACTAATTAAGTCAGTAGTCATGATTATTTGGATGGAACACCGGACTGACAAAATATGCATGCCTGAGATCTATGGAGCACTCTAAGGTGGATGGAACCTATGTGGAAACATGATGTAGAGAGTGACATGTACCTCAAGTCAATAAGGTTCCAAGATAGAGTAGCTTGGACTCATAAACGGAATCTTGAGTGAGTGTGCATTTCTCTCTACTCAACAATACATGATAGGCCTCTTATATAGAGAGTGCCCTTAGAATACTCAACACGTGGGATCCTCTCATACACATTTCTCCTTGTGGATATCCTCGATCCACATCTCCACATCATGTAGTCCACATCCTAGGGTGTCTACTTTAATTCTTTATCACATACCTTTGCCTCTAATTCATGTGCTCAGGGCACAATATCTCAACACCTCCCCTTGGTGCCATGATCCATTACCTACTGCAAGGTGGTCAGATGTGAGTTTACATTCCATCACCTCCCTTAGTGCATACTTTGCTACTTAAGGTGGTCATGTGCAGTTTTTACATGTCAATATCTCCCCTGAGTGCTTACATGGCTACTTGTAGGTGGTCAGGCTTGATCTACAAACATGTGGGCTAAAGGTGGCAAGGTTTTTGCTTCTCAATGCTTAATGTCGATGGCATTCTCTTCTTTGCTTCATGTAGCTTGATGCATGACGCTTTGTTCTTCCATGTGCCTTAATGCTTTATGTGTGGATGCTATGTTCTGTGCTCTCATACACTTGTGCTTTTGGCACGCTTTTTATGTTCATGCATTGCTTTTCTATTTGCAAAGGTCTTACCATGAGCTTTGTTTTGCTTCAATGGTAGTGTATAATTGCTAACAATGATTTCTAACTTGACAGACACGTAGAGATTTAAAAAATGATCACTTTTCCTTTTTGGAGCATGTACAAATTCCTCCTAGATTCCAAATTACGCCTTGTCGAAGTCATTGTGAAGAAGAGGGGGCCTTGATGATGTGGCATAGGAATTCACATGCTGCTTACAAACTGTGCTTGGCAGGGGCTATGTGCTTGGGTGGCATTGCTGACTGTGCATGCCTATGTAGCAGTTAACCAATCCTGAACCTAAACTTAACCATGGTCTAGTGTGGGTTGAGACTTGGGTAGACTTGGGTCTATATGCCATGTGGCAAGCTACCGACCACTAACCACACCTTGGCTAATCAAGTTGAACCTAACCAAGGTAAGTGTGGCTTATCTGCCACGTGTCATTTTTTGGTGAGACATTGAAGAAGAAAGCTTTGAAGCTTCTGTGCAGGGAGCTTTGACAATGGTGATGTGGTGGGGAGCAAATGAGGCTATAGAGGAGGTCTTGCGGGGGCTATATGAGTCGAGGTAGACAAGCTGAGTCGGGGAACTTTGGAGAAGGCACAGTAAGGTACTTGAGGCTTGTTAAGGGCATTGTGGAACTCAAGTAAGCTATGAAAGCTTGTCTACAAGAGAGACTCATCCTGCTTGCTATGAGCAGCAGTCATCCGTCGTCGTACTTATTTACAACCATTTCTGGGAGGCGTTATACTTGTTGGATGAGTCCTGTTGGAGCCGTTGTTTCTAAAAGGTGGGTTTGTTGGAGATGGATGCGCTCAGGCAAATAGTCTACTACTGCAGACCCCATGGTGGAGGCTGATGGAGCTTTAGAGGCACCTAGCTTGTGAGGCTTGAAAGTGGTGCAATCGTATGTGCAGGAGCCTGTAAAGGCACTGGCAGTGCAGGAGTCATAGGCTGTGTTGCTTGCCTTTGGAGATTCGACTGCTTGCTTCTTGTGGCTGTGCTAGAGCTTGCTTGTGCTTTGCTTGTTGCATAGGTTGTTTGGGTTGTTTTGCTTTGGCTTGCATGTGCTGCTTGTCAGCTGTAGAAGAGTTACTGTAGTTTGTGCTTGCTTTGCTTGAGTATTTATTGTGGGTTCTCTTGGCTTCTCACTGAAATCCAAGCATTCAAACAACCACCCTCACTCAGCAGCTTGAACAAGAAATAAGGACACACCCTCAGCAAGAAACACTTGCGCACACACCTTAGAAAGCCTCTCTCAACACAAATTTTAAAATATGAGTGTCATGGGAAGGAACTCGGACACACAGTTAGTCCCCAAAACAATATGTCTCTCTATTTTCAAAAATCTCACTCAAAATGAATCTCTCTAAATGAAGAACTCTCAAGATCTAAAACCAATCTTACATTCTTAATCTAGGAATGGGGGAGCAATCCCTGTGAACTACTAATGAGCTAAACTAGGAGAGCTAAACCTATGCTCTGATACCATGACAAAACATGCATGCGTCAGGATCTATGGAGTGCTCTAAGGTGGATGGAACCTATGTGGAAACATGATGAAGAGAGTGCTCATTACATGTACCTCAAGTCAATTAGGTTCCAAGATAGATTAGCTTGGACTCATAAATAGAATCTTGAGTGAGTGCGCATTTCTCTCTACTCAATAATACATGATAGGCCTCTTTTATAGAGAGTGCCCTTAGAATAGTCAACATGTGGGATCCTCTCATCCACATTTCTCTGTGGATATCCTCGATCCACATCTCCACATCATGTAGTCCACATCCTAGTGTGGCTACTTTAATTCTTTGTCACATACCTTTGCCTCTAATTCATGTGCTCATGGCACCATATCTCAACATAGGCCTGTAGCCACCATGGTGGCTCAAACTTTATAATATACAAGGTCCATGGCATTTGGCATTTTGCTACGTTGCTCTCATCCACCCCTGCTCTGCTACTTTGCTCCATGCACCCTCCTCCAACTCTCTTCTACCCTACTCTACTTTGCTCCACACTCTCCTCTAAGTCTCATCACTCATCTACTCCCCTACTCATCCGTTCCACTACTCACCCACTCATCTTCACCATGCTTATTGCAACTACTACCACCCCTCGGTGCAACATGATCTTTGCTCCACACTCTCCTCTAACTCTCATCACTCATCTGCTCCCCTACTCATCCGTTCAACTACTCACCCACTCATCTTCACCATGCTTATTGCAATTACTACCACCCCTTGATGCAACATGATTCCAATGTTGTTTGACTTCTCATATAATGTAATTGCATTACACTCTATAAGATAGGAAATTCTGGTCCTTGTGGAATCCCTTCATTCGCTCGGTTGATTTTCCCCACATCTGCATGTCACCAGCTTGGATGGCATGCACACCTCTAGCCTTTATATGGATGTGCTGTATGGATTCCCCCTGGATGTTGACTAAGTGCTCAGGATTTTCATAGCAGAGCACTCACGTCTTGTTGGGGGGCCGTAATCTAAGTCTTGGAAATGTGTACGATCTTTGGCCTCTCCATCATCTCCTCCATCGACTCCCCAAAAAAATTCGAATGTAGTAAGTTGGGCTGGCAGAATTACTAAGTTGTACAATATCCTCTTGCTATTAGCAATTGGCAATACTGAGTTGTACAAATATCCTCTTGCTCAATGAGGCTCATAACCACTCAGTAATGGCTGGATGTAATCTTTTGGTCTCTAAGGCTCTTAGCAGTCATTTGGCTAGCCAAATGTAATCTTTTGGTCTCTAAGGCTCTCAGCAATTGCTGAGTTTTTACAAATGTAATCTCTTTTGTTCAATTTGAGGCTCTTAGTATAAACTATTGTTAATTTTTATATAAACTACTGAGTGGTTATGGTCGCTAGATGTAATCTTTTGTTCGAGTCTAAGGCTCTTAGCAATTGCTGAGTTTTTATAAAAGTAAGATATTCTGTTCAATTTTTGCTCAAGATATAAACTATTGTTAATTTTTATATAGTTCTTATTATTGGATGTAGATGTAATCTCTTTTGCTCAATTTTCACTTGATGAATTGTAGTTGATTATCTGGATGGCACCACCAGGCCTCCAGTCACCTTGGTGGCTTGGAATACTTTTGCCCTCATTTAGGATTTATTGCAACAAGGACTAAAATACCAATAAAGTAGGACTACATTTTCCTTGGTTTAGGATGACCAAAATAGTGCTAAAATAGCTCCAACAACCCATCAAAGTGTTTGCATGGAGATACATCTTAAAAAGACACAATTAAACTTTTAGAAAATGCAATTGATGATATGGCCCTCTAGGGGCAAGGGCCATATTGACATGCATTATACAATATCCAAGATGCCAATGGACAAATATGGCATGTCGATATGGCCCTTGCCCCTAGAGGGGCCCCTCAAGGGCCATATTGCCAATTGCATTTTCCTTGGTGCACTAATATATAACTCCAAGAACCAACGCGATGGTTGTATAGATCTCCTTCTATTTGCCAGCGTAGTGGTTATCATAGATCTCCTTGTGTAATAAGTAAAAATAGGTAACTCCAAGAATCAGCACGTTGGTTTCTCCAAGACAACCTTGAATTTTCCTAATCTCTGTACGGGCACACTGCTCGGTGCAGGTGGCAAAGCTACTACAAAAGGCTAGGCAATGACAAGTGTTTAGGTTGTGCTATGGCAGTATTCAAAATGAAAGATTGCATCTCATTATTATGCCAAGAACCAGTGCGGTGGTATCTCCAAGCCAACCTTGAATTTTCATGATCTACATGGGTGCACTGCCAAGTGATAGGTGGCAAAGTTGCGGCAAAAGGTTGCATGATGACAGGTGGTCACATTGGCCAAAGACTGCATTGCATGAAGTAGTACAGAGATGCATGATGTAGTCATAGGCCAGAGACTACGCTGCATGAAATAGGGCAGAACTGCCATGTGTCAAGCTCTGCGGTGTTCAAATAAATAGATTGTGTGTCATTATTATGCCAGTGTGGCATCATGACGTCGAAAAAATTTCTAGTGAGAGCACGGGTCCACCCCAAATTCAAAATCTCACCCAAGAGCGCATTACATCACGGCCCTAAAAATAGTTTCATGATTGGCTAGACCCAAGCAAACGTTGACCCCAAAAAAATTGCTTGTGTGAACACCTTGACTTGCAACTGATCTAGTAAAAATTGCAAACCCACTACCTCGCATGAACATGATTATATACTTAAAAGGAAGCATTTTGCATAGGAGCCTCCCACATGCAGAGTATCTTTCCTATCACATCACACCATTCAAATCCATCAACTCTATTCTATATTTGATGATTTTCAAATGATTTTCCAATTCTTTTACTCAAGTCATTTTTTTCTCATCAAATACTGCAAGATTTCACCATATTTTCTACGTTGTTTTAATGAAAATTGACTTTAAATTTATAGGGCCAATGCATGATCGAGTATAGCCAATCACGGAACTATTTTAACAATAATTTTGGGGTTGCACTGGTGGGAAAGATTTTGAATGTTCATTAACACACGCGGCAGGGTGGAGCTGGCATCAAAGGGGATTGCAAAGGAGGCTCCACATGGGTGAGGGGCTCTGAGGATGCCACATGGCATCCATTAGGGCAAAAGCACAGATGGGGCAATGGCATGGTGCTGAGATTCATTGGAGGCCTGCAAACAAGACACATGGCATTGCGAGAAGGCAAGGGCAATGGCATAGCACAGAAGTTAGAAGACAGAGTAGGAGCAAAGGACACGTGGCATTGCGAGAGATAAAGGAGAAAATGAGATGTGTGGCACCACGAGGAGAGGTCACAAGGTAGGAGAGAGAGAGAGAGAGAGAGAGAAAGAGAGAGAGAGAGAGAGAGAGAGAGAGAGAGAGAAAGAGAGAGAGAGGGGGGCAGGGGGGGGATATTGCCATGTGGTAAGCGAGAGAGGGAGCTAAACATTGTATAATTTACACACACACACACACACACACACACACACACACTTAATATACACTTTTTACCTTACACTTACTTTACTTTTTTCCTTCCCCCTCCCCCTCCCCCCCTTTTCATTCACACTCTCTTTTCTTTCTCTCATTAACACTCCCTAATTTCCCTATTTTCCCTAATTTTCCCTATTTTCCCTAATTTTCCCTATTTTCCTTAATTCTCCCACGCCCTTTGTCATTTTTCCCTATTCCTATTTTTCCTAATTTCCTTTCTTTTCTTTAATCACCATATTTTCCAATTTTCCTAGTTTCCTACTTTCCTATCTCCCCTAATCCCGTAATCCCCCTACGTTCCCCTATTCCCACTACTCCTCCTTAATCTTTACTTTCTAAACCCCTCTAATCCTCGTACGAGCCACCTTCAAAACTCTCCCTAATCTCCCTAATTCGCCCTAATTTCCCATAATTTTCCCACCCCCATTTCATTTCTCACTATTCCTACTTTCCTTTCTCTTCTTTATTCACCATATTTTTCTGATTTTTTTCTAATTTCCTACTTTCCTATTTCCCTAAACCCCTTTATTCCTATTTTTTCTATTTTTCTAAATTCCCTATTTTTCCTAAAATCCTAATTTTCCTATTCTCCTATTTATCCCTATTGATTTATGTACCTTTATTCCCCTAATATTCCTTTATCTATTACCTATCTTTCCTATGTTACCCTATCTTCCTCTATTCCCCCTATTACTTTATTAAAAACCCCCCCCCATCCCCATCTCGTAAATGCACCGCATGTACTCCTTCCCCCCCCCCCCCCATCTCATAAATGCACCACCTCTCCTCACTTCGCGGTCTACCTTCCTCAATTTGTGCACCCACTGACCTTCTCGCTTCCCCTTCTTCAGGCCCCATGCTTCACACTTCCCCGACTTCCCCGACTAGCTTCTACTTCAATCTATATTAAACCCCTCCCTCTCACTCACTATCTACCACCCTTCATCCTACACTACTCATCATCTCAGTTTTCATGCTCCTGACGTAACTTTCTACTCTGCTACTCTCTACCCTCCATAGCTCACTACTCCCTCCCTGACATGGCCCTGCCTCTGTGCCTGACCTCCCCGCTTCTACTTTTTGATCTCCGCCAATTGCTGCTCCACCCTACCAACTTTGACGTTTGTGCTCTGGTCGCCCTTTGACTATGACAACCATCGCCTCTAGTACTCTACCCTTGCACGTGCCTTCATGCATCTCTATCCAAGCATGGATTCTGAGGTTCTTCTTACCTCTCCCTATTAAACCTCCTTTGTTTGGTCCAAAGCCCTTCTTCTCGTTTCTTTAGATATCGTTAATTTTCTCTAAACATTTTAACGCCCCCCCCCCCTTTTCTACTTTGCTTATTATTTTTTACTATTAAATTCTCCCTTCTCCTTCTTTAATTTACTCCCTCCCTCTTTTCCTTTTTACTATCTTACCCTTTTTATCGCCTTTCTTTCATAAATTTCCTTCTTTCTTCTTCCCCCTCCCCTTCCCTTTCTATGTAAATACTTCTAGACCCCTCTTTTTCTTTCTTTATACATTGAAATACCCCCTGGTTTTTTTCACTTTAACCCCTCTCCTTATCACAATTGTTCCTCACCTTATACTTCTCTACCTCATTTCTCTCCTTGGCACCTTATTTCCTTTAATTCTTTTTAGGTTTTTCCCATATTCCCTCTTAAATACCCCCTACTTATTATCCCACTTATTTGGTTTTTTCTCCCAAATTTTGTGCTTGATAATAAGCTTAATGTCTTCAAGTTTATTCCATTTATTCCAAATTTGTTAAGTTTTTTCTTTTGACTTGTTTCCCTTAACCTCCTCATTATTTAGAATCTCATAGTTTACTTTTTCAAACCTTTAAAAGTCTCCTTACTTTCCTAAAATTCTAGATTCATTCCCACTTTTACGTTTATTACTCCTAGTCTTAAATTTAATTTATTACTCCTATTGTTCCTCATGTTAACCTTCATTGTTATAAACACCCTAATCCTTTATTAAAAATTTCTCCAATTAAAAAAAAAAACTCCTGCTACCTTGTAGCTTCTTTTCCCTCCTTTGAAAGCATAATTTCAAAAATTAGCTTTTTAAAGTCTGTTGTGTGAGCAACTATCTTTATTATGATCTCAATAACAAGGGAGGGGTGTCTTCCCAACCAAGTTAAAATATGGTTCTTATCATTTTTCTTGTTGGATGGTGGCAAATAGGCAGATTCCCCTCTTCAATAAAAGTGTTGCTGCCAATGAATTTTCAAAGCATTACTACTCGCTTTATCACTTTGGTTTTAAAAAAATTATTCTTCCTTTAATGATATCTATTCCTTTTTTATGGATATTTATTGCAAAGTACTTCTATTAAAACACTTCTCTTTTTTTCACTCCAAATTTGTCTACTTTTCACTATGAAAGGGGTGTTTTTAATATCTACTACACATACACACTTTCCCCTGCAACTCTAGTCGATTGCACATAGTTCCTTTAAGTCATCAATTCCGCTTTTTGGTTTTTTGACTCCTTTTTCGAACTTGGTTCTTTTCTCTTCTTCCCTCCTTTACAGAAACATTCCTAGGATGTCTTGCTCCAAGCAAAGACCCTCAACAACCCACTACCTGCTCCCTCCCACGCTTCTCAAGCAATACTCTCTTGCTTTCAAGTGTTTGAGTTCTTTTCGATTATCAAGACTCATGATCTTAATGCTTTGGCAAAAAACTCCCCTCTGCTCATCAAAACCCTCTCCTTCAATGATTGGGTTAAGCTTCTTAAATTCTCCCACTCTGAAACTGATGGCGCTCTAGCAAGAATTCAAAGAGTTGCTATTAATCTTTTTGCTATTGATCTCAGTGATATCATGGCTCTGAATGAGTATCACTCCATTTGTGGGGGTTAAAGGTCACTGTGCCTTTACCCCGGTTATGTACAATACTCAAACACATATATAAATGAATGAAAAAGAAGATTAGGGTGGTTCTGCACCCACCAAAACTTGTGTGGCTCTTTGTTTCTCTCTCTCCCTCTTCCGTTCTTACTTCCGTTGAGAGCACTCTCAACTGGTATCAGAGCCCAGGTGATCTAGCTGAGCATGTGTGAATGCTTGAAGCTCAACAACTCTGTGGGAGGAAGGAGAAGCTCTGTGGAAGCTTTGTGGGTGACTTTACTTGCATCCGAGTGTGTAGAGACCTTGGAGGAACCTTTGGAAAAGTCACTTTGGTTTTGCGAAGTGGTTTTGAGAGCCTGTTAAGTGTTTTCAAAGAAAAAGTCGTTTTTTGAGCTTTTCCCTGTTCCATTCGATGATAGAGACTCTGTATTGACTTGTAGAGGCAACTATTTCTTGCTTTTGGTGTCCACTTCACTTCAGGAGCTTGGAAACAACTTCATTCTTGAATCTGGGATCAGTTCATTGGATTTCTGACTCACTGTGTCAGTTTCTATATTTTTTTGCCCGAGTGTTGGAACTCAAGTTTGGAGCAACCATTTGTAGATCTGTCAGTTTTGGTGGACTCAAGAGGTCCTAAAACTTCTATGTTGCTCATCATTTACACTCTGGTGGAGTTTACAAACAGCTCTATTTCCAAAAACTTTTTTCAATCCATGTGTTGGACCCAGTGATTGAGACCACGGTTTTCAAAACCGTCTATCCCATTGCGTTCCGGACGCCCAAAAATCCCTACCTGTCAGTTCTTACGCGATTCGGTGGAGGATTTTCAGAGTTATAGATCTCTGTGTATTCGATTTCATCTCTCTGTTATGCATTTTTCATTCTAAGGTTTTAAAACCTTAGATTTATGCCACATGGTAGTGGATAAGTGTTGACTCCCATTTCTCACTCATCGGTTGGAATTTTGGAGTTCTGACAGAAGAGAGATATTTGCAGATTTTCTTGCTGAGTTCGATTATGCAATGGCGCCCATGTTTTGAGGCATCTCAGGTTCTATTTTCAATAGCGGTCATTACCGTGGGACTATGATTTCTTGAGCATACCTTATGCAGATCAGTCTGGTTGCAGTTTAAGCAGTGTGTGCGCTCATTTGTGGTGTGCATTAGGTTGCAGTGGATGATTTATAGGCCATTTGGATGCATTGCGGTCCTTATTGGATGTGCTGATAGGCCCAAATTGCCTTGTGGGATGCTATTTTTATGGACGCTTTGCACATGGATGCTATTTTATGCTGAGGGACAGCTTTGACACATTACAGGTGATGCACTGATAGTGCTATGCTCTCTTGGATGAGATATTATTAATGCATATGCAAGTGGACGGTGTTTATGCTTGAGTCATTTGGCACTTATTGGCATTTTGGATTGCCATTGCAGTTGGCATTTTCTTTTGGGCCAGATTTGCTCATATGGATGCACAGTATATGCACATGAGTCAGATGCTTTGAGACATGAGTTTTGGTGATATTTCACGCTATTGTGGCATACACATTTGGGTGCACCTGGTATTTGGTGTGATTCTCTCTTGTAGGCACTAGCATTTGGGATTTTTGCTTCATTTGCATCATGGCATCCTCTTCCATGTCTGAAAAGGAGTTTTTTAGCATTAAAAAGTTTGATAAGACAAACTTTTCTTTGTGGAAAGAACAAATAAGGGATGTGCTTATTCAAAAGAAGCAGATTAAACCCTTGGCAGGGATTGAAGCTAAGCCAGCAAATATGTCTGAGGATGATTGGAATAAGTTGGATGCATTAGCAAAATCTACTGTTAGACTTCATCTTACAGAGTCAGTTTATTTCATAGTAGTAAATGAGCAGACTACGAAAATTTGTGGAAGAAACTGTGTGCCACTTATGAAAAGGAAACTGCCTCTAATAAAGTTTACCTCATGAAGAGGTTGTTTGAGCTGTAGATGAAGGAAGGGGTCTCCATTGCTTCTCACTTGAATGAATTCAATATTATTTTCAGCCAGCTTCAGGCTCAGAAGATGAATTTTGATGTGAAGACTAAGGCAATATTTCTCTTATGTTCATTGCCATCCTCATGGGATACCTTCCGTACAGCTATCAATAACTCAGCACCTGGTGGAGTACTGAAATTTGATGATGTTGTGGGTAGCTTGTTGGCCGAGGAGATTAGATGGAAGTCTATGGACAGCAACAAGCAGAATGCAGCCTTAAATGTGCAAAGGGGAAGATCACAGTTCAAGGAGAAGTCCCAAGAAAGAGGGAAGTCTCGTAGCAAATCCAGGGCACGAAACATTGAGTGTTACCACTGTGGCAAGAAGGGCCATATGAAAAAGGATTGCTACAAGTTGAAAAGAGAGCAAAAGGATAAGAAAAAGAATGCAAATTGGGGTGCAAATCAAAAGGAAGAGAGTCCAAGGGAGGACAAAGGAAAAGTGAAGATCGAGGAGATCAATGCAGTCACACATGATAGTGACAATGATGTTCTCTTCATGTCTAGTTTATCTGCAGAGTTGCTTACCACTTCAGATGATGCATTTTGGTGCTTCATTCCATGTTACTCCCCATAGGGAATGGTTCTCCACTTATGACAGTGGAAAGATAGGTTGCGTGCATCTTGGAAATGACTATGCATGTGACATAGTGGGAGTAGGTGACATAAAGTTTTCTTTTGCAAATGGGTCTGCATTTATTTTGAAACATGTGAGACATGTGCCTAAGTTGACCAAGAGTCTTATTTCAGTGGGTCAGCTAGATGATGCTGGTTTTCACACCACTTTTGGCTTTCAGAGTTGGAAAATTCAGAAGGGCTCTATGCTTTGGCCCACCAGGGGTGCCAAGTGTGGGACTTTGTATCCCTTACATGTATCAGGGGTATTTGATCATGTTGTTGCAATAACCGAGCAGCCAAACACTTGTTTGTGGCATTGCAGGTTGGGGCACATGAGCCAGAAGAATGAAACTCTTATGCCGTTTGGGTTATGTACCGCATTTGAGTTTCTCTGATTTTGAATTTTGTGAGCACTGTCTCTATGGGAAGCAGACTAAATCAGCCCATAAAAGAAGGGGAAAGAAAGAGTTTGAAAAGCTTGATTTGGTGCATTCAGACATATGTGGTCCCATGCCTACACGATCATTAGGCAGGGTTGAATACTATGTGACATTCATTGATGATGCAACTAGGAAAATGTTGGCTTATGCTATAGCTCGGAAGAGTGATGTGTTCCAGGTATTTCAGAAATGGCTGGCCTTGGTTGAGAATCAGTCAGGTAGAATGCTTAAATGCCTACGGTACAATGGTGGAGAGTATCTCTCTCATGACTTTCAGCATTTCTGTGATACACGTGGGATTAAGAGGGAGCTCACATCCCCTCATACTCCAGCGCAAAATCCAGTTGCAAAAAATATGAACTGTGCCATTCAAGAAAGGTTGCAATGCATGCTTTTCAATGCAAGTCTTTCTGGTGGTTTTTGGGTTGAGGCAATGAAGACTGCAGTGCATGTAATCAATAGATCACCTAGTAAGAGTTTGGATGGTGGTATTCCTGAAGAGGCATGGAGTGGCAAGAAGCCCTCTTACTCTCATTTGCATATATTTGGGTGTGAGGAATATGCACATGTGCCAAAAGAGCTTCGAAAGAAGCTAGATCCTAAGTCTAGGAAATGCATCTTTTTGGGTTATGGTGAAAGTGGAGAGATGGGCTATCGTCTCTGGGATCCAGAAGCAAAGAAGATCATACGCAGCCATGATGTAGTCTTCAATGAGAAGAAGATGCATAAGGCACCCATGAGGGATGTGGAAATGAGGAGAATCACTTTCCAGGATGTGAATCCACCTGCATATGTTGATGGACCGCAAGCTGAAATGCCCTTGAGAAGATCATCTAGAGTGTCTAGACCACCTGATAGGTTTGTTCTAGGGGTAGACTATGTGATGCTTAATAATTGCGGGGAGCCTTCTTGCTATAGAGAGGCTATGATGTGCGAGGATCAATGCAAGTGGGAGTATGCTATGCAATTAGAGATGAGTTCACTTATGAAGAAATAAGACTTGGGACTTGTTTTCTTTGCCACATGGAAAGAAAGCATTGCCATGTAAATGGGTCTACAAAATGAAGGTCACAGGTGATGATGTGCCTAGGTACAAGGCCCATTTGGTCGCTAAAGGGTTCAAGCAAGAGAAGGGTGTGGACTTTGATGAGATATTCTCTCCGGTTGTGAAGATGACCACACTTAGATGCATGCTTGGACTAGTGGCATCAGAGGATATGGAGCTTATGCAGATGGATGTCAAGACAACTTTCTTGCATGAGGAAATTTACATGGTGCAGCCGGAAGGCTTTGAAGAAAAGGGCAAAGAGCATTTAGTTTGCAAGCTGAAGAAGAGTCTCTATGGTCTTAAGCAAGCGCCTAGAGAATGGTATCAGAAGTTTGATGCTTTCATTCGGCCCCAGGGTTTTAGAAGGAGTGAAATTGATCACCACCTCTATACTAAAAGGGCTAAGGAAATAGCCTAATAATCTTGGCACTATATGTGGATGATATGCTATTGGCTAGCAAGAATACTTATGAACTAGATGCATTAAAGGCCAAGTTGCATGAGGCCTTTGATATGAAGGATTTGGGACTTGCAGGTCATATTCTTGGTATGCGCATCACGCATGATCGGAGTAGGAAACTCCTTTGGCTTTCACAAAAAGAGTATGTTACAAAAGTATTGCAGCGTTTCAATATGGAGGGGGGGAAGGCAGTGAGTACTCCATTGCCTCCATATGTGAAACTGAGTCATACAGATAGTCCCAAATCAGATGAGGAAAGGGCCATGATGGCCAAGGTTCCTTATGCATCAACAATTGGGAGTCTTATGTATGCTATGATAGCTACTAGACCAGACATTGCATTTGCAGTGGGAGTTGTTAGCCGGTATATGGCTAATCCAGGAAAGAGGCATTGGGAGGCAGTTAAGTGCATCATGAGGTACATGAAGGGTACCAAGGAGATGTGCATCTGCTTTGGTAGGGGAGACATGCATGTACTTGGGTACACAAATTCAGACTATGCAGGGCATATGGATAGTAGGAGATCCACTTTTGGTTATGTGTTCACCTTTGTAGGTGGTGCAATGTCGTGGATTTCTCACGCACAGAAGTGCATTGCTTTGTCTACCACAGAGGCTGAGTATGTTGTAGCCACAGAGGGTTGCAAGGAGGCTATATGGCTTGATCGGCTAGTGGGAGATTTGGGGATTCATACAGGTGTACCGACATTGCATAGTGATTCCATGAGTGCTATTCAGCTAGCACGGAATCCGGCCTTTCATGCAAAGACCAAACACATTGAGGTCAGGTACCATTTCATCAGGGAGGTACTTGAGGACAAGCGCATAGAGCTTGTCAAGGTTCATACAGATGATAACCCTGCAGATATGCTGATGACGAAGAGTCTACCTAGTCAGCGGTTTGAGTATTGTCATGTATTGATGGGCATTGGATAGTATACTCACTGGTGTTCTCCCTTAAAGGCACATTGTCCTTTTAAGTGGGAGGTTGTGGGGGTTAAAGGTCACTGTGCCTTTACCCCGGTTATGTACAATACTCAAACACATATATAAATGAATGAAAAAGAAGATTAGGGTGGTTCTGCACCCACCAAAACTTGTGTGGCTCTCTGTTTCTCTCTCTCCCTCTTTCATTCTTGCTTCCGTTGAGAGCACTCTCACCAAGCCTCGCCAATGACATACTTACTCTCAATGGTGCTTTCCCACTCCACATCCCCATTGGCCTTGCTCCTCGCAATAGTACCTTTCACTCCTTTATCAACCTTGATCTCCTCTCCCTTGAGGACAAAGCTTCTTTTGAGAGTCTATCCCAGTCTCTCCCAAATTGCTCAACCCCTTGAAGGAAAAGAATTGAAGAATTTTTCCTCATGTGTTCCTTTACTCCCCTCTAGACACATCGAAATGAAAGCCCCTTTGCTTGACCACAAAATATGGTGCCTTGACAATCTCAGCTTCCTTGCCCCTTTCACCATTTAAATCTCTAGCCTTCCTTTGCAACCTCTCTTCCAAAGAGGTCGAACAATGCAAAAATGATGCCTACCATGGTCGGCAACATTGGAATTCTAATTACTTTCTCAACATCCCCTTCTTTTTTAAAACCGTTGATCACTCCAAGTGTGGTCTCACTAAGGAGATATTTTTCTACTCCAAAGGCTCCAACCGATAGGACTCTCAAAGATGACAATTACTATGTCAAACATTACTAGAATGTATTTTGTCCTTACATTAAATGTACCTGCCTTATCAAGAAGACCAATCTCTCCTGTAAGTCCATCTTATGGCTTGATTATGTTTTATGGTACATGCTTAATCACTTAGACATCTTCTTTCCTCTCGGCTCCCTTCAAACTAAGTTCTTTGCCTTTCTCAATTGGACCTCTCAGTTACCAAAAGAAGTCATCTTCTCCCTTATCGCCTTTTACCATTTTCAAGTCATACTTATTGAAACTGCCAAATCCCTTGCAGCCTCTGTTGACTTTACCTTCCCCTCCTCTTTCCAAAACCTTCCCGAACCTTCTCTTGCTCTCAGCATTCTCTCCCTTCCTTTGTCTTATAAAATCAACCTCTCACTCAAACGCAGACATAGTTCCCCTTTCAAGTATACACCCAAACTTCAGAGGACTTCCCCTCTCGCTCCTGAGATTAATCTTTCTCAAGCCTCCTTGGTTAAAAACTCCCTACCAACCTCCTCCACTACTTCGGTTCCCAAAGTTAAAGCTCTTGAAGATGATGTTCTACACTACTCCATCGATTGGGATAAGCACTGATCCACTTCGGCTCTTCGATTTTTGCAGATTGCCCCTTCTGGTTCACCCGAGGTACGCATTGCTACTCTTCTTAACAATGGTTTACTGCATTTACAATTGTCTCCTATTCAAAAAAATCTGAAATATTTTCATGTTCAGTATGCTAACAAAATTCTAACTAAAATCCCTCCCAAGTCCCTTTATAGAAATACTCTACTTTTACATTTTAATTCCCTTTCAGACACTGTTCAATCCTTTGACACTTTTGCTTTTAGTTTAAAATATACACCTCCCCTTGAATCCCTTCTCTACAAGCCTAAACTTACTTTCTTAGCACAAAACTTCACCTCATCTTGTTTTTGCACTTCTCTCAAAAGGTTTAAACCCTTTCTCAAACCCTTTGATAATAAACTTCATATTTGTACCATGCAGAAGATAGAGCAGGAGCAAAGGACACATGGCACTACAAGGAGATAAAGGAGAAAATGAGATGTGTGGTGCCATGAGGAGAGTTCACAAGGTAGCTGAGAGAGAAAGAGAGAGAGAGAGAGAGAGAGAGAGAGAGAGAGAGAGAGAGAGAGAGAGAGGGTGGGGGGGTGGGGGATATTGCCATGTGGTAAGCGGGAGAGGGAGGTATACATTGTATAATTTACACACACACACACACACACACACACACACACACACACACACACACACACACACACACACACACACACACACACACACACACACACACATACACACAAACAAACATACATACATGCATGCATGCATACATGCATGCAAACATACACACACTGTTGAGAGTTCACGCTCAACATCATGTGATCATGTGTGCATAGCACCATCACGTGATCATATGTGCATAGCACTAACCTTATAGAGTGCTATAAAGGAAAGGGTTAGATCCCCTAACCCTAACCCTAAAAGGGTTTGTATATATTCGATTTTTTCAACTAAATCTAGTGTACAGTTAGTCATTTGTGGTGTGCTCTCTAGCTGTGCCCTCTCTCCTCATCTCCACTCTTCTCCTCTCCCCTCTTCATATTTTGTCATGGTATCAGAGCTCCCTTGTCTTCCGCTGAGACATTGCGATTCCTGAGAGTGTGAGAGAGATTGTGATATTGAGAGTTCTCTTGAGTGTTCTCCGTGAGAGTCGACTTCCGGTGAGAGATCTTCATCTGTCCATTTGAGATAAAATTTCCGTCATTCCTTAAGAGATTTCTGTTCATTTCTTGAGATTTCCTTGTGAGGATTTCAATTCATTCTTTGAGACATTCTTATTGTGAGAGAGAGAGATTTCTTCCTTCTGAGTGAGAGAGGATTTCCGTTAAGAGTTCCTTGAGAGATTTCATGCTTTAAATATTTCCGTTGAGAGGCAAGCGACCTTGCTCATGCTATAGGAATTCTCCGTGACAGTCTTCACTTTCATGTTTCCACACTGAGGAGCTCGGATTCAATAGTGGGAAACATAACTTTGAAAGCTTTGTATGGCATTCTATCTACCAAGACTCCTTCAACATAGCCTTAGCTTGCAAGGCGGCTTCTCAGCAAGCCCTATAACTGTCTTCAACAAAGGCCACAAAGCAACGGACGACACTCCTCTAAGCTAGCAATGACCCAGCCACAGTAGACTGGCAGCTCCATTCAATGCACCTCCATCCTTCTCCAACAGCACAACAATAGCCTCTTGCAAGCCTCCCTTCAACGGCTGCCTCCCGTAGTGTCCTCCATCGACCTACGCTCGCCGATGACCACAAAAAAATCCAAAGACAAAGGCTCCAAAGCCTTTGCCTGTATTGACCATCTACTGCGACCTCTCGACTGTGGGTTGCACACATATGGGCGACGCTCCAGCAGCCACAGGCTGCATGTCCTACAGCAAAGCCTCTCCATACGAGCAGCCTCCTTTCCTGTTGTCCCTGATCTTGTAGCAACAAGTAGCCCATTATCTTGGAGATTACTACCGGCTCCATCGCTATGACTACGAAGGACTGCTCAACAGCGTGTCAGCCATAGTCTTGCTGCATAGACAATCAAGGTAGACAACCAGCACAACAGCGAGCTTCCTCGACGACCAAAGCGTCCCTGACCCTGCAGTCTCCATAGGATGCGCCATCGACAAGGGACTCCAGCCCTTCAGTACTCGAAGCTATTGTCCAGCCCACGTGCACGTTATCTCTCCTGTCATTGTGACATGTCATCCAACTGACAGCCACATCATCAGTGCCACGTAGGCAAGTCACGTCACCACCGACTACCACGTCATCACCGATAGCCACGTCAACAATCCATGTCATCAGTGACATGTCATCAGGCCACATCATCTACCATGTCATCAAGCCATGTCATCACTACCACATCACCTCTGCCACCTCAGTAGTGCCACCTTAGCAGTGCCACCTCAGCTGGTCCAGTCAGCATTGACCCTTGCCAGGCACACACAGTGCTCCACAGGCACTTCATGAGAACACTCCTGCCACCTTAGCACAGAGCTTCACAGGCACACCTCTTGCTAGGCACAGTGCCACATCATCACTGCATGTGACTCACAGTGACACATCATCATTGAGCACATTTGCACTCCTTTTGCCCCTCCACCTAGATCAAGTCATATCTCTTGATCCAGGAAGAATTTGAGGGTGCTCCAAAAAGAAAAGTCACTCGTTTTTTCGTGCTCTACGTGCTCGTCACATCATGCACACATTTTAGCACAAGTTACACTCACATTTGAGCCTGGCCGGCAAAACCACTTCCTTCACGCACATTTGCCTCTCCATCGACGCATCTGACCCAGCACTTAAAAAGAACAAAAGAAAAGGAATTATTTGCTGTTCTTTCATCGATCGATGGTTGGTTTAGATCTAGATAAGAGTAGACTAGTTCACCATAGAGGGGACGCTTTGAATTTCCCCAAGTTGCCAATCTAAGCCATGCTCGAAATTCTCGACTAGTACCTACTCGGAGTTAGTCCATACGCTCACATCCGATTTCACATCATTACATTACCTGGAACCTTACGTTCATTAGTTTAGTGAGCAGACTTCAGAGTTCAGAGGCATTGCAGATTGACTCAGTGGGCAGATAGCATTTGATTTCACACACACATGCCACCATTGTAAAGCCTATTCGACTATCTCATGGCATCGTGCACATCATTTTCATCCTTGTAAAGCCTCTTGGCTATTCCCGGCATCATTGCCATAAGCCTTGTAACACAGATCAGATTTTACATACTGTAGTTCTATCTTCACCGATGGTACATAGATTTCACTTGGCATCTTCAGTGTATTTGCAGTTGATTCATACAGAGATTTTCACGACACTTTTTGAGTACATTTCTTGCACCATGTCGACTAGCAACCTCAATCTGGAAGCATCTGCTAAGTTAGACAATTCCAATTACGGTACATGGAAATACCGAATGGAGACTATTCTTGTGCTTCAGGACAAATGGGAGTATGTCGATGGGTCTACACCTAGACCATTAGCCGATCCAGCCACCAGTAACTCTACTTCATTTGTTGTCACAGCACCAGCAATGGGATCTACATCGGGATCTACATCTACACAAACAGTTTCTGCACCAGTAGTAGATCCTGCCATTGCCCGAGCTCAAGCAGAATAATGGGATAAGAAAGACAAGTATGCCTATCACCTGATCAAGCCGAATGTGCAAGATGTCATGCTAGGACAGCTCAACACAGTCAAGACATCAAAAGAAGCATGGGATATATTCGTAGCTCTCTAAGAGTCCAAGAACACATCCAGGATTCTCACCCTGAGAAACCAGATCAACCAGAGTTTCCACAACAGCAGTGAAACCGGTCATGCTTATGTACTCTGCATCAAAGACTACAACAATCAACTTGCAGTAGCAGGAGAGACTATGAATCCCGCAGAAATGGTTCAAGTAATCCTGAATGGACTAGGAGAAGGATATGAGAATCTAGTCTAGAGTATTGCCATCCAACGACAAATTCCAACACTGGAAGAACTTCAGTCAGTCCTACTTGGTGAAGAACTCAGGACTCAGGCCATTCAAGCACGTAAAGGTCATTCTAATGATCAAGCATTCACAGCTTCAGATAGAAGCAGAGGCAAAGGCAGAAACAAAGGTAGATCATATCAGAAAAGTGGTCATCATCAACAAAATCAAAGTCAGAATCAACATCAGCATCAGCAACATCAAAATCAGCAAAGAGGAAATCATTCCAATTGAGGTAGATTTCAAGGACGAGGGAATGCATCCACCAATGTGTCAAACATTCAGTGCAACTACTGTCACAAGTTTGGACACTATGAAAGAGATTGCCGCAAGAAGTAGTACGACCAAGGCGGTCAATCCAACAGTAATCGAGGGAATTCCCGAGGAAGAGGAAATCATCGTGGTGGACATTCTAGTCACAGTCATTTTGCAAATGAACATGGAAATATGTTTCTTGCAAGTGAGGAATTGCATCATATTGATACAATGCACCTAGACAATGCACCTAGACACTGATTTCAATCACAAAGAGGATTTCAGCTATCAAGTCGACCAAGTGGAATAGGATCCTTGGTACATCGATAGCGGTGCATCATCTCATATGACAAATCATCAGGAATGGTTCACAGAAATGAAGCCATTAGAAGGTCAAAAGAATGTCATCTACACAGTAGACAATACACCGAATCCGGTTCAAGGGACAGGTGTTATCCCTATGAACAATTTCACTGGTACAAAAGGATTAGTCAAAGATGTGCTCTATGTTTCGAAGCTCAGCAAGAACCTTTTGTCAGTAGGTCAAATGACGGAACACAACTACAAAGTCATCTTTGACGGTGATGAATGCACTATCAGAGACAAATCCAAAAGATGTCAGCTCGTAGCAAAAGGTGTCAAGGAAGGACGCCTATACAAAATGCTAGCTACAGTACCAGATAAGCATGCCATGTCAGCTCAAATGCAATAGATGCCACTATCTGCAAAATGGCACAAGAGATATGGTCATGTCAACTTCAAGTACTTGTTAGATCTAAGGAATCAGAATATGGCAATTGGGATTCGGAAGCTACAGTTTCTTGGAAAAGTTTGTGAAGCATGCTGCTTCGGCAAACAAAAGCGAACCAACTTTGTCAGAATTACCTCTCGTGCATGAGGTATTCTTGATTTGATTCATACAGATGTATGGGGTTATGCCCAGACCCGCAACATCAATGGTTCACTTTACTACTTGACCTTCATCAACGACTACAACAGATATTGTTGGGTCTACTTTCTGAAAGAGAAATCTGAAGTGTTTTCCAGATTTCAAGAATTCAAAGCCATGGTAGAAAACCAAACAGGCAGAAAGATCAAGGTCATGAGATCAGACAGAGGAGGTGAATACATGTCTTCAGCATTCATGAACTTTTGCAAAAATCACGGCATTCGAAGACAATTCACATGTGCAGATACTCCTCAGCAGAATGCAAGAGCTGAAAGGAAGAATGGGACTTTAGCAGACAATGCTAGAGCAATGCTTAGTGAAAAGCATCTTCTGAATCAGTATTGGGTAGAAGCAATAGCTACAGCTAACTATTTGCTTAATCGGCTTCCTACCGAACCGATACAAGGTATGACTCCTTATGAAGCATTCACTGGACACAAGCCATGCATTGGGCATCTCCGCATATTTGGTTGCATAGCATATGCCCACAAACATGATGATCATTGCAAGAAATTGGATGTGAAGTCATGCAAATGCATCATGGTTGGCTACAGTGAAGAAAGCAAAGCATACAAATTGTATGATCCCATCAACCACAAAGTCATTATCTCCAGAGATGTAATTTTTGATGAGGAATCAGAATGGAAAATCTCACCTACACAGGAGATAGAAGCATCGACTTCACAGTCACCTACAGAATAGGTTGATGAAGAAGAGCAAGAATTGCCAGCAACACCTCAAGCAGAGCCATAGCAGCTCAGACGGTCTACTAGGGAAAGCAGACCACCAGCCAGATTGACATATGCTCAGAAAGGCAAAGCAATTCAGGTGGAAACCACCAACTATGCTCTTATGACTACCATCATGGCTACAGAAGAGCCAGTGTACTTCGAAGATGCACTTCGAAGATGCAGTAGACAAGCCAGAATGGCAAACTACTATGAATGAAGAAATGGATGCTTTGTATAAAAATAACACTTGGGAATTATGCGACCTTCCACCAGGAAAGAAGGCCATAGCCAACAAATGGGTATATAAAGTGAAGTATAATCCAGATGGCAGTATTCAGAGATACAAAGCCAGATTAGTTGCAAAAGGATTTGCACAACAATATGGTCAAGATTATGATGAGACTTATGCTCCAGTAGCAAAGATGATTCCATACGGTTCTTGATATCACTAGCGACACTCAGTAAATGGAATGTATATCAGCTCGATGTCAAGAATGCATTTCTCAATGGTTATCTAGAAGAGGAAGTCTATATGCAACAACCAGCAGGTTATGTTGAACCAGGAACGGAGAAAAAGGTTTGCCATCTCAAGAAAAGTCTCTACAGCTTAAAGCAAGCCCCCAGAAGTTGGTACAGTAGAATTGACAAGTATTTTACTGATCTGGGATACATGAAGTCCAATGCAGATCATACTCTCTACTACAAAGTTCAAGGGGAAGACATTACTATTGCACTTTTGTATGTAGATGATCTAATTGTGATAGGAAGCAAGGATAGCTTCATCAAAAAACTAAAACAAGACTTATCTACAGAGTTCGACATGAAAGATCTTGGACTTATGTACTATTGTCTTGGAATTGAGTTCTGGAGAGATTCAGATAGCACATTTATGAGTCAGCTCAAGTATGTTGACAGTCTCCTGAAGAAGTTTCATATGGCAGATTGCAAGGTTACAGCCACTCCCATAGAAGAGAGTTTGAAACTTACTAAAGATTCAAAAAAGCCTACAGTCAATGATAGATACTACAGGCAGCTCATTGGATCTCTTATATATTTGACAATCACACGGCCAGATATTTGTTATGCAGTAAGATCACTAGCATAGTTTATGGCAAATCCAAAACAGTCTCACTGGAATGCAGCCAAAAGAGTCTTGAGATACATCAGAGGTACAAGACAGTTTGGGATAGAATACAGAGGAAGTCATCCATGGTTGCATGGATACTATGACAGTGACTATGCCGGAGATCATGAGACCAGGAGATCAACACAGGGATATGCATTTTTCCTTGGTCAAGGTGCTATATCATGGTTGTCAAACAAACAGCCAACTGTTTCTTTGTCTTCGACTGAAGCAGAATATAGAGCACTCACTACAAGTGCATGTGAGGCTATATGGCTCAGAAGACTATTGTCAGAAACAGATTACTTTGATGAGTCAAAGCCAACAACAATATACTATGATAATCAATCGGCTCAAGCATTGGCCAAAAATCCAATATATCACTCCAGGACAAAGCACATTGATGTCAGAGAGCACTTCATTAGAGAAAGAGTGTTACTTGGTGACATCACACTGCAGCATTGTGATAGCAAAGAGAATGTTGCAGACATCTTTACCAAACCACTCGGTAAAGAGCTATTCGAGAAACACCGAGTAGCTCTTGGTTTGATGCAGAGGAAGGACATTCCCATTAAAGGGGTGTGATGAATGTAATGCTCAGTCCTTCTTCGATTCCCTAGAATCATCATCTTGAGGGAAGGCCTACTTCATGATTTGATCTTGAGGGAAGGTGTTGAGAGTTCATGCTCAACATCATGTGATCATGTGTGCATAACACCATCACGTGATCATATGTGCATAGCACTAACCTTATAGAGTGCTATAAAGGAAAGGGTTAGATCCTCTAACCCTAACCCTAAAAGGGTTTGTATATATTCTATTTTTTCAACTAAATCTAGTGTACAGTTAGTCATTTGTGGTGTGCTCTCTAGCTGTGCCCTCTCTCCTCATCTCCACTCTTCTCCTCTCCCCTCTTCATATTTTGTCACACACACACACACACACACACACACATACACACACACACACACACACACACACACACACACACACACACACACACACACACATACACTCACACACAATCACAATAAATTTGATTAGTAAATGTATCTCACACATAAACACTTATTTCTTTACACACGAACACACACATGCACACACACACACATGTATGCTTCCCTAACTATGAATTATTCTTTTATGTACCCTCGTGAAATCTTTCCTTTACACTTTCTTTTTAACCACCCCACATACCAAGCCCACTAATCATCCCATACCTCCTCTAATCCCTTCTTACCCATGCACTCATTCGCTCCTTACTCCACTTGTGGCTAAATTGTTTTTTTAATTATCTAAGAATCCATATGGTTGTCTATATTCCTAGGTAAAGTGATAGCAAGCTGGGGAAAATGGGCATTACCTGTCAACCCAAATGTAACTATGATGTTCTAACACCTAGTTTGTTTGGATGGTGGTAGGTAAGTGGACCCCAATCTCAAAACCTGGACTACCTAAGGATTCGACATCTTTTTTCAATATCATGTTTGCCAAACTCAATAAAAATTCTTAATTTGATCAAAATCTTTGCAAACTCTAGTTGCATTTTTCAACTTAGATGTCTCAAACATTTTTTCCTTATATATGTATTCCTTTTTTAACTTTTTATCCAATTGATGGAATTAATTGTATGGCTCAATTATTGATGGGACTTTTTAATCTAAACACACACTTTGATTTTGCAACTAGCCTTTGGTCACGGGCTAGAGTGCCATACAGTTAATTCACATCCATTGGATAATTCTTTAGCATGGATAATCCCTAGTCATGTTGTGATCCATCTTATTTTTTACTAACTTTCATATCTATTTTGCAGAAGTGGTTTACGCATTTACTATTGGCATTATTTTTTCATTTTGACACTTATCATACAGATTTACTTTTATTGAGTTATTATCAGTAGGTGGGGAGTAAGTTCCAATTGTGGTGGGCTTACTCCCCACCATGTGGTCTTACCCTCTGGGTTGGGGGTGGGCCACACACACACACACAAAATAAATTTGATTATAGTAAATGTATCTCACACACACAGACACTTATTTCTTTACACATGAACACACACACACATACGCACACACACATGTATACTTCCCTAACTATGAATTATTCTTTTATGTACCCTCGTGAAATCTTCCCTTTACACTTTCTTTTTAACCACCCCACATACCAAGCCCACTAATCATCCCATACCTTTTCTAATCCCTTCTTAACCCATGTACTCATTTGCTCCTTACTCCAATTGTGACTTAAACTTCACTTGTGGCTAAATTGTTTTTTTTAAATTATCTAAGAATCCATATGGTTGTCTATATTCCTAGGTAAGGCAATAACATGTCGGGGAAAATAGGCATGACCTATCTAGCCAACCGTAACTATGATGTTCTAACACCTAGTTTGTTTGGATGGTGGCAGGTAGGTGGAGGCTGCTGACCTCGGAACCTAGACTACTGCCTAAGGATTCGACATCTTTTTTCAATATTATGTTTGTCAAACTCAATATTCTTAAAAAATCTTAATTTGATCAAAATTTTTACAAACTCTAGTTGCATTTTTCAACTTAGATGTCTCAAACATTTTTTCCTTATATGTTTTCCTTTTTTAAGTTTTTATCCAATTGATGGAATTAATTGTATGGCTCAATTATTGATGGGAATTTTTAATGTAAACACACACACACACACATACATTTATACATACATACATACATACATACATATATAGATATAGATATATATATTTATGGCAGAGACACACCTAAGTTACATCGTTGTCGGAGCTGCTCTACACCGTTTGCTAAAGGCTGCTCTACCCACTCTGTTTGCTAAGGCAAAATTCTCTGTAATGCTGCTCTACTTATTGGCCCCAATACTGTCACACAGCCTACTTGCACTAGCCATCTTCCTCGGATTTCATGCCGACTCTATTCTGTTTCTTGTGGATGGCAGTGCAGAGTCCAGATGAACACAGTAGAGCCAATCAAAGTTTTAAGCACGATAGCAAACTGACAATGTCAAAGCCAGGAGACTAAAATTGTGGGAGCGGCCAGGTCTCCATTTGATAATGGCTATATGCCAATAAAATCCAACTAATCCTAAATGTGAAATGTGTCCTATTTGTTTGAGTTTCCATTAGCATTGAACTTTTCCTTAAACACCAATCACAAGCAATTGCTTTCCACCCTTTGTGATGGTATCCTTATAACTCCCAGGTGCAACCTGAGCATCCATAATAAATGGTGCTTGCCTATTGGCCCAAGTATCATAGACTTCATCTTCCATAGCCAAATTACACTAAAGTTTAGCATCTAGGAAATCTCCTTGCTCTATAGACAAGTTGTGTGCAATGTCTAGGTCAAACCCTAGCTAAGGTGCGGCATATATATCATACTTTTGCAACTTAGGATGCTTCGTCATTGAGTCTCTTGAATATGATCCAATATCTTTGAATTCCCCAATTAGGAATAGACTAGATGCCTAATGGGAATAGCTAGCTAAAATCTTGATTCTCAAGGGGCAACGAAAACTATTGAAGTGTCCAACAAGTGCAAAGTGCTATAATGTACCAAATGCAATGTGCTATGTGCTAAACTCAGATTGCTATGTGCTATATGCAAATTGCTACATGTTATATATGAATTGCTATGTGTTGTATGCAAATTGCTACGTGCTATATACGAATTGCTATGATACAAATTGATATGAACCCAAGGAAGGGCACGTTCCTTGGTCTTATAATTTTTGCTATAATGTGCTAACCCTGCCAACCCTTACCCCACACAAATATGTGGTTATGTGCTAAATGCAAAGTACTATAAGCCAAATGCAAAGTGTTATATGGCAGATTCAAAATGTAATGTGCAAAATTAAAAGTGCTTTGTGGCAAGGGCAAATTGAAATGAACCCAAAGAATGACACATTCCTTGGTCTTATAATTTTGGATACCTTAAATGTGTGGTCTTGTGCTACAATGCAAAGCACTATGTGCAGACCTTAAAGTGCTATGTGTTGAATGCAAATTGCTACATGCCAAATTCAAATTGCTATGTGTTAGATTCAAATTTCTATGTGCTATTTCAATTTTCTAAAAACATAACATGTGGTTATATGCTAAAATTATATAATTCAAATAAAACATATTCTTTGTCAATATAGCTACTTGCCCAAATCTAGTTTGCTCTTAGGCCATCATAGAGAAGAAGATAAAGCTTTTTCTACCTTAATTTGTTAATTACTTCTAGCACATTGTCCCCATTTTTTAAATTTTGATTATATCCATTAGATTTGTTTATGAAGTTCCACACACTCTTATGATTCATTATAATGAAGCTTTTTTACTTGCCACTTAATGCCCCCCATTCCTTGCACATTGTGCCTTGGTTCAATTTCAAGTCAAATTATCGGTTCATTTCGCATGTCCCAAAGTATGCATACTTTGGAAATTTCTTTCTTGGGTTGTGATGGAGGGATGTAGAGGACATGTTCCACTGTGGCAATGGGGATCTTCTCAACCTCTTTATGGAACAACTTGCAAAGCCCAGGGAAATAAAGGCTCAATAAAGGTAGATCGAGGAGAATATCATCGTGAGCAAAGGAGGCAGCGAATCAGCCCTGCTTTACATTTCAAGTGAGCCTTCAAGCATGTGGCAAGAAAAGTTGAATAGTATTGGAAATCAAGATGATCACATAGATTCTCATGAATATCTTAGTAGTGCGCTTGATTGTCAAGGTTCAAAACGCAGCGTCAATGGAACTGTTTTGTATAATGAGATAGTAGAGATATTGGGTCTTGTAGAAACAAGTTCTTCTTGATGGTAGCTGGAAGCAATGCTCTAGATGTTGATCTAAGCTGAAATAGGCAAACATCCATAAGATGAAAGAACCATGCTTCCTCCAATTGCTTGTAGTAGATTTAAGCAACCTAGAATTGTGCTATCCAAAGCTCGTATGTACATAAGTTAGGAATTTTCCAAAATGGATGGGTTGCTTTTTGAGTCCCGTCCTTTAGAGGTGTGCACATTCTAGTGATTGGGAGGTCACACAGTCTTCAAATGAACCATGGGAGTCGAAGACATCAATAGAGTTTGGGAATATCCAATGCTTCCCATTTTCATCCATGATAGAAATGGGATTAACTCTAGGGGTGAGATTCACAAGGACATCTAGAAATTTCTAGATGAACGTCAAACAAGGGGTAAGATTTGCAATGCGGACAAAAAGATTTTTTGGATATATGTCAAGCAAGGGGTGAGATCCACAAGGAGGGCATCGAATTTTTTTGAATGAATGTCAAACAAGGGATTTTTCTAGGCATGTGCATGTATGTTCACGAAGTATCTGATAATAATTTGCTGGAAGATGCTAGGCTTATGAAGATGATAAGTGCATACCACATGCTCCATGTGCACTCCATGTGTAGCACATTATCACCCACGATGATCAGGGTTGTTTGGGCAGAAGGTACATTAAGAGCTCTCTCAGCACATTTGGACTGTACTGGAAATAAGAAAGGATTGATAAAGGAAATCATCACAGTAAGCAAGTAATGTGAATTTGAAGAACCTCAACTTGGAGGTTTGTATGCAAGACACCTTGCAGACACTGTCCCAAAAGACATTAAATTTTTTGGATAGGATCAAAAGCTGTCTTGAGTTCCTACAAAGGTTGTGGAAGTTCAAGCAAAGCTGCACGAATTAGCCAAGGCAATCATGAATGGGCAATTATATATAGTTATTCAATATAGAATGGAGTGGCATAGAGTGGAATCTCTAACTGTAACAAGCCACATGTGCACATGAGATACTTACAAAGAGATGGGTACTTGAAGGTGGGCAGCTCTCTTGTTGCAATTTTTGTTGAGATCCTGATTAACATCATGCTAGCCTCCATCAACTATAAACTATGCAACACTTGGATGGTTCCCTACAAGCAAGACTCAAAGCAATTTTTGCATGATCATTAAAAAGACAACCCAGAGAATGGTATGAAGATGTGTTAATAGTTGTAGATGACCAAAGGGATTCAAGTAATGTGGTTAAGAAAAGTACAACATTTGTGATAGAATATGTCTATAGAGTTAGATTCTTTCTGGTTGTCTAGGTTACTGAAGAGCTGATGCTAATTATGGAAAATTTGACATGAAAATAATAATATTGAGCTAGATGCTAATTGTGGAATTCTTGACACTAACAATATTAATGTTGAGGAGTTTGGATGCTAATTGTGGAATTCTTAATACGGGAAATTTTGCATTTGTCAGATTGGCTCAATAATTATGACTCATATTGGAATAAAAAGACAAAGTATAATGCATTCATGAAGATGATTCATTGAATGCTATTGTCAGTGCAACACAAATTAAGAATGCAATTTGTTGTGGCCCAATTATGACCATAAATCTGTACTTGAATTTCCTCCAGAGTCATCAAATTCTTAGGTAGATTGCACCCCCTGGGAAAATATTCTCAGCCATCATCAAATGTTAGATATGCTACTCATAATCCATCAAGTTATGCTCTTGATAAACCATCATGTTTGTCCTTTAGTTCTTTCCTCCAGTTTCGAACCATTCGTTCTGTCCTTTAGGCCTTTCCTTTGGTTTGGAATTTTCTCCTCTCATTACACAAAAGCTAACATTTACACCTATAGAAACGTGCATTGAAGTCTAAGACTTGCATGATTGGTTATACATATGCATAGGGAACACAGAATGTGTGTTAGTGGAACATGTGTTATGGTAGAGGATTCTCACAAAGACTCTCCTCTTTTCCATTAGGACACACTTCCTTATGTGGCATTTTTGCATGTCAAGAGACAAGCAAATGGGCCAAATACGTAAAGATTGGTCACTCTCAGCTTTGGTTTTAGGGCAGTTTGTTTGAGTGAGATTTGGTGGGGTACTATTTGCAACAATATTCGAAGGAGATGCCTTCATGTATACGAGAACAAGTATTTGGCTTGGCTAGTTAAGATAAAGTAGTAAGCCTAGACTGGTTGAGGAGACCATGAATACAATAAGGATAGATTTACGATTGTAGACCATTGAGAGATTATGAATATATCTGTGACATAACATAGCATGCTAAAATTTGTGGTCTCAAACTTTGGGACCTTAAAAGAAGACATTGATGTTCAGGGAGTTTTTGAGCTTTAAAATCATCAATTTAAGGGCATAAATAAAGTTATCACCTGCTATTTGAAGTGCTTGGGTTAGATCGTGATTACATAACCACTTCAACTATACTGCTTTCTGATTTATATTTCAAATGCAATATCCATATAGTAATCCTTGGCTTTGGAACTGTTTGAGGATGCAAGAAGGCAATAGAGCCTTTAGACCGATTGTTGAAATCCAAAGTCTAAGAGGAAAATCGGTAGAAAAATGTTGAAGCAAAGTCCTCGATTATGGATGATCTACAAGTTTGAAACCTTTAGTTGAGCACATAAAGAGTTGCCAGGTGCGATCTTGCTAGATTTTTTTGACTTCTTTGTATATCAAACCAAATTTCACAATATATATAAGTTGTTATATATAGAAGGAAAACAAGATATTGGACAAAATACATAGGCAATCGATAGAGAGATTGAGAAATTAAGCACTTGGAGGAGGAAGCTCTCTCTCTCTCTCTCTCCACACACATACACCCCCCCCCCTCAACTTTAAAGTTCCTTACGAAGCATTCAAAAATATTATTTGTTGGACAAACCCGTTCTCAGGAGTCAGGGTACAGGTGGACCTTGGAGAGCAAGAAAAATATCGACCTGCGAACCGCTGGCGGTAGCGGCGTGTGAGCATGTGCAGGTCAGTTCAAACTCTGATGACTGATCGCTTCAAGCTTTGGCTCGGAAGTGCGGACGTTCCGACTCTTCCGCAGCTTTTACTATACCGTAGCGAGTTGAGGAAACCATCATGAGCAACCCATCTGAACAACCATAAAGTTTGCACACACCAGTCACCATTGCGAACAGCGAGATGTGAATCGTGACCATGCGTCGTGACAAGACTCAAATCGTTGGCATGCTTGCAAAATAAATGTTACATGGGTTGCAGCTTCAAGTACGAGCGCTACGGCTTTCATAACGACGCACCAAGTTGCCAGTCGCCGTGGTGATGCTCATCATTTCTATGGTCCCGACTCTCGAGTGACACCGAGTGAACTTGTGAACTGAACTTTGAACTTTGAAGCACTGCAAGCGTGCACGATGAACTCGTACAATGCATTTGCTAGCCATCAAATCCTTGCAGTCTGACAGGCGGACTGCGCGAGTCCGTCGGGCTCCGTCCGACCCACATAGTTGCGGAATAACGTAGGTACTGCTCGTGGGTGGAGTCACTCTGGAGTCGGAGTCTGGACTGTCGACTCTGGAGGCTGGAGAGCCATCTTCGCATATAAAAGACAAGTTTTTTCTCGTAGTAACTCAAAGCATGGTGTACACGGGCTTAAAACTTTGTACCGTGAAGCTTTATGTCTCAGCGGAGGAATGATGATATCTTAGCCTTCAACGTCACTTTAAAGTTCAAAGCTAAAGGCATGGAATTATGAGATTTCACGTGTCGAAACAGTCCCACAGAACTCCTGTCAACACTGCTCTCTGCACACAACCTTTGGGCGCTCCTCCCTCTTGGCCTTTTGTTAGGTTCTTGCGAGAAAACTCTTGAAGGACATTATCTTTTAGAGTGCTGTTCACACGAAGCCAACTAGTTTGAGCTAAAATATACATAAATGAATTTATTGCCATTTCCTAAAAATTGATAAATAATATTTGCCATTTTGACTTAATTTTTAAAATGAATTAAGAACATAGGTTTATGTAAAGTTTAAAATAATAAAAGATGACTAACTACTTGATTGAGTATTAGGATAGCATTGTGCAAATTTTTTTAAGTTTATATGTTTTATTGGACAATTTGATTCTGAGTGAATTTATAAAATGAAGTGAGCTAAATGTGACAATAGAAGTACCTTTTTTGGTTTAATGGATGAGGGTGAATATTTTGTTGAAAAGTTACTATTCGAGTGTATATTTAATTTGTAAAATAAATGTGAAGATGTATAAAAAATGTTGGAATAATTTAAATTTTAGATAGAATGTACAAGATTTATAATAACATTTGAGAGTATTGTACTGAATAAATGTAACGCGATTTGCATATAAAAGATGCATACGTTATGTGTATTGAAAAAAAGTAGTAATGCCTTGAAAACGAAAAAAATGGAGTAATATGTGCTATGAATTAAGAGTCCTTCAAGAGTATGACTTAACTATAGTTTGAAATAGGAAGTCCTTTACATGTATTGAAAATGGGTTTCTATGTAAATATACTAGATTATGTCTCTATTTTTTAGAAAGTAAATTATTTTTGTAGATGTTGGATTTCCACCAAGGTTATTGTAGCCATATGTTGAGCCGATTGTGTTGAGTTCTCTTATGAATTTCTCTTTAAGTGTATCTGCTTTGCTTTTTTGGTTTGTGGTGGCTAGGATTTTTGTTTTGAAGTTCGAGTGGAACGGTTTGTAACTGTTAATATCATGTTTCATTTTTAAAGGAGGATTGGTTTGGTGTTGTGCTATCCATTTTTTAAGATTACTAGTTTGTCTAATATATTGTTTTTCTGAAGCAATACATAGAATAGAATATACGTAATATGGGCCTTTTGTGCCTTTTTCTTTGTCTTCTTCGTAATTTCCTATGTGAAATAGTAAAATAAAGTACGATGAGTTTTATCATGTGTGCTAGAAAATGAAGTGTGTATGTACTGTAAGATATGAAATCAAGAATGTACCTATAGGTGGCTGAAATATATTATTCTTTGTTGGAGTTGGGAAAATTTCAAAATGTTCGCCATATGCTTCTTTTCCAAAATTCAAATCAATAATGGCAGTTATACCTTCTATGGTAAATGGCAACTCTTTTGCTTTTTTTTAGTCATCTGTTTGGAACATGTTGTTGAACTCTGCTAGTATCACATTTCCTATCTTACGATCAATTTTAAGGAGTTCGGCTAAGCTTACATTGTAGCCAAAGTGCAGAAGTTCAAGGCAATAATCTGAAATTCCTTCTGAGTGCTTATCTATTATAGCTTGTGCTTCTGTTCTCAACATCATTGGAGTAATGATATCGTCCTCTTTTGTGATTTTTTAAATTATGTACTTAGTTAGACCTGCATTATGTTTGAATTGATATTATGTATATGTTTTTTATTGTTTTTTAAAAAATGAAAATTTTATGTATTTTTTATAAATAAACTTGTTTTACTAATCGTCAACTCTCATTTCTTTGTCTCCATGTTCTGCCTTCCATTGTTCTACTTCATGTTAATTATTGTCCATGAAATTCCTAAGGTCTTGTAGTGTGCTCCATCCATAACTGTATTCATGTGGTTCCTTTCCAGTCATGTTTGTGAGACGTATCTGAGCTGTATACAAGTAATAACTTTGTCCCTTTGTTCTTTTTGTTGATTTCTCTTGATCTTGTTGAGCCAATCAGGCCTTATTTTTAAATTGATTAAAGATTTGCAAAATAGTAACCTAGTATAAATTAGAATATAAATCAATGTGAAGAAATACTACAATGCATAATATGGAAAATGTACCTCGTCTATTGTTGTTATTTTTTATTGTTGGTTGTTCTTCAAACAAGTGTTTGATAGATCTATCCTGCATAGTAATGTGTATATTACAAGTTTCTTTTGTCTTATATGGTTGAATATTTAATAAAAGGATTTTTAATTGATTACTTAATTATTTTCAGTTCATGCAAGCATTGGAACGAAGTCAGATGGATTGATTTTAGCACTTTTCGTTTAGATATTACCTATTAAAATGGCCAACATGCCACATCAACATCTTGGGTGGCCCTTGTTCTAGGTCTATGTGCATCAAGCTATATGGTGCATTGACTTTGTATGGCTTCAAGCTTGTAAAAGAGGAGCTAGGAATGAGGAGGGCCTTTCCCACACCTAGGTTAGGCATGCACCGTAAGAGTGGGCTTTTGAGGAATGAAGGCTTTTGTCCTTCTGAAAAACTGGATGATGAGATCCCTTGGGTGAGGGATATGAAATCAGAATTTGGGAAGCACGAGGGGAATTGTGAGTGGTCCAAGGTTGCAAAGGAGGTGCTCAAGGAGCTACAAACCAGAAGCGCCTATCTTATACATATATTAGATGGGCACCATCAGATTGGCCTTGCAAGGAATGATGATTGCTATCCTGAAAGCTTGAATGAGGAGATCCTTGTTTTGAGCTTGGTCTAGAAATAGATGCTGCTACCTATGCCTATCTTTTGAAGCACTACACTAGTGTTAAGGCCTTGTCTGAGGGTGAGCATGTGCATGAGTACATGAACAGGCTTGGATATGCGGATAATAGATTTTTGGGTAACCTTCTTGTTGAAATGTATGGAAAATGTGAAAGCTTGGAGTATGCATGAGCTGTGTTCAACAGAATACTCCTAGAGTATTATGATCACTACGTAAGCCTAGAATGGATGTGGCAAAGAAGCTTTACAACTCTTTAAAGAAATGTAAATACAAGTCGAGGGAAACAAGATAGCTTTCACTTACGTATTAGATACGTGTACTAGTGTAGTAGCCTCAGAGAAAGGTCGAGAGATCCATGCTCTCATTGTTGGCAACACATGGGAGTCAGATGTAGTGGTGGGGATAGCCCTTGTTAATATGTATGGTAAGTGCAGTAGCCTCGATGATTCAAGGGCCGTGTTTGTAGAGATGCCACTTCGAAATGCGGTCTCGTGGAATGCCATGATTGTAGTGTGTGCCCAAAATGGGCATGGTAAGGAGGCCCTACAATTGTTAGATGCAATGCATGCCAAAGGCATTAAGCCAAACAAGGTCATGTTCCTCTGCACTTTGAATGCATGTGCTATAGTAGAAGTCTTACAAGTGGGTCAATTGTAGGCTGAAGCTAGACAAGGCAAGCTTTGTATGTGGTCTCAGTGCACGTAGTCATAAAGGTCTAGTTGTTGATTCAACACAATATTTTCTATGTATGAACAGGGACCATGGCATAAACTCCTCAGCAGAGCATTATGGGTGCATGATTGGTCTTCTTGGCTGACGAGGACTACTGAAAGATGCATAGGACTTGATCATGAGCATGCCATTTAAAGATGCTAGGTCAAATTGCTGAAGCAGATCCAGGCATTTTGTCATGTGTACTTAAACTGTGTACTTAAACAATAGATAGATATGGAAGCATGTAAATAGACAATGCCAACTAGAGAGATGTAGGACCATCAATATATTTTTGTCCAATGAATATGGACACAATACAAAAGATGAGTCCAGTGTACCACCAGGATGTGGACCTTTGTACTCTCAAAAACTTACTGTCCTCGTCCTCCTAAATCCTTTAGCCTATGTGCTCCCGTAGAGCATCAATAGGTCTCAAGATGACATAGATGGAGCATCCAGGCAAGGTGGCCCCTGCTCAGTAAGCTTCACCACCTGTAAATCTTTAAAAGTGGCACTTATACCATGTTCGAAAATAGAATTACCATGCAGTGGAGGCTTTCTCACACTAGGAGATCACCTTTCTTTGAACTCTTCATGTGAGCTCCGATCCTGCTCGGGATTCTATGCACTTCCCTTGCTGCAAAATCTGCTCAGGTCCAAGCTCCACCTTGTGTGCTTCTCCTACTGCAATATGCTCAGTCCAAGGCACCAGATGGGTGCTCTTCTTGCTGCAAAATAGGTTAGGTTTGAGCCCCTTGGAGAATGAGTAATGAGCCCATTTTGGGCCAAGTGCCCCCTCCCACTAGCCCACCTAGTAGGTGGGCTTGCTTCCATCAGTCTTAACTACTCCCCTTGGTATGTTTTCCGGATTGTGGGAAAACATTTGGTTTTACGATGCAAGGTTCTGAATACCTTCATGTGGACCCTTGTACTCTCAAAAACTTGTTGTCCTTCTACCTTCGTGGCACTCCTAAATCCCTCAGCCTGCATGCTCTACTAGAGTGTTAGTAGGCCTTGTGGTGCCTGCAATCTCACCTCCAAAATGCTCCTTGTGGATAGCCAACTGTAAGGTAGTGCTTGTTGTAACCTTGATCACCTTGCTGCCCTTTGATGGAAGTTGCCCATTGTGGTCAAAAGCCACAATTATGGTAGTCCACAAGACCATTGTGATAAGGCATTATGGTGAACAATCTCCTTACTTTGCACCTGCTCCCACACATCCCATCCATCTTGACAAGTGCAGTTTCCAAAGCCATGTGTTGGAGACATCCATGATCTAATATGGCAGCATGAATTGCCTACCCCTCTATTAAGCAGCCAAACTAGCACATGCTTAAAGAGCATAGACAAAGGTGATTTCATTCAACTTGAAGCCCTCAAGCTTCCTTTGAGGGTAAAGATTCAAAGCATCTTTGTCATGTGAATTCTGAGCAAAAGCTGTAATCATAGCTCCTATCTTGACAAGTGCAATTACAAAAGCCATGTGTTGGACACATCCATGATCTAATATAGCAGCATGAATTGCTTGCTTTTTTTAAGCATCCAAACTGGCACATGCTTGAAGAGCATAGACAAAGGTGATTTATTTTAGCTTGAAGCCCTCAAGCTTCCTCTGAAGGAAAAGATTCTTAGACAGGTGAAGCGCCTCTTTGGCATGCCCATTCTGAATAGACACTCTGATCATGGCATTATCCCACAGTGGAATCCCTGCAAACACAACCTTAGGATCTTCCAAGCTCCCACACTTGCCATACATATTGATAAGGGCTATCCCCACAACAACATCACAGGCTCAACCATTATGAATAGTGATGGCATGCATCTCTTGACTTCTTGAAGGGTTACCACATTAGGACATGCATCCAAAGCACAAATAAAGGAGACCTTGTTGTGTTTGATACCTTCTGGATGCATTTGCAAAGACATGTAGGGTGTCCTAGTGGACATTGCAATCATGGTGCTCAAAGCAACCACATCTCATAGAGGCAGCTCTGCAAACACTACCCATGAATCATCTAGATTCTTGCATTTGCCATACATATTGATGAGGACATCCCTTGCAATTTCATGCGACTCCTTTCTCTTGCTAGTCATAGTTGCATGAATCTCCCAACCCTATTCTAGAGTTTCTATATTGGCATACAAGTCAAAGGTGATCTTCACTGGGCTCAATGATTCTTGCCTACACTTGATGAAGCACTTCTAGGGCCTTGTTGCCTTGTCTATTCTATGCACATGCTACAATCATGGCACTCAAGGAGACTGCATTCTACAGTGATGTCTCTACAAATATAGCTTTGGAATCACCAAGGATCCTACACTTACCATACATATTGATGAGAAATATTCTTATGCCAACATCTTACTCCCTTCCTATGCAAACAATTGTAACATGAATCTCTCTGCCCTCTTCTATACTTGCCACACTGGCATACACATTAAAAACACCTAAGAAGGTGATTTTTTTTGGCTTAATTCCTTTGGCCTACATTTTAACAATTGTTGTAGGGCCTCCTTGCCATGCCCATTCTAGGCACACACAATGATTATGGCACTCCAAGAAACCGCATCTTGCAGTGACATGACACATCCCTAGAATCATCTAGTCTCCTGCACTTCCCATACATATTGATGATTGCATCCCCTATGACATCGTTCAACTCCACTCCATAACCAACAATAAATGGATTTCTCAAGCTTGGCACATGCATCTAAAACATAGATAAAGGTAATTTTGTTTAGCTCAAACCTTTCAACGTGCATTTGACCAAATAGTGTCACAGTTTGTTTTTATGTACAATTGTGAGCCTAGCGGGATTTGTGTGAGGCCCCAAACCAAATGTGAGAGAAGGCTGTTGGCAAGGTGGATGGTAAGTCAACTACAATATGGAACTATTCTCATCATGAATGATTTTTTCATGTTAGTTTCATTAAGAAGCAAAAAATTTATATTAAATGTTTGAAACATTCGCCAAGATTTGAAACTTTTATGTGAAAAAATATAAAATTTCGCTAGGATTTATATCTTCTACTCCAAAATTCATAAAAAAATATAAAAATATTTACTATATTTTATCAATTTTGTGAAACTACAACTAGCTATATAAACTTTCACCAAGATTTTATATTAATATCTAGGTATAGATTTGATAAAAACATCCATGATTCTCATCAAAAAATTCTGGAATCTCTGTGCTTCAGCCACAAGCAAAGTCCTTGTAACTTAATAATCCCTATTCCCAATCTAACCATTGCTTGACAATCGCTTCAGCCCCTACCCAAGGCCAAGCAACTCATTGATCTCTAATCCTACTTTAACCATTGCTTAACAATATCTTTGAAAGGTGCAATTGATAAAAGACAGGCAACAATAATAAGTCTCATCATTGCCACAAGAACTTGATGCAAGAAAGATACGAGTAGCAACAACACGTTCTACAACATTCCTAGAAGTCCCAAAAATGTGGCCTGAGAAGGTATCCCTTACAAAGTGTAATATAGATAGCCTTTAGATCCACTAGTCTCTACATAATGCCATCTTATTATTACATCGCAAGAGTCATAATGTTTAAATAAGACATTACTTACCTGATCTCATCTTGTTGGTGTCTTAGAACTCTCTCAAAAAAATATTCAATGTTAGAGACAGACATGGGCTATAGAGAGAAACTATCTTTCCAAGTGAGCTTTGCTTAAAATCGCCACGTAAATCTTTTACCCATCATTCTGCATCCTTTTTTCTTCATTTGTAAGAGTAGATCAAAGAGCAAGTTTTTGTGCAATCTCTATTGGTGACTTTGACACACCATGATTGATATGAAAGAATGCAACGGACTTTCTTGTAGTGTCTCTTCCGCAACCCTTAGGATGGTATTTGGATCCCTGCACCAAAAGTTTGCCAAATCGATGATGGGAATTTGATGAGCTCTTCCTACTTGGATAGCTTCATTAAACAATGGAGTTGTAAGCTCTCCAAAGTCACCTGCAGAGGAAAGAGAAGCAGCAAGGGGGTGGGATCAATCAAGGGGAGAGGATGAGGCTTCATTTGTAAGAGTAGATCAAAGAGCAAGTTTGTGTGCAACCTCTATTGGTGACTTTGTAACACCATGATTGATATGAAAGAACCCAATGAACTTGCTGGTAGTGTCTCTTATGCAACACTTAGGACGACATTTGGATCCCTAGTCCAAAATTTTGCCAAATTGATGGTGGGAATTTGATGAGCTCTTCCTACTTAGGTAGCTTCATTAGACGATGGAGTTGTAAGCACTCCAGAGTCACCTACGGAGGAAAGAAAAGCAATGGGGGGGGGAGATCGATCGAGGGGAGGGGATGAGGCTAGAATTTGAAGACAGGAGATGTAGGCCATGAACTGTGATCTCTGTTATGTGGATTGGGGTCAAGCTACAAATTGCTGCAATGGTTGCATGATCTCTTTATCGTAATAGCCAATTCTTCCCATGTTCACTCCATTCTCAAGAGTGACCTCCACAATCATGGCAACCGAAGGAGTGGGATCGATCAAAAGAAGGGAGTGAGGGAGAGAAAAGCCAGTGAATTTATCACCAGACGAGAGTTCAAGGCAAATGATGCAGTGCTACAGTAGAAGCTCTCCAAAGTCACCTATGGAGGAAAGAGAAGCAGTGGGTTGCAGGTTACAATGATAACTTCCATGTTGTTAAAGTCTTAAAAAGAGGAAACTTACAAGGTCATGTGGGAAATGCCTTATTTGTGTATTCGTTAAGTTTTAATTCCCAAAAATTGTTTTTCTTTTCCCATTACTAAATAAATGTAGTACCCCTAGCATTTGCAAGGAAAACTAGGTTCAGGAAGACCCCGTCTCCAATTTGATGTCCATGATGCTAATCATGCATAAATTACCCCTCAACACACGAATGAAATGTAGGGTTTAAGTTCTCTTTTGAGTACTTGAATGCATGCCTTATGGAAAAATTTTATATAAAATCATGGGTACAATAAATAGGCAAATATAAATAAGATGTATATATTTGTAAAACCAAGTATCTTTAACCTGTCAACCATGAACAAGAGAAAAAAAAAGAAAGGACATGTGGTAGCTTGGAGAAGAAGAGCCTACCACATGTCACAAAGAAGGAGCTCTTTGATGGAGGCTTGGAGAGGGGAGGTGGAAAGACAAGAGCAAGGGTGATTTTCTCATGTTAAATTCATTAACAAGTGAAACTTTTATATAGGTTTTAAAAGTTTATATGCCCTAATAAAAATAAATGTTTGAAATATTCTCCAAGATTTGAAACTTTTATGCCAAAAACAAAAAGTTTTGCCAGGATTTACATCTTTTGCTTCAAAAATCAAAAGAAAATATATAAAAACATACTAGGGCCTATCAATATTGTGAAACTAAAAAACATAGGTCAATAAACTTTTGGCAAGCTTTTATATTAGTATATAAGTATACCATAGGCTTTGAGTGGGGAAGAGGTGGAAAGACAAGAGGCAGCTTTGGGAGGAAGAAGGAGACAAAAGCTCAATGGAATGGAGGTGATGGAAGTTCAGCTTTGGGAGGAAGGAGGAGATGGAAGGTCAATGGAATGAAAGGAGGAGATGGAAGGTCTTAGAGCCATGGGTTAAGACTTAGTCGAAATTTCAAAAGCCAATCCACATATGCAAGGTGAATTGCTTAGCAATTTAAGAATCGATCAATGCATGTGCTAAAAGGAGCCTCTCTTTCTCTCTCTCTCTCTATACATATATGTGTGTGTGTGTGTGTGTGTGTAGAGAGAGAGAGAGTCCTCATCTTAATGATGTCCAAAAGAACACAATGATACAAAAGAAATTCTTAAATCATCCAAAGCCATATACAAAAGATCCAATAGATCCACATAGATCTCCCCTAATAACTTGAATTGTGTTTGTTGAGTATAGAGCAAACACAACAAATTCAAAAAGATTGAGATCCCACCTTGAGAACTAGCGGAGCAGATCTCTAACCCATCATAGATGAGTGATGCAACTCATAGGTTACAATAGAGAAACTCTATCAAGGAGATTTGGATGGTAATTTTTAGAATTTCCTGTATTTCTAGTAATCTTTTAAAGTTGTTCTAGCTTTTTGGCTGTTTAATCTCCCTGTTAGTTGATTTGCTAAATGAATCCACCAACAATATGGTATGACAACAGTGTTAGCTTCATTCCTCACCATGGTTGATATTTGATTTAATAGAAAGTTAGTTAGATAGTAGTTATTAAAAGGATGGTTTGTGGTTGATATTGCATGTCCTCTTACATTAGAAATGCAATGTTGTTCTTGCTAACTAGTTGGATTATGTAAGTGTTGTTCTACCTAGATGATTGGTTTATGTTGCATTATACTCTTATATATAACATATATTTCATTAATTATACCTTTGGACTTCCCAAATAGAAAGTTTACTTTTTGGAATGATCCCTTCCAAATCAAAAGTTTATTTTATGGCACTATCCTTTCTACATAAAAAGTTTATAAAAAGTTTACTCACATAATCCTTTTGTACTAAAAATGGAAAAAAGATGAAATTTTGTAAGTCTATCAACACATTTTGAGAGTTTCAAAACTCAAAAATCTAGAAGATATCGTGTCACAAGACATTGCACATGCATGCACATGGCACAAACATGCCTTTGGTTCATCGATGGAAGGCCATTGGTACATATGATGGGACAGGTGCATGGCACTTGCCCACGTGGCATATCGACGGAAGTCCATAATTTGATACATATGGAAGGACAGATACGTTGCACTTGCCCACATGGCACAAACATGCCTATGTTTTTCAATAGCCCCATTTTGGTAAATTTTCCCTAGCATGCATTCTTCCTCTTCATTCAATGTAACATGTTGAGCATGCACCAGACTTCTTGTAGTAGGACAAGTCCCTCTCACTCTAGTTTTGGTTATAGGTGAAGCAATACCTTTCTCTGTGTCTTTTTTTGAACTACGAGTAGACATATGAGATTCCACATTCATCCTTTCGAGCATTTCTTTGTTAGGGTGGGATTCACACTACAGCTATTGATGGAGGGAGGGAGGGGGAAAAGAAGGGGAAAGAGAGAGAAAGGGAGGGGAAGAGGGAGGGAAGGAAGGGAGAGGGAGAGAGAGAGAGAGAGAGAGAGAGAGAGAGAGAGAGAGAAAGAGGGAAAGGAAGGGGGAAAAGAAGGGGAGGGGAGGGAGAAGAGAAGGAAGAGGGAAAAGAAGGGGAGGGGAGGGAGTGAAGTGAAAAAAGTGGGAAGAGAAGGGAAGGGGAGGGTGAGGAAGGGGGAAGGGAACAGGAGGGGGAGGAGGGGGGATGGGAAGGAAGGGGTAAGGGGGAGGGGAGGGGAGGGGGGGGTGAGAGAAGGGAGATAGGGGGGGGGGGAGGGGGGCATGGCCGCGGCCGCGGCTGCGGCCACACGAGAGGGGAGAGAAGGGGAGGGGAGGGGTGCAAGAGGGAGGGAGGGAGAGAGAGAGAGAGAGAGAGAGAGAGAGAGAGAGAGAGAGAGAGAGAGAGAGAGAGAGAGAGAGAGAGAGAGAGAGAGAGAGAGAGAGAGAGGAGTGAGAGGGGGGGAGAGGGGAAGGGAGAGAGGGGAGGGAGGATGCAGCTACGGCTACACACTCCCCCCCCTCCTACTATATCTAGTCATCGCAGGACCCCTTTTTTTTTGGGGGCCGTGACCAAGTGATTTTGTATTTTGGAAGGGAAGGGGTAGCAAGAAGAGGAAAAGAGAAGAAGAAGGAGAAGAGAGAGAGAGAGGAAGAAGGGAAGGAGAATAGAGAAGAAGAGAGAGCAAGAGGGGAGAGGGAGAAGAGGAAAGAGAGAAGTAGAGGGGAGATGGAGAAGAGGGAAGAGAGAGGGAGAGGGAAGAGGAAGGGGAAAGCGAAGGGAGGGAGAGGGGAGGGAAGGAGGGGAACGAGAATAGCCTCCTTTGGATTATGAAAGTATATAAGCCACCAACCCTTTAAAAATCAAATTTCCCTCTCTTTTTCCTCTCCCTCTCCCTCCCTAGAATTCAAAAATTTTCCCTCTCCCTTTTCTTTCCTAGAATTTAAACTTCCCTTCCCTTGCCTAGAATTCAAATTTCCTTCTCCCCTCCCATCCTCATCCCCCTCCCCCCTCCCCTTACCCCCCCTCTCTCCTCCCCCCCCCCCCCCCCCCCTTGCCCCCTCCCCCCCCTCCCCTTCTCCCTCCCCCTCCCCCTCCTCGCCTACCCTCCCCTCTACCTCTCCACCTCCCCTCCCCTACCCTCCCTTCCCCCGCTCCCCTCCTTTCCTTCTCTTCCTCCCCTTCTCCTCCTCCCCTTCCATCCATTCCCTTTTTCCCCTACCTTCTCACAACCATAGATGGTTTCCATCGTGGAAATCGCATCACACCATGTTTTTCACCAAGTCTCATGCACAATGGTTTAAAAAAATGCTTTGGGTTCTATTATTCAAACGTGCACATATTCGATAGCCACAATACTTTGCACATGCATCAATACCACCTACATTAAGGCACATGCAAAGTATCGTGTCCATCAGATATGGTTTGGATGGTCGAATAACAGGTCCCCTCAGATACTATTTTTTGACGGCTATGCATAACAGTGAAAAACGGGGTTTATCATGACTTTGACCATCCAAAGGATATCCAATGGGCATAATACTTTTCCCTCACCTCAATGTAGGTGGGATTGCCATGCATGCAAAGTATCATTCCCATCGGGTATGTGCGCATATGAATAACACTCCTCAGAGCATGTTTTTTGACAGGTGTGCATAACACTTGCTGAAAAATTAGATTTGTGGCAACTTCAACCATACAAAGCATATCTGATTGGCAGCCCTGCCTCTATAGTTTTTTCTTCCTCAACCTTGGGATCTCTCACCAAAATATTGGTGATTTTTTATGTTTTTTTTATGTACACTAGCAGCTTGTCTGGCACCACAACCTTTCTATAATCTCCCCTTGCCTCTACCAAAGTTTAAGTAGAAGGCACTAGGATGTTCTCACTCATTTTTGCTTCCTCCACCTTGAATTATCTCTTTAGTAAGCATGAGAGATGTCAATTCTTTAGAATCGGGGAGATTTTCTCTGACATAAACTGAAGTCGCAAACGACTTCCACTTCTCATATTCATTCGATCTATTTAAGGCTATAGACATTAATTCATCATTATTTTATTCTACTCTAATAGATCCTAAGGCATTAGCAATCTCTTTTATTTTCAACACGTAGTCATTCACAAACATAGTTTTCTTCTTGACATTATTGAGCTCATTCTTCACTTGTATTACTGGCCTTTGCATTGCTACTATACATCTTTCACAATGTTTTTCATGCATCTTGTGTAGTCACCAAATCTTGTATATGGCCAATCATGCCATTTGTTACATTTGCAAAAGTCAAATATATACATTTCTTATCCTTTTCATTGTATTCTTCTTAGTCCTTGAGTTGATCTACAGAAATGTCTCCTTCAAGGAGCATCAGGTGCTTAATATCTTTGCTTACATAACCCTAAAGACCTTTGCCTATCAAGTAATTGCACAATCTAAACTTCCCTGGCTAATAGCTAGTCTCAGTCAACTTCTCATGTCGACTTTCACCCATTTTCTCAACCAAAAAACTTTGGGCAACAAGCACTAAAATACAACGAAACACAATATCATTATTTATAGCAAATGCATCAATATGTCCATGAAATTTCTCTAATAAGTTATCTCAATGAAAATTTGACAAATTTGAGTTCAAGTCAACACAACATGATCTAAGGCCTTTGGTCCAATTCTGATAGCCCTCTTCACATTGTAGCGATTTCCTTATGTTCTTCTCAAATGCTACTATTTTGAGAATACAAACTGCATATGAGGTATAAAAAATGAATTAGAGCTCAATATGGGTCTATGGATAAAATTTGGTAGCCCTCCTTGCATTATAGTGACTTTTTAGCACCTCTTTTAAAGACTAACTTTTTCTCCCAATCTCAAATCAAGGTGATATTAAAAAAAAAGTGTTTCTCTAAATCTCCTCTACATCGACTTCAATAACTAATATCCAAGGCATGTATATTTACATATTTTACCATGATCGTTGTTGGTGTCTTGAGGGTATACCTCCCTTCTGCCTTTTAATGAGTAACCCCACCAAGGTGTTGTTGATTGAGGACAACTATTTTGGCGATGGATGAAATGTAACAAATGGACATGAATGATGTATGTATAATCACATTCCTTTCAACTTTTTACTTTTCAAAAACATTCATCCATGTTCTAAGGAGTTATATATCTTGAAACCTAATAAGATCAAAAAATCATTGTCTTAGTTGGTTGACAATCCTCAATGAGTGCACTCCTAAACAAAATTCTACTTCCATATCATCATGTCTAGAGCCCTGTGTATCTCCATGCCTACTATCGATTCTCATGGATGACCCAAATGGAGATGATAGTTCAATGGCTGATTGTCTCATTTAATCCTCCCAAATTTTGAGGATATCATATGACTCAACTAATCTATGACCTCTACCCCTCCCAACAAGGGACCTAAATCTGCTTCTATGAGAAGCACCACCCCACCGTATGTAGGGAACATTTGAAAGTCTAGTCCTTTAGGGTTTCCTCTCTGAAAGACTTTCCTAGATTTTTTTAAACTTAGTGTTTTAAAAAAAATTGACACCTCTACCTTGTAACCCAAGAAAAATTTATTATTCTACATGCCTCGTGTATCTCCATGGCTCCTATCAATTCTTATGGATGACCCAAATGGACATGATGATGGTTGATTGTCTCCTTTCATCCTCCCGAATTTTGAGGATATCATATGACTCAACTAATCTATGATCTCTACCCCCCCACCATTAAATTTGCTTCTACTAGAAGAACCACTCCACTGTATGTAGGGAACATTTGAAAGTCTAGTCCTTTAGGGTTGCTTCTCTGTAAAATTTCCTAGATTTTTTTTAACTTAGTGTTTAAACCAAAAAATTGACACCTCTACCTTGTAACCCAAGCCAAAATTCTTATTCTACATGCTCCTCAACCAATCTTACTTGCATAAAAACCATATCTTGATAGCATGAGAACATCGTCTCATGTTTAACTAAGTATATAATCAAATAAGATCACTAGTGAAGGAACGAGAACATTTTGACAGCAAGGCTACTACCACACATGAACTTGTGGACACCTCTAGGAATATACAATCTTGCATGGTCAAACCAAAGTATAACCATTTTTAAATTCCATAAAAATACTCAATTTTATTATTTTAAAACCTTTACAGTAAGTGAGAAATCAAAAGGGTTAGAATCCAAAGGTTGTCTACGCTCCTCAATCGAGGATCACTTACCTGGCACCAAACTAGGCATTAGATCATCATAGTCTCATTTGCGAGATGGGTAATGCCAGGGGGAGAGAGAGAGAGAGAGAGAGAAAGATACATACATACATACATATATAAACACATACATACATACGTACGTATGTATGTACATACATACATATAGATAGATAGATATATGTGTACGTATGTACGTATGTACGTATGTACATACGTACGTATGAAGAATGTATGTATGTATAATAGATAGAGCGAGAGAGAGAGATGTGTGAATTTAAAAAGTGAGGTTCAAACACTCAAGTACGATCTTACTAACCAACTTGAATTCTAAGCCAATAACTTTAAAAAGTAAAACATATGATTACAAAAGAGCACCTAATGCTCAAGCAAGTAAAAAAAATGAGGAAGCATTTCTCAACTCCTACCCAACAATTTAAAACATCTCTTTCAATCTACTATGTATCAACGTTAGCTTTAACCTTCCCACAAGCTTGAGAAGAAGCCAACCACCACATAGGCATAACATATGAACCAATGGACCAACAAAAAATGCTTCTCCAAACTCAAATTAGTATAGACAAAACAAGCAACCCAAATATGTCGAGACTCATTCAAGGAAGCTCACCTACATCCTAGCACAAACCATCATGACTAATACAAGGCAAAGACTCAACAAATTAAAATTGAGGCAAACAAACTCACATAGCTCAAGGGCTATTGGCAATGATAGACTACACAAGAACATGCATTGACATGACTAAGATACTAGAATCAATCTACAAGAAAGGAAAACACAACCAATGGCTATAGCACCTACAAAACCAAGCACGACTATAAAGAAAAACAACAAAGCTACAAACAATATTAGTAAAATGGCTCCCATGTCAACAAGAAAACTTGCACCACTTGCCGAGGTAAAATTCATCTTGAGGAGTGTAAAGAATTCACTCACTAGAGAGACTCCAAAGATAAACACAACTAAGGGAGGAGTGGCCTTATAGAAGAAATGACCTTTTGCAACCATCAAATAGATGACACTCAAGGAGCATGAGCTCCTTATCGGTTCACAAGTCATGCTTCGAACCTAGAAGACTAGCTAAGAAATACACTATCAAAGAAGATCAAAGACCTCTATGAATAGATGAACAATGCACTAGAAACAAAGCAATGCTAGAGAAAAAATCCAAAATCATTAAGAACATGCATTCACGCTTAGCATGATGCCCAACCATAAGAGTGATGCCTAACCTTAAGAGTCGTAGCTCACACCAACAATGACTAGGCCTAAAAAAAAGCAAAGAAACACCTAAGCACCCCTAATTGAGGAAAAAATGTTAGTAACTAAGATGGACAATCCCAGCAAATGACTAAACAAATATACCAACACAAGCATAAACATGCACCAGGAATAAACTAAAGAAGGACACAAAGGCACTACTACATTAATAAAAGCTAGCGAAAAAAGCCTCAAAGAGATATTGATACACTAAAGCAAAGAAACACACCCATCTATAAATGAAGAATACAAGGAGCTCTATGCTCAAGTCTTGATGGCAAAAGTAACAGTACACTTTGAGCAACTCGACTAGAATAAATTAACCAAACTGACTCCCTATCTAGCATTAGAACATGAAATTGCCTAAGGAACACCAAGCAATCAATCCACATGAACAAAACTTGAGCCTCTAGGATGAAAAGACCAAGGAAGAAAGTGAAGACCCTCCTCTAGGAGCAATTGACCATGAGACAAAAACACACACGAGAAGCAAGAGAAAAGACACTTAGATAGAATTCATCACCCATGCTAATGAATAATAAATAGTAGAGCTTAGGCCAGAAATAAAGCAACTACACCCTCATAGCACCATTGACACTAGGTGACCAACAAACCATCTAACATAGCTGATGATGAAAGCCCAAAAAATGTGAAATTTAAAAGAAAAATAAAAGTAACATACATCTTAGATAAAACCAATAGAAACAAAAACTTTAAAATATTACCATAACTTTAAATTAAAAGAACCTTAGACCAACCTTAACAAATAAAAATACGCTTAGAACACTTAAGCAAAAAAAGACACATTGAAAGTTTCAAGAACCTGAGGGAAGAAAAAACAACCGGCCATTTCCACTGCAAAGTGAAGATGTTTTTTTTAATCATGATCTCTATGGGTCTCTAAACCAATATGAATGTCACTTTTTGTCCATGATCAAGAATTTTGGTCCATGATTGAGATTAAATTTCTTGACTTTTATTGTGAGCACCTAGACTATGAACTTCCATATGTCATATGATTTGACACAATGGTATTTGAATTTTTTTTGGAAATTTTCACTTTTTCCCTGAGAGATAAAAGACATGTATGGAACAAGGGAGAGAAATAATCTCTACTTGTGAGCATGTTACCAATTTTCATAGAATTCCTTATACCATTTAGCTTGTCAATTCAAAAGACTCAAATGGTGATGTCTATCCATCTTTGGATTCATGATTTTGTGTGATTCATGATTGTAATATGGCAACATTTCCATTTCCTTTGTCAAAGTCTTGAGTCAATTTTACCCCTTAGGTTAATATGGCTTGGAGCCTAGATTGCATAGTCGAGCTGAATGATTTGTTAAGTCCAATGCTATGGGGTCTTGGTAATTCCTTAGCTAGGCCTAGGAAAGTTTAGATCAGTAGTTGGGTCATGGATCTAGCCATAATAAGGTTACTCTAGTTAGGCGGTCTAGCTACAGATTCCTCTATGGACCCACTTATAATAGAGGCCTTGCCACATGGCCATGATGATGATCTAGCTCACATTAATATTTTGGTAATCCCTCCACATGATGAATTGATAGGTTATAGCAATACACCAATTAAGCCAATTCACATAACATTGGAGACTTCCAATCCTTTCTAGGAGTCAATCCCTTGATTGTGGGATCTCACAAACCTACCGTGAGTGGAGGCACCTACTTTCAAATTTTACCATCAAATTTGGCTACTTTATTTATATGAAATGAATCTTTTATTTCAATATATGTCCTCATGAGAGAGATTTGGAAGATGGCATGGGTTTTATTGGTATTCACTAGACACAGAGACTACTACAATCCAAGGTGTGGTAAGACAAGTGGGGGTTGATAGTGGAGGTTCATACTCATCTTGAGGAGCCTATATCAATGACCTCTCACCTTAGCAGATGGATTTATAAAGATTCTTGACTTCCCAATGTAGTAGATGGTCCATATTGGTGTATACATTGTTCTTCCTAATGTAGTCCATGGTTCATATTGTTCTATAGAGTCTTCTTCTTCTTTTAGCTAGCTTATGTCTTCATGACCTACTAGCTTGTATTCAAGGGTTCCCCCCCCCTCCTTCTCTCTTTCTTGAATAATGCAAGTGTGTTTTCTGGTCCACTCAAGGTATTCTCTATTGTTTTGAGTCTAATAAAAAGTGTGGTTGAGGTGCACATCATTGGTATTAGAGCTTGAGTTTTGGGAAGGAGGGACACATTGATTTTAGGCATTGTGGGATAGTGGCCCAGCTAGGTCCTTTGGGGCATGGAGGCACCTTCCCATGGAGGTAGAGGCACGAGAGCTGGTACTTTCTCTGAGGGGGGTAGGCACATGAATGACTAAGATTGAGCCCACAATCCCTAAGACTTGATGGGAGGGAGCCCCTCATCCCCCCAACACTAGTATGAACAATTCTTGAGGACCAAGGCACCTCTCAAAATTCACTTTGTGTAGTATTCCATTTCCTTCTTTTGACATAGTATTTTATAGCATAGGCCTTGGGGGCCTTCTCCACCAAGAGACTGTGAGACACCTAAAGGTAGATGGGGTTTTAAATTTGCTTTAGTTGTTGCAAATGGTGAAGGTGAAAGTGGTAGGCTTAGGCTACTCAAGCAAGACCTAGGTTATGGACCCAATTCCAATTTTGGTCAGCAAGGTGCCACCTTTGGTATGAGGGACGATCTCTCAAAAAGCTTCAGTGGGATCCAGGGGATGAGTTTGGCCAATTGAAAAGGGAACTTGGATAGAGTTGACTAGCTTCCCTTTTCCTCTTGCACCACTCAAATTGGGTGATGCTTGTAGTTGGAAGCATCCAGTCTAGTCCCCCTCATGTGAGAACCATTGGTTGGAGTATCAAGTTGCCTTGGAGGGGATCTCCCACTTCTAGTCATGGCTATGGACCAGCAGCCTCAAGCCCCAGAAGACCTATTTCTTCTTTTGGATAACCCATGGAGGCCTGCCCATTGGCCCATGGTTGAAGTAGATGTGAGTAGATGGTAGATGCCTTCGTTGTGCAAATAGAGTTCTGGAGATGATTTTGCACCGTATACGGGGCTACCTAGTAGCACAAAGTGTATGGTTGGGAGACCTTTGGATTATGGTCAACACACAAACGATGCAGTGAGACTTCACTTGGGGGATGGTTGCATGGATGATGGAGGGAGGATACACCTTCTCATGGACCTAGCTTCACCATCCTATAGGATTCAAGGCCAATGCTTTCTCAAGATAGAGGTGTATGATGCAATCCCTTTTGCTCATGTAGACCCTTCACGCTCACTAGAGGATAGTGTTTATAAGATGATGTTTAGCATCATTGCTTAAAACATCTAGGCTGTCCACTGTTGCAACTTTCTGATTAGTAGGCATCAAGCTACCTCAGCACCCACCTTGGTTGCTGTCTGACAAGATATCATCTACACCTTGGAACCATAGCACTCCAAGTTCTAGAGTGATGGCCAAAAGTTGGGAGCATTTTAGCAAGGCTTGGCTTGCATGTATTTTCTATATCATCACCATGAGAGGTGTTCATGGATTGTAAACACCTCCTCCCTTGTTGTTAGCCCATGTTCCAATGATTCCCTAGGCAGTGAGCTAGGTTCTTCAAAAAAAAACTTGTTTTCCTAATAGCTACTATTGTTTTCACTTCCCCCATCATCAACACCCTATGGATTTGTAATTTGTAGTATTGTATGGTTGATTCTTTTCTCTATGAAAAAATTTACTCAGCCTCTCAATTCTTGCATAATTCACTCCTTTTGCCCCTTTCCTTTGAAGTTCTCCTTCTCTCTAACTATCCTTTTGAAGCCCATAATGTCTCCCAAGAAGACTAAGCTTGCAGTTCATCAAGATCTTGATGAACTAACTTTGAGTCATGCTCAACTGCAACATTAACTTTAAGACCAAACTCTCCAAAGGCAAAAGGAGATGGCTTCATGAATAGTCCTGAATTGGACCAGTTAATGTCCAAACAAATTTCTTAGAGCATATCCTAAGTTGCACAAGCTTGGGGAACCTGACAACGGATACATACATGGATCGGGCTCCCCTCCATGTTCACTAGGCCGAGGGAACGATCGATGGGGGTTGCAATAGATCTTTATAGATGTAGAGTTGTTAGTATGAGACCACAACAAGTGACACACATAATTTACCACCATCAACACTCTATCATAGGTCTCATGTCATTGCATTCTCATTCATCGTCAATCTCCCCTTGAGATTCCATGAGCCCCTGATCTCTTTCATGTACTAGATTTGACATGATATGAGTATGTTGTATCCATCATGGGTGATGATGCCCAATTAGAGGCTCCACCTATTCAGCTCATTTATTAGGCTTCCTTTAGCCTCATAGACCCTTCATTCCTTAGAAGATGTTTAACAAGCTCTCTCTCTCTCTCTCTCTCTCTCTCTCTCTCTCTCTCTCTCTCTCTCTCTCTCTCTCTCTCTCTCTCTCTCTCTCTCTCTCTCTCTCTCCCCCTTGAAAGACACCAAACAAGAAATTTCTCACTCAAGACTCTAGTTGGATGTTAACCAGTATATTCATCCAATGGTAGTACAATGGTTTGTCATCTCAAACTCATTGTTTTGCAACGACTCATCGTGCAAGTCCATTTCACTGGTTGTTCTCAATCTGCAATAGTATTCCTTCAAACAATAGTACTAAATCTATTGGGAAGTTCTTAAAAGACCACTACCTACTATGGTTCATTTATCATCCCTTTTTCGGAGATATCTTTCTTGTTGTCATCGTTTTCCAAGGCATTCAACATTTTTTGCAAGAGATATTTATACAATTCATGGCTAGAAAGAGATTATCTTGAGAAAATCTTATATTGAAGCCAACTGATGAGATTTTTCCAAAACCGATGATGTTTTCCCCGAACCAACAAGGTTTTTCAATGGGCCTATAAAATTGCAAGTTTATTCCATCACTTCACCATTCATTTGCTCCATCTTTGAAGGTTTCCACTTCACATTAGACCGCCTCCGTTTGTGCCAAGGTGATCCTCAAAGGTACCCTATCCAAAAATTATGTGGTTACTTAGTTTGTTCCGCTTAAGTTCCACTTCACGTCAACCTCCACTCACTTGATCATTTTTCTTCCACCCCTTGCAGCACCACCCATGACCTTGGAATGTATGTTACTCCTCAATAAGTTTCCTATATTAAAGCAACTCTCTTGTGTAGACTGTCCTTCCTCTTGTTGCCTCCCTCTTGCCATCTATAGTATCCTTCTACCTCTTAACCTTTGTCACAGTTGCCCTCAGTATGCCTCTTGGATCCTTTTGATTGTCTTGTTTCTAACTACAAATTTATCCTCTACCACTCATAGACCTGCCTTTCTTGGTTGTCTTGATTTTGCTAGCCCCATCTTTGCCCCTCTTCTTTTCTAGTTGTGGGCTCTTTCCTTACTGATGTCTCCCTAGTTATCATTAGTTCCTTAGATCATATTAAATAGAAAACTTCTCAACATCTATTGTTGGCATCAATTCCCAACTTTGGCTCTCTGGCCTTGCATGGCATCACATCTACTATTGCCTCTTCTATTTTTGTGGTGCATGTGAGTGTCCTTCATGTTTCTACATAGCCTCCCTCACTTGCTAAGCCCACTCTCTAGTTCTTGCACTCTGGCTATCCTTCCACACCTCGACTAGTTTGTACATTGCAACTTCTCTTTTTGTCATGAGTGGGATGGCTGTTACCCCCTTTTTTTATTAGTGCCTTGGCTTTGTTATGTTTTATTTATTTTCTTCACACATATATATGTTTGTAGATTGATTCATTGCATTTTGGTAATGTTTATTAGTGCATTTCTTTAAAGTACACACACCCACACACACATAGAGATTTATATATTTATATATTTATATAGCATTCCAATCTTTTAGAAGCGCCCTCCTATATCTAAGCTTACTAGCTATGCTACCTTCTCTATCTCTTCTATGTTCCTCACCGAGACCTCAGACATTCTACCTCTTGCACTTTCACTCTCCTTTTCTCCATAGTTAAGGTTAACTACAACATGATTCCATTAAGTGAGAATGCTTGCGACAAGTTCTACGTGAGTAAATGATTCAACAACATTCTGTCTAATATGCCATGTGGCTCAACTATATGTTCAATCAATGAATCTTCACATTCACTCTATACAACCTTCTTGGTCAAGCTTACCTTTATGAGAGGTGCAATGTCATGAGAAATAATGACGCATGTGTTAGAGTACATCAATAGAGGTGACACTTTGAGGAAGCATGTTGTTGCTACAATAAGAGGATATAATACAGAAACAATCTCTTCTACTATGCCTAGCATATTATATGATTGTCAATTTCATGGGAAAGAATATATTATTTTTATTGATGCCTTATAGTTCCCTATTACCCCAAGTTTGGTGTATTTTGTATGGGTGCATACGTTATGTTTAAATGAACTTTTAACACATGGTCATGTTATAAAGTTTTTACATGATACCGGTATAATAGATTAACTAGCTTCATTGCAGTTAGACATTGACATTGGTTTGTGTTTTTATTACTTATACACAATTGTTGAGCGTAGTGGACATCTCATGTCTACAACAAATGCAATTGCAAGAGGCATTCTCGATTAGAGATCATTGTTATACAATCCATTAATTTCATGGATGAAACCAATAATAGATGGAACTTCAATAAGAGACGTGATGGCAACCGGGCTTTCATATATTTTGACATATGATATGAATAATAATCTAGTCATACTAAAATATAAATAATGGGGCTGAGCGAGCAAACCTCAAGATAGGCATGTGCATCTTGCCTCCCAACTCTGTCACGAGTATCTTGCAAAGACACAAAGAATCAATACTATTCCAGCTCATGTTAGTAGTAGAATACAAATAGAACTATCATTGTTGCAAAACATGGTGAAACCTCCAAATTGTCAAGCTTTTTATATGAGAGATGCACATGAGTTGCCAATACATCTACGAGGTATAGAAATGCTATCAAATAGGGTAGCATCATTTCAAGATTTTTATATCAAAGACGCACACGAGTTGTCAATATACAACTACGAGGTATAGAAATTCTATCAAATAGGGTAGCATCATTCCAAGAAAAATGAGCTTCCTACAATCAGTAGTGCCTACCCAGACATAATGATAGAAGTTACAGTGTTTCCTTTTCTATTTCCATTCGAGCATGGTAACTTACATTGGGATACTAAAATCTTGACACTTTGAACCTAAAAGTCATAGAAGCAAGCCTTCTATCAAAACCTACATCATCAACAGAGGTTACACTCAACTACTTGTAGATCTTGTTGATCCATAAGAAGTGAGTCTGTTCACTATGTCGACTCGTCTCCTCCTATGCTAGGCCAATGAATGATTGCAAGGAACCACATTGCCTCTCCTCCTATGCTAGGCCAATGAATGATTGCAAGGAACCACAATGTGGTCATGCATCAGGCTTTATTATGGAAGGACAATGTTCCTCGAGGATACCACATTTTATGAGTATCATAGAACATACCTAACCTATCGTGCCAAACAAAACATGCGTAACAACATCAACATCGATGTTTTAGTAATCATATGGTCAAGAATAAGAGGACCATCATATTCACTAAATACCACCCTATTCATGAGCTAGAAGGGTCCTTTTACAATGTGCTTATGCAAAAAACAAGCTTCAAAAATGAGATAGAGCTCATATCAAATAACAACACTGTAGAATCATACTTTGTCGAATGTTAGATACATTGCCTCATCTTAAACAATGAGGACCTCGAGATGTACATCACAGAGTACACATAATAGACCCTATTGACAACCAATCAACTTGACCAACTGATCAATATGATTTTGCATAAGGTCACATTCATCCGAGGCAATCCTCGGATGCACCAAATCTTGGGCAATGAGCTATTGAGAACCAAACAAGATTGAAGATGGTGCAAATCTTGGATGAGTTCAAGACGATTACTGATGCAGCACTTATAATTAAACAAGATTCAATATATGGATACCTTATAGCATCAAACACCATATTACACATCGTCACAGAATTCAAAAGACCTTTCTCATAAAATACTATGTCTCGCATTTGAACTCACAAAACAAGACGGTTCTATTGACCACATCATTTGGAGCAACTGTGATATGGTTAAGTAGCATTGTAACAATGGTGCACTAGCAATCAAAATTCTTGCTCATAGTAATCAACACCTATTGTCTATCTACAAGACTAACAAGTGGCACAAATGTTATCAAGGAAGCCAATGCAATTATCATTGATGAGATGTCCATGTTAACAAGGATGAATTTTGATCTAATAGTTCGGAAAATAGTGAACATCACCAATGGGACGTTACTTGATATATTTATGCACAAGCTATTGATATTATTCAATGACCTAGCCCAGCTCCCACAGGTTTGCAAGGATTAGTTGGAATTATGTACTATGTGCCATGTCACATCATCGACGCACTCAGCACATGCAAAGATATATCATACGAATTTCACTGTACATCATGCACAAGATTTATGGTTCTTGGCCTTCCTCCATTCCATTACACATCGGGTGGATGTGCATATATACAACGATATCTTACTCGATAGATTTAGCTATTCATATCCCCTTCACACAAATGCTAAAAATGAATCAGCACTGCAAGAATGGCTGAATGATGGCAATTTCAATGAGATAACCAAAATCAACATCAAAGCAAAGGCGATGATAACATAAAACATCAATCTCACCATTGGTGCTGCCAATGGAGCAACATGCAAGATTCATGAAACTAGTACATCATGCATGGGTATGATAATGTAAATCATTGTCATCATCAAAACCAAAGCAGCAATTACAATACAGTGCTCTAAATATCAGTGGAAGGCTATGAATGGGAAATGGTACTACAAATCAATAAAGATAATACCAATCTAGCTATTATTGTTCAAACATAAACCCACTTGCATTTTGAATGATGTGAATTCAATTAAAGCATCATGATCGTGTATCAAGTGACTAACAAATAGTTAGCACCATCGTCCATTATCAAGTGACTGACAAATAATAAGCTACTTGCTTCAAGCTAGTTTCTCCACCACTCAACGCATATTTTGAGAAGGGCATGGCTTGTTTCCAACCTTGAAAAACCATGTAAAAATCACCTTGTAGAATAGATATTTTACTTCCCCTAAAAATTCCTACATCATCCAAATCTTAGCTCTTTCCATTGATCTATTAGGAGAATAAGCATTACACAAGGGAACCTTCCCATTGCCCTTGGAAGTGCTTACTACAAAGCAAATTCTTCATCATACTAATATTGGACCATAGCCTTCAAGAAATTTCAAGACATGATAATGACACCATCACCACCTCTAATTACACATGTATAACTTTGTCATACTTTGACAAAAGATTTTGGGCCCAAAAGACTATGTTACCTGTCTTGACCTCTTGAAGAGATATAACATCAACTCTAATCTTTGCTAGTATCATTGCACATGCCTTCTTCTTTGTTATCTTTTAATAAAAATTTAAAACATTGATCTTCTACCAGATGTTCTACCAGATGATAGGACAATGAACCTTTTCTTGCTTGGCATAAGACTCTAAACATCGACAATGAATCCCTCAGCAAACTTCCCATGTCCCCATCCACCTGAGTAGCCCATTTACAAAGACAACCTTTGGTAAAATGATCCATTCTTACAAACAGAACAAGAGTTCGGAAATTTCTTATGACTGATCCTTACAAACAAAATAAGAATTGAAAATTTCCCAAACCTAACATGGATCTTTGATCTCAAGTGCAACCTTTTCTCGTAAATAGCCATAAATAAACAAGGTGGTAATCCCACTAAGGCCCTGCCTTTTGGAATGTTATTGTAGGGGTAAGTATAAAGTAGCTAGATAAGTATTTCCAATAACTTGTAAAATGGAAATGAAAGGTATAAATTGACTGGAAAGGGAAATAGAAAAAGGCAAGTGAAGGTGAATGAATATGGGGAAAGGTGATGAGTGAAAAGAGACAAGAATAAAGAGGTGAAAGAAGCCAACAAACATGAGTACCCTACATGGTCATTTTGACAAGAGAACCTCATTTAAATAATATTTAATAAAGACAAAATAATTCATACCACTCATGTAAGGTCAAAACCTAAATCCACACAAAGTGACAAAGTCACTTTAGAACCTCACAAAGATACAAAAACCTAAACTATGACCCAAACTACCACTGATCCTAACACTAAGCACCTGTTAACATGGTCAACTTCACCAAAGGGTAGTAATGACACAAAGAGAGCCGCCATCTCTAGAGAGAAATGCCCAACAAAAGACCAAAGCATTTAGGACCTTCACAAGAGGACAAAAAATTAACCCTAACAACACATTAGAAATCCCTAAACAACCACTAACCCTAAGATTAAGCAATATTTAAAATTATCAAGCTGGCCAAATGAACTAAAATTTGCAACGTGGACCTAGTTAGTAAAAAATAAGCACATACATCCCTTAGGACCCTCGCAGGGCCCAAAAATTTGGAGCCTCCTAGCTTCGATCCTAGAGAACATGCCTACAACCATCCAGATTCCCCACAGGTAACACATAGAGAACTCTACCTAGCTTAGTAGCAAGATCACCAATCCATGGCCATAGAAAGATAGGAAAACCCATGAGATAGACCCACAATGGACACACTAAACTAACCATGTCCTTGGGCAAGAAGGAAGGCATCTAAGGCAAACCAACAATCCCTTGAAAAAAGCATACAATCGAGCACACACAAGATTTGCTTGCCTCTCAACAAACCATAAACTCATGCATGTGGCATCCTCCCATAGACCTTAAGACTAAACTTCAACCTCTTAAGAACAAAATTTGAAGCAAGAGATGCATATGCCAAAGTTGCCAGCTATTTTGTGCTAATTGATCTTGCTTAATGTGCAACAAAAGTTTCATTATATTGAAAAAACCCTTATGCTTACCTTCTCATTGGAGGATCTCATCACATTACCCCACATGGAATATCTTAGTCTCTATTTACCTAGCTATGTACTCTCAACATGTGTTCTTCCTTGGCATCTGTGCACCAATGAGTTTATAATTAATGATATTTTCTCTAGAAAATAAGAGACATATGGTCTTCCAACCCTTCTAACATCAATAATTGCCCTCTATATAAAAGGAACAACTAAACACCTTGAAAATCCCCCCCCACCCCGCCCAAACATTACTTGCCTTAACATCACTATCTCTTTCATCATTCTCAATTAGCCGTTCCTAGAAACAAAACAAAACCTAGAGGTGTTTGGTTATCGAGACCTCACGAATTGATCTCATAGACTTCTTACCCTCCATGTCAAAGACCCTAGATTTCAAGCAAAGAGGTGAGAAAAGATGAGCTTCAAGCAACTATATTCCTCGATAGGGAGGTAATATTTGTATATTGCCTTTACCTTGAAATCTCCTGATCTTAATTAAAGGTGACCCAACAATGAAGAGCTAAATGTTTTCTCCAAAAAATGTATGATTTGATCTCATATGTTTATTTCCAATGTTTTTGTATTCCTCTATATTAATTATTTGAGAATATATCACAAGTATGAGTTTACCTAGCTAAACACTCCACAATGGCACAAGATTGTATTGTTAGCTATTATGGTTAATACTAGACACATTGATATATCCTAGGAGGAGGTTTTGTAAATACCTCGCTTTAATTGGCACGTGACAAAATAGAGGTGGCCATCATGTACAAAATTGTACTATTCTTGATACACCACATTACCATTTCTTGGTACGCCACTAGGATTAACATGCCACATTAACATTACTATGATGTCCAACACTGATCAAATAATCAGACATAAAGATTTCACTTTTCCTTTGGCTTATTACTTAACACCCAATCATAATATTAAGTATACGATAACGAAGGAGAGAGAGATGTCAATGCCATAATTTACAATCAAGATGTTCAAATCGATATTTCTAAATGTGCTCAACCTACCCATATCTGGTGTGGGTTTTGCTCATCGAAGACCCACTACTAAGCTTATCGGAATTTAGGATTGTAGCAAGATGTTAACATCGAGACCTAATCTTAACTCCCACATAATCTACTTTATTACTTTCTATTAACCAAGTTGAGCTTTGCTTTCCCACAGTACCTTTTGTAACATAGTTTAATGTGATTCTTTACCTTGATTAGAAATTCTATGAAGCAAAATTGATTTTACAATGGAACCACTGGTGTCTTAACTAAAGCGAACATACATCATAATTTTGAGGACAAAAACAAAGCGGTGAATGAGCATAAATAGAATGTGGTTGGAGACACTCTCTCAGATGTTATTACAAAGCCAAAGGTTCTTTCATTAAAGTTTGTCACGATCGTACAATATAGGAAAGATAAAGTAGTTGCAGCATAGAAACCAATCACCGAGAGTCTTTTAGCGACCCAAAGGAAAACTCAGAAGCCTAGTGTTCTCTATTGATGTGTATTCAATTAACTAATTACAAATATTTTTAGAATTCAAATAATGGGATGGTAAGAATTATAAGCTTGCTTTGGATGAAGAATTCGATACATTTTGAGATGCTTATATTTGAGCTTCAAATGCAGCACCTTCAAGGGTTAATTCATTTATAAGGCATGGAATTCAAACTTACACACTTTATCATTCAAACGAGGACATAGAAGAGCCATGGTTTATACCTCGAATATCACCTGTGGCACTTCTTAGCGATTGAACCAAATATACAATGAAGCCTCTAATGAACAGAAACACGAAATAACAACCTTCTCCTTACTTTCACTTGAATATGAATCCACAACTCTCATCTAGCATGCATAGCAGCACTAATGCATCTTTTTCAAGGGACACCTTTGAGAGAAGAGGGTCCCCAATGAAAATACTGAAAGCAGCATGGCAATGTAACGGATGCTCCTCGTTGGACAAGGTGTCGATGAGGAAACTAGTGTGGAGAGTGCAATCACTTTATCTTACCAACATGGTGTTCTTTTCTGCCAATTTCACACAATTCACCCACTTGTCAAAAGCTGAACCAGAATGTAAGATGATATACTAGTTTCTTCTTTCTTCATCTTGTGACATTCCTCTAAGATCTTCTTCATTGGAACAATCATTCAAAATTTTATTATATTGCTTGAATAAAGAAGTGGCAAGTAGAGGACAGGTACATCAAAACTTACTACCCATTTCAACTCCTTGAAGTTCTCCAGACACTCACAAATTTCATTTTTATTTGCTAACACAGCATGCAATGTCTGCAAAATTAATATAGATTCAAAATCTGCAGAAGTCATCACTTTTACTCATCACAACCATGCTAAATAGAAATTCTTCATTGATGTTGTATGGTTAGTGGACTATTAGATGCATCCAACATTTAATCAAAGGTGAGCTCACAAAATCTTCAAGGTTTGCTTCAGCTAGACTTTGGTTGCCTTCTTACTTCCAAGCACATTTCAGCAGCACAGATCACAGTCCAGAACCCTGCCATATGTTTTCATAGATACCTACATCTATCACACCCCTTTGACCAAAAACATGCACAAATCGGTGAAGGGGTGCATGGATTTAACATTAGTGACATATCAAAGCTTTCCTTGTTTTGCTGAGGTTGGTCTTGGTGTTGCCTAGAGTGGGTTACGCATGATCTTAGCTTATGGAAATCCTTGTGATTGCTTGTTTATGAACGAGACTTAGAGGCTCTTCATGGTCTTGTGATCAGCCAAGGGTGGGGGGAGTCTTTGAAGGCTGCCACTCTTCCAACCTACTTGTGCACACTGAATATTAGGGAAACATGAAGAAGAAATGGAGTTAAAATTCAACAGTGCATTATATTCACCAAGAGGTACCCATGGCACCCATCCAAATATGGCAGTGTAGGGGCTTCCTCTTAAATGAGAGTGTCTCATCAATGACTACTTTGGATTCAAGTTCAAGTCAGCCCAAAATTTGTCCTTGAATCAAGCTACTTCCTAGTCATCGCTCCAAGAGTGTCTGTGCTAAATTAGCCAACACTAAAGGGGTGCTGGTGCCAAGGGAAAATGTATGTCCTTTGCCAAGGCTCATGGTAGTTGGCCATGCAAAGTGATGGCTTTGCAGGGAGGGCAGGTTATTTGAATTGACTCATAGGCATGCCAATTTCCACAAAGTTCACACCAAAAGTGACTGCCACCACATCCATATTCATGGCTGGGACAGCACCTGACAGCTTCATGTTTTTGTCAACCATTTCAACTTGTAATTATCAACATCATGTTAGCAATGAGTAGGCCCATCTTTCCCTAGTGCTTCTGCCATGATGTTGATTTAGGCTCCTTTGTACACTAGGGATTTGCAAAACAAATCCCAGCAAACCCTCACAGCTCTATCACATGCAATGGTGGAACTATACAAAATTACTTTCAGCATATACTTGCTTTTAAGCTCCACTTCGGAAATCCTCTTACCTATCTCTCCTTCATACCTACAATAGTCATCATCCCTTCCAAGCTCTCCAAGCAGGCTCAAGCAACCTATCCAACCTCTCAAGTGCGACTCAACCACTCATATGATTGATCATATGATATTCTCATTGCTCATATTGTAGAGGGAATCTACATGATGACGTCTTGATGATCACATCATGGTATATTAATGTTTCTTTTACCTTTCAAAATTTCAAAATCGCAAAATTTGTAACTTAAATTGGATTCAATGTTTTATAGATTCTAAGCAAAGTTGAGAAGTTTGAAAATTCCAATAGGATAATAACTCATGATGCCATTAAGGGGTCTCCTTAAAGGCCTGCTTGATATCTTTTAGTTGCAGCCTCTTGCAAAATTTGAAAACCATGGGTAAGGCTCTAATTACGTACATATTTAGAGTTGAGTCTCCTATTGTATTAAGCACACATAACAACTCTTACATTTGGCATCACTATGTTCTAACTAAACATGAGTAGTGATTGATATGCTAGTTCCATATGAGAGAACATGCCTTCTCTCTAGGCTTATTCTTTTGTCAAGTGGGACAATTGCAAAGTTGCAGAAAGGTGATGTTAATCTTGGAGTCCATAAGGTCCTTCTCCTCAAGATTGTAAACGTGAATGGCTTTGCTTCCATAGCTACTAGGTTGCCTAGGTAGAGTAGTTAGCAAGTAACAGTGTTCCCCCTTCGGAATGTCCAAAATGCCATTCCCGTTGGAAGATTCATAACACGTGTCTTTGGCCCCGAGTTCCAAAAAATGACGTTTTGGTGTTTCAAATTCTGTAACTGCATGGTGTTCATGGACTACCGTAAAAGAGCCAGGAAACTATGCCTGTTTGGCACTATTTGTTATTGCTTCTACTGCTCCAGCCCTCCTCTATATCTTGCAATCCTTTCATCCTCTCTCAGCCCACCCTGGTCCCTTTGTCCTCTCAGCCCCAAGGCCAAGGTCCCTCCTTACACAGTGAGGTGTATATGTCAATGTATTTTTATAGTTAAGGGTGTTTTTTAATACCAAATGAGGTGTATATGTACACCACTTACACATAAAAGGATTTATGTACACTACCTTTCTAAGGGGTTTATGTACACCACCTTTCTAAAAGAAATGGTCATAAAGGTGTGTGTGCACACCACTTATACATAAAGTGTTTATTTACATGACCTTTCTACGAAAATTGGTCATCTATTGATGTTCTTAGGTGATAATAGCTCAATTCATAAGAAGTTATGAAGATGTTTATGTAGACCACCTTTGTAAGAGATTTAGTTATGCATTGATGTTCTTAGTACATAAACGTAGGTCAATATGTACACCACCTTTCAAAGAGAATTGGTGATGTATTGATGTTCTTAGGTAACAATAGCTCAATGTAAACATTGAAAAGATTTTATACCACCTTTCAAAGAGAATTAGTGATGTATTGATGTTCTTAGGTAATAGTAGCTTAATGTACTCGCAAATACTTTAATAGTAAGATTTTCATGATCATATTAAGCAGTAGAAGAGTATACTATCTATCCTTAGTAAGATATGCATCATAAGAAGTATGTACTTAATCACCAAATCTTTTGTTTTGAGTTTGTCAAATCTAGTTCAAAAAACAACATTACTAGTATATTCAAAATTTTGGACTGTTTTTTAGTCCATTTCTCAAATTGGACTTTACACAAGTCCAAAAATTTTGAATAGTGTGTTACCCCTCACATACTATTTTTTGACGGTTATGCATAACACTTGGTGAAAAATGGAGTTTATCATGACTTCGACCATCCACCAATGGGCACGATACTTTTCCCTCATCTCAATGTAGGTGGGATTGCCATGCATGCAAAGTATCATTCCCATCGGGTATGTACGCATATGAATAGCACACCTCAGAGCATGTTTTTTAACAGGTGTGCATAACACTTGGTGAAAAACGAGATTTGTGGTGACTTCAACCATACAAAGCATATCCGATCGGGCATCCTTGCCTCTATAGTTTTTTCTTCCTCAACCTTGGGATCTCTGACCATAATATTGGTGATTTTTTAAGTTTTTTGATGTACACTACCAGCTTGTCTGGCACCACAACCTTTCTATAATCTCCCCTTGCCTCTACCAAAGTTTGAGTTGAAGGCACTAGGATTTTCTCACTCATTTTTGCTTCCTCCACCTTGAATCCGCTCTTTAGTAAGCATGAGAGATGTCAATTCTTCGAAATATGGGAGATTTTCTCGGACATTAACTAAAGTTGCAAATGACTTCCACTTCTCATATTCATTCAATCTATTTAAGGCTATAGACATTAATTCATCATTATTTTATTCTACTCTAATAGATCCTAAGGCATTAGCAATCTCTTTTATTTTCAACACATAGTCATTTACAAACATAGTTTTCTTCTTGACATTATTGAGCTCATTCTTCACTTGTATTCCTAGCTTTTGCATTGCTACTGTATATCTTTCACAACGTTTTTCATGCATCTTGTGTAGTCACCAAATCTTGTATATGGCCAATCATGCCATTTGTTACATTTGCAAAAATTAAATATATACATTTCTTATCCTTTTAACTATATTCTTCTTAGTCCTTGAGTTGATCTATAGAAATGTCTCCTTCAAGGAGCATCAGTTGCTCAATATCTCTGCTTACATAACCCCAAAAAATTTTGCCTATCAAGTAATTGCACAATCTAAACTTCCATGGCTAATAGAGCTGGTCTTAGTCAACTTCTCATGTCGACTTTCACCCATTTTCTCAACCAAAAAACTTTGGGCAACAAGCACTAAAATACAACAAAACACAATATCATTATTTATAGTAGCAAATGCATCAATATGTCCATGAAATTTTTCTAATAAGGTATATCAATGAAAATTTGGCAAAATTGAGTTCAAGTCAACACAACATGATCTAAGGTAGTTGGTCCAGTTCTGATAGCCCTCTTCACATTGTAGTGATTTCCTTGTTTCTCAAATGCTTTTATTTTGAGAATACAAACTGCATATGAGGTATTAAAAATGAATTAGAGCTCAATATGGGACCGTGGATAAAATTTGGTAGCCCTCCTTGCGCTATAGTAACTTTTTAGCACTTCTTTTGAAGACTCTAACTTTTTCTCCCAACCTCAAATCAAGGTGATATAAAAACAAAAAGTGTATCTCTAAATCTCCTCTACATCGACTTTAATAACTAATATCCAAGGCATGTATCTTTAGATATTTTACCATGATCATTGTTGGTGTCTTGAGGGTATACCTCCTTTCTGCCTTTTGATGTAGAGCCTATTTTCATGTATAGTGGTCTTCAAAATTCAAAATGCAACAAAGAGCCTCATCTATCTTTGAAAATGCAATCCAACTCTTTTTTAAGGTGATTCAACTACTACACTTATGTTTAAAGCATAAAAATCATTTCAACACTCTACACTATTTATGGATTTAAGGTTTCAATACTCATCCACACACTGACTATAAATGAGATGTCATCTTTCACGCCAATGATGATTAAGTACCAATCTCCACAACAACTATGGACAGAATGTCGACCTCTTGATTAAGAAAGATGCACAACTTTTAGTTATGCTAGATCTCTGTGGCTGTGTAGGCTTTAATACTATGAAAGAAAATAACAACAACAATAATGCATCAAAAGAGGGGGGAACTTAAGCTCTACATTTACACAAATATACACACAAGAGAGAAGTTCTTAATTCACAAGAGAGGTGGAACCATGCACAGCACTTTGGCTACTCTATAGTTGCTCAACTATGGCTACTCTACCTTAAACAATAGCTTTGCTATATAAAAAATATCTCCTCTACACAAGAACAGCTCAACTACACAACAACCACTCCCCTAAACAACAACAGCTCCCCTACATACCAAAGAATGATGAATCACTAACAATACCAATCTCCACAACAACTATGGACCAAGTGTCAACTTCTTGATTAAGAGAGACACACAACATTCACATCTGCTAGATCTCTAGCCATGTAGGCTCTAATGCCATGAAAGAAAAAAACAACAACAATAATTCATTAGAAGAAGGGAGAGCTTGAGCTATACAATCACACACAAGTATACACACAAGAGAGGAGTTCCTCATTCACAAGAGAGCTGGAGACATGCATAGCTCTTTGGCTTCTCTTTGGTTGCTCAACAATGGCTCCTTTACATAAAACAATAGCTCAGCTACACAACCAATATCTCCACACAACAATAGCTCCCCTACAATATGATAGAAGCCCCCCCGATGCATATTTTTTGTCGTTCATGCGTAATGCATGGTAAGAAACAAAGAAATATGCATGCCCAACCATGTAAATGATATCCAAGGGTATGATAATTTTCACAGGTCTTAAATTGGATAAGATTAAGACCCCTACAAACTATCATAACCATCTATGATAAACATGTAACCTAGAAGCACACTGATGCTTTTTTTTTTACACTCATGTAAGGCGCATGGCCAGAAATAGGAAAATATGCATGCTAAACCATGAAAAAGATATCATATGGGTATGATCATTGACACAAGTTTAAAGTGTGTAATATTAAGTCCCTTGCAAATTATCATATCCCATGGAGCTAAGTACATAGGATAGAAGCACCATCATGCGTATTTCTTAACACTCATGCACGACTTGTGTGAGAAACAAGGAAATATGCTCACCCAACCTAAAAATTGACATCCAATGTGTATGATAATTTGAATGAGTCTTAAATTGGGTAAGGTTGAGTCGCTTGTAAAGTGCCATAAAAATACAAGAGGTGCAAATAGATTAGACGTAAGTTGATGCATATTTTTCAATACTCCTGCACATGGTGAGAAACAAGGAAATATGGATGCCCAAACATGCAAATGATATTTGGTGCATATGTTACTTTGTACAAGACTTAAAGTGGGTAAGATTAAGGCCCCTACAAGATATCATACCAATCCATGACATGCACATAGGATAGAAGTACTTTGATTTGTACTCTTTATACTCATGCATGATGCATGGTGAGAAACAAGGAAATACGTATGCCCAACCATGCAAATGGTACTTTACATGGGCCATAAAGTGAGTAAGATTGATTCTCTTAAAAAGTATCATATTAATCCGAGACAGGTTTGAGACACGCACATAGGATAGAAGTACATTGGTTCATATTTTTATACTCATGCATGATGCATGGTGAGAAACAAGGAAATATGTATGCCCAACCATGCAAATGGCATCCAATGGGTATGATAATTTTCATGGTCCTTAAAGTGAGTAAGATTAAGGCTCTCAAAAAGTATCATACAAATCCGATACACACATAGGATAGAAGTATCCTGATGTGTATTTTTTCACAACCATGCATGATGCATGGTGAGAAAAGGTAATATCCCATTTCAAGGCCATGAAAGTATCATACCGATTGGCATTTGCATTATTGGGCATGCATATTTACTTGTTTCTCATGATGCATCATGCATAATTGTTAAAAAACATGCATCGGGGTGCTTCTATCATATGTGAACATCTCCTATGGGGTGTGAAACTTTGCACAAGCCTTAATTTTACCCACTTTAATGCATGTCCAAATTATCATACCCATCAAATATCATTTTCATGGTTGGGCATATATTTTCTCTTGATACATGAGTTTGAAAAAATATGCATCAAGGTACTTCTATCCTACGTGTTTGCATATGATGAATATGATAATTTGAAAGGGCCTTAATATCCCATTCTATCTCTCATGAAAACATCATATCCATTCAATATATTGACATGGTTGGGCATGCATATTTCCTGGTTTCTCACAACGTGTCATGCATGAGTGTAAAAAAATAGGCATCGGTGTGCTGCTAGGCTAAATGTTGGGCATGCATTTTCATTGTTTCTTACCATTTGTCATGCATGAGTGTGAAAAAAAACACATCAGCATGCTTCTATCTTGTGTGTTTATCTTTGATGTGAGTATGATACTTTATAGATGCATCCATGTGAGCAAGGGCACTTGATTTTCCTTATCCACATAACATGTTTTATAGGCTAACTCCTCATTTGAAGTTAGTAAAAATAGGAATTTTTTATAGGCTAACTCCACATTTGAAATTGGTAAAAATATTAATGCTAAATCCTCATTTGATAGTAGTAAAAATAGTTATGCCAAACAAAAAGCTTTAGCTTCGATGTTGGTTAACTGTTTCCTCAATGTGGCTATTCTTATCCTTCTCCACAAATAATCATTTCCCATTTATGATTTTGCAGCATATCTTCCACATAATTTGATGTGCAATAAATCTTAATGGATTCCTCCAAATGACATACATCATCCTTATGATTATTTGCATCTGATTTGCCATATGATTTGGTGCTTTGTAGGACATCTTTCTTGATCCATATGCTATACATACATCCACTATATATTGAAAGATAGATTCCTCACAAATCATAATGCAAGCACAATTTTTGTATCTTGTAATGGATTTCCTTAGATTCTAGGATTTTCATTACACCCTTCAAGAAATGGATTTTTCCCTTTGTTTCTTTTTGGATTGCCACACTTAACCTACAGATCCCTTGCCTACATGGTATTAGTTTGACTACCATAGTTCACACACCTATCATTTCAAATTCAACACCATTCAACTTGTCCCTAACACGTTCAATATTTTTTGGCATACAAAGGTTGCATTATTTGGTAGTTTATCAAACCCATGTATGAAAGAAACTTTTTTTAGTCCTTTGAGGGATTTATCAACTATAGCATCAACCCTAAAATCTCATGTTTGCCTTATCAGAGGGCATCTTTCTATATACATTGTACAATCAATCATAAACAAATTTTCAAAATGGTGTGATAGAGACGATGGGAGAAAATCCAAGTGTGTGGAAAAATTATCACAAAGCACACTTGAGTGTGGTCATCACCCCTCTAATGCATGGGTTTTTCCAAAGGATATGATTAAGCCAGTTCTAAAGATCCCATCTCAAAGGACCATAGTCAACAATGTCAAGGTCACATGTAACCACAAGTTTCCATTTTTTGAAAGTTGTGGCACAAAAATTATTTTTGGGAAACATGCTTTAAATGTCTATTTATAAACTTTTGATGTTTCCATTGTTCAATGATGATTTCTTTGATAAACTTTTGAAATTTGGTGGCACATACGTATATATCCATTGTGGCACAAAAAGTATCTCTAGGCAAAGAAACAAGATCACTCATGTTTTTTTGAATCTTCCATGAAAACATGAAGTTAACAGAATCCTCAAGTATGATTCCAACATCATCTTTGCAACATGCATGGTAAAAAAAATGTCGAAGATCAACATAATCTGAAATGAGGTTATCAAAATGGACATGAATGATGTATGTATAATCACATTCCTTTCAACTTTTTACTTTTAAAAAACATTCATCCATGTTCTAAGGAGTTATAGATCTCGAAACCTAATAATATCAAAAAAATAATTATCTTAGTTGGTTGACAATCCTTAATGAGTGCACTCCTAAACAAAATTCTGCTTCCATATCATCATGTCTAGAGCCCTGTGTATCTCCATGCCTACTATTGATTCTTATGGATGACCTACATGGAGATGACAATTCAATGGCTGATTATCTCGCTTAATCCTCCCAAATTTTGAGGATATCATATGACTCAACTAATCTATGACCTCTACCCCTCCCAACAAGGGACCTAAATTTGCTTCTATGAGAAGCACCACCCTATTGTATGTAGGGAACATTTGAAAGTCTAGTCCTCTAGGGTTTCCTCTCTGTAAAACTTTCCTAGATTTTTTAAGACTTAGTGTTCTAAAAAAAAATTGACACCTCTACCTTGTAACCCAAGCAAAAATTCTTATTCTACATGCCCCATGTATCTCTATCCCTACTATAGATTCTTATGGATGACCCAAATGGAGATGACAATGGCTGATTGTCTCCATTAATCCTCCCAAATTTTGAGGATATCATATGACTCAACTAATCTATGACCTCTACCCCTTCCACCAACAAGCGACCTAAATCTGCTTCTACTAGAAGAACCACCCCACTGTATGTAGGGAACATTTGAAAGTCTACTCCTTTAGGGTTGCCTCTCTGCAAACATTCCTAGATTTTTTTTAACTTAGTGTTTAAACCAAAAAATAGACACCTCTACCTTGTAACCCAAGCAAAAATTCTTATTTTACATGCTCCTCAACCAATCTTACTTGCACAAAAACCATATCTTGATAGCATGAGAATATCGTCTCATGTTTAACTAAGTATATATCAAATAAGATCACTAGTGAAGGAACGAGAACATTTTGACAGCAAGGCTACTACCACACATGAACTTGTGGACACCATTAGGAATATACAATATTGCATGGTCAAACCAAAGTATAACAATTTTTAAATTCCATAAAAATACTCAATTATATTCTTTTAAAAACTTTACAGTAAGTGAGAAATCAAAAGGGTTAGAATCCATAGGTTATCTATGCTCCTCGATCGAGGATCACTTACCTAGCACCAAACTAGGCATTAGATAAACACATACATGCATACATACATACGTACGTACATATAGATAGATAGATAGCTGTGTACATATGTACATACATATGTACGTACATATGTATGTATGTATGTATGTACATACGTACGTATGAAGAATGTATGTATGTATAATAGATAGAGTGAGAGAGAGAGACATGTAAATTTAAAAAATAAGGTTCAAACACTCAAGTACGATCTTACTAACCAACTTGAATTCTGAGCCAATAGCTTTTAAAAGTAAAACATACGATTACAAAAGAGCACCTAATGCTCAAGCAAGTAAAAAAAATGAGGAAGCATTTCTCAACTCCTACCCAACAATTTAAAACATCTCTTTCAGTCTACTATGTATCAACGTTAGTTTTAACCTTCCCACAACCTTGAGAAGAAGCCAACCACCACATAGGCATAACATATGAACCAATGGACCAATAAAAAATGCTTCTCCAAACTCAATTAGTATAGACAAAACAAGTGACCCAAATATGTCGAAACTCATTCAAGGAAGCTCCCCTACATCCCAACACAAACCATCATACTAATACAAGGCAAAGACTCAACAAATCCAAATTGAGGCAAACAAACTCACATAGATCAAGGGCTATTAGCAATGATAGACTACATAAGGACATGGGGTGACATGTCTAAGATACTGGAATCAATCTACAAGCAAGGAAAACACAACCAATGGCTATAGCACCTACAAAACCAAGCACGACTATAGAGAAAAACAACTACAAAGCTACAAACAATACTAATAAAATGGCTCCCATGTTAATAAGAAAACTTGCACCACTTGCCTAGGTAAAATTCATCTTGAGGAGTGTAAAGAATTCACTCACTAGAGAGACTCCAAAGACAAACACAACTAAAGGAGGAGCAGCCTCCGGGAAGAAATGACCTTTTGCAACCATCAAATAGAGGACACTCAAGGAGCATGAGCTCCTTATCGGCTCACAATTCATGCTTTGAACCTAGAAGACTAGCCAAGAAATACACTATCAAAGAAGATCAAAGACCTCTATGAACAGATGAACAATGCACTAGAACCAAAGCAATGCTAATGAAAAAATCCAAAATTATTAAGAACATGCATTCACGGTTAGCATGATGTCCAAACATAATAGTGATGCCTAACCTTAAGAGTCGTAGCTCACAGCAACAATGACTGGGCCTAAAAAAAAGCAGAGAAACACCTAAGCACCACCAATTGAGTAAAAAAGGTTAGTAACTAAGATGGACAATCCTAGAAAATGACTAAACAAACATACCAACCAAGCATAAACATGCACTAGGAATAGACTAAAGAAGCACGCAAAGGCACTACTACATTAATAAAAGTTAGCGAAAAAAGCCCCAAAGAGATATTGATACACTAAAGTAAAGAAACACACCCATCTATAAATGAAGAATACAAGGAGCTCTGTGCTCAAGTCTCGAGGTTGGGAATGCACCAAATGGCAAAAGTAACAGTACACTTTGAGCTACTCTACTAGAATAAATTAACCACACTGACTCCTTATCTGGCATTAGAACATGAAATTGCCTAAGAAACACCAAGCAATCAATCCACATGAACAAACTTGAGCCTCTAGGATGAAAAGACCAAGGAAGAAAGTGAAGACCCTCCTCTAGGAGCAATTGACCATGAGAGAAAAACACACACGAGAGGCAAGATAAAAGCCACTTAGATAGAATTCATCACCCATGCTAATGAATAATAAATAGTAGAGCTTAGGCAGGAAATAGAGCAACTACACCCTCATAGCACCATTGACACTAGGCGAACTACGCCTTGACCAAACCATCTAACATAGCCGATGATGAAAACCCAAAAAATGTGAAATTTAAAAGAAAAATAAAAGTAACATACATCTTAGAGAAAACCAATCGAAACAAAAACTTTGAAATATTGCCATAACTTTAAATTAAAAGAACCTTAGACCAACCTTAACAAACTAAAAATACACTCAGATCACTTAAACAAAAAAAGACACATTGAAAGTTTCAAGCACCTAAGGGAAGAAAAAACAACCGGCCATTTCCACTGCAAAGTGAAGATGTTTTTCTTTGTCATGATCTCTATGGGTCTTTAAACCAATATGAATGTCACTTTTTGTCCATGATCAAGAATTTTGGTCCATGATTGGAATTAAATTTCTTGACTTTTATTGAGCACCTAGACTATGGACTTCCATATGTCATATGATTTGACACAATGGTATTTGATTTTTTTTTTGAAATTTTCACTTTTTCCCAAGAGCTAAAAGATGTGTATGGAACAAGGGAGAGAAATAATCTCTTACTTGTGAGCATGTTTCCAATTTTCATAGAATTCCTTATAACATTTAGCTTGCCAATTCAAAAGCTCAAATGGTGATGTCCATCCCTCATTGAATTCATGATTTTGTGTGATTCATGATTGTAATATGGCAACATTTCCATTTCCTTTGTTAGTCTTGAGTCAATTTTACCCCTTAGGATACTATGGCTTGGAGCCTAGATTGTGTAACCAAGTTGAATGATTTGTTAAGTCCAATGGTATGAGGTCTTGTTGGTAATTCCTTAGCTAGGCCTAGGAAAGGTTAGGTTAGTCATTGGGTCATGGATCTAGCCATAATAAGGTTACTCTGGTTAGGCAATCTAGCTACAGATTCCTTTATGGACCCACTTATAATAGAGGCCCTTCCACATGGCCATGATGATGATCTAGCTCACATTAATATAATTATAATCCCTCCACAACATGATGAATTGAGAGGTCATAGCAATACAACAATTAAACCAATTCACCTGACATTGGAGACTTCCAATCCTTTCTAGGATTCAATCCGTTGATTGTGGGATCTCACAAACCTACCCTGAGTGAAGGCCACATAATTTCAATTTTACCATCAAATTTGGCTACTTTCTTCACATGAAATGAATCTTTTATTTCAATATATGTCCTCATGAGAGGGATTTGGAAGATGGCATCGGTTTTATTGGTATTCACTAGACACAGAGACTACTACAATCCAAGGTGTGGTGAGACAAGTGGGGGTTGATAGTGGAGGTTCATACTCACCTTGAGGAGCCTATATCAATGACCTCTCACCTTAGTAGATGATTTATAAAGATTCTTGACTTCCCAATGTAGTAGATGGTCCATATTGGTGTATACATTGTTCTTCCTAATGCAGTACATGGTTCATATTCTTCTATACACTCTTCTTCTTCTTTTAGCTAGCTTATGTCTTCATGACCTACTAGCTTGTATTCAAGGGTCCCCCCCCTCCTTCTCTCTTTCTTGAATAATGCAAGCATGTTTTTTGGTCCACTCAAGGTATTCTCTATTGTTTTGCGTGTAATAAAAAGTGTGGTTGAGGTGCACATCATTGGTATCAGAGCTAGGTCCTTTGATTTTAGGCATAGTGGGATAGCAGCCCAGCTAGGTCCTTTGGGACATCGAGGCACTTTCCCATGGAGGTAGAGGCACAAGAGCTAGTACTTTCTCATCTGAGGGGGGTAGGCACATGACTGACTAAGATTGGGGCCACAATCCCTGAGACTTGATGGGAGGGAGCCCCTCGTCCCCCCAACACTACTATGAACAATTCTTGAGGACCAAGGCACCTCTCAAGATTCATTTTGTGTAGTAATCGCTTTCCCCCTTTTGACATAGTATTTTATAGCATAGGGCTTGGGGGCCTTCTCCACCAAGAGACTGTGAGACACCTAAAGGTAGATGGGGTTTTGGATTCGCTTCAGTTGTTGCAAATGGTGAAAGTGGTAGGCTTAGGCTACTCAAGCAAGACCTAGGTTATCGACCCAATTCCAATTTTGGTCAGCAAGATGCCACCTTCGGTATGAGGGATGATCTCTCAGAAAGCTTCAGTGGGATCCAGGGGACTGAGTTTGGCCAGTTGAAAAGGGAACTTGGATAGAGTTAAAGAGCTTCCCTTCTCCTCTTGCACCACTTAGATTGGGTGATGCTTGTAGTTTGAGGCATCAGCCTAGTCCCCTTCATGTGAGAACCATTGGTTGGAGTATCAAGTTGCCTTGGAGGGGATCTCCCACTTCTAGTCATGGCTATGGACGAGCCTCAAGCCCAAGAAGACCTATTTCTTCTTTTGGATAACCCATGGAGGCCTGCCCATTGGTCCATGCTTGTAGGAGATGTGGGTAGATAATAGATGCCTTCATTGTGCAAATAGAGTTCTGGAGATGATTTCGCATCGTATATGGGGCTGCGTAGTAGCACAAAGTGTATGGTTGGGAGACCTTTGGATTATGGTCAACACACAAATGATGCAGTGAGACTTCGCTTGGGGGATGGTTGCATGGATGATGGAGGGAGGACACACCTTCTCATTGACCTAGCTTCACCATCCTATAGGATTCAAGGCCAATGCTTTCTCAAGATAGAGGTGTATGATGCAATCCCTTTTGCTCATAGAGACCCTTCACACTCACTAGAGGATAGTGTTTGGAAGATGATGTCTAGCATCATTACTTAGAACATCTAGGCTGTCCACCGTTCCAACTTTTTGATTAGCAGGCATCAAGCTCCCTCAGCAACCACCTTGGTTGCTATCTGAGAAGATATCATCTACACCTTGGAACCACAGCACTCCAAGTTCTAGAGTGATGACCAAAAGTTGGGAGCATTTTTGCAAGGCTTGGCTTGCATGTATTTTCTATATCATCACCATGAGAGGTGTTCATGGGTTGTAAACACCTCCTCCCTTGTTCTTAGCCCATGTTCCAAAGATTCCCTAGGCAGTGAGCTAGGTTCTTTTAAAAAAACCTTGTTTTCCTAATGGCAACTATTGTTTTCTCTTCCCCCATCATCAACACCCTATGGATTTGTAATTTGTAATATTGTATGGTTGATTCTTTTCTCTATGAAAAAATTTACTCAGCCTCTCAATTTTTGCATATTTCACTCCTTTTGCCCCTTTCCTTAGAAGTTCTCCTTCTCTCTAACTATCCTTTTTAAGCCCATAATGTCTCCCAACAAGACTAAGCTTGCAATTCATCAAGATCTTGATGAACTAACTTCAAGTCATGCTCAACTCCAACAACAACTTCAAGATGGCCACCAAGCTCTCCAAAGGCAAAAGAAGATGACTTCATGAATGAGTGAATTGGCCCAATTAATGTCCAAACAAATTTCTTAGAGCATATCCTATGCTGCATAGGCCTGGGAAACCTGACAACAGATACATGCATGGATTGGGCTCCCCTCCATGTTTACTAGGTCAAGGGAACGATCGATGGGGGTTACAATAGACCTTTATAGATGTAGATTTGTTAGTACAAGACCACAGCAAGTGACACGCATAATTTACCACCATCAACACTCTATCATAGGTCTCATGTCATTGCATTCTCATTCATCGTCAATCTCCCCTTGAGATTCCATGAGCCCCTGATCTCTTTCATGTACTAGATTTGACATGATATGAGTATGTTGTATCCCATCATGGGTGATGATGCCCAATTAGAGGCTCCACTTATTCAGCTCATTTATTAGCTTCCTCTAGCCTCGTAGACCCTTCATTCCCTAGAAGATGTTTAATAAACTCTCTCTCTCTCTCTCTCTCTCTCTCTCTCTCCTGAAAGACATCAAACAAGAAATTTCTCACACAAGACTCTAGTTGGATGTTAACAAGTATATTCATTTAATGGTAGTACAATGGTTTGTCATCTCAAACTCATTGTTTTGAAACGAATCGTTGTGCAAGTCCATTTCAGTGGTTATTCTCAATCTACAATAGTATTCCTTCAAACAGTAGAACTAAATCTATTAGGAAGTTCGCAAAATACCACTACCTACTATGGTTCATGTATCATCCCTTTCCTAGAGATATCTTTCTTGTCATCATCGTTTTCCAAGGCATTCAACATTTGTTGCAAGAGATATTTATACAATTCATGGCTAGAAAGTTCTACACTGCTGACGTGTTGCAAGTGATGATTGCATTTGGCTGAAAGCTCAATCCCTATAGAATTGCCAGCCCAACGACGTGTATAACTATGCAACCATGTATTGTCACGAAGCTTTTCAAGCAACTATTTTGTCCTTTTCATTTCAAAGAGCTTAGTCCCATAATATACTTATCTCTACTGCGCTAAAGTTGGTTGTTGAAGAAGGCCTACTATTCCTCCATAAAATGTTTTTTGGTAGGAGCTTACTATATACGTTTGTTCTATTTCCATTTATTTGGGTGCTTCAAATATACTTGTTGTTCTCAGTCTGGGGTTGATGTGTGTTGATGTAGCCTCTTTATGATGCCTCTACATTAGTAAATCTCTCCGTGATTTTTTGATTAAAAGATGAAGACGTTCAATTTTTGTTGGACACTGCATGTACATCATATGTTTACGTGAGAAATAACACTTAGCAATGTGCCAAGTGGCTTCATGTGATTTCCAATTTTCAAGAAACGTTCTACGAACACTACAAGTACATCATATGTTTATGTGAGATCTAACGGCGGTTAGCAATGTGCCAAGTGGTTTCATGCGATTTCAGAATCTCAAGCTAGCCAAGTAAAAAATTCTTTGCAATCTGAGTCATGGCCACTGCTCTAAGATTAGTTATGAGATTATCTTGAGAAAATCTTATATTGAAGCCACCTGATGAGCTTTTTTCAAAACCGATGAGCTTTTCCCCAAAGCGACAAGGTTTTCCAATGGGCCTATAAAATTGCAAGTTTATTCCATCACTTCACCATTCGTTTGCTCCATCTTTGAAGGTTTCCACTTCACATTAGACCGCCTCCGTTTGTGCCAAGGTTGAGCCTCAAAGGTACCCTCTCTAAAAATTATGTGGTTAGTTTGTTCAGCTTAAGTTCCACTTCACGTACAACCTCCACTCACTTGATCATTTTTCTTCCACCCCTTGCAGCACCACCCATGACCTTGGAATGTATGTTACTCCTCAATAAGTTTCCTATATTAAAGTAACTCTCTTGTGTAGACTATCCTTCCTCTTGTTGCCTCCCTCTTGCCATCTATAGTATCCTTCTGCCTCTTAACCTTTGTCAAAGTTGCCCTCAGTATGCATCTTGGATCCTTTTGATTGTCTTGTTTCTAACTACAAATTTATCCTCTACCACTCATAGACTTGCATTTCTTGGTGGTCTTGATTTTGCTAGCCCCATCTTTGCCCCTCTTCTTTTCCAGTTGTGGTCTCTTTCCTTACTGATGTCTCCCTAGTTATTATTAGTTCCTTAGATCGTATTAAATAGAAAACTTCTCAACATCTATTGTTGGCATCAATTCCCAACTTTGCCTCTCTGGCCTTGCATGGCGTCACATCTAATATCACTGCCTCACCTTGATCTCAATTTTTGGTCACTCAACCCCTCTTCTATTTTTGTGGTGCATGTGAGAGTCCTTCATCTTTCTACATAGCCTCCCTCCCTTGCTAAGCCCACTCTCTAGTTCCTGCACTCTGGCTATCCTTCCACACCTCCACTAGTTTGTACATTGCAACTTCTCTTTTTGTCATGAGTGGGATGGTTGTTACCCCCTTTTTTTATTAGTGCCTTGGCTTTGTTATGTTTTTTTTACTTTCCCTTCACACATATATATGTTTGTAGATTGATTCATTGCATTTTGGTAATGTGTATTAGTGCATTTCTTTAAAGTACACACACCCACACACACACAGAGATTTATATATTTATATATTTGTATAGCATTCCAGTCTTTTAGAAGCGCCCTCCTATATCTAAGCTTACTAGCTATGCTACCTTCTCTATCTCTTCTAGCAAAACATTGTGAAACCTCCAAATTTCCAAGCTTTTTATATGAGAGACGCACACGAGTTGCCAATACATCTACGAGGTATAGAAATGCTATCAAATAGGGTAGCATCATTTCAAGATTTTTATCTCAAAGACGCACACGAGTTGTCAATATACAACTACGAGGTATAGAAATTCTATCAAATAGGGTAGCATCATTCCAAGAAAAATGAGCTTCCTACAATCAATAGTGCCTACACAAACATGATGATAGAAGTTACAGTGTTTCCTGTTCTATTTCCATTCGAGCATGGTAGCTTACATTGGGATACTAAAATCTTGACACCTGCAACCTAAAAGTCATAGAAGCAAGCCTGCTATCAAAACCTACATCATCAATAAAGCCTACACTCAACTGCTTGTAGATCTTGTTCATCCACAAGAAGTGACTCTGTTCACTATGTCGACTCCTCTCCTCCTATGCTAGGCCAAGGAATGATTGCAAGGAACCACAATGTGGTCATGCATCAGGTCAACCTCTATTATGGAAGGACAATGTTCCTCGAGGATACCACATTTTATGAGTATCACAGAACATACCTAACCTATCGTGCCAAACAAAACACGCATAATAGCGTCAACATCTATGTTTTAGTACTCATATGGTCAAGAATAAGAGGACCATCATATTCATTGAATACCACCCTATTCATGAGCTAGAAGGGTTCTTCTACGATGTGCTTATGAAGAAAACAAGCTTCAGAAATAAGACAGAGCTCATATCAAATAACAACACTGTAGAATCATACTTTGTCAAATGTCAGATACATTGCCTCATCTTGAACAATGAGGACCTCGAGATGTACATCACAGAGTACACATAATGGACCCTATTGACAACCAATCACCTTGACCAACCGATCAATATGATTTTGCATAAGGTCACATTGATCCGAGACAATCCTTTGGATGCACCAAATGTTGGGCAACGAGCTATTGAGAACCAAACAAGACTAAAGATGGTGCAAATGGATCAGTTCAAGATGATTACTGATGCAGCACTTATAATTAAACAAGATTCAATATATGGATATCTTACAGCATCAAACACCATATTACACATCGTCACAGAAAAATACTATGTCTCGCATCTGAACTCACAAAAACAAGACGGTTCTATTGACCACGTCCATTGCAGCAACTGTGACATGGTTAAGCAGCATTGTAACAACGGTACACTAGCAATCAAAAATCTTACTCATAGTAATCAATACCTATTGTCTATCTACGAGACTAACGAGCAACACAAATGTTATCAAGGAAGCCAGTGCAATTATCGTTGATGAGATGTCCATGTTAACAAGGATGAATTTTGATCTGATAGTTCGAAAAATAGTGAACATCACCAATGGGACATTACTCGATCCATTTATGCACGAGCTATTGATATTATTCAATGACCTAGCCCAACTCCCACAAGTTTGCAAGGATTAGTTGGAATTATGTACTACGTCCCATGTCACATCATCAACGCACTAGGCACATGCAAAGATGTATCATATGAATTTCTCCGTACATCATGCACAAGATTTACGGTTCTTGGCCTTCCTCCATTCCATTACACATCGGGTGGATGTCCATATATACAACGATCTCTTCCTCAACAGATTTAGCTATTCATATCCCCTTCACACAAATGCTAAAAATGAATCAGCACTGCAAGAATGGCTGAATGATGGCAATTTCAATGAGATAACCGAAATCAACATCAAAGCCAAGGTGATGATAACAGAAAACATCGATCTCACCATCAACATTTCATGAAACTAGTGCATCGTGAATGGGCATCATAATGTAAATCGTTGTCATCATCAAAACCAAAGCAGCAATTACAATACGGCGCTCTAAATATCAACGGAAGGCTATGAATGGGAAATGGTACTACAAATCAATAAAGATAATACCAATCTAGCTATTGTTGTTCAAACATAAACCCACTTGCATTTTGAACGACGTGAATTCAATTAAAGCATCATGATCGTGTATCAAGTGACTAACAAATAGTTAGCACCATCGTCCATTATCAAGTGACTGACAAATAATAAGCTACTTGCTTCAAGCTAGTTTCTCCACCACTGAACGCATATTTTGAGAAGGGCATGGCTTGTTTCCAACCTTGAAAAACCATGTAAAAATCACCTTGTAGAATAGATATTTTACTTCCCCTAAAAATTCCTACATCGTCCAAATCTTAGCTCTTTCCATTGATCTATTAGGAGAATAAGCATTACACAAGGGAACCTTCCCATTGCCCTTGGAAGTGCTTACTACAAAGCAAATTCTTCATCATACTAATATTGGACCATAGCCTTCATGAAATTTCAAGACATGATGATGACACCATCACCACCTCTAATTAGACATGTATAACTTTGTCAATTGGGCCCAAAAGACTATGTTACCTATCTTGACCTCTTGAAGAGATATAACGTCAACTCTAATTTTTGCTACCATCGTTACACATGCCTTCTTCTTTGTTATCTTTTAATAAAAATTTAAAACATTGATCTTCTACCAAATGATAGGACAATGAACCTTTTCTTGCTTGGCATAAGCCTCTAAACATCGACAATGAAACTCTCAGCAAACTTCCCATGTCCATCCACCTCTTGAGCACCCTCCTTACAAAGACAACCTTTGGTAAAATGATCCATTCTTACAAACAGAACAAGAGTTGGGAAAATTCTGACGACCCATTCTTACAAACAAAATAAGAATTGAAAATTTCCCAAACCTAACATGGATCTTTGATCTCAAGTGCAACCTTTTCTCGTAAATAGCCATAAATAAACAAGGTGGTAATCCCACTAAGGCCCTTCCTTTTGGAATGTTATTGTAGGAATAACTATAAGTAGCTCAATAAGTATTTCCAATAACTTGTAAAATGGAAATGAAAGGTATAAATTGACTTGGAAAGGGAAAGAGAAAAAAGCAAGTGAAGGTGAATGAATATGGGGAAAGGTGATGAGTGAAAAGAGACGAGAATAAAGAGGTGAAAAAAGCCAACAAACATGAGTAGGGATATGGCCATTTTGACAAGAGAACCTCATTTAAATAATATTTAATAAAGACAAAATAATTCATAGCCCTCATGTAAGGTCAAAAACTAAATCCACACAAAGTGACAAAGTCACTTCAGAACCTCACAAAGATACAAAAACCTAAACTATGACCCAAACTACCACTAATCCTAACACTAAGCACCTGTTAACATGGTCAACTTCACCAAAGGGTAGTAATGACACAAAGAGAGCCGCCATCTCTAGAGAGAAATGCCCAACAAAAGACCAAAGCATTTAGGACCTTCACAAGAGGACAAAAAATTAACCCTAACAACACATTAGAAATCCCTAAACAACCACTAACCCTAAGATTAAGCAATATTTAAAATTATCAAGCTGGCCAAATGAACTAAAATTTGCAACGTGGACCTAGTTAGTAAAAAATAAGCACATACATCCCTTAGGACCCTCGCAGGGCCCAAAAATTTGGAGCCTCCTAGCTTCGATCCTAGAGAACATGCCTACAACCATCCAGATTCCCCACAGGTAACACATAGAGAACTCTACCTAGCTTCGTAGCAAGATCACCAATCCATGCCCATAGAAAGATAGGAAAACCCATGAGATAGACCCTTAATGGACACACTAAGCTAACCATGTCCTTGGGCAAGATGGAAGGCATCTAAGGCAAAACAACAATCCCTTGAAAAAAGCATACAATCGAGCACACACAAGATTTGCTTGCCTCTCAACAAACCATAAACTCATCCATGCAACATCTCCTATAGACCTTAAAACTAAAATCCAACCTCTTAAGAACAAATTTTGAAGCAAGAGATGCCTATGCCCAAGTTGCCAACTATTTTGTGCTAATTGATCTTGCTTAATGTGCAACCAAAGTTTCATTAAATTGAAAAACCCTTATGCTTACTTTGTCATTGGAGGATCTCATCACATTACCCCACATAGAACATCTTAGTCTCTATTTACATAGCTATGCACTCTCACCATGTGTTCTTCCTTGGCATCCGTGCAACAATGAGTTTATTAATTAATGAAATTTTCTCTAGAAAAAAAGAAACATATGGTCTTCCAACCCTTCTAACATCAATAATCGCCCTCTCGATAACAAGAGCTAAACACCTTGAAAATCCCCCCCCCCCCCCCCCCCCCACCTTACCCAAACATTACTTTCCTTATCATCACTCTCTCTTTCATCATTCTGAATTAGCCGTTCCTAGAAACAAAACAACACCTAGAGGTGTTTGGTTATTGAGACCTCACCAATTGATCTCATAGACTTCTTGCCCTCCATGTCAAAGACCCTAGCTTTCAAGCAAAGAGGGGAGAAAAGATGAGATACTCCTCGATAGTGAGGTACTATATGTATATTGCCTTTATCTTGAAATTTTGTCATCTTAATTAAAGGTGACCCACCAATGAAGAGCTAAATGTTTTCTCCAAAAAATGTATGATTTGATCTCATATGTTTACTTCCGAAGTTTTTGTATTCCTCTATATTAATAATTTGGGAATGTATCACAAGTATGAGTTTATATAGCTAAACACTCCAAAATGGCACAAGATTGTATTGTTAGCTATTATGGTTAATACTAGACAAATTGACATATCCTAGGAGGAGGATGTGTAAATACCTCGCTTTAATTGGCACGTGACAAAATAGAGGTGGCCATCATGTACAAAACTATAATATTCTTGATACACCACATTACCATTTCTTGGTACGCCACTAGGATTAACATGCCACATTAACATTACTATGATGTCCAACACTGACGAAATAATCATACATAAAGATTTCACTTTTCCTTGGGCTTATTACTCAACACCCAATCATAATATTAAGTATACAATTCCGAAGGAGAGAGAGGCGTCAATGCCACAGTGTACATTCAAAATGTTCAAATCGATATTTCTAAAAGTGTTCAACCTAGCCATATTTGGTGTGGGGTTTGCTCGTGAAAGACCCACTACTAAGCTTATTGGAATTTAGGATTATAGCAAGATGTTGACATCGAGATCCAATCTTAACTCCCACATAATCCACTTTATTAATTTCTATTAAACAAGTTGAGTTTTGCTTTCCCACAGTACCTTTTGTAACATAGTTTAAGGTGATTCTTTACATTGATTAGAAATTCTTTACAATGGAACCACTGGTGTCTTAACTAAAGCGAACATACATCATAATTTTGAGGACAAAAACAAAGGGGTAAACGCAAAGGTTCTTTCATGGAAGTTTGTCACGATCCTACAATATAGGAAAGAGAAAGTAGTTGCAACATAGAAATCAATCACCGAGAGTCTTTTAGCGACCCAAAGGAAAACTCAAAAGCCCAATGCTCTCTATTGATGTGTCTTTAATTAACTAATTACAGATATTTTTAGAATTCAAATATGGGATGGTAAGGGTTTGGATGAAGAATTCGATACATTTCGAGATGCTTATATTTTAGCTTCAAATGCAGCACCTTCGAGGGGTAATTCATTTATAAGGCGTGGAATTCAAACTTACACACTTTATTATTCAAACGAGGACATAGAAGAGCCATGGTTTATACCTCGAATATCACCTGTGGCACTTCTTAGCGATTGAACCAAATATACAATGAAGCCTCTAATGAACAGAAACACGAAATAACAACCTTCTCCTTACTTTCACTTGAATATGAATCCACAACTCTCACCTAGCATACATAGCAGCACTAATGCATCTTCTTCAAGGGACACCTTTGAGAGAAGAGGGTCCCCAACGAAAATACTGAAAGCAGCACGGCAATGTAACTGATGCTCCTCGTTGGACAAGGTGTCGATGAGGAAACTAGTGTGGAAAGGGCAATCACTTTATCTTACCAACATGGTGTTCTTTTCTGCCAATTTCACACAATTCACCCACTTGTCAAAAGCTGAACCAGAATGTAAGATGATATACTGGTTTCTTCTTTCTTCATCTTGTGACGTTCCTCTAAGATCTTTTTCATTGGAACAATCATTCAAAATTTAATTATATTGCTTGAATAAAGAAGTGGCAAGCAGAGGACAAGTACATCAGAACTTACCGCCCATTTCAACTCCTTGAAGTTCTCCAGACACTCATAAATTTCATTTTGGTTTGCTAACACAGCACGCAATGTCTGCAAAATTAATATAGATTCAGAATCTGCAGAAGTCGTCACTTTTTCTCAGCACAACCATGCTAAATAGAAATTCTATACTGATGCTGTATGCTTAGTGGACTATTAGATGAATCCAACATTTAATCGAAGGTGAGCTCACAAACTCCTCAGGGTCTGCTTCAGCTAGACTTTGGCTGCCTTCTTACTTTCAAGCACATTTCAGCAGCACAGATCAGTCCAGAACCCTGCCATATGTTTTCATAGACACCTACATCTATCACACCCCTTTGCCCAAAAACATGCACAAATCGGTGAAGGGGTGCATGAATTTAACATTAGTGACGTACCAAAGCTTTCCTTGTTTTGCTGAGGTTGGTCTTGGTGTTGCCTAGAGTGGTGGGGTTCCGCATGATCTTAGCTTATGGAAATCCTTGTGATTTCTTGTTTAAAGACGAGACTTAGAGGCTCTTCATGGTCTTGTGATCAGCCAAGGGTGGGGGGAGTCTTTGAAGGCTGCCACTCCTTCCAGCCTACTTGTGCACGCTGAATATTAGGGGAACATGAAGAAGGAATGGAGTTGAAATTCAACAGTGCATTATATTCACCAAGAGGTGCCCATGGCACCCATCCATATATGGCGCTGTAGGGGCTTCCTCTTAAATGTCGAGTGTGTCATCAATGACTACTTTGGATTCAAGTTCAAGTCGGCCTAAAATTTGTCCTTGAATCAAGCTGCTTCCTAGTCATCACTCCAAGAGTGTCTGTGCTAAATTAGCCAACATTAAAGGGGTGCTGGTGCCAAGGGAGTGATGGCTTTGCAGGGAGGGCAGGTTATTTGAATTGACTCATAGGCATGCCAATTTCCACAAAGTTCACAACGAAAGTGAATGCCACCACGTCCATATTCATGGCTGGGACAGCACCTGACAGCTTCATGTTTTCTGTCAACCATTTCAACTTGTAATTATCAACATCATGTTAGCAATGAGTAGGCCCATCTTTCCCTGGTGCTTCTGCCATGATGTTGATTTAGGCTCCTTTGTACACTAGGGATTTGCAAAACAAATCCCAGCAAACCCTCACAGCTCTATCACGTGCAATGGTGGAACTGTACAAAATTACTTTCAGCATATACTTGCTTTCAAGCTCCACTCAGGAAATCCTCTTACCTGTCTCTCCTTCATACCTGCAACAGTCATCATCCCTTCGAAGCTTTCCAAGCAGGCTCAAGCAACCTATCCAACCTCTCAAGTGCGACTCAACCACTCATATGATTGATCATATGATATTCTCATTGCTCATATTGTAGAGGGAATCTGCATGATGACGTCTTGATGATCACATCATGGTATATTAATGTTTCTTTTACCTTTCAGAATTTCAAAATCGCAAAATTTGTAACTTAAATTGGATTCAATGTTTTATAGATTCTAAGCACAGTTGAGAAGTTTGAAAATTCCAATAGGATCATAACTAATGATGCCATTAAGGGGTCCCCTTAAAGGCCTGCTTGATATCTTTTAGTTGCAGCCTCTTGCAAAATTTGAAAACAATGGATAAGGCTCTAATTACGTACTACTGTATTAAGTACACATAAGGACTCTTACATTTGGCATCACTATGTTCTAACTAAACATGAGCAGTGACTGATGTGCTAGTTCCATGTGAGAGAACATGCCTTCTCTCTAGGCTTTTTCTTTTGTCAAGTGGGACAATTGCAAAGTTGCAGAAAGGTGATGTTGAGCTTGGAGTCCATAAGGTCCTTCTACTCAAGATTGTAAACGTGAATGGCTTTGCTTCCACAGCTACTAGGTTGCCTAGGTGGTGTAGTTACCAGGTAACAGCGTTCCCCCTTCGGAATGTCCAGAATGCCATTCCCGTTGGAAGATTCCCAACACGTTTTTTCAGCCCCAAGCTCCAAAAAATGCTGTTCTGGCGTTTCAAGTTCTGTAACTGCATGGTGTTCATGGACCGCTGTAAAGGAGTTGAAACTATGCCCGTTTGGCACTATTTGTTGTTGCTTCTGCTGCTCCAGCCCTCCTCTATATCTTGCAATCCTTTCATCCTCTCTCAGCCCACCCTGGTCCCTTTGTCCTCTCAGCCCCAAGGCCAAGGTCCCTCCTCTTGTAAGTCCTCAGTGCTCATCCCCCCCTCTTTTGCTGCAAATTTTGCACCCTTTTCCTGCATTTTGCACATCTATGGCTTATGCACATTGTAAACATCTTCATCAATGCTGAAATGGAAAGTTTAGCAGTCAAAAGTGAATTTGTTTTCATATTCTGGTATATTCCCATACGATTTGATGACATGTCATTTGATATGATGTGGCATTCATATTCCCCCTTCCACATTCCCCCATCCGCGAAATGTTCCCATTCTGGCATCGGGCATTCCCGGAACGTTCCCATTCCCTGATAGCTATGCTAGGTGGCCCGGTTGACTAAGTTGAGTGCTGAGGGAAAGCGAGGGACTTTACTTGTAAAAGGGATAATCTCTCTAAACAAGGGGCTTCCATAGATGGGATGCGGAGGTAAGGGGTTGTAAGAGACCACTGTGTGCTACACAAAGGCGCGCCTCTAGTTGGGAGGGGATGGAGGGAGATCTCTAAGGTCCTCCCCCCTCTCTCAGCCCTCATTCCTTCAACCTTTCCCTCTCTCAGTTCAGCGTCTCTCCCTGCTTGTCCTGTCAGTTCAGCCCTCTCTCATCCCTTTTTCCCTCTGCCAGCGCCCTCTCAGCCCTTCCGGCTTCCAAAATCCACACAATGCCTTGACCCACCTAACACTGATTGGGATGTGTAACACCATCTATCTTGGAGCTTCCACTGCCATCTCCGTGCTGGGAAGTGGAAGTGCATCTAATGCGGCAAAGAGGGAAATAGCTCTATCACCCGAGTCTAACGGCATGTTTCCAAGCTCAGAGATGACGGTATAGAGCCTTGTCATTTTTCTCCACAAGACGTAGCCGATCAATCAGTGCGAGAGCACTCTGATGTGAGACCCATAGCAGCTAGAGGAGGATCTGCCATCAGATCTGGAGCTCACAAACCACACAAACTTGGGAGGAAAGAGCGCATGAAAGTGGCTGAGATAGAGATAGGGAGAACACTAATCATGTGTCATCTTTCTTTCAATATCTTAAACACTCCTCAATGGGCAGAGAATGATCAAGCCTGTTGCAGCGGTTGGCCCTTGTGAGGGATGGACAGGAGTAGACTATAGGGCCATGCATGCCACTAGAGTACTTTGTACCTTTCTATTGCAATCTTTCCCAAGAATACACACATAAGGTTTGGCCTCAGAGCCTAGAGTAAACTTCAATCACTAGATAGCTATAAAAGGCGAATGCAAATGTACCTTAAGAAGGGTAGTTATGAAGCATGAGAGACATTCAATCTTAATGGAATCTCATCAATGTGCTTTAGAAGGAACACACAAAAAAATCATTCAAGTTGGATTATAGTGGTGCATCCATTCTTATATGATTGTTAAAAGTTTCCCTCTCCACTTCCCCTCTTTTTTTCAACCTTCCAAAATATACTTTCTTGGGTGCTCACACCTTAAAATTTCAGAAATACATTCTCCCAAAGCTCACACCTAATGCACTTGGAATGTTACACACCTAAAGTCTCCTACAACCATGGGACAAACTTGGGGAGAGGTAGAGACTTGTGTCCTTGTAAGCAAATATAAGTGAAATGAATAGTGGGACGGAGGGTGCCATGGAAGGCATGCTTTCTTCCTCATCAAGGGTTGGTTCCTAGTGATTGTTGTAATCATGTGGAGATCATTGGTTGGACCTTGAACAATGTCGCCAACTAAAGATTGGTTGGTTCCTCGTGATTATTGTAATCATATGAGGTCATAGGTTGGAACTTCAACAACTTCCGCCGACTGAAATTTGAATGTGTGGCAGGCCAAGCTTCTCGTGCAATGGGAATCCATATGGGTGTAGCAGCTATAAGAGTTTAAGTGGGATTTAAGAGGGAAGACTCTCTACAAGACGGCAACCACTTTGTGATGCCCATAGTCACCGCATTTGTCACATGTAATTGCCACCTTCACCTCTCTAGACCTCTGCCAAATATGGAAATATGGGACCCTTAAGGGGATCAGGGGCTGTGGGAAGCAAGGCAATGGAACCCAAGTCACTAGAGGGGTGGTTGGGGTGGATGATCAAAGGCCAAGATGGTCCTTGACTACTATCACATGCTCTTCCCCCCTTGATTGTGAAGCTTAGGAAGTACCTTTCAAAGCCCTTTCATGTAGTCGCATTCACTAGCATCATGGCCTTGGGTCTCACAAAAGATGCAGCTGTATGAGACAATTGTCTTGCATTTGGCAAAACCCAAGATCTCAACCTATGCATCATAGGCTGCTAGGATTCATGCAAAGGGAAAGCCTCTTCCACCTTGGCCTTACCATACATTCCCTTCATCAAGGGGTCAAGCTCTTGCTTGATCTACTTGCAATCCATATTGTCAAGAGGATATCATGGTGCAGCTCCAACTGTAGACGAGGAGGGCTCATGGCTGAGCTAGGAGCATATCTCTCTTTTGCTGCCTGGAACATCAACTTATTGATGGGGTGATAGCATATTGTATATACCCTACGAGCTACTTGGACGTTGGAAGCAAGGTATGGAGGGATCTAAGAAGACGATCAAAAGCCGGGAACGCTTTTGCAAGGCATGGCCTACAAGAACCTTTACATTCCCACAAATCAAGAAATCCATTCTCTCTCTCTCTCTCTCTCTCTCTCTCTCTCTCTCTCTCTCTCTCTCTCTCGGTCAACACTTGGTAGATACCTGATCTGTATTGGTTTTTCTCGAAGTTTCTAATAGCTGGTTCTTTTCTCTAGAGGACAAAAATCCCCTACTCTTTGGTCATGTAGATGCTATGTAAGTTGTGCATGGGCTTCCATGTCTTCGTTAAGGTGGCCCAAAAATAGAAGCTACTCCACATTTACCTTGTTAAAAAGAGCCACCAACAAGCCCACTCGTTCATCCTTGGTAAAGCTGGTCAAACGAGTCCCATAATGAGGGAGCTTCTCTGCTCAAGTGAAGAGATTCCAATTGGTGGTATGAGAGTGATACTAATGGGAGAGGGTCTCTAGGAAGAGGCAAGGGGGAAATTGGCCACAAGAGATGGATTCCAACAAGGTGAAAAAGAGTAGGAGCTTGTGAGAAGCCACACAAGAAGAAGATCATAAACATGGGAAAGGGGGACAGATTCCATTTCAAAGTTGTTCCTTCTAAAGGTGCTCTAAAACAATTTGTATTTCCTTGAAAAAAACATAAAATTATGCTCCAAATCAAAACACGAATTAAGGCCAAAAACCCCATGGATGCTATAACAATTACATTGCATCTAGGCATTTTGGAAATCAATTCCAACGTGTGCCTCTCCCATTTTGAGTACAAACAGCTCGTGCTATTCCAAGAACAGAGTGGATGTGTCAGCATTTCGAATAACTTGTGAGCCCCCTTATCTTGAGACTTGACCATAACATTCACATTTTACTCCGGAGTCTCTCATGGTTTCCTCATACCAAACAAAGATGTGATCTATTGTTTTATCACGAGCTTTGTTTGTTACTTTTACTCTAGTGAAATTGCCAATGCGGCAATTGTCCCTTAAGCCTCTTTCTTGAGATCCAACAAGACTTAACTAAAGCTCAATACCTTGAGGACAATTCGTTGGCTTTACAATCGTATCCACACTCATCGTCACCATATCATTTGATAAGCCCTCCCTTCCTTGACTAGGTTCATTGATTCAGGATCTGCTTATCGTCTCCGCTTGACATGGTATGTTCTTCAAAAGTGTAGAGAATGATAGACGTACCTCCCTCGCCTCATGATGGTGGAAAATAGAGCTCACAATCAAGGACCGTGTCTCAAGGCACCCCTTAGTTCATGAGAGGCATCCCCATGTGAAGACCACTACAAGCATGAATCGATTGAAGCCTTGTACCATTCTCTAGCTTGACAACAATGCTCATTCAACTTCAAGCTTCCAAGGCAATCTTCCTTTCCAATTCTAGGCCTTCTAGGCAACACAATCCAAAGGCCAGCCCAGTTTGAGAGGATGTGACATCTCCAATAGAATTCCAAATTGATGATGTTCCCCCCTGATGTAGAAATGAATGAACTCAAAGTTTTATATCGCTTACTTTAAGCTTCTAAAAGGAGGTTGAGGTTAAATTCTTGGAACCCTATGATGGTTTCAAAAAAAGCCTAGTTTTTCCCCATTGGCTTGCAAGTGCTTTGATACGACCGACTCCCTTATTCTATGGTAGAAGATGGCAAAGGTGTGCCAACATGGGCTCCATTTAAGCAAGTTATCCTTGCCAATGTAGACTTTCAGCTTGTACAAAATTGTGATTGCTTGAGCGAAATGGCTTCCTCTTTGCTTATATCTCTTAATCTATCTCTCTATTGGTCTAGAGATTGATGACCTTATTCAATATAACAGGCTCAATGCCTCCATCTTTGAGTTATCACCTATCCTTAGCATCAATGTCCTAAAATAGAATGCTTCTAGTCTAGTTAGTGCTGGTCGATATGGTAGACACACAATTGACTTTCATGGCCCCTTTAGATGTCCCTCTTCTCAACACCACCAACTTCGCTGTAATTTCAAGACTGTTCTCCATCCCAAAAAAACCATCTAATAATCACAGCAAGGTTCTGTAGCACTATTTGCTCAGGCCTGCATCAATGGATTGACCTCCCTAAGCAACTACTAGTAGCAAGCATCGAACCTACTTCAAAAAAACAGCCAAACATTTATTATACTAAGAAGAAAGCCTCAGCTCAAGCGATTCATATGATATACCTTTGTAAGACTAGAATAAGTCCAATCATACAAAATTAGAATTTTTGTTGTTCTAAAGATCAAAAATCTACAAAGAAAATAAAAGAGAAAATGAAAGAGAAGAAAAAAGAGGTAAACAAAAACTTTTATGAAAAACAAAAGGAAGACATACTTAGCAAGCAAAGCAACACTTATGTCGTCATCAGTGCCCAAGCATAAGCAGCTATACTGGGTTTCATATGAGCCTTGCATCAGCCTTGTCACACAATGCACATAGATACTACAAGGTTCTATAGTGGTGAACTTGTCACTATCCTCATTGATTGTGGAGGCTCTCATAGCTTCCTAGCTACTACTCCAAATACTCAGTAGCTCATTGTGTGGTAGCCCGTCTATCAACGATTTTATCTGTAGCCTGAATCTCTTTGCCTACGTTAAAGCTATCACGGGCGATGGCATTCGGTTATTCCACCCAGCCTAACTCTCTTGGATAGTAAATCGTCAGATACGTACGTTATTTCATTCATACCTATCCATGAGACCCTCAATTCCCTAGATAGTTCTCCTTTGCAAATGTCATCAATTTAGCCTCTCCACTTGGTGCACCTTTTTACCCTTCTCTTGGGCACATTTAAGACCACTTGCCCCTTGGCATTATTACACATTTAGGTGCACCTAGGCCTTAGCACTCAAAACTACCTAGTCAATGCCATTTCGCCCTCACCTAGGACCTTGGCAGTTACTTCTCTTGACCATTTCAATTACGCACATTAACTATTACAAACGTTGGTCATCTAAGAGAAAATGCCCACCGATCTATCCGAGGTCATGCTAGCCCGGCTAGAGCATAACATTCCTTCCCTCTTCAAGCATCAGCGTCCTCGATGATGAAATCTGGGAACGCTCTCCGTAACTGGTATACGGATTCCCAGGTAGCTTCTGATAGAGGCTGACCATGCCATGCAACCAACACCGTGGGTATCTTCCGATTTCGTATTTGCATTGTTCCTCGGTCCAGGATTCTTGTTGGCTGGCGCCTTGCAATATCCTCTATCTCCTGAAACAAAACCACACCTTCGATTAGTGAGTCACCTGTTTGCAAAAAATTTCTTTAAGCGCGAAACATGAAAAACCGGGTGCACCTTACACCCCTGTGGCAATTCTAATTTATAGGCTACACTGCCTATTCTCTTTAGAATTAACCACGGCCCACAGTATCGAGGTGATAACTTAGCACACTCTCTTGAAGTCAACGACTTTGAGTGCGAAGGAACTCTGAGAAAACTTTTTCTCCTTCTTTAAATACTCTTATAGACCGATTTTCATCCGCATACACCTTGGCTCTATCCATAGCCTGGCGGATATTAGCTCTCGCAAGTGCTAGCATCTCCCGCATCTGAACTACAAAGTTCGCGGCACTAGGCACTTTCTGAGGTACTCCAACTATAGTTGGATTGGCTGGTCTATAACCATAGTTCAGTTCAAACGGACTGAACCCGGTAGAGGAATGTTTTCTATCATTGTAGGCAAACTCCAACAATGGCAACCACTTGTCCCACGTATGTTGCCTCAATGACACATATGCTCTCAGCATATCCTCTAAAGTCTAGTTGACTCTCTCCGTCTGACCATCCGTCTCAGGATGATCCCCACTACTCATTCCCAACTCACTCCTTAGTGTCTCAAATACCGCTGTCCAAAAATGACCGGTAAATCTGACATCTCTGTCTGACACTATGGATCTAGGCAGTCCATGCAGACGAAATATATGTCTAATGAACAAATCCGCCACTTGCGGGGCACTAACAGACTCACTAGTCGGAATGAAGTGAGCCATCTTGGTTAGACGATCAACCACCACAAGGATAGAATTATACCCTCCTTGCGTTGCAGGTAGCTCTATAATAAAGTCCATGGAAATGCTCTCCCACTTACTTAGTGGTATTTCCAAGGGCTGTAAAAGTCCGGGTGGCTTCACCCGCTCGGCCTTACTTACCTGACACGAGAAACACCGTGTCACATATTCATGAATATGCTTTTTCATCTTTGGCCAAAAGAAATCTCGCTTCACGAGATCATACGTCTTCTCGACACCTGGATGTCCCGCACACGAGCTATCATGGCATTGTCGAATGACTCTCTGCCTGAGATCATTCTGACCAGGTACTACAACCTTGCCATTTCTAACTAGCATACCATCCCTTATGGTATATCTTGCATAAGTTTGGCCTTTTCTGGATGCCAGGTCATCCTTTTCACTTTCCCAGAGTTTTAACACATGAGCTTTAGGCGATAAGCTCTGGACAAACTCGTCCACTTTTTGAGTTTCTCTTATCTCGGTCATTAGAGCACTCTCTAATACCGTGAAACTCAGGTTATGCATAATGCGAGACAACGCATCAGCCACCTTATTATCTTTTCCTCTTCGGTACAGAATCGTTAGATTAAACTCCTGCATGAGCTCTGCCCACCTAGCTTGGCGGTCCCTCAAGTCAGGCTGTTTACAAAAATGTTTCGGAGTATCATGATCCACATCCACATAAAACTCTGAACCATACAAATAATATCTCCATGTTTTCAAAGCATGGATAACAGCATACAACTCCAATTCATGAGTTGGCCAATTCCTTTGAGAGGGAGAAAGCTTCTTGCTTTCAAAGGCTACTGGCCTTCCCTCTTGAAGGAGAACTGCTCCTACCGCAATGCCACTTGCATCAGTTTCTAGGAACAACGGTTTTTGGGGATCAACTATTTTTAACACCGGTCCTGAGACCACAGCTTGTTTTATGGTGTCAAAACTTTCTTGTTGATTCTGTCCCCAAATGAAAGGTACTTTATCTGAGGTCATATCAGTCAATGGCGATACTATTCCGGAATATCCTTTGATATGCCTTCTATAAAACTGGACAAATCCCAAGAATGATCGCAACACGCGGTCACGCGATCAGACTCTGAGAAATTAGCCAAGTTAGTATCGCAGCCACTTTCTTCGGATCCATTTCTACCCCCTGTGGAGTAATTATGAACCCTAAGTATTCAAGCCTAACCATACACAGTATAGTTTTCTTTTTATTTACATAGAGACTGGCTTTCCTCAAAGTACTGAACACTACTCTTAAGTGTTCACGATGCTCAGTAATACTTTTACTGAATATCAGGATATCGTCAATGAAATGTACTACGAACTTTCCGATATACGGACGTAGTAAATCCTTCATAAGCATGACGAAAGTCGCTGGAGCATTGGTAAGTCCGAAGGGCATTACCAAAAACTCATAATGACCAAACCTGCTCCTGAAAGCGGTTTTATGCACATCCTCGGCTCTAATCCAGATCTGATGGTAGCCACACTTAAGATCTATCTTACTGAAAATCACGGCTCCATGTAATGCATCTAGCCAATCATCAATCCGAGCCATCAGATACCTGTGCTTAACAGTGATATTATTCAATGCTCTGTAATCTATACAGAGGCGAAACGTATCATCCTTTTTCTTCTTTAATATCACTGGCGAAGCAAAAGGTGAGAAACTTGGTTGAATCTGCCCCAACTTGAGGTATTCTTCCAGTTGTCTACGCACCTCCGCTTCTTCAGCGAAACTCATTCTATAGGGAGGTCTATTTACAGGTTCTGCCCCCGGGATCAGTTCAATCTTATGCTGAACTTTCCGCTCTGGAGGTAACCCATAAGGTAGTTCATCCCTAAAACATTCAGAGAACTCCTCTGTTATAAGATTAGCCAGCTTGGCCATCTCACCACTTTGCGTAACATCAGTGCTAGCCGAAGAATCATCCACCGGCTCTACCGATGCTCTGCAAAGGAATAAAAACTCTACTTGAGCTTTTCTGATTTCCATCACGGAAACCAACGGTCCCTGAGGTATATCTTTTTCACCTCGCAAGACATAAAGCACATCATTCATCTTGAATTGATATACGTGCTTTTTCCAATCAATGGCTGGATTCTTCCTAGAATGCCACGCCATTCCCAGGGCTATATCTGCATGAGCAAGCTTGGTCATTTCAAAATCAAGCTTCTCAGCATAGTCCTGAATCCGAAGTTCCAACTGGGTAACCCTTTGGTCCCATACTTCAGTTGAACTTCCATCTGCCATCCTGACTGTATACGCATAGTCAGATGGACTTGTCTTTAATTTCAGCCTCTTCACGAGCTTGGAGTTAATCACATTGTGAGTTGACGCCGAGTCAAACAACACAATGACATCATGACTGGCCACTTGCCCTTTCATTTTAATTAACTCCGTATCATTAAAGGCCGTATACCCCGTTGCTGCGGGCTTAGATAGGATGTTATCAGGTGCACTCGTCACTAACTTAGCAACAGATACACATAACAAACAAGGTACTAACCTCTGAGAAGGTCCCGCCAGTTGCATCTGCATATGTTCCGCATTGGGACTCTCCTGCATTTCTACGTCGCATTCAGATATTATCATATTAGCCGTGCGACGGTCTTTATTCAGTGGACAATCCTTCCACTGATGTCGCTGAAGGTAGCCGAAGCACAATCCTTCTTTTCTAGCTTTCTCTTTTTGTTCAGGGGTCAGCGAGGACTTTGACCAAGCCCGGGCTGCCATTGGAGTTATTTTTCTTTTCACCCCAACGGTGGTACTTGTTTTTACTGGTCCCTCAACCGGCTTCACCTGCTTGGTTTGGCCACTTGGCTGCGAGACACTTGTCTTTGAAACCCATTTCCTCGAAAATCCCCCTTTTTTCGGGTACTCATACTGAGTCCCTGCCTGCACAAATCCACCAGATCTGCCTCTGGCATCCTCATAGTTCAGGGCTACTGCTATAGATTCATCTAATGTAGTCACATACTTAGCCCGAACTTCCATTTTGATCTTGTCGTTCAGTCCATAGATATAGTCTTTTAACTGAACCGACATAGGGAGAGGGTCTCTTATTTTCATGACACACTCCCTGAATTTGTCAGTGTACTCTGCCACTGACAGACTCCTCTGACGAAGATTTCTATAAGCATCCCAAGCTCGGGATTCTTCATCAGGTGGGAGAAAGTGTTTCTTGAATTCAGCTTTAAACCCTTCCCAGGTGGTTGGAGCAACTTGATCCTTCTGTTGCTTTATCCACCATCTATCCGCTGCCTCAATAAACAGGTGTGTGGCCTCGCGGATTTTCTTTAGATCGGATCTAATTTCACAAATGGCTAAGGCTTCTTCCCACTTGTGTAACCAAACCTCGATCACATCAGAGCTGCGCTGCTCGGTCATCCGACCAGCGTACTTCTCCGGTCTATAATTAGCGATATTAGGCACTTTGACCCTTGCGCGCTCTAAGGAATGTATACTGGGCTTTGGCTCTGTTGGAGCTTTGCCCTTATCAATTCTAGACGGTCTAGCCGACAAGGCTTGCACCATCTCCCTGATCTCATTTTGACCAGCATTCACTTGAAGCTGCTGGTTCATAATCTGCTGTAAAGCATCCTCTAATATCGAAATCCTACCAATCAAAGTAGGTGCTGCCTGATGTGACATCTGTTGTGTAGACTGCACTCTAGACTCACTAGGATTCACTCTTGAATTCTGCCCTTCTGACTCCATAGTTCCACAATGGAAGATGGGGTTTTTTTTTTTTTTCAGTCTTTTCTAAAACCCAAATAACCAATATATACACCCTTCAGTTCTGTTCTGCTTTCCTGGTTTTTTTTCTTTTCTTTTCGACGGCGCAGAAATAACAGGACATATGAAAAACAAAAAAACAAAAAAAACTGCATGGAAAGAAAGGCTCCCTGATTTCTCCTCTTCAAACGATTCGACGGATCTCGTCACGATACCAAATGTCAGGCCCAGCCTAAGCTTTTCTCTCTCCTATGCTCTTCAATAGCGGTTACTACAGCATAAAGCTCCCGATGAAATAATCAGACATTGCGGAGCCAAGGCTGGCGTTGCCTCACGAGAGAAACTGGGCAGCCCAGTGGGTGGAGGTCCAAGCCTGAAATGATGGCTCAGCAATAGACCTGCATCTCCAATCCAAAGTCGCTCTTTATTTGCGCACGCAGGGATGCCAGCAGTTGCTCCAACGACCCCGTCGAATTCGAGCGGACGTCGACAGCCTCGTTTACCCGTCACCTGCGACTGGTTTTTTTCTTCCACGCTAACAGCCCGTCGCATGTTAGTCACGTCACCTCCTTGGACTGCTTATCCCCCTCGACCAATCGCAATTCCTTCGCCGCCTGCTGTCCGTCCACGTAGTCCCTTCACGCACAGCCTTCGTAGGCCACGGTGGCCATTTTCTCATTCAGCACGTCAGCTTTCCGTCGATCTCTTCGTAGCCTCACCTAGCTCGTCGCTCTTCCCATGATCTCTTCCATGCCTTGAGCTCTGATACCAAATGTCAACGATTTTATCTCCCAACGATTTTATCTGTAGCCTGAATCTCTTTGCCTACGTTAAAGCTATCACGGGCGATGGCATTCGGTTATTCCACCCAGCCTAACTCTCTTGGATAGTAAATCGTCAGATACGTACGTTATTTCATTCATACCTATCCATGAGACCCTCAATTCCCTAGATAGTTCTCCTTGCCAAATGTCATCAATTTAGCCTCTCCACTTGGTGCACCTTTTTACCCTTCTCTTGGGCACATTTAAGACCACTTGCCCCTTGGCATTATTACACATTTAGGTGCACCTAGGCCTTAGCACTCAGAACTACCTAGTCAATGCCATTTCGCCCTCACCTAGGACCTTGGCAGTTACTTCTCTTGACCATTTCAATTACGCACATTAACTATTACAAACGTTGGTCATCTAAGAGAAAATGCGCACCGATCTATCCGAGGTCATGCTAGCCCGGCTAGAGCATAACACCATCAGCCAGCAGCCCGTCGCCCAACAGCTCGTTGTCGCACCAAGTAAGTAGCACCAAACCTAACCACTCACCCGCCTATACCTAGCCTAGCCCTTGAGCTTAGAGCTCCCTGGCTATTTTTCATAGCATCAGCTATTCTTGCAAGAAAAGTCCCAAGCAGAGCTGGCTTGAGCGAAGCCTTTGGTGGCAACCCTTAGAATGTTGCATAACGGGTGTCCGATAAGAGTATGTGATCTTAGTGCATCGTGGTCAACTATATGACATCCCTTCATGGAGCACGAGAAAACCGTGAGAGAGGCTTCATCAATCTTTGGTTTTGGAACAAGCCCCTCCAATAGGTGTAGAAGGGCCAGCTCTGAGCGTCGGGTTCAAACTTGATGATGTGCTCCAAGTTTTGCACATCCAATTGGTTTCTCAAGCTTGCTCAAATCTTGTACCTTAGGGTTTGAAGGAGTAGCTTTTTGTTTCAACATCGGGGAGGGTGATCTTGTTGGTGACTTTTTGGTCTAGCTAGAAGGGGGTCTTACGGCAGCTCCCTCAACCCCCACAGCCATTCGGATTTCCCTTTCCCCAAAGGGCAAGCAGCATGTGCAGATAGCCATACAGTCCCCCCTTCAGGACAAAGCCGTACTGAGCCTCATGCCCACTTGGAGTCAGGTAAGAGATTAGATTCAGGCGAACTTGATACTAGAGGGTCACCAAATCCACCAAGAGATCACCATCTATGGGAGAGGAGTCTTTCTCCTCCAACTGAGTTCGCCACCACTACCTAAGCCCTTCTAGAGTAGAGCACCATCTTTCTTGGAATGAGAGCTATGAGGGTGTTGTTGGGGTAAAGGCACATTGCCAACCCTTCATTAAAAGATAGGACACCTATGACTGTCTTAAGACAGTCATAGGGTAAACCTAATCCTAATATAACACAAGTGAGTTTGTGGTGTGGCTCATTATTCTTCACACCCGCACTAGAGTGTCTCTCTCTCACTCTCACTCTCACTCTCACTCTTTTGCTCTTCTTCCTCCTAGCCTCCCCCTTCAACTGGTATCAGAGCCTACTTAGCCTACCTAGCCTCCTCTCCCTAGTCTACCCCTTCCGTACGGACGTACGGACAGCGCCGTACGACCGTACGTCGTCCGTACAGTCGTACGGACGGACTGCGGCGGCGCATTTCGCCTGCAGGGCAGATCAGTGCGCAGGCGGCGCAGCAGATCAGGGCGACAGCGCGGGCGCGGTCTGGGGCGTGGTCACGGGCGCGGGCGTGGGCGCAAGCTGTGGCGTGGGCACGGGCGACGACGCGAGGCGAGTCGCGGCTGTACATCAGCTGCTGTACGCAGCAGGGCAGAGCTGCATCAGGCAGCTGCACAGCAGCTGCTACAGTTGTAGAGCAGCTGCATAGCTGCTAAGCGGCGTCACGCAGCGGCGCAGCTACTCCAAGGCAGTCGTACGGACTGCCGTACAACTGTACGGACGACTCCTTCACCCACCTGCAGGGAGTTCCATCAGGGCATTCGATTTTTTTTTGCTGAAAAGACTCGACAGTTTTTTTTTGGGGAAGCGTGCCTACTGCAGGGACAAAAAGTACAGCAGGTACTCTGCAGGTACAGAAAAGTACAGCAGGCACACAAATTTTTTTTTGGAAGAGGAATAGTGCTGAAGCACTCTGTTTTGTGCGTGGTACATGCATGTACGCGCAGTACATGAAGCATTCCTGCTGCATTCCTGAAGCATTTCAGCTGTATACTGTGCATTTGTTGAGGTACAGCAGGTACTCTCGTGTCACTCACGCTTGAGGTGACTTGTGCCACAGTGGTGGTGTTTGAGCAGTTACTTGTCTTTCAGGAAGGTCAGATGCTTGTTTTGCAGAAGCTTCTATGCATTTACTGAGTGCAATTCTCAGTTTTGGGTGACCATTTCAAAGGGCTTTTGCCTGGATGTGTTCGCAGTATATGCCTTGAGGCAGTGTGTAGCCAGGATGTGTAGCCAGGGAGCACACATTTGCTTTGTTTCCGCAGTGCATTTGGTGACATTTGTTGCAGGTCACATTCTTTGTACGCACTTTGAAAATCTCAGTTGAGCCACGCTTGGTCAGGGCGCATCGAGTTTACTCGGTCCCTAACTGCCCATCGTTGACAGTGCTCAAAAGATTTTCTTCTTGGTGTTTGTACGTTGTGATTTGTGTTGTTACTGAGTACACAGGGGCAGTCTATGCATTGCACATTGTCAGGTAAAAGTGTCAGAGAGATTTTCATATTGCATGCTACCTCAGTGTTGAGGTGTTCTCCACTTGATTCAGGTGTCAGATCAAGGGGCTTTTGCCCAAACTTTGTTTGATAGCACTTGGGTTACCGACAGAGATCTTCAGATGCATTTTCTCCCCTTGGTATAAGGGTGATTGCTTGGGATTTATCCCATTTACTGTTACAGGTTTTGTGACAGGCTGAAGGGTCATTTACTGTTTTTTGGGTGTTTGTCAAGTGGTTTCTGCAATTTAACTCAGTGCAATACCTCATCTGAGGTGGGAGAAGTGATCAGTACAGTCAGTACAGCAGTGTTTACAGCAGTGTTGGTGGTTTTGTCAGATGATTTTGCACTGTTAAGCACTTGTTGCGCAGCTGCAGCAGTCTGAAATTACTGTTTTTATGCCTCTTTGAGCTCAGTACAATGTGTCAGAAGGTACAGTATTTGCAGGGTCATTTACTGTTTTGCTGCAGATTTTACTGACAGTAAAAACAGCACCATTGAGAGTGCTTCTGGCTCTTGAATAGAGCAGGTTTTTCTGAGAAATCAGAATTTTTATTCAGTCTTTTTACTTCCAGGGTGTCAGGTACTTTCCTCATCTGATATGGCATCAGGGGGAAGTGTTTCTTCAATTCTGAACATAAAGAAACTGGAAGGAGCACACAACTATGCATTATGGGCAGAACAGTGCTTGAATGTACTTCTGTTAAAGAAGATTGCTAAGCCCATAAGGGTGAAGGGTGTCAAGCCATCTGACATGGCAGCTGATGACTGGGAAGAGCTTGATTTGTCTGCGAGGGCAGCTATCATGCTCACTATTTCAGACACTCTTGTGTTCAATGTACAGGCTGAAAAGACCTCTTATGGTCTATGGCAAAGACTAGAAGAATTGTATGCCCAAAAGAGCTCAGCCAGTAAGGTTTATTGGCTGAAGAAGCTGGTCGGTCTTCGCATGAAGGAAGGTACAGCTATGACCTCACACTTGAGTGAGTTCAATGCCATTTTTACACAGCTGATTGCACAGGGGTTGAACCTTGATGAGGAGTTCAAGGCTACTTTCTTGCTGTGTACCCTCCCCGAGAGTTGGGACACTTTCAAGACCACCCTGTCAAACTCGAATGCCACTCTTATTTATGCTGATGCAGAGAGCTCTCTCCTTATGGAGGAGATGAGCAGGAAGAATAATGCGGGCAGCAAGTCTTCAAATGCTTTACAGGTACAGGACAGAGGCAGGACTCAGCAGAAGGGGAGATCTGCTAGTAAGTCCAAATCCCGCAGTCAGTCCCGTGGCAAAAAGGACATTGAATGCTTTTATTGTGGCAAGAAGGGACATGTGAAGTCTAAGTGCTTCAAGTTCATACGGGATCAGAAAGCCAAGAAGGCTGAAACAAAGGATGCAGGAAATGCAAGCAAAGGCAAAGGCAAGGCCAAGGCAGATGACTTGGATGCAGTGAATGTTGCAGCAGAGGACAGTGACAATGACATACATGATGTTTTATGCTCTTCTGCTGTAATAGCACATGCTTTGGTTATTGATGGCCATGACATGCACACCTGGCTCTTGGATTCAGGTGCCTCTTTTCATGTTACTCCTCATAGGGAGTGGTTTACTTCCTACACAGGTACTCATGGAGTTGTTCATCTTGGGAACAACTATGCATGTCAGATTGCAGGGATTGGCAGTATACAGATAGTATTTCCTGATGGACAGTCATTTATGCTTGATGGTGTTCGCCATGTGCCGCAAATCAAGAAAAATCTGATTAGCACTGGCTTATTGGATGACAGTGGTTACCACACCACATTTGGGGATTCCAAATGGGTGATTACTGATGGCCAGACTGTAGTGGCTGAGGGTTTTAAGAGTGATACCTTGTACCCTCTTTATGTTTCCAGTGTGGGTAATCATGTTGTTGCCATAACCGAGCTGCCAAAGGTTTCATTGTGGCATAGCCGGTTGGGACACATGTCTGTTAAAGGAATGCAAGAACTGTCACGTTTGGGTTATCTGCCGCCTCTTTCTTTTTCAGATTTGCCTACTTGTGATCATTGTATATTTGGCAAGCACTCTGTCACTCCTCATAAGAGGAGAACTCCCCAGAATAGAGCACCACTTGATCTAGTGCACACTGATTTGTGTGAGATGCCACAGTTATCACTAGGGGGTGCAAAATATTTTATTACTTTCATTGATGATGCCACACGTAAGGTGTGGGTCTATTTCTTGAAGCATAAGGGAGATGCCTTAGATGCTTTCAAGAAGTTTGTCGCTCAGGTAGAGAATCGGACAGGTCGTAGGCTGAAATGCCTCAGATCCGATAATGGGGGTGAGTATGTGTCACATGCTTTTGTGCAGTTTTGCCAAGCTAAGGGCATCAAACAGGAACTCACAGCCCCTCATAATGCATCTCAAAATGGTGCAAGTGAGCGGATGAATCGAACTATTCAGGAAAAGGTTCGATGTATGTTGTCTTATGCTGCATTACCCCATGGCTTTTGGGCAGAAGCCGTGCAAACAGCAGTTCACATTATTAACAGGTCACCAAATAAGGCTTTGGAGTTGAAAGTGCCAGAGGAGGTGTGGTCTGGCAAGCCACCCTCATATAAGCACTTACGTGTATTTGGCTGCGAGTGCTTTGCTCATGTACGCAAAGACCTACGCACCAAACTGGATCCAAAGTCTATCAGATGCATCTTTATGGGTTATGGTGACGAAGGTGAAATGGGGTACAGGTTATGGGATCCCGTTAAACGGAAGATTATACGCAGCAATGATGTCATCTTTAAAGAAGATAGTGTACACAAGGAACCCGTGCAACCTGTGGAATACAGGAGGGTTATTTATGATGATGTTGGACAGCAAAGGATGCCCATTTATATGCAGCAGCAGGCTGCTGCAGATAACCCTGTTCAAGAGGGTATACAGGCTGAAAATCAGCCAGATGATTTTGCCAATGATGCACCACTGGATGTGCCAACAGATGGGGCTGTAGAACAGCCAGATATGGTGGTACAGCCACCCGTCATGCATGAAGAACAGGCTGGACAGCAGCCTAATCCGGAACATTTTGTTAGGAGGAGCACCCGTGCACAACGGCCTCCTGCAAGGTTTGTTCCAAGAGCCAATAATGTGGCTGATTTTATCATGCTGACAGATTGTGGTGAGCCTTCCAGCTTCAAGGAAGCTATGGGAAGAACAGAGAAAAAGAAGTGGGAGAAAGCCATGCAGTCAGAAATGGACTCCCTACTTCAGAATGATACATGGGACTTGGTGCAGTTACCTGCAGGCAGAAAGGTTTTGCCATGCAAGTGGGTTTACAAAGTCAAAGTGGATTCAAATGCTTTACCTCGGTATAAGGCCAGATTGGTTGCCAAGGGATTTAAGCAGGAGAAGGGCATTGACTTTGATGAGATCTTTTCACCTGTAGTCAAGATGACTACTTTGAGAGCAGTGTTAGCTCTTGTTGCTCATGACGACATGGATTTATGTCAGATGGATGTGAAGACAGCTTTTCTTCACGGAGATCTCCATGATGAGATCTATATGAGTCAGCCAGAGGGATATGCTGTTAAAGGGAAAGAGCAGCTTGTGTGTAAGCTCAAGAGGAGCTTGTAAGGACTCAAGCAGGCGCCAAGGGAATGGTACAAGAAGTTTGATGCCTTCATGCAGTCCCAAGGGTATCATCGGTGTGAGACCGATCATTGCTTGTATACCAAACGGGCAAAGGATGGCAGTTTGATGCTACTCATTCTATATGTGGATGACATGCTTATTGCCAGTAAATCTCAGCATGAGATTAGTGATTTGAAGAAACAACTGCATAAGTCTTTTGACATGAAAGACTTGGGTGATGCAAATCATATTCTTGGCATGCGTATTACTCGTGACAGGTCCAAGGGACTTTTGTTTCTGTCACAGAAAGAGTACATTGACAAAGTACTGCAGAGGTTTAAAATGGAGGGGGGGAAGTCCATTAGTACCCCATTGCCTCCACATTTAAAACTCAGCAGTAAGGACAGCCCCAAATCAGATGATGATAAGGCTGAAATGGCCAAGGTTCCGTATGCATCTGCAATTGGATCTTTGATGTATGCCATGGTTGCCACTCGTCCGGATATTGCTTTTGCGGTGGGAGTCATCAGCAGGTACATGGCAAATCCAGGCAAGCGGCACTGGGAAGCAGTGAAAGGTGTCTTGAGGTATCTCAAAGGTACCAAAGACTTGTGCATATGCTATGGTAGGCAGGATGCATTGGTGCATGGTTTTACCGATTCAGACTATGCAGGAAATGCAGATAACCGGAAGTCTACTACCGGTTATATTTTCACATTTGCAGGAGGTGCTATATCATGGGTGTCTCGGTTGCAGAAATGCGTTGCACTGTCAACCACAGAAGCTGAATATGTTGCAGCCACTGAGGCCTGCAAGGAAGCAATATGGCTTACTCGGCTGGTGGGAGATTTGGGCATTACAGGAGATATGCCAGTTTTGCATTGTGATAGTCAGAGTGCTATCATGTTGGCTAAGAATCCGGTCTTTCATCAGAAGACCAAGCACATAGAAGTGAAATATCATTTCATCAGGGAGGTACTGGAAGACAAGCGACTTGAGCTTGTGAAAGTGCATACTGATGATAATCCTGCAGATTTGCTCACTAAGAGCTTGCCTACAGAGCGGTTTGCACATTGCCGCCACATCATGGGATTAGGATGAGACCATTCTTACTTTATGGTCTTGTATACAGTAACTGTATATTGCTGTAATTTTTATTCTTTTCTCCCCTTTAGGCACATTGTCCTTTAGGTGGGAGGTTGTTGGGGTAAAGGCACATTGCCAACCCTTCATTAAAAGATAGGACACCTATGACTGTCTTAAGACAGTCATAGGGTAAACCTAATCCTAATATAACACAAGTGAGTTTGTGGTGTGGCTCATTATTCTTCACACCCGCACTAGAGTGTCTCTCTCTCACTCTCACTCTCACTCTCACTCTTTTGCTCTTCTTCCTCCTAGCCTCCCCCTTCAGGTGTTACGCTCTAGCCGAGGTAGCATGACCTCGGAAGAATCAGTCGACATTTCCCTTAAAGGATCTATAATTGTAATATATTTGTTTGCGCTTCATGTAAATGATCGAGAGGGAATTAATGTCAAGGTCCTAGGTGAGGGTTGATAGCTCCAGACTAGGTGGATCTAAGGCTAAGGGTCTAATGCAAGAAATGTGCCTAGGGGCAAAGGAATTAAAGCATCCCAAGAGAGGGGTGAAATGTTGCATTAGGAAGGCCCTGTATTGATGACATGTGGCATCTAGATCCATCTACGGAGATGGGGCTTGTTGAAGCTAGTGAGAGAAGAGAATGTGTGTTCACGTATGTTTTTTCTAATTCGAATTCTCTGTTAGCTCTCCCGTTTTCAACAAGGTTGGCTGGGTGGAATAACATCGGTGCTTCTCCCGTGATTTGCCAGTAGATAGAGTAAGTTTGTTACAATTGGTATCAGAGCCAAAAGGTTGCTAGGTGAGAGAGACGATCTGGGTGACGGAAGACCAGAGCTTCAGGAAGGGCGGAGGGATAGGTGTGGAGCTGTGAAGTCGAAAGACACGAACGGTCGTCGAAGGACCAGAGCGTAGGTGTGACAAATTTGCTACGCGTGACGCCCAACGGAGAAACAGACAAAGGGCTCGTGACCTTCACACGACGGACGATGTGGCTGTTCGGTGGTCATCCCGCACTGGTTAGCAGAAGATGGCGGGATGTTAGGTGACTGTTCGTGGTATGGGAGTTACGTAGAGCTAGGTGGAAGCGTTGGTAGCGGACAGCGGGTTGGAGCGATACGTGACAAGATGCGAGACGGGCCGACTCGACGAATTCTGGAGTGGCGACGAATGACGTGACTTACAGTCAGAGCCCTGCATGGTCCCGTAAACAGTTCGTAGGCAGACGTATTAATTGCGATCAGGAAGTTACTTGGGGCTGTAGGCTTCGGGATATATCGGGCTACGTGGCTGGCTGGCCCGTGACAATTTTGACCTGATTCCCTCAGACAGATTTCGATCAGAGAGCTACACCTTGGCAGAGGAAAAGAGGAGCGCATCATTTGTTTGTGGAGCTGAGGCAGGAGCGAACAAGACCAGGGAACACTTTATCTATTTTCCCTTTTGGTTTTCGTCATTCCTGTTTTGTCAGAAGCAGTTTAGGCTTTTGTGGTTGTAGCAGAGTTTTCTGGTTTATGATGCTATAGCAGGGACAGATTATGCCTGTGCATATGCCTTTGTGCTTCAGGCTGAGTTGACTTGCAGGAATTTCCCTAGTATAGGGGAAAGCGCTATTTGGGTTATGCATGTGTCAAATGCCTAGTCAGTGTGCATGTGGGATTGCAGGCATTCCCTAGTATAGGGAATTGTGTCAGAGTGTCAGTATACTGAATTGTGTCAGTTTGTAAATACAGTTTTCTAGCGGTGTTTTTTTTTTTTTTTTTTTAACAAAACAAAACAAAACAAAACAGAACAAAACACCCATTGAACTGAATGGAAGCAGAAGAAGGAGCTTCCAGGAGGGACCCTGGTGAGTCAAGAGTCCGGCCGACCCAGCACGTGTGTAGCGCCCAGGAGCTCACACCTTATCTGGCAGGATTGCATTACTTGAGGATGCCTTGCAGCAGTTATTAGCGCAGCAGTTACAGGCCAATGCAGGGCAGTCTGAACTTAGGAGAGCGATACACAGTATGTCTGCCAGACCTTCTCGAGATGAGAAGGGAAAGGCTCCAATGGAACCGGAGTCTAGTGTCCATACGGTCGAGCCTAGGAAGGCTAAAGTACCAAATATTGCCAATTACAGGCCGGAAAAGTATTCTGGTCGGATGAATGACCGTAGTTCCGATGTCATTGAGACCTGGTTACACAAATGGGACGAGGCATTTGCCATTTGTGAAATCAGAAATGACATCAAGAAGATCCGCGAGGCCACCCACATGTTTAGTGAGGCAGCGGATCGGTGGTGGATTAAGCAACAAAAAGATGGTATAGCATCCACTACCTGGGAGGGGTTTAAAAGAGAATTCAGGAAACACTTCTTACCTCCTGACGAAGCATCCCGAGCTTGGGATCAGTATAGAAACCTTCGTCAGAGAAATTTGTCAGTGGCAGAATACACTGATAAGTTTCGAGAGAGCGTAATGAAGGTTGATGAACCCCTGCCTCACCAGCTCCCGCCCCCCCGCTTCTGTGTCAACACCCCCAACTAAATCCTGTTTCTGTTCGTGCCTGGACATGCTAAATTCCGCAATCAATCCAAGTGAAAGATTTCATATTTGGATTGAATGATCGAATCAAAATGGAAGTTCGGGCTAAGTACGCGAACACGTTAGATGATGCAATACCCATAGCCCTGAACTATGAAGATGCCAAGGGCAGCAGGCCAAGTGGGTTTGCACAGGTCGGAACCCAGTATGGGTATCCAAAGAAATCTGGGTTTAAGAAGAAGTGGATTAGTAGAGGGAGTGGTTCTCAGCCGAGTGGTCAAGCCAAGCAGGCGAAACCAGCTGAAACTCCTAAATCAAGTACCACCATTGGAGTGAAAAGGAAAGTAACCCCAATGGCAGCCCGGGCTTGGTCTAAGTCTCCCCTAAACCCAAAACAAAGAGAAAAGGCGAGGAGAGAAGGCTTGTGTTTTGGATGCCTTCAGCCTCATCAGTGGAAGGCTTGTCCACGTAACAAAGATCGCCGGATGGCTGAGATGGTGGTCTCAGAATGCGACGTGGAAATGGAGGGAAGTCCCAGAGCGGAAGAGATGCAGATTGAGCTAGCGGGATCTTCTCAGAGGTTAGTACCTTATTTGTTATCTGTGTCTGTTGCTAAGCTAGAAACGAGTGCACCTGATAACATCCTATCTAAGCCCGCAGCAACGAGGTATACAGCCTTTAATGATACAGAGTTAATTAAAATGAAAGGACAAGTGGCCAATCATGATGTCATTGTGTTGTTTGACTCGGCGTCAACTCACAATGTGATTAACTCCAAGCTCGTGAAGAGGCTGAAATTAAAGACAAGTCCATCTGACTATGCGTATACAGTCAGGATGGCAGATGGAAGTTCAACTGAAGTATGGGACCAAAGGGTTACCCAGTTGGAGCTTCGTATTCAGGACTATGCTAAGAAGCTTGATTTTAAAATGACCAAGCTTGCTCATGCAGATATAGCCCTAGGTATGGCGTGGCATTCTAGGAAGAATCCAGCCATTAATTGAAAAAAGCACGTATATCAATTCAAGATGAATTATGTGCTTTATGTCTTGCGAGGTGAAAAAGATGTACCTCAGGGACCGTTGGTTTCCGTGATGGAAATCCGAAAAGCTCAAGAAGAGTTTTTATTCCTTTGCACAGCATCGGTAGAGCCGGTTGATGATTCTTCGGCTAGCACTGATGTTGCGCAAAGTGGTGAGATGGCCAAGCTGGCTAATCTTATAATAAAGGAGTTCTCTGAATGTTTTAGGGATGAACTACCTTATGGGTTACCTCCAGAGCGGAATGTTCAGCATAAGATTGAGCTAATCCCGGGGGCAGAACCTGTAAATAGACCTCCCTATAGAATGAGTTTTCTGAAGAGGCGGAGGTGCGTAGACAATTGGAAGAATACCTCAAGTTGGGACAGATTCAACCAAGTTTCTCACCTTTTGCTTCGCCAGTGATATTAAAGAAGAAAAAGGATGATACGTTTCGCCTCTGTATAGATTACAGAGCATTGAATAATATCACTGTTAAGCACAGATATCCAATGGCTCGGATTGATGATTTGCTAGATGCATTGCATGGAGCCGTGATTTTCAGCAAGATAGATCTTAAGTGTGGCTACCATCAGATCCGGATTAGAGCCGAGGATGTGCATAAAACCGCTTTCAGAAGCACGTTTGGTCATTATGAGTTTTTGGTAATGCCCTTCGGACTTACCAATGCTCCAGCGACTTTCGTCATGCTTATGAAGGATTTACTACGTCCGTATATCGGAAAGTTCGTAGTACATTTCATTGACGATATTCTAGTGTTCAATAAAAGTATTACTGAGCATGGTGAACACCTGAGAATAGTGTTCAGTACTTTGAGGAAAGCCAGTCTTTATGTAAATAAAAAGAAAACTATACTGTGTATGGTTAGGCTTGAATATTTAGGATTCATAATTACTCCAAGGGGGGTAGAAATGGATCCGAAGAAAGTGGCGGCAATACTGACTTGGATAATCCCTCAGAGTCTGACCGCGTGTTGCGATCGTTCTTGGGATTTGTCCAATTTTATAAAAGGCATATCAAAGGATATTCCGAAATAGTATCGCCATTGACTGATCTGACCTCAGATAAAGTACCTTTTATATGGGGACAGAATCAACAAGAAAGCTTTAACACCATAAAACAAGCTGTGGTCACAAGACCGGTGTTAAAAATAGTTGATCCCCAGAAACCGTTGTTCCTGGAAACCGATGCAAGTGGCATTGCGGTAGGAGCAGTCCTCCTTCAAGAGGGAAGGCCAGTAGCCTTTGAAAGCAAGAAGCTTTCTCCCTCTCAAAGGAATTGGCCAACTCATGAATTGGAGTTGTATGCTGTTATCCATGCTTTGAAAACATGGAGGCATTATTTGTATGGTTCAGAGTTTTCTGTGGATGTGGATCATGATACTCTGAAACATTTTTGTAAACAGCCTGACTTGAGGGGCCGCCAAGCTAGGTGGGCAGAGCTTATGCAAGAGTTTAATTTAACGATTTGGTACCGAAGAGGAAAAGATAATAAGGTTGCTGATGCGTTGTCTCGCATTATGCACAATATGAGTTTCACGGTATTAGAGAGTGCTCTAATGACCGAGATCAGAGAAACTCAAAAGGTGGACGAGTTTCTCCAGAGCTTATGGCCTAAAGCTCATGTGTTAAAACCCGGGGAAAACGAAAAGGATGACCTGGCATCCAAAAAAGGCCAAACTTATGCAAGATATACCATAAGGGATGGTATGCTGAAAAGAAATGGCAAGGTTGTAGTACCTAGTCAGAATGATCTCAGGCAGAGAGACATTCGACAGTGCCATGATGGCCCATGTGTGGGACACCCAGGGGTCGAGAAGACATATGATCTCGTGAAGCGAGATTTCTTTTGGCCAAAGATGAAAAAGCATATTCATGAATATGTGACACGGTGTTTCTCGTGTCAGGTAAGCAAGGCCGAGCGGGTGAAGCTACCCAGACTTTTACAACCCTTGGAAATACCACTAAGTAAGTCGGAGAGCATTTCCATGGACTTTATTGTAGGGCTGCCTACAACACAAGGAGGGTATGATTCTATCCTTGTGGTGGTTGATCGTCTAACCAAGATGGCTCACTTCATTCCGACTAGAAAGTCTGTTAGTGCCCCGCAAGTGGCGGATTTGTTTATTAGACATATATTTCGTCTACATGGATTGCCTAGATCCATAGTGTCAGACAGAGATGTCAGATTTACCGATCATTTTTGGACAGCGGTATTTGAGGCACTAAGGACTGAGTTGGGAATGAGTAGTGGGAATCATCCTGAGACGGATGATCAGACAGAGAGACTCAACCAGACTTTAGAGGATATGCTGAGGGCATATGTGTCATTGAGGCAACATACATGGGACAAGTGGTTGCCATTGTTAGAGTTTGCCTACAATGATAGAAAACATTCCTCTACAGGGTTCAGTCCGTTTGAGCTGAACTATGGTTATAGACCAGCAAATCCAACTATAGCTGGAGTACCTCAGAAAGTGCCTAGTGCCACGAACTTTGTAGTTCAGATGTGGGAGATGCTAGCACTTGCGAGAGCTAATATCCGCCAGGCTATGGATAGAGCCAAGGTGTATGCGGATGAAAACCGGTCTATAAGAGTATTTAAGGAAGAAGAAAAGGTTTTTCTCAAAGTTCCTTCGCACTCGAAGCCATTAACTTCAGGACAATGTGCTAAGTTATCACCTCGATACTGTGGGCCGTCGTTAATTCTAAAGAGAATAGGCAAGGTAGCCTATAAATTAGAATTGCCACAGGGGTGTAAGGTGCACCCGGTTTTTCATGTTTCGCGCTTAAAGAGATTTTTACATACAGGTGACTCACTAATCGAAGGTGTGGTTTTGTTTCAGGAGATAGAGGATAATGCAAGGCGCAAACCAACAAGAATCCTGGACCGAGGACCAATGCAAATACGAAATCGGAAGATACCCACGGTGTTGGTTGCATGGCATGGTCAGCCTCTATCCGAAGCTACCTGGGAATCCGTGTACCAGTTGCGGAGAGTGTTCCCAGACTTTATCATCGAGGACGCTGATGTCTAAAGAGGGAAGGAATGTTACGCTCTAGCCGAGGTAGCATGACCTCTGAAGAATCAGTCGACATTTCCCTTAAAGGATCTATAATTGTAATATATTTGTTTGCGCTTCATGTAAATGATCGAGAGGGAATTAATGTCAAGGTCCTCGGTGAGGATTGATAGCACCAGATTAGGTGGATCTAAGGCTAAGGGTCTAATGCAAGAAATGTGCCTAGGGGCAAAGGAATTAAAGCATCCCAAGAGAGGGGTGAAATGTTGCATTAGGAAGGCCCTGTATTGATGACATGTGGCATCTAGATCCATCTAGGGAGATGGGGCTTGTTGAAGCTAGTGAGAGAGGAGAATGTGTGTTCACGTATGTTTTTTCTGATTCGAATTCTCTGTTAGCTCTCCCGTTTTCAACAAGGTTGGCTCGGTGGAATAACATCGGTGCTTCTCCCGTGATTTGCTAGTAGATAGAGTAAGTTTGTTACAAGGGTTCCCATAGTCCCTACCTGAGAAGGTCCCTTTCTCGAAGTGCTATGAGGGGTCTATGGCCGACTCATTCTCACAATACAAGGAGACTTGAATTGCAGCTTTGGCTCCTTGGGCACCTTGAGAGCTTGGTAGTGGAAAGCGTGGTAGAAGGTTCCTACCCAATCCATTACTTTCCCTTACTATGCATGCAAACTTTTAGCCACAAGAGCAATTGGAATATTACCAAAATTTCTTCTTCAACCTGACATACTCAGCCAAGAAATGATAGTATGGCCTAAGAGACTCTTTTTGCAACTTACTCAAGGATTACCTTGTGAAGCAGTGAAAAAGCTGATCGTACCTCTTAGTGGGAGGTAAAAAATGTTCCTTATCTACTTTTGGTAGAGCAGAAATAGCTCAAATGAGTTTCTTTGTAATGGGCAATAGTTTTCCTACAGTGTGATTGTGTCATGCTCATAGCTCTCAATGAGTTGCTTGGCATCTTCTTCCTAAAGCAAGTTCCAAGACTGCTTGGAAAAGGGTGCATGCCCCATCTATCAAAGAACGTGTCAACCCTCAACCCACTTCCATCCATTGGATAGGTTGAGGGGGATAAACACAGATTATACGATTTCAGATCCGCATTTGGGATCCAGCTCCTTCCAAGCCAGAGTTTTTTCAAATCATGGATCCTAGAGACGCAAGGATAAATAGAGGAAAAACTGCTCGACACACACCACCACTCCAGGCTGCAGATAATTTATATCCAGGTTCATTCAATAAGAGCATATAGCCACACAAAAACTCAGACAACCACCAAAAGGAAAGTTTATAATATTTCCGGGCTTCTCCCTGCTCGTTCACCTCTTCCCCTCCTCCCTCTGCTTCCCTCCCACCTTCTCTTCCTCCATCCCCTCCCCCCCTGTGTTTCTAGCTCTCTTCCTTCCCCTTGGTTGTGGTTTCTGGATCGACTGCTCATTTTGACGTGTGAAGCTATCCTGACTGAGCTCCTTAGCGGCTGTTCCAGTTGCTGTTCTTCTGCCACGCCATCTCCTGGCTGAGCGTGCCATTGCACGACTGTCTTCCAGGTCACCCTGGGTGGTTTCAGCCAGGCTATTGGTGTCCTTTGGCTGGCCCAGTTCATGACTGGTCAGTCCCGTTTCTTTGGTGTTGCAGCACCCCCTCGCGCTGAAATCTTGGCAGCGAACAGTTCCTAGCCTGAGTTGGGCTCCATAGAACAGTTCTTGGCTGGGCTTTTGGCCACATTGAGCCTTTCTTGCTCCAGGGCATTTCAGGTGTCTCCAGTGTCATGCACATCCGTAAAAAAAACACCCCCCCTTGCGTGCATGTCGCGTACCCCCCCCACCCCCACCCCCAATGCCCCCCCCCCTCTCCCACACCCCAGGCCCCCCCACCCCCCGCACCCCCATGCCCCCCCCCCACCCCTCCCCCCCCTTGCGCACATGTCGCGTGCCCCCCATGCCCCCCCCGCCCCCCAACCCACCATGCCCCCCCCCCTTGCGCGCATGTCGCGTACCCCCCCCACCCCCACCCCCCATGCCCCCCCCCCCCCCCACCCCCCGCATGCCCCATGCCCCCCCCCCCAAACACCCCATGCCCCCCCCCCTTGCGCGCATGTCACGTACCCCCCCCACCCCCACCCCCCATGCCCCCCCCCCCTTGTGCGCATGTCGCGTACCCCCCACCCCCCATGCCCCCCCCCAACACCCCATGCCCCCAAAAGTTTATTAAAGTCTTTGGAAGACCGATGGGTCTATGAGACTGTGAAAATCCTGATACAACGAGCTGTGGTAGTGGAGCTACTAAACGAGCGTCCATACCAATGCAAAAAATGCAAAAATCCAGAATGGCAGTACTAAGTCCTAAGTACAACATAGTCATGTCGATGGTCAACTATATATATCAATCTCACCATCATCATCAATATCATCATCATCCCCAGCAACAGCAAGATATCAAGATGGATGAGGCAGTGGAGGCATGAAGTCGGCAATAGAGTGTTGTCGGCCACTCAGAGATGCGGTCCTGGCACGTCTCCTGGTCGTAGCTCTGCGTCTAACCAGGGCTACTGTGACCCCCGTCGGTCGGGCTCCGACTCTAAACAAGGAGGGGATGTCTCCAAGTGTGATCTGTGTGTCGACCCTCTGTTTGAGCTGTCGGGTCACGGGCTCCAGGTCACGGGCATGTCAAGGCCTCGTCTCGTTGGAGTCCATGTGATCTAGCTGAAAGAACTCCGTGATAGAGCTCTGAGAGGGATCAACGGAGGAAGAAGTCTGCTCATGTCTCCATGCTCGGAGTATCCTCTCGCGGTGTCTAAGTGCCTCATGAATGAAACCTGCCAAACACCGCTGGTCTGGGTAGGAGAGGAAATGGGCTAAAATTCCATAACTATCTCTGAAGAGGCAGTGGAAACGTCCTCGGATCTCTTAGTACACAGGACACCTGAAGATGAAATGCTCCTCTGTCTCAACCTCCTGTATGTCACATAGTGTGCATATGCGCCGCTCCCTAGGTAGTCGCTCTGCTTTGCCGCTCTCGATGCGAAGTCCGTGTAAAGAGACCCGGAACTATCCAAGAGAGATCCTCCTCGAGCGGGGTAGGTGAATCTGTGTGTATCCTGGTGGGTCAATGAAACCCTCCGCTGAGATATGTAAGAAGTGATCTCTGTAGAAGCTAAGCTTCACAGGCAGTTCACTCAGTTCCAACCAGGTCCGAAAAGTGTGTAGCTGTAGTAGATCCTCACGGATAACCTGGTTGACCTCGTGTGATAAGAGGGGAGAGAACAGAGCATCCATGCTATACTGAAAGGGAGGTAGTCTATCCATGTGGAGCCCTAGTCGCTCAAACCATCTCTCTATACGTGCATACCAGCACCTCTGATCTCCTCCTGCTGCAAGTGCCATAGAAGAGGATAGAGCTATCCATGGTAGCCTGCTACGCCCCGAGGTATAATCCCCATATTCCCTAACTCGATACAGATATGTGATGACCTAAAATGCAGCATCTAGCTGTAAAGGGGGTGACCCAAACTCAGCCTGAATGATCTGGTGAGGAACGGATGACTTACCACGAATCATTCGTGATAGTATAAGAACCTGTAGCCGCTCCACACGGGCCCACTCTGTATCCGATAAGTCTGGCCCCCAACAAGGGCTGCCGTACATCCCCGCTGGGCGAGCCAAGGAGTCAAAAAGCAACCCCTTGGTGTGTGGATCCTGAAAGTGTGAGCGGAAGCACTGCCTCTCTAGCCTGGCCAATGAGGCATACCCTCTACTCAAGCGTGCCTGCATCGCGGGTCTCATAGTGAAGCTCCGTCCGGAGAAGATAACCCCAAGATAAGTGTATGATGAAACTATCTCAACAGATGACCCCACAAATGTGAACTGCTCCTGACGCATGATGGCTCGAGATGTATTGAAGATCATGACCTTGGTTTTACCCAGGTTGACCTTCAAATCATGAGACTCACAAAAGGACTGTACTGCGTCTAGGTGTCTCTGAAGCCCCTCTGCTGAGGAAGACAAACCCCCTTGTGTCTGCATCACTGTCTCAAGCTCGTCAATGTAGAGGCCAAACAAGGTAGGCGACAAAGGACACCCTTGTTTGACCCCGATGGTACTCATGATCTCGTCTGTCCACCCGGACCCTACCCGAACTCTGCCAGAAACTCTCTCGTAAAGTGCCATGACAGCCCAAATGATCTCCTGGTCATAACCCAAGTCCTATAGGCGCCGTATGAGGCAGGCTCTCAAGACCGTGTCAAATGCCTTGCGAAAATCCACAAAGCAACAATAAACCCTCTGCTTCCCTAACCTCGCCTCCTCGATGATACATCTGAGCGTCAAAATGTGGTCCATGGTTCCATGATCACGCCAGAATCCGGCTTGTCCTGCTGCTCTGAGTCCTCGACACTCTGCAAGTCTGCTAACCTCGGAGTCAAGTACTGATGCATAAATCTTGGACATGACATGTCCAATCATAATGGTCCTGTAGTTCTCCGAGCTCATGAGATCCCCTGCCTTGTGGATGGGTGAGATAGTGTTAATGGTCCAAGTGTGTGGAAATCCCAAACAAACCGCTTCATTAAAAAGCTTTGCTAAGATCGGGGCTAGGAGGTTAATCCCATGTGCAATGAACTCAGTGCATAGTCCCTCATGATCCTTCGCTCGGCCATTATGAAGTTTCATTACAGCATCCTTTACCCCTCCTCTAGTGAAGAGGGTGCAAGATGTGGGACGAGGCATGTGTGAGAGGCTAGGGACTGTCTGATTTGGGATGTCATAAAGTGTGCGTGCATAATTAAACCAGATCTGGGTGTCAATGAGTAGCGGAGGGGACCGTCCTTCTAGAAATCTCCACCAGAAGTCCTTAGAGTTGTTACTGTTCAGTAGCTCCTCATTTCGACGAACGAAGTCTAGTTTCTTCCTCCATATCAGTCTACGGTATTCACGTAGCGTATCTCGTGCGCTCGGAAGACTGTTTTTGGTTTCGAATCTGAGTTGACGGCGTAAGGCCTTACACTCATCATCATACCAACTGTTACAAGGTACGGTTCCAGGGGGTGGTGGGCGGGTGGAGCCGGTGGTGTGGGGAAAAGCATGAATGGCAGCCTCGTGTAGTGAGCGGGTGACAAGGGCAGCACGATCCTCTAAAAGGGGTATGAAGTCAATATAAGCGAGAAGTATGTACAGACGGTCAGAGTAAGAAGGTGAGTGATCCCGATCAAAGCGTATATCGTAGTAGGTGGAGTAAGCACTGAGTGGGGTGGAAGGTGCTGTGCGAAGGGAGGTGGAGATGCTAAAGAAAAGGTATGTATGATCAGCCCCTGGGGGAAGAGGTGCTACAGTGAAGTCAGTAATGCGAGATGTGAAGACAGGGGATCCCATGATGAGAGGAAAAGAATATTCAGGCCAACGAAAAAGACAAGATGAGAAAGAAAGAAAGAAAGATATATTAATGTCCGCAGGAGGCCTCGTAGGCCTATGGGACAAAGTGCGGAATAAACCAAAAGGGAAAAACTTATACAAGCCACCAAGGGCTGGAGCAAAGGGCGCGCTAAGGCCCTTGCTGAGTACTTTGCTGAAATAAAGAAGTCAATAGCTCAAGCAAAATCAAGTACAAAACATATCATATCATAAACTATATGAAGTAGAGTGAGAGCTGGAACTGGAACTCGAACTGGAACTCAGAAATCAAAACCCCGCATTGTGGTGGCTTGTCTATGAGCGGTGAAAATGTCTCGAATCTACGTCTGTCTAGCTGTCTCATGCTGTGGTGGCGGAGCTGGTCTCCTTGATCTCTAAACCGGCTGAGCTGTGTTCAGAGTGACCCCTCGTCTCAGGTGATCTCCTCGGAGGGAAGCTGTGATAGGTCGGACCAATCCAGTGTGCTTTGGTCGCTCTCCGTGTCATGTGTAGCCTCTGCAGTCCTCTCTCGGCAATCCATAATATATGCATATCAACTAGCTTCTCCTCCTCCACCCCACTATGTCCTACAGCTGACTCAAATGCATAGAAATCTGTGAAATGCCGCTGTGTCTGTTAAGCCAATGTGTCTTGTGCTCTGGTCACCTCATGCTGCTCTCTAATCAATCGAAGCAGGGTGTCCGCGCATCTCAAGCAGATAGAACCCAATGCAGACCTGGTCATGGAAGTGGATCAATCGTGACAGTGGGCCGAACCCACTCCCACTCTAATAGAGGAAGTGGTATCGCCCCCGGATCTCGTAATAGGCTGGGAAGATGCAGAGAAAGTGCTCCTCTGTCTCAATCACTCCTAGTATGCAGAAGGTCTAACCGTATGATACTGTTCATCTCATCTCGCGGGATCGTCGACTCAAGGGGTGCATCCATACTGTATTGAGAGGGAGGGAGAATGTCCATCTGAATACCATGTCTGGCAAACCATGTGGATATATGTGCATACCATGTGTCTGCCCCACTCTCAGCTAGTGGTCTGGATGACTCCAGAGCTAGCCTCGGTAGTCTCCATTGGGTAAGTCCCAGAGGGAGAATGTCCATCTGAATACCATGTCTGGCAAACCATGTGGATATATGTGCATACCATGTGTCTGCCCCACTCTCAGCTAGTGGTCTGGATGACTCCAGAGCCAGCCTCATTAGTCTCCATTGGGTAAGTCCCAGACTCTATGAATGAATGTCAATGTCTAGAAGATGGCATCAATCTGGAGTGGTGTCATAGCGAACTCTGTCAGTGCTATCCACAGTTACGCTGAAACGCGTTTCAGAGCCCAGCCAGGCCTGAAACGCCGTTTCAGAGAAGCCCCGTTTCCTGAAACGCGTTTCAGGACCCTGAAACGGCTGGCTGAAACGTTTCAGCCAGTCTGAAACGCGTTTCAGAGCCCTAAAATGGGCCGTTTCAGACAACACAGGCTGCTAGGTCTCCAAAATGACACAAAATCCGCCGCCAGCCCCGTTTTTGGTCTTTTTGCTTTCGATTTTGGCCTCCTTCCACTCCTTCAGCCTCATACTCTCTCCATCCTCAAGGTTTTCCATCCCTCCTTGAGCCCCATTCACTCCTTTCCTCTCCTTTCTCTCCTGCAAGCTGCTTTAGCCCTCCATCATCATCTACTCCCCTCCAGCCCCCTCCTTCAGCCCCCTCTTTCAGCCCTCTCTTTCAGCCTTCTGTTCCCTCCTCTTTCAGGCCCCACTTTCAAGTTTCAGCCCTCTCTTTCAACCCTTGGCCCTCTTTCAAGCTGTAGGCTATAGCATTCTAAATGTGTGTGTTCTCATCTCAAAACCCCCTTTTCTAAACCCCCCTTGCTGACATGGCGTTTCCCCGTTTCAGCCCTCCCAGAAATCCCGAAACGTTTCTGTTTCCGTTTCCGTTCCCCATTTCCCCGTTTCTGTTTCCCCTAACTGTGGTGCTATCTCATGCAAGATCGAGGGCTTGCTCCGAATCGTCCTAGATATACCTTTGTAAGACTGGAATAAGTCCAATTATTCAAATTTAGATTTTTTGTTGTTCTAAAGACCAAAAATCTACACAAAAAATAAAAGAGAAAATGAAAGAGAAGAAAACAAAAACTTTTATGAAAAACAAAAGGAAGACATACTTAGCAAGCAAAGCAACACTTATGTCGTCATCAGTGCCCACGAATAAGCAGCTATACTGGGTTTCTAAAGACCCACAGAGTCTCTTAGGCAAACCCAGTGCTTACTAAAATACGTCAAATAAACAAAAGAGAAAGAAAACAAGAAATAAAGAAGAAAGGAAGAAGGTGACTAAGAAAAAATAAACAAGCAAGTCAAGAAACTTGACGGGCGCCAGCGTCCCATCACCAGCTATGCACCAGCCAGGGCGACATGACATACGGAGGATTCCGCTCTGGTCCAGTCCTTTTCTTTTCATTGTTACATCCAGATGTATTTGATTATGTATGATCAGACTTTCTTAGGATTCAGCACGGGTGATGATGCTCGTTTCAGTAGCTCCACCCTTACTGTGATTTGTATCACGTTTTCTTTCAGTCTCATAGACCCATCAGTCTCCCGAAGACTCTAATAAAATTTCTTTCTTTCTTTCTTTCTCTCTCTGTCTCACATTCAAAACATAAAAAGATAAATGGACCCTTTACACTTACGTATCGCTTCCTACAAAGAGACAAATTTACATTCCTAACTTAGAAAGCACAAGCATACTCAATCAAACTTTCTTTTGAAACTAAAACGGGCTATTCAGCTCCCCACTTTTTCTTTTCAGCTTATGTTCAATCATTCTAAACACACCTAACACCGATACACCATAGGTAAAAGACTTCATATCTAAGATTGTGCGTACTTTTTCATTATTTTCCTTGAATTATACCTCTTGTGTAAAAGTAAAGTGATCAAATTACTACATTGAGTGATAAAAGACTCCTTCGTTGTACAAAGGCAGGAAAAGCTATGGAATTGGGAAGAAATGACTCCATATTTTGCCAATTCATAAATGTTTGAGTCAATGTGAGGCATTTTTATAATGTGTAAACCACTATATTCAGGTTATTCACGTTTATCGTATATATCAACCTCTAATCCTATGGTAGATTGAGAAAGTCTAAGATCTAAGAAACACAAGAATCCCCTCTTGAAGTGCAGTTCAGTTCACAAGAGTCAGGAGGATACATTCCTACTCCAAAAGCACAAGCGTCTTTGTACATAAAGTCTTGAAAGTCAGGAACATCTGGTACAAATAAATCATCTATAAAACGCCTAACTTGGCTAAGCTTATGTAAAATGATAGGGCAAGTATTTATAGAAATAAGACGTTGCATAAACTCAAATTCCTCCTAGATCCCATAGTCACCTGTAGCCACTCAAATCTCCTCCACTCTGCTATCGATAGGTCACACCATCAGAAGTGTGTTGCATACATGACAATCGGTCGCACTAGCGTATCGAAGAGCCAGCACTTCGTCGGTTAATCCTGAACTGAGGATGAGATAAGGACTATGTCATCAACATATAGCAATTTCTATATCATGAGATCGGCTAGTAGTGATCCTTCGCCTCCTAGGCGGAAGGAAGTAATCTCATCAATGTAAAGCCCGAAGAGGGTCAGTGAGAGGGGGCAGCCCTGCTTCACCCTAATCGTACTGGGTCGCAGTAGAACTAGGTCTTGGTGGGGAGCTCCTGATCTCCCCTCCAAGTCCAAGATGTGTGGAGCCCGAGGAGGTCTGACCGTATGATACGGTTAATCTCATCTCGCGGGATCGACTCGGGGTGCATCCATATTGTATTGAAAGGGAGAGAGCCTGCTGTCCATCTGAATTATGTGTCTAGCAAACCATGTGGTGGATATACGTGCATACCATGTGTCCGCCCCACTCTCAGCTAGTCGTCTGGATTATGTGTCTGGCAAACCATGTGGTGGATGTACGGGCATACCATGTGTCTGCCCCGCTCTCAACTAGTCCTCTGGATGACTCCAAAGCCATCCTCAGTAGTCTCTGCTGGGGTAAGTCTCAGACTCTCTGAATGAATGTCACTGTCTTTAAGATGGCATCAATCCGTAGTGGTGTCATGGCAAATTCTGCATGTACTATCTCATGCGGAACTAAGGAGTTGCTCTGAATCATCCTAGATCCATAGCCACCTGTAGCCGCTCAAATCTCCTCCACTCTGTTATCGGTATGCAGTGTCACCAAAAAACACGTTTCCGGGCATCGAAACGCGAAGAAACGTTTCTAGACGAAACGTTTCTTAGAAACGTCTGAAACGGGCAGTTAGGGCGAAACGTTTGGCTGTCAAAAAATCTGCCGCAACGGGTTTCTTTCTGAATTTGGCTGCCGTTTTCGTTTTTTCGCTCCTCTCCCGCACCGCTCCATTGCTTGCCTTGCTCCTAGTGCCTACCATCTACTCTACCCTCTACTCTACCTTCTACTCTACCCTCTACTCTCCTCTACTCTCTACTCTCTACTCTACCCTCTACTCTAGTCTCTACGGTCTACCCTCTACTTTCCTCTACGGTCTACCCTCTACCCTCTACTCTACCCTACCCTCTACTCTACTCTACCCTCTACTCTACCCTCTACTCTCCTCTAGCCTCTACTCTCTACTCTACCCTTTACTCTAGAGTCTAGATTCTACCCTCTACGGTCTACCCTCTACAATCTACTCTACTCTACTCTCTACTCCCATACCATGGCCTCAAGACATGCCGGTGGACCGAGTGGAAGCACAAAACGGGATGTATGGCAGGATACCGTTTTTATAAAGAGATATGGCACATCTGGCACGAGGAGGTCAGTATGCAAGTTTTGTGGTGACACTTTGATGGGATCTGCCCCTCAAGTTCTGTCATCCTGCTTCAACATGTATCCACTTGCTTGGTACTATTTCTTTTTGTTTTTCAATAGTATGCTTATTAAGAAATGAAATGTTTTCCTTCTGTTCAGTTACGGACAATGGGGACTAGGTCTAGCATTTGAGGGTGGACCCCCTTGCTTGGGGTTATGGGCATTAGTGACCCACAAGAGTGATGGCCTCTCTTTGAGAGGGACATCTAGAAACCACACCCCACCTGAGTACCCAAACATGGGACCAATCAAATGCATAGATTGCATACCGACCTAGGAACCATTCAAGAGAATGTTCCCTGAGCTTTGGGTGTGGGCCTGGCAGCATGCCAAGAGTAATGGAGATACAAGATAAGACGACAAACAAATGAGCTCAGTATGGCCCCTCCTGCCAAGAGGTCGCGTGGTCTAGCAGCTATCACTCCGAGAGTTACTTCTATACAGGCTGCTTGGGAAAAATGTCTGAAGCAAGAGGCTGCAATTGCAGAGGAGCACTTTTTCTACGCTTGCAATATTCCCTTCAATGTTGCAAGGACTCTTGCCTACAAGAAGTTTTATCATGCACTTGTAGCTGCTGGTAGAGCAGGAGCATCATCTCTTATACCTGCTAGTTCTGAGACTCTCCGCACCACACGTTTGAAGAAGCAGGTGGGATTAATCAAGAAAGACATGGAGGGACTCAAGGAAGCTTGGAGTCGGTATGGATGCACCATAGTCTCCGATGGATGGAGTGACACGAAGAGGAGACACATGATTAATATCTTGGTCACTAGTTGTGTGGGAAGCATATTCTTGAGGGTGGTTGATGCCTCACATGCCAGCCTTCCCATCACCGGAGAGTGGATATGGGGTCATATTGAGGCAGCCATCAAGGAGGTTGCTGAGGACAGAAATTTGGGATTTTGAATCCCTCATTGCAGAACTTAGCTCTCCGCATCCTTTCGCAAGATTGCACATCAGGTCCAACTGAGAGGATATGGAGCATATGTGCAGACATACACACCAGGAAGAGAAACAAGTTCGTTCTAACTTCTTATAGTTCTTATTTATAGGCTATATAGTATAGCGTCAAGCTTGTAACATTTTGAAAAACAATTCTTAAGTCGTGAGAATTGACTTCTTTATGCTTTGTAAACTGTGTCAGGTTGAGCATGGAGCAGCTCAATAGGTTGGTATATGTCAATGCCAACCTACGTCTACTTGAGAAGTACAAGTCTACAGATGGTACCGGTAGCATCGAGTGGAAGCCCAAGCAAGTCAATCCTGACAAGATCAAGCTAAAACTTGTCGACATGTCCATCATCCAGCATAGTCGAGAGAATGACGATGCTTACGAGTTCCTGCAACAGGATATGCTTCGATTCCGACGTCAGACACGTTCGATGGCTCGAGCTCGTGCACCACGAGTACGTGCTGCTACTGTTGTAGAGGATACACTGACACCCCACATTCGTGGTTATCAACGTCGAGCACGAGCCTCACGAGGGGGATCATAGGTATCTGTTCTTGCATCGTCATCCCGAGGACGTCGAGGCAGAGATGAGCCAAAGGAGGCAGCGGCATTGGTAGACAATGCGGACTCAGAGGACTCAAATCAGTTGCGAGCCCCTACTTGGTTCGAGGGTGGCACTTCCTCTTCCTCCACAGAGGATGTAGGTCCATCTGCTAATTCCAGTGCTGATGATGACAGTGATGAGGCAGCAGATCTTGGAGAGGGCAGCAGTCCCTAGCTCTAGAGAGTCAAGACTAGACTCTAGAGTGTACTGTGTACACTGCAGTTGTTATTTAGCAGCTGGCTTGTAGGCGACGGGCTTTGATTATACAGTTTACACCATACAGTTACCAGTATATCATTATGGCATGTTACATGTATGATGTAAACAGTAATACATAATACATTTTGTTATATTTTGAATCTTGAATCTTGAATTTTGAAATTTGATTCTGAAATTTGAATTATAAAGTTAAAAGTTTATTGTTTGAACTATGGGCCATGGCATATGCTAGCAGCCATATGCACTTGCAACTAATAAATTAATAGTAATTTGGAAACTGGAAGATCTATGTCTTTGTAAACCTCAATCTATAGGCTGCGTGACGCATCTTTTTACTCTTTCAACTGTGTAATATGTGTGTGCATTGTGTGCACAATATGGATATCTGAGAGCTCTTTTGAGAGAGAGAAAGAGAATCTGAAGACAATTATTTATGAAGTATATATAACTTCTATAAAATATAGTATTTTTAGGCGTTTCTAGACAAAACGCCTGTAAAAATCACGTTTCTTGTGACACTGTCGGTATGTCACACCCCCAGAAGGGTGCTGCATACATGGTAGTCGGTTGCACTAGTGTATCGAAGAGCCCGCACTTCATTTGTGTATCCTGAAAGTGTGCTTGGAAGCAGACTGGACATTCATGATGTACCTCCCAAGAGACTAGACCCAAAAGCAAGCAAGAAGGCCTCACATATCAATCTCAGAGTGAATGCTTGTGGTATGGATGCATTCACCTACGAACACTACATCCATGTTCACAATGATATAAGCATTAAGCTTGGGGGGAGACCCTTGTGGTAGCAAATCCTCTAGCTCTCCACTTTTCCTTATGGTTTAAGTATCGCTGTATAAATGTTAGCTTGGTATCCTCTACTACTCACTTGGGATGGCCAAAGGTCACTACTTCAAGTACGCTTCATGTTGTTGCTGCTTCAATGCTCCTGTTGTACTATTTTTTCTAATTGGATAGACATACCCCTTCCCTGGCTTGTGAACACCATACATGAGGAGGAATATGTGTGTCAAGATAAGAATTACTGCAATGTTGCACATAGACAACAAAACAAATCTTCAACAAGTACTCAAATGGCTGAGATTTACTTTTTCTGCAATTCCAAGAATAAAGTAGAACAATTACATATTCATACAAAGCGTGGAACCAGGAAAAAACTGTGTAGAGAAAGGGTGAAGGCCAAACCTTTTTAGTCTCTGCAAGTTCTGATTCCAAAGTCTTGATTCGATTGGGAGACATATCAACTGCTTCTACCCTTGGCGTGAATGCTGCTGAAGGATTATCGATATTCTGGAGTACTTCTTCTAACTTTGCAACGCGCTCTGTTACCATTGGGCCGCCGATCTCATGATAACATTCATCAGATGACTTGCACCATGGAATTGTGTGCTTTGCTTCTCCACTTAAATAACTATTTTCCTCTGCAGGAAAAACCTTTCTTCCCATAAATCGAAATAAGTGAAAGACATAGGCCAAGATGCCCATAACAAAAGCCAGCAAAACAGGCACTGCTTGACTGAAGCGTCTATAAGCAACAGCTTGCACTCCACCTACTTGATTATCTGCAGCATAGACAGTAACTTAAGATTGTGCATGCAAACACAACCTCCTTCCAGATAGTTGAATGATATTAAAGGATTGCTATTCAGAATCTTGAGGGTAATAAGTACATTATCGAGTTTCACAACATTTAGGAATTTCTCCTCCAACTCCATTTAAAAACTCAAACCCCATCTTCTAAGCAAATTCATGCACATGTAGACACTCAAACCCTTGCATGCACTCCTTTTGCTTCAGTTCTCTTTGTAATTCTCTTCCACACGACTTGATGAATGAATCGCCAAATTCTAGCAGTGCACAAATCCAATATAACCACTATCTCCGTTTGATGAAATGTGGCCTTGCAAGCAGCTTGTCATAACACCATATCATAACTAAAAACTAACAGAAAGCATCCACAGATGGCAGCCCCCAAGGATATTGCTAACAGGATTTGAAGATGGACATAAACCCTAAAAGTAAAGGGAATCCCAGAGGAGAAATACCTTCAGAGTAACATACAGCACTATTCTTTAGTATGCTCACAGCCTCCCTATCCTGACATGATGAAACTTCTTTGCAACCTGATGCACCGTTATCCAGCATTGTTGATGAAATTTCCCTTTCAGAGGAAACATGGACATTTTTGTCACCTATAGGGACCGCAAGATCAATGTCCATATCATGGGCATTTTCTGCAGGAAATTTGTTTGTTTCCTGGGAAGGAGAAAAGACAGCCAACCAGAAGAGCTGGTAAAATAAGCCTTTAAAAGGTGTTAATTAGTTAGAACCTTGTCAGGAAGCTAGACACACATACCTCTCCCTGCACTGCAGGCATACTCGCCACTCCAAAGCAATGCTTGTCTTCTATTGACAAGCATGAAGTTGAGAACTCATTTGAAGATATCACATCATGTTCCTAAAAGATCAAAAAATGTAAGTTAGATATTCCTATGTGCATTGTGAACTGAGCTGGAAGGTAAAGCCAATTTTTGCATGGATACACACACACACATATTTGGATTGAAATTTTTGATGCTTTATATTATACAGTGGCTTCCCTTGAATGGGGAGCTCAAAAGTACATCAGCTGAAAATCTCACTATATGAAAAATATACGTCATAGGCTATGTAATCGGTTTGCAGACAATCAAAAAAAGATTCCTGCAGAGAGCGTCCGAAAAAAGGGAAAGTAGAAAAAGTAGGATCACCAACGACTCTATGATTTCTATCCTTCCATAGAGTCCAGAGTGCTCAATAACGAACCCAAGCGAAGAACAACTCAAACGAAACCACACCAAAACACACACACTTTTTTTGGTAATACTATATATAACTGTGGGAGAAACCACACACATTTTTTTTTTGGGGTGAAATCCATGTAGCTTTATATTACAAAAAGCAGTCCCCTAAGAGGAGACATGCAAATATAATCTCAGAATATCTCATTATAAGACAAGAAAACTGAGTAACCTATCTGACAAACAGATAGGCAATCATAAAAAGATTGCCTACGTGACATCCGGGGATAAAGAAACATGGAAAATGTAGGATCACCAAAGACCCTTTGATTTCTGTGTTTCCACAGAGTCCAAAGTGCCCAATATCTAACCCACATGAAAAAAAGGTCAAACTCAGGCCTCCAAGGATTGATGCCGAAAAGCCGAAACAGCTTGCCAAAGAAAGCATTAGGAAACCAGGCCTGAAGGCGCTGTTGGAGAAAAAGTAGAAAGTCAAGAGTGTCACAGCAATAGGTCTACGTGCCATGAGCTGCTGGCCACAGGGAATAACACCAAGCATCACTCTCCATAGAAAAACATGTGGACAAAGAGGAAGTTTGCAGGATTATAGTTGCTTCGATCTTTTACACCACCATTTGGGATTACAATTCATTGACCAAAGCTGATTTCCTCGATGTGAACTCCACGGAGGAGGCTGCAACATCCTGCACAAACTGGCGACAAAGATATCAAGTACTTTGTCCCTCAGCACATACAGCAAAATGCGGAGTTTTCAAGCGTAGCAATCCTCAATGACATTGAAGAACGATTGGTCACTAGCGCAAGGGGCAAGAGGCAGCACCTTGATGATGTAGAGTCCAATCAGTAAGACGATAAGTGAGCTCCAGTTTTGGTACTGGTAAAAAACAATGAAGCATCTAAGAGAGATAGTGCCAAACCGGTCGATAATGCATTCCCAAACCATATTGCCTGGCTGCCAATGGAAAAGGTAATAGAGTACCATCAGCATGAATCCATTAACTACCAAACGAATCCCTTTGGACGAAATGAAATAAGAGCGTAGGGGTTCCTATAGAGCAAGAGGACAATCATACACCTTGGACCAATGTAGACTCTTTGCCCGCAAGGAATTCCATCAAGAGAGTCACATCCATGAAATTTGAGATGAGAGAGTGTTGAAAACGTGCGAAAGGACATCCTTGAACTCTGCCATCAATATATCCCACTACAAGGCTAAACAAATCCAAAGCTGTCCTGAAACGTTTAGCTTTCCAAGGTTCTCCTTTTTGCCTCCTTGGTCCAACCTGCGGGCATGTATGGCAGCCCTTGGTGGGGATCAGACCTATCTGATAAAGAGTGAACTCAAGTGGAGAGGTTACAGGTTCAGCCTCTCACTTATCTATATTGGCTCCTGTACTGCAAGGCGACACATACTACCTTGGTTGGCGCTAGCATCTTCTATGGCATTAGCAGCTTAGGGTGACCAGAGATGCTGGTACGCACACACATGCAGATGGTTTGAGAGACTGGGTTTCCATATAGACATGCTGCCACCCTTCTAGTGCAGCATTGGCGCTCCGTTTGTCCCGTTTCGGGGCAAGGAGTTCAACCCTAGCATTCGAGGGAATCCCTTACACTTACACACATTCAAGACCTCGTTGGCACAGACAGAGTTTCCTGTGAAGCTCAGTTTCTATCGGGACCACTGCTTATGCATCTCCGAGGAGGGTTTCATTATCCCGCCAGGGTACACTCATATCCACCTACGTTAGGAATGCCATTGGACAGTTCCGTGTGTCATCACACCGACTCCGTATCGGAAGCGGACGAGTAGAGGGGATCCCTAGAGAGAGTCGTATCTGCACATTATGTGAGAGACATGAGGTCGAGTCAGAGGAGCACTTCGCCTTTTGTTGCTCAGTCTACTACGAGATCCGCAGACGATACCATTGCCTTTTCAAAGACGGATTCGAGGGCCTCTCCAAACTTTTCTCATACCCAGCTCAGAGGTGCCTCGCCACTTTCATTCACGAGGCAGTCCGACATAGAGATCGCTCATCAGATCACAGAGATAGGGGCAGGAGGCCTTATCTGACCCATCTCAGAGTGTGATCATAGAGTTCTTCCAGCCAAAGCATGCTGCCCCCCCCCGATCACAGATAGTAGGAGAGGCAAAGACCCCAAGACTGAGACGTGGCACACTCGACAAAGGACAGACGCACAAATCACGCTAGCTGACATCTCATCTATTTTCAGACCTGGGATATGGCCGACAGGGGTTACTGCGGCACTTGTCAAGCGTAGAGTAGCCGCCAGGAGGGCACAACGAACTACTACTCCAGACAATAGATAGTGATCTATCACGGGCTTCTTGCCTTCACTGCTTAGTTCGTCATCGGGCGTACAATGACGTTTCATGCCATGTGTGTGCTGCATTATATTGTATTGTATTGGATCAGATTGCATCTATTATAATGATGATGATGCTGGGAGGGACTATGACTATGATTACATGTATGATGATGGCATTGACTATGTCTACACAGTTCTCTAGCATGGGTTAGGATGCTCACTTACTAGCTCCACCCTTTTGCTCATTGTAGCAGGTTTTCTATCCGTCTCATAGACCCATTGGTCTTTAGTAGACTCTTTAATAAACTTTCTTTCTTTTCTCTCTGTCATATCTTGTGTGAGTTAATATGCCTCCCTCAGGTATTGCAATTACTATTTGTCCTTCAAGATGGCATCAACACCATCATGAATTGAAACGAAATGATTGTTTTAAAGTCTACGGGAGAAACATTAGGATCTATGGGACTGGCAAAAAAGCAAGTACCAAATACAAGGTCCAGAGAATTCTAGACATGACTCCGCTAGAAAAGAAAAACAACAACAATCTAACATGTAGAACTAGAAATGAGAAAACTAGTGACAAAAAGTATGGGCATATATGACCTTGGAGAGGGCTGCATATCCCTGTGAGCCACCCAGTCTCCGATGAAAGACTATAGAGAGTTGCTAAGAGCCCCCCCAGTGGTCAATGCTTGCTCCTAGATGCTAGAAGTCTCTTTCTATGCAGGGATATGATGCCTCCCTCAAGACTGATGAATTATCAGCATCGAATAGATCATAGAAGCAGGAGCTTGGTTTTCACTTGCAGGCACAATTACACAAGGCAGATGATTGTGTATACATATGGAAGAAATGGAGAAGCAATTAGCTGTGCCCACTGCCGTTGTCCCTGCATTAAGATGTGTGGTCAATGGCGGCACATTGCCATCAAGAAGTCTTATCATGAGTTCAATTTCCCGCAGATCTACCGAGGATTGTGTGGAGGCGTACATAGTGTACTAGTAGCCTTATATAGTGTACATCCACCTCCTCAACATAGGGACACCACTGAAGTTCCCTGAGATCAACATTTTTTCAAAGACCCTAAAATGGAGAGCAAGATAGCAAGATTGTGTGGTCATTGCTTGTTAAAGCTTTACCCTGATATGCTCCTACTGAGAACACTGTCAATACTGCGTCCCACCATTTTTTTTCCCAAGAAAGAGACTTCTATTAAGTATGGGAAAACCCCACGAGAGCTAGCTCAGAGCGGAAATACATCATGCATGTCAATACTGCAACCCACCATTTGATACAGAGTTCATCCCAAACCTGATGGTGAATGGCATTGAAAGATAAACCATTTTGCTCAAAAAAGTTGTCTATATGAGGCATACTTGGGTCTCGCAATAGGTGTACCAGGATGCCTTGGTGCAGTGCTTTACTGTATCCTCCACTCACATAAGGCTTCCTTTGTCACTCCTCTCCTGAAACATCCTATGCTCATGTAGTTCTGTACACAATGCATTCTCAAAGAAAGGACAGGGCAAACAACAGGAATCCATGTTTAGCCTGTCAATCAATGATACCTGCTTTACCAAAAAAACTTAGGGGTCTGTCCACTACTTTCATGCTTTAACTTATTTTGATCTTAATGCATGTATCCTTTCTAACATCTCAACCTACTAACAAAGACAGCCTGACATGAGAAAAGAAAACACACTTTGAAATTGAGAGAATCTGCTCTCACCCAGATTTTCTGCTCAAGCGTGTGGAAAAACAACAAAATACAAAGTTGGCAAGGCAGACAATAAAGAAACTACCAGAGAAGACCTTAAGCTAGAGGACATGTACGAAGTAAGATAGACAACAATGCACAAAAAACATGTTGACTAAGTGTTCGATGGGGTGTTTAAAATAGACCTTAGGACTTGAAGATCGCACTTCGCAATCTTCTCTTGGCCTTCCGGAGACGACAGTTACATTCCTCATCTGTCTCTCAAGTCCACTTATCACTTTCTGCAGCCATAGCATGAAAAAGAAGAAGAACCTAAATTAATATTGTGTCACACAAATGAAGGTACACATGACTACAGTGATGATGGCTAAGTCCAACAAAGTATATTTGATACTTCTGCATTCAATTACTATGCACACAGAACAGGTGTATCTACCTTCATTATCTCAGGATCCTTCCAAGGACCTTTGTCAGACCTCAAACACCCACCCTCATCAATGCAGGTGCAAGTTCCACCCAGAAAATCTGGTAGCTGACTGCAGAAAATTCTCACACATTAACTGTACGTGAATCCACTAAGATCATCCCGGTACATCCTTCAAAGAAAAGGTGATCAATACCCGTGGAAGGCTACAAACGCATTTTATTATGCTTTTAAGCTAATACCTGGAGTCGATTACTTCCAAAAGTTTATCTTGATATTCATTTCCTAATACCTGAAAGCAACGACATATTTTTATGTTAAAATTCTACAGTAAAGATATGCAAATTGTAATGCAAGTCAAAGGCTATTTTGATTCAACTAAAATTTTAAGCTTGTAAACCTCATTAACCACCTTTAATGCTACATTAAGCAAAATCACTCTAATCTAGAAGGGGAACCTCAAACTATTAAAGAAGATCATCCAATCTTCAGACTATTTTGGGAATGGCATAGAACATAAAAAGTAAATGCCCAATCTTTTCACGAGCTCCTGCATTGTCTAAACAGCACTGCGTATGAGGAAGAAATTGAGGAACTGCAAGTTGCTCCCAATCTTGAGATTCCGAGAACTCACATGTATTTTGGATGCAGTCTTTGGATCTAAAAACCCTTTAATGGTATTCCAGAGAAGTTTGAAGCCTGATCCAGCATTGACAATGAACAACTGATACAGAGTCTGCGCATAGATCAATCATTGCATTCAAGAGGGTGTAAGTAAATAACATACAAGGGAAATCAAACTTAAAAATTACTTCCCAGCAAGAAAAACAATAGAGCAAGCAATTTTAACTTGATTCTCAAGATGGAAAGCTAGAGTCATAAGCTAGAGTCATACCTCTGGATAATTGTCATTATCAATTTTTTGTAAGCTTATTATAAGCTCCCGAGCATTCTTGCTGAAATTTTTCATTCCCTAGTTTAAAAGAGATGAAATTTAGAGCCCACGTTCAAGAGAGGATACCTTTTTCTCAAAGAAATCAGATCTAAAAAACCGGATCACATGATCATACAGACTGACTTGAGTGTACAAGGAGAAAATAAATACTGGCAGGCAAAAAAGATCTCAAAAATTACTGGGCAGGTCCTACACTTGCCCACATTTCATTGTCTTGTTGAAAAACTATACATTGTTTGTCTTCCACGTGCAATTATTTTCTGAGCTTTGAGTCTTAAAAGATAGTACATTTTGCTGAAGGCCTCAAAACCTTCCTTCAATTGGAACGAAAATATGGCATTTTACAAAGCAAATCATGGAGAGTATTCCTTCCCAGACCCATGGTAGATGGAATCAGGTGTTGCAAGTTCCCCCGATTGTAAACTTGAAACCATCTCTTCTCCAAGCCCCGCTCTTTCCTCCTCCAATGCCTTTTTCACACTAATGTGCACTCTTGCTTACTCTCCTACCCCTTCTTTTAATTCCATGTGAACACTGTCCCAGACCCACAATTCTAGTATAGATGGAATAAGGTTCTGCTCCCTCCCCCTATTGTCAACTTGTGCACTCCTCTCACAGCCCCTACTGCCCAGACACCAGCTTTCTCTGGTCACTAACTTTTCTTCTTCTTCATGAAAAAGATTTCTATTAAGTATATACCTAGATGAATCCAGGAACATTCCCAAACTCATGCTCTAAAAACACAACATAGTGCAGTTTCAATCTCATGATAGTCACTCACAAGGTTGAAAACCATAAACTCCATCACACATAGCAGGGACTAGCTACTATGACATCCCCACTGACGTCATCAACGCCCAACAGTGGGGGTAGACCATAGTATAAAAATATGCTTTCACACATACAAATCCACACACCCACACATACTTGAGCATCCATTTATACAAAGTCTTCGTACTCAGTTTCTGTCGGCACTCCGGAGGTGAATGAAAAAGATTTCTATTAAGTATCAAAGAAACCCGCGTGAGCAAGCTCGAAGCGGAAATACATCATGCTGGACATCAGGAAAATAAGCACTCTATAAGAGTAAATAAACAAGCGAGTACAAATACTCGTGAGCACTGCCCTTAGAGAGACGAGTTGTTTGGGAAGAGAGAGAGAGAGAGAGAGAGAGAGAGAGAGAGAGAGAGAGAGAGACGAGTTGATCGGGGAGGAAAGAGAGAGATATCACTCAAAATAGAAAGTGGGGAAACGTGTCCTAAAATAACTGGAGGGACAAATTTTTTTTAAAAAGTGTCAGAAGAGCACTGCTTGTAGGGCAGTGCTAAAAACTCTAAAAGAGCTGGAAAGAAACCAAGGTTGAGGCTGAAAGTGCCACCTCAACTTTGTTGTAGTCTCTGAGAAAAAGGGGGAGCCCCACCATTCCGTAAGGAATATAACCTCCTAGCAAAGGCTTCCGAGAGGATCCTTGCATGCTCCCCCAACCGGCCATCAAAGTATGAATGGTGTCAACCCAAATACAGGCCCAAGTGGAAGGGTAAACCTAAGATCCATCTAAGGCCTTTGTGCATCTAGCCCTCCAAATTTTCCAAGCCGTAATACTAGCCAGTATCTCCCAAGCAAAGTCCACATTAGCATGTACTGGTCTCTAGCAAGAGAGAGGCACATCCTCCAAAGAGCAAGGCTCGACTAGGTGTCGTCGGATGGAGATGGCCCAGGAAGCATCTTGCCACTCATAGGAGATCTAAGGTCCTAACAGAGAGCCAAGCCACTACTCCCAAGTCAGGAAGAAATGAGAAGGGACAAAAGTGCTGAGGATCCTGACAACCCCTATCCATATGACCCTCGCATGCCTACAGTCCCATAGGCAAAGATGGACCGACTCCTCCCCAGACGAGCACCTAGGACAAGTGGAGTCAGCCCCAAACCTAGACCTCCACCTGTTCACTACAATCCCTCCATGAATAGAAAGCCAAAAAAATAAATTGATCTTTCTATTTCTTCGGGATTTCCAGAGCCTCCTCCAAAAGACTTTCTGCAAGTCTGCAGAAACATGATAACTCCCCCAATGAGGAGCTCTGGAAGGTCTGCAACCTCTACAACTACTCTGAAACCTCCTAGCATTACCGACTGTGTAACCAAAGAAGGGAAGACTCTTGTCTTGGTTCCCTGCAACAATCCACTCTCACTCTCCATGGTCCCACTGAAGATACTTTATGGGGACTCCTCCATAGAGCCACAACCTCCATGAACCCAAGGTAGAAAGATGAGGGCTCAGATCTATATGCCAAGCAGAGTCCTTGCCCTGTTCCACATAGCCTATGATCCTTACAGGCTGGTCTCCCAGAGAAGCAATAACCTGAAGAAAAATACATGTCCTCAAAAAAGTCCCCATCCACTGTGAACAAACTACAAGCCTGTCATCTGCATCCACCCAATCATGGGGTAAGCATGCATCTATATGAAGAATCCTACTTGCACTTCCTATGAGGTGATTGACCATTTGTTGTTGACGATCTTCTTGAAGGCTTTCCAAGAACCTACCGAGGCGGTATGCCCTCTCTCCCACCCGGACCATTGCATATAATAAGACAAACCAAGCTGCCTACCATGCTCATCAAGTATATTGTTATTCCACATGATAGGTTGCCTGTCAATCTCTTCAAGAGAGGAAGGAGGTCTGACGCTGGCCAAAGCTTTCAGAATATAAGCCATAAGTGGGGAGGAAGGAGATCTGGGCTGAAGTGAAAATCCGTCTGGTGCTGCCCACCCAAGCTCCACCTGAGGAGGCTATAGGTCTAGATGCAATTAATTTTTAAAAAATTCAAGGCTCAAACCCAGGCATAAGATCTCTAACCACAAACTTGCAAAGCAAGGCCTTACACTGCAAATCTCGGTCTATGATGCTGAGATCCCCCTCCTGCGTAGGAAGGATCAAGCCTCACTTCACTTTTGTTCTTTGGACAAAGCCATTTGTAGCTTCTCTCTCATTTTGCCTTCCTAATCACAATTCACTTTGTGGCTGGGTATTTCTTGCTTTTTTGTACACAAATTTGATGTTCAAAATCAAACTATAGAGATGTCGTGAGTCTTGACTCTTGGCCTGTCAAATCGGGAGCTAGACATAAGAATGATCGTACATACTATGTAGCATGGTTTTTGTAACAGGTATACCTGTGTCTCTAACAAATATTAGTCGACTACATGAGGTGATGGTGGAGATTTGACAATTCATGTAGCAAGGTAACTCCTCTGCATCGGGAAAATCGTAAGTGAATCAATAACAACAATGAAGTCATACAATTGTCCCATGGATACATATGACACTGCATCTGTTGATAGCAATACATAACAAAAAAGCACTGCATTCCTAATTTTGCAAGAGGAAAATAATGGTAGCTATAGACAAATAGTGCCCTTATAAGAATGCATTCATGTCAAGCTTCATCCACATATTTTACACTTCCGAGCTAACCCCACTTAGCTACACATATGTTCAGTGACATATTCACTTGTGACTGCTAAATATTACCCAAGAAAACTAACCTTAGAGGCTAAGAATGGACATCACTCGCATCTAAGGCGAGATCTAGGGTACACTTACATGCCTTGCTAGATATACTTGTAGGATTGTTGCTATATAAGAGGCTTAACCTAAATTTTCTACCAATTATTATTAAGCCTAGAGTCCATAGTGATAAAAGCTCATCAAATTAAGCTTTAGCACAACCCCCTCTGAGTCTATTAGATGGGTATGCAATGCCATTTCTTGATGGTAACTCTAGCTTGAGGGAGGGTAACTTGGACCTTCATCTCAGGGGGACTTGGCAACTTCAGCTCTATGACTAGAGCTAACATCCAATGCTCATGAATGCTATGTGTTGTGTTTTTAGAGAATGAGTTTGGGCATGTTCCTATACATACATACATACATACATACATACATACATACATACATACATATATATATATATATATATATAGAGAGAGAGAGAGAGAGGTGTTCTGGAAGACACCTGCTTTCATTTAGGTGACGGTTTGAGACTTAATCTTTTTTTCAGAAACATGAAGATTTCATGCACCATTCATGACGAGCTATGGAGGGTTTGATCTAGAAAGCATAATTTGCATGTCAACCTTGGTGTCAACTCGTTGTGAAACCCTAAATGTCCTAAATGGACCAAATCATGAACCTAGATTTGCTTCTATGAAGCTATGTTGAGATTCTATCTCTGAAAAGACTTACAAAACTAGACTACTTAATTCATCATATGCCGCACCAATGAAGTTGTCTTCCATACCAAGGAGGTTCAAAGAAAGAATAATTCCAAGTATGGGTCACCTTCCTTGTTCTCCTCATAGGCAGCGAGAACTGGAAAGTTATTCCCCTCTTCCAGTGCATCATTGAGGTCATCAAATCTGCCCTTTCATCTAAACCTATCCATCCTCAACTTTCTTCTTTCTAATAAAGTGGTGGTACTAGATGTCAATGTGTTTAGCTCTAGCATGGTCCACAGGATTCTTGGCCAAAAGCAATACAAGATTGATTTTCACAACCAATGCGAGAGCATTTCACAGCTTGTTGACTTAGACAGAGCTTTACAGACACATCCAGATGCCGTCTTGCAGGTAGCCACAGATTTCTATGCCTCCCTTCTTATAGCAGATCCTGACAAACAGGCCAGAGATGATGCTCGAGCTGTTATTTGGCAACATTTACCTATGTTGGTGACTGGAGATATGATAGTCTCCCTTGATACACTCGTCACCAACATAGAGTTCAGGACTGCTCTCTCTACCCTTCATGGTTCAGATGGGCTTACTCCCTCTTTCTTTATTTCACTTTGGGATCAGATTGGGGATCACATTACCTCAGCCCTGCAGGGCGTTTGGGACTCGGGTGAGATGCTAGACTCACTTACAGAGGGCCTCATCATCTTATCCCAAAAGGGAGTTGCAAAAATTTAGTGTCACAGTGGAGACCGATCACTCTGATTGGGTACTTTGTACAAAATCTTAGCAAAAGCAATCAGCCTACGATTACAGCCCTTTCTTCCATATCTTATACATGATACACACACGGGCTTTGTGCATGGCAGGAGTTATAACCAGGAGACGTCACAGGGCCACACGCGTGAGCGATCGACAGCACTCTATCACCGCGTTCATGCCTCCATTGCCTCATCCACCCTGATGCCTTGGTGATGTTGACAATGTTGATGATGATGATGATGATGAGATTGATATGTAGTCGACCATTGACATGACTATGTTGTACTTAGTACTGAATACTACCATTTTGCATTTTTTGCATTCTGCATTGGTGTGGATGCTGGTTTTCATAGCTCCACCCTCATAGTTCGTTTGTACCAAGATTTTCACAGTCTCATAGACCCATCGGTCTTCCGAAGAACTTTAATAAACTTTATTTCTTTCTTTCTCTCTCGTGCCTCTCCGCTCTGGCTTTGCCCAGCCTGCTCAGCCACTCAAGTCAACTTGCTTGTGCCTCTCTGCTCATGCTTTGCCCATCCTGCTCAGCCGCTGAGCCACTCAGCTAAGCTCAGCTCAGCTCTCTCTCTCTCTCTCTTGCTCTCTCTCTCTCTCTCTCTCTCTCTTTCTCTCTCTCTCTCTCTCTCTCACCAACATGACTATGTTGTACTTAGTACTTATTCTGCATTTTTTGTATTCTGCATTGGTGTGGATGCTCGTTTAGTAGCTCCACCCTCACAGCTCGCTTGTACCAGGATTTTCACAATCTCATAGACCAATCGGTCTTCCGAAGACTTTAATATCTCTCTCTCTCTCTCTCTCTCTCTCTCTCTCTCTCTCTCTCTCCACCCTGCCAGCCCTCTCTATCCCTGCCTTGCTCCCTCCCCGGCCCCTCCATCCCCGTCTTGCCAGCCGCCCTTGCTGTGTGTGCCCTCCGTCAGGATGTGCTGTGTGCTCTCCGCCATTGAGCCCTGTTGCTGCTGCGCCATCGTCACAGTCCCCCCCCGTGGGTTCTTGCGTCACCGAGCAGCAGTGGTGCTGCACCGTAGGCTGCCCACCCTCTTGCTCAGGAGCACCGACTAGAGCCCCGTGCTCACCTCCAAGATGCCGCTGCTGCACCATGTGCTGTGCACCAGGCTGCACGACAGCTTGGGGCAGCCCTAGGCCCCCCGCAGCAGCCTATAGCTTGGCCAAGCTGCTAATTGCAGCCCCCAAGCCCCACCAAGGGACCCAAATAGAACACCAGGGCCACCTTGGGCTCCGTGCACACCCCCTTGTTGTCCGGAGTCTGAAGACCTGCAAACAACACCAACAAATCAGCCACAACTCAATACAGGACCTGCATGAGAAAAACAGAGTCCGGAATCCAAGATTACAAGGGAAGGACCTTGAGACCAAATGGGAACAATCGGCAGCCACAAAACCAGAAAAGAAGAGGCAAAAAGGAGTGCAAATATAGTGTCATTTGGACCAAAGCGGAGAAGATAGAAGACAAGAATATCAAAGGATGCATATCAACAATCAAGGAGGTGTGTAAATTGCAAGATGCTGAGCTTGAATGCATACAAAAGAAACTAGGGGAAAACAGGAACGATGAGCTCTCCAACTTACATGCCCAATTACAAGATGACATGAAGAAATGGCAAGGGGAAATGCAAACGAAATGGGCAAAAGATGTAGCTCGAATGCTGAATGAGAAAACCAGCTCTCTTGCCTCCCAAATTGAGATGCTAGAAGTCCAAGTCGCCACTCTCAAAGATGAGAATGAGAAGTTGAAAGCATGTGCACATTGGGAAGAAGGGGAGCTTCAGCCACCTATCCAAGAAGAACTGAACCTTATCAAAGAGAAAATGACGCAGTTCAAGGACACAAAAGGGACCTCAGAAGAGGGATGCAAGCTCATCGATGAGCTGAAATCTGAGATTGAGCAGCTCAAGAAGGAAATGGCATCCTTACAAGCCACTATTGTTGGAGGAAAGTAAACCTCAGGTCGCTTTTGCATGGTTGCCACATTTCAAAGCATGCATGGCATTCATAAATCATGCTCCACCTGATTCGTGATCATCTCCATGAAAGTCGCCCTGATGCTCTCGCCATCTTCCAATAGCTGTGTTGTCCCCACCTAATCACTGAAGCTCAATAGTTTGACGTTGATCTTGCCACAGATCAGCCTCACCTCTCGGATATAGCTCGACTGAAATCGTTCTATAAGATGCTCTATTGTATAGGTTCTCACTAGCTCGTTTCTCTTTGTCTTGATCAAGCTTGCAATCACATATCTTTGAAGGTTTGATCCTCCAACAAGCTCGGTAGAGATGAGGAGGATCGCCTATGGCTCTCCTCTCATGCATGCAGTAGTCTAGGATACCTACTTTGCATATGATAATAAAACCGTTTTGCATTTCAGTTCAATTTTCTCTTCTAGTTTCTTCAATTGGTATCAGAGCATAGCTGCAACGTTTGGTCAAATCTGTGGGGATTGCATCAATTATATGTGTTAAAAAAATTGCAGTAGTGTTTCGTCACAACTAATCATCTGTTGTATTCGACACAGTTTTGATTTCTGACGTGATGGAAACAAAAGCAGAGTCAGCTGCGAAATTGGTCGTGTTCACGGGCGTGAACTTTGCTGCATGGCAGTTGAGCTTGAGGCTCTATTACATGGAAAAAGGTTTGTGGAGTGTGGTTGCACGTATTGAGAAGAAGCCTACCAGCAAGGCAGCTCAAGAGTGATCAGAGAAGGTCACCACATGGGAGAAAAAAAATGAACCTGCCCTCAGGATACTTGGTCGTGCATTTGGAGCAAAATTCCATCATCACATTGATTTTGCAAAGACCATTCAGGAAAACTGGTCGTCCATTGATAATCTGTTTGGTGCTTGTCTGAAGAATTCCAAAGTTCTTCTTAAACAGGAGTTTTTTGGACTAAAGATGAATGAAGGAGCAACTCTCGGTGAACATCTAAATTGCATGAAGACTATACTACGACAGCTAGCGGATCTTGGAGTAGAGGTGGAAGATGATGACATGAAGGCAGTGTTGCTCTCTAGTCTACCCCCAGCATATGATGAGATATCCAAGATTCTACGTGTCACGGCTATTCTCAACTTCGACGAAATGGTGGCCACTTTACTTGATGAGGAGCGTCGACAGACTCCAAATGCAATTGAAGAACAGGCCTTTGCTGCTGAGGACAAGAAGAAGAAACATTCAAAGAAATACGACTGGAAGCAACTCTAGTGTGACTATTGCAAGAAGTCGTGCCATACGAAGGAGTATTGCTACAAACTGCGAGATGACACAGCTTCAAAAGAAAAAGTGCTGAACAAAACAGCCCATGTTGTGGAGAATTTTGCAGATGTATGTGTTGATGATACGAGTACTTCCTATGATGATTGGGCCTTCTGATTGTTTGGAAGGATATACAAAATAAAAGGTCTTCTCTTGTTTTAGGAAGATCGTGACTTTTTTTTTTGGCATTTTAAGGTTCATCTATTGAGGAATCTCTCCATTCTAGCAGTGAACCGAGCTTGAACCTGTTCCGCTTCATCTTCTTTTTGTTTGACGAAGAGAAGCCTTCTTGGTTCAGTTTTGTAATCACCGTTAATTTGGGAGGCAGTTTGTTTTGTGCAGCCCAGTTTTTGGTGATTTTTTCTCACGGTTCATCTGCTTTTGGCCCCTGTTCAGTTTAAGGGGGTGTTGGAGGAAAGTAAACCTCATGTCGCTTTTGCATGGTTGCAACATTTCAAAGCATGCATGGCATTCATAAATCATGCTCTACCTGATTCATAATCATCTCCATGAAAGTCGCCCTGATGCTCTGCCATCTTCCAGTAGCTGCGCTGTCTCCACCAAATCACTGAAGCTCAACAGTTTGACATTGATCTCGCCACAGATCAGCCTCACCTCTCGGATATACCTTGATTGAAATCGTTCTATAAGATGCTCTATTGTATAGGTTCTCAGTAGCTCGTTTCTCTTTGTCTTGATCAAGCTTGCAATCATGTATCTTTGAAGGTCTGATCCTCCAACAAACTCGGTACAGATAAGGAGGATCGTCTATGGCTCTCCTCTCATGCATGCAGTAGTCTAGGATACCTACTTTGTATATGATAATAAAAACGTTTTGCATTTCAGTTCAATTTTCTCTTCTAGTTTCTTCAACTATGCAGGGGAAAACATGCTGAGTTCGCACAGCAGAGGCAGATATGCTTGCATGGAAGGATGTGCTGAAAAAAGGCACAACAGCACCCAAAAAAGAGCTCAACTCTGAAACTTTGGAGAAAGAAAAGAGGCGTAACAGCAAGGCTATGAATGTATTGGTAAGAGGCCTAACAGTAGGTGATACCCCCATGTCAGATGCCAAGGCTTTATTTGAAAAGATGGGCGTCAATCTCACCTGTGAATCAACTTGGAGACTAGGCAAGGCAAATGCACCGACAAGGCACATGGTAATTAAGATGCGGGCAGCAAATGATAGATCCACCCTCATGGATATGAAGGCCACATTGAAGGGCACCAAAATCTTTTTGGATGATGATCTCACACTCCTACAGCAAGAGCACAGGAGGGAGGGGATGGTGTGAGTTATGGCAGCAAGGCAAGAAGGGAAATGGGCAGCCCTGCTTACTATGAGATCCGAGGACAATACCATTGCTTCTTTCCAAAGGGACACGGGTTTGGACCACTCTCCCGTTTGATCCATTCCCACGACCAGGTGTGCTTTGTCCTCTTTCTGATAGAGATGATGCGACACAAAGAGACCCTGCTACACCAGATCAAACAACAGGAGGTGACAGTACCACAAGACACCGACCTAGAACAGAGACACGTCACCGACTTCTATGCCTTCGAGTCGACCCCGGGGATACACTGGGATAGAGGAGGAAAAGAGAGCCGACATGAGGGCAGCATGGATCAGTCATCGCTGCTCTCCTCAGAGGAGACCGTTCATCGGATACAGAGATCCCAAAGACCACGCCCCCCAACACAACAAGAGACAACTCGACGACTATAGATACGTGACATCTTTGCATGCCATCGGAGGGCTACCACGACTCCTGGATTTGTCCTTGGAGCTTTTGGAGTCTCTTGAGAGTTTCTGAGAGATTTTAAGACTTTGAGATTATTAGCTTAGCTTATCACTCAGCAAGGGCCTTAGTGAGCCCTTTGCTTCAGCCCATAGCAGCTTGTACGAGCTATTATGTTGATTGTACTTTGACTCATAGGCCCGTGAGGTCTCTCTCTCTCTCTCTCTCTCTCTCTCTCTCTCTCTCTCTCTCTCTCTCTCTCTCTCTCCGACCCGATCTGAACAGGCCCGTGATAGAAAGATGCCTCAAAACCCTTGGTATGACTATGAAAGCAAAGAGGCATGAGCCCATCTCACACGGGAACAAACCCTAGGTCAGTTGACATCATCTGAGACACAAAATCTTTCGACAGTTGACACGCCACAAGAGACGAGCCTTCCTCACACATAGGATGCATGAGATTATCAAAAAATTCCGAGGAGGAGACACGACCACTAGATGGGGGCTTCTCTCGACGGGAAAGCCACCCATTTCCATCACTGATCCAGAGGTGTGGCACACACATGCATGCTCTTTATATGATGTTCCGATGCAGGCACCACCAGACCTGTCCTCTATGCCCAGGCTCACTACCGATCACTCATTCAATACACAGAATGTATGGGCTGCACTTCGTTGGCTACACAACCGGAAAGCACAAGATTGTGAGGGCCTACGGACTGAGCATTTCGCACATGGGCAAGAGATCTTAGCCCCGGTTCTAGCACAAATGTTCAACCACTCTGTATGCCATGGCTTCCCACCGGCCTGGAGCACCACCACTAGTGTACCAATACACAAGGCACGTGACCCCATGGATACTGGAAAACTACCGCACCCTCATGATTGGCCACACATTGGCAAAGATTAATGGATCGGTACTAGACAGGGAGATCAGTAGTCACATAGAGACGCAGGGGCAGCAGGCAATGGGGCGGGAAGAATTTTGGAGACAACATTCCACTCTAGATCACACCTTCACTGTGAGGGCTATCATTGAGGAGGGAAAGTCCAGACCCTAGAAAGTCTACACTTGCTTCGTAGACTTTCGAGATGCTTTTGACACTGTCCCGATGATCAGGAGACTACAGAAGATGCTGATCCCAAACACTTTGATTTGGGGTGTGATGAGTCTATATGACTCTATCAGAGGGAGCGCCACAGGGTCTATCAGATTGGGTTGAGAGCACGATAGGGGTGAAGTAGGGCTGCCCTCTCTCACCGGAATCTACATTGATGAAATCACATCTTTCATAGACCGCCTAGGGGTCGAAGGATCACTTCTAGCTGACCTCACGATATAGATATTGCTATACGTTGATGACATAGTCCTCATATCATAGTCAACAGAGGGGTTGCGGAGGCCCTAGAGGTTTTCTACACACAGAGAGACCTTACAGTCAACCTGGTGATGATCTTCAACATCTCACGCGCACTGCTACATCGACAGAGCTTCTCCTACTGTCGTGAGCCAGTGGAGATAGTGCAGTCCTACACATACTTGGGAACATCTTTCACAGGCCCCATCTTCACGATGTCTTAGGTAGCCACGGCACGACTCACACTGGAACAGACCGACTAGAAACACAATGTTTTTGGGCACACTTTCAGGATCCACCGACGAAGGGCTGGCTTTTTGAACTTTAGTGCAGCCAACTGCCATGTATGCAACACCCTTCTAGGGACGCGATCTCCCAAGGACAGAGTGGAGAATTGAGCGGCTAGGTGTAATTATGGGGTCCAGGATGATTAGAAGTAAGCCCTCAGTCCCACATGGAATAGTACAGGCAGAGTTCGCCATGACGCCTCTCCAGTTCTGCTTCACCTCGTATAATTGGTTAATTGGGCTCCATTTATGTCCATTGGGGGTGAACCCCACAATGAAGGCTTTTCTCAGCGTCTCCCCGTTGACTTTTTCTTCTAGGGTGAGAGCCCTATACCATTGGCCTACTTTGCCATCCAAGCTGAGACCAAACATATTAGCCATTTCGAGATCTCCGAGAGACCGGGTCTCCTTCCCCAAGGAATTTGGTCATTAACGTGGAGATGGCTATGGGTCGGCTCCTTGAGGGATTTGTGATCCGTGTGGGAAACACTGGGGTGGGTGGGGGTGGTGTGGCCCCCCTTCCTAGGGCATTCACCAGGATGCGGATTGCCTCATCAATTAGCACTATTTGGGCAGCTGGCAGAGGCGGTGCCATTGTGGGCCTAATGGGACATAGGGGTGGCCTTAAGCCTGGCCCTAGTGGTGGGACCACTTCCTGAGGGGGTATCGGAGGAAGGATTCATCATCAGACCCCAATATCTCGAGGATACAGGAGTCTCACATGCACGGAGGATTGCCATTGGGCAGATGCGGTTTTCATCCCATCAGCTGAGGAATGAGGCAAGGAGAGAAGCAGGTATGCCCAGAGAGCAATGGATCTACATGCTATGCACATTGAGGCCAGTTGAGATGGAGGAGTTGAGATGGAGGAGCACTTTCTTTGTGCTTGCCCAACCTACTATGAGATCCGAGGACGCTACCATTGTCTCTATTTGGAGGGGAGCAACTCTGGCCCATTTCACGACTCATCCATTTCCATGAACAAGTTTGCATTGGGCTCTATCTGATGGAGATGCGACGGCATAGGGAGACACTATTACGACAGATCAAAGAGCAACAGGAGGCGGCTAGGCCACAGGATATAGAGGTTGACCGGGCACAGCGACGTGTCGCAGACTATCATACATTTGAGTCAACTCCAGGACACAGCGGAGTAGAGGAGGAGGAGTTAGCTAATATGAGGGCAGCCTGGACCAGCAGAGAGAGCCGCCATGGTATCGCCAAGGGAGGGACGCAAAGACCACGCGAGATAGAGAGCGCCCAGAGCACACTCTCTTGAGGTCGGACCTATCCCAACTTTCCTCAGGGGGAACCAACAGAGACGAGGAGTCACTCTAGACATAACCCAAAGGGTTCAAATATTAAGAAGGCCACGTCCCCGCCACACCGTGAGACAGCCCGACACACGCAGATCTGAGATATCTTCACAGCTCACCACACACACACCACTGTACCGGGCTTCAGTTTCTGAGTCTCAGCTCCGAGACTGATTTTATTCAGTTTGTATTTAATTGATTGTGAGTTTGTTATGAGCTCAGTAGAGCAGCATAGATTAGATTAGTACTCAGCAAGGGCCCTATAGCACCCTTTGAGGCTTGTATAAGTCATCTTTTTGTGTACTTTGTCCCATACGGCCGCGAGGCCTCCAGCGGACGTTAATACATCTCTCTCTCTCTCTCTCTCTCTCTCTCTCCACGGCCGATGGGAGCGATAGTGGCACTTGTCCGATGCAGGGTCACTACTAGATAGAGCAGGATCGCCTCATCCACAACCTTGGTCAGGAGATATTATAGCTCCGTTAGGAGGTGGGAGGCATAGTGTGCGAAAGCATGAGAGAGAGAGAGAGAGAAGAGATACGCAATAGCAACTATATATAGATTGAGGGATACAATCACAGCCAAAGGGGCTGGTCAAGAAAGAGAGAACACTCCAAGGGAAAACCCAATATGAGCCCAATTGCATGGAGAAAGGTGGAGCCACCAGCCAGCCTGGTCGGCCAGCAGGGCTGGCCATAGGGCCTACCAGCAGGTCAGCCCTGACCCGACCAGCGGGTCGGCTGACCTACCCTAGTTGGGTCGGATTAGGTCAGGTTTGACCGACCAATCAGGTCAGGTAACCTGCCCTGGTTGGGGCCCGATTTGGGCTCCAAACTCAGCCCTACCAGCCTGCATAGCTAGCCTAACCAGGCCTCTACCTATCCTATCCTCTCCGGGCGGGCACACCCACAATAAAGCCATCTCTCACTATGTGATGCCATCCTCTAACAGGATTAGTGTGAAACCATGTGTCCACGGAGTGAGAAATGCCAATTTTAAAGGATACTAAATGTGTTGTTGCGGAACACCACTAATGTTCATATCTACTAAGTCACTTGAATGTAATCACTGGCTTTGCAAAGAGAGAAGCACCCTTAACACTAGTGTTGGCCGATGATATCTTTGCAATCATGATCAAACTTCTGACGATGGTACAGACCCTATCGCTAGGGAGAAGTAATCAAGATGAAATGAAAAAGTAAGTGTGGTAGCCAAAAATAATGAAGCGAGGACTCTCCAATGAAATCCACAAGCAATCTGGAACCATCATACCCTCCCAATCGACATTAATAGAAACTAAAATTTCACTATTTTTGTATAGTTTCTTAGTTTTTGACTGCCTATTTTAGATGGTGAGTATATTGGTGCCTCTCAAGACTACATTGCGCCAAGTAGAATTATAGAAAAAATGTCCTCATATGGTAGAATGCTTCCAACAACCTAAATGGGATCATTTTTATTGAAATAAAAAGAAACACTAAAAATAACATCTGAAAACCATACAGTTAGATACTAAGAACTTTTAGACAAATGATAGACAAATGGTGAGGATAAACACAACAGTTGGATCATACTTAAATTTTCTAATAATTATAGTCGTTTTGAGCTCAAACTACAGAAATATTTGTTTTCGCAATCACAATAGAATACTACTCCTTACTGACAAAGCGGAAACAAATCAACACTGTGTGGGTGTTTTGTGCACTCTGCACATGCAAAAACAAAGACCACAAATACAATCAACGTGGGGCCAAGACTAACGTTAATGTGACTACTCTAAGGCAAGGCTAGACTGACAGCAACCCAAACTTTCCCTCTAGGAAGAAGACAACATTGGATACACCTTATAAGGGTCCCTTCCTGCTGTCTGCAGATCAGCCAAGCTTTATATAGCTGCTCAAGAACAGGATGACCTCCTTTGCAGTTGACTAAATTGGGGCAGAACTCGTTTGCAGTTGTGTCCTGATTTCATGACCCGGCAAGTGCAGCCATTGTGAGGCTGAGTGACCAATGCATGACATTTGACAAAAGGAAGTTTTTGCAGTTCTCTGCTAATGAAAACAAAAAAAATAGTTGATAAGGGCTGAGGTATCTGTGTAAACTGTTTTATCCTATAATCGCATAGCTTGTCAAGTCAGCACAGCATTTCTGCAAACTCCATACTTTACACACAGGGAAGAACGGTGAGACAAAAAGATGCGCAGAATTAGAGACAGGACTCTTCTTTGTAGGAACAATTTTCCCATGACAAAAAACATTCAGAAAACAAAAACCTTGTGGACCATACCATTAACGAAAATTGGAATTGGAAATCTGTGCACTAAGAAATTCTTCAGAGAACTCCCACCTTTAATTCCAGAAAGTGCATGCCACAAAAGCTAACCTACAGATTTCTAAGCCCCAAAACTGTTCAAGAGATCTTCTAATAAACCCCCCAAAAAGAGGTCAATGCATTAATAAGGAGCACCTACCACTCCAGCAACATCCAAGATTGTAAGAGTAGAATCCACATGTTTTCGTGCTGCAATGGAGCAAGCTGGAAACTTTTTATTCAGAGTTCGTTCAAACTCCAATACATGATACTTCAGATATCTGTCAATGGTAGTCACTTTTACCAGTCTTTGAGGATCCAATTTCCCAATTCTCTCAATATATATAGGCCTCCCATATTTATCAACACCATGGTGACCTTGAGGATAGCAATTCTTTACCTCATCAATTTCTTCAAGAGTGAAATTCTGCATTGGATTTCAAAATAGCATAATTAGTTTACGAGATTAACCAGGCTGAAGGCAGAACTAAAGAAAGGAACATGACAGACACCCAGGCAACGATTAAAAGTATATGATAAAAATGCTTACTATCAACACAATGCCTCGGTCATTCAATCAGGCATTCGATGAATGCACACTGCAATCCTCTAAGATGAATTACATTCACAAACAACTGCTTGAACGTACAATTTAGAGATCATCAATTTCCCAGAAATTAGAAGGTTCGTATAAAATTTACATACAGTTCATATCAAGTTTCGAAGGTGAGCATATTGATTGTTAACAGATCGTTAAAACTGCCCCATCACCGCCTCCTGGCTCATTCCCAACACAGTGGCCCGTAATTCTTAGCATCTAATATAAGAAACCCTAAGCCCTAAACTTGCAGGCAAGCCACAGTGATGATCACAAAGCTCTGAAGTGTCACAGAACATTCTCACTACTGAGAAAGGAGAAACAAAAGCTACTGAAATTTGTGAATAGCCAAAAGCATTGCCTTAAAAATGTGTCTTCGAAGTCTCATGGGGTTCTCCAAGTAGGTGGGGAGGCATAGCAGTGGATATCAAGAACGTCATGACAGTTTGCGGCAAGGCTCTTGCAAGGAGTAGGATATTTATGAGGCGATTCCTAAAGGATCTGGCTGCAAGAAGTCCACTTTTGAACCAATTTGTCAGGGAAACTCTACTAGGACAAGGCTAATTAAAGGTATTGCTGGTAGAGGACACTATACTAGTGGCTCCTCACATAGGCCTGCCAATTCAGTGGTGGGAGAAAAAATACAGCCTGATGCTTGGCCTCGATAGGCAGCAAGAAAAACCTTATCACGGTAAATGTTATGCTCTAGTTGAGATAGCATGACCTATGAAGGGTCGGTGGACATTTTGCTTTTGGGAGGACTGACTTTTGTATTATATTTTATCGTGCTTCATGTACATGGTTAAAGGAATTAGTGTCAAGGTCCTTGGTGATGGCACGGACTAGATGGTTCTGAGGTCAAGGGCCTAGGTGCACCAAAAGGTGAAATTGCCAAGGGGCAAATGGAATTAAAAAACATACTCCAAGAGAGAAATAAATGGTGCATTTAAGTAACACCCTAGAATTGTGACATCTGGTATGTAGGACCATCTAGGAATTGTGGGCTCTGGTGAAAGCATGCGGGAGGGAAAATGCACATTATCTTTTGAGCTTGTTTTGCCAAAGAATGGCCCAGTAAGGAAGAAAATTACAGTGGATCATATGGCAAAGTTGTTCATGCAGAACATTTTCAAATATCATGGGATGCCTCAGTCTATCGTAAGTACAAAGATCCACGCATGACGAGTCTCTTTTGGAGAGGGCTTTTTGAAAATATGGGCACTACATTGAGATTTTCATCTTCTTTTCATCCTCAATCAGATGGGCAGTCCGAAGAGGCTAATTTGACTGCTCTTGATTTGCTGAAATGTTTTGTGTCTGAGCATAAGACACAATGAGAGCAATTTCTACCCTTGGTAGAATTTGCTTACAACAATATTGTGCATACTTCCACTGGGAAAGCTCCTTTTGAAATAGTAGAAGGAGGCAAGAAAGTTCCACCTATCTTGCATACAAAGGATAAGGTTTTTGAAGCTGATAGGTACGTTGAAAGCATGGATGTGTCGTGAATTGATATTTAATAAAGGTGATTGGGTTCTTTTGCGCTTTGAAGAGGCAAGGCTGAAAAAGAAAAGGGGCAAAGTAAAATCAGACGAAATCCCACACGATTTGTTACGGACAACAATTTCTCTTTGATTCACTACGAATCTCCTCCGTAAAAGACAGCAAGCACACTTCCCCTTTTGCTCTCCCTCTCTCTACAAAGACAATAGGGCCCAGGACAACATGTCGGGCTGGACCCCCCCGAAGGTATTTTATTACTTGAAGAGAATCTGTTACAAAAGTTCAGCGTAGAGCTGTCTGGTACTCTTTTTTTTAAAACGTGAAAAATCCCCTTTATTACAAGAGCTTCAAGCTCATTTCAAATTGGCAACATGCAACTTGTCTAAAATCTAGACTAAGTCCTATTACATGCCACTAAGGGCCATTCTGGAGTCTTTAAAGCACTTGGTCACACGAACCGCCTCCTAGATGCTTGTCGAGCTCCCGTAACGCTTAGGAAAAATAACTCTTCCTAGTACCTGCAACAATTAATTAAAGCGCACCACCATGGCACCCATTAATTGTTAGCGCTTTGCATGCAAATAACACACTGTGGACTAATTCTAGTCACGGTGGGCGTCCCCACTAAACACATGTGCACACCTAACAAATATAAAAATATATATTTATTCTCTGGTTGACCGGAGTCAACACTCTTGATTATAATTAAGGAGCTTTGACCAAGGGTCGAGGCGCCTTAATTATAGCCAAGTCTCTCCAACCGAAGTTGGCACATCTTGGTTAACCGAGGTTAACCCTCTTGGCGCATGCCAAGTCTTGTTGACCGAAGTCAACACTCTCTGACCGTAGTCAGCTCTGTAGTTCTCTGGTTAACCGCAGTTAACCCTCTTGGTAATAAACCAAGTCTCCTTGACCGAATCAGATTTACTTGACTAGAGTCAAGTATCTTTGACCGTAGTCAATCCTTTGACCATTAAAATAACTCTTTGACCATAATTAACACATATAAAACTCTTTAATTATGATCAAATAAATGGTCAACTGTACTTTGCCTTTGGATATTTACATTGTGGTGACATCCCCTCGGCTTCTATTTAGTTGACCTCAACTGAAAAGCTTCCTTGTAAACATCCAAAAGCTGTGGATGGTCGGATAACATGTCTTCGTCCATCCACTTGGCATCTAATGCCGTATAATTCTTGAATTTTACAAGATACCTGTAAAACTCCTTACCCTGAAAGCCTTTACGTACAGTATGGTACACAATTTGCTCTGGCTGAAGGACTTCCTCCAGCTCATCCACTTCTGGTGGATCGTCTGATACTGGTTCTGTAGGCTCTGATCCCTGGAATTTCTTTAGAAGACTCACATGGAATGCATTGTGAATCCTCCAATGCTCTGGCAATGCTAATCTGTATGCAACCTCATTTATTCTTTCTGTAACCCTGAAAGGGCCATAATATCTGGGAGATAACTTTGCATACACTTTCTGTTTGCCTTTAAACTTGCGGAGCCTAGCTTTTTCAAACCTCAAAAGTACCCAATCCCCTTCCTTGAGATCTAACTGTCTCCTATGCTTATTTGCAGCTCTTTTATGTTTCTCTTGAGACCTTTCAATTGCTGTCCGAACTTGGCTGTAAGCTGTCTAGAGGTCTCTCACAAACTGATCAGCTGCAAATATTTCATCTTTGGTCCTCAATATAGGCGGCAAAATCACCTTGCCATATATGACCTCAAAAGGGGCTTTCCCTGTAGAGCTATGTACTGTATTATTGTAAGCAAACTCTACTAACGGTAGGTACTTTTCCCAGTCTGAACTTTGGTCACCCACGTAGCATTTCAGCATATCCAAAACTGTAGAATTTGCTACTTCACTTTGACCATCTGTCTGGGGATGGAAAGAAGAAGAAAAATTCAGATTCGTCCCCATGTTATCAAATAAAGCTCTCCAGAATAGACTGGTCATTCTGGGATCTCGATCACTAACAATGGACTTAGGCATACCATGATGTTTAAAAATTTGTGCCATGAAAAGCTTAGCCATATGATATGCCTTTATGGTTTTGCGAACCGGAATGAAATGAGCTTGCATGCTGAATCTATCAATGATAGTCCAAATTCCATCATTCCCTGACTTTGATCTTGGCAAATCAAAAATAAAGTCCATTGTAATACTTTCCCATGGTGCCTGAGGCACGGGAAGAGGCATAAGTAGGCCAGGTGCCTTCCGTCTATCATACTTCACTTTCTGACACGTAAGGCATTCAGTAACAAACTAATGTATATCTTTCCGTATCCCTGGCCAAAAGAAATACCTCTCTAGTGCTAGAGTTGTTGCTGTAATTCCTCTATGTCCAGCATAGGGAGGTGCATGGCATTCCTCCAAAATCTTTTTCCTCATCTCCTGGGTGATGCATAGGCAATCATCTTTCATTAGATACCCATCTTTCAGGGAATAGTGACTGGTGGATTGCCCCTCTTGCATTTGCTGTAAAATTTCACCAAAATCTGAATCACGAGCATATTGCTCCCTCATGCCTTCCAGGTCCTGGTGATAAGCAATAGTCACGTTATTGACCTGGGGTCTCCGGGATAAGGCATCTGCCACTCTGTTCCGAATTCCTGGGGTATGGACAATCTGGAAATGATACATTGACAGCATGTTTGCCCATTTCATATGCTTCTCGGAAAGCTTCGTCTGAGTCAAAAAGTATCTCAGACTTTGGTGATCTGTCTTAACAGTAAAATCTGCACCCAAAAGATAGTGCTTCCATGTATGGATGGCATGAATTACAGCCAATAACTCTTTCTCATAGATTCCTAGATATCTTTCTGCATCCCGAAGTCTCCTGCTTTCATAGGCTACTACATGGCCATTCTGATGCAATGCAGCCCCAACACATTCTCCACAAGCGTCGCAATCAACATCAAAAGATTGATAAAGATCCGGGACTACAAGAATAGGCTCTGTAGTCAACTTCTCCTTGAGTGTATTAAATGCTTTCTTCTGTGATATTCCCCATGTGAAGGCTGCATTTTTCTTAGTAAGGTCATGTAATGGAGCTGCGATATCAGCAAAATGTCTGATAAACCTTCTGTAGTAAGAACACAGGCCTAGGAAACTTCGAACTTCATGCACAGTTTTCAGCTCTGGCCATTCCTGAATGGCACGGATCTTCGCTGGATCCATTTGTATCCCATTCTTGGATATTATATGCCCCAGATAGTGGATTTCTTCCAAGAAGAATTCACTTTTCTTGCTGTTTGCGTAGAGCTGATGATTTCTCAGCTCTTGAAACACTATAGCAAGATGTTCTCTGTGCTCTTCTTCTGTCTTAGAAAAGACTAAGATATCATCAAAGAAAGTACCCGTAAAATGCCTGTACTTTCGGAAGATGCGATCCATCATTCTATTGAATGTGGCTGGAGCATTTGTCAACCCAAAAGGCATTACAAGTATTCATACAACCCGAATGTAGTGCGGAATGCTGTCTTGTGCACATCCTGAGGCTGTATCCTCACTTGGTGATAGCCACTCTTTAAGTCTATCCTGCTGAAAACTGAAGCTCCATTTAACTGATCCAGGACATCATCAATGCGCGGAATAGGGAATCTATTCTTGATGGTCATTTTGTTCAGTGCGCGATAATCGACGCACATACGGAATGAACCATCTTTCTTCTGTACTAACAGTACAGGGGAACAAAAAGGAGACGAGCTAGGCTGAATCAACCCTTTAGACAGCAAATCCTGTACCTGAGCCATAATCTCCTCTCTCTGAGTCGCACTGACCCTATAAGGTGGTCTGTTTGGTGACTCACTACCAGGCATTAACTCTATCTGATGATCTTCTGGTCTCTCTGGGGGTAACTCCCCTGGCAAAGCATCAAAAAAGCAATCTTTAAAGTTTACAAGAAATTGAAACTTATCTTTGTCTGCATCATTTATTTCAGCATGCATATCATTCTCTTTTTCTTTTACAAAAACCATGTACGCAGAAATTGCAGACTTTATTGCTTTACCACATGTAACATCAAATACAATGGGGATAGTGTCCCCTTTATTCCTGGCAACTAAACGTTGATTTTTTCCCCTATGCACAAACTCCAGCACTCTTTCAGGAAGAGTCAACTTCACTGCCTTGCGATGAAACCAAGGCATTCCCAAGACTACATCATGATGTTTCAGTGGAGAAATGAAGAAGTCTTCCTGATCCACATAACTCTGAACATGAAGACGGAGCTTCCCTATCAAGGGAGTAACTGGCACAGGATTCCCACAGAACATCTGATCGGCATCCAAAGCCCTGCCCAACTCCTCCGTCTTTATTCCCAGCCTCACGGCTAGATCCTCTGATATGAAATTATCAGTAGCCCCTGGATCAAATAAAATTAGCGCTTGCTGGTCTCTAACTTTGCCCCATGATAGCAGCAATTCTCGTTCTTCTGGTTTTGAAGCATGACCCAGTATGTCAGGAATTCCCCCCGCCATTGGCTTTTGCGGACCTCGTGGCTTCTCTGCCTCTTTTCCCTTCGAAGTTGAAGGCTTTTCTGGGCACTGGGCAGCCACATGCCCCTCTTTGCCGCACCTGAAGCATTTCCCATCTCTACGGAATTCCGCTATCTGTTCAGGGGTGAATAGAGATTTGCCCTTATAAGTCTTTGAAAACTGAGTACCCCTCAACTTCTGAGGCTGAAACCCTTTCTTTTCAGCCTTGGGGTACTCTTTCTTTTCTGATTTTGAAAAATCAGTTTTCTTTTTATCAGCACGTCCTGCATGCAAGGATGGCACCGTAGATGGATCTTGTAACGGCACAAGACTAGCTACTGAAGCTGAATGCATAAGGTCTTGAATGTTCTTTGCCCCCAAAGCATTCACTACTGCCTGAATTTTTGGAGTGAGACCTGCTCTGTACTTTCTCATTTGGGTCCCTTTGGAGATCTTTTTGAAAGGTGCAACCTGTAAATAAGCATCCCAAAACTTTTGGTTGTACACATCCACTGTATCTCCTGCATCCATATGCAAGCTGTCCCAATCTTAAAGAACATGGTCTCTGAACTGTTTAGGCATAAACTGCTCGTAGAAGGCTTTCTTGAAGTCCTTCCACTTCCTTGGGGCTGACCCATCTGTAGTCTGTGCACTCCACCATGCACTAGCTGTTGCTGTCAAGTGCAAACTGACCATTCTTAACTTGGAGGATTCTGAAAATTTTTCTGTACCGAATGCAGCATCAAACTGCCTCATGAACTGCAATGCTTTGTCTGTATGACCATACTGTCCATTGTAGGTCATAAACTTGACAGATTTTCCTCCCTCTTTAAATTCCTTGGTCTCTTTGGAAGACTTTCTCTTCCTAGACTTCTTGTGTTTCCTTCTTTTCCTGGATGGTTTATCTGATAAGGAAGAAGAAGACACAGAAGTCGAACTCGAGGTAGACGGTGATGGACTAGGAGATCGGTGATGATGCCTCGATCTCTTTTTGCTATGGGACCGTCCCCTATGAGATCTCTCTTTCTCAGGCTGTACACGAGAGTGTGCCTCTAGCATTGGCACGTCATATACTACATTAGGCATAGCTTCTGCTTGAAACAAATGCTGAGCCCTTGGATCCTTTTGAGATTTTCCATCTCTTGTATACGAGTGCGTACCATCTGTTCAAATTCTTGTTGAGTTTGCGGCACACTTCTCTGTCTTGGATGTACATCCCTATCTTGTGAATCCCACTGGATAGGTGATTGATCCATCTGTTTTCCCCTTTTTCACTGCTCAAAGGCATGCATTTCTTTACTTATGCAAATCTCGGATTCTCTGCTTTTCTACTGCTTTTCTGACAGTAGAAGTCTGACAGGCAGGTGAAATCTGCTAGCAGAAATAGTCTCTGCAGCTGTCCTTTTATTTTTCTTTTTTTTTTTTTAAAGAACAGCAACCAGATGGAGTAACTGGCTAGTTACTCTAACCAGACTGACTGGTTCTAGTCTGGTTAGTCTGCAACTAGACTAACTGGACTAGTCACAGTCTGGTTACAGTGACCAAACTAGTCTGGTTGGGTGAAGTTAGCTAGACCTCTGACAAGGGTTAACTAACCAGAGTTAAACTTAACCACTGGTTAGCCACATCAGCCTGCCACGTGTCTTGCCACGTCATCTGCTGAGCTGGCTGCCACATGTACTGCCACGTCAGCACCTGCACATGCATGCCACTAGGCTGCCACGTCACCTCGCACGTGTGGTTGCCACGTCAGCTGGACCTGCTGGCTGCCACGTCATCTGTCTGTTAGGCCTGCCACGTCAGCGCCACGTGTCCTGCGCCGTCAACGTAACATGAGATTTCTTCTCTCTACGCAGGAATTTCCGTCACAATCAGCATACTCTTGCTCAAGGCTATTCACAGGAATCTTTACGCCTCTTTCTATGCTCTTCTGAGTCAAAACAGCTGCGCCTTAGTCTTTGAGGACAAGCTCCAAATCCTTGGGTAATTTGAGCGTTACGGAATTCTCTTTGGGCATAAAGAGCTTCTTTGACGTTCACACGGCTGCTGGTCTCTTTCGTGAGGCTTCACACTCCTGCCTATCACAGGCCGTAGCACACAACAGCCCACCTATCTTTTATTACCTCCGAATCCCCAATTACAAGCGGGTATAACAGGAGCGATGCAATTCTGGGCAATTCTGGAATTCTGCCTCAATTCTGATTTCCGCTGGTCTCTTTGTTCTTCTTCCCCCAAACTAACAAACAAATGATAGAAGCGGCATAATTTCTTTAGGTGATACTGATTCCGCCTTCAATTCAATTCTGCCAACGAATAACTCCACAGCTGCATCTATGTCCCCCATCTTGTTGACGTTGTACCAGCGGCTGCAAATCTTTGCTTATCCCAGCTTTGAACAGGCCGCCATCTTGTTCCTTCCTTTTGAGCAAATTCCCAAGCACCACAGGCATGTGCATCAGTAATTTTCCCTTTGGCTGCAGGCATCTTCTCAGACCGTCATAGCTTCAGAAAGCTACGAAGCTGCGCTCTGATACCAATAAAATCAGACGAAATCCCACACGCTTTGTTACGGACAACAATTTCTCTTTGATTCACTACGAATCTCCTCCGTAAAAGACAGCAAGCACACTTCCCCTTTCGCTCTCCCTCTCTCCCTCTCTCTACAAAGACAATAGGGCCCAGGACAACATGTCGGGCTGGACCCCCCCGAAGGTATTTTATTACTTGAAGAGAATCTGTTACAAAAGTTCAGCGTAGAGCTGTCTGGTACTCTTTTTTTTTAAACGTGAAAAATCCCCTTTATTACAAGAGCTTCAAGCTCATTTCAAATTGGCAACATGCAACTTGTCTAAAATCTAGACTAAGTCCTATTACATGCCACTAAGGGCCATTCTGGAGTCTTCAAAGCACTTGGTCACACGAACCGCCTCCTAGATGCTTGTCAGGCTCCCGTAACGCTTAGGAAAAATAACTCTTCCTAGTACCTGCAACAATTAATTAAAGCGCACCACCATGGCACCCATTAATTGTTAGCGCTTTGCATGCAAATAACACACTGTGGACTAATTCTAGTCACGGTGGGCGTCCCCACTGAACACATGTGCACACCTAACAAATATAAAAATATATATTTATTCTCTGGTTGACCGGAGTCAACACTCTTGATTATAATTAAGGAGCTTTGACCAAGGGTCGAGGCGCCTTAATTATAGCCAAGTCTCTCCAATCGAAGTTGGCACATCTTGGTTAACCAGGGTTAACCCTCTTGGCGCATGCCAAGTCTTGTTGACCGAAGTCAACACTCTCTGACCGTAGTCAGCTCTGTAGTTCTCTGGTTAACCGCAGTTAACCCTCTTGGTAATAAACCAAGTCTCCTTGACCGAAGTCAGGTTTACTTGACTAGAGTCAAGTATCTTTGACCGTAGTCAATCCTTTGACCATTAAAATAACTCTTTGACCATAATTACCACATATAAAACTCTTTAATTATGATCAAATAAATGGTCAACTGTACTTTGACTTAGGATATTTACATTGTGGTGACACAAAGACCGGTTGTTTCCCAAACTCAGCATGAGATATGATGGGCCTTTTCAGGTTTCAAAGAAGCTAAGTAATGTAGCTTACAAGTTGAAGCTACCGGATCAATTGAGGATTCACAATACTTTCCATGTGAGTCTCTTTAAACCTTTCAAGGGTGATGTGCCAGAGGATATGCCTGATGAGATGCAACTAGAGGTTGAGGAATTGGATGAGATCCTAGTTCCAGAGCAGATTTTGGCACATAAGGAAAGAAAGATTAGAGGTAGAGTTTCCCGCCGCTACTTGGTAAAATTCAGAAATTATTCTCCATTACATGCAAAGTGGTTGGAAAAGGGTGATCTGGCAGATACACCTCAGTTATTACAGCTCTATCTAGATGCTTTTCAGCTTGAGCCGACTTTGGTTGTGGCTCCTTCAGGCTCAGCTGTGAGCATAGATCTGGAGCATTGCCTAATGCTCAAGAGAGGGGTAGTACCTCTGTCTCTGTTACAAACAGGCTCAAATATCTAGAGGTTGCTTGGTGACATTGTTTGTTTAACCCAAGGTACTACTTGCTGACAGTATATCTGCCTTGGGACTTCTATGATCAGTGTACTAGTCACTATGAGTGGGATTTTGCAGTTTATATGGATTGCTATCCTAGTATCTGAACAATCACATATGCTGTTTTCCATGGTATTACATGCTTTCATGATGGTATATTCACTTGTATTTCAGTTACTGCATATCCTTGTAACATCCAGATGCAATTGAGGTCGCTTGCCATGTTTCAAGAGAGGGGTATGTCACGAGGGCCTGAGTTTTGATACTCGCTTGTGGCCGAAATCAAGTGGCGAGGTCACGGGATGAGAGTGTGCAAGTTTCCCACTAGAAAATTGTGCCTTGGGGGCAGATGCAAGGTCTAGGGCCAAGAGGGGCCCAAAGAGCCTTAGAATAAGAGTTGGTCATACTTAAAAAAGGCCCCATTGGAGGGGGGCCTAGGGGCAAATGAAGGCCCTTAGGGGCAACCCAAGGCATGGGCTGCCACGTGGCAAGCCCATGCAGCCCCCTAGGAATAGAAAAATGGCACGGGGCAAAATCACATGAAGGGTTGCGCCGTCAACAAGAGGAGGCTGGCTAGTAGATGGTTGTGAGAGACCGTATGTCGTATACAAGGTAGTGGAAGAAGGCTTCATGGCTGCACGGGCACCAATAGCTGTTGCTATTGTGGTTTAGCCTTGGCTGTTGAGCCGTACGATAGTACGAACTGTTCCACACACACAGTACGGGCGTTGCACCAAGCCTATACGACCTGACTACGCTGGACTTGTACGGATGGCGGACTCTATTCATTAATGAGCTGTACGGCCAGGTACGACAGTACAAGCAGGTGCCTTTGTACGGAGATCCACGTGCTGCTGGTGCAACCATGTACGGTCTGTGGTACAGAGCATTTGCAGCCTCGAGTACAGATTGCTCAAGGGTGATAGGGTGGCCGTTGCCTCGGGCTATGTACTCATGGTTGGGCAGCAATAAATGCCAACTACCCGGGAGTGAGCAAAGCAATGACCAGCATAGTATATGCCTGGTAAGAGGAATGCACACAGAGGTTATGCTTGGGGGTCATGTTGGCCAATGAGCATTGAGCTGGTTTTTGAAGAGACTTGCTTGGCAAGGTGATCACAAGGTATGCTTGAAGATATTGTTTGTGCTTATGAGCACCAGGGGCAGCTCAGTTATGCTTTCACCCATTGTTTGGGTATCCCAGTGGATCAATGAACACTTGTGATTGATTGGGGAGCGTGTGGCCTTGCTTGGGCTGTAAATAAGGGCTCCTACGTTAAATGCAGGTGTTTGCACTTAGTATGGATGCCTATGGTCACATGGGTGTGATAGCAGAGCCCCGCAGGGCTAATGTGTTGTGATACTAATGCCTACTAAGTGAGGGAAGAGCATTGAATGCGAGTGGGTTGGTACTCACTATGTGATCTCCTTGTGGCACTCTTCAATTAATAAAGAAATACCAAAAGGGGCGCCAAGGCTTTAGGGCCAGTCTATGTCTTTGTATTTTGAGCAGGAGCGCTCTAGCTCCCCCTATCTGTCTATGGAGTGTTTGCTGAATATTCTATTGTGAAGGCTTTTGTTTGGTTAGTGTTTTTACCACCCTTGAGGCTGGTTTCACATATACAAGGCAATCGTCAGCCAAGGATAAACTTTTTCTTCATGCTATGGGATATAGATCCAAAGTGTTCAATGGTCAATCATGCAAGATCTTATGTTTTCCTTCAATGATCCTCAGCGGAAGTGCTAAGAAACCAAAGTATGCCGGCTTGTCATTGGACGAGTGGTTTCAGAGATGTTGCTGAACATCTAAAGCTAAGTATTTTCTTTCATGTTTATTAAGATTGAGATCTAATCCTTGTACTACAATAAAAGGAAAAGAAGTGTGTTATTTCTCTTTGTCTATTTCAAGAAAGCAAAGACAGTACACACACTTGGTTTGATTAGATATGCACACCTTTGTAAGACTAGAATATGTCCAATCATACAAATTTAGACTTTTTGTTGTTCTAAGGACCAAAAATCTACACAGAACATAAAAGAGAAAACGAAAGAGAAGAAAAAATAGAGGTAAACAAAAACTTTAATGAAAAACAAAAGGAAGACATACTTAGCAAGCAAAGCAACACTTATGTCGTCATCAGTGCCCAAGCATAAGCAGCCATACTAGATTTCTAAAGACCCACTGAGTCTCTTGGGAAAACCCAGTGCTTACTAAAATACGTCCAAATAAATTTATTATTTTTATTTTATTTTATTTATTTATTTTGAGAGAGAGAGAGAGAGAGAAAACAAGAAATAAAGAAGAAAGGAAGAAGGTTACTAAGCAAAAATAAAAAAGCAAGTCAAGGAACAAAATCTTCCAAAAAACAGGAATAATCTCTCTCTCTCTCTCTCTCTCTCTCTCTCTCTCTCTCTCTCTCATATTTAAAACATGAAAAGCTAAATGGACCCTTTACACTTATGTACCGCTTCCTACAAAGAGGCAAAACTACATTCCTAACTTAGAAAGCACCAGCATACTCAATCGAACCTAAAGTGGGTCCATTTAGTGGGGTTAGGATAATTAGTATTTGGGGTGTTTGCAAGACAGAGGGGTCTAAAGGGCTAAGGAGGTACTATATAAGTACCATCCTCTCATGTACAAGGGGACCTTTGATGTAATATCTAATCATATCCTTCCTCCTACGCACTGCCTACACTCTCTCTCTTCCAATGTCTCTCTATCTCTCTTCCCCTCACCCTCTTCTCTTTCTCTTCCTCTCCCTCTACCCCTCCCTCTCTCTCTCTCCTCCTTCATGACACAGTTTTACAGTTCATCTGTCAAATATATGTCCTTTTGGAAAGTTTGAGAACCCTCCACACTTATATGTAACCAGCACAGTAAGTGCTTGGTAGGAAGAAGACCTTGAGAATTGGGAGCACTTGTGCAGTGAATGGAATCTATTTCAAAATAGTTATTTCCAAAGCAATCCCAAGAAGAGGTTCACACTACTTGGAAACAGTAACAGTATATCTGCAAATCACTCCATGAGAGAAGACTCAAGGGGTTTCTCAAGAAAAGAAGACAAAGAAAAGCTCCGAGAAATATATAAGGCTAAGTATCTCTTTTATGTTGATAAAGTTTGCCTTATGAAGATCTAATCCTTTTATGGCAATGCAAGGAGAATAGTGGATTGTTTTCTTGAATTTGTTTCAAGGAAACACTACTCATAAATGAGAAGTCTTTAGAGCCTGATGCACTACAATGATCATTGGCCAAAAGTTTCTTTCTCTTATTTGGGAATTAAAGGTGGGTTGTAGCCAAAGAAGTCGAGGGGAATACGGAGCCCTTGGAAGAAGCAGACCGTCTTATTACGGAACTATTGAGGTTATCTGCAAGGAAGATGATAAGCAAAGTATGGAAAAACTGATGGATTTCTATTATTAGAGCCTTACGACAGTTTTGGAACACTTTCCTTCCACACCAGCATAAATGGCAAGAGTCAGGGCTTGTGAAAGGCAAAGCTATCAACTCCACAAGAAACAAGGGTATGGATTTGCCAAGGGGAAAAAAAAAGTCTGAATTTGCAAAGAAAAGAAGGGCGTATGGCTGTCCAGTGCTCTTAAAGGGCAGGAAACGCCAAGAGAAAGAAGGGCCTATGGCTGCCCAGTGCTCTTAAAGAGCAAGAAATGCCAAAGAAAAACAAGAATCTCGTACGGAAAGCAAGTGTTTTAGATGCAGAAAGAGGGGCGTGTGGCTGCCTAGTGCCCTGGAAGACCAATCGGCCAAAAGGAGCAGAGAATGCCACAAGATCGAAGTCAACAATCAGAAGTTACCAGATTCCAAGAGCCACCTAAGGTGGAAGAGATGGAGGAGATCCTCCAACAAGAACAGACTGCGTATCGCACAGAGAAGAAAAGCACCCAAAGGCAAGTTTATTTGCAGGTAACTTGCCAAGTACCATAACTATTAGACAATTGATGCTAAGAGAGGAGGTATCCTCAAGTTTTACAGCTGTATCAAGAAGCTTTTTAGTTGAGGACAACTGATTAGAAGCGGAGGGGATGTCACCAATTGGTATTTCTCCCAAGAAATAAAGAGAAGTCTTTATCAGATTGACTACGGTCAAAGAAAGTTGACTTTGGTTAACTAGAATAAGTTTAATTGTTTTTGATTTTGCTTTGCATTGGTTAAAGAGGACGCCCACAAGGGACTAGGATTAGTCAAAGAATGAGAAATGCATGCATTTCACTAACCTTTGATGGGTTAAAGTATTGGTGTTTTGTAGGACTTGAAAAAGTGCAAAAGAGCACGCAAATGATGGAGCAAGTGCTAAACGGCAAGTCCCACAAGGCCAAAAAACACCAAGGAGATGGAGCCATTAAAGAAGGCCCCACGGGATTCTAGAAAAGGCTTAAAAAGTGGCCCCACGGTGGGCAAAAAGCAAGAAAGTCTATTTTTGTAAAAAGTAGCTATTAAAGGCGGGCCTAGCTTTTTGCTAGCCCAAGTCTATAAAAGAAGGGCCTCACAGCTCCTAGATCATTGAAGAGTTGTACTCAGCCTAATGCTCTTTTATGAACCAGTTGTACAAAGTTTATTCTATTGCAATAAAGACCTTCAGGGGGGTCCAGCCCTTATTTCTAGGCCCTAGTGTGTGTGTTATTTGTTCTTTCTCCCCCTCTCTCAGTTTGTTTTGCTTCCAAGAAGAAATCTGCTGCAGCTCCCCGTCAGATGAAGCTATCAGATGCTTTTATCCCTGATATATATGAAATTCAAAATCTATTATCTGCTGCAAATCGAAGATCCACGCTGCGTTTCTACCAGGAGTGAATCCATTTTAGGGTTTTCAAGGCAGATTACGGATTACCAGTTGAGGATTTATGGTCCGGTTTCAATGGATATTGGACAGATTCAAAAAGATCCAACTCCATTATTGATCGCTAATCAAAGCTCTACTTATTGTCCAAGGATCCTGTATTTCATGCTCGAACAAAGCACATTGAGGTGCAACGTCACTTTATACATGAAAGGAATGAAATTGAGCTTATCTAATTGTAGGCCTCCCATGTTTTTTTTAGGTCTCTGCTTTATTTCTGTTTCTCTACTCTTGCACCCCTAAGAAACCCTTCAGTTTCAAGCTATCACTAGTAACTGTTCCAACAATTTGTATTTCTGCATCACTGCCTTTTGCAGGACTCCTACTTGACAGCATCAGATTTCGCTCTTGCAAAGGGGATATGAGTCCCAGGTAAGACAGCTCACGCTTGATTCAGAGGGTTGCTGCGTTTTCGATACTTTTTCCAAAAGGGGTGGGAGTGCTGTTAGCCCAAAATGCAAATTTTGTCTGCGCTTGCACTTTTGAGTATTCCATTCTATGCTATTCCATTCTATGCTATTCCATTCTATGCTATTTACTGCAATAAAAATATCATACAAGAGGGTGCAAAAAAATTATGCATAATAAGCATATCTCAAATGGGAATGAAAACCAAGATGACTAGGGAGCCCATTGACAGAAATAGGAATGTGCAAGCAGGACTTGTCTTAAGTTCTTATGCAAAATCAACATGGCAGCAATTCATGCTGCCACATGTCAGAGCAAAAGAGGGATATTCCCCCATTCCCATCTTCCTTCAACCTTAAAGAACGCATTTCCAAGCTAGGCAGCACACATTTTCAAGTTGCACAATATACAAGTTATGAAAATATATTAGATTCTACACCAGAAATTGAAGTTAAAAAATACAAATTCCCAAAAAAGGTTTGGGAGTGTTTCCTGGACCCAATAACTAAGTTATTTGAAGCTCAAAAGTTGAATATTAATGGCTGAGAGTCCCTACAGAGCTGTGACATCTATTGCAGCTGAGGGATAGATAGGAGCAACTTGCCAGAAATTAGGACGCCACTTTGTACAAGTTATACTTTGAAAAATACCACGGGGAAAAATGGCCCTTCCTGAGGATGAGATAGATTTGATGCTAGAGAAAGTAGAACAAGGATATCTAAAGAAGGATGCCTTACGTACAAAACAATGTTTACAGCCAAAGTAAGGGTTGGATCTTAAGAATTTGAGATATGACAGGACATACATATGGATGAGATCAAAAGAGAGGACAAGCTTTGCAAGATGTGCTGGAAAATGAAGAGCAATTTTGAAATATGATCGCTAAGAAGACGGATAGCCTTCACTTGCTCTTGGAACAGCCTCCTTAGATATATACAGAAAGATGTATTATTTACATTTCTGCTTCTGGTCAGATGTTTCAGCGTGTAGATCATGGGTCTCCAAAAGTAATCTCTCTCTCTCTCTCTCTCTCTCTCTCTCTCTCTCTCTTATGGAGATGCTATATGCACTCCCATCTAGAGCCCTTATGTAATGGTTAACTTTTTTGGTCCCATAGATCAATTTTGTCTCTGGCCCCTGGCTTCTCAATTTTGTCTCTGGCCCCTGGCTTCTGCAATCGCTCATCAATCAGCATCATCTCTGGGTCTATGCAACTGATGAAAGACTCTGAATATTGTTGTCTAGAATTTGTCAAGATCCTGCTAACTTACCTCCTTGATTAGATCAGTACCATATTCCTGTCGCCATCGCAGCATGCTATTCCACATCTCCTTAGCCTTCTCGATGTCAAACTTACGAGCTCGTAGGAACCTGTAATATTGACATCCCCAAACAAGAAGTAAAACCACCAAATAAACCAGGAATTTGTCTAGTGACTGATAACTCCATATTATTGCCGCATTTGGCTGATAAATTTACCCACAAATTTTTGTTTCCTAAGACCTCATACACTAAGGTCACACTTGACAAATCCATCCCTAGGTTTCCATAAGAAGTCCTACACCATTACCGTAGGAGTTTGTGATAATCGTCGTGGTTTTCTGGAAGGTGATCCTCAGCAAGAAGCGCTTGCCGAAATACCTCAACAGCCGTCTGTTCCTCGGCATATCGGACATCCTCAATTAGTCGTAAGGATGTTCTCTGACTTTGGCTCCTACTAGCACTCTTCTTTGACAAAGATGACCGTAATTTTGCCATAAATCCACTAGGTGCTTTGCTGTTGCTCTTTTTACTCCGGAAGTCCGCTTCCTTCTCAACCGTATTGGATTTTGTGCCCACGCTTTCATCCTGTTCCAGCGGTTTGGACAAGCAATCCCGTAGGGAAACGTATTCCTTAACTCCATTTTGTGTTCCTCCCTCCCTTGCCAAATTCGATTTGAATTCAGTTCCATCCATTTCTGCTCTGAGAATTACATCTTCCACCTTACAATCCAGCAATGGAAAGATCTTATTTATACAACTCAAAAGAATGGCAAAGGCAAGGATCTAATATATGAAGCAACGATCAAGCCTAGACCAACGAAGCGTTAATAAATCAGAAAAAGACTGGCACTAGAGGATCTTGTCCTGTGGCTATTGAACGCTCGCTGAAGATAATACAACGGAAAAAAGAAAACCAAAGCAATGATCAGAGTTAATAAAATCAGGGAGACTAGGGTAAGATGCGCGTTTCGCAAATCAAGACAAGAAATGGAAGGGACTGATTCACAGAGCGATTAATTCGCTGACGGAAAGAATTCGTGATCTTTGGCTAGATTGTGGTCGAGTTAAACGCAGATCAGACTTACAAGAAACGGCGAAGATAAAATATTTGCCGCATTCTCATGTCGAGTAACTGCAACACAATGCGCACCACGTTTCCTTGGTTTCCTGTGCTAGTCTTTGACAAGGCAGACGTTCCACGCGGATAACAGCAGGCCACAAAATTTGCACGGTGCAACCTGCATTAGAATTCAAATACGGACTTGGAAAGATGGGTAAGGAATCTGGTAGCTGAGTGTGTATGATATGTTGGACGTAACAGAAAGTAAAATAGTGCGCAGGCTTCCCTCAATCATGAATGGCCAGCTCCTTGACACGTGCAATCATCAAACGCTCAATTGAAATTGGGCCTCGGCCACATGGCAGCCTTGTGTCCCCCGTCAAACAATCAAACAAGGTTTTCAAAGGTAGGCCTTGGCCAAGGTTGTGGTTTTGAGATGGGAAAAATTAAATCATCTTTAACTTATTAACCACGGATGGCAGGAGGAGAAGAGCCTGTCACAGGAGTCACAAAGAGGGAGCTCTTGGATAGAGGCTTGGAGAGGGGAGGACGTGGAAAGACAAGAGGCAGGCTTTGAGTGGGGAGGAGGTGGAAAGAAGAGGCAAGCTTAGGGGGGAGGAGGAGACAAAAGGTCAATGGAATGGAGGAGATCGAAGTTCAACTTTGGGAGGAAGGAGGAGATGGAAGGTTAATGGAATGAAAGGAGGAGATGGAAGGTAGAGCCATGGGTTAAGATAGCCAAAATTTCAAAAGCCAATCCAAGTATGCAAGGTAGGGAAGATCCAACTTTAGATGGGGAGTGGTTGAGGATGGCCATGCATCTTTGCCCATGCAAAGCACGGTTGAGTACTCATTGTTATTATTTATGCTATGTTAGGTGTTCATTTGTGGTTGGTGCACTTGTAGAGTATTGATGATTTGGGGTCCCCTTGTATGACTTTTGGGCCATTCTCATTTACTCCTCTTTGCACTCCTTCCTTTTCACCCTGGGGCCTCCAATTTTATGCTCTCTCTAGGCATTTCACTTACTCACAAGCAGGCCTAATGAATGATAAATGTATCATTCACCTTGTTTAAAGAGGCTTATGTTGTGCTGGAATTGTTTCTCTAGAGTGCAGCACCTAATAGACCTCCTCTCAAGGATAGAATGCGAGGAACCTAACAATGAGGGTCAGAATCCTCCTCTTTCATATTAGATGACAGCTCTTGAAAATATGCAAATAGACCCCATAGAAGTTTGTTCTTGGACATTACGCACATAACGCATGGCATACGTTAAGGTCCAAGGGTGGCTGAAAACAATCCTTGGCCGTACGATCAAATCAAATTCCGTTGCAGAAATCTAATCCGCACGTTGGATGAGTCACAATCAATTTGGAAGATGCTCGCACGTCGCCATCAACTCATAATGGCAAGCTATCGTGTGGAAGATCAACGAGCCACCGCTTTCTTCTCGTGTCGTTTTCAGCCCCCTAGACCTCAACTTTCAGGAAATGCCTCCCGTGGGCATTTCCCTCATGTCATCACACCACATTTGAACAGTCTCTTACGTGCCTACATGAGGAGTGAAATTTAGGAATAGAGATTGAGCAAAAGAGAAAAAAGGTATGGGAAGTGTACTTCAACAAGATGAATTACATTCAACAGCAAGCATGCCCTTGGGAGGTAAGATAGCTCATGTAAAAGAATACATCATGGAAATAAGAAAGAACCATTTTGTGGCCGTCAAGTCGGCTCCAAGGTGGTGAACACAACAGAAGCCAATGAATTATCCCCATTACGTTCAATCAAAGCTTGCAATTCTCTAAGGATTCTACTCCACAGCTACGCACTAATTGTTACAGCCTTGAACAATCGCCTTGCTCTCCCTCCTTGGTCGGCCCATTGTGGCCTACCTAGTTATATGCTATATATAAAGCCTTCATCGAATGCATTTGGAACCCCACAAGCTTCTTCAACTTACTGTCGTACTCCTCGGTCTTCTCTCACCTCTTACAAACTTGCATACCAACTTTCGAGCAAGGTTCTCTCTCCTCGTCACGCATTGTTTTGGCAAAATGCTTCCTCAGCATCATACACATTTTTTATCCACCTTTTCACTCACCTGTTGCTCCTTCATCTTGACATTGTATGGGTTGCTCGGTTTCCTGCAGCTTGCTCCACAAATAAACTGAATCGCTAACAAGGTTTGGTTGATCCCTTCGGTCCACATTTGATGCATTTTTTATTCCTTTCAACATAGACTAGAATACTATCGAATGTTACCAAAAACTGTGTAATATTCATGGCATGCGCATCTCAAGGTCAAGAGTTTTTACGTATCTTAAGGAAAGACCCAAAACTAGAGTTTGTGGCTTATGCAGGTGGCCAAGAAGGGGGAGCATACTTCACGGACAAATAAGAGTTTTACTTCTCCAGCACCAGGAAATCCAAGCCCGTGCATTTCCCTCGTGTCATCACACCACAGTTGAACTAGCTTTCGATTATGGAAAGGAAACCATTATGCTATTTGAATGCAATCCTAGCACCTGTTGGCTAATGTCCAGAAGCCTACTTGACCAAAACTCAAGTCTCTTACATGCCTACATGAGGAGCGAAATTGGGAATAGAGATTGAGCAAAAGAGAAAAAAGGTAGGGGAAGTGTACTTCAATAAGATGAATTACATTCAACAGCAGGCATGCTCTTGGGAGGTAAGATAGCTCATGTAAAAGAATACATCATGGAAATAAGAAAGAACCCCATCAAGTCGGCTCCAAGGTGGTGAACATAGTAGAAGCCAATGAATCATCCCCATTACGTTCAATCAAAGCTTGCAATTCTCTAAGGATTCTACTCCACAACTACACACTGATTGTTATAGCCTTGAAAAATCGCCTTGCTCTCCCTCCTTGGTCGGCCCATTGTGGCCTACCTAGCTACTATAAGCTATATATAAAGCCTTCATCAAATGCATTTGGAACCCCACAAGCTTCTCAGTCTTCTGTCACCTCTTACAAACATACCAACTTTCGAGCAGGTTCTCTCTCCTCATCATGCATTGTTTTGGTGAAATGCTTCCTCAGCATCATACACATTTTTCTCCATCTTTTCTCTCACCTGCTGCTCCTTCATCTGGACATTGTATGGGTTGCTCGGTTTCCTGCAGCTTGCTCCACAAATAAACTAAATCACTAAGAATGCCTATAGCTTCCATCATTGAGAAGATTTTGTTGATCCCTTCAGTCCACATTTGATGCATTTTTTATTCATTTCACCATAGACTATAATACCGTCGAATGTTACCAAATGCTCCATAATATTCATGGCTTGTGCATCTCGAGGTCGAGACTTTTTACATATCTTAGGGAAAGACCCAAAGCTAGAGCTCGTGGCTTATGCAGATGGCCAAGAAGGGGGAGCATTCTTCCTGGACAAATAAGAGTTTTACTTCTCCAGCACCAAGAAATCTGAGCCCCAGCCAAACATAAAGATAACTCTCCTAGAGCATGACCAAGACGGTGCTGAGAGATGATTTCATGCCTTGAGTAGATCAAATGAACAGGCTCGTGCATGCACAGTAGAGATCTCATGGTTTTCATATTATTGCAATACTTTGCAGCTAGTGAAATGTCAATGGAAACAAATGAAGTCTCCACTATTTTCAATACGAGGCCCATGTCCAATGGCATGGTTTTGGACCCAAATGGTGAGCTGCTCGTATGCCCACAAGGTGTGGATGTGCAGAGAGGCCATCAAGGAAGCCACTCTTCCAGCTACATGGACACTTGCTACAAGCAAACCAAGGAAGCAACTCCTCCACTACATGAAAATTGTTGAAAATATGCGAGACAAGATTCGACCGAGCGAGTGTTAGAGGGCAAATGGGAGAGCAAGCGGGAGACAGTAGCTAGAGAGTGTAGAATGAAATATTGTGTGGTGTGAGGAGATGAGGCACCAGAACTGCAACCCCAATAAATCTATGAGCTGTATGGATTGTGTGGTGCAAGGAGACGAGGCACCGGCGGACAAACCAAAGCAATGGCAGAACTTATTGATGGCGCCAACTTAAAGTTCAATGCAAAAGATTAAAATAGAGGGCGGGTTAAAATAGACGGTGGCGCAAACATCCAAAATTGGCATGAATGGCATAGCTACCCTATTAAATAGCCTTCACTAACACAACATCTGGACCAATACCCAATTTTGTATCTATATAAACACAAAATAATTCCCAATAATTATTTTACCTTTTGAAGGAGGATGACCATCACTATACCCTTCCCAATAAGTCATGCCACAAAAGAGAAAAAAGTCCATTTACCCATGGAAAGGTGTGTTCCAAGCTGTAGACGTGTTGGCGAAGAATGCTCAATGATGACCTGGTAGGAAAGGCCACAGTTCTAGAATCTGCTACTAATGGGTCTCGCTCAAAGTACAACATATGAAGCACAACTTATCACACAGTGTACAAGTACATAGTGTGGTATGAGTATTCTCTTGCTTTCCTCTTCATACTACACACTATACCCATTCCCCACCACTTATCATACTACACACTATACCCATTCTCATAGCGTGGTATGAGTATTCTCTTGCTTTCCTCTTCGTATTACACACTATATGCATTCCCCACCACTTATCATCCCCTTCACACATTTGCCCCATACTTTGCCATTCATACTTCCACTTGCCTCACAGCACCATTCTTCCTCTTCTATCATTACATTGACCTCCTTGTAGCCCTTTCCATCTCTTCCCACCTCCTCCTTGTGACTTATTTCTCCTTAAAATTATCTTCCTTACACTCCTCTACAATTAACTCTCCCTTTTGTCCCTTCCTCCCCCATATCTTCCTCCTTTCCTCTGTGTAATCTCTAGCCTCATCCTCCCGGCCCTCTTTCTCCAGTCAAAAGCCTTGGTAGACAGAAGATAAATCTCTTAGATTCATGCTGAATGAGAATTTGTCCAATCCAAAGCTATGTTATGGAATCATACTTGTCAATCCCTAGGCCATCGATGGCTTGGAAAGAGAGGGGAAGTTTGGCATAGCCCCTCATAAAATTGGCTCACAAAGTTTGTATACTTTCCAAACTTCTGAGGGGAAGAGTCATCTCCCTCCCTTTTGCTATTCCTTGCTGTACTCCTCACTTTGAAGCTCTACCCTTTTGACACTTCCTCCCTTACTCCTTCCCTCCTCCTTTTCATGCCTCACCTTGCTTCTACACCTTGCCTTTTTGCTTCTCCCTCTTTCTCACACCCTTACCTCTTCCTCCCTTGCTCCGTCTTATGTCTACCTTGCTCCTTCATATGCCTATCTTTCTACCCTCTTCCTCCCACCTCCTTCTTAGAGACCCTTGCTTCTACATCTTGGCTTTCCACCCTCTTCCTCCCTCTCTCCTTCCTCAATCGCTCCTTCCCCATGCCCCTCCTCACTCTCTTCATTCGTACTACCCTCTTCCACCTCTTTTTGCCTTTCCACCTTCTTCCTCCCTTTCTCTTTCCTATTCATGCCTAGTCCCCCCTTTCTCCTTCCTTCCTTCCTCGATCACTTCTCACTCACTCACAGCCTCTCCCTCTGCCTTCTTCCTCACCTTCAACACCTTTTCTTCCTACGCGCTCCTCCTTTCTTCCACTATCAAAGGCTTGGGCTAGCTCAAATTGGATCCCAAGTGTTTAGATTATTCAAAAACTGTCAAAGGTAGATTGAATCCCTTCGTTAAAGGATTGGAATGTCTTAGATTGGATCCCTCTTTTCTTCTCCATCAAAGGCTTGGGTTGGATCAAATTCAATCCCAATTTTTGGATTGTTCAAGATCCGAAATCATAATTTGCACATCTTGCCATTTATTCATGTAATGTATGATAAACTATGCAATGTGAGGTCCTAAGACGTGATGCATACCTCTTCAAGCCTTTGGCGGTGTAAAAATGGCTACTATATTGCTTTACATTCTTAAAATAGGGATCATGGGGTAGCTATGCCACTTGCCCTTTTCCTCATAAGAAAGTAGGCCCACAACCATTCCCCCAATCCTTCCTCCTTCCCTCTTCATTTCCCTCATCCTTTACTATCCGTTCCTCCTTCCTCATCACTTCATACCATGCCTCTTCCTAGGGTACATCCTAGGCACTCTTTTCTTCCTCCTCCTACACTCCCCACGAGTTCTCTCTTGGCTATTCTTTTGGTTTCCTCTATTATCTCTACTCCTCCTATTGTAGTTTCCCACAAAATGGATTTAGGATCCACCTTGAGTATCACATGGGCGAGTACTCCATTATTGCTCACCATAATATATGCATAAAGCATTATTTTCAAAGGATATATTGTCATTCCTTAGCTTCTGCAAGTAACCATTAGTTGATCTATGCTTCAATTGTGCATATGACCCCCTCAACCAAGGTCAACTAATAAGAAAATGATATGCTTAGTGTGATCATTCAATGTCTAGGACCACACACCATTTACTAATATGGGAGCAACTTTGATCAATCCAAGAGGTCACACCCCTTGATGATCGACTAGCCTAAGGATGCTATGTGTGGTGGACATGCCAAAATTTTCCTTGAAAGGAATGTGAAGGCTTTGTTCTAGCCGACTACATGCAAAAATGCTTACCTAGGCAGATACAAATGCATATCATTAATGCTACAAATATATACTTTTTATTTTCTCAAGCTTGTATGGACAAGAATCCATACATATCTTATAAGTACAAGAGTAGGATAATAATATCTCTTCACATTCCTTTCAAGGATATTAAAGTAATCTAATGAAAATATAATACATGTATGGTTTGGTTATTTGTATAAACAATCAAATACATATATGTATTAAATACCCAACCCCCCCCCCTCCCCCCCACACACACACAGAGGAAATATCCAAGGATGCTAATGATCACTATACTATTTGATGTGCACCCCAACCACGCTAATCACTCAAAGGAGCTCTCTCATACTTGAACAACATATATTAGACCTTCACTGGACCATAAAAGACACTTGCATCACTCAAGAAAGAGAGAAGAAGTTGGGGATAATCCCTCAATACAAGCTAGTAGATTGCAATGGCATTAGCGAGCTAAAAGAAGAAGAATAGTGTATACACCAATATGAACCATCTACAGTGGTAGATAGTTCATGTTGGTGGATACACTCTTCTTCTTCACATTAGTGTATACAATAGTAGGAAGCCGAGACTCTTTTAGAACCCCTCTATTTAGGTGAGGAATCACTAATATAGGCTCCTTAAGGTGAGTAGGAACATACTCTATAGCAGTATAAGTTTAACAAATACTAGTAGATCCCCACACCATTTGCTAATTCCCTCTAGTGAGGATATAGATTGATATACAAGATTCATGTCATCTGGAGAGAGAAGCCAAAGCTCATGGTGCAATTTGGAGTTAGGTGGCCTCCAATCAGGGTAAGCATGTGATCAAACAATGGCTACATTCTTAAAAGAATGAGATAAAGCCTTCCACAATCCCATGGCAAGATGAACCACATTTGGTGAAGAAAAATGCTACTTGACACATAGTTTGTGTCAATTATTGGCTTCTCAATGCAGGTACTATGCATGATGTTAACCCATTGCCAAGATTAGATGATCTCCTGAATGAATTACGAGTATCACTCTATTTTACCTCACTTGGTTTGGCTTCAGATTATCGGTAGATAGCCCTCAATCCCACAAATGCCCCAAAAATGGCCCTCATAATTTAACAATGTCATGGGTCATAGGAATTCAAAGTGATGAAATTTTGCTTGTCCATTGCGAGCAACACGTTCTAAAGATTAGTCAACCTAATTTTCTAAGATCTCATCGATGACATTCCAATACATGCTAAAGACTAGGTGACACATTTGATAGTTCTCATCAAATTTGGAACATTTACAAAGTAATAATATTTGGTTGTATCGAAAAAAGTGCAACTCTTTTGGGGATCGTCTTATGATCCTAATCTTTCTTAGTGGGAGTACACAACTTTTATGGAAAACATCTGTTGCAAGTCTTCCATGGGGAGCATAACCAAGTTTGATTTCTAGAAAAAAACTCAACGTGTGGAATAATTGAGGGTTTGTAAGGGATTGATGACCACCAAATAACAAAGAGATGTCTACAACAAGTGAGGACAAAATCTTTAATTTAGTGACAATATAAACTACCAAAATCAATAAGGACTATTATGGCTATGAATTTAAATAAGCAATTACGGTGCTGACAAATATCAATTAGTGACTAATTATGCATGTGAATGGGTTGCCTCACAAGCCCACTACTAATGTGTTTCCTAGTAACTTTGTGAGCGATGTTGAGTCAATTACATTAATTTGCATATTTTGAAGAGCTAGATTTTCTCTGATGGAAGGCTTACGTTTGTATTTCACTACATGACCATAAAGGCCACAATTGAAACACCGAGGTCTACTATTGGTTCTATGAGACCCCCCTCTATAATCAAGGGATTGACTCCTAGGAAGCGGGAAGTCTCCAATGTCAAGTGCTCTTACCTACCAAATCTTCACATCATGGAAAACCTATCATTAAATTGGTGTGTCCTTGATCATCATCATGGCCATGCGGCAAGGACCCATTATGCGAGGGCCTATAGAGGAATTATAGCTAGCTAACTAGACCACCTAACTTGAGTAACCTTATTATGCTTAGACGCATGATGTAACTATTGATCTAACATTCCCTAGAACTAGCTATGGACTCTACAGCTAGTTAACCAAACCATCTAACTCTTCCCTTTAATGTGATTCCAATAAAAGAGGAGAGGTGGATAATACAACTTCAAAAATTATGCATTGAAGGCTGGATGGAGAAAGACACCAAGAGAGTGGACATTTTTATGAACTGCATTTATAACGTTGAAAGGCCCATATCTCAAAGGATAGAACTTAACATTGGGACTATGCTACAATCTCTCCTTAGAAAGATGTTGTATACCATGTCACCTTCTTCAAAACTCCAAGGCTGCCTATGCTTGTCATCTTGGTCCCTGTATTTGGCTTAGGTTTTGCTCCAAATGATGATGGACCAACAAGACTGATGGAGATCCTGGAGATATTTGGAAAAAAGTCTCTACTTTAGCAATATCTCTGGTTGCCTTGGAAGAAGAGGCTTTGAATTGAGGAGCCTACAAAGCCAAGTCCATGGGGAGAGTTGGCTAAACTCCATGGCACACTTCAAAGAAATCTTTTATAAGCATGTTGCATGGCCAAGATATGAGTCCCAACTCTTGAGCTTAAGTTGGCTATAGATTCTATAATCTGGCCAATTCCATTTGGCCATTAGTGTGGAATGCAAGGCTATAAACATTTAAGGTGTGTGTCCATAGACTATCACAAAGTGGTCTAGTATGTGGAGAAATTTGGAATCTCTATCAAACCCAATAGAAGAGTGTAGCCCAAAATGTACAGAGCATTCTAAAATCTATCCATACCACATAGATGCATTCATGTCCCTTTTAGTTGTGGGAAGTATAGAGAGAAACCATTGAAGTATGTTCTCAAGGTATGGAGGGAACCTAGAGAGCCCATGATTAACTTTATGTTCTTTTAATGAGTTTCTCCATATCATGCCTAAGATGTGACCAATAAAGTGTCTCTATAAATGCATTACTTCCAAAGTGTCTAGTAGTGAAAGAGGAGCAATGTTCCTTGATGAGATAGTCTCTAAGATCCTTGGGGTCACACGGTTCGTCCAATTTATAGAGATAGGACTGTTTGACTATGTAATCCAAAAAAGGCTCTCTATTTTGAGTTGTGACCAACCCATTCATAAAGCCCTTGTTTTGTCATGAAGGCTGTCTTTCATGTATCAACTTCCTTGATTCTCACTTGATGGTACCCACTCTCAAGGTCAAGCATGGTGAATAACCTTGCTCCCTATAGTTGATCGAATAAATCATCAGTCCTAGGAAGAGGATACCTATTCTTCATAGTATACTTGTTCAAGGTTCTATAGTCAATGTACAATATATAAGATCCATCATACTTGGGAACCAAGACGATTGGAGAGGCACATGGAGAGGAGAAAGGGTTGATATATCCAAGATTTGTAGTTCTTGGAGTTGCCTCTTGATTTCTTCATTCTCTAGGGCCTGCTTTTGTAGAGAGGTGTATTTGAAACAAAAGAGCCTCGAACTAAATCAATCACATGCTCCATTGACTTGATAGGATAGAGGAGGTTGCCAAATCGAGGGACGTTTTTACATCAACATATTGTGTGCATTTGGAAGTGATCCTGAAGGAGGGGTTGCTACAACATGTTTCATGAGATGAAAAAGAAGTAGTAGATGCAACAACAAATGTTGTAATAGATGTGGGAGCGGTGAATAGAATAGCCACATATGGGATAGGAGATGTTGTAGTAGCAGATTGAAAGGCAACAGATGTAACAATAACAAACCACGTATGTGACTGTAGCAAATGTAATAGTAGAGAATATACTAAATGGGGGAGGAGCTGGAACAGAGGCTGGACCAACTGGGATACATGTTGAATCCACAAAAGTAAGTGCGATAGAGGTTGAGGGTGAACTCATGTCGAAAGGAGAGCTTTAAGATAGAGTAGAAAGATATGGAATGTCCCTACTCTCTGAATGTGGTTAGTACATTGTTGGGTTGGAAGGTGAATGTCCTTCCATATTTAACCAACTTGCACATGTTCTCTCTAGCCTGCAATAGTAATTTTACAAGACATTGCTAAGTAACTTTCAAAGATTGACCTTTGTTCATCCATAAGAGAGTGTATGATGTGGATGAGCTTGAGTAGGTAGCTGGAGCTTCTTGGCAAGATCAAATTCTTTTGACTTCCATTATCAGACATGAATGAAACTAGACACTGCTTCAATTGATCAAATTCTTTTGACATCCATTATCAGACATGAATGAAACTATACTCTACTTCAATTGGCCTTTGGTGATTAAAAAGGATCCCCTCTGAGCCTTGTGAGTGCCAACACCTTGGGACCACCTCCTATTGTATATTGTGAAATAGCTTGTCCTGGCTTACTTTAAAGATCTTCCATGTGTGGAGCATCTTCTCCTTGTACCCAACTCATCTCATGTCAATGATTTTTTTTTTGGGGGGGGGGGAGGAGTTCGTGGAGTCCTTTTTGGGTTGTACTTGGACTGAATCGCTTCAATGTAATGCTCCCTTAGTGAGCTTGATGGTTTCAAGATAGAGCTTTCCTTTTTAAGAGAATGGTTTGGACTAAAAATGGGAGTAATGAGAAGACTTGACTTGGTGGCTTGAGCGAGGAGGAGATGGAGATCAACTATGATGTCCCTCTACAAATCTCCCTCCCAAATCTTGTGACTACCACTCCCATCCCTTTCAGTTGGGATAGAGCCTATATTGACTTTTATCACAGAGTTCTCGCCTCTCAACTAACGCTCTGATCTACAACAGCAACCTTTGTCTTCTTGCATAGGAGCGACACCCGTGGGCCCCCCCTTCCTCAATACCCAAGACATAAGTCAAAGAGGAGCCCGGAAGCTTTACAGGCGGAAGTAAATTGAGAGGCAATCGTGAACTCACTAGAGCACTTCCAACAAGAGAAGCCAAAGCGTTAATCCTTGTGCCTCTCACCCGGGGGTGCTATAGCAGACAAAGGGAAGTTTTTTCTGCATCCCCTCGAAGGCGCTCTCTTATGGCAGTTGCCGAACCACAGAAGCTATCGGAAGAGAGACCCAAGCTTCAGCAGGAGGATCCACATGTCAGCCCTAAGGAGTTAAAAAAAAAGAATGGTGCACTAAGCAACGCGGCCGACGAACAACTAGTAGGCTCCCACAACTCCAACAGAGGAGAGAATGCGCCTGAGAACCCACGAGCAACTCATGCACGAAGTGACACAGCTCCCGAAGCGGAAAAAGCTCATCAAATAGGTAAGACTATTGCTGCAGTCATTGACGAGGATGATCTCGAGGGTGCTGGGGTTCCTCCATGGCCCTCGCCCACTAGTAGCATACTTAAAAAGTTGGTGCCATGACAGTTGCGTGAAAATGAGATTGATATATTGTCAGCGTGCACTTCCTGCAAGGTGGTACTCCATCTTCCTTTTTGATAGCCCTAAAGCCACTTCTAAGGTCCTCCCACATGGTGTGGACCATAAGAAATGCCCCTCTCTATTTCCAGATGCGACATGCCTTGGTCTACCAAGCTTCCAATGTGGGTTGGACTTCCTAATTTACCTCTGTCTCCTTTTCATCGAGCAGCATCATTATGCGGGTCCTTGGGCAAAGTCTTGAGTGTCAAAAGAGAGTTGTTGAATCAACACAAGGGGTAACCCTCAGGTCTGTGTGTAACTTGACCTTGCTGAAGACCTCCCTGAGATGGTATTACTTCTCAACAGGAGAGGGGACGTTGTTAGGGAGCAACCCCTCATTTATAACAATCTCCCTTACTCATGCTTTCTTTGTGGTCTATAGAGCCATACAGTTAAAAGTTACCCACCCAAGAAATCCAAGCTTAAAACACTTGCCAATCCACCAGACTGCTACCAGAGAGAAGTGGGTACCGAAGGACACCACTCCCCCCCCCCCCCCCGCCCCACCCACTCAAGATCTTCTTGGTCCCTCCCACTAAGGCTGACCCTCCCTTTGATAAGAGCAGCCCTGCTGACAATAGTGCTCCTGTTTTTCCTGTTAATAACTCTTTTAACGCTCTGGCTGACTCTCCATCAAAGGATATGATTATTGAGAAACCCAAGAGTGAGATGGAGGAGGTTTGGTCCAAATACTTTGAAGATGAGGTCCTAAAAAGTGACGATTTGCTCTCGGAGGAGGCAGATTTAGAAGAGGAGCTCCTCTCCACCCTAGTGTCGAGAAAGACACAGTGGTCAAATAAAAAGCAGTGGTTCAATCTCATGCTAAAAGAAGGCTTTCCCATGCTAAGGATCCTATTGTCTTGCCAAAGTGCCCCAACCTCCAGGGCTAAGAAGGGGCAAAAGGAACATGTTAGGTAAGCCCATGTCTTTCCTCACACTTAGTGTGAGTGGATTAACAGACCCCACTAGAGGGGTGTCATCTCTAGGTGGGCTGAAAGAACAATACCTTTCTCCCAGCTTTTAATCAATTCAAGAAGTCAAATGTACCAAAGATGATCTTGAATTTAGGATGATGTCGATTAACAAGAGAAGAAAAGGGTTTTTTACTGATCATGAGGCAGGGAAGGGAGGTACAACCATTGGTATTCTATCATATTATGAACAAATTTTTAAGAATGATGTTTCATATGTAAGCCATAGATGGATGCATTACATTGCCTTGAGAATGGTGTTATTTTTTGGGTTGTGTCAATTTATGCTCCTACTAGCTCTCTTGATCGAGTGATTACTTGGTAGTTGATGGAGGGGTTAGATGGAAATGTTTTTTTGATGGGGGACTTTAACATGGTGGAATTTAGAAGGGATAGATGGATGGGCAAGGGCACCATGCTAAGGATGTTGAATTGCATGCTTGGGAGGAGCTTAAAAATGCCTTTCAGCTTATAGACCCTGACTCTGCGGGTTAGTTCACTTGGACTAATCGACAGATTGGAGAATATAGAGGAGAAGCCTGTCTTGATAGATTCTACATATCTCACCATTTATTGCTCAACACCTCCAAAGTTGTACAAACTTTTCTACCCTTCCTCTTTTTGCCACAAACCAGTTATGCTTAGCTACGATTTTGGTCAAGTTCAAAAATCCTCGTCATGGTTCAAGGCTGACCTTAGCCTTTTTCGGTTTAAGTCAGTTTAGTGCTAGATCTCTTAGGTAGGGAGCAATTAGGACTGTGGACAAAATGCATCTTCCTTTTGGTAGTGTTGTGAAGGACGCACAACAAATTTTAAAGAATGCAAGAAAAAATAGAGCATTAATAAGGGCCATGAGGTTGGATATAATCAAGGAGACTATGGAGGCGCTAGAATTGAGGGCAAGACAAGGATGCAATAGTGCTCAAGTAGAACTAGTACAAGCTAAGGTTGACTTGCTAAAATTGGAAAGGGCTAGACTGCGAGAAGCTCGGATTTATTTAAGGGACTGGTGGGTTGGCAACATTGACGGGCCAACCAAGGAAGTTTTTAATCTAATCAGAAGAAATAAGAAAGAGGTCCCGTGAGGAAAGAGGAAGTATTTAATCTGATTAGAAGAAAGAGGTCCCATGAGGACATCCCCTTTTTGGAAGTTGCCGCGAGTCTCAGTGGGTTAAGATACTGAGAATTTGGAGTTCATTACTAATCACTTTCAAAAGTTGCTCTCACCCTCTAAGCAGGTTACTCCTGACATACGCCTAGTTTGAGAAAAGAAGTAATCTATCTTTTACTGAGCTATATAGCCTCACATGCACCTGTTGTGATTGCTCTACATTTTTTCATTGAAGATAAAGAAATTGTTGACCGCTTCTTTGATAACCATGATATACCATAGTCATTTTCAAAGTATCCATGAAATCTTGGATGACTTACTTTGTATTTTATTCCAGACTTTCTTGTAACTTGATGTGCCTTGAGACTCTCTTGGTTGCATTCTAGTGAGATCATTTTGGATTGCCATAAATTGTGCTAACGATATACTTGCATAACAAATATCTAGCTTGAGTAGTTGCTCTTATAGGGGATCTTTTGGCAATGCTTGCTCTTCTTGTTAGACCTTTTTTCTATGTGATTGAGTAGTCAGTGTGACTCTGTCTTGTGTATTTGATGTCTTCCATTTTGATTCTATCAAGCACTACGTCTTTGGAGGTTATGACTTTTTGGTCGATGGGATCATACAAGTTGTATGTTTTGCCCTCATCACTATATTGTTGAGATTTATACATCAATTTGATTGGAGTGGTACAAATCCACATCCATGTGATTGGTGGATGTGGATCTTGGATAAGTTTTGGATTAGATGATGAGGACTTGGTTCCTACATAATGGGTGGTCAACTCCCCTTCTATGGATGGTGTGGATCATTCTTAACCTTATGGTGATAGGTAATCCCATTTGATTGGATCTACTTCTTGTGTGATCCTTCATCCCTCTTGCTCTATTTCTAATGTGATCCTCCATCTATCTCCATCCCTCTTGTGAGTGTTTCCATTCTTAAGCATGGCCTTCCTAAATGCAACATTATATTGGAGCCTTGTGCTCTTCTCCCACTCCTCCTTTAAGCCATTTGTAGATTAGTGAGCTGCCCATTTAATACAAATGTCTTGGAGAACTGTTACACACCAAACAAGCTTCAATTAGATTCTCATTATTCTTAATATGTTTTCTTAAGTATTCATGGGCATCCACATTTCTCTTTATAAAAAGGCTCAAGAAATTTCCAATATTGCATGGATAAGGCATTTATTGTCTTGTTGAGTCAAATAAATACTATGTCCCTAAACTTTATTGTCTAGCAAGGACAAATAGTCAAAATTTATCCTACGTTGTTAGATTTTTGGTTTGATTGCCTCAAAAACACTTTGGATTTCTCAAGATCATGATTTTAACCTCACTTCTTTTTTTAAGATTCTCCTTCGAGTTCTTTCTCCTCGCTTGACTCTTTGCATCACCCTTTGCCATCTCCATTGTATTTGTCTACTACCTCTCTAGCCCCAACAACCTCTTTGGCAACATCTATGTCACACACCTTAGCTAATTACCATATCCATTATGTTCTCTCGTAAGGTACTTGTTCTTATATCTCTTTCGTGGCACATCTAGTGTAAGTAACCTCTCTAGCATCTTCTTTGGCACAAGCAAGCTCCTTTTTAAAGTATGACTTAAAGGAAGTTTTTGTTAATAGAGCCATTTTTTGGCCACTTTGCTAGAATTTTAGATAACGAAAACATAGAAGATACATTCTGAGGGATAGTCCCTGTGAGGACACAATGGAAGCGAAGAGGGAGAGGGAGCCCGATACATGTAAGAGGGGTACAATGTCCCACACTTGGCACCTCTTGCCTAAACCATAGAGCCCTTTTGAATTTTCCAACTTGAAAAGCCAAAGGTGGGTCTAAAAGCAAGCATCACCTAGTTGACCCGCTAAAATGAGACTCTTGGTCAGCTTAGGCACATGTCTCACATTTTTCAAAATAAATGCAGACCTATTTGCAAAAGAAAACTTTTTGTCACCTTCTCCCACTGTCACATGCATAGTTATTTCCAAGATGCACACAACTTGTCTTTCCACTATCATAAGGGGAGAACCATTTCCTATGGAGAGTAACATGGAATGAAGTATCAGAATCCAAAATCCAATCCTGGGAATATGCATCATCTGAAGTGGTAAGCAACTTTGCAGGTATAGTAGACACGAAGAGAATGCCATTGTCACTATTATCAATAACTGCATTGATCTCCTCGATCTTCACCTTTCCTTTTTCCTCCTTTGGGCTCTCTTCCTTCTTATTTGCATCCCAATTTGCATTCTTTTTCTTATCCTTTTTCTCCCTTTTTAGCTTGTAGTAATCTATTTTCATGTGGCCCTTCTTGCCACAATGGTAAGACTCAATGTTCCGTGCCCTACATTTGCTATGAGACTTCCCACTTTCTTAGGACTTCCTTCTGAATTGTGATCTGCCCCTTTTGCACATTTAAGTTTGCATCCTGCTTGTTGCCATCCATAGACTTTCATATAATCTCCTCGGCCAACAAGTTGCCCACAACATTATCAAACTTTAGTACTCCACTAGGTGCAATACTGACAGCTGTACGGAAGGTATCCCATGAGGATGGCAATGAGACAAGAGGAATATTGCCTTAGTCTCCACTTCAATATTCAGCTTCCTGGCTAAAAATAATATTGAATTGATTCAAATGAGAAGCAATGGAGACCCATTCCTTCATCTGCAGTGCAAAACAACCTCTTTATGAGGTAAACTTTAGTAGAGGCAGTTTCCTTCTCATAAGTGGCACATAATTTCTTCCACAAATCTTTCGTAGTCTACTCATTTACTACTATGAAAATAAATTGACTCTGCAGGGTGAAGTCTAAGAATTTGCTAATGCATCCGACTCATTCCAATCATCCTCAGACATAGCTGTAGGCTTAGCGACAATCCCTTCCAAGGGTTTAATCTGGTTCTTTTGGATAAGCACATCCCTTATCTGTTCTTACCACAAAGAAAAGTTTATCCCATCAAACAACGCTGAAAAACTCATTTTAGACATGGAAAATGATGAAATAGGGTTATCATCTATATGAACCTTGACAAGCTCTATGGGCTTGTCCTAAAGTACCTCCCTCATGAAATGGTACCCCAAATGCTAGTACCTACAAGAAAGAATCACACCAAATACCATGTGCACCCAAATATGTATGCCATAATGGAGGGTAATATCACCAAAAAACTCAAATCTCAAAGCATCAAAATGCATCTAACTCATGTGCATATACTATGCATCCATATGAGTAAATTTGGCCCAAAAGAAAATGCCAATTTGCAATGACAAAACAATGGTAAACTCAATGCTAATAAGAGCCAAATGCCTTAAGCATAACACTGTCCATGGGCATAAGCATCATCAATGTTTCATCTAAGAAAGCATAGCACAATCAATGCATCAACTGCAATGTGTCAAAGCATAGCACAATCAATGCATCAACTACAATGTGTCAAAGCTGTCCCTCATCATTAAATAGCATCTGTGTGCTAAATGTCCATCAATAAAGCATCCCACGAGCAATCTGGGCCTATCAGCGCATCTAACAAGGATTGCAATGCATTCAAATGGCATGTAAAGCATCCACTGCAACCCAATGCAAATCACGAATGAGTGCATATATGGCTCAGACTGCAACCATAGTAATCTGCATAAGGTATGTTCCAAAAATCATGGCCTTAAGGCAATGGCCGATACTGCAAAGCAAATCTAAGGTGCCTCAGAACACGGATGTCATGCATATCCAAACTCAGAAAAGCAATCTACAAATATCTCTCTTCTGTCGCAACTTCAAAATCTCATCCGAGGATGGAGTAAGAGCCAGTCAACGCTTGCATTTACTTGTAAAAATGAACCTTAGGCAAAGTAAAATGCAAGGGATACCCTTATCTGCCATGTGGCAATCAATGAGAAGGTCTTGGAAACTTTGAGAAATTTCTTGCAAAGAGACGACAGAAAAACACAGAGAATCACAACTCCTTCGATTCTTCACGGAATGGCAAATAACTTTGCAGACAGATGTTTCAGGCAGTCCCAGATCCAATGGGATAGACAACTTTGCAGATGGAGGTCCAAATGTTGAGATCCCACTCACACAGGAAATGATGAAATGAAGACGTCAGAGTAGACAAGCTTCATCACAGCTTAGAAGTTCATACAATTGGAAGCAGCTTCACAAGTAGAAGTCTTGGACCTGCTCTAGATCCACCGGGAGTGTCAAAATTGCATATGATGGCCTAGATATGGAGATCCAACACACGAAATCCGCGTAAGAACAAATTTCATCACTTTTTACAGGAGCCGTAACTTTTCACTGAAAACTCAAATGAATAGATGTCCAAACAAAAAATGAAGTACTCAAAGTCTTCTACAACTTTGCTTTTGATCTCAGGTCGAGATTCAGCTTCTAGGGAAGGGTATCTTCATCACAAGACTCTCATATCTAAAATAGATTGTCTTTTGCAGCTTCCTCTTGTGAGTTGGCGATGGCCTTATCTTCTAGCTCTGATACTAGTTGTGAGGAAACAATGGAAGCTAAGAGGGAGAGGGAGCCTGAGAGACAAGTTTTGATGGGTGCTTCAACACCCTAATCTTTAGTATATCCATATATACATAGTTGGAGTATACATAATTGGGGTTAGGCACAGGCACCTTTAACCCCACAGTCCCATCAAGAAAACTATCCATGAAGCTAAATTTCACTTCTTGCAATGTCTTGTTGCTAGTCTCAAAGGCCATAGCAGAAACAATGTAAGTGCCTCACACAGCAAAGCCAGCTCTCAAAAGAGGAACAATGGGTGTTCTTTTTCTTTTGTTTTTGGGGATCATTTACATGTTTCACTTTATGTCTCATGATTCCTTATCTCATTTATTGAAATAAAGCCTTTAAACTATCTTGTGAATCTATTGTTCATTTGTTTTGAAACAATCCCATTAAGCAAACTACCCATAAAGTTAGCATTTCTGTTTTGCTAAGGTTTTACCAAAGTTTTGGCTGACATCTATGCTTGACCTGTGGTAGTAGTTTTTAATCCCTAGAACTAAGGTTCTCTTTTTAAGCCCAAGAGTCAAACATTGATGACCTTTACAAATTTTCTTCGCACCATAATTTGTTGTTGACTTTTTTTTTCCCCTCTTGGGTTCCAATGGCCAAAGGCATTTTTAGTTGCAAGTTATTTCTTCTTCTTTTTTTTTGGGCAAAAAACGAGTGATTATATTAAGTCAAAACATTTTTGTACATCTTCAAGTCTGATCCAAAAAAGGAGTGCTATTCAAAAATGACCTTCCTCTCTTACTACAAGAGTGATAAGAACCAAAACCAGTAGTTTTCTCAATAGATATTGAAAGGAGCTTCTCAAATATGCAAGGAGAAGCTAGAGGATTCCTCCTTGGAGTCAATGGTGTGTATTGAGGCATCAGCAGTAGCACCAGTAAGTAACATCATAAAAATTTTCAACAAGAACAACAGAAACACCTTGAATAGGGTCAATAGACATCTCATCCATATCCTATAGGTGATCAGGTAGCATAACATCAGCAAGTCTCTGAGTTTGAAAGGAAGGGATAGAAACACCAAAAGGTATCTGAGTGGAGAGGCCAACAAAGGGAATCTGAGTGCAGGGGCCAGAAGTAGCAAGAGGCAACTGAGCTGAGGGGTCCACACCTTCAGGGGGAGACTGAGTGAAGAGACCAACCAAATGAGGCTACATAGAGGGGCCAACAACAATAGAGGGTAACTTGGGTTGAAGGGGCAACAAAGGGACTCTGGGTATAAGGACAAGCAATAGCAGAAGGAACCTAGGCTAAGGGGCCAGTAGAAGCAGAGGGAACATGAGTGAAGAGGCCATCAGAACGAGGCTAAGTGGAGGTGCCAGTAGTAGCAAAGGGAGCCTGAGTTGAAGGACCAACTGTGGTAGTTCTCCTCTGCATGAAGTTAGGCAGCTTGGTGTGATCAATCAGAGGTAAAACAATAGCGTTTATGTCTTGAGATATCTACATTCAATCTTCAGTATTCAAGATTGTAGGCACTAATGAAGAAATAAAGACGTATTTTTTCCTGTCCCACCATGAAGCAAACAAGACATCAGTACAAAACTCTTTATGATTAAACTGAAAATTATTTCTAGAGATCCAAATGAACCAAAGAGCATGAGCTCTTATTTGGAACCAAGGCTCATGCCTTATTTTGCAAGCATCACCTAGTAGAATAGCTTTCCAATTCACAGGTTCTCCACACTATATCTAAATAAATCTCCAAACTCTTATGGCATGAGGGCAAGTAACAAATAAATGAAAAAGTATCTACCATGGAGTCCAGACATCTCAGAAACTTGCCATGTCCCTTTCCCATTCTGAATCCTCTAGCATTAGTCGAAAGTGCTTTATGGAGAATAAGCCAAGTAAGGCATGACATCTTTTCATGAACACTTTTGACCCATATTTTGTTAAACCTGGCATACCAAACAGCTCTATCATCTTTCAATTTCCATCTGACATTGAGGGTTCTAAAGAGATCATCCATGTTAGTAGTAGGAGTTGGTATTGGAAGTAAGGAAGAATATCCTAACCAACTGAATTCTTTATGCCAGCACAAGCCTCCTTTCCAACTCATTTCTCCCTTCCATAAGTCCAACCTCCCCATGACCAATCCCTGATTTTGATTGGTGATGGAAAATTCCCTTCTTGCCATGTCTTCCATTTGAAGAGTTCTCTGTTCCACAACTGCCCCCAAGGTTGAATCCCCTTCTTAAAAAGACCAGCTGCCACAGTAAACTATTCATTTGTCAGTGTGCAACTTCTGAATATTGTTGACACCCATATTGAGTTAATGGCCATGAAGGCCCCTTTACTAGAGAATTGCAAAAAGGCTTTTATATCTTCAAAGGCACCCCAAATAGACTTCCACAAAGGGCTGTTGCCCTTAATCTTGCAGAGTTCAGGTTTGAATATAGCTGAAGTAAGATGGTGATTTCTATATTTGGGAGCCCTACAGGGTCTAATGTGTCTCATATTTCTCATTAAGATCTGAGCCCACAGTCATCATCTAGATAGAGTAGAGCTTTGATTATCCAAGTACCTGAAAGTTTTTTGGTAGCAGCTGAAATATCTCACACCCCTAGCCCCCCTTCTTCCCTTGGCTTGATACAGTAACCCCATCTTACCTTAGATATTTTGTTAATTCCTCCCCACAAAAATGATATGCATAATCTGATGAATCTGTTAAGACTTGTTTTAGATGGAGATGAGTAAGAAAGATAGAATATAGCTATGGGGTAAAGACAATGGTTAAGTACCAGTCTCCTTCCAGCCAAGTTAGCCTGAAAGCTTTTACACTTATCTAACTTCTTTTGAAATCTGTCCAAGACCCAATCCCACCTTTGCTTCATTGTGACATCAAAACCCATTGGAATGCCCAAAAGTTTAAAGATTGTGCCCTTTTGAATTTTGAGACAACCCAACTACTGAAGAATCCCTTGTTCCTTGCCACACCACTGAGAGTATCATACACTGTTTTGGAATGGTTAATTGAAGATCCTAAAGCTTTACAGAAAACATCAAGGCAATCCATCACACAGCTGACATCCTGCTCATTATTTTTAGGGGTCAGTGTAGTGTCATCTGCAAACTGTTGATAGACAAGCTGTTTACCATTCATAAGCTCAATCCCTTGGAGACTTCCCTCTTAGATTTGGCTTCTAAGGAGCCAACCAAGAGCATTTGCTACCATAGCAAATAGAAGAGGAGCCAAGGGGCACCCTTGTCTAATTGATCTTTTCAAAAAGAAAGGATCACTCATCTTCCCATTAACATTAACCTTAGCTGAAGCATTGGTGAGAAGAAGCTTGACATTTGAAACAAAGGAAGGACCCAGACCCATGTCTTGTAAAGATTGGATTAAGAAATCACCTTCCAACCTATCATAAGCCTTATTAAGTCAACCTTAAGAAAGCATATATCCTATCTACTTTCTTTAGCAAACTCACACCCTTCCCAGATGTTAATTATGGATTCAAGAAGGTGACTTCCTTTAGTGATCCATTTTGTTCAAAGAGAATCCACTCTTTCATCTTTCTTTGTAATCTAAGAGCAAGAGCTTTTGCAAATATCTTGTAACTGCAGTTTAGCATTGTTAAAGGTCTCCAATTTTTAAGCTCATCCTTGTGGCCCACTTTCAGGATCAGTTTAATAATGCCCCCATTGATATGAAGGGGGAGAGCTCCTTTCACCAAACTTTCTTGCCATAGTAGTAAAAGATAAGCGACAACTAGTTCCAAGAAAGGCTTATAAAACTCAATAGGCATCCCATCTTCACCAGAAGTCTTACCATTTGCCATAATTGAAACTGCTTCCTTCAACTCCTCTAATGTAAAAGGCCTCTCCAAATAGGGAAGATCAAACTGTTTGATAGCTTTCTCTCTGATAATTAGGCATAAGTGTCTAGCTCTCTGGGTGTCCTCATTTAGAGTAACTACAGTTGAAAGTAAATTCTACAAATGTTGTTGAATGAACTCTATATTCTCTTCTATAGTTGCAGAATAAGAGCCATCTGCTCTTTTAAGAAGAGGGATCTCGTCATGTATTTTATATCTTCTGATTAGTTTAAAGGTTTCCTTAGTGGGTTTGTCTACCCTCCTTGCCCACCAATCTCTAAAGTAAATCTTGGAGTCATTTAACGTGATCTGTTCCTGCCTCCTGAGATCCTTTTTAGCACTAACCAAGTCTTTTTGGGCATCTGTATCTCCAGTTTTGCCTTCTGTTCTAGGACTTTGACATTATTCTATATTATATCCATTCTCTAAGCCCTCTGATCTTAGCCCTTCTCTTTCTAGCTATTTTTATAATGATTTGAGTATCATGGACAGCCAAAGCCCAAGCTTCCGTAGGAAAAGTGTGCTTGGAAAAAGCATTTTGCCAAGCCTTTCCAATTAGAAATTGAACACTCTTTAACAGGATAAGCTTTGGGTCATCTTTAGACCAAGAGGAGCCCCTCTCCCCAGACCCAAAGTCACATTTGAGTGAGACAGGTTTATGGTCTGACAAACTTAGAGAAGAGAAGGTTTCTAGTTTTAAGGATAAATGACTATTCAACAAACCCTGAGAAACATAGAACTTGTCTAGTCTGACCTCCCTTCTATTATCACCTACTTGATTGTTGCACCAAGTGAAATCACCACCATCTATCCCACATCTACCCATTGCCAGTGCTCCTTGCACTCCTCCCAAGATAGTAGTTCAATACCTCTTATGCATGTCCCCTTTTCAAGCCACCTATCTACCTTGCATTCCACCATATTAAAGTCCCCCATAGTAATACAGTTACCATCTGCACATTGTAAAGATTCCCATAATCCTTTTCTTTCCATTGCTCAATTAGGGGCATAGAGAGAGATGACTGAGAAATTAATTTCCTTGATGAGACATTTCAACATTAGCCATCTGTTGTGGTCATCTAAAATGACATGTGATACCATCCTTGTAGTGAGATAAGACTCCAATGGCTATACCACCTTTACCCTCCTCATGTGAAGTATAAAATAAAACTCTTATTTTATCTATAGTTTTCAGTCTATTTTCTAGAGTATCCCTACAAGCCTTACCTTGGCTAGAGTCATCTTGATTAATTGAGCTGACAGGAGTCACTTGATCTTCTTCTAATTCCTCTTCACTCCCTTCTACTTCTTCCATGGCATCCTCTCTGTTAACATCTTCTTCAATTTCTTTTGACCACCCAACTTCTATCACCATATTGACCTCTTGATTGATTTTGTTGCTATTTTCTATGGCATCATCTTTATCTCTGAGAGGTTCAAAAGGATTTTTGTTTGCTGATTCTGGCACACTAGAACCCTTGCCTGTCCCACTATTTCTGATGACATCCTGATCTTCATCCCCCTACTGTCAAGCAAGCTGCCCTTCTTGAAAGGTGGGTCCCTACAGCTCAAAGCCCTCTAGTGAATAATCTCTTTGGCCTTGCCCCTCTTCAAGGGACAATTTATGACCACATGAGTGGAAAGACCACACAAAAAACAAGACTAGGGGAGGTTCTTATATGTCAAAGGATGCTCCCTATATATGCTACCATTTCTATTGAGAATGGTAAGAGTCTTGGGCATCTCCTCAGTTTTATCCATCTTAATACAAATATGAGGATTACCTCTGGGATTAATGAAATTTTGTTGTTCTACTCCCAAACCATAGCAAAGAAAGGGAAGTTGATTGCACAAATACAAGGGTAGGTTAGGGAGTTCCACCCACATAGGAATTCTAGTAGATCTAGGGGCACGAGGAGAGAATTCTTTAGTCCACCACTCTAGATATAGAGGTTGATTTCTAATGGTCCATAGACCATGTTGCATAGCTCTCTAGCAGTCATCTCAGGCTTCTCAAAAAGAAAGACAAAGAAGCCCTTCTTTAAGAACCTTACATTTAGGACATTCAAGGGACATTCATACCCTTTCTAACCTAGTTTGTTTTGATCCAAGACTCAATAAAGGCTAAAGGGGGTCTGATTCCAGGCAAAAAACCAACTAAAGCATGTGGGTGCAACCATATCACAGAATCATGTAGCATAGAGTCATCTAGGAAGGCCGTTATTGTACCTGTTCTAGTTGCTTGACCCTCTCCATCAAGCTATTGTGCTCTACCAGCATCTTGTTGTGTAGCATGTCTAGGTTTCGAGATTATTGGTGGCATGACACCTTCAGCTTTCTCCTTTTGCTAGGCGTGGAGAGCCCCAGCTCTTGCAGAGTATGCGCAAGATAGAAGTGATTTGCTCGTTCATCTTTTCTTGGCGTATCTCCACTAACTATGGGAGGTCTGGTTCTACCCAAGTCTGCATGTCCTCTAGGGGCTCTCACTTTATCTCTCATTTTATTTCCTCCTTCACTGGTTGAAGAGGGTTCCATGCACTGCTCAGCTGCATGCGGAGTAGTTGTCCTTCTAAGGGCTCCTGAAAGAGCTTGGTCTTCACTGATTCTTCCAGTCTCATCTCTGTGCTAGGAAGAAGAAGCTGCGGTGGCTTTGAATACCACTCCTGTGGCCATGGGCCCATCTGAACCGGAATAGCTAGGAGCAAAACCCGATCCTAGGGGGAAGCTAAAGAAGCCCCCCCATGGCTTTTGAGCTACATGCGCATAAGAGGGGGGCACAATGCCTCTTCCTCTTCCTCCTCTACCTCCGCGAGTGCTAATAAAAGTTCCATATCTCAGTGGAGGGGCCGAACGGTCCTCCAAGAGGCTTGGCGACAAGGTAGGAAAATGGAGTTCGTCAGCAAAATCCAATTCCTTTATCAGTCAAAAAGGCGCACAATCCAGAAAAGCTCGTGGGAGTTCAATCAGGAAGTCAGGCGATGCATTCAGATGGAAAGGGATGTCTAGAGGATTGATGGGAGTTGAGGAGTGAGGGTGACTAGATTGGACATCACCCTCCAAAGCTCCACCTTTGTCTCCATCACCATCGTCCTCAGTCTTCATTGCTCTCCTCGAAGTGAAGATTTCAAAAAAACTAGTTGCAAGTTATTTCGCATGGCAAACACTTATCTATCTCTTGATAGTCAAGAGTTGTTTTTTGCCATATCTCAATGGGAGAACCATCCATCTAGAGAGTCTAGTTTGTGCCCATGCCTTCTCTTTGCTTTATAAACTTAGTGATTGTTTTGGTGGCGTCTCAATAGCAAATCATTTATGGGACATGGAGAGGTCACCAATATAGTGACTACATTTTTTTAACTCTACTTTATGCTTGCACCCTCGTTTTAATTTGGTGTTTTGATGCGACATGCTTTTTATTTCTCAACATGTTTTGTTAAAGGGAAAGAAAATGCTCTTGACCTTTGGGAAAGGCAAGCAGTAAGACCCTCCTTCTTTCATATACTTCCACCCATGTTTGAGAGAAATGCTGTGAGTGCCATTTGGAGGAGGTGTTGCAATCCTCTTCGATTAGAGGAAGGTTAGTATGTAGAGAAAATCCAAGCATGTTTGTGTAAGGCCATTCATATCCATGTGCAATCATTGTGTGAGGATGATCAAGGTATAACACACGTAGAGTTTTGTGGGTCAAGTAGCTTTAGAGAGTCATGTTTATTTATCAACACACTACTCTCCTTATGTAGTGAGTTATGTCAATTAACACCACGTCTTCTTTAATTTCCAGAAACCTTTGTCATGAGCCTATAATTGATAAAGGCTTCCCCCTTAGTTGATATCAACCGATGTTAGTGCAATACTTCACTCATTTTATATTGAGGGGAAGCGTTGAGATTTATATATCAATTTTGATTGGAATGGTATAAATCCACATCCATGTGATTCGTGGATGTGGATTGGACTCGGTTCCTACATCATGGGTGGTCACCCTAGCATAAAACTTCTAAAGCTTCCACAACCATAGCTCTTACACCCTATTATAAAATGTGGCATTGATTGATGTTCATTTGACATGGCATAATAGTCTGGTACTGAAGGTGGCATTCTAAATAGGCATGCTTCTAAATAGGCATGCTTCTTTGAATGCTTCTCCAACTAGCTAATAACCTCTAGCTTTATCTCTAATTGACCGATGTTTAGTTGATATTCTGGTGCCGAAGTTGGCATTCTAAATAGGCATCCTTCTTTGACTACTTTTCCAACTAGCTAATTTTCTCTAGCTTTATCTATAATTGTGCATTCATCTCCATCAAATATAGTTCTATAGTTATGTTCCCCATCATTTGTCTAATTAACAACAATTTATTGCTAAGTTTGGGAACATAAAGTACATCAGTCACACTCATTCTTTTGTACTAGTAAAATTATTCATAGGGACTATGCTTTTCCCTTGCACTAGATTTGGTGTGTTATATGTAGTGTACATTACATTCTTGGAACCCTCTAATGTTTTGATTTTTATAAACCATCCTTGATGTCATGTCTTTCTCCTATCATATGAGATGATGCGTCGTTATCAATGTACCGTGGAGCTTGATGTGCTTGCTTAGCATGATTTGCACACCCTTGATGACATGACACATCCTGTTAGCTTCATCGATGACTATGACTATGACGCCCACCATGATAATTATCTCTTCCACCATGGGAATCCTATTAGATTAATCTCCTTGGTCATACTTATTCGAGCCTTGTACTTGTGGCAATCTCTTTCATATGCCCAAACTTGTGATAGTACTTGCATTGTATTTTGACATACTGGTGGATGCATGTCCTCATCGTCAAACAATAGGCACAAACACCACATGTGCATGGAAAAGTAAAATAAAGCAATAGCAAAATGAAATTCAACAACCTTAAGACAAATTGAAAAAATTAATTAATGTCCCAAACAACCTCTACAAGGCAGGAATTTAACCTCATGTTGACTAGTTGAACTATGTTGATAGGAAATTCTCCTCCCCTATTTGTTCGTAGAGTTTTTAGTATCTTTTCAATTTTGTTCTCCAACGTTGCTGGGATTGTGGACATGCCTCTACAAAGATTTGAGTGTAAAAGTTAGAGGACATCATTGGCCCTAAATGTAGATTCCTTGGGAAATGGTTGCCTTGGTTGCTTGTCCATTGTGCAAGAGACACAAAAGTCTGCACATGAATGGATTGCGGGTAAACGATTTTGTGTGCCGATGCTCGTATCTCTCCTCTGTATTAACCAAAGCTGCTAGGGTTGGAGGCACGTGCAACCACCCTTGGTGACATGGCTCTTGTCTCTTGAGGCCAAAAGGAGCAAATAAGAGCATGAGCGAGGTCAACGAGGAAGTTTGACGAGAAGACGGGGGGACAGTATATGAATAGGGAATTATGATTGATTAGTGTAGAGGCTTATGAGTCGAGTACGTTGGTGGTAGCATGCGCTCTGCTCCTCCCTCGGAGGTGTCTGCTCGTTCATTCCATTGCTACTATTACTATGCGACCTGAAGATTTCCTGCACATGCACCTTCTCGATCCTTCTTTGCAGCTCAACCTTTGCGGGTAATGGAAGGTGTTCCCATGGCCTCTAACCCCCGTACCGTCGAGGAAATCTTCAGAGATTACCAGGGACGTCGATCAGGCCTCCTCAAGGCTCTCACTTCTGGTGTCCCCTTTTGTTTCTTTTCCCCTTTTCTGGCCTTTGCTATCTCCTTCATATGCACCACGGAATGCGCAGATCGTTGCCTTCTGACGTTGGAATTTTGGCTTTGCAGAGGTCGAGGACTTCTATCAGCTTTGTGACCCTGGTAAGCTTGCCCTTCCATAAAGTTGCAGATCTCTTTTCATTTGCGATGGCCCGTGTCTCAAGGAAACAGTAACATGCTTTGTTTGAGTTACTCCCATCATTCTTTCGGGCCTCCATGCTTTGATTAGATCATGTTCTTGCAGAGGGTCATTTCTGAGTTTTGGTAATTCAGATGTGAGGCTTATGCCTGGCATGTGTTTAAAAACTGGTAGAGATTGACCGAATGATCTTCTGTGACGCAGAATTTCAGATCTGAATTGTTGCACATTGGCTGTTTTGCTTCATTTTCTGGTGAATTTGAAAAATGCGTCGATACATTGAAGAAACTGTTTTTCTCGCGAATCTGAGGTTTGTGGGCAATTATTTACAGACAAAGAGAATCTGTGCCTGTACGGTTATCCAGATGGAACTTGGGAAGTCAACTTACCCGCAGACGAGATTCCACCAGAGCTTCCCGAACCAGCACTTGGTATTAACTTTGCAAGAGATGGCATGCAAAGGAAGGATTGGCTATCTCTGGTCGCTGTTCATAGTGACGCTTGGCTCTTGGCGGTTGCATACTATTTTGGAGCGCGGTTTGACAAAGTGGAAAGGTGATCTTTTTGTCTCGTTCTCTTTCATTGTGAGCGAAGGCCGTCACTGTGGGTCGGCGTAGGGTAGCTGAGTGACTGTTAAGATCAGAGTCGCTAGACGTTACAATAGCTCGTCGCTTTTGTGGGAAAGTTTCTCTTTGGAAAGAAAAAGCTTGTAAGAGTATTGACTTTATATACAAAAGAAAAGTAGCCGGGCCTTCCTAAGTGATATTGAGGACTAGAGTGAACTCATGCTGTGGCCTTTGTGCCTTTGTGGCATATGGCTTAGCAGGCGGCATCATGGCACAACAAGCAACTTAACTCGAACTCAACAAATGATTCTCATATTACTACTTAATGTGATATTCTATACACAATCGTATCAGGGTTGCTGATTGAAGCGGTTTGTCTATGCAATGCCTCTTAAACAGGACAATTATTAGAAATGCAGGTAAATTTTTCATATTGGATTTCGGCGACAAAATGCAAATTCAGGTTAAAGAAACTCACTGGTGCGAGTATTGCTCACAATTTTATCCAAGCATTAAAGTTTTCTTTGAAAATTTGTCTAAGTTTGTGATCGTGCTTACCAATTCTATTTTTATTACTTCTTCAAAAGCCCAGACTGCTCTAAAAGTTGTTAGTGCTGTCAATTGATTTTGCAAGAAAGGTTATTGCAAAAGTGGTGGATTTCTTTTGGACTCCTTTAGACAAAAACTCTTCTTGGATCTTCTGCTTATCCTAAATTGACAAGCAGATTAGGCACCGAAGCTCTGTAAGGGATACCTATTCTAGCTAGATGTGAACTATGAGAGAAGGCCATCAGTTGATGCCCAAGACTCCTCCAAAGTCCTCTTATACCATTGGTGTCTTTGGTACTCAATGGGTCACACGGGCTCTACCTCCTCGGCTTGCTTTTCTTCAAGTTCTGCATTTCTGTGATCCTCAAGTCCTTGTTATAGCCCCCCCAAGACTATGTCTAAAACTCAGTCCAAGGCATGTCTCAAATAACATTCAAAATGTCCTAGGAAACAAAGTGTGCAGACCTCACAAGCACTCTATGCAACCGTGAGAAGACCATATAGGTGACTAACCTTAAGCTATTGCATTAGCTGGATTGTCCAAACATCTTTTACTTAGAAATGCTCATTTGGGAGAGACTATAATGAAATCATATAGTCTTTACAAGCAGTTCTAGCCTGAATGTAGAGAATGTGGGTTACTTTTTTATTAAGCCTTCTCTTTAGTGCTAGCCTTTGTCACGGCTGAATATGCCTTCACCTCCAGAGTGCAGACAGAAACTCAGTACAATGACCTTTTTATAAATGGATGCTGAATTATGTGTGGGTGTGTGGATATGTATGTGTGAGAGCATATGTTTATACTATGGTCTATATCCACTATTGGGTGTTGATGACGTCATTGGGGATGCCATAGTAGCTATTCCCTGCAATGCAAGATGGAGTTTATGGTTTCCAACCTGGTGAATGATTGTCATGATATTGAAACTGCACACTGTGTTGTTTCAAGAGGATGAGTTTGGGCAAGTTCTTGGATAACATTAGGGTATATACATCATATCTTATATTACTGTCTTGGTATTGAGATTATATGTCCCCTTTGGCAGACGTCATGCGGTATTCGAGATCATTGGCAGTCTCAAGTATGTCCAACAGAAGACCCAGCATCAGCTTTGTAGCAGGGAGAACCACTAGCGGGCTGTTGCACGAGTATTTAGCTACATTGCTGGTACTCATGAATGTGGTTGAGGAAGTGTCTACTTCCTAGAATTCCCTGCTGGCCGCGGGGACTGGCCTAGAGGAAGCGTCAACTTCCTAGAGGTCCCTAGTTCGATTCCTAGAGCACCCACTCGGCCCAAGCGCTGGGGCAAGGCAAGGCTAAGAGGGGTCCAAAAGTTGGGCCCAAGGAAAACCAATGTTCCATTGGTTGGAGAGGGTTAGGACTTTAATGTGGGGGCAAACCAATGTTCCATTGGTTTGAAAGGGTTAGAGCTATAATGAGGAGCCACGTGGCAATTCCTCATGCAAACCTATCCACCCTTTTCTTATCCCAAAGCTTTGGTACGGGATTTTTTGGCTGCTCCTTTCACTTTCATGTTTCCCAAGGTATTTGAGGCCAGAATGGTGTCTCATATTTGATTTCATTGCAGGGGCACTCTAGCCTCCATCCAGTTTCTTTCTCAAAGTTGTTTCTAAGTGGTTTTGTACTTAATGAAGTGGTTGAAAGATATGCAATGTGGCTGTGAACGACATGGATGGTAAGCTAGTTACAGTTTACTGCCCTTTAGTTTACTGAAGGCCAGTTTCAGTATCTCTGTGCCGTCTCATCTCAATGAGATAGAGCCCAATGCAGACCTGGTCCTAGAAATGGATCAGTCGTGGAAGTGGAACCAAAGCCGTGTCCCTCTTGAAAGAGGCAGTGGTATCGCCCCCGGATCTCATAGGCTAGGTTGGGCAGACACGTAAGAAATGCTCCTCTGTCTCAATCTCCCCTAGAGTGTGTGTGTGTGAGAGAGAGAGAGAGAGAGAGAGAGAGAGAGAGAGAGAGGGGGGGGGGGGGAGGGGGAGGGGGAGGAGAGGGAGCAAGGGAAACAGACCAAGGTTGGTGGGGTGGGGCTAGAGATTAGTATTGTATATGGGACAAGAAGATACAACCAGCTAAATACAAGTTGCAGTCTTATAGATGACTGACAACAACTGAGGGAGTTTCGGCTAGGCCTTTTTCCTGTAATTCTTCTAAAAGTACAGTGCCTTTCCTTTTGATGTTTGTTAAAAGAGATTATGCAGATTTTGGGCATCGATGTCTCTATATTCTCTCTCTCTTGGATGGATTGGTATGCCTGATGAACCAAAACATCTGGTGCCCTTCTTCAATGTCTCCTGGTGAGCAAAAGTTTGCATTTCCTAATTCCATTGGGATGTCTTCCACTCCTATGATATCAAATCTTGTTTTCATTTTACATGTTTGGTGTATCTTGAAGAGAGAAATGTATTCTCCAAGATAGTCTTGTCTAGTATAGGTTAGCATAGGGTTGATCTTTTTCATGTAGAAAATGCCATTTTCTCCGATGATTCTTGCTATATCTTGTCTAAAATTTTCTGTTTTTAAACTCTTTATTAAATTTTTGTTGTTGATTATTGCCTGCTTCAACTCTTTTATACCATCTTTTCTCAATTTGCCTTCCCCCTTTCACGTCTTCTTTGAATGTAATTCATTGAAGAAATTATTTAGGTTCCATCTAAGCTGATGGAGTTGCTCTAATTGCTTCTCTTTTTTCTTCCCCTGCATTTTAGAGACAAAATTTCTGGATGGGTAGACCTTTCAGGTTACATTGTACCCTCAAGGATGGCTAATGGGTGGAACCATGACCTATTTGCATAGACACGCTCGCATTGTGCATGTATACATATATGCACACACCTTTGAGGCAGTAGCCTAGTGGCAATGGAGCACATGACTTGCATGTGCGTGCACGCACGCGCACACACACACACACACACACACACACACACACACGTGTGTGCGTGTCCGTAGCTGCAAGCAAACGTTTGCAGTTTGCAAACGTGAGCAGAAGGGGTTAGGTTTGAAACAATGGTGGGCTATGTAAATTGCAGCCCAAACATTGCTGTAGGCTACCTTTGCTCAGAAGAAGTGCTAGCTACCTCCATTTTGCAGCCTCAGCCATGTACTGTTACTGTTTTTGTTGTCAAGGCAGCATATTACATAATACAAGGCTACATTTAACGTTTCAGACGTTGAACAGGGAATCTAGTATGTATGTTCATTTTGGCCACTTATCTATAACTTATTTCAAATGCAAGTAAGTAAATTCCCCCGATTTATAGTAGCTGCTGGTATCCATTGTCCACAGAGTTTGAACACATTTCCATCAATTGGAGTTGCTAGGAAATTTATATGGGCCTCTCCTCACATCTGACCAACTATTGCATATGATGGTGCATCCATACCTGCCCCACTTCTCCCTCACGCGTTCCAACTCGGCATCAAGGCTTTCAACCTCCTCCTCAGCTACTTCGTGCATAGAGTCTCATAGGAGGGATTGAAAGAAGGCCGAGCCTCTACAAATGGACCCGTACCATATCCAGGAAATATGTACTCTCACAACATTGTGCAACATGACATTTGGCCTTACGTATGTGATAGTTGTTCCATGCCTTCTTGATAGGCGTTGGCCTTGGCTGTGATTCAAAGCCTGTAGCGGCATTGGAAAAGGTGTGGCAGCAGCCTGCAACAGACACCTCCCATGGATGATTGTCCCTCGTACTGCATAGCAATTGCAGCTGCTTGATTCCATATCCAATAGGCTGAATAACTTGCACATGGATCTGCTCCATGTCCCTTGACGTGCCCATTGCAAATTGCTATGGAAAAAAACATGTGAGATTGTGAAGTGACAAACAGATGCATTGTTGTAAGAACAACAAAGATTGCAAAAATCTTGCGCATGTAGGTAATCATAAAATGGTTGCTGTAGAGATGCAAATGGTTGCTGTAGAGATGCGCGGAAGAATTGATACTTAGCTAGGGAGGGATCACCAAAGACTCGATTGTTGCAGTCCTTCCATAGGGTCCATAGTGCCCAATAACAAAGCCAATAAAAGAATATCATATCCTTGCCTTAACCAAACAACCAGAATTGCTTGCCAAAGCAAGCATTGGGGAAACGAGCTTGAAGCCGTTGCTGTAGTAAGAGCAATAAATCATGAGATTCAGGGCAATGCCAGAATGAGCCATAGGATCCTGCAAGTACAGACATTGTCGACAAGTGGCAAGGAGCAATATGACGACTAGCCAAGATGTGTGCAAATGGAAGAACCCCAAAGAAAACTCTCCATAAGAAAAACTTATGTTGAAGAGGGAGTTTTGAAGCCCAAAGGTGCTGCAATCTTTTCCACATCATCGAGGGGTGCGTATGAAACCGGCCTTCGATAAACAAAAGGGTAGTGAACTTCTTCTACTGTGTCATAAACTTAATAAATAGCCACAATGCAAGCTTCAGTCACTTAAATCACTTAGCACAACTTAGAAACAAGCTTCAACAACTACAAAGGTGAGGCTAGAATGCCCCTGCTCAATGAAAATAGTACACAGTGCACCCACTGGCCCCAAATGCCTTGGTGCCCCTTATGGTATTTATTTAATGCTTCTGAATGGAAATGCTTTACAACAAGGGTTCAACCTTGCACTGTTCCTCTGTGCAAATCCTCTACTTGTCTTCAAGGCATCTAATCCCAGTGCACCACTAGAATTCCCACTGGCAAGGCATACTCAGGCATTCACTTCTGATCTGACACAACTTAGAGGCATTTAGGCATCCAAACCACTGGCAAACTGAGCTCAAGGCAGCCTCAAGGCTATCACATGCATCCACACTGTCCTTAGGCCTTCCATGGGATCACCCTGGCCTTTGGGACCTGTTGGAGTCCTGAAAGGACTGCACCCAACACGCATGCACTGCAAAAAGCTGCAAAGCAAGAAAGAACAAGGAAAAAACCGAACGTGGAACCAACTCCTGTTGTCTATGGCAGAGGGGGCGAGCTCCTTCCTCGCACCTATCCTGTGTCTAAGCTCCCCGCCGGGTGCAGGTGTCTTCCAGCAATCAGGAGAAGAGAGAGAAATGAAGGTAGAGAGCGGCGGGTGAACAAGAAAGAGCTGTAGAGGAAAGATGGTTCACAGATCTGCCCCGAAATGATTGCCTCGAGATCTGTGCCCGAGTCCTCCTAAGAGAAGGTGCCAAAAGCAACAGGGAAAGTTCCTCTTGCAGCCTGCATTGGTCCAAAACAGCTCCAGAACAGCTCTAGAAGCCACCACGCAGCCAAAAACATGTGCACAAAGGTCCAGCACAGCAAAAGACAACCCCGGGCAACCTGCTGGAGGCAGCTGAACACGTCTGTACGGACGTCCGTACAGTCTGTACGAAAATTTTCTGAAAGTCCAAAAATGAGCTCTGGCACTTCCTAGAACAGTAAAAAACAGTGCATACTAGCCTTAGAACAGTCAAAACAGTGTTAAAACGGCTGAAAACAGGCTTGAAACAGCTCAAACAGCTCAAAAACTGCACAAGAACAACTGAAAACGTCCTACACCTCTGGGAGAGTGAGGGGAGAGAGATGGAAGGTGGGGGAAGGGCATGCATACGCATGCTTGACAAATGGCACCTCCTCCTTGCCATTTGCCCCTTCATTAAAGTCCTAACCCCCATACCAAGGACAACGTTGGTTGTTTTTGGGCCCAACTTTTAGACCCCTCTTTTAAAGCCTTTGCCTTGCCCCTAGGACCTAGTGGTGCATCTAGACTTTGCCCTTAGGAACTTCTAGGAAGTGTGCACTTCCTCTAGCCAGTCCCTCACGGCCATAAAGCCTTTGCCTTGCCCCTAGGACCTAGTTGTGCACCTAGACTTTGCCCTTAGGAACTTCTAGGAAGTGTGCACTTCCTCTAGCCAGTCCCTCACGGCCAAACCATTACAACACTTAACCATGGTTAACCCCGGGTTAAGCGTAGGTTGAGTTACGAAGATACTTTACATCAGTTTTCACATCCTCTTTTCACGTCCTCGTGACATACCCTCCTCTTAAAATAGCAAACTACCTAGGTTGCTGTTGAAAAAGTACAAATAGGCAGAAATAGCCCATACCAGAATATACATCATCTGTAAGATACAACCTGCAATGATAGTATGGGCTAGGAGAGCTCGAGAGTCCATCCATACATCAATGCATCCTCTATGTCGAGTGTCGCGAACACCCATCATGGAGACCTCACGGCAAAAATATTGTCAGCAAGCAGCATCTCGGGTGAGACAATCGGTGCCACCAAGCGATCTCCAGATATATGAGCAGCTTGAATCAAGGAAGGGGAGGTGCTATCCTCCTCTTGAGCACCAGGCAATGCTCCAGATCTCTGCTTTGCTGAACTTGTAGCAGCCTGTACCGTGGTTGGTGCAAGCTGAAATGCGCCGAGGTAGAGCTGCAAAATCTGAGGTGAGTCTGCCAGGTCACCCTCCTCCATCCACCTCGCATCTAGTGTAGGATAATTCTTGAACTTCACCAGATAGCGACGGGAAACTCTACCTTTTACTTTTCTTTCCGTATGTGCCAAAATCTGTTCCGGAACCAAGATTTCATCCAACTCTTCCACCTCGGGCTGATCCTCATGCAGCAGGTCAACAGGCACATCACCATGGAAAGGCTTCAATAAACTCACATGAAAGGCATTGTGTATGGTCCAAGTGGCAGGTAGCTTCAGCCTGTAAGCTACGTCATTAATGCGTTCAAAAATATGAAAAGGACCATAATACTGCATCTTCAGCTTTGTGTACACTTTCGTCTTGCCTTTCATCTTCCTGAGTCGTGCTTTTTGAAAACGCAGCAGCACCCAATCGCCCTCTTTCAAGAGCAACTCGCGGCGATGCTTATCGGCTGCTCGTTTGTGCTTCTCTTGGCTTTTCTGGAGGGCTTTTTTGACCTTCTGGTAAGCAACATCCAAACTTTCCACAAATCTGTCCGCTTCAAAAATCCTCTTATGTATGGAGAATGGGAGGTACCTTCCGTTCTCCTGCCACAATTTCAAAGGGGGCTTTCCCCGTGGATGAGTGTACAGTGTTGTTGTACGCGAACTCAATAAGTGGCAAAAATTGCTCCCATTTCGATTGCTGATCTGAAACATAGCATTTGAGAAGATCAAGGGCAGTGGAATTGGCTTCTTCAGACTGCCCATCAGATTTAGGATGGAAAGAGGATGAGAAATTCAAAAATCCTCTTATGTATGGAGAATGGGAGGTACCTTCCGTTCTCCTGCCACAATTTCAAAGGGGGCTTTCCCCGTGGATGAGTGTACAGTGTTGTTGTACGCAAACTCAATAAGTGGCAGAAATTGCTCCCATTTCGATTGCTGATCCGAAACATAGCATTTGAGAAGATCAAGGGCAGTGGAATTGGCTTCTTCAGACTGCCCATCAGATTTAGGATGGAAAGAGGATGAGAAATTCAGCGTGGTACCCATATGCTCAAAGATACCTCTCCAGAAAAGACTTGTCATCCGCGGGTCTCTATCACTGACAATTGATTGAGGCATCTCGTGATGTTTAAACACATGCGACATAAAGAGTCTCGCCATCTGGTCTGCTGTAATTTTCTTTCTGACGGGAATGAAGTGGGCCTGCTTGCTGAATCTGCAAATAATGGTCCATATCCCATCATGTCCAGATGGTGTATGAGGAAGATCAAAGATCAAATCCATGGCAATGCTCTGCCAAGGTTGATCGGGAATAGGTAGAGGCTGCAGCAGTCCAGCCGGCTTCTGCCTGTCATATTTCACCTTTTGGTAGGTGATGCATGTCCTGACATATGCCTCGACATATTTCCTCAATGATGGCCAAAAGAAATAGTGCTCCACAGCTTTGATGGTGGCCTTGTGACACACACTCTGCCATGCATCATCAGAAATCCATCTTTGAGAGTATAGTGCTCATGCTATGTCCTTCAACCAACTGATCATAAATCCATGAAAAATCAGCATCATTGGCATATTGATCCTTCATGGCATCAAGCTCATCATGATATGCAATGGTCACTGCTGAAACTTGTGGCTTAACAGACACTGCATCTGGAGTGGGCTTGCGTGAGAGTGCATCTGCAACAACATTCTTCTTCCCATGCACATGCACAATCTGAAAATGAAACATAGAAAGAAAATTTGCCCACCTCATATGCTTCTCAGACAACTTTCTCTGAGTGAGAAAGTACCGCAGTGATTGATGATCGGTCTGAACATGAAAATCAGCACCCAAAAGATAATGCTTCCAGGTCGAAAGAGCATGTATGACAACCAACATCTATTTCTCATAGATGCCAAGATTCATTTCAGCATCGTGGAGCACTCTACTCTCATATGCCACGACTCTTCCATCCTGCATAAGTACCCCTCCTACGCTGTTCCCACATGCATCTGCTTGGACAGCGAACGGTTTGCGAAGATCTGGCAAAATAATCACAGGATTTGAGCAGTGTCGCTCCTTTAGTAGGTCAAAAGCTGCAGTTTCTTTGGGACCCCATCTGAAAGTGACCCCTTTCTTCTGTAAGGCATGTAAAGGAGATGCAATCTTTTCAAAATACCGAATGAACCTCCTGTAGTACGAGCACAAGCCCAGAAAGCTACCTTCAATTTAGCATCCAGAACGTGGGTCTTGCCACGGTGAGTGATTGTGATTGTTTTATTCTTTGTATCCAAAACAGCCCCAACACGAAAGTGCCAAGGTATCCCCAGTAACACATCACAACCATTCAACGGCATAAAATAGAACTCTTCTGTGTCCACGTAGCTCTGAATATGCATCCGCAGCTTGCCTATCACCGGAGTAACTGACTGGCTGAGTCCCGGACATGCCATATCTGCATCACAGAAAGGACCCATCTCTTCTGCCCTTATTCCTAACTTTCCAGCCAGCTCTGGAGAGATGAAATTGGTCTTGGCTCCCGGATCGAAAAACGTCAGAGCTGTTTGGTCTCTTATCTTGCCCCATGCCCGGCATAACTCTGTAGCATCTGTATTCTGAACAGCCCCAATCAAGTCTGCAAAAGACCAGCAGTGGGCTTGGGCTTTTTATTCTTCTGATCAGTCCTCTTTTCCTCCTTGTGCTCACTCTACTCAGAAGGAGGGAACTTCCGCTTCTTATGTGGGCATTCAAAAGCCCTGTGGCCTTCCTCCTTGCAAATATAACACTTGTTGGCATCATAGAGAATTTGCTTTTCCTCATCAGACATGCGGGTCAGTACTTACCTCTGTCCTCCAACAAACTTTGCCTTCATGGGCTGCGAAAACTTTTTGAACTTCTTAGGGGATTCCGTCTTGCTGCCCTTTGGCCTTGATGTCTCCTTTGAGCTTCCTTTGAACCCAGAAACTTTCCCTTTCATTAGTGCATAAGCTGTAGTGGCATTCTCAACCAACTAAGACATATTGGAAACCCTTGTCTTCGTGCAATAGTCCCGAATCTCCTTTGGCAACCCGCAGCAATATCTTTCAATTTGCTCGGACAGCGGCACATGTTTGTAAGAATTCACTGGCAGTAGGGCTTCCCAAAACTTCTTATTGTAGTCCTCCAAATTTCTGCAATTTGCAGCATCCAACCTGTACCAGGCGGTCATGATATCCACCTCAAAAGTGGTAGTGAGCCATGCTGCTGAGAAGACCTGCTTGAATTTGACCCAAGTGGTAGGTGCTCTGCCTTGCAAGAGGAGGTTGGTCCACCATTGGAGCGCATTGCCCTTCAAAAAGGTGGCTGCCTTTGGAGGATTCTGTGAAGTGTCCACCTGAGTAGGCAGCATCAAACTGTTGCACGAATGTCAAAGCCTTCAATCTGTCCTGCATCCCATTGAAAGTCTCAAACTTGATAGTTGCCCCTCCCTCCTTGTAATCTTTCAATTTGCCTTTAGGGGTGAGATTGTCATAAACGGGGGCCTGTAAAAACGGTGGGGGCATCACTGTTCCCGCATTTTGAGCCATTCCAACTGTACCCATGGTGGGGTTTGGCATTCCAGGTCCCACTCCCTGCATGTGTGGCATATTCCAAGTATTGCCCATTGTCCCAGGCATTCCTGTCTGCATTCTAGGCTGCATCCCAATGTTTGAGTACATCATATTGGCATTTGCAAGGGGCATTCCATCCATCATAGGTTGCTGGAAATTCTGCATTCCCAGCTGCGTGCTGCCCATAAAGCTACCTGGCATTCCGGGTGCCTCTGCGGATGGTGCCACCATTGCCTGAAAAACTGATCCCCCTCCGAAATATCATGGATGCATCATGGGCTGAGGAAGGGCTTGCTGTCCCTGATTGACTGAATGGAAGTTATTGGCATTACCCGCTACAGGGGTGATCGAGGGCATCTCTGACGGCTATCCACTGAAAGAAACATGCCTAGGGGTCTTCTTATGCTTCTTATGTTTCTTTTGAGATGACTTTTTGCTTCCAGGGGAAGCACCATAGGGGGAGGAGCTTGCATAATCTCCGTGACAGCATGTTGCAACTGCGACAGGGCTCCCGCTACACTTTGCATTCGTAGCTGAAAAAGTGCATTGGGATCAAGCTCCTCTGCCTCATCTATCTCATCCTGTGAGTCCTCCGTGGCATGCTCAGGAGAGACTGGATGAGTCCCACTGTCCTGTTGGTCATCACCCCTGCTGGTACTGTGCTCCTCTTCAAAGCTCTCTGATGCTTTGTTTTCGTCCTGTCCGTCCTGCTCTGAAATGGTCAATGACCTCTCACGGTGTGATAGGGCGCACCTTTGTAGGAAGAGGGTGACGATCCTGGCAATGGAACCACTAAAACCGGCCTTCGATAAACAAAAGGGCAGTGATCTTCTTCTACTCAGTCATAACCTTCATAAATAGCCACAATGCAAGCTTCAGTCACTTAAATATTTCACTTAGCACAACTTAGAAACAAGCTTCAACAACAACAAAGGTGAGGCTAGAATGCCCCTGCTCAATGAAAATAGTACATAGTGCACCCACTAGCCCCAAATGCCTTGGCGCCCCTTAAGGTATTTATTTAATGCTTCTGAATGGAAATGCTTTACAAGGGTTCAACCTTGCACTGTTCCTCTATGCAAATACTCTACTTGTCTTCAAGGCATCTAATCCCAGTGCACCGCTAGAATTCCCACTGGCAAGGCATACTCAGGCATTCACTTCTGATCTGACACAACTTAGAGGCATTCAGGCATCCAAACCACTGGCAAACTGAGCTTAAGGCAGCCTCAAGGCTATCACATGCATCCACACTGTCCTTAGGCCTTCCAGAGGCTCACCCTGGCCTTTGGGTGCTTACTAGAACCTGTTGGAGTCCTAAAAGGACTGCACACAACACGCATGCACTGCAAAAAGCTGCAAAGCAAGAAAGAACAAGGAAAATACCGAACATGGAACCAACTCCCGCTGTTTGTGGCAGAGGGGCGAGCTCCTTCCTCGCACCTATCCTCTGTCCAAGCTCCCCACAGGGTGCAGGTGTCTTCCAGCAATCAGGAGAAGAGAGAGAAATGAAGGTAGAGAGCGGAGGGTGAACAAGAAAGAGCTGTAGAGGAAAGATGGTTCACAGATCTGCCCCGAAATGATTGCCTTGGGATCATTGCCTGAGTCCTCCTAAGAGAAGGTGCCAAAAGCAACAGGGAAAGTTCCTCCTGCAGCTTGCACTGGTCCAAAACGGCTCCAGAAGCCACCACGCAGCCAAAAACATATGCACAAAGGTCCAGCACAGCAAAAGACAACCCCGGGCAACCTGATGGAGGCAGCTGAACACGTCTGTATGGATTCCGTACAGCCTTGGAACATTCAAAACAATGTTAAAACGGTTGAAAACAGGCTTGAAACAGCTCAAACAGCTCAAAAACTGCACAAGAACAACTGAAAACGTCCTACACCTGTGGGAGAGTGAGGGGAGAGAGATGGAAGGTGGGGGAAGGGCATGCATACACATGCTTGACAAATGGCACCTCCTCCTTGCCATTTGCCCCTTCATTAAAGTCCTAACCCCCATACCAAGGACAACGTTGGTTGTCCTTGGGCCCAACTTTTAGACCCCTCTTTTAAAGCCTTTGCCTTGCCCCTAGGACCTAGTGGTGCACCTAGACTTTGCCCTTAGGAACTTCTAGGAAGTGTGCACTTCCTTTAGCCAGTCCCTCACGGCCAAACCATTACAACACTTAACCATGGTTAACCTCGGGTTAAGCGTAGGTTGAGTTACGAAGATACTTTACATCACTTTTCACGTCCTCGTGACAGCGTATCATACACCAGATGTGATTTGCATGAAGAGAAAAACCCAAGGAGGAGGCAGCAAAGCCTTATACAAAGATGGAACCGTGATATCAGCTAACAGTAGTGCATGGCAAACATGATCATCCGATTGCAGAACTCAGTCTTTCAGTCGGCTAAGAATCTCAAGACGAGATACTCGCTGAAAGTCATGGAGCATATGTGACAATATATACTATAGGGGCCTATAATGCTGTCCCAAAGCATATTGTCTGACAGTTGCAGGAAAAGAGATCACTATACGAGCATCATCCACAAGGCAAATACCTTTGGACCAAAGAAAATCATAGTGGCGAGGTTCCTGCAAAGCCAACGGAGGAATGAACACCCTTAACCAATAAAGGCTCTTGGCATGCAAAGAGTTTCCTGCAAGAGTATCCCTGTGATTCCATTTAATGTGGGAGAGTATGTGCTTCCAATTAGAAGCAAGCGACAAAAGGGCATCCCTTCCCTCTTCCATCAATGTGACCCAGAAGCAAGTCCCATTGGGTAAGCTGCCGACGACCAAAGGCTGCAAAAGACAAGTACAAAATCAAATGTCCAACTTTTATATCCATGGCTAATTACCCTGCATGAAGTGCAGCATCATTTTTCCCTTGTGTGTTAGAATATGCATGTGAATATTGAGGATACTCAGTCCTCCATGCATTTTAGGTGAGCAAAGGTGATCCATTGAAAGCAGCCTAAGGGCTTTCCTTCGATAGCATGACTGCCAAGAAAGCTCCATGATATTAGATGTAAAACAGGAGCTGTCTTGCTTGGCAAACATCATCAAGGGCAAATAAAACTGGATATAGGCAACCAGAATTAATTGAACTATGCGATAGCAGACATGCAATGGCCAGGTGGCCAACTTCCAATATTCCAGTTTCTTCTTAAGCAATGTCAAGCAGCCAGTCCATTTGCTGATGACGAGTGACGGACATCCCAAAGGGTAATCAAGATGACGTACGAGCTGCGTGGGTAAAACTATGTCTCCTTGCTGTAAGATATGATGCCAAGCTTTCTCATGGAGAGGAAGAAGTTTAGATTTCTGAAATATACTTGCAGACCAGCAACCATACCGTATAAAGCTAAAGCACACATGAGGCATGAAAGATCCCATTGTGTTTTGGGGCAAGAAAAAGGATTTATCAGCATATGCCTGCGCAATCAACGGCCTGCTGCCATGTATCTCCAGACCATGCAAAGCACGTGTAGCTACTAAATGTTCCATGTATCGAAGCATGGGGTGACTCGTGAGTAGCTATGTCATAAAAGAAAGCACTGAGAGGACAGCCCTGCCGCACGGAACACAAAAACCTCATAGATCCGTAATATCACTTTTTAGAATGCCCAGATTTATTGCCTTGATATAACCAATAAATAACATGCTGTATTTTTCCCCAAATCCCAGAGATTTCAGGCTGTGAGATGAAATCCCATTGTATCGTATCAAAGGCTTTAGCAACCTGTAATGAGAGGACAGCTTGCCCAGTGTAGCTTGCACACATAGGCTGCCCACATAGTCATTGCGTGCATGCGCACACACACACATACATGCACACATATTTTTCCAAACCTAGATGGCAGCTTATGCTTGGGTACTGATGAGAGCTAGTCATGTATTAAGTCATGAAGTAGAGGTTGTAAACAAAGGCTGATTGCCTTTGCTAGAATCTTATATGCAGTGCCCAAAAGTTTAATCGGCCTCCATTGATTTGTTAAAATTATGCACTCCCCTTAGGGATAAGATGGATGAGACCCTTAGTAAGTGGAGCATGCATAACATCAGAGTCCCAAATGCTTTGTAGAGTAGAAGTGATATGATCACCAAGATCCTCCTAGAAAGCAATGAAGAAAGCTGAACTGAAAGGTAAGGCCCTCCCTAGTGCCAAGTGCAGCAGACCAAAAAGTATGATCCACTTAATTGGCTCCCTATACATTGGAGTCCCGACTGGGTTGAACTGCTTGGATGCTTTGACTTGGGTTTTAGTACTCATAACCGTAGGTTGTCAACTCATTGCATGCCAGCAGACATTAGGGTGGCAAATCGAGTGTCGATTGGTGTTCTACATGCAGTCTATTTTTTCAGTCCATGCCTTTCTGGTGGATGCGTTTCAGGGCCATGATACACATTTTGCAACTGCTCATACCTTACAATTATATCATACAGTCTGATGGGAAAACCTTAATGGTTCAGGGTTTAACACCCTTGAATTGTTATGTTTGGTTACATGTGTGTGGTATATCTTGACCTGTCTTGCGTGTTTGTACTACCTCTGACTATTTTAAATTCTTCCGATTTGTGCAGCTCAGCAGTTTTCAGGAGACATGGTGCATTACAAGAAGAGATCACCGATGGCATGGTCAACACTTTTTTGATGAGAAGGCTCTTGATAATAATGCAAGCTTCTGATGTCACGATTTTTTAATTGTCAAGTTTCTGATTCTGATACATGCTTGGGTCTTGCCATTAGGTTTTGCAGCATTTTCTGCATGACTAGCTTGGTATCTGATTTCCCCTTCATCCTCTTGGATATCACATAGCATGTAACCCATTGCTCCATCCAAACACCTGTGAATGCGTGGGCATGGGTGAATGTGGGTGTACACACACGTGTATGTATCATGCATATATCACACACACACTCTCTCTCTCTCTCTCTCTCTCTCTCTCTCTCTCTCTACAAGAAAGAGATCAGCCCCATGTTAACATAAATGAGCAATACTACATCAACGACAATATCTCCATGTACAAGAGACAAGCTATTTGCAGATTTAGAGTCAGCTCCGAGGTAGAGACCGGTAGATGGACACCTCTTGGTAGGAGAGGCTCTGTAAAATCTGTGTTAAGGATAGTTTGAGTGAGGACGGGCATCACTTTATATGCCAGCGTCAAGAATACTCTGCGATCAGGTCAGCACAGGATATGAAGATGGTGGTACTATAGTATCTATTGACCTTTCTCTCCCTCTTAGCACGACAGGTTGGAGCTACATTGATCCAGATGGCAATGCATAGGAAGACACTCCTGGCATCTAGGAACAAGCACTGACCACCACTGGGGGAGACCCACTCTCTACCCTCTACAGTCTTTCACTGGAGACTGGCTGGCTTGCAGGGATATGCAGTCCTCTCCAGGACCATATATGTCCATACTCTCTGTTACTAGTTTTCTCATTTTTATGTTCTACACATTTGTAATTTTGTATTATGTCTCAGTAACTTTTGGCTGAGCTGGGTTGGTTTACTTACCCTAGTGCAGATTGTTGTTTTTCTTTTCCAGTGCAGTTATGTCTAGAACTCTGTGGACCTTGTATCTTGTACTTGCTTTTTTTCCCACCCCCATAGATTCTGACGGGTCTCCTGCAGACTTTCTCAGGAAGAATGTTGGGGTCATGCCATCCACCCCTGGGCACTTCTGGGGGGGGGAGGGCCTCCTTGAGCTCCTGATCTGTGAAAGGAGCCTCCAGACATCTGCTCAGACTGGACGTGACCACTGTAGGCACCTGCTCCCAAATTGCCTCACATGCTATCAGGGTCGCAGGGGACTCTTCCTCCTGAAACAACTGTCGATAGGTCCGTGGTCATCTCTAGGATCTCGAGGATCCGAGTGCATCCCGTAGTCTCTGAAGCTGTGTCCTTGCTGAGCGAGGTCCGATAGTCTGAAAGAAGTGCCTGGTCATCATGTCCCCCTGCTACAGCAATTCCCTGCTGTAATGAGCACCTTAGATAGTGTGTGGAACCACGAAAAGGTCGATGGAGAGGCTCGGGAGAAAGGTAGTCGAAGATGGGGCCCGAATGAGCCAAAATAGGGCTGTGGAAAGCCCCTAAAAGAGGCTGGAAAATTCTGAGTTTTTGCCTCTTCTTTTTTTTTTTTTTTGGGGGGGGGGGGGGGGTTCCCTAAGTCACCTAGGACTGTTAGTACACTAACCTAGGGCAGCTGCAACAGTTAGGACACGGACTTAGTCTTAACCTAACCAAACTAGCATTTCATTTCCATCTCCACACACACGCCCACACATTTCTATGTGGGTGTGCATGTGTAGTGTATATGTGCTCAATGTGCACTTATGGGCACATGCGTATACATGAACAAATGTGTGTGTTTGTGGGGGGGGCGGGGATGGGTGTGTGTATCTGTGGATATTGAAAATGGTGTGGAATTCTGTTATGCATCTTCATTCATTTGACTTGCAATGGAGTTGCTATGCTGCTGTCTTAAAAAAATTGCGTGCTTGTACTCTAGGAGTGAAATTATGATGCTAATGAGCTTTAGATTTTAGAAAAAAATAACTTTCGTAACACGTGTGTTCTTTATCTCCTAGAACTAATGGACATCTTTTATGTGATAATTGGCCATCAATTATCTGTTTACTGTGTGACGGAATTATACCAAAGCCTGTCTGGATATGCAGGAAGCAGCTTTTCAACATGATCAATGACATTCCTACGGTTTTCGACATCGTGACTGGAAGGAAATCTATTAAAGAGAAGGGTAGTGCTAACAATAACACTAGCAAGACCAAAGGAATCGGAAAACCTGTAAGTTGAATGCCCTTTAACTTTTGAATTTAATATCTGTTGAGAATGCAAGTGAATCTGTCGCCTTTAATGAACTTTTTGTACACGTATGAGTAACCAATTATACATATGTGGCCCTTCGAATTTTGAAGGTGCAACGACAACAACGCATGACCGAGGTGGATATGAGAAATTTCAGGCCACCACCTTCTCCAGAAGAAGGAGATGAAGAGTCTCCTGATGATGATGATGACGAAGAGCATAGTGAGACAGCTTGTGGAAGTTGTGGGAAGAGTTATACAGTTGACGAGTTTTGGATCTGCTGTGATATATGTGAAACATGGTTTCATGGCAAGTGTGTGAAGATTACACCTGCAAGAGCACAGAACATAAAACAGTACAAGTGCCCATCTTGTACCAATAAAAGAGCAAGAGTGTAGTTGTTTGCCATAGAGTAGTAGTTTTTTTTGCGATTTGACTGTACAAGAGAGACAATTGGAAGCTGTTTTTGTGCATCCATATGGCAAATTAAGGCTCTTCAAAGGTGGTTAAAATTTTGGGTCTGGTTAAACCCATACCAATACATCCACCTCCACCTTAAAACCCCTCCTCACAAATGACACTGTTTTTTGATGGTAATGTGTCTGCTTTGGTGGAACTGGATCTATTAGTTTGAGTTTCTTTTGGCTTTGGTTCTCATTTTCAGTTACGAGGAACAGAGCAAATCTCTTGTTAAGGTAAGAGATTGAGGCTGCTTTATTGATTTTCAATAATCTGAAATGCAGCTAAGCACAGTACAAGCACTGGTTCATACAGTTGGGAAATAATATACTTTCCTCTGCTTTTCTTCTCCTCATCCTTGTACAAGAAGGGATGCATTTGCTGCTGCTGTAATGCATACAGTTGGGAAATAATGCAGCAATATATCTTCTTCTTTTCTCCTTTTCTCCCCTTCTCTTCCTCCTTTTCTCTTATCCTCCTCACTCTTTTCTCTCCTCTCCCCAATGCTACTTTCTGGTAGGACCGTGAATACTAATTCTTCTGTTAGGATGTCAGAAAAACCTAGTCCATATGGCTAGTTTGTCCACACAGCGGAAATAGAAGATGGATAAGGAATGCTGTAATTCAAAACTTTACGTGTCCACAAAATAAAACCCACAAACACCAAACCCAAGAGATAGACAATGATAGAGCAGTTGACAGATTGCCTCAGAATATATATAGCACAAATCTGAGTCAAAACACATTGACAGAAAGCTTCACAGGAGATCCCAAAACCGGCAGCAGTCCACTGCCCTGGCTGCTGGCTCCTGCTCCAGCCCTGCTGCAGCCTTTCCGGCCCTGGTAATCTGTAGACCAGCCTGCTGTAGTCGTCCGGGTCCTGCAATAGTCCATTCTTTCCATCTAGAAAGCTTTTGGCAGCACCTACATCTGCACAGCAGCCATGCCTGTTTGCAGGAGTTCCACAACCCTACTGAATGCTTCAAGAAGACCTGCGACTGCCGACGTACAACCTGTACTTGCTGCTGTACCAAGCGCACTGTTTTTCCTGCTTGCTATTCACAGATTAGCCTTCTACCTGAGCTTCTTCCCACCTCAACCGGGCAGCCTATGTGGCAGCGTACAGTGCTGTCCACGTGGTCGTATCCTGGGTGGCTCCTTCCACGTAGATCTGCCCATGTGACATCTAAACTTGATGCACACACAGCAGACTCTAGAACCCTCTAATCTTATCTTGGTACCATGTCCCTGTGCTCTCTTCATTTGGGGGCTTATAAGTGGGACAATGGACCCTAATTTGCAACATGGGAGTGCTGCCACTGTTTCAAACTGTGAATCTGCAATCTAGGGAGCATTAAAACTTAGGAGCATTAAACAAGTGGCCTCAAGCTTCAACTACCTTAAATTACATCTTCAAATTTCCCCTTGGTTGGTTGGTTTCATAGAGAATCAAGACTCATGGCTTTGGTCAAATATATTTTCATCAACAAGAATTACCTTTGAATTTCTGCGGTAGTTCTATTGCAGGTGTATGATCATGTAAAGATTTAGATGATCGTTTGGGAGAGACAAATGAAATCGTCTAGTCTTCACAAGCAATTGTAGCTTGAATGAAGAGATTTTGGACTACCTTTTGATTAGCCTTCTCCTTTAGTGCTAGCCTTCATCATGGCTGAGTTGCCCTTCACCTCCGGAGTGTGGACAGAAAACTCAGTACGAAGACTTTGTATACATGGATGCTCAAGTATGTGTGGGTGTGTGGATTTGTATGTGTGAGAGCATATGTTTATACTATGGTCTACACCCGCTTATACTATGGTCTACACCCGTTGTTGGGCATTGATGATGTCACTGGGGATGTCATAGTAGCTAGTCCTTGCTATGCGCGATGGAGTTTAAGGTTTTCAACCTTATGACTCGACTATCATGAGATTGAAACTGCACTATGTTGTGTTTTTAGAGGATAAGTTTGGGCATGTTCCTGGACTCATCTAGGTATATGTATGGAGTCTAAATAAAGATTCAAACCACAAAGAGACACAGTTTCTTACATTGTTCACATACTATTATGATTAGAGGCTTTTCCTAGTGGCTCAGAGCCATATTAGATAAAAAGGATTGGGGGGAAGGGGGAGGGAATAGAAAGAGGAGAGAGGAAAGAGGAGCAAAGAATAGAAGAAGAGAGACAAAGAGGAGAAGCTAAAGTAGAAGGATAAGTAAGTCTTTATCGAGCTGCACGTGGACAAGTAGACTCCCACAACAAGTTTAGGGTTTGAGCAGTGACTTTTGAAAATACACTGAATGCATGAAGTGCTTTTTTTAAGATGGACATCTTTTGCACTCCTACATTACAAGGTTTCATCTCGTTACTTTGGCATGCATGTTTCTAATTACCAACAAAACAGAAGAAGACTACATACTTGGTTGCCATTAGGGCCAATGGGTTTCCCACTAGCTCCTTGCTGGTTGAGCTATTGTTGCATGTTACATAACTAGTCTAAGCGAAGATTACATCAAATGGCTAGAATCTTGTTTAATGCATAAAGAGGGTCTATGCTTTGTTAGCGTTGCCTTCAGGCAACGATGTCCTTCTATTCAATTTTGGACACTCATCCCATGTCCATGCCTCCATTCACTCCTTTCTATTCTCATTTTGCTTCTGCGTCAACTCGAGCTCTCTCCTCTCCCTCCCCCTTTCCCTCACAGCAATTATTGATATACTCCACAAAAGTTAGAAGAATCCAAATAATGAAGGAAGCATTGTTGAGCACATCAAGTGCTCTCTTGTTATACCTATAAATCAATTGATACCGCACATAAGCCTAGGTCCTTTAACAAAGCATAAAGATGACCTATGCTTGCTAATACTTTTCATTGAGACCATGTGCTTCTTTGAGTTCTTGAATAGTTTCAACAACTGCAGGAGTTTTCATATTTGTTAGAGGTTGTTGGGCATGTTCTACATTAATAAGATTTGAGATGATCTTATTCTTTCTTGGTGTGGTTCTTGTTAGTTTTGCCGCTTATTTTAAGTAATTGGTATTGCTAGTCTTTCAAACAAGTCCATGTCCTTGGTGATTTCGTTAATCATAGTTGATTTCATATGAACTCATGAAGATATTAAACCTTCTCCCAAGAGTGCTTGGAGTGCCCCCTCAATGGACTTTTTGATGATATTTACAATATTAATATAACATCTCTTTCTCGCAAAAATCTAATCTCCTCCCATTACTTTTCTGTGTCGTCGTGTTCCTTGTTAACAACTAACATTTGGATCCTTCATGTCTATGTGGTCTAGCGAGGCAAAGCAGATGTAACTCATTTGTATCCTTGAATATGAAAACAAAACTATATTGTATCCTTTGTTTTATCTATTGCCAGTCCTGTGGTTGTCTTAGCATGGCTACACATCCTTTTTAGAGATCTTGATATCCTTGAGATTTGAAGGCTTTTGTTGTTTGTTTCATACATTTTTTGTTGTATGCTATAAATACTCTACTCTCTCTGACTTTAGCACTTGTTTGGTCCGTGTTTTTAGGATCACTTTTGCCTAGTGTAACTGCCTTCTGTGAGTTGCTTTTCCATGTGATTCATTTTGCCATTCTCTGCGTCTCCAAAGAGAAGGCCCTTGAGAGATTTCAACTTTTCTTATCTTCCGACAAAATTTGGCATTTCTTGGGAAAGGAAACTCCTCTCTCTTAACCCTTCGCTTCCTCACTTGTTCTCTTTTTGTAAGTTTTTTTGGCCTAGCCGTGTCCCCAACACCATTCATTGAGCATGGCAAGCTTCCACTCATCCTCTAAGAAGATGATATATGGCCTACCTCTATTTTCTTCTCTTGTTATGACCTCCCTCTATTTTTTTTCGTTGTTATCAAACGTTTTCTTGAGATTGGGCCGCCTTGCTTCCTACCATGCTACTTCTCTTCTCTCTTTTCACAAGCATCTAGAGTGCCTCGACACTATAGACATTTTGCAAAGTCTTCTTGTAGGTAATAACATAAGGACATTGAAGGTGCATGTCTCGATAATGCATAGATGTCATGGTTGTAAGGATTAGGGAGTTTGAAGATCCAAAATAAAGGCAGTTGGCTTTTGAACGAATTTACACTGAAAAGTATTAGGATTTGGTGTGATTAGGGAGTTTGAAAATCTAAAATAAAGACAGTTGGCTTTTGAACAAATTTACATTGAAAAGTATTAGGGGAGATCTAGGGCGTCAAAAGGAATGGATTGATTAGGGACCAAGAAGGCCTTGAGAGGTCCCTCAACCCTTTTATTGGGAACCCCATCGCCAAAAGTGTACGTCCTTCACTCAAATTTGCACTCCACCATCTCTAGGACCAAAAAATTTGAGATTCTTTCTTGCAAAGCGGACTGTCTATATCTAATTGCTTGCACTATGAAAGAAGTTTTATTGCTACGATAGGAGCTTTGATTGTCCTACAAAGTTACAAACTTTTCCAAAGCTTCTCTTGACGTTTTTGCTGTGTTCAACTGACCAAGTATAAACATTTTGTACATTTTGCTTTATCAGATGATGTGCATATTTGTTCCTTTTGTCCCCTTTTGACTATTCTTTGGAAATAACGTTTATGACTAAAAGTTTGATTGTTCTTTGGCAATAACGTTTAGTACATCACTAGGTGGTTTGAGGAATGTACCATATACATATTCCCATCCATCATGTAGAACAAATATTGTTTCCATTCAATACTTCCATGTGTCATAGCTTGAGTTGTTTAGATTTGCTAAAGACTATAGGTTGGTGTTGCTTGTTGATGATTTGATTTTAATTTCAATCGATTAAGCTACAAGTGAAATAGGACAAAATTTGATGCTTTGAGACATACTTTTGATAAAATTGCCAAAATCTCACAAATGGCTCTAAAATTGCCTTAAGCATTTTGAACATGCTGGTGAACTTAGAACTATAGAAGTGTTCCTAATATATGCTTGAATTGAGCTTTATAATAAGATCCAAAGTTGCCAAAATAGCATTAATGCCAAGATGTTGCTTTTTTTATGCTTGGAGTTTGGCTTGGAATGACACTCAAAATGAAGTTTAAATAGGGTTTAGATACCTAGACATAATAGCTATATTTGGGTACTTGTAGGCTTCAAAAATAGACCAATTTGGGCAACTACACTAGCACTTAGATCAAAAGGTCTCCTTGATAATGATGTTCGAATTGGTCTATTAGGTAGAATTTAATCTCTAGACTGATCTACGTCTCAAATCAGCTTTGTCCACCCACCCACTAACGTCTTGTTAGATAATCATGAAAATTAGAAATAAACATGAAGCCTGAAATAAATTTGATGACATGGGATTTCATTGACATGCAAGGGGTTTGGTAATGAATCATAGTAATGATGTGGCACAAGGTGTCATCTAGGAAGAGGTAAAGGAGACACATGCTGTTTAGAGACCATACTCAACATCATGTGATCATATGTGCATAGCACTAACCCAATAGAGTGGACAATGTCACAGTGATTTGCTTATGAGAGGGGAAGAGCATGTTGACCATGGTGATGGTGCACTCTATTAAAATGATCTTCCCCCCAAATTTCAAAATGCGCTTCAATATGTGGGAGATGTTTGTTGAGGATTTGTTATTATTGCAATCGCATTAACTTCAATGATTCACATCATCATTTTGTAAGGTTTTAGATTCCTATGATGTAAAAGCCATTCAGGAACTCCAAGCTAGTGCAAAACTTTTATATGAGAAGCTCCAAGCTAGTGCAAAAGTTTTATGTGAGAAGCTCTAAGAGGAAGAAAGGCAATGCAATAACTTGTGCATACAAATGTAGCAACACAGGCTACAAGCATTTCCTTTGCATCCACAATGCTTTTGAAGTCCTTTATCACCTCCTCAGATACTCGCATATGCAGGCCTTCATGACTTAGGTCCTTTAGCATTTCAAGGACATGAGAAGGCATTAATAAATCTTTTAAAGGGTATGATGTGTCGATATCACTGATGTCCATTCCTCCCATCACATCCTCCATAAAGTTCCTAAAGAAGACAAAAACCAATTGTGTTACAAGGATCACAGTAAAATAGTGGATGCGGCATTGTAGCGTGTTTTATGGGAAGACTTTACACCATCTTGGTAGCCCAAATTCTCCTCTTTCAAGAGGGAGACATATTGATTTAATATCCTAAAGTCTACTTGTTAAAATATGAGACAGACTAACTGTACATAGGGGAAACGAGGACTTATATATCTTTAATCTTTAGCCATACCATATCCTTGTGTGAATAAGAAGATATGATGTTTCATTAAAAGACCATAAAGTCCTTAGGAACTAGGTGAGATTAGCCACTTAGTGTGCTAAAGTGGAGGTTTTTTCCTTCAAAATAGTTAGGGAAAGTGGGCAACCTTAGCTTGCAACCACCCCTATGTGACTTGCCTATGTGTGAGTTTGTAATGTGTATGTGGCCGTTTACTTGCTATGTTTGTGTGGTGTTTGTTGTTGTGCATTGTGGGTTGCTTGTGGCATCGTGGGTTGCTTGTGCACATTGCTTGTGTGCATTGCCATGCTTGCATGCATGTAGGTGTGCATGCTCATGTGTGTGTGTGTTTAGTGCTTTGTGTTTGTGGCTTGGCTATGTATGGTTGTGTGTACAATTGTTGTGTGTTGCTTGTATTGCATTGTGAGAGCATTGTGTTTTGATACTTGGTTGCTTGTGTGCGTGGTGCATGAGTTATGCGATTGCATCATGGTGTTGCTTGTGGTTCTATCTATGCTGTGTGTTGTGGGTGATTTGAATGGATTGAGTTATGAGCTATGCTGCAATGATAGTAGTAGGAGAACTACCATAGGATAAACACAGTTATGGTACGTAGTATGGCATTTACTTGTAGTAACATTAGCTACTTCTAATGGTTACATGAATTATACCACTAGTGTTGAATGTCACCATTAATACCGATAGTATTACCCATGTTATCGGTGTTAACAAGATTGCTATCATCGATTGAAGTAGGAGTACCGATGGTAGTAGACTTTTGACAATGATATTTGTCTAATATCGATAAAAGTGGAAGTACCAATGGTAGTAGACATTTGACAATGATATTTGTCTAGTATCGATGATAGTTTTGCAAGTTTCTCAAACCAAGAAGGTTTATCTTTGATTGCATGTAGTATCATTGCTTAAAAATGATGTTCATGTATGTAAATCACGTGAAAAAGGATCATGATTACATGAAAATGTTATTCATGGACATATATTTGTTACATTCTTCCAAAGTATGCATTTAAAATTATGGCTCCTGTAGGTTGCTTACATGCAATACACTTATGAACCCTCACAAAATTCCTTATTACAACATCATAAAGTATGCATGTGATTTAATATCAAATTATGTTGTTATAGTATAGTAAACCTTTTAAACTTTATTTCACCAGGTGGCTTGTGATGCTTGACTTGTCATATTGTGTCAGATTCATAATGATATCTTTGTCCTTTTGTTCCTTTCTCATTTAGTTTCTATCGAGTATTATTGTGGAGGTTGCCCTTAGCGAAATTCCTTCAATGCAAATCTTTCTTTGAATTACTTAGTATTCCCTTGTTGTAGACATATGTTTGAAATTTATGAACCCAAGATTGAAGACGAGTTTCTTTGTTTGAACATCCTAAGAGGATGATGCTCTATCTTGCTTATATGCCCTCCTCCCCACTCATGTTTATGCGATATCTTCCTTATATGCCCTCCTCCCCACTCGTGTTTATGCTTTGGTCATTCAATGTTTGAGAAGGAAAAAATGTGTGAATGTACACAATATGGAGAGAAGAGAAATGTTCTTTTTGGGGTTTGATTCATGTGATGCCCACATTTGCCACATGGAAAGAAAGCATTGCCATGTAAATGGGTCTACAAGATGAAGGTCACACGTGATGATGTGCCTAGGTACAAGGCCCGTTTGGTCGCTAAAGGGTTCAAGCAAGAGAAGGGTGTGGACTTTGATGAGATATTCTCTCCGGTTGTGAAGATGACCACACTTAGATGCATGCTTGGACTAGTGGGAGCAGAGGATATGGAGCTTATGCAGATGGATGTCAAGACAGCTTTCTTGCATGGGGATCTGCATGAGGAAATTTACATGGTGCAGCCGAAAGGCTTTGAAGAAAAGGGCAAAGAGCATTTAGTTTGCAAGCTAAAGAAGAGTCTCTATGGTCTTAGGCAAGCGCCTAGAGAATGGTATTAGAAGTTTGATGCTTTCATTCAGTCTCAGGGTTTAAGCATGAATTATTATAGAAGGTGATGGTAGTGTGAAGTAAAAGTAGGCATCTTGTGCTTGGGTACTTATTGAGATAGTTGAGCTTGGAGGTACTAACGTCGGAGGAGCCTAGTCCCCACATCATTGCAACCCACACACTCCATTTCAAAGAGAAAGTACTTGTTGTACAGGTAGGTCCAGTTTCATATTCTAGCACATTGATTCCAAAATACTTGAAGGATTCATTTGGGAGCTAAGGATTTTGATGGCATGTATAGAATGGGGCACATTAGGGGTGATGAGCTATTGCATCAAGGTTGTTCCCATATATGTGTCTTACCATGATGGATGTTGTTGTTTTCAAAGCATATTACTTATGGACCAAATTTTTAAACCCATAGAACATATGCACACAAGTATGCATTGTAAATACCCTATATTTTAGAAACTATACATATTTTCATCCTCACTTCTGTAAGAATACTTTTTTGCTTGTCGACTTGGAAAGTACCTTGTATGTATTCACGTAAGTGACTCACTTGTGATACACAATTATATATTGTGTGTAAATGGCATGTAAGTCCATGAAAATATAAAATCCCATTTATGCACAAGTGTTTTATGTTACATATTCTACTTATTTCATCCCTGCTTTTGTCATAAGAACACTTGTTTAGTTGTCAACTTGGAAATTACCATTTTACATATTCAAGTAAGTTACTCAAATGGGATATGTACTTGTATAATCCCCTTTTATATGTAAATGGCATGTAAATTCACCAATATATAGAATCCCCTTTATGCTCTTTTGTTTTATATTATGTTCCATATTCTAAAAGGGACCATGCTAGGAATCCATAAGGTGTCAATGTTCATTTTCATGGAATGTGTATCAACTTTTGATTGAATATTGTAAACTAATAGTTGACAATGTTTCTTCCTCATTCATGGTCATGGCTCCTTAAATTAGCATTGATATGATGTCCTCAAGGTTAAGAGGCAGAGACGTTACAACTGACTTGTGACTCTACATCCACCTACTAAAAGAAGCCTTTCTTGTACACGAGAGCTAGGCATCATCAAATATGGAAAGAGAGGAGTAGAAGGCTCACTAGAGGGATGAAGTCACAATCTCTACAGCCAAGAAGCACAACTGATAACACATGATGGAGCATTGGAAGGTGGTTGGGGTGGGTCATATGGTATGATGTAGTTGAGGATCAAGAGATTAGAGCCAAGTGTTGTTAGCATGTCCCCATGGAGAAACAATAAACTAGCCCTCCATTTTGTAGTAATTGCTACTTTCAGAGATTAGTAGTTGAGTTCAAGGGGGTGGGCTAAGTCATCTCTTGGCAACTAGAGAACTAGTGCTTAGAGTCTTCTCTTCGACACCCAAGAGAGAAGAGGAACCCACCCACATTTTGTGAGTGTCTCTTGTACTCAGGACTTATGTGAGACTCTATCACCATCTTGGCCACAACTTGAGATACATACAATAGGGGTTTTCTGGTTTGCTTTATTCAAAAGGAGGGCACCTACAATATTGAGACACTATTGAGTTCAACGATAGTAGCATGTGGAGGTGTTAAAGGGGAAGGGGCACTCCATTAAAGGGTGAACTGGCATTTAATGTAATTTTAGCTATAATTGCTCTGCTCTTTATGTCAAGGACTAAGATTTATACATTTAGTATACAGAACCAATTAATTATAAAATTTGATAGGATATTAATCTGCTAAAGATTTTGTGTTTTGTTAGCAATGTACTAGAATAAAAAAAGGTCCCATTATCAATACCCATATATATTTTTTCCCCACATGTACACACATAGAGGACCAACTACAAGGGGTTAAACTATGTTGAAGGACTTTGGAGACCAAGTGCCCAAGTATGGGCACTAAGTGACATGCCTAGACGTGGCTGCCATGGGCACTGGGAGGATGACACGAAGTCCCAAGAAGAAATCAATTTAGAAATAACCAAACTAGGAATATGATAGAGATCGTTTATTCAAAGGAGTTACACACAAGTGGGTAAAGTTTGTAAAGGAGATTTAGGCCTAAAACCTTCAATATTAGCATGAGTGCTAGTGATACCACACTAGCCATTAGCCATGGCTAACATCATTCTACGTCTCATTATATTGTTTTAAAGGGGAGAGGGGAGGAATCCGATGTGCACATTAACACGTTTAATTCACTAGCCATAAGTAGGGTACAAATCTAAAAAAACTTTGAATCTGAATCTTTCCACCTACGTTGGATGGTTTTGCAAATGATTAGTTCACCCAGCTCGGGCCAAGTCACTTTGAAACTTGGGTGCTTTAAACACACTATTGAAAATTTTTGGACTTGTGTAAAGTTCAATTTGAAAAATGGACTAAAGAGAAGTCTTAAAATGATGGATACTATGGTAATGCAAATTTTAAAGCTAACTTTTGAGGTTAGTGAAAACCCAAATACTTGAAGAGATTACTAAAATAATTCCTATGATAAATACTATGCTAATGTAATTATAATAATAGAAGAGGACCAAAGAATTACAATTATAGATTTTTTCTTGCAAAGTGGATTTTCTGTTCCTAATCACTTACTCTTGGTCTATTGGATATGGCATGTAATGAGCTCTTCTATAAGGCATCTTAGTAGATAACTTTAGATCTTCTCTAGTTGAATGCACTTTTTGTAGTTATGATCTACTCTCTCTTACCTTCTCGAGCTCCTCCTTCTCTTGACACTTTTGCACAGCAAGCTCTTTTCTCTTGTCCTGTGTCAATGGTTCTTGGTCTCTCTTTTAAAATAAAGTAAAAGATTTGAAATAAAGTTCTTGGAGATAGGAATGATATGATTATTATATTCTCATCAAAAGACTAATATATAATTAGAAAACATGGAAGAGACATTCTTATACACCCTTTAAGTATAAAATCAAACTTGTAAACACAAAATCATAAAATCAAACCCATCAACAATGTGTCTTAATGTTAATGGGATTAAAGACATCAAGACAAACCTAAAACAATGTCCTTGATCGTTCACATTAATGAAAGCCAAAAGGTAGATTTCTTTATTCCAATATTTATTTTGCATTGAGTATAAAAGCTCTTAACTATTGTGTTCTTGAGCACTAACTTCTTCAATACTAGGTCCTTGATTACCATGGTCTTGACTACCACGGTCTTGATGAGTAGGCTGCTCTTGACCACTACCTCTTGGTAACACTTGACTACCAATATTTTGATTAGTAGTCCGATTGGACCAATCTACGTGGTTTGTGGTGCATGCTCATCATTGCCTCCTCATAACTCTCCCTTGCTAAGATCCTTTAGATTAGTCTTTAACCTTTGAGATTCTAGCACATCATTGCCTCCTACTACAGATAAGGCTTCCTTCCTTGCCCCACCTTCTCCACTTTCCCCTACTTCAAAAGACACTTGGGGTGGCTTGTAGCTTTCCCTTTCCTTTGACATGATGGATTACTTCTTTTCTCTTCCCTTTTTGTATGACGAGTAGAACCTCCTTGACTCTTTGTGATACTGATCCCCATGCATCTTCGTCTGCATTTCTTCTCTTTGGTCCTCATTGGATGTAGCGTTGTATCCTTATCACTTGAGCTAGAGGTAGCATTCTTTGAATGAGTATCTTCTTTATCCTCTTCAACAATTTTATCTTCAAAGAACATAGTGCAACCTAGTATGTCTCAAAGTAGTCCACGTGATGTTTAGTATCAATGATATTTACATCAACACAGATTGTACAAGATTGACTATCCTCGACACTCCAAGATCTTGTAACTCAATTAAAAATACATGCTTCTCCCAATCGTAAGTGGTATTTATCATGGAGAACTTTGTATCATTGCCAATGATGTGTGCCGATTTTGTATCATTCTTTGACAATAAGATAACCCTATTAGAAGCTAAAGGCAAAAAAAGTTGTTGTACCCTGCACACTATGCTCCAAGGTCTTCTTCTTATCTTTGCATACTCTAGCTTTATAACCTTTTGCATTTTTGCTCTTAGATCCTTTGTTGGTGTTGCATTAGCATCTGAGGATTTTACCCATTTTGCATCCCAAGACTTATCAAGCATTTGATCAAGCCTACATTCTTTTTTCTTATCCATATTTATTGTTTTATTGGCTAACTTCTCATCTGAAGTCAGTAAAACCTTAATGCCAAGAGAGCAGCTTCACCTGTGACCATTTGGGTGACCATTTCATCCAAGTGGCTATGCTTCCTCCTCTTTCCAAAGAAGCAGCCACCATTAAGGATCTTCAGGCATATGTCCTATGCTATTTTATCTAGAATGAACCTTAACGATCCCCTGTTTTATTACGACATTCTTTTGATCTAATGTATGCTGTAGTCCCTCGTTGGATATCTTTATTGTTTCATATGCTATATAGACATCCATGATGCATTGAAAGGTTGATCCTTACGAAGTATAATGTCTATATCTTGCAACGATGGTCTTTAGATCTTGGGGACTTGGCTGCACATCGTTTACTCTCTCTCTTTAAGCTTTGGTAGAAGAGACCCTGCTTTACCATAAATTCAACTATAGTTCTCTTACCCTTTAGTGTTTGTGGCCTGCCACACCCAATCCATAACACCCTTGCCTTTATGAGGATTTCAAAAAGAGATGAGCTTTTCTTCATCGTGTACAAGCTTTTCTTATTGTCGCGACACTATATTTGGACCTTGAGACATGCTCGATAGTGATAACAAAAAAAGACTTTGAATTTTGCCCCAAATAGTACCAATCGCATGATCAATATATTTCTCTATGACCTGTAAGCTTGAGACATTGCCATGATTTCTAACAAATTTATGTTTGGTTTCATTAGAGCTCACTTCATTGAGACCGTACACAAGCGCATGCCTAACTATTTAAGAAATGGGTCTCTGATTGCTTAAGGTTTTTAGAGTCGGTAATCCCTCCTTAACTAATACTAACCAAAGCAAAATAACTACCTTGGCACTAGTCAAGGAGATGATGAGACACGGAGGCAAAAGAAGGGGACGATTGAACTCTATATCAATGGTGTGGTTTACACCATTCTCAATAGTATTTAGGTGTTGTATGGCAAAACCTATCAAGTTTGAGAGGAAGTTTAATGCAAGGAATGGATCAATGCCACAAAAGAAAAATATAATGGTATTCTACAAGATGATATTTGGAACTTGGTGAAAGCACTTAGGGGAAATGGGTCAAGCACAAAGCTGATGGGAGTGCAAATAAAGATCAAGCAAGAGTGTGGAAAAAGGATATGCTCAATAGGAGGGCATTGGCTATGAGGAGATTTTTGCAATCGATCATAAGATGAAGATAATCTACTTTATTCTCTCTCTTGCATGTAGTATGGGGTTATACTTGCATCTAATGGATGTTGATCTCTATTCCTCAATGGAGAACTATATGGGGAGGTGTATAAATCATATCCAATGTGATTCATGGAGGAAAAATGATTTGAGTGTGTAGGTTGAAAATTAACTTTATGCTCTTGAAAGTAAGCCCCATGGTATTAGTAAGATTGACAAATATTGTTGGTATAGTAAGGCTTCATAAGAAATAAACCTGATCATGGACCATATGTGAAGATAAATGTAGATGCTCGTGTGCTCTATATGGATGACTGGATCATAATAGGTGACAATGGCTAATAAAAAAGGTCAACATCAAGGCCAATCTCTGCATGATTTGGTCTTCTTGCATTATATTTTGAATGTTGAGATAGAACAAATAGAGGAGACATTTTTTTAAGCCAAATAAGGTACATTGAGTCTATGTTGGAGCAATTTAGAATGATAGATGCCATTGAGAGTGCTCTCAATGGAAGCAAGAACGGAAGAGGGAGAGAGAGAAACAGAGAGCCATGCAAGTTTTGGTGGGTGCAGAACACCCTAATCTTCTTTTTCATTCATTTATATATGCATTTGAGTATTGTACATAACCAGGGTAAAGGCACAGTGACCTTTAACCCCCACAACCTCCCACTTAAAGGAAAATGTGGCTTTAAGGGAGAACAACCAGTGAGCATACTATCCAATGCCCATCAATACACGACAATACTCAAACGGCTGACTAGGTAGACTCTTCGTCAGCATATCTGCAGGGTTATCATCTGTATGAACCTTGACAAGCTCTATGCGCTTGTCCTCAAGTACCTCCTTGATGAAATGGTACCTAACCTCAATGTGTTTGGTCTTTGCATGAAAGACCGGATTCCATGCTAGCTGAATAGCACTCATGGAATCACTATGCAATGTCGGTACACCTGTATGAATTCCCAAATCTCCCACTAGCCGATCAAGCCATATAGCCTCCTTGCAACCCTCTATGGCTGCAACATACTCAGCCTCTGTGGTAGACAAAGCAATGCACTTCTATGCACGAGACATCCACGACACTGCACCACCTACAGAGGTGAACACATAACCAGAAGTGGATCTCCTACTATCCACATGCCTTACATAGTCTGAATCTGTGTACCCAAGTACACGCATGTCTCCTTTACCAAAGCAGATGCACATCTCCTTGGTACCCTTCATGTACCTCATGATGCACTTAACTGCCTCACAATGCCTCTTTCCTGGATTAGCCATATACCGGCTAACAACTCCCACTGCAAATGCAATGTCTGGTCTAGTAGCTATCATAGCATACATAAGACTCCCAACTGCTGATGCATAAGGAACCTTGGCCATCATGGCCCTTTCCTCATCTGATTTGGGACTGTCTGTATGACTTAGTTTCACATATGGAGGCAATGGAGTACTCATTGCCTTCCCTCCCTCCATATTGAAATGCTACAATACTTTTGTAACATACTCCTTCTGTGAAAGCCAAAGGAGTTTCCTACTCCGATCACGCGTGATGCGCATACCAAGAATATGACCTACAAGTCCCAAATCCTTCATATGAAAGGCCTCATGCAACTTGGCCTTTAATGCATCTAGCTCATAAGTATTCTTGCTAGCCAATAGCATATCATCCACATATAGTGCCATGATTATTAGGCTATTATCCTTAGCCCTTTTAGTGTAGAGGCAGTGATCAATTTCACTCCTTCTAGAACCCTGGGACCGAATGAAAGCATCAAACTTCTGATACCATTCTCTAGGCACTTGCTTAAGACCATAGAGACTCTTCTTCAGCTTGCAAACTAAATGTTCTTTGCCCTTTTCTTCAAAGCCTTCCAACTGCACCATGTAAATTTCCTCATGCAAATCCCCATGTAAGAAAGCTGTCTTGATGTCCATCTGCATAAGCCCCATATCCTCTGCTGCCACTAGTCCAAGCATGCATCTAAGTGTGGTCATCTTCACAACCGGAGAGAATATCTCATCAAATTCCACACCCTTCTCTTGCTTGAACCCTTTAGCGACCAAACAGGCCTTGTACCTAGGCACATCATCACCTGTGACCTTCATCTTGTAGACCCATTTACATGGCAATGCTTTCTTTCCATGTCCCAAGTCCCAAGTCATATTCTTCATAAGACTTATTCTTATAAGTACCAAGTCTTATTCTTCATAAGTGAACTCATCTTTGATTGCATAGCATACTCCCACTTGCGTTGATCCTTGTGCATCATAGCCTCTCTGTAGCAAGAAGGCTCCCCGCAATCAGTAAGCATCACATAGTCTACCCCTGGAACAAACCTATCAGGTGGTCTAGACACTCTAGATGATCTTCTCAAGGGCATTTCAGCTTGCTGTCCCACCTGCATATCAGCCACATTTGGCTCATCATTTCCACCAATAGATGATCCATCATCTACCCTTGATTGTATACCTGTGGGAGTATTTGGTGGTACCATTTCTTGCACATTTGGTGCATGGACAACTTGCTGTCTATTAACATATGCAGGTGGATTCACATCCTGAAAAGTGATTCTCCTCATTTCAACATCCCTCATGGGTGCCTTATGCATCTTCTTCTCATTGAAGACTACATCATGGCTGCATATGATCTTCTTTGCTTCTGGATCCCAGAGATGATAGCCCATCTCTCCACTTTCACCATAACCTAGAAAGATGCATTTCCTAGACTTAGGATCTAGCTTCTTTCGAGGCTCTTTTGGCACATGTGCATATGCCTCACACCTAAATATACGTAAATGAGAGTAAGAGGGCTTCTTGCCACTCCATGCCTCTTCAGGAATACCACCATCCAAACTCTTACTAGGTGATCTATTCATCACATGCATTGCAGTCTTCATTGCCTCAGCCCAAAAACCACCAAAAAGAATTGCATTGGAAAGCATGCATTGCAACCTTTCTTGAATGGTACGATTCATCTTTTCTGCAATTGGATTTTGCTCTAGAGTACGAGGGGATGTGAGCTCCCTCTTAATCCCACGTGTATCACAGAAATGCTGAAAGTCATGAGAGAGATACTCTCCACCATTGTTGGTCCGTAGGCATTTAAGCATTCTACCTGACTGATTCTCAACCAAGGCTAGCCATTTCTAAAATACCTGGAACAGATCACTCTTCCGAGCTATAGCATAAGCCCACACCTTCCTAGTTGCATCATCAATGAATGTCACATAGTATTCAGCCCCGCCTAATGACCGTGTAGCATGGGACCACATACGTCTGAATGCACCAAATCAAGCTTTTCAAACTCTTTCTTTCCCCTTCTTTTATGGGCTGATTTAGTCTCCTTTCCATAGAGACAGTGCTCACAAAATTCAAAATCAGAGAAACTCAAATACGGTACACAACCCAAACGGCATAAGACTTTCATTCCATTTTGGCTCATGTGCCCCAACCTGCAATGCCACAGAGAAGTGCTTGGCTGCTCGATTATTGCAACAACATGATCAAATACCCCTAATACATGTAAGGGATACAAAGTCCCACACTTGGCACCCCTGGCCAAAAGCATAGAGCCCTTGTGAATTTTCCAACTCTGAAAGCCAAAAGTGGTGTGAAAACTAGCATCATCTAGCTGACCCACTGAAATAAGACTCTTGGTCAACTTAGGCACATGTCTCACATGTTTCAAAACAAATGCAGACCCATTTGCAAAAGAAAACTTTGTCACCTACTCCCACTATGTCACATGCATAGTCATTTCCAAGATGCACTTAACTTGTCTTTCCACTGTTATAAGTGGAGAACCATTCCCTATGGGGAGTAACATGAAATGAAGCACTAGAATCCAAAATCCAATCCTGGGAATATGCATCATCTGAAGTGGTAAGCAACTCTGCAGATAAACTAGACATGAAGAGAATGTCATTGTCACTATTATGTGTGACTGCATTGATCTCCTAGATCTTCACTTTTCCTTTGTCCTCCCTTGGACTCTCCTCCTTTTGATGCACCCCAATTTGCATTCTTTTTCTTATCCTTTTGCTCTCTTCTTTTTGTAGCAATCCTTTTTCATATGACTCTTCTTGCCACAGTGGTAACACTCAATGTTCTGTGCCCTGGATTTGCTACGAGACTTCCCTCTTTCTTGGGACTTCCCCCTGAACTGTGATCTGCCCCTTTGCACATTTAAGGCTGCATCCTGCTTGTTGCCGTCCATAGACTTCTGTCTAATCTCCTCGGCCAACAAGCTACCCACAACATCATCAAATTTTAGTACTCCACTAGGTGCAGAGTTATTGACAGCTATACGGAAGGTATCCCATGAGGATGGCAATGAACATAAGAGAAATATTGCCTTAGTCTCTGCATCAAAATTCACCTTTTGAGCCTGAAGCTGGCTGAAAAGAATATTGAATTCATTCAAGTGAGAAGCAATGGAGACCCCTTCCTTCATCTGCAGCTCAAACAACCTCTTCATGTGGTAAAATTTATTAGAGGCAGTTTCCTTCTCATAAGTGGCACACAGTTTCTTCCACAAATCTTCCATAGTCTACTCATTTACTATTGTGAAATAAACTGACTCTGCAAGATGAAGTCTAATAGTAGACTTTGCTAATGCATCCAACTCATTCTAATCATCCTCAGACATATTTGCAGGCTTAGCTTTAATCCCTGCCAAGGGTTTAATCTGCTTCTTTTGAATAAGCACATCCCTTATCTGTTCTTTCCACAAAGAAAAGTTTGTCCCATCAAACTTTTTAATGTTGAAAAACTCCTTTTCAGACATGGAAGAGGATGCCATGATGCAAATAAAGCAAAATCCCAAATGCTAGTGCTTGCAAGAGAGAATCACACTAAATACTAGGTGCACCCAAATGTGTATGCCACAATAGAGTGAAATATCACCAAAACTCAAAGCTCAAAGCATCAAAAGATACACCTGACTCGTGTGCATGTACTATGGATCCATATGAGCAAATCTGGCCCAAAAGAAAATGCCAATTGCAATGGCAATCCAAAATGCCAATAAGTGCCAAATGGCTCAAGCATAAACGCCGTCCATGGGCATATGCAATATCTCATCCAAGAGAGCATAACACTATCAGTGCATCACCTGCAATGTGTCAAAGCTGTCCCTCAGCATAAAATAGCATCCATGTGTAAAGTATCCATAAAAATAGCATCCCATAAGGCAATCTGGGCCTATCAGCGCATTTAATAAGGATCGCAATACATCCAAATGGCCTATAAATCATCCACTGCAATCCAACACACACCACAAATGAGCACACATGGCTCAAACTGCAACTAGAGTGATCTACATAAGGTATGCTCAAGAAATCATGGTCCTATAGAAAAGACCGCTTCTGAAAATAGAACCTGAGATGCCTCAAAACATGGGCGCCATTGCATAATTGGACTCAGCAAGAAAATCTGCAAATATCTCTCTTCTGCCGGAACTCCAAAATCCCAACCGATGCATGAGAAATGGGAGTCAACACTTATCCACTGCCATGTGGCATAAATCTAAGGTTTCAAAACCTTAGAATGAAAAATGCATAACAGAGAGATGAAATCAAATACAGAGAGATCTATAACTCTAAAAATACTCCACCAAATCATGCAAGAACTGATAGGTAGGGGTTTTTGGGCGTCCGGAATGCAATGGGACAGACGGTTTTGGAAACCGTGGTCTCAATCACTGGGTCCAACACATGGACTAAAATACGTTTTTGGAAACAGAGTTGTTTGTAAACTCCACCGGAGTGCGAATGATGAGCAACATAGATTTTTTAGGACCTCCTGAGTTCATAAGATTGAGTAAACCTATTGAGACTAGGCACAAAACACAAAAGTTAGGAAGCACTCCATTTTTCGGTCCCATTATTCCAACAAGCTGTTAGTAATGTCATCTATTTGATGAGATTGAGATGGATTGATATTTTCTATGTAGTGAGACGTGTGAGAATTTATGGAAAAGCTCGTATGTCCACCATTGGAATCAAGTGAGGCAGATGTTTAGCACCTTAGTCAATCATAGGTTGGCATATCTAGAAGAGAGACCATATGCATAAAAACATAGCTTGAAGGGTTCTATGACATAGATTGGGAGGTGGTCCCGGTTGCAAGTCTCTTTTAGGATACACATTCATGCCAAATTCTCAATGTGTATTGAGGTCTAGCAAGAAACAGGCCACCATGGAATTATTTACATTAGAGGCTATGTATAGCTTTGTTGCTCGATGTGCATGTGAAGCAATTTGGCTTCAATGGCTCTTAGGGAATAGGGATGTAGTCCAAGTGGGTGCTATTGTGATATTTGGGGATAATTAGAGTTTTGTTGAGTAGGAAAGAATCCAAAAGATCATGAAAGGTCAAATCACATGGACATTCGCTATCACTTCATCCAACAATTTGTGGAAGACAAAACTATTCAACTAGCTCAATATTTCTACGAGGACTAGGTAGCAGAGATGTTCATGAAATCCTTGTCTCATGTTTGAAAAGCTAGAAAATTACCTATGTCTAAGTGATATAGAAACCATTCAATGATAGGAAGTCTTGAAGTATGGTCATCATCCATGTACATATGGTGCGATATGCATGCATATGTGGTATACATGGGGTAGATGGTTATGAATGTGGAGAACTCTTGATGGGGATCTAAGTCTAGGGGTAAATAATCCTTATCGACTTAGGGAAACCCACATTAGAGTTCTATCGATATTATATTATATGATGCTTAGCTACTACTCGGAGGGCTGGTACTAGGAATTCCAACGGGACCACGGCTTCCAAGCCATAATCGATCCTACATGGGCCAGGTTCGTGGAGACCTTGTAAGCTATCTTGTATGCCCATAGTGTCACATTCAACTTGGTATCCCAATCTCGATGATGCATGTTGACCATCTTGGTGAGAATTTATGATAACCTTATTGGTCGACCTGGCTTGGCCATTGCAACGTGGATAATAAGTGGTTGCCACCTGGTGAATGATCATGAACTCGATCCATGCATTGTCCATGTTTTGGTCTTCAATACGAGCTTTGCTTTAATATATGTAATGGTTAACCATTTCTAAGTACATTGATCTTACTCACTACAATCCCTTTTAAATAATAGGTATCCTTATATAGTGAAGGGCATTATTATGCTGTGGAAACATTTATTAATAGAGAATGCTTCCAGTTCAGCTTTGTGTGTAGATTAGCTTGTCTTAAATATCTCTTTATTCCATTTGATATTGCTCGGCTCTAACCCACTCTTTATTTTGTTCTATATTGCTTTTGTTGTTATGCAATCCTGAAAGACATGAACATGTCACTCTAGTCTGCCTTGACAGAATGTACAAAAGTAGGTGTCATTGATTTGTTTGGTTAGCACAACAAGCAATTAAAGAGACACCAAGTTATTTGTTTTCTACAATCTAGAAAGGATTCACAACTAAGGACAAGAAGTCTATGGTAGTCTAAGAGTCCAAGGGTGGTAGTCCAAGAGCCCATGGTAGTCTAGGAGTCCAAGGGTGGTAGTGCAAGAGCTTGTGGTGGTTCATGAGTCCATAAAAGTCCAAGAGTCCAAGGGTGGTAATCTAAGAGGTAATGATAGTACAAGAGTCGAAGGGCAATAATCCAAGAGGTAGTGATAGTCCAAGTATCCAAGGGTGGCACGTGGCACAATCTTAGAGCCCATGGTAATCTAAGAGTCCAAGGGTGGTAGTCTAAGTGCCCGTGGTAGTCTAAAAGAGCTTGTGGTAGTTCATGAGTTCGTAAAATTTTGAGAGTTAAAGGGTAGTTATCCAGGAGGCAGAATAGTGAGAGAGTATTTATTTCAGGTTAGGACACCTGCCCTCGCTATGCCTCTCTTTCCCCCTCTCCTTTCCCTCCCTTGTCCTCTCCTATTAGGCTAAACTGCATTGCTGGGTTAGGCTGAATTACACACTTAGGTTAGTTTAGGCGAGCTTAGGTTAGCAAATCTTGTACTAGGGTTTGTGTATTTTCTAGAGGAAATTAGAAAAATATTGGGCTTGGAATCAAGCCTATAGCATTATATATAGATTTTAGAAGAAAGTAGAGTCAATTATGTAGCCATCGTCTGTGGCTGCGTTGCAACTCAAGAAGCACACCCGCAAGGTCTTTGTGTGGATTGTAGAGCAAAGGCTAGGCATCATTCTTACACTCAATATGTATAAATTAGTATGGCTTATCACAAGAGGGGGGCTATGACAGAAAAAATTCAATTAGCTCATGGGGGAGGGGGTGAAGGGGGCTATGGGGGGGAAAGAGAGAACTTAGGGGGAGGCCATGTGTCGCTACTTCAGATTTTTTGAAACCACCATGGCATTGCTATAAATAGAGCCTCTTTTGCCCTCTCCCTCCACAGCTGAACGTCAACAACGAAATGAGCTACCCTGCCTTCCGCATCCAATGCTTCGGCATCCCTACTCTACCCTCTCCCATCATAGATCCTGCTCTACCTCGTCTTCCTCTATGTGGTGTTCTTTGCATGGTGAGTTTCTCTTGCATGGTGAGTTTCTCTGCATGGTACTTACAGTGAACGATTTGCCCTTCGCCATCCTTGAGGCAATTCACAGCAGAAATATTTGGATTCACCGCACACTCTTGGCCTTTGTCGAGAAGCTTCACGGACAAATAGGAGACATGGAACATTGGTTAGCTAATGGACGGCGAGGCGGAGGGACTGGGACTAAGCGCAAGACAGGGGAAGAGAGGGGGGGGGGCGCGAGGCAGTTTTGCACAGGACATGGGAAGAGAGGGAGGGGGGGCGGCGAGGTAGAGGCAGTTGCAACTGCAAGGAGGTAGGGGGTGGGTGACGAGGCGGAGGGGTGGGGGGTAGTAGGTGGAGGGGTCAATCGGGAATTTGGGGAAGGGGAGGAAGGTGGCTGAGCGAGCTTTTGAAATTAAAAAAAAAACTTTTAATAAATTTGAAAAAAAATTCACCATCCCTTGAGCCTATCTTCCTTATGTAACAAATTATGCTATGAAATAAAAGATTTTTTTGGCCAAAAGCTGCAAATCTCTTCTTGCCTTTAGTTTTAATCTCAACTTCAATGTGGGAATTGGTTAGTACTCAAAATTACGATGACAATGCAAAAAGTCCCATGGGAAATTGGTGCTTAGATTAGGAGATATAGAATTTAGGAATTCATTAGGTCAAATAGAGAGCTAAGAAAAATCACATGGCAATTCTTCTACATTGAATGAAAGCATATTCTATGAAACTAGCCATAAAAGAAGAATTCTTCTACATCGTATGAAACTAGCGATCGAAAGAATTCTTCTACATGGAATGAAAGCATATTGTATGAACATTGGACCTGCCCTTTTTCTTTTCACTCTTATTTTCTCCACTACTAATTTTCCCATTTTCAATGTCAGGGGACTTAGTAGATCTATGCAGATTGGTTTCGGGCGTTTCTGCTTCAGCGAGGGTGGTACATGCGAACTGCAAAGTCCAGCGAGTCTCAGATGAAAGCAAAGAGGAGCACATTGTCACTTCTAGCAAAATTACTGCTTATCTGTACAAACCCGAATTCTTGAAAGTGGATATTCCTCTACCAATCGCGTATTTACTTGCATTGATCGTCAATTCTTCAGTTTAGACGTGATAGGCACTTGAAAATTGTGCAGTGCTTACGATTGTAGTCTTCAATCAACGTGAAGAAAAAATGTCCTCTCTGTGATCATCTGTTGTCTCTTCGAGATCAAGACACGCACTTTGCAAATGGGGCTGTCTTTTCGATTCTTTCTCACTAAGTGCAGAGATCCCAAAAGATCTCAGCGATCTTTAAAGCTCTATGACGATATGGCCAGTAGGGGTCCATCGATGCTAAGGGGGGCATGAATACCTAAGGAAAGGAGAGGGAAGCATATGTGAAAGAAAATGAAGATGATGGAGGAACGAAAGGAGGAAGATCTGAGCAAGGAAGGAGAGATTTGCCTGGAAGGAGAAGAGGGAGCGTGCAAACCTATTATAGGTCAATCGCCATCCTACAACCTCACATCTAGACACATATGCTAATTAATTGATTTTAGCATATTCCTCAAGTTGGGGGACCTATAGGCGTCAGTCTTATACTCAGAAGCTTGTTGGATTTCAATAACTGATATAATGGCTAAGCTTGTGGTGAATAAATTTGTTAGCAGGGTTGTCCAGTTAGATATCTTTGTGAGTATTCATTCTTGATAAGTATACTTGAAAAAAGGACACCTTCAAGAGGCAATGCCACCTGTGGATGTTATGCACCAGGAGGGAATCCGTGTTTCCTGTGACATTCTCCATTTTCTAACTTAGGAGTGTATTAGCTAGAAAGAGCTGAAAATAGATATGGAACTGCATCATCTCATCAGATGTGGATTTGAGACGGATGACTTTCTGGGAACATTTGACTTGTGTGGGAGTTGTTTGAGGTAAATCAAGTATTTCGTAGTTGCCCATCCAAATGTCTTTGCCTGGTGTGTCACGATTTCAGCTTACTTTGAGCAAGTCAATCGGGCTGTCTGGCTATACAATCAGATGAGGCAGTCAAGTGTCAAACCAAATGAATATGCTTTTACCTCTCTGCTTAAAGGATGTGCAAGCAACTCAGCCCTGACCCAGGGCAAGTCAATTCATGACTATGTTGTCAAAAGTGGCTTTCAGTCTATGATTATTGTAGCCAATGCCCTCATTGATATGTATGTCAAATGCCTAAGCATTGAGGATGCATGCAGAGTATTTAACGAGTTGCCAGATCGAAATGTTGTGACTTGGTCAACAATGATTGCAGGGTATGCACAGCTAAGACTGGGGCATGAGGCCCTGCGACTCTTTCGGCAGATGGAACAGGAGGGAATAGAGCCGAATCATGTCACATATTTCAGCATCCTGAGAGCTTGTGCCAGCATAGCAGCCCTAGATCAGGGCAAGATGATCCATGCTGTGATCGTAAAAAACTATTGTGGGCCAGCTGTTGTGATAGGCAACATCCTCATTAACATGTATGCCAAATGTGGCAGCCTTAGAGATGCAAGAAGAGCGTTTGACAAACTGGCACAGCGAAATGTGGTAAGCTGGACCATAATCATTACAGGATATGCCCATCACAGGCATGGTACAGAGGCCGTTCAACTTCTCAAGCAAATGGAAGAGGGGGGCATAAAGCCAGATAGTGTAATGTTTCTGAGTATTGTTAAAGCCTTTACCAAGATAGCAGATCTCAATCATTGCAAGCTGCTTCATACACACATCACAGAAACTGGGTTTGAGTCAGATATCCATGTTGGCAGTACTCTGATTAATATGTATGCTAACTGCGGGAGTCTTGAGGATGCATACAGTGTGTTTAACAAATTGTCAACACGAAGTGTGGTGACTTGGACTGTAATGATCTCAAACTTTGTCCAGTATGGGCATAGTCTGGAGGCTCTTCGTCTTTTTCAAAGCATGCAACAGGAGGGAATGAAACCTGACAGTGTAACCTATGTGAACATCTTGAAGGCATGTTCTAGCATAACTGCTTTAGATCAGGGGAAATTAATCCATGCTCAATTGGTAGAAATTGGCTTTGAGTTAGATGTCAACGTTGGGAGTGCCCTTGTCGATTTCTATAGCACAGGTGGGAATGTAGAGGATGCACATAAAGTATTTGTCATGTTGCCTAATCCAGATGTAGTGACTTGGACTGCTATGATTGCAGGATACATTGAGAATTACAATCATAAGTTGGCTTTGTTGTGTTTTGAAGACATGCAGCAAAAAGGTCTGAAGCCAGATGATGTGGCATATGTTTGTGTTTTATCTGCTTGCAGTCATATGGGCCTAGTGGATGAAGGCTGTAAACTTTTCAAGTCAATGAGAGAAGCCCATGGCATTTCACCCACTCTTGACCATTATGACTGCATGGCTCACATTTTTGGTCATGCAGGTCACTTGAGTAAGGCAGAAGCGCTCCTCCGAACTATGCCATTCGGGGACAGTAATTCTGGGTGGACTTCTTTGCTCGGCTATTGCAGAATCTATGGCAATGTGGAGCTAGGAAGGCAATGTTTCAATCATATTGTTGCAATGAATGGCAGAGATGCTGCCGTTTATGTGCTTATGTTGAACATTTATGCAGATTCTGGGAGGTGGGAGGATGTAGTCAAAATACAAGACCTTAGAAATTGTGCAGACGTATGGAAGGAGCCTGGGAGGGCTTTGATTGAGGTTGACAACAAGGTACACAATTTTGTTGTGGGGGACAAAAGCCATCCTCAAAGTGTTGATATTTATGCAAAGCTGAAAGTACTAAATGTGCAAATGTTAGGATATATGCCACAAGTTGGCTTTGTATCATAGATGATGCATTGTGAAAGGTTCATGCTTCCGAGTAATTAATGGAATCCTTAAAATGTCTATTATTTTCAAAAAGAGGAACGGTTTTTTATTGTGGGAACATGGATTTAGTCAGATTCAGGCAAGTTATGCTGATTGCGTCCATCGTTTGTTGTCCCCAAGGGTGGAAATGGAGAGATGAGAGCATTGGTGATGGAAGATATCTGCTGCCCCACTAATGGCATTAACAGGAACTTTCAAGCTGGGCTGATTTTCTGTGTCTTGATAGATTTTGGGACATCTAATTTGTGTGTTTTGCACATGCTTTTGAATGAAAGTGCACACGCATTTTTGGATGGAAAAGTAGCATACCTTTTTATATATTGAGAGGGATAAGAGCATATATGAGAGGACATGTACAAGAAGTTTCCAAAATCAAGTTAGAAATTATGAGATGTAGTGAAACTTCATTGGTATGTCAGAGTGCACTTTGCTGGAGAAATATTCCAGCGATAGAGGGGCGTAACAGGCTGCAAAATATGCCGAAATTCCCCTGCAGGTTGCTTAAAGCACCCTGACATAAAAGCATTAGCTAACTTAGTAGGACAAATCTGATTTGGCAGCCGTATGCCAGCCAAACCTATGGTTCTAATATTTGACCCCATAGTCTTTATTAGCTAGGAAATCAACTTTGTAGTTGTGCTGCATTTATGGAAAACTTTGGTATGGAAAATCAGTTTGCTTTCCTTGACAAAAGCTAAGTATAGAGACCTTTGTTATGTATGTTATAGTAGCTAGTCTCTATTATTCGTGATGGTTTGTAAATCTGCTAGTTATGAGGTTCCACGTTGCAATGTTTTGCATTTATAGATATCAGAATCGTCGAGAGACCCAAAAATTGGGAACGCATCCTTACATGTGGAAGTAACTAACGAAGATGTTTGGTTGCTCTATTGATGCGCTTACGTGAAGCTTTGAAGATGCAAATGAATGGTGGAAAATGAAACTGCCAGAAAGGATGAGACAATCTTACTTCATTACATTTCAATGTTGGAGCTTTGTGAAATATCTCAGAAACTGTTCATAAGTAGAATTTTGAATCAGCACTAATAAAGATGGTGTCTTTGATAGACAGATATAAATGCAAGTTTGTCGGTTATGGGTTTCAAGTGTCACCAAGTTTTAGGGGAAACCTCCACAATCCTCTAGATAGTAATGATAACTCTCCAAGGTATATATATTCTAGTTGTACAAAGGTATATGTAACCCCTGGCCTATGAGACTGATCTGGCCAATCAGGGTTAGGTGCAGATGTCCAGCAAGTATTGTCCATACTCTGCAATTGTGGCCTGCTCATGTGTATCCTCAAATATACGGTGAAAGCTATGCATAATATCTTCTTAATGCATCTGCCTGGAGATTTAAGAACTCTGCCTGCAGGGTGTAAGTCCGGCAGTGAAAACCCCTAGCATCAGAATCTCCCCCTGCTGTTCGTATATCTGAGTGTCCAAGAAAATTGATATCCGCACCCCCTTCAGAGGAGATCCTTGCATACTTAGATGTCTCTGGGGAAATTAGCAAGCTGCACTATACACATCCTTGGCGGAGGATCTCTTCAGTTGGATCCACATGCACTAAGCAGGCTTGGGGAGTGCCCTCCTGCCTGGTACTCTGCCCTGCCTGTATTGTTGCTGATGCTTCGTCCTGGAGCCAGCGCTGTGACTGCTGCATATGCCCATGGACTGCTCTGGCTGCTCGATGTGTGGCTGCCACAGAGATAGCGCCATGGGCCTTAGATTCCCATGACACCCCCTTCAGGTGAAACTAAAACTAGGGAAGATGAAAAGCCTCCTTGTATGACGTAAGGAGGTGAGGATGATCGGCAAAAAAATCCCATCGACCCATGTGGAAGCCCGGATGCTTGAACTTGACTGCAAGTGCTGGCAGTTGTTTGTATCTTTCTTGAACAAATCTTATCAGGCTCAAAAGTTTCTACCTCATCCACAATCTCGGGCTCATATCTGGAAGAACTGTCAGTCATAACACTTGAGCCAAGGCACATGAAAAGCTGGATTCATGGTCCATGTTGTGGGTAACTGCAACTTTATGGACACATCAATTGTATGATTAGAAAGGGTCCAAAGCTGCTATGCGAAAGCTTTGTGTAGTCCTTCCCAATCTGTTAGTGTTTTCTTTTGAATGTGAAGATAAATCAATTGTATGCAACATCTCACTGGTGCGTTTGTTGGCTTGTTTGTACCAAAGTTGTCAAACAAAGCTCTCCAAAATTGACTGGTAAATTGGAGTCTCGGTTTGACACACTGGCATATAGGATACCACCATTGAAGAAACAATTGGGCGTGTTATATCATGCTCTTGCATGGGGTCGACATGATGAATTTATTGCATCTGTCAAAAATTGTCAAGCACATGGAATTAATGGTGATCTATTTGAAGGGCTGGGCTGGAATGTCAAGGGGCTAGAGTAAACCAGGCAACTTCTCACGAGGGACCTTTACTTTTTGGCACATTTGACGATATTTCTCGTACTCTGTATGACGTTGCAAACTTGTGGCCAGAAAAACTTCTTACTCCTTAGCTCAGCTAAACCCAAGTACATGCTAAGCTAGCCTTGAGTTTGTAGTACCTCCTAAGCTCAATTAGCCTTTAGCCATGCTCAGTTCTGCCTCAGCTTGCAGTAGCTTCCAAGTTCTGTTAATGCTCAGCTAGCATTAGTTGGTTTCAGTTTGTATGCTTGATTTGCATCAGCTTGGTACACAGCTAGCTTCCACTTATTTGTTGGGTTCGCATAAGCTTTGTTCATAGCTAGCTTCAGTTGTGTGCTGGAACAGTCTCAGCTAGGTGCACAGTTAGCATCAATTAGCCTCAGTTATGTGCACAATCAATGCCAATTAGTTTTCTCAATCAGCATTAGTAGATATGCACAGTTGGCAACAGTTAGCATGCGTTCGTTGCCATCTGATCAGTGCACAGTGTGAGCATCAATTACAATGCCAAGTTATATGCATACAGAGCATTAAAAATAGCGCCAAGTTAGTAGCAGCCTATATGCAAAGTTTGCATTAGATAAAATGCTCAGTTTGCTTTAGTTTGCATCAGTTAGCATGTCCTATCAATGTCAATTAATGTCCAGTTGTATCAGCTGATATGCTTAGTAAGCATTGGTTATCATGCTTGGTTGGCGTAAGCTTCTACACTTGGTGAGTATCAGCCATCATGCTTGTTTGACATTAGCTTACATGCTAACTTATCATGCGCAGCTTGAATGGAACTAGTTTGTAGGGAATTCAAGGTGGTGGTTGAGATATACATTCAATAAATGCCATGGAGTTCGTGTACTCTTGCATTTACTTTTCTTTGAGTTGTATTCTTTGGTTTTGTACCAGTAGGATGGTAAATGAATAGTGTATAAATGTATGGATTTACCATTGCTAATGCATGGCAACAATAAATGAGGTGCATGCCACTTCCTTTTTAGGGTTGGAGAGACCTTGGAAAGCATGAAGCTAAGCTTATAATATCTATCTTGTAAGTTTTATCGATTAATAGTAGAAAAGGTTTGATAGAAGCATCTTGTGGTTTTCTAGTTCTTAACCCGTGCAAATATGTTGGTTTTCTTCCCTCATTATAAAGGTTAGTGTCTTTGAAGTCTAGCCTTGATGTGTCATTGTTGGAAGAGCCATATGACTAACTAGAGTTTATGTCCATCTACAATGTTTTTTCATATTTCATAGTGAATATCTAATCTTGTGGTCTTTTTCTATGTGTGCATGGCAACAATAAATGAGGTGTAGGCCACTTCAATTTTAGGGTTGGAGAGACCTTTTAGAGCATGAAGTTAAGATTATAATATTAAATAGTAGAAACGGTTTGATATAAGCATCTTGTGGTTTTCTTGTTCTTAACCCATGCAAATATGTTGCATTTCTTCCCTTAAGTTTGAGAATTATAAAGGTTAGTGTCTTTGAAGTCTAGCCTTGTTTGGAAGAAGAGCCATATGATCAACTATGAGTTTATGTCCATCTACAATGTTATTTCAAATTTGTAGTGAAAATTTATATTCTAATTTTGTGGTCTTTTTCTATGTGTGCATGGAAAAGAAAGATTACATTTGGAAGATGAAGGTTGAGTTCAAAAGATTTGGAGAAGGATTGTTAACTCATTAGAGTTCCTATGAAGCCTTGAAGAATGTTTCTAAGAAAGTTTCTTAGTATATGTAAAAGAGAGTCATTGTGGGATTCCAACTAATGTATGAGTGCAAATGAGGGGATATGATCTCTTATATTGGCTCCTCCATAAAGCATTCCTTGTACAATTTAAAAGGCCTCCAGTGGTATCTCGGAGGATGTTTAATTTCAAGTTCTATTGTGTTGAATTTCGCTATGCATTTTACATAGTCGAGATTTTGTTTTGCGCATCTCGAGTTTGTCTAGTGTTCAACAAGGCGATAATTAAGAAGATCATAAGGGTACTAGGAAACTACATTGGTATCACAACATTTACTTAAGATGCCATGGTATTGTGTCCCCTTATTGTAAGAAAAAACTGTTTTAAGAGAAGATCTTTGAAGGTCTTAGTAGTAGGTATTTTCTACTAAGTCTCGGAGAATAGACCTCTTTCAAACCAATGACAATATTATCCCAATCCCAAGAGCCAATATGGTTACAAGAAAAGATACCTAGGTCTTGATCATACCTAGAGGTAATATATTGCCTAGATCACATGCCTATGAATAATTAAAGTCTTAAAGATGTCAAATGGTTTGATGTTTTGGCATAGTTTGAAAGATTTTGAAATAGACTTCTATAAGATGTGACAAGGACATCCTTTGTCATAGTTAGATGACTAATCTTATATAAATGATTATAGCTTTTTTCTTTGTAAGAAAAGACTAGAGTTGCTCATGTGGGAAAAGCAAGGAAGCACGACTTTGAGAAGAAATGCTCCTTGGATAGACCATGGCAAAGATTTATGTCACAAGGAGCAAGAGAGGGCTTTCTTGGTCAAGGTTTGAAAAGTAGAAGACGACTTGCTAAATCAAGATCCAAGAAGCATAAGGATCTATCTAAAGAGGATCTAGTATGAATGTTTGATCTCCATTGAAATCAAGTTTTTACCTTACCATGCAGACATGTACTAGTTGATTGAGCCTAGCAATGGAGTTATGGGTATTATTATCGCACAATAGAGAGTATCTCTTCTGAGGGAATTGACTCACATCAAACTTGAGAACCCAGATGGGGCTGAGTAAATACATAGACTATATATTGGCTCAATAACTAAATAGATGAGTATTTGTACCTTGGGTATAAGCTATTGACATTGTATGATTTACTAGTGGCATGGTCTCCACTAGTATCTATTAGATGGGTACACTTGTGAAAAGACGGAATTTTGTTAAATAAAGGTTTGTATCGTTATTGAAACAGAAAAAAGAATATACTCTAGTGATACTCAGTTGCGTTACAATTCTAGTGAAAATACAGTAGGACCTTGGATGAATTGGCAGACAATAGTCTCTAGAGAGACCATAAAATATTAATGTATATAAGAGTATATAATTAGTGAACCAAGGTTTGTTGCTTTGTATTCGTAGTGAATGAAATGGTCAAAGGTTGGTAGTCAAGGTACTTGGTGTGGGACATGAGAGGACTAGATATTTCTAGGCTTCGCTAATGTTTGAACACTAGACTTTAGTTACATCAATCCTTTATCTTTTTCCTTCTTGGAATGCTTGTCAGTGATTGCATGCATTGTTTTTCATTCTCTACTCAATTTGCAAGACTACACTCACCAATTTCAATGTAAAACTTGCTATTAACCTTCATAGCCCATGCAAATGACCCTTGTGGGTGAAAAATTTCCTTTTTTAAGGTCTACTTTTATGCTACAAATCTTGTTTTCATCCATGCCACCTTCCCCATCTATTTTTTGGTTAGTCAAGTTGATTGCTGGAAGCTAGTCTGTGCATCAACTAGACCATCTTTCTCATGTTGCTAGTGCATTTGGAGGTGTATTTTCTCTCGCTCTTCTAAATAGGATCGTCTTTTTCCAAGCTATTTAGAGTTTGTTGTAGCTCTTCCTTCTCAATTTTTATCCCCCCTACCATGTCTTGCAGGTGTTTCTTCCAAATCCCATCTTAACCTTGATATTTTTATTGGCTTGTTCACTATACCTCTTTCCAATTATTGTCACAATTGTGGGTAAATTCATCAACTCTATGGGTCAATCTAGTGATAGGTATAGGGAGAACTCTCCCATAGATAATCTCAAATGGTGCACTCCCACAGCGTCGAATGAGGAGTATTATTGTACATAAACTATAAGAGATGAATATAGTTAGAATCCCAAGTTTTGGGGTGATGTCTTGCATAATCTTTCAACATATCCAAAAATTACTTCAGGTTGTGCATTTGATTCTGGATGTTGAAGAGAAGTCTAATCTAGTCGATTCTCAAATAATGCAGTCCAAAAGTTACTACAAAAATATAATCATGGTTTTGAACTATTATTTTCAGCTGGCCATGATGATGAACAAAGATCATCTTGATAAAAATATGTGCAGCTTACTGAGTGAATAGACTCTTTTTTTCTCGGGATAAAGCATTCTTGCTTACTAGAAACAGTCTACTATAGTCCATATCACATCATTTTGAGTCACAATGGTAAACATGCCTGTAATAAAGTCCATGGAATTTTGCTCCCAAGATTGAGTAGGAATGGGTACATAACTTTTCACTTTTAGATAAGTATGCATTCCACAACAAATCTTGCCACATCTTTCTTGATAGTAGGCCAATAGAATTCCATTTCTATCAGTTGTAGAATGGTAATCTCTCCATTATGTCCCATATATTATGGTTGATGCATTTCTTCCATCACTATTTGTGTAAAGGATCAAGTGAAATTTCTTTTCATAAAAGAGGTATCCATCATTGTATGGATATTATGACATAGGATTCCAATTGTTCATGTATAAAAAAAATATGGATTCTCTTGAGAAAGGTTCTTCATGTTTTTGAATGGCCAAATTTTTGAAGCAACAATGTAATTAATACTTGGTTTCCTGTTAGAGCATTAGCAACTACATTCATTTTACTTAACTAATGTTGAATCATCGGCTAGTAGCTTTGTATAAATCTACCCATTTGATGTGTCTATGTGCTGGTATCGATAATTAGGTCAACAAATGTTTACTTTGTCGATCTGTCTTGATAGGGAATTTGGCTCCCATCAGATGTTGCTAGAACTGATATCGTTGGTTAGGTCAACAAATGTCTATTACTTTTTCTTGATAGGGAATATAGTTCCCATCAGATGTTGTTAGAACAGCTTAGGCACTTCAAAAACATAAAGCATTTTGCACAAAGCAGGTGGTACGATGTTGGAGATGGCTTTGAAAATGAGCGACGGGTTTGGAAGGGATAAGCTGGATGATGCAAGGATGAGGGAAGGGCTTGAAGGTGAGAGGAATGTAATTGATGTCACAATTGTGACAAGACAGGTAGAGAAGTGACTGACTGTGAGGAGAGTGTTTCTTTGAGAGTTCACTGCCAAAAGGTGCCCTCATTTTGGAAACTAGAATGGACCATGAAGTAGCATAGGACACTGACATGCGTTGGGAGAACATGCAAGGGGACATTCCAAGGCGGTTTGTATTTTTCCATAGATTCACCTTGCACCTGTAAGAGAAGGATATTCTGCATGGAGCCAAGGAAGCAGAAGCTATTCAACGAAGCTTAATATCTTACATCATCACAAAAGAAAGTAGGTGGACCACAAAGAAAGGAGATGGACCTCAACAAATAGACAAGGGTGGGACCTCTCTGAAAACCAATAAACTTTTTGAAATCAAGAAATCCAAGGTGGTTACAACCAAAGGGGAGATCAAGTAGTGTAGAAAGCTAGTGTGCAACATAAATGAGATAGGGAGCAAGCTTGTGCATGACCTATTGAGAAAACCTTCATATACCGATGCTATCAAAGGAGGTTCAAGAGCTTTGTTAGAATGTGCACAAAACAAAATGCCTCACTTGGGAAGCACTTGATGCCGAAGCACGGAATATCTTTTCCACTACTAGAAAGGACAAAGGGTCTTTAGAAGGAAGTAGAGCCAACATAATTGATGATAGCTAAGTTCACAAAAATAAGGAAGAAGTTTTCGGTAACATACCCTCTATAAAATTTTACACTGGTCTATTGAATGATACTATGAAGTGGATGTGCAGTCATAGGGTGTGCATGCCCTAGACCTCTCGTAACCTTCCTAGAGGGATGGGTAAGGACTACTTGGGTAAAGAAGGGGCTTTTGGTCTCAATTATTAGATTCCTGGTCTTCCTCTTCAAGGAACCCAAGATGGTGAGCACTATTAACAACAATGGGATATGGACCATTGGAAATCGACGAAAGTTTCTCTTGACTGTAAATGTTCAACGATTAAAATGCAATTGAAACTATTATTGTTAAAGTGATGGTTGAGAAGAATGGCGATTAGACCAAACTTTTTGGCACTCCAAGTGCTAAAAGTTAGGGAGTGAAGCTGAGATGGCAAATACAGTAGATTGACAACAAATGGTTTACCACACCCCATGATAAAGGAAGAGAAGGGGTGGCAGTTGGGGTAGCAACTAAAGTGGAAAAGTGCATTGGTAGAGTCATTCCAGCTTTAGGATTAAGTGGGATTGGGATAGAATTTAGTCATAAAAATGTGTCTTGTAAGTACCTTTTGTTTATGTTCCAAACCTTAGGGGAAAAAGGACCTCATAAGGATTGGATTAGCAAAACGGATTAAGAACTAACAAGGCATATAGAGGGTCCCATCACCCCCATATGAGTCCAAAAATGTGCCTCTCCCTAGGCTTTGGTTGTCCCAAAAAGTACACTTTCCTAGCTAATAAAATTTTCTTTTATGTTGATCATCAGGCTCTAAAATATCTAGTTTTGAAGCCTACCTTGTCTAGAAGGATTATGACTGGCTATTGCTTTTGCAAGAATTTTAGTTGAAGGTAGTGTTGAAGCGTGAGAATAGCTGCCCAGGGAAGATGGCCTGTGTTTCAGATGGATGTGAAATCTGCCTTTCTGAATGGAGATCTCAAGGAGGAGGTATACGTGGAACAACCACCAGGTTTTGAGATCCCCGGTTCAGAAGGTAAAGTCTGCCACTGGTGGACGAAGCGAAGTACAGAAGGCTTGTGGGCAGCTTGATTTACCTGTGCAACACACGGCCGAACATTAGTTTTGCGACTGGTGTACTAAGCAGGTTTTCCAATAAGCCCCGAGAGAACCATTGGAGGGCAGGGATGCGAGTGCTGAAATACATCACGGATGTTTACGCTATAGAGATGGGATGTCCTCTTGAGTTCTCCGTGTCCAAGTCTGTGTGTATTTCCAAGCTTTAGTTTAAATATGGCCATGGGCCCAAGTTTGTGGTAGCATGAAGGTGTAATTATTAGTGTGCTTGTATAACAATTTAGGTTGAAAAAGCAAGTACGGTTCGTTCATTTTATGGTTTCTTGATTATTTTACAAGAAAAAAAGAGTTTGGATTTTTGCCTGTTGAGAGAAGAATTTGCAGTTTCGTGTCATTTGTATTTGCAAAGAAGAATCAAGTGATAATCAAATGCTTTCATTATGCCACTTTGTTGAAAAAACATGGGTTAAAAAGTGCAAAACAATAGTTTACTTGAGAACATGCCTTTAAAATGTTGAAAAAACATGGATTAAAAAGCATAAAGTAATAGTTGACTTGAGGACATGCCTTCAAAACAACAAGCTTAAATACAAATTGGATGCACTTGTTTTCTGGCAATTCTAAAAAACTACTCAATCACAACCCTAGTTGATCACCTCTCTTGAGTTACGATTATAGATCGATTGGGGGTATGCTTTATAAGTTGTTTAGAGACTTGATTTATGCCATCATATCTTACCCCAAGAGGTTTCATCAAATATTCATGGTTGGATGATGCGTGCAGTGGTTAATTTACTGGTTTGTTTACTGGCTGCTGCAAGGTATTGATGGTAGGATTTTGGTGGCTTCATGTCTTTCAAGATTGTAAGGAGTATGTGAAAAAGTGTTACCTATCTCAATGGATAGGTAAGCTATGCCATAGGGTAGCATGGCTTTGGCTCCTCCTCTTCCAATTAATCCCTTTGTGAAGTGGGGTACTAATTTTGTATGCTCTATCAATCTGCCAATGAGAGAGGCTTCCAATTAGTATAATTTAGTGGTTGTGGATTATGTCACTACATATGTAAAACCTCAAGAAATTAGGAATGATAACACAAGGATTGTACCTATTTTCTCATATGAAAACATTATCATGAGGTTTGGTTGTCATCTTGACTTAGTGTCTAAACATGGTACTCATTTTTTGAATGAGACAATTCCGATCCTTATTTGAACCTATTACACTAAGCATTGGAATTTCATGCCTTATCATCCATGATGCAATGGGAAGGTGGAAAGGATTAATAAAAGCATATATGGCATGCTGACTAAGACTTGTAATGTGCCTCAAATAGATGAGATAGGAGGTTGCCCTCAATACTATGGACTTATCGTACAGCTCACAAGGTTATGAGGTATGTAACTCCTTTCTTGTTGGTTTATGGTCAAGAGGCAGTGCTATCTATGGAGTTGGAATTAGAATATTTATGGGTAGCATTCTAGCATGAGATGGGAATGGAGGGCTAAGGATAGGTTGAGATTAGATGAGAGCAGGTGTTTGGTTTATTCTTAGGTGAAATCCCAGGTTAGGTTAGGGGACTATGACCCATGGGTGTTTGGGCTACGCTCTCTTGTAATGGTTTTTGTAGATGGTTCCCTTTGCGATTGGGATTCACTAGGGAGGTCATGATTTTATTTATCATGGGGTTGTGATCTTGGATGTATGAGGGAAGGTTGGCAAAGAGGGCATCTCATCATGTTCTAAGTACCTTGAGGAGGCTATAAGCATAAAGCTCAATATTCCACTTGCCAAGTAAGTTACAATGGTCAAATTGGCTCTATGTTGTTTTATTTATTCTTAAATAGTGTGGTTGGATTGTTAGTCATTGACAGCTTTTGTCCCTCTAAGTGGTTTGATTTGATGGAATGTCTGAAGTTTGATTTGTATATCACATGAATGTTGTTTGGATGGAGTTCGAAGTTTGTTCGAATCTGCAGATTGGTTGGCGAGTGTCATTCTTGTTGGAATTGATTTGGAGCCTAATTGGGCTTCAAAGTGTTGGTTTTCGGATCGAGATAATCCAATTGAAAGTATGGATTGGTATCAATCCAAGTGACATAAACCCCAATGGTAGGACTATTATCTATTTGGCTGGCAGCCAGCTTAGAGCTCAAATATCGAAATCTAGTAGCTAGCTAGTGGGCATGGTAGTAGTGATGATCCAATTGAAAGTATGGATTGGTATCAATCCAAGTGACATAAAGTCCAATGGAAGGACTATTATTAGTCTGGTTGGCAGCTAGCTCAGAGCTCAAATATCGGAATCTAGTAGCTAACTAGTGGGCATGGCAGTAGTGAAGAGCCTCGAGATAAAATGAATATTTCAAATTGAAGGCTGTATGTTAGCCTATCTTGTTAATGATGGGTTAAGGGTCACTAATCTTGATAATAAGGATGGTTTATCTCACACGTCCCATGCTTTCAAGGTTTCAGTTTTTCGATCCATTTGCTACATCCTCCTCATCCAACACATCTTTTACCATTGTTGTCTCTTTTTCTCTTGTACATTGTCCAGCACTTTGTCCTTTCCCTTTTCCTAAGGGAAACTCCAAAACTTGTGTGCTCCATCATGCCTAATGCAGAAGCTCTCTTTCTTATAACTTGTGAAACTTTAATGATATAACTGCTTCTAGCCAGGTGCTGTGCCTTGTGGATGATTTGGTTAAAGCCTCCTCCTCGCTTGAGATTTGGCTTAGAATTCCCCTTTCTGATAGAAAACCTTGGTTTTTTCAATTGAAACCTATCCCTCTTCTTTCTAAATTTCGATCTATCCCATCCAGAGGCAAACCTTCCTTCGTCTCCTTTATTTTTCTCAATCCTCAATCTAGGGATATGATTTCTTTTAAATTCTTTGGATGGAAACACTATAGCTCCATTTGGAGAAACCACTAAGATACTTACAGCTTGCTCCTCCTATGACTTACTTTCAAGGGTTTGTACCTTCAAGCACATGGTCCAAAACCGATTTTTATACTCTAGAATAGTCTCTCCTCCTTCCTATTTGAAGTTATCCCATTCTAGGAGTATCTTTTCCTCAAACTCAGGTGATAATAATTGTTGTTGCAATTGTCTATGAAGTTTGAACCAAGTCTTTGGCATCAGACCCTATATCTCCAAAGCATGGCGCCACTAAGAAGCAAAATGGCAAAGTGTACTTTAGCTTGCTCAGTGGTCTCTGCATGTGCAAAGTAAGTATCCAAACTCCTAATCCGTCCGAGCAAGACCTTGGGCTTATGGTCCCCATCATAATTGGATATTTGCATATGCTCCTCTGCCAACTTGATCTTTTGCTTAGGTTCGTTGCATCGGTGTCATCTATATGTAATTCCATGATGAGTCTGACACCTCCGATGACTCCACTTATAGCACCTCCTTATAATTTTCCTTGGTAGATCATCTTGAAGCTCGTCCCCTCCATCATGATCCTCATAACCCGCGGCACATTCTCCACACCTGTAAAACGAGTCCGACTGGGTCTTCTTTCCTTCCTCTTGAGATGATCTGTTTACTCTCTTCCATCCATATTCTTGGTTGTTGGCTTCTTGCTTTCCCTACTACTTTCACACTGATATCTCCCATGAGCTCTAAGGTACATTATTCATGGCTAAAAGCTTTTATCTTAAAGCAAGAGTCAAAAAGTTAAAAAACCTGGTGCCATCTCGTCTTTAACAAGCTCTCCTCCAATCTCTTGCATCACGAGAGTCTCCTCCTCCTTTGCCTTCAAGTGAATGTGGCATCAAATCAACACAATTCTGAATCTTTTGCTACTTCATGGGCACAATCTTCTTGGCTACCAAGGTTACATTCTTTGTTGTTCCTTCCTTTTCACCATGTTGAAGTATGGAGACTCTCACATAATTGTGCAAACATGCACACAAGAATTCCTAAGCTGACCTAAGGCTATGTTCTAAGTATTACCAAGGTCTTCTACTGAAAAGGAAACCACACTCTAATACCTGTCAGGGTCGTGCTTGCAATTTAGTTAAATTACTTAAGAAACTTAGAATTTCAAATAGCCATTATTTTGAGATGAACATCCCCAAACATATCATTCAAATTTCACACAAAGGGTGGAGAAGAGAAGGAAAAAGAGTATGACACCCGATGGGGTGTGAATAAGGCACACCCCCACTTGGGATGATCCCATGTATATTTCTTTATTAGCTTCAATTAGACAAGTCCTAGGGTAATGTAGAAAATTGGACATAATAAGTAATCTAAAACATGTACAATGAATGATTTCCTCGATGAATGGAAAATGGGAGACTTCAATACATAAAGCTGTAGAAAACTATACCACTGGCATCCCTTGATGAAAGCCACTTAAAGAGAGAACCAGATCTTGCTAATCTCAGCAAAAGATCTCTAAAATTATTGTATGGGCACCAACTTGTTCCTCAATTTCTAGAACAAATATTCAAATGAGAAATATTATGTATTTTTGAACTAAACATGGTTAAAAATAAATAAGTCATTTTGAAAGGCAATGAAAAACAAAATCTTAAAATCACTTGTAAATGGACTTACAGGCGAAAAATGAAATTTGAACTCATTGTTTGACCAAAGATCATAAATCTCAAGGTGGGCAAGTTAGAAATAAAAGGATTCACGTCTAGAAATAATAAAAAATGAGAAACGAAATCTTTAACAAAAAAAAAACTAAAATTGAATTACAATTTACATGTAGGCTAAATCTTAAAATTACACTTAGTTTGAGGAATGTCCCGGGCATGTAAATTGAGAAAATAGCAAGCTTGACATTATTCATGTCATTCTCTCGTTGTCTTTTTGCCTCCTCATATCTTATGATCATTTGTCTACTTCTCCACAAGTGTACAAACATAAAATGTTGCTTATCAATTCCAATGACACGATCATCTTTCTTTGCATCCCCTTCCCTTGTGCAATCTCTCCTTGTACCCTTGGATCAGCTCTATCATCCCAAAATCAAGGCAAAGATGGATTTGAAGACGAGAAATCCAACAAATTGTAAGGAGATCATGGAGCACTAAAAGAGTGAAGTGAAGTTGCTGGAAGGCAAGCAAAAAGCAAGAAAGTTGACAAGGAAAAGGGTGAATTAGTAAGGAGAGCAACAACGGTGCGAATTTGCAAGAGAACAATTAGACAAATGAGAACTAATCCCAAACTTCGTATAGACCTTGTGTGAAAGCAAAAAGCTAAAGAAAGCACAAAAAGCAAGTTGAAAAAGTTATAAAAAGCTAAAAAAACGATTTCTAATTGTGGCATTTGATTGGTTATTCTAGATTCACATAGTTTTTAGTCAATTTAATTAAACATAACATGATATTGATCTAGCCTCATTAAGCCAAGCAACATTTCCCTACACACCAAGGCTCACCCCACCCAAAGAAGTCTAAAGGTGTCAAGAATAAACCATGGATACTAGAGACCCATCAAGTATCACAAAACCCTTGTCGATTTGCAAAGCATACAAACTAGGACGGCATGTTGATGACTTAATATTAGGTCAAAGGAATCCAGTAGGAAATAATCAAAGGACTTGTAACTTCACTGATGTGAAGTTCCAACCTCCTGTCATTGAATGTGATCATCATGGATCTGCTTTACATCGCATAAACAAGACCATACTAAAGACAATAAAAGCAAACCATACTAAAGATGCTAGAGTCTACTAAAGATGACACATGACACAGAAGATGATAGATCACTCTGAAGATGATAGAGTGACATAGACACGTTGAATGTGTCTTGGGCTATGTGGTCACATTTATGGTATCATGCACACGCAGAAGGTGTTGTGCTAGCATTGTACATAATGTGGTCACGCTGAAGGTGACTAGCTATAGATGATGAGCCATGGTAAATGCTCTAAACTGTGAATAACCTTGCGCACAAGATTTTTAGAAGCTAACTGCCGATCAAAGTGTGATGTCCTGTCACAAGAACTCACACAAAGAAAACTCATTCGTGTGGTCAACAAACATAATAATCATAATAAATGAAAATAGGATATCCAACAAGGTGAATTGCATTCATGAGGCTTGCCTGGGAGGAGTGGAGTAGGAGTGAATCATAGGAGGAAGGAGAGCAGGGAACCTGCAGGAGAATTCTTGGCCATCAAAGAACCCTAAATTCATCCAATCACATCACAAAAAAATTCTGACAAGTGAAACAAAAATCCGACAATGCCTCTCAAAAACGTGAATCTCCAAATAGACCTCCGCCCAAGGCAGGCCAAAAATATAATGGAGAAAGGTGCATGTACATTACATCACTAGCTATGATTAAGCAGTGAATACGATTTGCTTCTCTGTAACTTATCTCTTGTCCCATCATGTCCATCTAGATGATGCGCAAGGTCAAAGGGTTAGGCCACAATGGAATTTTTTGACCCCAGTAGTTTACAACTGCTTTAAAGTTTCAATTCTCCAAAGTCTATGATGGAGAACTTGGTTTGCTTCACACACCCTGTTTGAATATAATAGAAACATGCAACCTTAGCCCACATTCAGCTGTATAAGAAGTTGAATGCATCCATCTGGAATCCAAAAGAAACATGCAAACTTACCCATCAGTACAAGTTAGAAACAAGACGGTGGGTTCAAACAAAACTTAAACATATGAAGGAGTATAGTTTCAACCAGCTTCAGATAAATACAGTTGCCAAGTTCTTGCAAAGGGAGACCAAGAAGAGAACACGAGGCTCACAACTATGGTCAAGAGACTTCTCTCCTTCATTGTTGTCCACCGTCTTGCCGTAACTCCTAAGTTGTGGTAAATGAAAGCTTTCCGTATTAGGCTCTTTGCTGACCCACTTGTGTCGCAATCATTTAAAACCCTTCTTGCAGACTTTTATCAATCCTTCAACAGCTTACAAGCTTCAAGGAGACTTTGGCTATGATTAAGCAGTGAACAGGATTTACTTCATCTCTTGCTCCCATCATGTCTATCCAGATGATCTGAGTACAAAGGGCAGCCAGGCCACAATAGAATTTTTTATACCTCAATAATTTACAATTGCTTTAAAGCTTCAATTCTCCAATTCCTCTGATGGAGAATTTGCTTTGCTTCAATGGTTTTGGTTATCAAACACCATCCTAAAAGTTGTATCTGGCAAGTCAAAGGAACCTGAATACATCTTGCTTGAATACAAAAGAAACATGCAGCCTAACCCACATTCGTTCTTGTATAAGAAGTTGAATGCATCCATCTTGAATCCATAAGAAACATGCAAACTTAACCAATCACAAGAAAACTGAAACATGAGGGATGGGTTTAAGAAAAACTGAAACATCTTAAGCAATGTAGTTTCAGCCAGCTTCAGAGAAATGCAGCTGCTAATTAAAAGAGCAGCAAGAAAGGAGACTCATGACTCATAAGTATGGTCAAGGACCCTTTCTCCTTCAACAAATTACAAGCTTCAAGGCATCAATGGTTATGATTAAGCAGTGAAGGATTTACTTCCTTGTAGCTTTCTCAACTCATCTCTTGCTCCTGAGTCCCATCATGTCCATCCAGAAGATCCGAGTACAAAGGGTAGACAGGCCACAATGCAATTTTTCAACACTCAAGCGTTTAAAACTGTTTTGAAGATTCAATTCCCTCAAGTCTCTGATGGAGAACTTGTTTTGCTTCAATGGTTTTGGTTAGCAAACACCAGCCTAAAAGTTGTATATGGCAAGTCAGAGGAAGTTGAATACACCCTGCTTGAATACAAAAGAAACGTGCAATCTTAACCCGCATTCATCTTGTATAAGAAGTTGAATGTGTCCCATCTTGAATCCAAAAGAAACATGCAAACTTAACCAATCACTACAAAACTGAAACATGAAGCGGGCTAAAACAAGAGGGCACAGTTTGTGTGCCCGACAGCATTGCCCCCTTTTCTGTGATCCTTACCGAGAGGACAGCCGAGAGTTAGCAACGACTGACGCTCTGCCTGGGCCTCCTCCAGACCTGTTTTGCATAAGTGCGCAACGACTGACGCTCTGCCTGGGCCTCCTCCAGACTGTTTTGCATAAGTGCCTGTCAAGCAAGAAAAGTAGAAACAAGGGAAAGAGAAAACGTGAACAAGCGAAGCTGGTCACGATTCTAGGAAGGACCACGGAGACAAAACTTAAGCATCCGCCATGCCTCTGAGGATTTAAGAAGATAATTTGGGATGCTAGGATGGCTGAAGCGCTTCTAGCAATTTCAATATTATGCCACAGATTTGGACGCAAATGCGAGTAGTTCCGAGGAATTCAACGCGAAATGCATGGTTGACTGCAAATGCTACGGGATTTACGCAGAAACGTCACGATTTGGAAGCAAAAAACAGGCAACATGAGGAAGACGAAGACTCAAACTGCCAAACAAACAAAATATGACAATTCCACAGTCTCACTTACAAAAAAGGAAACGAGCGTGGGGACCTCCGCTTTAGACGCAAACACTTCTCATTGCTATAGCCTGCCTCTAGCGGGGCAATACTAACAAAACTGAAACATATGAAAGTTTCAGCCAGCTTCAGAGAAATGCAGCTAGCATGCTAATTCTTGCAAAAAGAGAGGAAGAAAAGGAACAATTATGGTCTCTCCTTCCTTGTCGTCCACCGCCTTGCCCTAATCTCCTAATTTGTGCTCAGTGAGCTTCATGTCTTCATGTTTTTGATCTCTTATTTCAGCAAGGCTAGATGATGCAGAGTAGTTACAAAATATTAGCTTTTTGGTCTCTTCCAACTACCCCACTCTTGTCACAATCATTCAAACCCTTCTGGCAGCCACTTATCAATCCTTACGACTGCTTACAAGCTTCAAGGCATCACTGGCTATGTTCAGCAGTAAACTTCTTTGCAGCTTTCTCAACTCATCTCTTGCTCCCATCGTGTCCATCCAAATGATCCGAGTACAAAGGGTAGCCACGCCCCAATGAAATTTTTTACCTCAAAAGTTTACAAATGCTTTGAAGCTTCAATTCTCCATGGTCTCTGATGGACAATTTGTCTTGCTTCAATAGTTTTGGTTACCAAACACCATCCTAAAAGTTGTATCTGCCTTCTTTTGCAAGTCAAAGGAAGTCAATTGAATACATACTGCTTGAATGCAAAAGAAACATTAGACCTTAACCCACATTCGTCTTGTATAAGAAGTTGAATGCCTCCTCCTTGAATAGAAAAGAAACATCCAAACTTAACCAAATCACTACAAAACTGAAACATGTAGCAATGGGTTAAAAACTGAAACATGAGTATTGTAGTTTCAGCCAGCTTCAGAGACATACAGCAGACAGAAACACTAATTGATGGATCGACTGCTCAAAATCAGCAGCTAAAAACATTTCCCCGCAGTCCAGCTACAACCCAAATCAAACTGCTGATACTACTGCTATCACAAGGTTCCAAGGTCCTGGATGCATACCAAACAGAGCATGCCGCATAGGCTTCCAGGAACTTGCAACATACATCGATACCTCTATTATTTACTCATTGAGCATTATGAGAGATGCAAACACAAATTCAACATACAAAAGACCTGTCTTTCACAATGCTTTTAATTATTACCTTGCAAGCCACTATACTCAAAACAGAAGCCCTGCTTGAAAGGTCCTCTGAACATGAGCAGAACAAAGTCCAATATATACTGCAAATTTGAAAAAAACACTTCTATATCCACAAAAAACGACCCATTTCCTGTTTGCAAATACTTGCTAATTAGGAGAGAAATGCAACAGCAGCAGACTACCATTTAAAACATACAAATAACTTCCAAAAAATTTGAACTGTGCAGCTTCCTGCACGAGACTCTGTAAAGACAGTATTTCACCCTATTTCATCCAAGTGGCCAGGAATCTTCTTGCTGGCAGGGTGCAAGAAAGCACACGTCAACAGATGGGCAGTAAGAAACACGTGAACCAGAACATACCTCCAAGTAGATCCAAGGGATAGGATAACACAGGCCCCTTGACTCAGTTATGGGAAATGAAAGCTATGCTTTGAGAAGCCAATAGGCAGCACAGCTAGAACAGAAACGTACATAACCTGAGAGGATAGCCTGCTCCCTGCAATCTTTACAGAATACCAAAGCGTAAACCCTGGTGATTGAAATCAACTCAGGAGTGCAGCTTATGAACCATGAGCTTTGGCCAGAGAAAGTCCCTGTCAACTCTCAATCTGCTTCGAACCGTCCAAGCAGCACAGTTCAGCTTTCTTCTCAATACCCCAAATAGCCTTCCTGACCACTATCAAAGAATGAATCAATTGCCCTTCTTCATAGGCTAGCTCATTTGCCGGCCAGAGATTTTGGTATCCGAAGGCTGCATTTTCAGTACATGCCCTTCCCCCAACTTTCCCACAAAAAACAAATGAAAGAAACCTTCCTCCACACGTCCTCTTCAGATACCTACGATTTCTAGTAACATAGATCCTCCCTGTGCTTAGCACAGCGAGCTGAACTGCAAACCTGTGCAACATGGTCCCATCTTTGACACCCTCTTTCAGGAAATTCGAATATTACACTCTGAAGCAGGCAGCTCCAGTCCATTGCTATCTGGATTTTTCCGCATCAGCACTTGGAAAAATAAGATCCATAGGCACTGAAGCAGGATCTAACTCCCAGCACCCCCTTGGAATACCTGGTGCTTCATCTCCCTGCAACATATGAGCAGGAACCTGATGCGAAAACCTGCAAATCTCTGTGGCTGGTATCTCTAAGAAAGCTTCAATACGATTGAAGATGGTTTTAAATCCACTCAGCTTGTCCAAGCGTGCAACTCTCACACCTGTCTGCTCGGTGAAATTAGTAAGCACCTCAACCATGTCATACTTCAATGGCCGATTGTCATTCATGAAGTCAAGACCGGGCTCCCAGTCTCTGTAAAGTGCCCAAATATCTGCTGTCCTTGGATATATGCTAATTGCCCCTTTAGGCCCCTTCTCCCATTTCACAATATGTGAGAACAGATTTACACTATCAATCACCTGTGTACTGGAATTCTTGAAACAGTTACCAGAAGTAAAGCAAAAGCCCAAGTCCTTCAACTCTTCTTGCTCTTCAGAAAGATTCCGCAACTCAAGCCAGCAGATAGTGACCTTGAAGGGAGTACGAGATTTCACTTCTTTCACTCTGAAATAAAACCTCGGCATACCATCCTTATCATCATAGGCTGCCCAGATTTGGCCTGCATGGATATCCTTCTCCTCTCTATGCTTGTCAAAATTATAAAAATCAGCATCCGGCACAGTGAACTGTTCGGGTTCGGGTTCTTCCTCCGAAAGTTCATTTATCTTTTGCTCAGACTCCCCTTGTTTATCTGCAAGGTGATCTTCTTTAACTTTTGCTTTGCCTGTCTCAGAATTTTCTGCCTTGTCGGAATGACCAACTCCATTGACAGGAACACCTATTTCCTCTTTCGAACCTTTTCTACCTTGAGATTCCAAGTCTGGCACAGAGGCCATGGACCTCCCACCTTGCAAATTAAGGCTCAATCGTATCTTACTTTTAGCAAAGTCTGCAAGCTTCTCCTTCTCTTTCAAATCTGCAGCTGGGATCCCACTTTTAGTTTCATCTCCCTTTTCATCAAACCCCTTAGTTTCTTTTCCCCTCTGATCAAGACCCTTCCCTATTTCTTTCAGGTTTTCCATATCTGGAGATTCATCATCACCATCTGCCTTTGAGCCCCGAGTATCACCAGCCTCATCATCGCTTGCATCCACCTTATAAGTCACATTTCTCCTAGGTCTAGAAGACCTTCGAGGATATGTTTGAGACTGAACTAACCCATCCGTTCCCTCATCCTCCGATGAAAAGTCATCCAGAGAATTACTTTCATCATCATCATCTTCGCTGCTGTCAGATAAATGCTTCTTCAACCGACGCCTCTTTTCTTTAGTTGTAGCCTTCTCTGCCTGCTCCTTCCTTTTCTTCATCAACTTTTCCAACGCTTCCTGAGTCCTTAAATCAGCTTTAACCTTCTTCTGCTGTTCTTTCTCTATCCTTCGCATCTCCTTCTCCACCTCCTTTTCCCTGCGCAATTCATCTTTTCTCTTGTTCCGCGCCTTCTGCTCCGGTCCCACCCTGTCACCACTTTCCTTACCTTGACACACTTGTTGCTGCACACACTCTGCATCCTGACCCATAGCCGGCATACTGCTCGTGTTAGCACCGCCATGCGAAGCATCATCTATGTGAGGAGCCTTCACCTTGCTTGCGGCTGTAGACTTGTTTACGGGTGGAAAGGATTGAGAAGAGCTATGGTAGAACCCTTGCTGTTGAGCCCCAGGAAAGGGTTGGGATGAGCTATGGTTAAAGTTTTGCTGTGGAGAATAGTGTGCTGACCAACCATATGGATTATAGGTTCCACTGCTTTGAGTGTAATGAATGTCCCTTGCAAAAAAGGGGACACGGCATTGAGCACAAAGAAGATTTTGATTTTCGAAGGTTCTCAAGTATTGGAATCTCATCTGACAGGATGGGCATGCAGTCCAAAAGGTTGGAAGAAGATGCGGTGCTGCGGAAAATTGAGAGTACTGTTTGTTTCCGTGGGACTGCCCACTTGCTTGATGAGCACGCCGGCTCTGACTTTGTTGTGTGGATTTAGTTGTCTTGGCTGCAGCCATCCTCTTCGAATCATGCTGTTGCCGCCTGTCTCTGTCCGACAAGATCTGCGAAGCTTCTCCAATCAGCTTGAACGCCGCTTCTGCTCCCGCAAATTTGTTCTTGTCCGGATGCAGGAGGAGAGCCAGCCTCCTATACTGCTTCTTGACGAGCACATCATCCGCTCGGGGTTCAACCTGCAGAATCTTGTACCAATCAGGCTCAGCTCCGTTGACCTTGACTTGTGCGGCGACGTGAACATCAATCACGGCAGACATCTGCGCTAGGTTCTCAAGCCCGGGGAAGAGTTGCTGTGCTTTCTGAACAAACTTGAGGGCGCCATGATAATCCTGCAACGCAAGCTTCCTTTCCGCGATTTCCCTGGCTCGGTTGGCCTCGTCCTTATTGCACTCCATCTCGATGTCTCACGCGCCTTTTAACATGCCCGACCGAAACGAAGCGAGGCGCCCCTAAAGGCCCATCGACGCATGTGTGACGGACGGGAATTACTGCAGGGCAAACCCCAGAAACCCATGTGAGCAAAACTTGCCCTTTAACAAAATTCCCAAAGGCCCCAAAAGGGGACAGTTGTCGGAGAAAGGGGAAGATTGCCCGGAAAATCATTGTCTTGAACAAGCAACCTTAAAGACAAAAAACCCACCTCACGGACAGGCTCGTAGAAGAGGGCAACGACTGCCAGCACCTCGTAAAGTCATCTCTTCAGCGAGATCCAAATAGGCAAGGCAGGCACGCATGAATGCGTATGGCGCCCGTTACATCTCTGAATCTACCCTCATTCTTGCGATTGGGGTTGATGGCGTGAAGAAGTGGTAGGAAACCTAACAATTAGCGAGGGGGAGGGAAGAATGGTGGGGAAGTTGGCAAGGGTTTGAAAGAATGAGACTAGTGCTGGGATGGGATGGGATGGGATTTGTTTTTGACAAAAAAACAAAAACAGAGAACCTGAGAGGCTTACCTTTTGGGCGCAGCAACAGTGTTGTTACCATTGGGAGCGATTTGGAAAAGGAATTGAAAAGTTACCCCACCCTTGATGGCTGCCCTGCCTGCTCCACCTTTTTATCTCTACCCCTCACCATGGCAACCCCTAGAAAACCCTACGCCATATGCATGCATGCATGCATGCATCCAAAACCCTAAGCACCTTTCCCTTACCATACCTTTTATGTCATCAACCTATAAACCCTATCCCAAATTCTTTATTTTTTAAAAGGCTCCCTCACTCATTAAGAAACAAGTTGACAAGTTGAAGGTTCTTCAATGCGCCTTCCAAATTTTCTGGTTGTGAAGGGATTTTTTTTTTTTAATGCCTGTATTGTTGTATATAGCAGCGAATGGTCGGACCAGTAATGTAGTTAGTTCTGTATCATTTGGCTCTTTTTTCGAGTTTGTCCAAATGTGATCAATTGTAGACCCGTGTATTGTAGTGCTTTCGAAAATCAATTGTTGCATCTTGTGGGTTTGCAATAGTTGTTTCAATCTTACTACTGCTAGTGTTTTGTCCGAAGTGTAGTCGATGTTGAAGTCACCCACAACATATATCGTTGCCCCTTCCAGCATGTCGATAATACTTTGAAGCAATGTATTTGTTTTTGTTTTTGGCGATCTGAATGTGTTTAGAACCGCTATCTATTTTCATTTGAATTTGTTAGGAACACTAGAAGCATGCACTCATATCCGTCTTCAAAGCTTTCTTTGTGTTTGGTTAGTACCAACTCGGGTCGATAAAAGGTTACTAGGCCTACTCCTTGTGATGTTGAGCATGCATAGAAAAAGGGCAAATCCATTGTGGGATGTATTCGCGTGTGTTTCTTGGAAGCACAGGATGGTTGCCTCAAGGATGCTTTGCGATGCCATTATGTCATCCCGATGAAGCTGAAATAATTGCGTGTTTAAGCTTTGCAATGTTATTATGTCGGTTTTTTTGTGTGCTGAAATCCAATTGTTTGAAATCCCATCTGCTCTTCGTCCGTAATCTTGAGAGCTCGCACAAGATTTGTCCGTCTATTTTTATCTGCTTGCAGTCCAGTTTTGATAAGAAATATAGATTTCTTGGGTCACACACCCTCGTCATTGCTGTATATACTAGTCCATGTGTCCTTATTCCCATCGGATCAAGTGCGAGGGCTTCCAATGTTAGCCCTTGCAAACGATGAATTGTTCTTCCCGCTACTGTCTGGATCAGAAATTGTTTCTTGGTTATTGTGTTTAGATGGTTGTTGCCAATTTGGACCTCACGAGCGACGCACAGCATCGGTCTCCACGTTGTCGACGTATTGTTGTCGTCTAGATTTTTGAATTCGTAACATGCACTTTCACCTGCTTTTCTGTAACTGAATCCTACCTAAACAATAGATGGTTTCCTTGACATGTCCGAGCCCTTGAAGAGACCGTCAACCCCACTCATGATCCCATCGATATCAAGGTTCCCTGAGCAAATCTCTATGATCATTCCTGGTTTGAGCTACAGCTGGCAGTGTAGGCCAGCTGTTTTCCTGGGGTCATTCGGTATTGTTATTGTTTTGCTGTAAGCTCGGTGCCTAACATCAATCGCATTGAGAATGTACGGAATGCCTTTGAGGCTCTCAAAGACGACATTGTATTTGGTCCTTCGCATTGTTAGTGTAGAACAAGTGCGGGATGTCATTCTTATGTGTTGGGCTTTGGAAGTGGAGGTCATTAAGGTTGACGATGTCCTCTTCTGTTTCTGTTCCTGTCCTTATTTTATTAAGCACCGCCAAGAATTCCGCATTGTCCTAGCACATTGGTTGTTCCAGCTCGTAGTCTTTGACATGGGTTCTCCAAAAGATCCTAACATTGTTGTGCCCATTGCTTGCTCAGCAAAAATCCAAGAGTCTTTCACTGGGTTTGCCTGGCAAAGGTTGCCACAAAGTAGGACGTCCACTTCGCTGAAGGGCTTGGAATGGTTGTGTTTTATCTCTCTCATTCGTATGTTGGCTGCAAGTAGTGTGTTTAGTCCGACTAGAGAGATCTCATCTATTAAGATCGCCTCGACGTGTCTATACTATGTAGCCAACATTTGTAGCTTCTCTGTGGACAAACCAATATACGAACTTGTCAACAAAGGTAGATGCAGTGCTGCATGTAATGTGCTTCCATTAATTGCCCGTGCTGCTTTGTCTGTGTAGGCTAGAAATAAGGTTCTTGGGAGCTCAACATCTGAGGTGGATTTGTGTGAGTAGTGACGCCATAGTGCCTCTATAGCAGTTGTTGCAACGAACGTTTTTCCCGAACCTGCGTTACCTTATATGAATAGGTGAAGCTGCCGATCTAGGTTTGTTCTTTTCCTTAGCATGATGCCATCTAAAATGTTTCGTTGCCCAGGGTTCATTTTCCTCAGGTGTTCATACTATCTTTCGTTCGCTAAAGCATTGTCTTTGCAATGTTGCCTTTTGTCCTCTTGCAAGAGTCCATAGCAAGACCAAAGTCATATTTGTCACTAATAAGTTTGCTCTGACTAATGCTTTCGGTTTTGGTTGACGCTGTGCTCGTGCATTCTGATGATGCTGGAACTGTTGCAAACTTAGTGAACTTTGCTTGATGGGAATGAATTACCTCTCTGTGTGTGACGTACATGTCTTTCCAAGTTTGGTTTGTGTTGTTCAGTGCGTGTTCATTGTTCACGAATGATAAGTACAAGAGGCAAAGTTCCGTGTAATGGTTTTCAGGTTCTTTCACTTTATTGTAATAATTGAAGCATATTGCTCTCTCTCTTTTTCTTTTCTTGGTGTTCTCGAACTTCACTGTGTAGCAGCTCGCTAATGAAGCAAAGCACAGGTTGCGCAATGTTGTCCCCCTCTTCGATTTTTTAATGATGTCATCGAAGAACACGTCGGTGCTTTCTGGATGTAGCATCTCTAGTTTTGTGCGATGCTTTAGGAATTGGAAGAGAGACAGCTTCTAATAGCGAGTTTGTATTCTTGGTAGTGCCTGGAAGAAATCATCAATTGTGAAAGAAGTGATTGATGTGTCTTGCAGAGCTTTCTTGACTTTCGCATAATTTTGTATGTGCAAAGTCTCGTCCGTGTCACTCGACAAGGGCTTGAGAATATTGGTTTCCCGCATAGGTGGTCACATAAACCCAAACCTGCATTCTCTTTTTTTCTTGTAGATTTGCCGGTGCTTGTGCATTCGCAAATCCTTATGTTCAGTGTCCAGCTCATTGGTATTTGTTGAGATGTACTTGTCAATGAATTGTTCTACGTCGCTATCACTGTGCTGCAGCTGTCTAAATTGGGCACATTGTCCACCCATATTAAGCTATGGACATGTTGGCTCCCTCTGTTTTGGAATTTTGTGTGACGAAGAAGAAATCCAATATTGCCCCCAGAATTGTGTCATATTGCCGTAACAACGTCTTCAAAGCTCAAAATTGGTGCACATAGTACTGCACTGTCGTGATGGGATCCGACCTGGTGAGGTCATGTACACCGCATTCACCTTAGTTGGTGGATGCGGTTGGGTTGGTTTCTTTAATTTCTTGGAGATAGTGTAGCACTGGTCACCACCGTTTCTCAGCTCCGTAGACAAAGTGACGAAGAGTGTTGGTGGCCCAAGTTGCCTCACCATGGCGAAGACATTTTGATTGAGTCGCATCTTGTAGTCGGCGGATGTTCTCAAGCATACAAAGTCGCAGAAGCCTATTCTCGATTGTAATAGTCGTTCGATGTTTGTGTCGACCACGACTGTTCGTGCGGTGAGTGTCCCTCCTTGCAACTGCCTTTCCGCATGTCCACCCACATGGAAGATAGGACATGCCCCACTAGCACCTTCATTGTCTTGAAGAACAAGTTCTCGATTCACATCACGAATCGCCAATCCTCATTGCGCAACTCTCATTTCAATATGTCCCCTAGTAACTCAATCTTCTTGCAGGTGTATTGTACTCCCGTGGACAGCCATAAAAGAGTGTTGGGAAAGCTAATTCCTCGCAGTGTTCATCTTTGAACAAACCAAGAGGAGAGAAACCCTCAAAAGGCGCTATGATTATTAGGCCATTCTTGAAATCGACAACCTACTGGGCTATGTAAATGCTGTGAATAAGAGTGTCAGTTGCGGCGTTTTCATGAGTAGGGTTGTCGCATATGTTTGTAGTCACTGGTTCAGGGTCATCACCATTAGACTGGAGACTGTGAATCTGTTCAAGCCATGCTTGGTTGATTCTCACATTGTTTTTTAAGTAAAGGGGTGTGCGCAACATTTCATGCAACGCATGTAGTCAAGGTGGGGCGCACTAACCCACTGATGTAGTTATGTTTATATTGAATCCACCTTTTGATTGTGTGGCTGTGATCATCGCACTATCATCAATGAAGTGGGGAAAGACATGTTGACCCCTTTCGACATCAGCAAAAGCATTAAGACACTGCCGTGCATCCCTAGCTGTCCTTTGTATGCCAATTGCCTGATCTACGCAAAAGGTATCCTAATTGAGATAAGTCACTCCTTGACTTTATTGAGGGACCCTATGAGTTTTTGTCGTACAAGCATTTGCTTATTGTCTTTTGAGAACCTGGGCTTCTTGTTGTTGTGCATCTGGCCGTAGCATTGTGAGCAAACTAGCTTGATTGTTTTTGCGACGGCCTGGCTGGAGGTGGGGGTTTCTTTCACTAGTTGATTTCCCTCTGCTTAACAGGACTCTTTCACTGGAGAGGATTTTCTCCACCACCAAGTTAGGTAGGGCATTTCACCCAGCCTCCTCCTCCCGTCGATGAGGATCGTTAGTTGGAACATTCAGGGCCTCGGTGGTATACCTCATCGCTGCCGTAGGCAGTTGATTCGTAACCAACTCCAGCCAGGTGTTTCAGGTGGCCCCATTGATATCCTTATGCTCCAAGAGCATAAGGTGGATGGTAGAGATTGTGCCAAGTCGGGTAAGCTTCTATGTCGTTTGTCCGCCTATCGGCGACTCGATGCTGGTTGCTGTCAATTTCGATTGAAAAGCACGCACAACAACTTCACGCGAAGCTTAGTGTGTCATTGATTTTCTTTTGGTAAAGGTGATGGGCTTTTCACTATCCTTTTACGTTTTGCATTATCCTTTGTGGAGGTGGAAGGGCTCGGCACTTGGCGTGCGCTGTTGGTAATCGTTTCTTAGTTTGCTTGCCAGGCTGCTGGAACCGCATTTCCTAGTAATATTTCATGGCTTGCTTGGTACAGCTCGTCTTTCAGCTTGTAGATCTTGTTGCATGTAGCCTTGAAATTGTGAGCGGTTTCCTCGTACGCTCTTGCTATGTCCTTTGCTGGTGCGTCTAAATTTTCTTGGAGAAGATGCTTCAGGTACAGTTCATTTTTCGTTGACCAGTTATTGTATATCCTCTTTTTCTGGCTGCGCAAGAGGGCCATGATTGTGAAACGACGAGAATGCCACTAGTCAATCAAGAGGACATTCCTTTGACGCCCATTTCCGGCTTGCACATTGAAAATCGGTTTTATTGAAAGCGCATCGCGCAGAAGGATCGTGAATGAATCTTGCAGGCTTTCTTGCAGGCGTGCAATGCAACGGCAGACCAGCGCAACGGACTCTGCACAATACTGGAGTGCATGGGAGCCAGCATGTTCTTCCGTAGTTCCAATGTTGATAGCGTGGTCCGAATAGCTTGCAGCGCCTGGCGTGACCTTCTCCTTGTTTTTATGGGTGATCCCTTCCAATCGAAGTGTTTCAAAAATCATGGCATGGGTGTGCGCAGGATATAGTGCGACAAACAACAAGCCAAACAGTGTTTGATGGGTGGTTCATTATGAACTCATCATCTAGCCTCACATTGTACAAGTCCAGATTCATTGTGGATTCCATTTTGGTTGCTCAGCAGTTTGGCCCTTCAACCTTGTGCTCTCACATGCAGCGAAGTTGTGAGGCCGGAAAGCTTTGTGGTTTTGTAAAAGGCTATCCCGGATGCACAGATGCAGTGCAGAGGTTGGAAGAAAGTGCGAAATAACCTATAAGTGTTTCCAAAGCAAAAGGGCGAACCAACGTTCTGGATATTTGCGGATGCTAGGGGTAGTGGGAGATGGTAGTACCTGTGCGACAATCACTGAACGTTCTATCACGTCAAGCGATGAACAACCTGTGTGCCTATTTCCCAAAGGGATTGGGAGCTGCAAGGAGATGGACATTGTTTCACGACAACCCTTGGTTACGCTACGATGACAACCGGGGAGGCAACCTGTTTTGCGTAGGAGGTTCTCGCAAGGACAATGGGCAAGGGCAGGTGCGTTTATGAATTCTTAATAGCTTGCGCGATTAACGGGGTAGGACCTGATGGATGGAATAGTTTTTGACACCAAACAAAGGAAAGTGAGGTGCGTTTATGAATTCTTAATAGCTTGCGCGATTAACGGGGTAGGACCTGATGGATGGAATAGTTTTTGACACCAAACAAAGGAAAGTGAAAGAAAGAAATAGCTTGCAAAAAATTTAATGGGCATGAGCATTGTGTAGCGGAAAGGGCCGTATGCAAGGGAAAGCGTCTCTTCTTTGCATTGAAGTTTTAGATGGAACTGCAACGTTGTGCTGTGAAACTTATCGAAATAGAATATAGATGAAACAGAGACAAACACGGACCTTCTTCAAGCAAAAGTTCATACAACATATGTACATTGTTTTTTTATTGATGGAAATACGTACAATGGGGCAATTTTTCATGGGCTAGGCGTGGAATGTACAATGCGATGTCAAAACACAACATATCCACAAAAGCAGGGAACTAACTAGTAGGTACTCTGCATGACAACAAGGGAAAGAAAGCTTGGAAAACAAAGACTGTAAGGGACATGTACAATGACTGGATGCTTGAGCATAAGCATTCTTTCTAGGTTATCTTTGTGAAATGATGTCACGAAATCGAAGCTATTGATCGTGAACTCGTCGGTGGGCCTCTTCTCAAGAAGCATGGATCAGGTTGCAACAGCACTGCGGCTATGAAAGTCTAGAAAGGGGCACACATGTGGCCCTCGAACCTAAATGGCCACTTGGTTACCATCATGGAGAACAACGCACCCTTTCAAGGAAGGAACCTAGGAAATGGCTTGGGTGTCATGGTAGCTGTAGCAATATAGGTGTGCTAGATCTCAACTAACCCGCGTGCCACCACATGATTCGCAATGGTACTCAACAAGGGGGTTATTCAAGCTGATTAAATGGAGGACACCAACCACCTACAAGAGGAGGAGTTGTGATTGAAAAATACACTACAGGCCGAAAATGTGCGTATGCATATAATAGCTTGAATTTTCACCTTCTTGTCGTATCCTAACTAGGAGACTTGGCATGTGAATGCCTCTTGCAGAGTCGTACAAAGATTCCCCTCTGGGACTGCTTCGAGAATGGTGAAGTCGAAAACACCTATTGCGTGTTGTGCTCACATGTATGAAATGTTCTTCGCAACATACATGATGACACCCTCGTCAATGAAATCTTCTACCAGGTGTGCAAGCGTGTGCCTCCTATCAGCCATACAAATGACAACTGCCAGGAGGGGAGTAGGTAGGTTAGGGGATAGTGTTGTGGTCTCTGCCACACTGAATAATGTTATTGGAGTACAAATCTAAAAGCAACTTATTGTGGCACGGTCCTCAAGGTTTGGCCTGTCAACAATGATGACCTAGTCGGTTGGAGGCCCATCAAGATCTACCTTCACAATGACGAAGGCAAGGGTGTCAATAATTGAAGTGAATGGTGTGCGTGGCTGCCCACAACGCATAGCGTTTAATAACATTATCTGGCACGAATGAAATCTCGCCATTGAATGGCTCCCCCTTCAGAATTGTGGTGGTTGCATCACGCGCAGGGAAAAAGATGATGTACCGCCCTTGCCAAATGCACACTTGCCAATGGTTGGCCCTCCACCTTGACAAAGTCATCTACTTGAAACACGTCTTTGAGATCCATGACATATGCGTGGGGGACATGCAATGTGATTGTCTCCAAAAGAAAGCAATCAGTCATGTCGACGCGCATGCACACAGGGTATGGCAAATCCTTTGCTTTGTACATACCATACGTCACCAAAACCTTGCCCTCGAAGGCAAAATGGTGTGGAACAAATTCCAACAGGGCATTGATACATAGGACCAGCAAAGTGTTTGGGTTCAGAGGGTTGGGGTGTGGAGGTATACTGGTCCTACTAGGGCCGCTTCCATCCTCCATGGTATGTATGACTTGGTTCTGTTGCATGGTACTAGCAACAAGCTCAGCTATGCTCTTTTCTTTGATGAGTGCGGCATTGGAGCTAGCTGGGAGAGTACGTGAAGCAATGTTGTGAGTGAGAGGTCAATGTGTTTGACGGCATTATGAAAATCCTACTACGTAACAAATTCTTGTTATTCTACTTGTTCTACTTTATGTGAAATCCTTACAAAATATATTTTGTTTTTTTGGCTTCAAACAAGTGTAAGTGTCCTTTCCGGAGTCTATGTGCTTTGCCCTTTTATGTCATGTGACCAAAAAACACGCATGGAGATGGCATGAGTTGTTTAAAACCCAATACACACGAGTAACTGATTGATAGGGGGAGTAAAAAAGTAGGGGGGAGGTGACTTTTATGAATACGAATAAAAGTTATTGCCATTACAAAGTTGCATGTACAAATTTATTGTTGAATATGCCCAAGCATTATTAAATATATTTAAATAGAATTCTGGTGCCACCAAGCATATAGCAAACTCATTGTCTTACTTAATCAAAAACACATTGCATTCAAAACAATATACTATGTAGTATGAAATAAAGCAAAAATATGCTAGTAAGTTGAAACTAGGTGTCCTCTACGTCTGAGCCACTATGTTCCTCTAGGATTGGTGGCCTCACATAGATGGTTATTTGGCACTTCAGTTTAATTTCGCAGCCCTTATCGTGGACATTCTATCAAATTGAGCAATTGAGGACGATCGTGAATCCCAAGAAAATGATTTGATCACATGCAGGAAAGAAATCAATGGAAACATATACCTTTGGCACATGCTTGTTTGGCGGCTGCATAAAAAGTTGTTTTCAATGTTCTCTTCGCATGCTTGTAAATACCACCCTTTCTTGGTGGTATTAGCTCCAATGGGAAACTCTTAGTTGATGTGGGAGTAGGAACAGATGTCTTTATCATGCAAGTGCCGGAGGCCGAAATGATTCCTTGTTACGCAAGTGCCTGGATGGCATCCCTCATTGGCAGCGCAAGGCCTTTCATGAAAGGTGAAGGGGGAAAAAAATTTACATTGAAAGCCAAAGACTACCTATGTAGTGAAAAAACAATTCCACGAGAAATTTAGAAATAACATGGAAAGCTGATTGACCAAGCTATTGAAACAGAGTACGCGTGATGCTGTAGCAGTACCTTCTGTAGGGCAAAAATCATCATTTGTCAAGCTGCCAATTGCAGACAATGTTTTTGGCAGGTCGGTTGGCAAAAGAAAATCAGTTGTGTTATCTGATGGGATGAGCATTATTAGTTTTAAATAAAGGAACGAAATTAGAGAACAACGATTCGAAGCAAGGAACAAAGTGTCACGGACAAAGTGCAACATCTTTCGGCAAAGACCAGTTACCCTTGGTGGCATGAAGTTTTTTGGGAACATCTTCACCCCTCAAGTTTTCTGCTGCAAAAGGGACTTCATGGAGTTTTGAATGTTGGGGGATTTTCGGAATTGGGTTCATGTGGAGCTTTTGAAACGAACCAAAAAAATTGAATTCCAAATGAGACACAGCACGCTTCTAGAGAAACATGTAGCTCCATTTACCAGATATTTGGATACTACATCGAACTAGGCTGGGAAGTTAGAAACTGAGCGTGGTTTCTTATGGCGAAGGGAACTGACAGAAAATACGAAGAATCCAAACAGGATGGTGTAAGGCCGTTTGCGACTTTGATGATGAGGGGCACTATAATGGAAAGAGGCGGGAATACTCAGAGGAAATAGGAAGGAAGGAGCACGCTATGGGAGCTTGGGAGGAAGCATTAGATTGGTGAGCATCCTTGGGCATTAGTTGAGCCGTAGCAAAAAAAGAGCAGGCTGGCAAGTGAGACAAAACAGGACAGAGATGCAGTAGGTTGGGCAAAGGACCTCCGAAATTCGACCAACGGTTGCAAAGATCTCCAATAACATTCGCAATGTAGGAAGGAAATGATTATTCAAAAGTGACGAAATAAAACGAATGACCGATTCCAAATTATCGAATCAAAATTAGGAAAAGAATATGGAAATACTGTGTACCTTGTTCGAACTCCCTGCTACTAGTGTCCATTGACTCGACATATCCTTCGGATTCATCTTCGGAAGCAATGATATGTGATTTCGACATTGCTACTATTGCCTTCGTATAAAGCAAAATAGCATGCAAAGGCAAGCACACAAAGACAAGGATCGGAGTCATGCACACTCAAGATCCACCAGACGTTGCTTTATGGCAGTGACCCAAAACTAGTCTTTGGTAAAGACCATACTTCCCCGTCCGTGTCCATTTGTTTCCCCAACTGTGCTCCATAGCTTTCTTATTTAGGTCCCTTCTAGAACTAGTCCCAATCGCATACTTGTTGTGCCCCTCGTCAGGTAAGTGGATCGAGTCTTACGGAGTGCAACGAGAATCTTGGTTGCATGGTTTGCGTGGAGGAGTCACTGCTCATAGACTCATCGATGTGAATTCGAGTCTAAATATAATTGGAACACATTCTACTTTCGGCAAGTACTAACTGATCACCACCTACTTGGGAAATAGGCACACAAGTTGTTTATCACTTGACGTGATAGAACGTTCAGTGATTGTTGCAGAGGTACTGCCATCTCCCACTGCCCCTAGCACCCGCAAATATCCGAAACGCTGGTTCTCCCTTTTGCTTTGGAAACACTTTTTCCATAGTTTCTTCCAATAGCTAGGGATGCAAGGTAGCATTATTAATGTTTTCACTGATGTCGAAAGTGCTCAACATGTCCTTCCCCGCTTCATTGATGTCAATGCAATGGTCAATATCGCAATCAAAAGGCACATTCAACATAAACATAACTACATTAGTGAGTTGGTGTGCCCCACCTTGACTATGCGTGCGCTACATGAAATGCTGTACACACCCCTTTATTTAAAAAGCAATGTGAGAATCAACCAAGCGTACATAGTTGACTATGTCCTAAGCTCCTTGGTGATCATAGTGAGACAATTTTGTTAAATGATCATTAATATTTCCTTGTTTGCATGCAAATGCTTTAGGTGGTTCGTGATAAGCAATTACAAATTAACTTGTTAGAGATAACCACAAAAGCTCGTAAGTGGACATGTAGCAACAAAGTGAAGCCAATAATAACTACTTACTACTTCCCTTCACCTGATCCAATGAACTAGAAGTTACAACTACTCTATGAGTAGAAGTTCTTTGGATGGAGTTCTCTCAATCCCTCCAAGAAGACACACAAAGCCCATCACCTTATCTTGAGCTCCAGGTATCAGATGTGGAAGCTTTTTGAAGCAAAATGAAGGTGGAGAAGAGCTCTACGATGAGAGCTGAAGATGCCAAGGTCTTGGACTCTCTCTCGACAGAAATCTCTCATAAACAATGATGGAAATTTCTTTCAATGGATGGAATTTTCTCTCAACGGAAGAGAATGCACACTCAATCGCTCTCAATCTCTCAATCCCTCAATCACTCTCACAAGAAGGATGGTGCCTCAACAAAAGGCAGAACCATGCTCTAATACCATGACAAAATATGAAGAGGGGAGAGGAGAAGAGTGGAGATGAGGAGAGAGGGCACAGCTAGAGAGTACACCATAAATGACTAACTGTACACTAGATTTAGTTGAAAATGTTAAATATATACAAACCCATTTAGGGTTGTCCATATTCTAACTTGCACCTCCCCACTATCAACCCTTGTAACTCCTTGGAGGATACTGCAAGGAGAGGGCATTTTTAATGCATTTCACAACAAAAACGTAATGCACTACCCTTTTTGGTGTGAAGTGCATAAAAAAAGCGTTTGTTTCCTTGATGGAAAAAGATGTCTCTAAAATGCGTATTGGGTGATGAAAGATGCAGTCTCTCGTATTCGAGATGAGCATGTTTTTGATGCACTCGAGAGCAAAAACGGCAGCACGTTAACGTTGCCCTTTTTGGTCTCACAGTATATCACAATTGCCAAGGGCTGCCCTTTTTGGTCTCAAGTATTGAACACAACGAGCGCATTTTACAAAAGGGCTGCCCTTTTTGGTCTCAAGTGTATCCAAAATGCCGAAGGCAATGAGAACACTGAGCATTTTTGAGTCACATAGAGTATCGAGCTTGCAGAGCCATTTTGAGGAGTATTGAGGGGCACAAGGAGCATTTTTAGGAGTATCGAGGGAGCTTTTTGTGAGACCAAAAGGGGTGGCAGTACCTGAAATTTGGACGAACAGGTCGTTCATTTAAGCCCTTGCATTCTGCCATGAAGCTTCACTGCTCTCAAGCTTTCCCTTTTCAGTGTATCAAACCTTTCCGATGATGGTGCCTTCTCTCGTTGAGATGCTGGTTAGAGAACGGGTCATAGAGAAGCGCAAGAAGCCAGAAGCCAGAAGTGCAAGAAGCAACGAGAGGAAGGGCGCTTGAGAACATTACGCTTGAAGGAAGGGCATTTGAGAATGAGAGGGCGCAATTGTTTCGTGGAGGCGTCCTTCCATGATCTGAAAGAGTATTGTTTCACTTTGTTATGCGATGCAGTATATTCTGCCTGTAGCTTCTCCAAAAACTATGAATGGCGTGAGCAGCCGCAGACTACAGGAGGAGCGAGCTAGAGGATGGGAATCGTAAGGAGACAGCCGGTGAAGCTGGAAGGCGCCGCCAAAGCAGGGACTGCGATGCTGAGAGTGAGAAGCAAGGGCAAACGAGGCTAATGGGAGAAATGGTGTTATACAGGGCTAATGGGACTGATGGCGTTATAATAGGCAAGCTGTGTGTGTACATGTGGAGTGAGAAGAGAGGAAGGCAAGTGCAGTGGAGGAGTGGAGGAAGGTGGGGCTAAACGAAAGAAAGCGCATGCATACAAATGCAAATGCAGTGGCCGTGGGAGACGAGCTGCACATGGTGCATCGCAGCAAAAACAAATTCCGTGGTAGCATCCGTTCTAAGCATTTAAACGGTGCAGATCAAAGGCGATTCAAGAGATTCATGAGGAGCTCCGGGGAGGTCCTGCAGAACTTTGTTGAAGACGGCTCATTCTCAAAACGGCTGTGGCCTGTCGAACTTTGTTGGCTCCAATTTGTTTTGGAGGAAGATGATTTCTCTGTGACCTTATCATTTCAGATTCGCCGATCACTCAACAATGACTTTAGCGAATAATGCGGCGCCAATTTACTCAATAATAACTTTTGGGAATGATAATGCAGCTACGCAGAATCCTTCTCGTCCAGAGCTTCTCTTCAGTCCGCTTCAGAGATTCACACAGAAGGAAGATCTTGGGAGACAAAGCTCTGCTCTTCACTTGACTTATCTCTCATCTCCTTGATTGAAATTTCAAATCAAAGAGAACAAATCTCTGCTCTTCACTTGATTCAATCAAGTCTTGCTGCATCTCGACGGCCAGAAAGACTTGACAGCAAAACTCTGGTTCGAAGTTCTGGAGTAGAGCCGAATTTTTGCAAAGTTCATGAGCTGGCATGCTTGATGACAACTGGCGTTGTCTTGACCACGGCATTGAATTTCAGGAGTGGCTGTCCACACTAAATAGAGTACTAACTGCATATACTTACAATGACATAACAAGGTGAATGATATTTAATCATTCATAATGCCTGCCATAAACAAGTGAAAAAAGATAAATGACACATGTCATTCAATAGGCCTGCCCAAAATAAATGGGGAGGCGAAGGGGGGGCCTAGGGATGAGTAATGGAGTGAGCGAAGCTAAGAGAGAGAATGGGGAGGCGAAGGGTGGGTGGGCTACGGACGAGTGGAGTGAGGGAAGCTGAGAGAGAGAGAGAGAGAGAGAGAGAGAGAGAAATCCAAAATTGTTAGTTGTGCATAATTGCCCCATTTATTGGGCTGACAGCTTTAACAAAGGCCAATGAGAAAAATTTGTAATTTTTGAAATTTCAAAACTCCCCTATTTTAGCTTTGCCAAAGTAGAACCATTGCTAAGGCTACTCTGTAAGGGCAGGCCAAAAAACTAAACAAAAAGGAAATGGTGTGGAGGAAGACTGCAGGAGATAAAGGGGGGAGATAGAGAGAGGGGGGGAGGGAGAAAAGGTGGAGATGGTGTGTAAGAAGACTTGAGGAGCTAAAGAAGGGGAGAGGAGAGAGAGAGAGAGAGAGTCGGAGTCAACCAATTTAAAGTCCGCATTCAAGTCTAATGAAGAAGAGTCAACATATTGTCCAATAGGAAAAATGCACTTCCCAAAATTTTAAAAATGACTAATTTCTACTTTGCCTAATTTGAAGCGTTGCTAAGGCTACCCAGGACATGCGAAAAAGATTAAAACTTTCAACATTGTAACATTATAACATAGACTATACTAACATTCTACTACAATTTTAACATGTACTATACTCACATCATAACATGTAAGATACTACATTTATATTATTTTACTTCTATTATATACTATACTATATATTAATATTACATTATTACTCTATCCCTCCCCTAACATTATTACATTACTATCTTAACAACATATTATAATACATATACTATGACTATAGGAACATTATTACATTGTCATGTCCTAACATTACAACATTACTCTATCATAACATTTGCACATAATAAAACAACATTATCATAACCTTACTCACATTATAAAAATTAGAACATTAAAATATCATAACATTAAAACTCTACACTAAAGAGAAGATACTATAAAATATTTGTTTCTCCAGCCCACACAATTGTTGCAAGTCATGAAGCCATTCATAATATTGCCATGTTGTGTAATGATTGCCTTTTTGTGGCCAAAAAATCAATAAATATTCGTAAATAAAGCCATCATTTGCTGGCGCCAGCTCTATTTCAATAGTAAGCCATCTATCTCACTTCTTGTATCTCTCTCACTTCCAGACGTGGACTTCTTCCAGCTCTTCTGTTCAACTGCCATCTCTTATCCTGCCCTCTCCTACTACCATGTCTTCTCTTATCAACCACATCTTCTATATTGTCGTTATTTCTACTGTCATTTCCTTTCCTATTGCACTATCTTCTACTGTTGCATCCTCTACAGCCAACTTCTTTGTCTGTTTCTCCTTTCATTGTGCATAAAGCTCTTCTGGCTCTCGTCCTTAGTTCTTTCTCCTTTTATGACTGCATGTTGACAAATTCATTCTCATAGTAGTTGGTGCCAACCTTTGTTTTGCCATCTTTTCTTGTCTATTTGCTCATGTTTCTACTTCTACAGGAACATTGAACTATGCCTACATCTGTGTTCATTGATTTGGAGAAGCTGAAACATTGTGTATTTGTTATGACACACCTTTATTGGAAGTTTCACTAGTAGATCTTAAGGAACACTTTCACCTTGTGGATGAGGAGATCAATTTGCATCAAGAAGAGACTGGAGAGGATGACATTGTTGTTGTGCATCCATTGGTGGAACTAGAGGATGGTTTGAAAGGGTATAAGATCGATGGCGAACAACATTCATCCTTTAGAGTTGAGGTCATTATAGAAGGAGAGGTAATCAAAGTGACTTCTAGATTGCTGGATTGAATAATGTTTTTTCTCTTGTTGAGAAGAGGAGGAGATGGTGGAATGGATTAAATACTAGATTTGAAAAGGAGATGTAGATATCTGCATGTTGTAGAGTATCTTATTTCCTAGACAGTTGCAAGATGAACATCAACCAAATATTTTCAAAATGTCAACCATGGGTCTAGGGTCAGGGGTTGATCTTATGAATCGCATGCAGCTAGCCTGGTGGGAGCCTAGGTTCACAATGGGTGCATTTTGACCATGTCCATTGAGTAAGAGGATGGTCAATAATGGGTGCTCATGTGTATGACCCTTAGATAATGGAACTCTTAACAATAGCTATATGTGAATTCAAGGTGGAAGATACCCATGCACAATTGCAATTTTAGAAGCTTCTGAATACCCAAATGGAGAATTCATGTGGACCACAATGCTGGTACTTGGCAATGATAGCACATAGCAAGTCTAGTACTTAATAGTGTTGTACTCATGTTGTTATCACTGCTCATCCATAAACTAGCTCCATGCTGCTACTTTTGGTGTTAGATTGACAATAATAAGTGCTCTAATAGCAGGTGGCAATGCTAGGTCAACTAGTATAAGATGAATAGTGTTATGCTAGATCATTACTTGAATGCATCAATCACTTGTCTGAAGAGCAGTTAGAGTATTGTTTGGGGAGTGTGCAAACTTGTAGACCAATCCTTTAAAATCATTCATAGCTTGGGGAAAAGGCTTACACATGTGTAAAAAGGACAAGGTGTTTTAGGAATCCATATCTTGTTGGACCTTTTCGTAGATTGTGGAAGAACCTCTTCACACTAATTGAAGATCTCCCAAAAAAGTAAGAATGGGAGTATGTAATATATGTGCAAATCTCAAGATTCGATGACAAAGGGTAACAACCTCACGCGAATGAGGTACTAATTCTTTTACATGTACAAATTTATTCTCTAAAAGATTTTGAGTATGCGTCATAATTTTGTGCATTTTCATGCAGCTCAAATCAATAGTGCTCTTAATCATCATAGAGAGCAACAAGCTCAAGAACACTCAAAGTTGGCAAAGCATAGAAAAGAAAGTGTTTGAAGAAAGAGCTTGAAGAATCCCAATAAGTATTTTCAGATCTTTATGGATGGTATAGATCAAAAGAACTATTCACCACACTTCATGAGAGTAACTTTATATTGCATAAGAAGCGGGTAATAATGCAAAAAATTAATAATAAAATGGAATATTTCTTTTTAAAGCACATCCATAACGATCCCAAGATACTTATTAGGATTCTTTTAGTGTAGGAATTTGTCATCTAGGGCTCGTTTTGAAGCTTGAGGATGTGAAAAGAACCTTACAAAAGAGCAAGGGTGTGTTGTTTGCACCAAGGCTTCTCTATCTAGTCTATTAAGTGACATTAAATCTTTGTGAGAAGCTTGATTGTGCTTGCATTTTCTTGTCAAAAGTTATTCAAAATGATTTACAAAGATTGGAAGCTCTCGTAAGTTAACAACTCTCCTCCATCCCCAACTAATTATATATCTTGACTAATGCATACAATCTAACCCATTCAAAGAATCAAAGTGCAATTATATGATTGGAGGAGGACTAGAGGAGTAAGCCCATATTTCAAAAATTGCATAGATGGAGCATAACTAACAAAGCTTCGACGTGGAGGAGAAGGCATGATCCAAGGACAAAATCTAAGAGGACTACACCCCCATATCGAAGCAAACATTAGAAAAAGGGGCTCATTTTGGGGCCTTTTGGCCAAAATGAAAAATAGCTCTCACAAGCAATGGCCATAGGGCCAACATAAGGTGGGGAAAAATTAAAAAAGTTGAAAATTTTTAATAATGTCAGAGTAAGAAATAATATTTTATTCATGTACAACTATCAATAACAAATAAAAAATTTGATCGAGGTATACTTAGCAAGAACCTTTTGTTAGTAGGTCAAATGATGAAACACAATCACAAAGTCATCATAGACAATGATGAATGCACTATCAGAAATAAATCCAAAAGATGTCAGCTAGTAGTAAAAGGTGTCAAGGAAGGATGCTTATATAGAATGCTAGCTATAGTACCAGATAAGCATGCCATGTCAGCTCAACCACAATAGATGCCACTATCTGCAAAATGGCACAAGAGATATGGTCATGTCAACTTCAAGTACTTGTTAGATCTTAGGAATCAGAATATGGCAATTGGGATTATGAAGCTACAGTTTCTTGGAGAAGTTTGCAAAGCATGCTGCTTTGGCAAACAAAAGTGAACCAACTTTGTTAGAAGTACCTCTCGTGCACAAGGTATTCTTGATTTAATACATGCAGATGTATGCTGTTATGCCCAAACCCGCAGCATCAATGGTTCACTTTACTACTTGACTTTCATCGACGACTACAACAGATATTGTTGGGTCTACTTTCTGAAAGAGAAATCTAAAGTGTTTTCCAGATTTCAAGAATTCAAAGCCATGGTAGAAAACCAAACAGGTAGAAAGATCAGGGTCATGAGATCAGATAGAGGAGGTGAATACATGTCTTTAGCATTCATGAACTTTTGTAAAAATCACGGCATTCAAAGACAATTCACATGTGCAGATACTCCTCAATAGAATGCAAGAGTTGAAAGGAAGAATGGGACTTTAGCAAACAGTGCTAGAGCAATGCTTAGTGAAAAGCATCTTCCGAATCAATATTAGGTAGAAGCAATACATGCAGATGTATGCTGTTATGCCCAAACCCGCAGCATCAATGGTTCACTTTACTACTTGACTTTCATCGACGACTACAACAGATATTGTTGGGTCTACTTTCTGAAAGAGAAATCTGAAGTGTTTTCCAGATTTCAAGAATTCAAAGCCATGGTAGAAAACCAAACAGGTAGAAAGATCAGGGTCATGAGATCAGATAGAGGAGGTGAATACATGTCTTTAGCATTCATGAACTTTTGTAAAAATCACGGCATTCAAAGACAATTCACATGTGCAGATACTCCTCAATAGAATGCAAGAGTTGAAAGGAAGAATGGGACTTTAGCAAACAGTGCTAGAGCAATGCTTAGTGAAAAGCATCTTCCGAATCAATATTAGGCAGAAGCAATAGCCACTACAAACTATTTGCTTAATCGGCTTCCTACCGAACCGATACAGGGTATGACGCCTTATGAAGCATTCATTGGACACAAGCCACACATTGGGCATCTCCATATATTTGGTTGCATAGCATATGCCCACATACATGATGATCATTGTAGGAAATTGGATGCAAAGTCACACAAATGCATCATGGTTGGCTACAGTGAAGAAAGCAAAGCATACAAATTGTATGATCCCATCAATTGCAAGGTCATTATCTCCAGAGATGTAATTTTTGATGAGGAATCAGAATGGAAAATCTCACCTACACAGGAGATAGAAGCATCGACTTCACAGTCATCTACAGAATAGGTTGATGAAGAAGAGCAAGGATTTCTAGGAACATCCTAAGCAGAGCCACAGTAGCTCAGATGGTCTACTAAGGAAAGCAGACCACCAGCCAGATTGACATTTGCTCAGAAAGGCAAAGCAATTCAGGTGGAAACCACCAACTATGCTCCTATGACTACCATCATGGCTACAGAAGAGCCAGTGTACTTCGAAGACGCAGTAGACAAGCCAGAATGGCAAACTGCTATGAATGAAGAAATGGATGCTTTGTATAAGAATAATACTTGGGAATTATGTGACCTTCTAATAGGAAAGAAGGCCATAGCAAACAAATGGGTATACAAAGTGAAGTACAATCCAGATGGTAGTATTCAGAGATACAAAGCCAGATTAGTTACCAAAGGATTTGCATAACAATATGGTTAGGACTATGATGAGACTTATGCTCTAGTAGCAAAGATGGATTCCATATGGTTCTTGATATCACTAGCGACACTCAGTAGATGGAATGTGTATCAACTCGATGTCAAGAATGCATTTCTCAATGGTTATCTAGACGAGGAAGTCTACATGCAACACCCAGTAGGTTAAAGGAGAATAAGGTTTGCCATCTCAAGAAAAGTCTCTACAGCTTAAAACAAGCACCCAAAAGTTGGTATAACAGAATCAACAAGTATTTTGCTGATCGGGGATACATGAAGTCCAATGCAGATCATACTCTCTACTACAAAGTTCAAGGGGGAGACATTACTATTGCACTTTTATACGTACATGATCTGATTGTGATAGGAAGCAAGGATAGCTTCATCAAAAAACTGAAATAAGACTTATTTGTAGAGTTTGACATGAAAGATCTTGGACTTATGCACTATTGTCTTGGAATTGAGTTATGGAGAGATTTAGATAGCACATTCATGAGTCAACTCAAGTATGTTGACAGTCTCCTAAAGAAGTTTCATATGGTAGATTGCAAGATTGTAGCCACTCCCATGGAACAGAGTTTGAAACTTGCTAAAGATTTAGAAAAGCCTATAGTTAATGACAGATACTGCAGCAACTCATCAGATCTCTTATATATTTGACAATCACACGGCCAGATATTTGTTATGCAGTAAGCTCACTAGCACAGTTTATGGCAAATCCAAAACAGTCTCATTGGAATGCAGCCAAAAGAGTCTTGAGGTACATCAAAGGTACAAGACAGTTTGGGATAGAACACAGAGAAAGTCATCCACGGTTGCATGGGATACTATGACAGTGACTATGCCGGAGATCGTGAGACCATGAGATCGACACAGGGATATGCATTTTTCCTTGGTCAAGGTGCTATTTCATAGTTGTTAAACAAACAGCCAACTGTTTCTTTGTCTTCGATTGAAGAAGAATATAGAGCACTCACTACAGGTGCATGTGAGGCTATATGGCTCAGAAGACTATTGTCGAAAACAGATTACTTTGATGAGTCAAAGCCAATAACAATATACTGTGATAATCAATCGGCTCAAGCATTGGCCAAGAATCCAATATATCACTCCAAGACAAAGCACATTAATGTAGAGAGCACTTCATTAGAGAAAGAGTGTTACTTGGTGACATCACACTGCACAATTGTGATAGCAAAGAAAATGTTGCAGACATCTCTACCAAACCACTCGGTAAAGAGCTTTTCGAGAAACATCGACTAGCTCTTGGTTTGATGCAGAGGAAGGACATTCCCATTAAAGGGGTGTGATGGAATGTAATGCTCAGTCCTTCTTCGATTCCCCAGAATCATCATCTTGAGGGAAGGCCTACTTCATGATGTTGATCTTGAGGGAAGGTGTTGAGACATTCCCATTAAAGGGGTGTGATGGAATGTAATGCTCAATCCTTCTTCGATTCCCCAGAATCATCATCTTGAGGGAAGGCCTACTTCATGATGTTGATCTTGAGGGAAGGTGTTGAGAGTTCACACTCAACATCATGTGATCACGTGTGCATAGCACCATCACGTGATCATATGTGCATAGCACTAACCTTATAGAGTGCTATAAAGGAAAAGGTTAGATCCCCTAACCCTAACCCTAAATGGGTTTGTATATATTCTATTTTTTCAACTAAATCTAGTGTACAGTTAGTCATTTGTGGTGTGCTCTCTAGTTGTGCCCTCTCTCCTCATCTCCACTCTTCTTCTCTCCCCTCTTCATATTTTGTCAAAGATTTTAATTAAATATAAAAATGTTTAAATTTTGTTTTTAGAAATCATCTATAAAAAAAAAGAAAATAAGAGTTTAAAGTAGCTTTTATATTATTTTTCAAGTTAGTGAGGTTTTTATTTAAATGTCAAAATGTATATATTTTGTTTTTCAAAATCATCTATTTTTTTATTAAAAAAAAGAGATTAAAGTAGTTTTTATATTATTTTTCAAAATAGGAAAGTGTAGCATCTTTAACACAAAGTTTGAAATTTCTTTGAAAATGAAATAAGACCAAGGATGTACATCTAAATGCCTTTTTCAATAACACTTTTAAATAACTATTGTATGTGCATCTTCCATTGAAGAGTGGAGCAACTTAGAGCATGCAAGGAGTGCATGTGTTGCATGTGCAACATAGCATTGTTGTAGGCATAGCCACACATTTGGTCCATCTACTGTTAGGTGCATAGGATGATCCCAACGACATCCTACCTCATCAAGGAGTATGTGACTAAGTGTAATCAATCAAACAAATAGGATGATTTGAACAACACATTTGCCTAGACATCATTTTCAAATCATATGGTGCGAGAGGTTGATGCAAGAAGAGGGTAGATCATGTGGCTAGCAATCCCTTTAGGTGGCATGTGAAACTATAGAAATAGGGAACTAGGGAAGGCTGTAGATCTATGTATGCATATAGTTACATAGACAAATACAAAGACTTACGTGATTCCATGAAACCTTGTCATGAGCTTTTGCAAAAATTCAATCAAAATTGGCAGCTAAACGCTTTAATTACCCAAATAGAATATTAAGTTTCATTGAATAGAATATTAATTTTCATTACGCAAATAGAATATTAATTTCCATGTGTTTTTTTGTGCATGTGCCAGCCAGCGTGCAGGTTCTGGCACCACTATTCATATGCAGATAGCGATTTTGAGAGTTGAGATGAGGGCAATACAGGATGCTGGGGCACCCCCTCACTTGGTTGCGAGTCTCGATTCAGTCATTGATGCTCTAGGTCGATTAGACATAGTTGAGGATGTTTTGGATACCTTTCAGGCATAGGCTAAGGTAGAGATCGGTGGTTATGGCTTGGATTGGAGAGCCATTCGAGAGTTGTTTGAGCATGAGTCACCTCGCAGGCAGGCCTTAGAGGATATGTTTTGGGATGGTCACACCGAGGTGATGCGACCACGATCAAGGCAGCCCTTTTATATTTTACGTTGTAGGCACCCCGTCATAGTAGCGCATATTTATCCGAGATATCTCGCTGTGAATGGTGGTCAATTGTTTCATAACCGTCAGATAGCCAAGTCATTTGCCATGCAGCCATATGTCAAGTTTGTAATGTTTTTTCTTTATTATTGAATGAATAAGAGAAAGACTAGGTGTTTTTGCTTTTGAACGGACACCATTGATTAACACTACATGTTGACAGGTATTGCAACAAAGGGAAAGGACAATTCTGTGCAGAGACATCCCAAATGGGTTTATTGAGATAATTTGGAATTCATGATTATATATACTATATTAATACAACACACATGCACAAAATGATTATTTACATAGAATACAAATGTGATGCAATGGATGAAAAGTATACATTGTAATGTCAAACAAATGGATGATTCTCAGGCAATCGCTGCCGTTCAGGTGATGGCTGATGTTGTGAAGAGTTGGCATCGAATGCCTAGGATGATCCTCTGATGAAGGTTGATCATGGAGCTTCTCTTGTTCCTTTTCCTCATCCACCACCTCCTCTACCATGTTCTCATCAAACATCTTTGCCAGAATAGCCTCTGCTGTAATTGTGGAAATTTTCTCCTACACTCTTCAATGTTGGTGTAGAAAGAGCAAGTTAGAGAATCTCTATAGTGGCTTTAAAGTTGCAGCCATAATCTACATTGTAACTATATTCCTTCATCATTTACAAGCAACAATGGAAACTCAATTTATCTCGTATTGTAATAGTTTGTCATAAAATTTTTGTAGTAGATACATCTATATTCATGAGTCAATTGTTTGTCTGTCTGTCTCTCTTGCTCTATGTATTACAAACCAAAGTCTCATACATATATGAATTTCATTAGATGTCATGATGTATTACAAACTTCCAAGAATACAATGCCCTCAACTCACATAGGAGGCTCTGAAGTAGTTAAAGGATTCCTAAGCCCAAGCTTAGTATATGGATGTGTAATGGAATTAGGATCCTCATGTCTAGACTCATTATCTGGATGGGGATGGGGCTCAGAATCCTCAATATTTGGATGGGGAAGGCGATCATGATCCTTAGGTCTAGGCTCAATAGTTTGAGGGGCTAGAGGAAGGTTCTCATGTCCAAATTCAGTAGTTAGAGGAGGAAGTTCAATGGCATCTGAGGTTGGGCCTAAGGGTCCTTAAGTAGAGAGCCCTCATACTGCTCTCTAGTGAGGTCCTCCATCAATTTTGAGCTTTGTCTGCAATCTAGTTTCTTAGAGCTTTCCTCCTCCCTGCTTTTTGTTTGTGGTACTGAGGAGGCATATTGAAGGAGATATATGATCATCCTAGCTCTGAAGTTGAACACATATTGATAATCATACCTTTCCTTTGTCATTTGCACAAACACAAACAAAACTTTAGTCTCAAGTTGAGTGTTAAGATTAATGTTATATATAAATTTTAAATGGATCAATTATGGTGCTTACGGAGGCCGATGTCTCCTCCATACAAAAAGTCTCAATAATGTACTTAGTGTTTATAAGGACCCTCCATCCACAAGAGTGGGCATCGTATTGTTGTGGTGTCTGTGAACCATCTAGTAGATTTTAGCCTTAAAACTATTTTGACTAATTTAAAAAAAGTATTGATAGCACAAAGGATTTTTTGTCTTACCTCCAAGTGCAGCGGTTCAATTACACCCAACTTAGATGTATTTTGTTTGCAGAAATCGATTGCAAACTCTCGATGAGTATGTGCAATTGAATTGAAGTAAAAACATGCTTTTGTTGGCAGATGTATTATAGCTAAGCTCCAATGTTGTCTACATTTGATAATTCCTATAAAGATTAGAATTTGTGGATTAAAAAGAACAATTTAGCTCCTTATGCAATGTACTTGAATGAACACTTATTCTGAATGGTAAGGGATGACAATTATGCAAACAGATTCAAAATTGCAATATGTGAACCACCTCGCAAGCTGGTCTTGCTCCTTGGGATCCCTTATTTTGAAGGAGATAGCTAGGTCCACAATATGTACCATACCTTGAATCTCTTCATGTAACTATTTTTTGAGTAAGATACAAATCAACACTACAAATCAACAGAGTAGTTTAGAATAGTATTCAAAATAATTGGTTATCTAAAGAGAGATATAAAAATAAAAACTTATGAGAGTCCTGCAAGGATGATTGTGTTGCGATGACTTGTCTTGCTCTATTTTTGATTGCTTTCATATAATCTTCTGTTAGGATGAACTCTCTTATTGACTCCGAATCTGCAAAACATATCCTTACAGCAGACAACAAGTCTCCTTGGTGTATTTAGATGCTCCAAACTTGTAATTCTAGCTTTACAATATCTAGATTGGTGGAAGGGGAGATGCCTGTTGCTAACCTTATATTTTAGCTTTTGCACCTCCTTGAAGGCTATTTTTTATCTTGTTCCCTTTTCATGAGTCACTTCAGTCACTTCATTTTTTTTGGGGTTCGTGTAGGTGGTATCAGCAAAATATCTCTCATTTATGTCTATCATATTTGTAGCCTTGAGGAGTTTGCCATATCTCCATCTAACCATCTTTAAAGTAGTGATATCCTTTGCCATGATTGTCACCGTATGGCTGTGGGCTGCAAGAAGAAATGTATCCTGGAAAACTCTATGAAAAAGTCCTTGGCAGGTACCTACCTACAATGCCCAACTGGCTGTCCTTTGCCACTATATCCAAGGCTGACAAAGTTCATATTGTCACAAGCTTGCCTAATTAGCCTTTGAAAAGGAGCCTTGGGAATACACAAACCCATGGCTTTCTGGGCCCTTCTTATCTCCATTAGTACACAGACCTTTTGTGTAAATCTTTTCTTTTTTGCTTGTTTGAGAAGATGCATTGGCTTTCCTTTTCGTGGATGTGCGTCTTGTCCTCTTAATGCTGTCAATTTTGCTATGGGTGGACCCTTCAGATTCCTAAGTCCCCCCCCCCCCCCTCTCTCTCTCTCAGGAAAGGCATCACGAAACACAATGCCTGGGGGTTGAGTTAATTGCTCCTACTTCAAATCGCTACTATACCTATAAACAAATCTCTTATATAGCTTACTCGTCCCCCCCCCTCTCCCTCCCTCCCTGCCTCCCTCCCTCTCTCTCTCTCTCTCTCTCTCTCTCTCTCTCTCTCTCTCTCTCTCTCTCAGTTCCCTCCCTCCCTCCCCCCTTTCTCTCTCTCTCTCTCTCTCTCTCTGTGTGTGTGTCTCTCTCTATCTCTCTCTCTCTCCTCTCTCTCTCTCTCTACACACCAAAGAGTGTACAAAAGAAAGCGATATGGAGGGTTGGGAATTTCCCAACCCTCCATATCGCTTTCTTTTGTACACCTGTTCCTTTGTGCTCATCTCCCTCTCTGTCTTTGTCTCTATCTCTGTCTCCCCCTTCCCGTCACTGTCAGCCTTCCCCTCCCCCTCCTCTCCCTCTCCCTCTCGCTCTCCCTCTCCATTATTATTTTTGAACATTAGAAGCCTGAACAAAAGAACACGATTTGGAGGTTTAGGAAACTCCCAAACCCTCAAATCGCGTTCTTTTGTACACAAGGTCTCCCTCCTCATGGGGGGGGGGAGAGAGAGAGAGAGAGAGAGAGAGAGAGAGATAACCTGGTGCAATGGATGGGAGTGATGGTGAATGGATATCGTGAGTGATGGAGCTTCTCGCACGAACGGATTTCTATAGGTGGATGTTCGTGATTGATTTAGCCATGTCTGCCAATGAGGGGGTTGTACCCTATAAATAGCAAGTTTTTCTCAAATTTTGCACCCATTAAATTAGCGTTAATGTTTGCACGTGTCGACCAACGAATGCTGTATGATGCACATGTGATATAAATACATTTTAAAATTTGCACCAACGATTGTCATATTACCCTCTCCTCCCCAATGGATCCTCATCTTTCACGCCCATCAAGCCCATCATGCTCATCATGCTCGTCAAGCTTGGTAGCCTTCCCATGCCAGCACCATAATGGAGGAAAAATTTGTGTGTTTGTGTGTGTGTGTGTGTGTGTCTCCCCATGAGAAAAAATTGTGTACAAAAGAACACAATTTGAGGGTTTGGGAGTTTCCCAAACCTCCAACTCAATGTGTTTTAAAAAAGCTGAGGATGAGGATGAGATGGATGATGAGACCTTTAATAAGGTCAAAATGCAAACGGTGGAGAAGCATAAGAATATTCAGTCAAAGGTGAAGGAGCAAAGAAAAACACAAAGTAGCTTGAAAAGCAGCACTGATCTTTGGACCCATCAAATTTTGGAGGATTATGAGAATATCAAGGTATGCTATCACTACTTTCTCTAGTAGATCTTTTTTATCATGACCTGTGTACATATTTCTCATTACTTCTTTTTTGATATTTTAGCTCTATATTGAAGATGATGGTTTTGTGAAAAGGTCTATTGGGAGCCATTGGATAGTTGTCTTCCCTTGCACACTACATGAACAAGATGTCCTCTGCTAAGATTTTGATATACCATTGACAATTGAGTAATGATGAAGAGACATTTGTCTATTTTTTTAAATGTTTGTCAAAGTTTTTGGGTGGGTACGAGGTAAATTGGTAGAACAACAAGGTTATATTAGTTGAGAAGTTATTTGCTTTGGACATTTTTGGGTATTGCCTAGGCGAACAATGCTCAAGGGTAGGGTACTTTTTGACATACACTGCTTAATATGCTTTAGCACTAGGAATCAGATAACCAGGTTTAGTGCTAAAGCATATTAAGCAGTTACTATGCTTTAGCACTAGGAATCAGTTAATATGCTTTAGCACTAGGAATCAGATAACACACTACATGGTAAGTTAAACTAATTTGTTTCATATGCTTTAGCCAATTAGATGGTTATGGAAAGCATCATTTGATTAGGTATAGAGAGCCACTACTACTAGATTCTGAGCCTAAACAGATTGAAGGAGAGCAGCTTGATGTAAAAGAAGTACAAGAGTAAACTCAAATCTATTGTATTGTCAAAAGTTACAAAGGACACAAAGTCCTATAAGAAAAGATAGTCAACTCAGACTTTGTACTAAATTTTTTGAAAAATATTACAAAGTCTCTGCTTCATTGTTATAATCTCCACATGGTTTCCAACTCTATCAATCCACTTGTGATTCACAAAGACCTTTCACTGCCTCCATTCTGCGTATTTCTGTGCAGTTATTAAATTATCAAGGATCTACCTTCTTCTTTTCTTTCGTGCCATATTAAGGGCAAGTTTAACTTTTGATAATGAAACTTTTTTCTAGATTTGCAACCTTTGAATTATATCTCTAAAGAACCACTGAAATACTTCTTTGAGACTATTTGCCTTATGTCTTCTCTGAAATGTTGTGTATGTAAAAAAAAAGCATTTTTGGCTATGTAATGAGACTTTTTCATTCCTTGTGTGGATCATATTGTAGGGCATCCATATTGTGTGGACCATATTGTAGGGCATCCATACTTTTTAACAAAATATGAAAGGTGGTTATATCAAATATGCTACGATCATAGAAAATATTAAGTCACTATTTTGTAGACCATGTTTGAAAGTGCAAACTATGCATATGAAACAAATTAGTTTAACTTACCATGTAGTGTGTTATGTTGCAACTAGGCTTGTTTCATTGATTTTTTAAAAGTTTTAAGCTCCTCTTCTAATGCATGATGATCACTCTTGGTCCATATCTTTGTCACAAAGTTGGAAAACTTGTCTAAGGATTTCCATCTACATCTACTTTAACATTTCAAAGAACACCATCTACCATATCATCTTTAATTGCATTATGCACATGCTTCCAAAGGCCGTGTCTCCACTCTAAAAACATATCTTGATCATCTACCAACCTTCCGTTCTCTTTGTGGTTCTGATAAAAACATTCTTGGTTTGACTCTAGCAATTGACGGCTTGATCGAAACATCCTTTCCATTTGAGGACTTCTTGATGTCTGCTATGATATGAACATCTCCTCCATGGAGACCCATGTCCGATATTACTTTTTCTAATGCAGCAATTACTTTTTTCCTATGTTTTTTTGGTCGAAGCTTCCAAGCGAATCCAATATATAAAAAGACCAACTTTTTGATGATTCTAAGTAAAGCATGCAATGTGCATGTATGTACATTGCACAAAGGAATATCAAGAACTGCTTTAACTAGCGTGTATTTGAACTAGCCCTAAGAAAACGTGTGTGAAATGCCACGTGATATAAGTAGAGGAGCATATGCAGTCCATAGCGTGTGGAATATGCAGGTTGCGTGAATATGCTCGGCATCCTCCTCAGCATCTCTCTCTCTCTCTCGCTCGCTCGCTCGCTCTCTTTTCATCATATAATTGATTGATGAGAACTCTTCTTCTTGTTACACAGCGCTTTCCACTCCTACCATTCCGCCCACATCCTCCTTCTTTGCTCCGCACATGTGTTGAAGCTCCATGATTGAGCCGCTCTGAAAATGTTCTTCATTGCTGCTTGATCTACCGCAAGCACAGTTTCATCTCCATCATCATCTACAAAATTCTTCCGGCCTCTACTCCCTCTCTTACCCAATTTTCATTGCTAGTCGCGGCCTCCGCGAAACAGAACTTGTTCACTCGACGCATCGTCCTTCTCTCCCTTTGTTGGATTCTTACGCTGCCAACTCCACGAGCCGGCCGATATCCGCGTCCGGCAGGACCGAATTAAATTTAAATTTGTCGACATGTCGAACGCAGATTGTAAATCCATGGTACAGACCAAAGCAGGAGACTGTAAGACTCTCCTCCGCGGCACTTACGGTGTGCGCGTAACGCCTAACAGTCGCGTTGAAGAGACGTATTGTTCTCCAGCTCAGGACCACAGATCACAATCGCACAGATCAGTTCAACCACAACGCATCCGGTTTTACAAGTACAGTCTCTTTTCTCTTCGTCTTCGTTTCACTTTGTGCTCCAGAGAACACACACCGGCCGCGATCTTTACCACGAATGTGTAGTTCATTTCCTTGCACATATTCTTAGATCGCATTTAGAGTCGCAAATTGAGGAATCTCGATGAAATCCAAATTAACTGCTGCAAATAGACAATACCATAGTGTTGAGGCATATTTCACGTTTTTTAGACTGATGCAGCCCTATCATTTATGAATCTTGCAAAATGCATCCTTACGGCTTGCGCCTATATCAAAATCACTCGAGCTGTAACATAAATATCTTGCTTTGAAGCAGTTTACATTTCGATCGACAAACTTGACTATTCTGTTTTTACATTCCTCAAATCTTTATCGCTGTTATCGTTTCGTTGCAGAATACATGATCGTAATGGCATGCAAAACTTACAATTTGTGGAGCAATGCTTGAAAAGATTGTGGAAGGGGAGGCCGTCTTTGTTCATGATGCCATTACCTCATAAGCATGGTACATCTAACTTCTCATTTCAAGAACTCTATGAGTCGTCCGCATGTGTAAGGATACGATCATCAAATGTCTCCAATTTCCAATCTAGTTATTTAAGTCACTGGGTATTGAATGTCAAAGCCTAACTCCAACAAAGACCCATCAGCTTGCAATTGTTTTTCATTTAAGAAAATTTCTTCGCATTTTCAAGAGTTAAAGGTCTTAAAACGTCTTTACTAATTTCCTAGTAGAGTGTCCTATGTCCCAACTGCTTTTATTTCATTACAGCATGAAATGGAGGGTTAGCTCCTTGATTCCTTTTTGCTTCACTTCTGTATGTGATTAGAATTTGGTGGCTACAATTTCAACTCAAGGATTTGAAATATAACGGAAGATTTGTTTAGTTTGTAGGTGACAGCAATCCACTCGAGACGATTGCGAATGTTTTAACGTCTGTACCTTTCATTTTTGTTGGACTTCGAGTTCCAAGGTAAGCCTGCGGCTCCTTAATCCCCCCTTTCGTTCCTATTGCTATGCGCTTTGTTAATGTTGCACCCTCTAAGAGCTCTCACCCTGTGACCCTGTCGTAAAAACTATTGCGACTCTCAGAGAGAAGATTGCCACAAAGCTGTATGCCAATTCCATCATTGGAGTCGGTCTTGCTTCTAGCTTGTACCATACGTCTAGAGGAGATGCTAGAAAAATATTCAGATGGGGAGACTACGCAATGATCTCCACTTCGGCCCTGGTAAGAGAACTACACTCTTTCCAAAGGCTCCGAGCTGGCATTTGAATTCTAGGCAGCAAAGTAACGCATGTGAGTAACTGTCGATGAAGTTGATTTATAGCGTGAAGCGAAGATTTGTCCGGATTGGATTATTCGGTTGGAACGTTGGGATGATTCTATTCATGTAGCAACTGAAAGAATTATCCCTCATATAGCGTGATTTGTAACAGTATAATAGCAGAGTATGATGGGTTCGCAATCTAATGCAGTGTCTGACGAGAGCTGTAAGGAGTGAGAATCAAAGGGCATTCATCATAGCCTCCGCATTGTTGCTACCTTTTAAGCCTTCATTCGTCACAGCTATTCATACGGGGCTGACTGAGGTTCGTCCCTCTCTCTCTCTCTCTCTCTCTCTCTATGTATATATTTCGTGCGAGCGCTGCAGACTCTCAATTCGCTAATGCAGCCGTTGGTGGGGATATAGATAACATTTTATCGGAGAGTACGCGCAGATCCGGCCTTGAGGAACGCCCATACCGTGCATGCGGCATCATCGTTAGTGGGGTGCGCTCTATTCTTCGCCGACGGAATGCTTCCTGACACCCCCTTTATACATGCCGCATGGCATCTCGCTGCAGCCGTGGGCGTCGCCACATATAACAAGCTTCTAGTGTAGAGGTCAACCTGCTGTGTGTACCTCGTTAGAGGAGCTTTGCATGCATCTGGAGAGAAAAGCAAACCGTTGGATTGGCCAATTCTTAGTTGTTGATATAGCTGATTGTTAACGACCATTGGTTGTAATATTCACAAGATGTAACAGACATTTTTGTTATTGTGAATCATTTTTTTTCTCCACTTCGTCTTTGAAGCCAACCATGGCCTAGGTGATTGTCATTTGCACTGGAGGAACCATATGTTGACTCTATGTTTGCGCCTAGATGTGAGCATACGGAGCAAGGCAGATAGATGAATTGCAACGTGTTAAATTTTCACATTAATTTTGTAGCACAAGTGGTTATAGTTGTTTGTAAAATGAAGTCAATACCAAGGTCTAAATTATTATGACATTTTGTTTAGTATATAAAAGTTTTAAACTATGTTCCCGAATTTATTTATTGTTTAACACATTGTGTGTTATATATATTTGGTAACTATTGCACTCAATGCAATTGGTTAGGTAGGCAGCATAGTGGGATCAATTCAAAAGCCAAGCCGTGGTTGAGCCACGTGGCCAAGCTGTGAGCCACGTAGGTTGAACCACATGGCAACCTAATTCAAGATGTGAGTCACGTGGCATTCTAATTCAAGTTGTGATCCTAAAAGAATTTGTTTCTTCCCTTGCATTTCTGACGTATACTGGTCTTGGCAACAAAGGATTCTTAATGCCTTGACCTCAAAGTGCATTTACAAAGATAGCTAAGTACCCTTGCCGACTAATGCCAACATCACATGCATGGACAACTTTCAATGGATCTGCAAGATTTTCTAAATCAATTGCAACCACTTGTAATATTGCATGTCGCAATGCACGCCAACGAGGGTCCCTTGGAATAGAAATGAATTCTTTCTTCTTAACTACACTCTTTATGGCACAAAGTTTGTCAGAGGAATTTCTTCCAATAACCTCCTCCATAAAATTTCTATAGAAATCATGATAACATTAGAAAAATAAATGACTCATTTGTAAGTAATGCTTCATAATTACAAAATAGTCGAAATATACATACCTTGTAGCTTCCACCTTGCGCTTCCTTGCTCCACCACCATATGCCAAGCTCTCCATTGGTTGCACGGGCTTGATCCTATACTTGTAACCTAGAGAGGTTCTTTTTATTCTTTCTAATCTCCTAGTCAATGTAGCAAGCTCTTGTTGGATACACCAAGCCTTTTTCAACAGTTTGTCCTTCTCATCTATTAATCTTGTGATTGTCTCTTGTGACCTCTCTTTTGCAATTTCTGAGTCAGCAAGTTTTTTTGGTTCTTGGGTTATTTGTTCTTGGAGGTTATGCACTCTAAGGATCTTTCTCTCTCCTTCCATTCTCAACAAGTGAACCTTTGCAAAGTGTGCTTCAGCATTGGAATGGCCGATGCATTTACAATATCCTAGTAAGCCTTGAAGACCATCGCCTATGTATTGAATCAAACTCGTCACATTTTCAAACAAAGGTGGAGCACCTGTCAAAGGATCCACTGTGAATAGAGTCCAACAACACTCCATAAGTCGATGTGCTTTGTTTTTGTTGTTGTAATTGATCTAGTGTATCTTTGTCGGCCACCTTGTGGCCATAACATTGACGAGTTGTGGCATACTCTGGTGCAACTTCGACGTGCAAGGTGCTTTTTCGTGGCTTGTTGGTGCGATCTTCCAATGGAGCCATAAGAGGGGTTTAGAAAGAAGGCCTTGGATCAATTCAAAGAATAGAATAGCATAAATGGAAACAAGTTTGGGACAATGGAAAGGTATAATAGGATCAATGGAAGCAAGTTTGGGACAAAATGATAAGAAGAAATTGGATTCGGGTGTTGCAAAGTGCTTACGATAGAAGGAGTATGAATGTGGGATTGGAAGATGATTTCGGTGAGAAGGAGTAGGATTTAGATGTTGAAAAGTGATTTGGGTACATAGGCATGGTTTGGGGGAAAGATTTGAAGAGTTTTGCGCCATTTTGGGCACTTTTGAAAAATTTAAAATTTTTGGGCTAGGGTGTACCCGCGAGATACTTTTTGGGAATGTGGACCACCTAAAGGTTGTAAAGAGAGTTAACTTTTTTGAGAGTGAGGGGGCCCTCCAAATGGGAGAGGGAGGTGCACTTTTGGGGACCACCAAGGACCTAGGGAAATGTACTTTTTTGTCCCATATGGGGTGATGGGACCCTTTGTAGGCCTTATTAGTTCTTAATCCATTTTGCTAATCCACTCCTTATGAGGCCCCCTTTTAGTCCAAAATTCCCCTAATGGATGGCTCTATTATTGCCCATCCCTTGAACATCAAAATGTTGTCCCATATTATGCTAGCATACTGTTGTTGTGGCAAGCACACATGAACATTCAAAGAATAACAAATACATGCCTATCATACTACCTCTTAAAGTATGCTATGAAAATAGAGCCAATCGGACATATAATGAACTTGAACATTGAGGGTGGAAAGCTCCTTGGACTTGACAATCTAGATCCTTTGAAGTTGAAAATGATAGCTGCATGTATTTTATCAAAGCCAACATCACCACCAAGAGAGGCATCACTATCATGCTTGCAAATTCCTACTATACAAAGAAGCTAGGTTGTATACTTCATAGACTCATCTCCACCATCATTGCACTAACGATATCTTCGAGATTACTGTGTGACAACAATGCATTTAGTAGATACGTATTGTGGTTGACCAAACATCATGGAAAACCTCACATTCTATGAATTTTGGAAGAAATATGAGATTCAAAAAGGCAAGCGCAAAAACAATTCAAATCAAATCATTAAGGATTCTTTTGGTAACTATTTATATCCCTCCACACGCATTGTACGCTTCACAGATTACCATCTGGTTCATCATTTTGATGGATTTTTCTATAATATACTACTGAAGCACATACATTTCAAAAATCAAAATGAGCTCATTTCCAAGGCGAATCGCTCAAACTCATACTTCTTGGAATGCCATATATGATAACTCATACAAACAGAAGATGACATTAAATCAATCGTCGAACAATATTGAAGGGTGCACATGCTTATTGATGAGAATCACCACCAACTACAAATATGATTCTGCAAAAGAGTCCATTACGTGCATTGAATGGAAATTGTATAACATCCATAGATCTTGATGAAGGAAACAACATTAACAACAGATCTCGAATCTCAATCCTTCGAATGATAGACGAGTTCAAGGAATTTGACAAAGTGACTCTATCAACTGAGCAACAAGATGTTTATGATAAAATTACTAAATTACTAGGAGGCCTTCATGTGATTTGTGGTACACCAGGATCATAGGAAAGACCTTCATGATCAAATACATCACTCACAAGTACATAGAACAAGGAAAATCAGTTGTTCTTATAGCTACAGCAGGTGCATCGGTACTAAGACTAAGCCGCTTAGCAACTATAGTACATCATTTTGCTCTTCCAAAGAAACTTGACATGTTTCGTGCATCGCTTCCGGTAATAGACGAATGCTATCAAGACCTAAAATCTATAGACATCATCATTATTGATCAAATATCGATGATGACTTGCCAAATGCTAAACATGGTTGTCAAACAGTTATGCGAAACTTGTAATCAAACTCTGCGACAACCATTCGACAAAAAAAAAAGGCTCTTATTCGATGACATGGCACAACTACCACTTGTGTGCAAGTGCAAAACTCAAGACAACCAATGAGCAACCAGTATTGTCAAAAATGGCACATTTGTAACTCAGGCTTTTGGACAATTGCTAATTACTCATTTCTACAAACTTCTATGTGTCATCTTGAAGATCCTGTATATGTCGATTTCCTAAATACTATTAGAATACGCTAGCCTAGCATAGAAGAAATTCAATACTACTTAGGAAACTTGATCACCAATGAAACTAAGGTAGATGAATTCATTGACAACAATACAACTATACTCAATACTCATCAAAATGACACATGCCACTACAATGAGCTCATTCTTCATAAACAATTTAGTGAAAGACAAATCAAGAAAATTAAAGTGACTTCGAATGTAGAAAACATAATTGAGTTACAAGAATGGTTGAAGGATTTTGATTTTCACTCAATACAAGAAATCGCAATTGGAGCACGAATTATGATTACTGAGAACATAGATCTCTCTATTGGAGCTACAAATGGTGTGATTGCAATAGTTACTGCATTAGATAACGACAACCAAACCAACAATTTAATAAAAATCCATGCAAAGATTTTATCAACTAATGAAAAAGATTACACTTAGACATTCTAAACACAACAAAAAGTTTTGAACTCAATATGGTATCACAAGATAACCTTTCCAGTAACTCTTGCATATGCAATCACTGGACACAAGTCTTAAGGATGCACGCTTAATGGAAAAGTTGTTATTGAAATCCGTCATCTATAAAAAAATACTTCCTCAATCATAGAGACATAGTCTAGAGTACTTGCATGGAAGTCCATTTTTGATTTTTGAATACGACTTTTGAACTACACTGTTACTCCCTTAGCATCCCCCCTCTCTCCTTTTGCATCTCTCTTGCTCACCATCCTCCTTGAGCATCCCCCTTTCTCCCTCTACATCTCTCCTTCTCCTCTCCTTCCACTCAGCTTGCTCCCTCCCTCCCTCCCCCTCCCTCTAGCCTCTCCCTCTCTCCTCCTTGCTCCCTCTCCTCTCCCCTCTCCTTCCCTCCCTCTTCTCTCCCGTTCGCTCTCCTCTCCCTCTCTGTCTTTGTCTCCCTCTCCCTCTCACTCCTCTTCCTTCCTGTCGTCTCCCTCTTCCTCCCTCGGCTCAATGCCCCTCGTGTATTTATAGATCCCTTAGCTTCTGGAGACTTCTGATAATCGTAGACCAAATATTTGGCTTTTGGAGACTTAGCACCCGACCTTATGTTAATCGACCCCACCTTACATTAATTTTTGTCCCACTCCCCCCCCCGCACATCGACTTATTAATTAGTAGCAGGTTTTTTTTTGTCGGAGGGCTCTATTTGCTCAACTCAACTTTTTCCTATTTGTTATATATATATTTTGGCCCATGGAGGCTAAATAAGCCTATCTTTGTACATTGGTTAATTTATTTTATGCATTGGTTAATCTTTTAAGCCTATGTCTAAGAGGCGTGCACATTATATGTGAAATTCAAGAACGGATTCGAACCCAATCTTGTATTTCACACATGCGAGCTCTACACTAAGCTATAGAGTAGAATAACATCTCTTATGATAACTATAATATAATTATAAATGGTCCCTCCTCCCTCTTCCCCTTTTGCACATCTTTTACTCTTTAATACCCCCTCTATAGATGGTCCCTCTCCCCCCTCCCCAATGTCATGTAGCTCCCTCTTTAAAGCCCCCTACCTTCCATTATTCTATAATTAAAACTCCTCCCCTCACCCTTTATCCCTAAGTTTAATCATGGCGTTGCACTATTTCTTTTGTCCACAACTAATTAATAGGGATTTTCCAATTTTCAATGTCAAGGGAACATACTGGCTTTTCATCCTACTTCTCACATCATTAATTCTAACAGCATGTGGAAGTGTTGTAACTCTCTTCTCAGCTCTCGTGACGGACTCATAAAGAGCAACAAATGGGGATGTCTCATCATCATCTCGGATATCTCTGGCAAAGTGGAAGGTCTCAGGGGAGAAGTAGAAAACTGCGACAAAAAGATCCCGGCTATCCATGTGTCAAATCCGGATCCAAAGAAATCTGGAATGTGTATCTCTCTGCTCTACTGAAATGGTCCCTTGAAGTGTGGATCTGAAAAGGACTGCAACTCCACTTGAACCTCGAGCTCCTCCTATACCCCTCGCCTCATCTCTGTAGGCAGCAATGGCATTTGTCCTCATTAGGCCATAGACATCACTGTGTACTAGCTGCAATTTCCTTTGTGAGAGTTTTGGACAATTCTTTTGAAAAGGAAATCGATGCATTTTACCCAAAAGACAACCCTCACACACACGTTTGGAAACTATGTGAGTCTGAGGTACATCATTTGCCATCTGCTGTGAATGTAGCTTTGCAAGAGCTCTATAATTGAGATGGCCCATTCTCTCATGCCAAAGATGAGTCAGCAAGTTGTGAATCTGAAATAGCCAATGCTTCAATAGAAAGTGCAGCTGGATGATGATTTTGGGGAACAACCTATGAGAAGTGGGATGTAGTAGTCATAGCTTTTTGGTACAAAAAAACATCCAAGGGAGGCCGCAATTACGAACTGCTACATAAGAGTCCACAAACATGTATGTACTCTCATCCAGTAAGAGCTATTAAGTTCTAGATGCAACCTATGCCACAACGAAAGAAGGGCAAGAGTGGCTTCAAATTGGATTTAGACACACATGAGCACATCTTGGGGTGTCTTGGAGTGGTGGACGAGGACGACTAAGATTGTACTAAGAAAATTTATGTAGTCACATTGCAGGGAAACAATATGTCCACTTGTCCTACAAAATGGAATTTGTATTGAGATTGCTTCTTTATAGTATATCCCAAACAACCATCGTGCTGATTTTATTAAATTGTTTTTGTAAATCCCAAACGGTAAAACCCATGCTTCTTTTTTGTATATCCCAACAACCACCGCGCTGGTTTCCCATAACGAATCCACACATACTACAAATCCATTCATCTTGTAATAGTAAAAGAAAACCACCGCACTGGTGGCTGTTCATATCCTAGTGCAAACCAACCACTATGCTGTGGCGATAACGTATCCTGCACTACTGCCTTGCTATCCCTACACTACCGCCATGCTATCCTAAAATTTGTTGCATAGTGCTATACTAAAATAGTGTCCTTTAGACTGCTTATCATTTCGTTAACCGTCAGATTTCATCCCATGCTTGCTTTTAGTATATCCCAACAACCACCGTGCTGGTTTCCCATAACGAATCCATTCATCATGTAATAATAGAAACAAACCACCACGTTGGTGGCTGTTCATATTCTAGTGCAACCAACCACTACACTATCGATAACTTATCTTGCACTAATCCTGCACTACTACCGTGCTATCCCTACACTACTGCTATGCTATCCTAAAATTTATTATACAATGCTAGTGCCCTTTAGACTGGGTATAGTTAGCCATCAAATTTCAACCACCGGGCTACTTAAAACATTTAAGTACTAAGATGGAAGCAGGTCAATACAAAATCAGGTATTATGAGCACCATGAGAATATCCACAAGTTCAAGAAATGTCTGTAAGATTTTTATTATTTCAAAACACAACGACATTTTGCTTTTTTAAGAAAATTCCAGACTCCCAACTATCTTATCAACCTCTCTATAGCAAGCATCTCCCAGCTCTAGAGGCCAGTTTGTTGCACTATGGCAGACCTCTTCACACACTCGAATCGCACTGCTTGCTTGACTCTGTTGACTTATTTGCGCTCTATACATCTTCGAGCTATCATGTCCTGCCAAAAGAAACCTGCATCATGAGCTTGACAAGTACCTTAAAAGAGCAGAAAAATAATAGCCAGGGAAATTAATAATCACCATTTGTGCCAACTCTAAGTAATACACCCACCACCGAAGCATGTCCTCCTTGGAGCCATTTTCCTTCTTCTTCGGGTTTGTTTCTGCGAGGATGCCATCCAACATCGTTTTCAGATCTCCGAGTCTGTTTCTACGAGGATGCCATCCAACATCGTTTTCAAATAGAACAAAAGCATTCCAAAGTTATTTGGGTATGCCATAGATTCACAGTAGGTGGATCAGTGTATAGAGTTTTGGGGCTAGATTTCGTAATGGGCTCTTAGTTGTGTCGACACTACACTATAGGGAGAGAGTTCATTGAGCCCAACCTTCTCATTCTTCAGTCTCATGTTAGTTGTCTAATCTAAATTTTTCATCTCACATTAGTTGTCTAATCGAAATCTTTCGTGGTACAATAGCTCACTAATTGAAATCTTTCAGTCTCACATTAGTGATCTAATCGAAATCTTTCATCTCACATTACGCGTCAAATCAAAATCTTTCATCTCATTATTATCACTGCATTGGCATGGATCAAAGGACACTATCTAGTCACTTATGTGAGAAAACATTGTCCAAGTAAACTTTGGAGAAGATTAACAATTCAATAGATTACACACAGATTACATAGATTACAATCTCAAAGACTCTTTTACTTCAGATTACATCTCAAGGACTCCTTTACTTCATATTATATCTCAAGGACTCCTTGTTGAGCTCCCTGATTGCACGCTTGGCCCTCCTTGCTCCTCTCCAGAATGGGGCTAGTTCCTTCATATTTTGGCTCGGCCCTTCCCTTCATGCCGCTTCCTCTTTCCTTGATTTGAGCTTCCTGGTTGCAGGCTCGGCCCTTCTTGCTCCTTTCTTGAAGGGGGTTGCTTCCTCCCTTTAGGCTCCTTTTTCTCGTAGTCAGGTTCGGCGGTCTTGGCCTCCTACGATTTGAGCTCCTTGTCTTTAAGATCTTTTGCCCAAATGGCAAATTGAGCTACATCATCTACTTTCTCATCGTAATAGCTGTAGCAAGCAAGCACATTTGATCTGTCCATGACCTAGGCAATGGCAAATGGCATTCTCTACATAGTGATTTTGTATGCATAAACACTCTAAAGCAAAAAACGTGCATAGGGTGGTAGCATGCTAGCCATCAGATACATCAGTCATCTATGATGGGGGTATGGCAGACCATGCATTTTAGACCTTGATGCATAGTAGGATAGGCATCCGGTTTAAGTATTGCAGCCGTCAATACCATAGTCTTGCTCTGTACATGACGAAGTTGCTTCTTGGTCCCTTCCTCCCTCATCGTAAGGCTGCGGATGTTCTCCTTCATCTCCTCCACTTTTTGCTCACTCTGTGCAGCAACTTCATTTAAATTCCTCAGCATTTGTTAAACTTTTGTAAATTCTTGAAAAACATCTTCATGGGTGGTTTCCAAGACTTCCACTCTAGTTTGGAAATCTCGCAGGATGATGGACTGCTTTTCATAATAGTTGAAAGCCATGGCAAGCTTGTGCAAACATCTATCGTGATCTTCTTGCAGGGTATTGTAGCTTGCTCTTTGGACTTCCAACAGTGTTTCAAAAAAACAACCCTCACCGTGGCTGCTGCAAATTGCTCCACCGCAGTGAATGGTCTTCTTCAGCACATCTTGGAGGTCTGTTGGCAAGCTCGAAATATTGACTCCACCATCTTTACTAATTTGAGTGTTGGGGTATACAACTAGAATATCCTCTCTCTTCCACTGCTTCTCAAAAAAGTGTGCTTGCGGGCTGCCTCCAGAAATTCCTAGAGCCTTTTCAATCACGCTTTCATTGATGGTAATCTTCTGACCTTGACAGACTAGTTGCCCTCCTTCACGTTCACCTCTTGCACCATCCTGGTGAAGTTTTGGAGAGCATCCAAATTGGGCTTTTGAATAACGAGAGAGGAGCTCCCATAGGTCACGATTTCAAGATCAGGGGAGGAGGGGCTCTTGCACTATGCTGCAGAGGGGGAGGAAAGATTGTGTGAGGAGCTCCCGAATTGTGTAGGGTCCATTAGAGAGGGGATAGAAGTTGCAGGAAGAGTGCAAGGAAGAAAGAAATGGTCGAGAGGGAAAGAAGATGAAGCAGTGGAGGAAATGGAATAGTGGAGGCTTGAGATTGCAAGGGAGAACGAAACGTTCGAGAGAGATAGAAGAGGAAACGATTAAGGGATCAGAATAGCAGTTTGTAGCCTGACTACACTGTTAAGGTGAGAGCCACTGTAGTGATTGTAGCCCAACTATTGTTAATGTGAGAGCCACCATAGTGGTTGGCCCGAATTTTGAATAATTCAAGGCGACAGTACTGACTTGCATGGTAATGAATGATTAGAGGTGGTGGCATCTAAGATTCTCAGTAGCCACGTTTGTGTTGGTGGCTAAGATCCACCAGGCTATCAGTTAATGACCAGCCACTATAGTGGCCCGCAATTACTTAACTTCCAGTTACCACCACCAGGCTTGCATGCATGACTACTACGAGTGCAATAAATTATGGTAATAAGGGATTAGAGGTGATTAGGCTTCATGATTTACTTTTGTGGGAATTCCTCCCTGATGGTGGTGGCTGTCATCAGCCACGTCTATCATGGCTACGATTCCACCGTACCACTGCTCACCCACCACCACGCTTTAGCATGCATAATCACTACGTGTGCATTAAAAATTACCAGTCACTGGGCTCGCATGCTCAATAAAGAACTAGAGTGCATGGTGGCATGGTTGAGCAGAAATCAACAACAATATATTTTGCAATATATTGTTATTTTACTAAACCAGCCCGATGGTTGGAACATCATGCAACCGTGGCTGCTTCAGCTCAATCACCAGTTATGTGATTGCCTTGAACTAGTGTGGTTGAGCAGACATTAGTTATTGACCAGCCCGATGGTTAAAATTATTATGTTTCTTAGTACTTAAATTCACTAAATTTAATGTCCTACTATTCGGGTCATATACCACTGTCAAATTGTGAAATTTGGAAATAAAAAGCAATATATTGTTATTTTCTATTGGTGGAATTCAGAAATGAAAAGCAATATACTTGTTATTATCTAATATGTGAAGTTGAGACCATCAGGCTAAACCATCCTGGTGGTTGAAACTGTGACAGTGTCCTAAACCATTCCGATGGTTGAAATTGTGACTGTCCTAAACAAGCCCGATGGTTGACTGTCATAAATGTGTCCTAAACCATCTCGGTAATTGAAATTATGATTGTCCTAAACCAGCGTGGTGGTTGAAAATTGTTTTGCTTCATTATGTACTTTAATTAGACTGTGTTTTGTATTCTTTTAGTAGTAGCAAAAAGGGGGCTCATTGTTATGTTGTTCCCACATGTTGGGTCAACAGACGGAGTTGTATCTCAAGTTTATGGATCGGAATCCAGATATTTCAATTGGGCAAAGAAGCTTTGAGCATTGTAAGCCCTGGTACGTCAGGAAACTCAAAGACATGAATGTTTGTTGTTGTAAAACACACATAGACTTTGACCTGGCCCGACAAGCTATGAGTGACTTGAGGTCTGCTGGCTCGATAAGCAAAATGCAATTGATGATATGGCCCTTGAGGGGTCCCCTTTAGGGGAAAGGACCATATCTACATGCATTATACAATATCCAAGATGCCACTAGATAGAAATGGCATGTCGATATGGCCCTTGCCACTAAAGGGGACCCCTCAAGGGCCATATTGTCAATTGCATTTTTTGAAAGTTTAATTGTTATTTTCTAGATGTATCTAGAGCATGCAACCACAACAGTGGGGTCGTTGGAGTTATTTTAGTGCTATTTTAGTCATAAACCAAGGAAATTGTAGTCCTTCTTTCCTGGTATTTTAGTCCTTGTTGTAGTAAAAATAAATGATGGCAAAAGTACAATTTATCAAGTGAAAATTGAGCAAAAGAGATTACAATGTACATTTGCGTCCAATAACACGTTCTATAAAAATTATTAACTTATACTCGACAATTACTGAGAGCCTTAACAAAAGATTACAGGTAGCGGCCATAACCATTTAAATATAAATATAAAAGTTAACAACAGTACATACTGAGAGCCTCAAATTGAACAAAAATAGATTACATAAATGCCTTGGAGACCAAAACATTACATCGAGTGAGCCAAAAGATTGTTGAGCTCGCCCAAAAGATTACATCCAGCCATTGCTGAGAGCCTCGTTTGAGCAAGAGGAAATTTGTACAACTCAGTTTTCTGCCGGTCTAGCTTGTTGCATTAAAAATATTTAGGGAGCTAAAGGAGGATACGATGGAGAGGCTGAAGACCATGCACATTGCTAGGACTCAGATTATGGCCTCCCCAACAAGTCGAGAGTACTCTGCTCTTAAAATATTGAGGCCTTCATCGACATCTAGGGGGAACCCATATAGCACATCCATAAAGAGGTCCTCTGTGAGCATGTTATCTAAGGTGATGACATTCAGATGTGTGGGGAGTCACCAGTGGGAACGAAGGGTCTCCACTAGTGCTAGCATTTCTACTCCAGGTGAGTGCAACGCAATCACCTTATATTAGAAGGCATATATTATTGGGATCATAGAGCATCGGGGGGGGGACTAGGCATGCTGAAGATGAGTGGGTGAGCAAAAGATGAGAAGGGGAGCAGATGCAGTGACGAGAGTTGGAGGGAGCATGGAGCAAAGCAGAGCACGGGCGGAAAAGAGTTAGAGGAGGGGTGTGGAGCAAAGTAGTAGAGCATGGGTGGATCAAAGCAACGTAGTATAATGCCAAATGCCACGGATCTTATATATATTATAAAGTTTGACCCACCACGGTCGCTGGAGCTCGGGATTCCATCCATATTAATTGGAGGCCACCGCGGTGAAATCCCCCAGACAGGCTGGTAATCATGAAGAAGATGCCATGTGGTGCCACTCCAGTGTGGCTGGTAATTAACTTAGCCACGACAGACTTGGCTGATGAGAGCCACCACCACCGGGCAGTAATTCTCATTACCATGTCTAATAAAATGGGCTACCTCCACACAAATTTAGCCTAATAGACGGGAATTTTCTGTGAAAAATTATGATTGCGATGCAAGTGATGCGAGATCAAAATGATGCGCAGATTAGGAGATACAAAATTTTAAAATCAGAGAAGCGATTAGGAGTTCCTAAAATTCCAGAAATGCCTAATTTCTGGGCCAATTTGAAACGTTGCTAAGGGGCAAGGCCAAAAAGGTGGGGAGCATAGTGCACACTCCATGGACCTGGAAAGAAAAGGACCAACAATTAATTGTACTCTGATTGATTAAAATTATTAAATGGGTTTCCGACCCTGAGCCTAGGCCCTAGAAGATTGGAGGTGACTGCCTTTGCCGCTAACAAGCTCTAACTAACTATTCTCCAAAGATCCGAAACACTCCAACATGTTTCAACTGTCTCGCAAAGCGTTCGTATGAGGATCCATCTCTCGGAAATTATGGCTACCCAGGCTCCGCACAGAAGATTGCCCTCGCCCGGTACTTCGCTTGCTCTGTCCGTGGATGCCGCTTTTCGGTTTTTGTCTCGCACAGTTCAAAGTCTCCCAATTCTGATGATCCCGGAAGAATTTGAGCTCAGAACAAGACACAAACCCTGCCCTGCGTTTCTACACTTTGGAATTGGAAATTTTATGTCAATCGACTCCATCGCGGATGCGCATTCTCGAGGTTGGGGATTCAGTACTCTCGGATATAAGTCGGATGCAGATAAAAATGAAACGGTTTCCATTGCATTTTCAAAGGATGATGGGAGCCAGCTTATGTATAGTCTGGAGAATGATGGAAGAAAATGCCTGTTTGTTGCGTTGCGGGAGCACAGCGAAACTGCAGACCGAGTGGGCGACTCAGCCTCTTCATGCTTGAGATCAGCAGAGATCAAAGCGTTGTCGAAGGAGGACAATGGTGTACCTTGCCTCCGAGAGACCTGCGAAGAATTTACATCCAAAGAAGGAGAGCCTCAATGCCATCAGAGCAACGATTCCACGATGTACAGTAGAGAAAGACATAGAGTAACAGCAACGAAGGAATCTGGCCAGGGGTGGATCGGCAAGGTTGCTACGGCTAGCGTTCAGGCCAAGGAGTTGATGAAAGACATTTCAGTTTTGGAAAGAGCACAAATAGGAGCAGGTGCAGGAGGGATAGCTGGAATGATAACTTACGCTTGCCTTCACCCTTTAGATACCGTGAAGACCAAGCTTCAAACTAGAGGGGCTTCTGCCTTGTACTCTGGTCCGCTTGATGTTATTGTGAAAACATTCAAGAACCAGGGCTTTTTGGGATTTTACAGCGGGATCTCTGCAGTTCTCGTCGGATCAATGTTTTCGTCTGCAGTGTACTTTGGCACGTGTGAATTAGGAAAAGCTTTGTTTTCCCAATTACCAAATTTTCCTCCAGTAGTGATTCCTCCTTTAGCCGGTGCCATGGGAAACTTGGTGTCTTCAGCAGTTTTGGTTCCAAAGGAGCTGATTACCCAGAGAATGCAAGCTGGGGCAACGGGGAGGTCATGGGAAGTTCTAATGAGAACGGTAGAAAAGGAAGGTTTTGGAGGACTATATACAGGGTATTCTGCAGCTTTAGTCAGAAATCTTCCTGCGAGCGTGTTAAGCTTTTCTTCGTTTGAATATCTGAAGGCTGCATGGTTGAGAAAGAGTGGGAAGAACAGCTTGGAGCCTTGGCAAAGTGTCACATCAGGAGCTTTAGCTGGCGCGCTCTCTGCTGCTCTTACCACACCACTTGATGTCGTGAAGACGAGACTGATGACCCAAGCTAGAAACTTGTCGGGAACGGTTGGAGGAGGGTCCTTAAATCCAAAAATAGGAGCAATAGAAGCCGAGCTTCATGCCAAGATTACTGCTTCTACCTATCAGGGAATTTCTTCTACACTTAGAAATATCTGGCTAGAGGAAGGATGGATTGGGCTAACTAAAGGTGTCATCCCCCGAATCCTTTACAGTGCCTGTTTTTCAGCTCTTGGTTATTTTGCTTTCGAAACAGCCAGGCTCGCATTAGCCAAACGGCACATTGCAAAAAAGAAGCTGCTTTCGCTTCCAGGTTAGTCAGGTATTGCCTTGCATCTGTTTTATGCTGACTGTGATGCAAACTGTCGTCTGTCCTTTTTGGCAGACTAATTGTTATCATGGACTTGGCATGATTCTTATTCCCCTAAGCCTTTATCTGAGAAGCTTAAACTTTTAAATACAAAAACCTGTAAACAGTCACCTTTTGTTCTATTGTCTCTGTTCTGTCATACAGTTTCATATTTTTGTTTGGGGAGTTGACGATTGTATGCTGCAAGTGTCTGTCTTATCTTATAGTAGCAGGTAAATGGCACACTCTTAGACTAAAAGTCCATCTTCAGGATTGGGTTGGGTTGCATTGGAATATTTGTGGTTTTAAAAAGTGAGTAATGCAGATGTCTGCTCTAGTTATCTTCAGGATTGGGTTGCATTGGGGTATTTGTGCTTTTAGAAAGTGACTAATACAATGTCTGCTCTTTAACTTCAGGTTTTCTATAAATTTGTTTGCTATAAATTTATGTGAACCATTTCTTATTTACTATAGCTTTCCACCTGGGCAAAGCAGAGAAATTCCTTAGTCATGGCAGACATCTAGTGCTAAACTCATTATCTGAAGCCATTGTGCCACCATAATTGTCGTTGCCTTGTCATAGTAGCTAGTCCCTGCTATGCGTGATGGAGTTTATGGTTTTCAATCTTATGAGTGACTCTCGTGAGATTGAAACTGCACTATGTTGTGTTTTTAGAGGATGAGTTTGGGAATGTTCCTGGATTCATCTAGGTATATGCTTCTGCCGTATGAGCGGACATGCAAATTTCACCTTGTGAAGTTTTCGTCCAAGTTGCGGCTTGCTGGTATTGCGATAATTCTTTCTATCTTAAATGGTGCGTTGCCCTATCAGCTAGATTTAGATTTAGATGCTCGTTTGGGAGAGACTAAAATGAAATCGTTTAGACTTCACAAGCAGTTGTAGCTTGAATGAAGAGATTTGGACTACTTTTTGATAAGCCTTCTCCTTTAGTGCTAGCCTTCGTCATGGCTGAGTTTGCCCTTCACCTCCGGAGTGCTCACAGAAACTCAGTACGAAGACTTTGTATAAATGGATGCTCAAGTATGTGTGGATGAATGGATTTGTATGTGTGAGAGTATACTTTTATACTATGGTCTACACCCACTGTTGGGCGCTGATGACGTTAGTGGGGATGTCATAGTAGCTAGTCCCTGCTATGCGTGATGGAGTTTATGGTTTTCAATCTTATGAGTGACTCTCGTGAGATTGAAACTCCACTATGTTGTGTTTTTAGAGGATGAGTTTGAGAATGTTCCTGGATTCATCTAGGTATATGCTTCTGCCATATGAGCGGACATGCAAATTTCACCTTGTGAAGTTTTCGTCCAAGTTGCGGCCTGCTGGTATTGCGATAATTCTTTCTATCTTAAATGGTGCGTTGCCCTATCAACTAGATTTAGATTAAGATGCTCGTTTGGGAGAGACTAAAATGAAATCGTTTAGACTTCACAAGCAGTTGTAGCTTGAATGAAGAGATTTGGACTACTTTTTGATTAGCCTTCTCCTTTAGTGCTAGCCTTCGTCATGGCTGAGTTTGCCCTTCACCTCCGGAGTGCCGACAGAAACTCAGTACGAAGACTTTGTATAAATGGATGCTCAAGTATGTGTGGGTGTGTGGATTTGTATGTGTGAGAGCATACTTTTATACTATGGTCTACACCCACTATTGGGCGGTGATGACGTCAGTGGGGATGTCATAGTAGCTAGTCCCTACTATGCGTGATGGAGTTTATGGTTTTTAATCTCATGAGTGACTCTTGTGAGATTGAAACTGCACTATGTTGTGTTTTTAGAGGATGAGTTTGGGAATGTTCCTGGATTCATCTAGGTATATGCTTCTGCCATATTAGCGGACATGCAAATTTCACCTTGTGAAGTTTTCGTTCAAGTTGCGGCCTGCTGGTATTGCGATAATTCTTTCTATCTTAAATGGTGCGTTGCCCTATGAGCTAGATTTAGATTAAGATGCTCGTTTGGGAGAGACTAAAATGAAATCGTTTAGACTTCACAAGCAGTTGTAGCTTGAATGAAGAGATTTGGACTACTTTTTGATTAGCCTTCTCCTTTAGTGCTAGCCTTCGTCATGGCTGAGTTTGCCCTTCACCTCCGGAGTGCCGACAGAAACTCAGTACGAAGACTTTGTATAAATGGATGCTCAAGTATGTGTGGGTGTGTGGATTTGTATGTGTGAGAGCATACTTTTATACTATGGTCTACACCCACTGTTTGGCGCTGATGACGTCAGTGGGGATGCCATAGTAGCTAGTCCCTGCTATGTGTGATGGAGTTTATGGTTTTCAATCTTATGAGTGACTCTCGTGAGATTGAAACTGCACTATGTTGTGTTTTTAGAGGATGAGTTTGGGAATGTTCCTGGATTCATCTAGGTGTATGCTTCTGCCGTATTAGCGGACATGCAAATTTCACCTTGTGAAGTTTTCGTCCAAGTTGCGGCCTGTTGGTACTGCGATAATTCTTTCTATCTTAAATGGTGCGTTGCCCTATCAACTAGATTTAGATTTAGATGCTCGTTTGGGAGAGACTAAAATGAAATCGTTTAGACTTCACAAGCAGTTGTAGCTTGAATGAAGAGATTTGGACTACTTTTTGATTAACCTTCTCCTTTAGTGCTAGCCTATTTCATGGTTGAGTTTGCCCTTCACCTCCGGAGTGCCGACAGAAACTCAGTACGAAGACTTTGTATAAATGGATGCTCAAGTATGTGTTGGTGTGTGGATTTGTATGTGTGAGAGCATACTTTTATAGTATGGTCTACTCCCACTGTTGGGCGCTGATGATGTCAGTGGGGATGTCATAGTAGCTAGTCCCTGCTATGCGTGATGGAGTTTATGGTTTTCAATCTTATGAGTGAATCTTGTGAGATTGAAACTCCACTATGTTGTGTTTTTAGAGGATGAGTTTGGGAATGTTCCTGGATTCATCTAGGTATATGCTTCTGCCGTATTAGCGGACATGCAAATTTCGCCTTGTGAAGTTTTCGTCCAAGTTGCGGCCTGCTAGTATTGCGATAATTCTTTCTATCTTAAATGGTGCGTTGCCCTATTAACTAGATTTAGATTTAGATGCTCGTTTGGGAGAGACTAAAATGCAATCGTTTAGACTTCACAAGCAGTTGTAGCTTGAATGAAGAGATTTGGACTACTTTTTGATTAGCCTTCTCCTTTCGTGCTAGCCTTCATCATGGCTGAGTTTGCCCTTCACCTCTGGAGTGCCGACAGAAACTCAGTACGAAGACTTTGTATAAATGGATGCTCAAGTATGTGTGGGTGTGTGGATTTGTATGTGTGAGAGTATACTTTTATACTATGGTCTACACCCACTGTTGGGCGCTGATGACGTCAGTGGGGATGTCATAGTAGCTAGTCCTCGCTATGCATGATGGAGTTTATGGTTTTCAATCTTATGAGTGACTCTCGTGAGATTGAAACTGCACTATGTTGTTCTTGGATTCATCTAGGTATAAGTTTCCTTGTTTCAGGATGGATCACTCTCATTGTATCACATTATGCCCAACAGGAATGGGAGTCTTTTTTACCTGCTAACCTTTGCTTGCTCAAAAGTGTTTATAAAAGATCTTGCTCAAAAAGTAGATGAGAGGGATTGTGAATCGACTTTGATGTTACCTCGAGGTCTATCATAATTGCAACGTAAGTTATGAAAGACTTTGTGTCCTGACCAAGCAAGGATAGCGTAAGTTGGGGAAAAATATTTGATGGCTATTTTTTAGAGGAAAAGTAGAGCTAATACGTGAAGTGAATAGAAATGGGACTCGTTGACGTATATGAGAAATGCCATCATCTTCCGTCTGTTTTTCTTCTCAAGCCATGAGTCATCTGAGGGGAGGATATATTTTACCATACGTTATAAGGGCTCCACTTCAACTCCTTGAACTTTCTTGGACGCCTTGCTTTTGACATTCCTATTTTCGTTTCACAAATTGGTGCTTCTTTTGGGTTCCTTGTCTATTAATGCTTGCAGGACTGTTGGAAAGGCTTTGTAAGCCCGGAGGTGGATTATATTGTGAGTTGCAAAAAAATGATACTAAATGCAAACAAAATATCCAAGGCTTTGCCACCTGCCATGAAATGCAGTGAACTATTTAGCCTTTTTTTGAGTAGACAAGGCTCCTTTGCATTGTAGTTGTGTTACTATCAAGGGCTCATGAGAGTTGCCATTGTTTCTGATTGTCATGAAAGTTGATGCATGAGTTTACTTGATGCATGAGGATGATCTCTTGTAATCATAGTTGCTGTGTAGTTGCAATTCTACCCTCAACTAGTGCCCCATTGCCCGTAATTGTTGTACTACTATGTGTGTGTGTGTATCTCATGTAATCATTTTTTTGCAAGCAACGCATTTGGCAAGTGTTCTCGCCTTCGACACTGTAGGTAGTTGATTATTACTGAAATACCACTAGATAGTGTCACGATCTGTGACGTATTCCTTTCTCTGTATCTTAGACTTATGGATGGTTTGATGAATGGACACTTGTGGAAGGGTATGCCCTTTTGACGGGACGCTTCCTATGAGGCACAACCCTTCACAAGAGACATTCTATGGAAGAGACACTCCCATTGTAATGTACCCTCTCATCAAGGGTCACACCCTTCACAAGGGGTACACACCTCTTCATGCACATACACTTTGGAGTACACACCTTTTCATGTGTGACTCTTCACTCTCTATATAAAAGAGGCCCAACTATATGGATGACATACTACAAACACTCAAGCAATATAAATATTCCTTGTTCTCTGCTATTTTCAGTCTTCTTTCTGTTCCTTAGCACATTCCTAAATATAGTAAATCTAGGATTTCTTACAGTGGTATCAGAGCAAATTTCGCTCCTGCCTATAGGAAATGTCCCCCACCTTCTAGCGCCTATCTGATACATCTTTTTCCGCTAGAAGGATATCCACGCATGTTGTGCATGGAAGAGATGGAGAGAATGAGCGTAAAATTTTTTAGTGCCAACCCCACCTAAAGTCATTAGTGGCCTCTCCATCTCCCTCACATCACGAGTTGATGTGAATGGACACGACAAAAATCGTGTCTTTTGATGTGCTTGGGCTGTCTCAAAACCAAGGGACGCACCTTTTTCCACCATCGGACGTACCTTTCAATGAAGAGTTTTGACTCCTCACCCAAGGGACACACCCCATCGTGGAAAAAAGGACACACCTTTTCGTGTGGGGACACCCCTTTTTAAAATAGGGTCACACCCCTTCATAAAAAGGTACACCTATTCCAAGGGTCACACCCCTTAGAGTAGGCACACCCTTTGGCACCAAGCACCAACTTACAAAAGGGTACCTAGAGGGCCTAAAAAGGGCAACCAACCCTATACCCAAGGCCTAACCCTAGACTACCCAAGGGTTCTCTAAACCCACGTTTTAACGTCCTGATTGCAATGCTGTTCAAGTTGATCTAGGCTGGATGTTGTCAGCCTTAGGGGTAACGTGCATCATCTACCATATCAATGCAGTGGCATGTCTCTCAGTTAGAAAACAGAGGTGGGGGCTGCTTGCTACAACCAACACTCCCCGCAGCGGATGACAGTGAAAGCGTATGCCCAGAAACCACACGGTGCGTTCCTCAATTCAAGAAGATTCAACCAGTGATTCATGGGTGTTGGATAGTGGTGCCTCCTGTCATGATGATACTCATAAGAACATAATTGGTGGTTTCAACCTGAATTGCTTTGCCTTTCTGAGCATATGTCAATCTAGCAAGTGGTCTGCTTTCCCTAGTAGACCGTCTGAGTTATTGTGGCTCTTCTCAGGGTGCTTCTGGCAATTCTTGCTCTTCTTCATCCACCTTTTCTGTAGATGACCGAGTAATTGGTGCGTCTATCTTTTGTGTATTTGAGGTTTTCCATTATGATTCCTCATCAAAGATTACATCTCTAGAGATAATGGCCTTTCGGTTGATGGGATCATACAGCTTGTATCCTTTGCTTTCTTCATTGTTGTAGCCAACCATGATGCATTTACGTAACTTCGCATCCAATTTTTTGTGATGATCGTCATGTATGTAGCTCTGACAACCATCCATTACAAAGATTTGATTTAGTTGTCAAACCATTTATGTTGTGTATAATAACCTGTCGAGTGCTGTATGCATTGACTTTCATTACCTTCACCTTGAAATCACTGTCAGCCCGCGTGCTCTCCTAGAGCTTCAGTGGGCTGTGTAGTGATGCCCCACAAACATGCCTTGTTGCTGCTCCAGTGGACAGCCAACGGTAAGGCAGTGTTTGCTCCTTGAACCTGCAGTGTACTGCTCTTCACCCTTCAGATGATCTGCAGGCTGGACTGCTTGCTGCATGACCTTCTTTGCTGCTCCAAACTGATGCGCAATCTCTGGCCCACCAACAGTAGATTCTGGCCTCCCTGCTGCTCTCCAAGACAGCCTGGTATTGTCAGGCTCAATGGGCCCTTTACTTTTATATAGGTTGACGGCCCCTGAAAACCATAAGACGAGTTTGCAAGCCTGCCCAACCCAGTATTGCAGACACATGTCTGCTGAATCCTTGCACCCTGCTGCCACGTGACAACTCTGCATCTTGCGCCTGTCTGCTGATCTTCTCCGACCTTTTCTTCTGCTCCGGCCAGCCTCTGCTCTGCTCATGCTGCCCACATGGCAGCCTGCAAGCTGCCCATGTGGCAGCCCTGCACATTCTCTCAGATCTGCCCCCGTGGCATACCATTTCTCTGCCCATGTGGCATCTCTCATATACTACTGGTACACCTCCCCCATATCCTCATTTGGGAGCTCACAAGTGGGGAGGTGACCCAGATAAACCAACCCTATGTATGTAGTCGCTTTAGGCCACTCCCCCAATTGTGAGCCCTATATATGGGACAAGGGATGATTGTACCCTATGCTAGATTAGGGTTGGATTAGCATAGGGTGTGAGGCAATGAAAAGGCCGTTGTAATGGTGACAAAACAGGACAAAAATGTATGCTTTGACTTTTTTGGTCAATGATGATGGACTAGCATGGTCACTACTAACTGTTTTAACCACAATCATCCACCAAGCCAGCCGATGAAATGCTAGGGTCTATATAGACCTTTGGGTGGGCCTCATCCAGACCGGCTTGATGTACAGGAGGGTCTATACGGCAGCACTTATTCCCAGTCACAACGGCAATATTACCCTTTTGAGGATACACAACTCTGCAGGAGATGCTGCAAAACTAGGATGGGTAGGCAGGCTTTTTCATTGAGAATCTCTATGGAGAGTCTTACATAGGATATGTGCATCTAGCTCTATTCATATGATCTATAGATGCATCAATTGAAAATTAAAAAAAAAAAGATTTGCATCTCGGTGCATCGATTTATCGACTGAACTCCATATCTTATAGTCTCTTTTTGTGATGGAACACGTAAATTGCTATCCTAAAACTCAACTTGAACCCTATCATTTTATTCCTTTTTTAAAGGGAAAAAGAGAAAAATATATTTGTGGACATGAGACATGACATAGGGTCCGTCGGGACCCAATCCATCCTGCAAATGTCAGGGATAGTGCTTTTATTCTAGAGAAGGTGATGGCTAAAGATTGGTTTTTTCAAGGAAAAGACTTCTATTAAGTATGAAAGAAACACCAAGAGCGGAACTCATGGTAGATATACATCATGCAAGGCATGAAAAACCAAATGCCCTAAGAGGGCATGTCAATAGAGCTAGAAAAAATCCGAGGTTGAGGTTGAAAATGTGACCTCAACCTTGTGGAGGACTGTGAAAAATGGGGAGCCACTCCACTCCCTAAGAAAAGCAGTCTCTTGGAAAAAGCTGCCTAGGAAGACCCTTACATGCTTATCACCATTGCATTTAGTCGTCCTCTTCTTAAGGAAGCTTATACATGCCTTCTCTTTTTTGTAGATGGCAGTTAATGCTTCTGCAAGGAAGCTAAAAACTCTTGACTTGCGCTTTGCAAACTTGAGAGAATGGCAGTTGCACTCTGTATATGGCTCTCTAGCAACATAGAGGAGATAGACACTATTTGCAGAGATTTTGGAATTTTGCATGCCAGAAAGGTGTGACAAGCAGTATTCGCAGTGTTTGTAATCATGCTTTGTTATGTGCAGATGCCATCTGCATATAACTTTATTTAAAGATGCTGTTGTGGACTTGAAAACCTTTTGATGAAACCACTCGTATGTATGTTGTTTTAGTAGTGTTGTTTCCATGGGCTTCATTCTTTGTTAGAGAACTTTGCTAGTATGTTTTAAAAAAATTTGGCCGTCGACTTGGTCGCCGTCAAGGTGTGTATAATGTATGTCCATATACTGGCCAATATGTGTGAAGGGTGGATCTAGGAGCCATCCAAAGCCTCGGTACTTCTGGCTCTCCAAATATGCCATGCTGAAATGCTCGGTAGAATCTCCTAGGAAGTATTCACCGAGGCATGTGCAGATCTATGAGGAGAACCGGGAACATCATCTAGAGAGCATGACTCAACTAGATGTTGTCAACCCAAAAAATCCCAAGAAGAGTCATGCTATGAGATTGGTACCTTTTGGGAATTGAAGCCTAGCAAATACATGAATAAGGCATTGCTAGCTTTATGTAATTCATTGCCATTGCAACTTGTAACGAGTTGTGACTTGGGCTAGAACTAAATTAACGTTAGTGTTGATGTCCTTTGATCTCACATTCACCCACGGTTAGATTTCCTAGAGCTTCTACACTATTGAGAACATGCCATACTACAAAGGGTTGGTTAGGAGGTTAAAACATAAATTCACCTAATTATAACAAATACTTTTGCTTTTGTCCCCAAAGCCCATAGTGCAAAATAAATGCGCGCGCAGGCGCGCGCACACACGCAGGCACTTTACTTATGTACGCATAACTACACACAATATGGGTTCACAGGCGGTGTGCATTGAATAATAGTGTTATGGAGAGTATTTATTTATTTATTTGTGTACATATAACCACAATGTATGGGTGCAGAGGTGGTGCACTTTGTCCATGCATTTATAAGCTGAGGGAACATGTCTCTTCTTTAAGCATCGAGATTGTAGTGTCATGGCTAATACTGTTGTGGAGAGTATCTTGGATAATAGGGTTATCTTGCAAGGAAATGAACCTTGAAGAGTATCTTGGATGATAGGGATATCTTGCGGGGAAATGAACCTTTACCTTCCTTGTTGACGTTGTCACAGAATGTTGTTTAGACAAACTTCACTTTTGCATTGGCCTAGGATTTGACACAGAAAGGATCAAGGTCCTTTAGAGACCTACATTGGCATAAGCATAATAATTTTTAAATAAAAAAACATTGTTAAACAACACAAATTTAATTTAAAAAACGTTGTTAATATCCATTTTTAAATTGGAATTATGACATTTTGAATGGGCTTTGATTGAATCCACCATACCATTTGTAAATGCATATGGAACAATGGGCCTCCTTGCTCCACTAAGTTTGCATCGGAAGTAGAGTTGTTCACGAGGGTGATTCATAGCACTTTTCATTTGAATCGTGGCTGAAATTAGTGGGAATTCTAGGTAATAGCAAATTCATGGATAGCAAATTTGGGGGATCTCAAGATAATAGCAAACTCAAAACTACTAGAGCTGCTTGTTTGACGATTTGCTTATTCTGGCTTCATACAAGGCTTCAATCAAAGCGGTAGTTGCTATTGCTATTTGATTAAATGCAGCAAAGCTCATACAACATCACGTAATTGAAATGCTTTCGATGTGCTGTAATCCAATCACTGATGTTGTCATCAAACTTGATTGTCATGTCTTGAATTACATGCGCATCAAAGCTTAGGCTAACATCGGTTGTACCGATAAATTGAAATATGAGGCAAATGCCTAGTAATCCTTGGGCAAAGTGACAAAACAAATTTGTCGATGGTATTATTCACATGTCATCCTCATGAACCTTTCTCAAGGTAAGCATCTTTCTTAGGAAGTTACATGAAATCTAATATGTGGAAGGTTGAGTGGTTACTCTTTATGGGCAAGTCTAAATGTAGGGTAAGGGGCCTGGTACTAACTTTTTGTGCTAATCCATATTCATCCAAGAAAAATCTGTTACAGGAGTTCAGCGTAGAGCTATCTCGTAAAAATCTCTATTACAAAACGTGAATAATTTTTTGTTGAAAAATTTGTGGAACATAGTTAACTTGGAGAGCCAATGTTTAGGTCAGGTCAAGGCTAATACTAAGGCACCGTTTGTCCAATGAGGAGTACTAGGTGGCACTTGCCTCCCTATTGGGGAGGTTGCTGACATTTCAAAGGCACCCGTGTCTTTAAATAGACTCCTTTATCTTCAGGATTTTGCCACATAGATGGTCTAACAATGGCGACTTCTTCTTCTTTGTCATTCCATCATTAGCTCCATTCCGTCATGTACTATTTGCATCAGTGGTTTGTCGGCTCTTGAAGGCTTTTTCGAGTCGTTGGTGCAGCCTTTGTTTGGCTTTGGAGAGTTGGCTTGTTGTTTGCTAGACTTGGATGTCGGTCCATGTTGCAGAGTTGGAGTTGAATGTTGAGCGCTCATGGACATCATTGTTGCCTCCGTTGTTTGGCCAGGTCACATTGCTACTGCTCATTGTTGGAGCGGAGTCGTGGATAGAAGGTTGTCGTTAACATGGTGCTAGCTAGTAGTGAAGGCATCGTCGACGAGCACTGGTGTGCTATCTCGTGGGATGTGTCGTCTTGATGGTGAAGTCCGTTGGAGGAGCACTAGATGCAGCTCTGTGGAGTCGCAATTCTGTTGGTCAAGAGTCATGTAGCTTGAGACTAGCCGCTTAGGTCGTGCGTTGGTCGAATGGAGCTACGAGTTGATGAGCATTGGAGTTTAGGTGTTGGTAGTTTTTGTCGTAGAGCAGCATGCCGGTTACGAGCCGTTGGGAGTCGATGATGTCCATGCGTGAGTTGTGCTTGGTGCGGGTGTTGTTCACTAGTTGCTCATTGTTGGTGCAGCAGTTGGAGCGGTCGTGGGTCTGTTCGTTGGAGTTCGTAGCTCTTTTGACTTTGACTTTGCTCCGTAAGGCATTTGTTGATGTCATTAAAGTTTTCTAGTCTAGTCATCCGTCGGGCGCTGGCGCTTCTTGGATTGTTGTGGAAATGCTGCCTTCGCTAGGCAAGCTTTTCTTTCTCCTCAGAAAACTAGTCTCTTGCTCACTCTTGGGAGTCAGAATATTAGGAGAATCCCTCTCTCGCTCTCACACACACAAGAAAACAACCCTCTTTCAATAGAAAACATCTCTCAAAAACTAATATTTCTTTCATTGAGTGTGAAGAAAAAACATCTCTCTGTCTCAAGAATAATAAGAACTCTATGCCTCTCACAAGGGGTCTCTCATGAATCTTTTCAAGAGGAGAAACTCTCAAAATGCAAAAATTTCTCAAATCAAAAGGAGAATGAGGAGATTAATGGAAATCTCTTAAGAAATGCATCAAAAATCCTCTCACGAAGAACAATCAAGAACTCTCAATCACTCATTTTCAATCTTGGATGGTGCCTCAGCGGAAGGTCTAACCATGCTTTGATACCATGTCAAAGAATGTAAGATCGTGCTAAACCTCAGTGCAACTAGATGAGCATAGGAACTATGGAGGCTCAAAGTATACTAAACAAGACATGAGAGGGAGACAAAAGTAGACACACTTAATCTATTGCAATATATGTATATATAATCAACAATACATGATAGGATTCTTATATAGAGAGAGCCCTTAGAATAGTCAACACTTGTGGGATCCTCTGATCCACATCTCTCCTTGTGGATGTACTCAATCCACATCCTCACATCATGTAGTCCACATCCTGGGGTGGCTACTTTAATACATTCCTATGCCATACCTTAGCCTCTAATATGTGCACATGGCACCATATCTCAACAGCTCTTTTGTAGCCATGATGGTAGTCATAAGAGCATAATTGGTGGTTTCAATTTAAATTGCTTTGACTTTCTGAGCTTATGTCTACTTTCCCTACTAGACCGCCTGAGTTGCTGCCTTCTAGAGGGTTCTTTGGCAATCCTTGCTCTTCTTCATTAAACTTTTCAATGGGTGACTGAGTAATCGGTGTGATCATCTCCTATGTATTTGATGTTTTCCATTTTGATTCTTCATCAAATATTACATCTTTGGAGATTATTACTTTAAGGTTGGTGGGATCATACTTGTATGTTTTGCTTTCTTCATTGTAGCCAACCATGATGCACTTACATGACTTCACATCCAACTTTCTGTGATGATCGTCATGTATGTGGGCATATGCTATGCAACCAAATATGCGGAGATGCCCAATGTGTGGCTTGTATCTAGTGAATGCCTCATAAGGTGTCATACCTTGAATAGGTTTGGTTGGAAATGGATTAAGCAAGTAGTTTGTAGTGGTAATTGCTTCTACCCAGTACTGATTTGAAAGATGCTTCTCATTGACAATTGCTCTAGCAGTGTCTCTCCCATTCTTCCTTTCAGCTATTGCATTTTGCCGAGGAGTATCTACACATGTCAATTGTCTTCGAATGCCATTACTTCTGTAAAACTTCATGAATGCTAACTTCTCTGTCTGGTCTCATGACCTTGATCTTTCTACCTGTTTGGTTCTCTACCATAGCTTTGAATTCTTGAGATCTGAAAAAGACTTCAGACTTCTTTTTCAAAAAGTAGACCCAACAAGATCCGTTGTAGTTGTCAATGAAAGTCAGGTAGTATAGTGAACCATTGATGCTATGGGTCTGTGGATAAACCCCATACATCTGTATGAATGAAATCAAGAATACCTCTTGCTTGAGAGGCGCTTCTGTCAAAATTGGTTCTTTTTTGTTTACCAAAGTAACATGCTTCGCAAACTTTTCCTAGAAACTAAAGTTTTGGAATTCCAATTGCCATATTCTGATTTCTTAACTGCATCAAGCTTTTAAAATTGACATGTCCATATCTCTTACGCCACACTGTGGAAAGTGTCATCGGTTTCTACTGAGCTGACATGGCATACAAATCTGGTACTGAAGCTAGCATTCTGAACAAGCATCCTTCCTTGACTGCTTTTCCTACTAGCTGGTATCCTTTGAATTTATCTCTGATAGTGCATTCATCTCCATCGAAGATGACTTTATATTTGTGTTCCGTTGTTTGCCGAACTGACAAAAGGTTCTTGCTGAGCTTTGGAACATATAAGTGAAATTGTTCATAGGGATAATGCCTTTCCCTTGAACTGGATTCACTGTGTTATTTACAATGTAGATAACATTGTTTTGTCCTTCTAATGGTTTTATCTCTGTTTGATGCTTTGTCATGTGCGACGATGCACCACTGCCGATGTACCAATGGATCTTGATCTGCTTGATCAACTTGATGACTATATTCCCGTTTGGAATTACAATCTATGTTGAGGCACAATGTTTGAGTCTTCTGCATATCCTCACTTTTCAAGATACATATCTTGGGGTTCACTGGCATAATAACTATGACTTAAATGTCCACCATGATGATTTCCTCTTCCACGAAAATTCCATGGATTATTGTCGGATTGACCTCCTTGGTCATACTGCTTCTTGTGTCAATTCTTTCATAGTGTCCAAACTTATGACAATAGTTGCTTTGAATGTTTGACACATTGGTGGATGCATTCCCTCTTCCTTGAAATCTTCCTCTATTAAAATTACAATCTATGTTGAGGCACAATGTTTGAGTCTTCTGCATATCCTCACTTTTCAAGATACATATCTTGGGGTTCACTGGCATAATAACTATGACTTAAATGTCCACCATGATGATTTCCTCTTCCACGAAAATTCCATGGATTATTGTCGGATTGACCTCCTTGGTCATACTGCTTCTTGTGTCAATTCTTTCATAGTGTCCAAACTTATGACAATAGTTGCTTTGAATGTTTGACACATTGGTGGATGCATTCCCTCTTCCTTGAAATCTTCCTCTATTAAAATGATTTCCTCTCGAATGCTTATGTTGATGCTGCTGTGGATGATGATGCTGCTACTGATGAGTTTGATGCTGATGATCACTCCTCTGAGATGCTAGCATCTTCCTCTGACTCTGCCTCTGCCTTTACCTCTATCTAAAGCTGTGAATGCTTTATAATTAGAATGACCTTTGCGTGCTTGAATGGCCCGAGTCTTGAATTTTCACCAAGTAATACTGACTGTAACTCTTTCAGTGTTGGAATTTGCCGCCGTTGAATGGCAATACTCTAGACTAGATTCTTGTATCCCTCTCCTAGTCCATTCAGGATAAATTGAGGCATTTTTGCAGGATTCATAGTCTCTCCTATTGCCTACTGCGAGTTGATTGTTGTAATCCTTGATTTTGAGTACGTAAGCATGACCAGTTTCGTTGCTGTTGTGAAAACGCTGGTTGATTTGGTTTCTTAGTGTGAGAATATTGGATGTGGTCTTAGACTCATAAAGATCCGCGAACATATCCCATGCTTCTTTGGATGTGTTGAGAGACCACACTCAACATCACGTGACCATATGTGCATGACACTAACCAATAGAGAGCTATAAAGGAAAGGGTTAGATGCCTTAACCCTAACCCTAACCCTAAAAGGGTTTGTATATATTCTATATTTTCAACTGTATTTAGTGTACAGTTAGTCATTTGTGGTGTGCTCTCTAGCTGTGCCCTCTCTCCTCATCTCCACTCTTCTCCTCTCCCCTCTTCATATTTTGTCATGGTATCAGAGCTCCCTCTCCTTTTGCTGAGGCATTGCGATTCACGAGAGTGTGAGAGAGTGATTGAGAAGTTGTGAGCTTGAAGCAAGCACCCAGAAGTTGGTACAATAGAATCAATAAGTATTTTGCTGATCTGGGATACATGAAGTCCAATCCATATCATACACTCTACTACAAACTTCAAAGGGAAGACATTAATATTGCACTTTTGTACGTAGATGATCTCATTGTGATCGGAAGCAAGGATAGCTTCATCAAAAAGCTAAAACAAGACTTATCCGCAGAGTTTGATATGAAAGATCTTGGACTTATGCACTATTGTCTTGGAATTGAGTTCTAGAGAGATTCGGACAACACCTTCATGAGTCAGCTGTAATATGTTGACAGTCTCCTAAAGAAGTTTCATATGGCAGATTGCAAGATCGCAGCCACTCCCATGGAATAGAGTTTGAAACTTACAAAAGATTCAGAAAAGCCTACAGTCAATGATAGGTCCTACAAGTAGCTCATTGGATCTCTTATATATCTGACTATCACACAGTAAGCTCACTAGCACAGTTTATGGAAAATCCAAAACAGTCTCAGTGGAATGTAGCCAAAAGAGTCTTGAGATACATCAGAGGTACAAAACAATTTGGAATAGAATACAGAGGAAGTCATCTAAGGTTGCATGGATAATGTGATAGTGACTATGTCGGAGATCATGAGACCAGGAGATCCACACAGGGATATGCATTTTTCTTTGGTCAAGGTGCTATATCATGGTTGTCAAACAAACAACCAATAATTTCTTTGTCTTCAAAACAGACGCAGAATATAGAGCACTCACTATAGGTGCATGTGAGGCTATATGGCTCAAAAGACTATGGTCGAAAATAGATTACTTTGATGAATCCACTCCAACAGCAATATACTGTGATAATCAATCAGCTCAAGCATTGGCCAAGAATCTAGTATATCACTCTAAGATAAAACACATTGATGTCAGAGAGCACTTCATTAAAGAAAGAGTGTTACATAGTGACATCACAATGCATCATTGTGATAGCAAAGAGTATGTTGTAGACATTTTTACCAAACCACTCGGTAAAGAGCTTTTTGAGAAACACTGACAAGCTCTTGGTTTGACACAGAGGAAGGACAATCCAATTAAAGGGGTGTGATGGAATGTAATGCTCAGTCCTTCTTCAATTCCCCAGAATCATCATCTTGAGGTAAGGCCTACTTCATGATGTTGATCTTGAGGGAAGCTGTTGAGAGAGCACGCTCAATATCATGTGATCATATGTGCATAGCACTAACCCAATAGAGTGCTATAAAGGAAAGGGTTAGATGTCCTAACCCTAACCCTAAAAGGGTTTGTAAATATTCTACATTTTTAACTAAATCTAGTATACAATTAGTCATTTGTGGTGTGCTCTCTAGCTATGTCCTCTCTCCTCATCTCCACTCTTCTCTTCTCCCCTCTTCATATATTGTCAGGACGTCTTAATTGTGTTGACTTCTCCAAGCATGCCATCTTGCACATTCTGTTTGGTCTAATGATATGCATAATTGTCATTCTTGTCCCATTTTGCCTGTGCTCGAGTAGTGGTAGGATCTACTATAGATGTGGATACCATTGATGCAAGTGTAGAACCTAAAGGGGCAAATTGATGTGTGTGTGTATGCCTATGGGCTTGGAGTCCTATGTGTGTGAGTGTAGGTGTGCTAGAAGTTTTCAACCTAACAGGACAAGCTAGTGTCTCAACGCAGCCACAACACAACCACGAGCCACCAGCAACTAAGACAACTACGTAGACCATCTACAAATGATTGCTTCTACATAAATGGCCTCCAACAAGCCCTGCCAACAATGAGTATCAACAATCAGATAGCCCATGACTCTCAACCGGCTATGACCACTTCAAAGCTCCGATGTTCTAGGCACCTCCAATATCCAAACATTGGCACTGGCCAACAACATCCAAGTGAGCCAAAGCAGCTCGTCTACCTGATGGCTTCCATGCTCAAGCGAGCTCATAACACACAACCAACCAACCTCTCACTAACTCTGTGCAAAGATGCCCATTTCACACTCCTACAACTATGCAAGGCAACCACACTGACTATCTACTCCACATGGCTACACAGCGCTCCACTACCTCTAATGAGACCATGCAGATGGCTCCACTATAAGCAAAGGTGACACTACTATAGCCCGGCTCTACAACTACAAATGGTATAGCACACAACTCCTCTGACAAGATGCCTTCAATGACCAACTCCAGCTCCAACAAGTATCAACATCTCATAACACCGACAAGAGGTGACAGACGATGGAATCTTAGGATCTCAAACCGAATCTCCAAAGATTCTGGCACACCTCAACGATTTCAAAGCATCAAGGAATATTTTGTTAAAATCTCATATTAACAAGTGGTGATCCCACATAGTTGACATGTGGGAGTCTATCTACCACATTATCGACCTCATTTTATCTTTCAAGGGTACCACATACCCAAACTTGGTCACTCTTGTGACATGTGACCTCTTATCTTGACACGTGACACCTGATATGACTTGACACATCAGCACAGCTATCAAGAGTGCCATGTCATCCTTATTTGACATGTCATTGTGCCATGTCACCCATGCCACATCAGCTTTATCACATCACCAATCTAGTCAGCACTACCACCTAAGCGCAGCCATGTCATCTTAGACCAGTCAATCGCCACATCACTACCACATGGCACACAATTTCCCCCTGGCTGGAACAGTGACCCCTCTGTAGTCATTGCCTGTGAACCAAGCTACCACCTCATCAGTGCTCCACTAGCACACCTCTCTATAGGCACAGTTTTTGCATGTGACCCCTCTTACCACATCATCATTTTCTCTCTTTTTTTCCCTCCACCTTGATCAAGCCGTACCTCTTGATCCAAGAAGAATTTGAGGGCACTCCAAAAAGTAAAAATGCTTATTTTTTGTGCTCTATGTGCTCGTCACATCATGTGCACATTTCGGTACATGTAACACACACTTTTTAGCCTCGGCGTCAAATCCACTTCTTGTAGGCACATAAGCCTCTACATCGATGCATCTAACCTAGCACCTAAAAGGAACAAAAGAAAAAAAAATTATTTGATGATTTTTCATCGCTTGACGAATGTTCTAGACCTAGATCAAAGTAGATTAGATCATCCTTAGAGGAGAGAACTCCAAAGCGGCTAATCAAAACCATGCCTGAAAATTCCCAAATACCTCCTATTCAGAGTTAATCCCTATGATCACATGTAGTTGCACATCATCACATGTCCCTGAAACCCGATCTTCCATAGTTCTGTGAATAGACTTCAGAGTTTTCAGAGGCATTGGTCGATTGCTCAGTGGGGCAAATTTGCACATCATTTGATTTTTGCACTCAGATGCCTTCATTGTATCTTCACCACCGATAGTTCAAATTTCAGTTGATATAGTCAGTGTTTTTCACGAGTACTTTGAGTACGATCTTGCACCATGTCTACAACTAGCAACCTCAATTTTGAGGCATTTGCTAAGTTAGACAATTCCAACTACTGCACGTGGGAATACCGAACAGAGACCATTCTTGTACTTCAGGACAAATGGGAGTATGTCAATGGGTCTACACCTAGACTAACTGACGGTTCAGGCACACAATGTAAATCTTTATTTCAAGAGTGGTTACATATATAGGCAACTACCTCCATGTAGGTAGATTCCAGATCCACAATCATCTCCATGATTATCTCAATCAGTCACCTCTTATGATCACTCACTCATCATCACACCATCATGACACACCTAACTGATGAGTAACTAGAACCTTCTAGCACACCTACACTCACACACATAGGACTCGAAGCTCATAGGCATACACACACACACATCAATTTGCCCCTTCATTCCCCCCCACAAATTGATGACCTCATCCCTCAGTAGTAGTACATGGGATGCTCCATGTCTTGCCCACCATCATGTGGCAACACACATGGCCCCAACTTGTGACTCACTCTTAGGACTCTTGGTTTACAACTGGGAGATAGACAATGACTATGTATGTAAAGCCCAATGCATCCAACGAGGAAAAAATCTCAAAAGACTAACAATCATTTAAGGATGGAGAGAACAAAGCTTCCCAATCTCAAGGTAAAAGAGGGAGAGATAGAAGGCATTGGGGAAGAAGATAGAATCTAGTTGGAATCTACTAGGAATCTCATTCTAGGCACTCAGATTCTAACCAAGCTCTGATACCACGTGTGAATTCATGAGAAAGCAATGAGGCACATAATGTAAATCTTTATTCCAAGAGTGGTTACATATATAGGCAACTACCTCCATGTAGGTAGATCCCAGATCCACAATCATCTCCATGATTATCTCAATCAGTCACCTCCTATGATCACTCACTCATCACACCAACCCTTGTACTTCATGGAGAGGAAAGGATTAAATGGCACAATCCAACGATTATCAATCACACCCCCTTTCACTTGTATCTTTCTACCATCATCACGACGCATGTAAACTGGATAGCCATCGTTGCCAACAATAGTCGTCTGTGAGAATCCACGTGGATAATGACGAATGCATTTTCCATCAACCATGCAAGCTGCAGATGGATTTAGTGCACCACACGGACCATGGACATTACATTGCCCAATAATATCATGCAACTCCGAGAACATAGCCTTATCTGGCAACTCCGCACACACTAATCGGTCATAGTGACCGATCTCCACGGGTTTGAAACCACTTTCTAATATCAACAATATGTGTGAGTGTGGCAGGCCTCTCTTTTGAAACTCTATGACACTCACATATCCAGCCACCTTCCCAAACAAATTATGTTTTGTAATTGACTGCATCATGTCCTTATGCTTTTGGAAAAAGGAAAAACACACGGGCTGTCAAATCTGGACGGTCTTGTGCAGTTTGCCCCGGCAACAATGCTATAGATATTTCAGGCCATTTGGGATTACAGGTGAATGTTATGAATAAATCCGGTTTGCCCCTTTTTCTGACAATTGCCATAGCATCTTGGTATAGCTGGCACATATACCGAGGCCCTCCCGTAAAAGAAGAAGGCAACACCACCCTATGCCCTGCAGCATTGCCAAGCACAGTACGTGTCCCATCAGCTATATTCACCATGTCCATCAACCCTTGATAGACTTCAGTGCGTAGGGAAGCTTGGTTGTTTCGTATCCACACCAACCTAGACTCTTCCATGCTACTATAGGCATCAACCATGTATTGCTGCAGCAATCTACCCCCACGCAAAAGACATGCATTTGTATCATATCTCACTTGCAAAAGATATGCGTAGTATTGTCTCTGGGTGACACAACTCTGTCCACGTATCTCGTGGAATGGTGTGTGATTAGGAACATCACTATATTCTTGCATGGCTAGGTGTTGCCTTTGGATAGGCCTTTTGGCTGCATGGATAGTCTCCAAGAGCTGCTTGACGATTGCTAGCTACTGGTTTCATTTGGAGTATGGCAGGCGAGTAGGAGCTCATTGTAGGACTCTGGTCTATGTAGTCTTAGTTGTGCTGGTGTCTCGTGGTTGTGTCATGGATGCATTGAGGCACTGGCTTGTCCTGTTAGGTTACTTGCTATCGTCATAGATTGGTTTGGCCATTGTTGTCTTATATTTCTTGCGTTGCTAGGCATTGCCTTTGGATAGGACTTTAGGCTTCATGTAGCATGTGTTTGCTTGTGGTGGATAGTTGCCGAGAGCCGCTTTGATGATTGCTTGCTACTGGTGCTGTTTGGAGTATGGCAGGCGAGTAGGAGCCCATTGTAGGACTTTGTGGAAATCGTAGAAGGTCACCTAGAATGCAATTGCTCTCTTTGCTGCCGAGGTGTAGTGTCTCTCTCTCAATGTAGAGAGCTTTCTTTTAGAAGGAGAACCTGGGGGCTCTCTCTCCCTAGAACTAATGGAAGCTCTCATAGGAGTATGATTCTCTCCCTATCTCTTTCTCACATGAATCTATCTTAAAACTATCACAAATCTCTCAAACACAATGAATGAAATCTCTCTCTCATGAGTGAAAATATCTCTCTCACATGAGTCCTCAGAAAGACCTCAAGAATCACTTGAGAACCGAAGAGGAAGATCTCTCTCAAAGAATCAAGGAACCACTTATTCTCACGGAAAAAAAAGGAATGGACGAAATACTCTCAAGTGGAAGAGAACTTTCAATCACTCAATCTCTCACGCTCGGATCTTGATGCCTCAGCGAAAGGCAATGGAGTTTTGATACCATGAACAAACATAGAGAGAGGAGAGGAGGAGTGGAGAGGAGGAGTTAGAGGGCACAGATAGAGAGCACACCACAAATGACTATCTGTACACTAGATTTAAATGAAAATAAAGAATATATACAAACCCCTTTAGGGTTGGGGTTAGAATTAGGGTTTCCAACCCTATCCTTTTTAGCACTCTTTTGGGTTAGTGCTATGTGCATATGATCACAAATGATGTTGAGATGAATCCTCAATAGCTACTTGTTTAAAAGAAAAAATTGGATCTTGGAGACAGTGGATCGCAGATTGTACAAAACTCAACCAGTTAATTTTCATGGCTAAATATACACTGAATGAATTTTACCCTTAGTGTAGATGGTATTTATTAAATTTAGCACAAAGGCCTTCCACCTTAGGCTAATAGCCTTACGAGTCTAGGGTCTCTCCTAATTCTTAAGATAGCTATGGGTAACTTGTGATTAGATAGAGATGTAACATACTTTTCCCCCAAGGTATTTTTTCCCTCATAAATGGAGTAGGGGAAGCCTTTCTCTTTGAATTGATTATTCTCTCTTCATTGAATCCGCCAAACATGTATTCCACAACACAATGGATCGTGAACTAATTCCAAATTCCTCAAACTTTTAGAAGATATATTGGCATTTCAACAAATAAATCCTAACCAATCCTAATCCCATACTTAAGAGGATACTTAGGTTAGATTGAGTCATTAACAAATCTAGTTCAACTTAGGTTTCTAGCTGACTAGAACACTCTATGTCATGCCACCTTACTCCTAGATTTCCATGTAAATGAATGCTAGTTATTCCATATTAACTTTCAATTATTCAACACAATATATTTATTTCTTCTTGTATAAAGAAGAGAAGTAGTAAATTCTGAAACAAGAGAGTTCTAAGTCAATGATCAAAGAGGAGAATCTAAACCATGTCAAAGGGGCACGATACTTTCCAAATCTCAATAAGTTTAGACCATAATTTCCTAATGGATAAATATCAATCATATAATACCAATCAAACCTCCAATGCTACATAAAATTCACACTTAGAATAGATGCATGTGTTGCATATGTAGTCTGCTGTTCCAAGCTTATGGTAGAGAAAGCCCGTGGGGCATATCTCAGCCCACAATGCAAAATATAGAGATGAAAGGAAATTGGATGAGAGGCCATAATGAACCGTGCATCCAGTAAAATATAATGGCCAAAGGGGATCAATTAATCTTTGATGGCTCTTGGTTATTGTAAGCTATCACGACTTAGCTGGGGTAGGGGCTTTGTATGCTGTGTAAAGCCTATTCCAAGAATGAAAGTATATGAACATGATCTGTTGATTATGTCCGCATGCCTACATGGACCTTGAGGTGGTAGTGATGAAGAAATCTTGTGAAAAGCGAACATATATAGCTATGGAGCGACTACTTTGGAACCAGTGGTGGAAGACAAGCTCATAGAGCATATCTCCACCCACTACACCAAATATTCATAACACAGAATTAGAGAGCACACTGTCATATCCCAATTATATGAGCCTCTCAATTATACGATTGGTTCAAGTGTGTTGGTGCAAGCATGGAAGCATGATGGAGGTAGACAAGAGGTAGAGACAATGGCACAAGTATGAAGGTAATGAGCAATTGATTCATTCATTGAATGGAGTACATATAGGCAACTGGCCATGAGTAGGTGGAATCTAGATCCACAATCATCTCAATTTAGGAAGACCACCAATGTCTCCTAGAATCTCTCAATCACACACCACACTCCTATATTTACTTAATCACACCTTCTAACTGACACATAATCAGTCACACCTAATCAGGCACACCTACACACACACACACACACACACGTGTTCACAGACTCACTCATATGATCACTCATAACCATAGACCTTGGTATGATCCATTACATTAATTTTTCTTTCATACCCCACCACAAATTGATGACCTCAACCCTAGTAGTAGTCCATGGGAAACTTCATGGCTTGTCCACGTCTAGTGGCAACACACATGATCCACAACCTAGTACTCACTCTAGTTGCATTAGCAGTAGACTCATTTGGGCATCCTCATCCCAACATGATCTCACTCTAACTTTGGTCTCTTGGTTTACAATTGGAAGATTGGACAATAACTATGTATGGAAATCCCCATGGGTCGAACAAGGTAAAACCTCAAATAAAAGGACTAACAATCATTTAAGGGGGACATCCCAAGGCAGACAACCCTTATTGACCACACACAAAAATTCTAAGTTGAAGATGTGGGTAAATTCCCTCCCTTGATGGCAATCTTATTCTGCCATCGTTTCTAAGCCACCATTGTATTAGACTCATAAACTTGCTTGTCCATTGCATTGTACTTGGTGTCAATGAAGCAAAGCTTTCCTTCTTTGTGTATCTTCTTGGGATGTTCAATCTTCATCATGGATAAGAGGGTCTTACCACTTGTCATTGCAACAAGGACAGTGTTTACTCTTGTACAAGGGTAGTAAATACCATGAGGAATATACCATTTCAAAAGATCATATTTGCAATTCAAGAACTTCATAGTGATAGCCAAACAAGAGTTAACAAATAGATTCAACCAAGACATATTCTCTAAAAGCATAAGCATAATCATCAGATCATCCCCATAAAAATGCAAAGGGGCTGCATACATCACTGAACTAGTTTGAAACATCATGAATGATGCATCCTTGTGACCAATATAACCTTTCATCCAAGCATATGTCTTGAAAAACATGATTTGCATAGTGATCGACCAATTTTGGAGCAATAAATACTTCACCCATCTACTCGTATGACCAACACCCATCAATGCCAAGAAGAAACAGTAAAATATTGAAACTTTTGAGCATCTAACCATTTGCAATACCTCATCCATGAAGGAGATTTGAGAGAAACCCCCAAATCAAATAGTCAAGACCTCCAGAATCAAATTCGCACTGCTGGAGTTGGCCATCTAATCGTATGACCAACACCCATCAATTCCAAGCAAAAACAGTAAAATACTGAAACTTTTGAGCATCTAACCACTTGCAATACTTCAACCATGAAGGAGATTTGAGAGAAACCCCCAAATTGAATAGTTAAGAGCTAGAAGATCCAATTTGCACTACTGGAGTTGGCTTTTGAAGGGCTTTTAGCATGAAAAGGAAGCTCTATTACCATAGAACTTCCAACAGGGAGAAGAGGCAAAATGTCATGCTAGGTTGCCATAGCCAGAAGCTCAAAAGTTGACTACCTTTTTGTTCATTTCGCCTCAAATACTATAGCATTTTCCTTCATATTTGAACTATATATAGCTCTTGGTGTCGCCTAGCCTCCTCTAAGAGGAATTATAGAAATTCGGCTCCAGTAGGTCGCATTTCACAAAATAGCACGAATTGGATTATGTGTCAACCTGGGTAGAGGAAACAACTATCCTCTAAGTGCTTAAAGCTGCAGATTCACCCTATCACAAGGTATCTCTAGCTCAAAGCATTTTGGAAATGGTCACATATAGACGGGGAACAAGGGCTTGGAAATAATTCTGCTCAAAAGAGGAAAAAATGGAGAAGAAGAGAGTGTGAGGAAGAAGATGATGACGTGGCTAGAAATGGGAGGTGGGCAAAAAATGGCTCAAGGAGGCTCATGGAGGCTGAGTGGCTCTAATACCACATGTTGGTGTAAGCATGAAAGCATGATGGAGGTAGACAAGAGGTAGAGACAATGGCACATGGTTTTGAATCAGAGCAAGGAATACAAGTCCTGAGTCGTGGACACTATAGATCCTGAAGGCATAGAATATATAAGAACCTTAATGTATATCTTCATTGTGCTCTTTCCTACGAGGCTTGATAATTAGTAACCGCTACTTCAACATAGCATGCTTCGATACAGTGCTGGAGGTAAGAATGGATGAGTTTTGAGGGCTTCCAAAGACTCCCAAGAGCCTTGGAGATCTCTCATGTGGCAGTTAGATGTCTCTTGCTTCTCCTCTGGGCTCACAATCGTCCCACGATGGAGATGTCATCAGCAGCGAGACTGTAGTCGGGAGGTTGGAGTATCCACTTCCTCATAGCAAAAGATTGGGGATTATTGGGTACATAGGAAATAGGTTTCTATACTAGGAGATGTCCTTTTTTTCCTTCTCTAGGAAGGACAATTAGACAAAGAGACCTTAGCCACAGACACTCTCTCTTCCAATTTTGTTGATTTCCTTATCCTAAAAGCTAGACAGATTGTCATTCCATATAGAACACTTTGTGCATCAAACACGATGATAGACAAACAAGTGCAACATCAAATCTACAGATTGCAAAGACATCAATTGATCTTTGAGCTCCTTTCAGTCATGAACCAAGGGCTTGGGATAAATCTCATGATCAACGTGAGAAGAACATTAGATACCTTAGCTTATAAGAGACACATCTTTAGTTGCTTGCAAAAATCTATTCTTCAGAAAGTAAATGCAAAAGCTAAGGGAGCCTACCCTTGTCATGCTTGCTACTGCAATAATCGACGAAAACCATCTGGCACTTCTATGAACAAGCATGTGAGCATGCATCGGATGTGTCAAGGCCTTGAATTATGATGGCATACCAAATTTTCTTTCATATTCAACATTGCAATGAATAAACCTGTTGCATCTGTGAGAGAGCTAATTGAATTAAGGTGCACTTGATGTTGATACAAATACCGTTTGCATATATTCAAGAGCTAAATTAGGAAGGCTAATATAGACTACATGGTAGTTTAGTAGTCTCAATGTGACTCACATGTCATGGGGATCTTGAAGGAATGCCAATGGAGCCTCCACTCCAAGCTACTCCTTGTGAGTGCAATGCAAAGCATGAGCTGTCCACAAGTGTTGCTCAAGCGGCTCTCGAATTGTTACAATGTGTTTCTACAAGAGAAAGAGGGAAAGGGGAGATGGGAGAAGGGGAGGAGAATGAATGAAGATAGAGTGGCAACCACAAAGGCACTACAAAGGAAACAAGAGAACACCCAAAAACACTCGTGGAAGAGAAGAGGGAGCTTGTATTCCAAGCTTGTGCATCCAACAATGAAGACCAAAGTCAATCAGTTGGCCTTTTATACATGTCACCATTTGAAGGGAGGCCAACCCTATTCCCTCTTATACCACTCTCTTTCCTCATTCTTTTACAACCATCTTGGGCTATTTGGATCCAAGGCACAATCCTAGCTCTATGGACTTGCCACTATCCATCAAATGACATCACTAACCAGTGGTGGAATATTGTTAACCAATCAGTTAACATGCTGCCCTTCCTAATCTCAATCCAGTCTCATGGATCATGCGATGTTCATGGTTGTTGGAGATCAGGCAAAGTAGTCTTTCTTGTGCACTAGGCTGAATCTTCTTTTGCTACATTACAGTAGTAGAGGGATGTAGTGGATCCTTGTTATGGAATTGTTGTTGGAAGTATAGATGAGTGATTCTTGTGGAACTAGCACCTCAGGGTTTGAGTGAGACCAGTTGAGTACTTGTGACCATTCAAAGAAGGAAGAAGAGAAAGAAAAAGAAAAATCTAAGGAGTAAATTATTAGGAAAAAGTTGTTAGTAAGGGTTGATGTAATATCCTAGTGGGGTTAGTGTTAGTGGGGTAAGTATTAATGTATTATCATGCTCCTCTACAAGTCCAATATTTGAATTGAGTGGGACATTATATATGGAATTCTCATCAAACTATGTTTCTGACTTGCCATGTTTTTCTTGCTACTTTCATAGGAGCTTTTCTTTTGAGTCTACTTGATGGATTACACAGCATTGTGCCTTTTGTTTGAAGTTGTTTTTAGCCTAATAAGCTTTTGATGTAGTATGGAGCACTCTTTCTTTGAGTCATCAAATCCACCTAGAGGAATTTGATAATACATTATACAAACTCCTAAAATGAGGGGGTGAAGAGGTTTGTAGCATCTGGGATCTATGCAAGGTTTCTAAGCTAGAAGTAATAAGAAAAGGAGGAAGAAAAAATAAAGAGAAGAGGATGATTCGAAGTTAGATAGTTAATGGTGGTGTTAATTAAGGGAATGTGGAAAAAATCTTTAAGGGTAACACGAAACTCATCTGAACCCATATTGATTGCATCAAATTCACCCTACAATCAAACTCATTCGATAGAGCTATTGGTGTAGGACCACTTCTTGTCCCTTATGTGGAGGAGTGCATTGGGATACCAAGGGGTTAATGTGTCTTTGAAGGGCCCTAGACCTTGATGAAGTTATTAGGGTTACGTACCCTTTGTTGGTGAATATTTTCTTTCCATGGTAGCAACATTTGTTAAGGTCTCTAGTATCTTTTGTTGTAGCAGGTGCTTGTGGATCTACTCCATTTTTAGGAGTAGTTTCTTATGGGTAGACTACTATGGAGTTGACTAAATGTCATACGGAAGGAGTGGGTTTGTATTTCTTTGTGGGAAAAACTAATGAAGGCCTTGAATTAGCATTGCCTTGCTTTTTGTGGACTTTGGAGTAGGTTTTTTTGTTACTACTCCCTTTTTAGTAGGTTCTTGTGTACCTACTATCGGATTTGGTGAGTCTTCAAATTCAACTATTGGAGAACACCAAGACTCTTTAGGACCAAAGTATTGGCCTAGTCTATTGAGTGGCACCCTTGGAAGGTCTTGAGCTTGAGCAGCGGAGCTTGATTGGGAGATTCAACATTCTCATGATTAGTGGACTGGGGTGTCAGTATTTGCCCATTCATCCAATCCAAGAGGTCTCTCCATAGAGTAGGATTACCCCGTAATAGCATCGTGATGAGCATCTTGATCTCAGTGGACATAGGAATAAGGCTAATCATGTGATGCCTCGAGGACTAGTGATAGGTTCCTTGCCTATCGATTTTGACTCTTCTAAGCCATATAAGGACATGATGTCATTCTCCTTTAGTTGTCGCAAGGCGGGGTCTTCTTCAAACATCCACTGTACTAGTGTGGACCCTTCCATTGAAGAGCGTGACACAATTTCCTCTTCCATTCTTCAAGGAATTGGCAAGGATTTAGAGGCTCTATTGATTGCCTAGTGTCGTGGATAGATCGTATCCGCTCCCATGCTTTCCTTGAGTCTTTGCACAAACTTTTCTTGGCTCTCTCATTCCAAGTTTTGCGCCTTAGTGAGACATTGTTGTTGGAAATTGGTATCATCCTAAAATCTAAGGATGAAAGAGAAAGACAAGGAAAGTACTCATGATAGAAGGCACAAAGATCTAGATTGATTTATTCATGATGTGACACTACAATATATAGTGCCAAGTACAATGTACCACACACTAATCTATATGGGATAAATCCCTAAGTGCCACATGGCACACCTACACACTCACACACAAAGGACCACACACAAAGAGCACTCCTAGTGGAGCACTTACACCCAACAAACCCTCCTTAAGTGATACACTAGGAGGATAAAAACCACAAAAGAACCAAGATCCAAAGAACCCCTCCTCAAGGAATATCCTCATACTGTGTCAAGGATAAATCTAGGCTTATGGTTTCTCATGCCAGTGTCTCTGGTCAAGGATAAATCTCATAGCACTAGTGTCACATGCCAGTTATGGGTTTTCAAAGGTAGAGACAAGAGAAGGATCTGGTAAACACAATCACATAGAGAGAGAGAGAGAGATGGACCTTGCCACACAACCCTCCTCAAGAGACATCTCTCCTGCTGGTCAAGGATAAATCTGGTACTCATGGTCCAGTTTCTCATGCCATGTCAGGGGTGCCTCATGGGTAGGGACAAAATAATAAGGCCCACAACTCATTACACATATCAAAACACACATAAAAGAGAGATCTTCCACATGGCCTACATCATGTGGTGGCCAAAGGTGTGTACAAAGGTTGTACCAGGGCAGAGTACCCATAATCATAAAATATCATCATGGAGAATAAATCTTTTTATGCACAAGGCAAGTGCATAGAACCCAGCAGAACCATGAAGAAAATGGGAAGGTCTTACCTTTTTTCGTGGCAGTGTCTAATCCCTTACATGAGAAATAAGATTCAGTTCTTTAATATCTTTGAGAAGAGAACTGAAATAAAAATCTGCAGCTCATAAAAAAAAATACATCTTTTTGTATGGCAAGAGAACGCAACAAAGAGCTGAGATATCAGAATATCTGAGTGAAAACAACTCCCTTTGGAACCACATAATCAAGAGCAGAAAAATAATTTGTTCTTCAGCAAGATATCCAAAAAGAAGCAGAACAATACTTTCTTGCTGAATATAACAGAGGACAGCAGAACCTCGAGTAGAGACCAATCACAAAATGAATGTGTGCAGCGCAGCTTGAGAAGGAAGTGTGGCGCACTGCTGCAGCATCACGTTATATCGACGATAATGAATAAAGAAGAGATGGCTGTCGACATCTTGAGCAGCCAAGCTTTCAAACCGGTAGATCCAGAAATGTCACACGCGGTTGTACCCGAGAGAACTCCTTCAAGCTGAACTGAAAAAATGATGATATCTCCCTGTCATTCTACCTCGTCATTCTCCTAGCTGGTTGAACCATTGTCCAAATCCTCTAAAAGCTGGGCGACGAGATGGAGAGAGGGCATGTGTACAGCCCAAAGTTTTCCGGTCAGGAGCAGCTCATGAGATGCGCACAATCTTGGAAAGGTATTCGTAGCCAGAGGTAGGTGTAACCAGAACCATGGCGGCCTGCAACCAGAAATAGAGGAGTTTGGAGAGGATAATCTCGAGCTGAGAGGGAAGAAGAATCTACGTTAGGCTAGGTGAGCTATGACTGAGGTGAAGGAGAGGAGAAGAGAATAAGATGAAAGGGCGCTAGGAGATAAGCTAGAAGAGGGAGAAAAACTAGAGTAGACTAACTATGAGCTAGGAAGAGGGAGCTATGGGTGAGGAGTCTATGGCTCTGATACCAATTGTTGGAAATTGGTATCATCCTAAAATCTAAGGATGAAAGAGAAAGACAAGGAAAGTACTCATGATAGAAGGCACAAAGATCTAGATTGATTTATTCATGATGTGACACTACAATATATAGTGCCAAGTACAATGTACCACACACTAATCTATATGGGATAAATCCCTAAGTGCCACATGGCACACCTACACACTCACACACAAAGGACCACACACAAAGAGCACTCCTAGTGGAGCACTTACACCCAACAATTGTTTCCCCACCCATGGCTTGGGTATTCACCGTTATTGTGGCTTGGCCATGGGCTGAGTCCCTTATTGTCCCCTTATTTGTCTCATGTAGTGCTTGTTGCTACTACCATTTGAGAAAGTACCAAGAAAGTACCACCAAAGGAAGATGGTGTTGGTAGGGAGGCCGTGTCTTCATCGGACCTATCTGGATGATGATGACCTTATTATGTCCCTTCCCAATCTTCATTGCACCCTTGGTGCTTACTTGTGCTGATTCAGTTGCCTCCCTAGGCTGTGATGTGCTAGCTTTATCCCTTTTGGCTTGTTTGCGAAGCTCTTTATTAAGGGATTTAACTTGCAATCTCATGATTACATTCAAGGATACTGATGACACTTGGCCTCTCTCAATGCTTAACAAGTTAAGGCTTGTGAAATTAGATGGCCTTCCCATCAGGCAATCCTTAAAAAGATGGTCCACACCACACCCAGTGCACAATGGTGGTGGTGTATTAGATGCTGGTGCACACATGATCGTTTGGATTAGATTGCCCCAAGGATATGGACACTCATTGGATGGGTGTGGCCCTTGACACACATGGCATTGATGAATGGGGTTGTGTGGCCCTTGACACACATGGCATTGAATGGGTTGTGTCTTGGTCAAGTTGTTCCTCTCTTTGTATGAGAAATCGGTGCCGTTTGGTAGATTTGAATGTATTGGTCATCTTTTATAATGTAGTGACTTATAATGCTAGAACGAATTGCATTGTTAGCATATTGGGGATAGTTGTTTTCACTAAAGGTAGGTTTGGGTTCCCCCCAATCACTAGGTAGCTCTTCCACCAATACTTGATTAAGGGAGTAATTTGTGGTGGTGGTGGTTGGTGTCCCAGTACTGACAGGGGTAATGGAGTATTTTGAGCCTAAATTGCCCTCGATTGGCTTATGTGGCTCCTTGTATTGCCAATTGTGCCTGATTAGAAGGATTGGGTGGTAGGCAATGTTAGCTGCGGCCTTTGTTGATACATGGGTTGAGGAATCACCCTAGGATAATGACATTGGGATGTGTCATGATTTCCTTAGCGAACACAATGGGCATAGTAGAGTGCCGGCCTTGCCCTAAGATGAGGGCACTCATTAGCGGGATGGCTTCCATTGCATACCCCACAGCATACGTTATCTCTTTGTGGAAATAGGCGAGGGTTGCTAGGAGTAGATTTCAATTTTTTTGCCTTCCCTTGCTGGCCCAACTCAATCAATAGATTAGTGGGTATATGTTCCAAGTTTAGTACCTTGAGTGTGATGCGTGCATCCCTAGCTACCTCTAATGTTGAGGCTATTACTGTTTGGGACATATTAGAGGAAGCTAAGGATTTATCCTTTTGGCACTTCTCCCTCATGTTATCCCCTACACGTATTGCCATCTTACTGCATAGCTCAAACGATGTGGGATTCATAGCAAACAGATGATCATGCAGCTTAGCATCCCCTAGCCCTATGAGGAAGCATGGCAGAAGCTAAGGATCACTCATCCTCTTGTGGGGTTCACATAATGGGTTTAGATGTTTAATACTGGTGATACAGTCTCTTAAGGACTCAGTCTCCTTCTACTTCACCTCATAAAGCTGGTTAATCGGTTTCCACTTGGGACCACTGGGGGCAAACCCCACAATGAAAGATTTACACAATGTGTCCCAATTTATTTTCTCCTCAGGGTTTAAGGCTCTGAATCATTGTCCAACCTTGCCATCAAGAGTCAAGCCAAAAGCATTGACCTTGTCTAGATCCTTGATATCACCAGAGGTCTCACATATTTGTTTAAATCTCTCAACATGGGAGACTGGGTCTCCTTCTCCTACAAAATTGGTGATTAGCTTGGATATTGTGATAGGCTTGCTCCTTGAGGAGTTGGTATCCCTTCCTGGAAAGCTAGAGGTGGCATTGTGGCCCTCCTTCCTAGCAGCGAGCGCTTGCATTATGATTCTCATAGCTTCTTTATAAGGACCGTTTGTGATATTGGAGGAGGTTGTAGAATGGTGGGCCATATCCCATACATTGGTGGTGTTGAAGAAGGGTTCCATGGATTTAATGGCATAAGGTTGGGATGGGAGGATCAAGGCCCACTAGGCATTTTCATTGTGTGTGTGTGTGGATATGTATCTGTATGTCTATGGGAGATATTCCCTACACAACAACTGCCCCTTATAGGCATATGCTTGCAGGGAACATACCACTCCCTAGAGGACCTCTAGCCCAACCTGTCAGGTTGGAGGAATCATTGGGGCTTCCAAGGTGGATGGTCTTAAGTATGGGACTTTGGGTTTACTCGTCTCCCCCCTTTGCTTTAGCATTTGGGATCCTTATGAGAATCTAAGTCCAAATCCATCCCCATAGGACCATCTATCATCAAAGAATTGATACAATGGGGGTTGATTGCTAGTAGGTATTGTGGGACTTGGTTCCCTGAGTATTTCTTATGATATCGGTGGTTGGCCTGGCATTTGAGGCTCTATCATTGCCTTAGACTGACCAACAAATGGGTTGACCATTTTTGTGGGTGGGTCACTCACCGTAGACCTTCCTAGCACGTTTACAAATGAGTCACATATTCGAGATACTATGGAAGGAGTAGGTGATTGAGGACGTATTTAGCTAGAATTTGTAGCTATAGATGCTCTAAGTTTGGGATTTTCACCCATCTCCTCTCCATCAAAGTTCATTGAATCTTCAAAGTTGGACAAGTCAGCCTGGTCTGTGCATTGAGTGGACACTAAGTACTAAGGATCTTGACTAAATAGTTATGAAACTCGGCACGTAGCTATACAAAACATTGTTTGAGGCACTATCTTTGTGCTCTAGATCAGCTCCTAGGATTCTTCCTAATCTCAAGTGCATGTGTTAGTCTGTGTAGTTGATGCCCTAATTCTGGGTTGAGTCCATCTTAATGCGGGGTCAAGGGTGGCAAAACGGGGTTTATTTTAATGCACTTTGCATGCAAATTTCATCATTTCCTGATGCTTAGGGTCTCAACTTTTAGTGGCTAGATTACAATTATATCCCTGCTTTTTATTGATTTTTGTGTTCCTAGAGCTATCCCTCCAGACGTAGGGATAGAGGCCTATAGTACTGATCCGACGAGATAGAGCTAAAGCATCGACCTGGTGGGATAAAGCTATAACACTGAATGGTGGGATAGAGCTAAAGCATTAACCCAATGGGATAACGCTATAGCACTAACTGATAGGATAGAGCTAAAGCATCAACTCGACGAGATAGAGCTAAAGCACCGACTCGGTGGGATAGAACTAAAGCATCGACTCGGGGGGATAGAGCTAAAGCACCGACCCGACGGGATAGAGCTAAAGCACCACGTCAACCCACCTGTCAGACCATAAATTTGGTAGGTGGGTTAGGTGGTTGACACATGTCAATGATGGGATAGGGACCTATGGCATTGACCTACGGGATAGCTAGCCTATGGTGCCAAGTCCGATAGGATAGAAACTCGTAGTTTTGTCAATGGGTTTTTGATGATTTTGATGTTTTTGTTCGTAATTTTTTTGTGATAGGGGAATGCTAAACTACCTAGTCTACCTACTCAATGCAAAAAACAACAAAAAAGAACAACATCTGAATGGCAAATGGGGTGTTTTGCAAAAAGTGATAGTTTCTTCTTCCAAAGCCACTTTGAACATCACTTTAAGCATCAATTTTGTGTGTTCTTGTTGGATTTTGTTATATCACACACCTTAGAAATCCTCTAAACTATCTTCCTATCAATTCAAAATACTTAAAAACATCAAACAATAAGCTCTAAATGATCCAAAATGCTTTTTAATAGAAAATGACAGCTTCTTATTTTCCCTTCCAAAACTCACACTTCTTCACTCATTCCTCTCCTACAACTACACTATCAATGCTCCTAGTTAAGCTTGAAGCAATGAGAAATTGGTAGATGACGAGAGAAAGCAAGTGCAATGCAAAAGCATACCTTGAACTCCTCGGCAGCAGCGCCAAAGATGTGTAGTCTTCGCAATGACTCACATGTCTGGGCATCTTGAAGGAATGCCGATGGAGCCTCCACTCTAAGCTACTCCTTGTGAGAGCAGAAGAGCCATCTGCAAGTGTCACTCAAGTGGCTCTTGGATTGTTACAATGTGTTTCCACGAGAGAAAGAGGGAAAGGGGAAATGGGAGAAGAGAGGGAGAAGGGGAGGAGAATGAATGGGGATGGAGTGGCAAACACAAAGGAGAAGGGAGGGAGAAGGGGAGGAGAATGAATAGGGATGGAGTGGCAAACACAAAGGCACTACAAAGGAAACAAGAGAACTCCAAAAAACACTCTTGGAAGAGAAGAGGGAGATTGCATTTAAGCTTGTGCATCCAACAATGAAGACCAAAGTCAACCACTTGGCCTTTTATACATGTCACCTTTTGAAGGGAGACCAACCCTATTCCCTTTATACCACTCTCTTTCCTCATTCTTTTACAACCATCTTGGGCCTATTTGGATCCAAGGCACAATCCTAGCTCTATGGACTTACCACTATCCATCAAATGATATCACTAACCAGCGGTGGCATATTGTTAACCAATTGGTTAACAGTAGTGTGATAGATGTGATGGAAAATGTAGATAGAGCACGGAAAGTACTTCCATGCTTTCGAAATGATGATATGCATGCTAGTAGGAATCAGGGCAAACTCAAATATAAATATTGCTACATGAGTGGAACCATTCGACCGTTGTTGACAATGAGAGTGCTACATGATCTAATTTCAAAATCCCTATACACAGAGAACAACGTTGCACTTAACAATGCTTGGGTTGAGCATATTGCATCATTTCAAGAAAAACATCCAGCAAGATCTCCACATACTAGTGCCAATGACAGTTGTGTCAATGATGGCGATCTTGAGAGAGACACATTACTACACAGGCTCTATGTATCATAGCAAGTTGTTGACTACAATGGCTTGATCATGCATGTTGCACCATCAGAAGGATATTCTCAACTAAGTCTCTTTAGATATCTTTCTTGCAAAGATCTTTCATTCCCGACACTATTCTTTGGTGAGAGATGAGCTTTGAAAGGCTAACTACCAAACAATTGCAAAGTGCAAACTATTTAATGAAGATAGAAGATTCACAAAAATGAATATAGAGAATTTTTTCTTCAAAAAAATGAAGATAATGATCTCAAAAGTCTTTTCATCTACTTGGCTGCATCTGTGTAAAGCACTTTTGCATGGAGCACAAGTTAACACAGAACATGAACATTGACCAATTGCTTAAATCAAAGATAGGCTACCAAAGACTTCAAAATGTTGCGCACATCATCAGATTACAAAGAGAAACTAAAGAAAAATGTCTTCACCATGGTACATCAATTTTGGACCTCCCATGTTCTTTATTAAATCCTCATGTGCTGAATAGTGTTGGTCGAATCTACTCGAATGCTTGAAATGCATCAAGCCAAACATTAAGTAGGTAGCACATAAATATGAAATTTTGTCATCTTCTCAAATCATAACCACTCATAATGGCAAGACATTATGTGCACCACTTCAAAGCGATCAAGCAAGAGCTAAGGAGTGATGAAGAAATCCTAGGTAGAGTCCTCGACTTCTTCTTCATATCACAATTTCAACATAGAGGAAGCTAGCATGAGCACATACCACTTTGGATACAAGATGACCCAATGTTCTAGCATTTGCCATTGTCAAAATTGCTATCTTTTATTGCCAATCACAGAATTCCTATTCACCAATCTCAGAATTGCTATCTTTTATTGACAAGCACATAAGCACAAATACCTTTGAACTGCATAAAAGTCTAAGACCAACACAAATACATCACAATTGCAGAGGCTGAAAAAAAGGAAACAGGCCATGCATATATGGATTCCTAAAGCCATCTACAAGAAAGAATTGCATTTTGCAGCCAATCAATGAGTGAAATGAAATATGAAACTCGGACCCATAGAGTTTGGTAAATAATATAATGGATCATCTACATGACTTGCAGTGCAATGCGACCATCTACTTTTACAAAATGGGATGGCCTATTGCAAACAACAAAAGATGAGTACATTCAAGCATTGAGATATTTAGTAACAAAACCAATAATCTTGATGAAAAGGCAACCAAGAGATATCCACACAAATAACTTCAACCCAATTCTATCCAAACTATGGGATGCGAACATAGACATACAATTCATTCATAAGACATACATTGCATCAGCATACTATATATCCTACATGATAAAAGGTGACACAAAGGCAATGAAAGCCTTAAAAGAGGATTTATCAGCTAGGGGATCCAAACAACCTTAGCACACCTCAATGTTAATGCAAGATGGGGAATACAATAATAAACACGTAGGAGCTAAGTTTGCAATGTTCAAGTTCTATATATGGTGCTATCATTGTCCCTAACAAGCTCTTGAAGCAAATTTAGCTTCATCAACACCAACTTACAAGAAGAATAATGCTTTTGCTAAAAAGAAAGCAAGTCTGCAAATGCTAGTAGACAACAACGCTGACATCTTCTATGAGGACATCTTTCAAAAGCATGGTAGGCGCCAAGCAAGTCTACAAGGAATCTGCCTAGCTGAGCATGCAAGCAGCTATAATATAGTGAGATGCAAAAAAAAGAAAGACATAAAAGCACAAATCATTCGCTTTGTGAAATTCAACCGACATAAGGATCCACCGTGCTTTTACCCCATGAGAATTGCTTACTCTACATCCCATTCCAACATTTAGAAGATACGATACTTGAAACATGGTCTAACACATATGAGGAGAACATAGCCACCATTAGACAAAACAAAAATAGATTCACCATTCAATAACCCCAACCATAAAAAATGATAGCCCCACCAACACCTTCCAACTAAAAATAGAAACTCAATCAACTATGATCATGAGTGGATATTGGAAATGCTTCTCAAACAAATGCAAGACATGCCATTAACAAATCATATAAGTACATGCAAAACATAGATTGTGATAAAGGCATCAAGCACTTAAATGCCGAGCAATGACTCTTGCATGATGACATCATGTTGTGCAAAAGGCTACAACCTAAAGAAACCATTCACTTATTCCTAACTAGCAGTGCTTGCACAAGGAAAACATGATAGTCCAAGGCCTGATTCGCCACTATGCACAAGAAGTCAAAGTGGAACTGAGCTTCCCGTAGCACTCCTTATTGCTTCCATGGAAAAAACTACATTCAACATATGTGAAACAACCATGCACTCAGCACTACATCTTTCTCTACTAACTTGTGCACAAACTAATCTAATAGGAGAGAAGCTTAATAACCTTAGCTCAAATACAAAAACCTGAGGCTATTTGTCTTTGATGAGGCATCACTTATTGGCCAAAAGACCTTCGAAACCATCGACATTTGTTTAAGCTCGATCAAGCATAGTCACACTATGGAGTTCATAAACATTGTCTCCTTCAATGCACATAGCAAAGACATAGAGACAGACAACAACCTGTTGACATTATTTGTCTATAAGAGACCAAGACAAAAACAACTAGCTCTAGTTGCATTGTTTGGCTTTCATAAATTGTTGTACTTGGACCACTGTGGCCTCTCACTCTTGTACAAGGAAATGCAACATCATGTATCGAGCACATGCATAGTAAAAACTGGGATGGAGCTAATCAACACAGATTTTAAGAATTAAAATTACAACAAAATGCAATTTTTGGGTGCATACAAATCACCTACACAAGCTTCGCAACAGCCCTACATAAACTCATCCTAAGCTTCAACAACAACAAGGCAATTATCATTATTGGCAACTTCAATGTTGACTGGAAGAAACCAACACAAGCCGCCACTCTTACCACTACTCTCCAACAAATCACAATGGATCAACAAGCCAACTACAATCTAGATCCACACTAGACCACATGGACCAATGTGGTTGCATAGACAATTGTCTCAAGCACAAACCATTGCCAGGGGCGCGATTGTTTGACAATGTACATTTTGCATCTGAAGTATTGAAGTCTTTATTTCATCTTATTTATTAAAAAAAAGTAATTTAAGTATTGAATCCTTTCTCTAAATTTATTTCACCTTACTTTTTAAAAAAGTTCTTTTTTTACACACCCACCCCACACTCATCCACCTGTGGTCCTATCAAGAGGAACCTGCCTTGGGCCAATGGGCACAAAGTACACATCTATGGTCAACTCACACACACCACACACACACACCCAACCACATGCTAGGACCAAATCCTAGGTACTTCCACTCTTAGATATGCTCAATGCCCCACCCTCATGGGGGGGTGTTTTGAGAGGGTGGTGGGGGGCGGGGGTGTTCGCGGTGGCAGGCGAGGGGGGGGGTTTTCTTCACACAGAGGGGAGGGCAGGGAGGTCGAGGGGAGGGAAGGGAGGGCATAGGGAGGGGGGGTTTTCGGTGGAGGGGAGGGTAGAGGGTGGAGGGATGAGGGAAGGGGGTGGCGAGGGCAAGCAACGGGAGGGAAAGGGGAGGGCGTGGGAGTGAGAGGGGCGAGGGGCGAGGGTGGGTGCAATTGGGCAGGGTGGGCGGAGCGGGGCACTGCGGGCAGGGTGGAGAGGGGAAGGGGCGAGAGGTAGCAGTGACATGGGGTGGTCGAGCACCGCTAGCACGCCATCGTCGACGCGCCTGCATGCATTGCAGCAGCAAGGGCCTAGGCCCTTGCTTAGGTTAGTTAGTTTGGTTTTTTTAAATTAGGTTAGTATAGGGAGCGGCCTGCGAGGGGGGGGTAGAGAGAGAGAGAGGGGGGGAAGGGGGAGAGAGAGAAAGGGAGAAAGAGAGAGGGGGAGGGAAAGAGAGAGAGAGAGAGAGAGAGAGAGAGAGAGAGAGAGTTGGTGCTAGAAGGAGGGCGAGGGAAAGAGACAGAGAAAGAGAGAGAAAGGGGGAGGGATAGAGAGAGATAAAGAAAGAGAGGGGGAGGGAAAGAGAGAGAGAGAGAGAGAGAGAGAGAGAGAGGGGGGGGGGAGGGAAAGAGAGAGAGAGAGAAAAAGAAAGAGAGACAAAGAGAGAGAGAGAGAGAGAGAGAGAGAGAGAGAGAGAGAGAGAGAGAGAGAGAGAGAGAGAGAGGGAGGGAAAGAGAGGTAGAAAGAGAGAGAAAGAAAGAGAGAGGGGAAGGGAAAGAAAGAGAAAGAGAGAGAAAGAGGGATGGATAGAGAGAGAAAGAGAGGGGGAAAGGGGGAGGGGGGGAGGGGGAGGGGGTCATGGAGATGGAGAGGGGAGGGGGGGAGGGGGTGTTGGAGATGGAGGGGGAAAGGGGGGAGGGGGGTGGTGGAGATGGAGGGGGGGAGGGGGTGTTGAGATATGGTGCCATGAGCACATAGATTAAAGGGCTAAGGTATGGTATAGGAAAGAATTAAAGTAGCCACCCTAGGATGTGGACTACATGATGTGGAGATGTGGATTGAGGATATCCACAAGGAGAGATGTGGATGAGAGGATCCCACATGGTTTGACTATTCTAAAGGCTCTCTCTATATAAGAAGCCTATTGTTGATTATATAGATTGCAATAGATTGAGTGTTTGCTACCCTATGTCTCTTTCATGGTGCTTTGATCCTCCTTGATCCTTCACTTTCACATGGTATCAGAGCATGGTTGTACCTTTAGTTAAGGTGCCATCTTTCTCAAGAAAGATCGAGAGTGTGAGAGATTGAGAGTTTATTCTCGAGTGATCTTCACTTTCGTCGAGGAATTTTCATTCATTTTAGTTCATCTCTTTTGAGTGTTTGGGAGAGCTCTTTGTGAGAGAGAGAGAGAGAGAGAAATCCATCCTATTCTCCTTCCTATTTTCGAGAGATGTAGAGAGGTTTTCTATTCTAAGAGAGAAAGGTTTTCTATTCTATACGACTCCTCTACCATGCAACTAGCCTCTATGCGCACGACTAGCCTAGCCTATCTACAATGCAAGCATCACCTACAGTGACTCTATCTACAAGCAGCTACAGTAGCCCTGAGCGCAACTCACTAGCTTAGCAGCGCTATAGCTAGCCGACCTTGCAACCTACGGCCAGTGCACACAGCAAGCAAAAGCGATAGCTAGCCGACCTTGCAGCCGCCTAGAAGACATCTACAATAGAACAACCATCTCCTGCGTATCTACAGTTGAGCGCAACCCTATGTAGCCAAAGCTCCTTCACTTCTGCTTTCCCAGCGCCCATCAGTTGTAGCTCCAATGCCGCTACCATCCATGGCTCCTCTGTAGCCTCGGATTTCCTTTGACCTCCAGCTCCAAAGCTCTGCATGCGCCTCCAACGAGATCCTGAAGGCAGAGCTAGTGACGAGAACGCTCCTCTACCGTAGCTCTGCAACCGGCTGCTCCACCGCATCTACTATCAGTAATCGATGAGCCTTGCCTTGAATGAGCTGCTCCATGGATAGAGAAAAGCCGACCACGTGCCATCATTCTCCTTCATCGTTGTCGTCGCCATGCCATTCCGTCGACCTCTCGCCATCGTCGCTTCTCTGCATGGAAGCTTCAGCCTAAGGTTTCAGACCTTAGGCCACCTGGCTGATTGCCACGTGGTAGATAAGGTGGTAACCTTTAACTGTGGTTAAGTTAACTATTTGGGTCAGTTGAACCTTGGTACAGTTTGAGTAACTATGGGTTAACTAAACTAGGGTTAGTTAAAAGTGCCACCTAAGCACAGAGTCCCCTACTAAGCACAGTATGGAATTCAGCATGTGAATCCCTGTGCCACATCATCAAGGCCTCCCCTCTTCTTCACGGAATTTTTGACAAGCCATAACTTCCAATCCAGGAAGAATTTGCACACGCTCCAAAAAGGAAAAATAATCAGTTTTTTGAGCTCTACGCGCTTGTCAACTCAAATCTTTTGTATGCAATTAGACACTGCTAGATTTGAAAGTATCATCAACTGGTAAGACCTTTGCAATGGCAATCCGCACCCCAACTGTTGAGAAGTTCACCGAGGAAGGATTTCACACATGGTCTACACAAATGAGATATCTCCTGATGCACCAAAAGCTTTGGAAGATTGTAAAAGAAGACATACCACTGCACAAAATGATTCTTGGAAGGAAAAACATGAAGCAGCACTATCACTCATTGGATTGCACTTGGGTCCAAACATAATTCATCATATAGACTCTAAGGATCATGCCAAGGATGCATGGGATGAGTTGAACATAGTGTTTGGTGCAAAAGCCAAAAACCAAGAAATCCATCTTAAGATTGATTTCTATGGTATGCACATGGGCTTCAATGAATCCATGGCACAATTTGTCAACAAAATCAAAAGCATTATGACTCAACTAGAGGGCATAAATGCAAAAGTAGGAGAGGAAGATGCACTTGCAATTCTCCTTAAAAGCATGCCTGCAGAGTATAGTGCATTGACAACCACTTTGAAGAATTTGCTAGATCCAAAGTTTGAAGGATGTGTATCCTCTCTTCTCAAAAAAGAAAGAGAGTTGAAAGCATTAACATCGACATCGACATCTACACACAACAGCTATAATGAAGAATAAGCACTATTTAGTAAAACATCAACGAAGTGCTACCATTGCGGAAGGATGGGTCACTATCAAAGTGACTTCAGATTGAACAACAAACCAAAGTGTCACCATTGCAAGAAGCTGGGACACAAGGAAGAAGATTGCATATTGAAGAACCAACAAGTCAACTACGTGGAGTCGTCATCTTGGCCCTTAAATTGCATTGAATTTTTTAGATGGAGGCTACCGAGGGGATGTGGCAGATGCTTGATGAGGGACTAAGTGGCAGCCTCGCACTTGAATAAAGTGTGGGGTTTGCCTAGATGGTGGAAGGGTGTGACTAGGAACATTTGGAAGGGATGTAGGGTGGGTTAGAGCAGTTTTTTGGTGTGGAAATTGTTGCCTAATTGGTTGCCCCTGTGAGCTAAACTCATGAGGAGGTTTGTGCTGAACCTAATGTGTCCTTTGTGTGGGAGAGAGGTTGAGCATGCTCTTCATGTGTTGTGGTGTTTCTCGACCAATACATGGGTACCATGTGTTTGCAACAATCCAAAATCCAAGGAAGATAACTAGCAAGTGTCACATTGAAGTGTTGCTACTGAATGCCAAGAGTATTGAACTCATGTCAGATGTGTGAATGTATATACCGATGATAAAACTACATGGATTGACATTGGTAGAAACTAATTAGGTTATATGGAAATGTCTTACTTGGCTTGGTGGAGTTAGATCTCCTCTATGACTAGGCTAGTCTACAACTACACTACACGTGGATGCATAAAGTACAGCAAATGAATTTTATCTCCTTTAGAATGATCATCCCCTTCCAACCAAGCATTCGGTACTTAATGCGAAGAACATTAATACAACTAACATAGCTTTATATATCCTTCAAAGGCCATGTCTTCCAATCAGAGGCAGCTTGGACTTTGAACACTTGAAATTCTTTTTTCAAAGCTCTACCATCAATTAAGCTATCAAAAATTTTTCCATTGCATGTTACAAGATTTCCATAGAATTGCACTAATGAATTCAATTCTTCTCCTCAAAGAGATTTCAAAAGCTGCCAAGGTGGAAAAGATAATCGACATAGTATTTTCAAGCAACTCAATACCGTATTATTTGCAAATCGCTCTTTAAGACTATCTAAGATAAGAGTAGAATATTGTTTTTGAAACTATATGGCAATGATCAAATCATATCCATTTGGACATTTTTGTATTACAATGCCACGAAACATATCCCTTTTAATGCACTTCTCAATTCAACAAGATGCCCATTAACAGAACCATAGTCGAGAATGATAGGGAAGCCCCTACTATCGACCCAAACTGAAGCCCGTTTGAACCCAGATTTCACACACAAAAACACCACGATACGGGGTATTTTTCCATCCCATTGCACACCATTTAGGCATCCCTAGCACTCGTTCATTCGTGCCCTCATGTGGGCATCATTTTTATAAATTCGCTCATATCTTCATGCCATGACCTCCGATTAACGATCCGTCTGCACCGACACAGTTCTCTACACACGTAGGACAATCTTACGCACATTATTAACATGACGGTCCCTACACAAACTAACACCACTCTAACCCTCCCAACAAAACTACATCCACACCCGCACTTGTGGCAGAGACAACCTTAGCAAATCTCGCCCAATCTGCATGCAACTACGTTCTGGCCAACGCCTCCGACTCCAACGCTCACCACATCCACATATAACTCCACTGCAACCACCACCCTTGCCAATCCTCTACCCTAAATCCCCCCCTAAAATTCAATCACTCCCTTTAACTACTCCAGTCCCTTGGGAAAATTAAAACTTCCCAAATATAATGGTAGGGGAGATCCAGCCTGATTCCTCCAGCATTTTGATGCCGCATGCCACGCAGGTGGAGATCAATCCCCATGAAACCAAGGTGGCTTGGTTGCCCATGGCCTTAACTGATGAAGCGTCTGAATGGTACCTAGACATTCTAGTGGAAGAGCACGCCACATGGGACCTACTTCAGATGGAATTTAAAAGATGCTTTCAAACAGAGAGGCTACAAGATGATCCCACTCTCCAACTAAGCAAGCTCGAACAAGGCTACTGAGAAGATGTACGCATATACCTGGGTAAGATGAAAAGATTAATCGCCAAATGTGACCCACGCTCAGACGCAAAGTACCTCATGGCATGGTTCATTGCAGGACTAAGAAAGAAAATCCAAAAGGATATGAAAAAGATAAGCAGCTATGAAATGTTCAGTGCTGCTCATGCGACAACCATTGACATCGAGGATGGCATGACCGACTCAGACACTAGCAATGATGATGGCAGATCTAGCACACATGATAAGCACTCGAAAAAGGGCAAATCAAAGGCCACTGTCGAAACATCAAATGAAGATCACCTCGAGGCCATGACCCTGAACCTCAAAGAAGACATGATGCAGGCCATGGACCAAAAACTTCACTTGTCTTAGCTGCCAACTCAGACATATCCATGGCGAGAAAATGTTTAGTGTCCACACTACATGGCCAATCATACAGCAAATGAGTGCTCGATCCTAAGAGCCAGGATCACTGCACAAATAAATCCACCACCCAGGTTGTGGTGCCATATCTGCGTCGTCGACGGCCATGATGAGAGCATGATGAGAACAGTTGCATCTTCAATATGCGCAATAACCCATCTTGACCTCAACAATACCAAGCGGCACCCATGCCAGTATATAGGCAACCAAACTTGCACAAGCATCCCCAACTCTGAGGCTAAATCCTGTTCCCATTCGGACACAAGTCCCATAACTACTCAGGAATCCGAATCCACGACCATATCCAAGAGCACCAAATCCAGCTCCTTAGGCAATTCCAATACATCAATTACAAGCTGAGGAAGTAGACTCACCATTTGAGTATGAAGCAGAGTACCCAGTGTACTATGTAGAAGGTGCAGAGGGTCTAATACCAGTTTATGCAAATCAAGTATGTCCCAACACATATCGTGCACCAATCAAGTGCTACGGTTGTGGAGAAAATCACCGGATCACAGAGTGCCCTCATCATGGTAGCCCAGCTACTTTCCAACCACTTTGCAGAGATTGTGGCATAGGACATGCCTGTACATGGATTGTTCCATGAAAAATAAGACCCCAGAACAAATAGAGGTTAAGCCCGACGTCCCCATTAGCATCATTGGGGTGGACCATCAAAGTCTGGGTCCGGTAAGTGTAAAATCACAACCTGTAAATGTAATTACATGCCAACAGAAAGAGGCCACCAAGGACCCTAACATTCCAATCCAACCAAAGTGACTTCTAAAAAAGAAAGCACAAGTGCCTCCAACTCCACCAAGCAATGAGCAGCTGAGCTCATTTACATCAACTCCCGAGCCTTAAATAAAAGAAGCTGCATACCCAAATGTAGAGGTGGAGAATGCTCGTTTTTAGGCAGTTCAACAATGGGTACAAAACAAACAAGCTCAATTTGAGGCTGAGAAACAAGCTCAAGACCCAATCCATGACTTGGCCCCACAAAGTATTGCTACTGTACTCGAGCCTTTGTTCCAACAACAGACTTCACAACATAATGTATTGCCATGTCAACTTGAAGGAGCCGCACTCTCTAGCATCTTGAGTTGCCCTGTGTCAATTCCCATCGAAATCCTCCTACGGAATTGTCCCAATCTCTGGGAAAGTTTCAAAGGATGGATTGAACTTGCAAATCTCCCTCCACCTATGAATGACATCAAAGATATCCATGTGCGGATGGGTGAGAGAGATGACATATGCAACATTACTGTGCCTTTGATCCACAAGGCATATAATGAAGTCCAAGCCATAGTGGATGGTGGAGTAGGTGTAATTGTCCTATCAAAGGAGCTCTATGAAGAATGGGGTCTCCCACCAATGCAAAAGGCTAATTTCAACATCCGCCTTGCCGATGATTCACAGGCTAAACCCTTGGGAATAGTGAATGGCGTGTCCACTCAAGAAAATTAGCTCCCTTACAACAGCATGCCATAGCAAGTGACTCACAAAGCAATGTCAATAACTCGATACAAACATTGGCAACCATTGACAACTGCCATTCATTAGACCCCATCTTCTCACAGATAGATGCTAAGGTGCTACAGGTAGATCCTCCACTCCCACATGCAGAACCAATTGATATGGAGATGCCATTCTTTATGGCTGACTTCAAGTGGGATAATGAACCTGAAGAAGGTACCCATACCAATGATGACTCAGATTTTCCTAGGACCTTGAAACAGAGGCCGCGAATGCTGAAATTGAAGGTCAAATCTTTGATAATGACTTAGCCATTCTCCATGCCCTAATGGCAGTCGAGCTCCCAAAAGTTGAACCTCCAAAGTTGAATAACAGCAGAAGATTCCGCAAGAAATCTGAAGGAGGAAATCGCAGAAAAGCCAAGGCCGAGCACTTCAATGAATTCAAATAAGTCCAATCCAGGATCGTCGAATTGTACCTTGCAAAGTCAGCTCCCTCAAAATCAGAACCACCGCCTCTTGAATGGTCCCCTGAGGGACTGGAGGGAGTATGCGCAGCAAATGAACCCTTACTTGGAAACACCTTACCAGTGGAAAAGTTACCCCACAGTTCCCAGCGTAAGGAGTTTAGAAAGTATAAGCTACACATGCGTATGAAGATCAATCAAGAGAATTCACTCCAAAAAAAAAAAAAAGAAGAAGAAAAGAAAAGAAAAGATCTCCAAGAGCCAAACAAATTGGTTATAATACTATGCCACCCCGTACACATGGCACATGTCAGGCTAGTTCAACACCATCAAATGCTGATCTTCAAGAAGTGCCGGAGTACTTCAAGAATTACACAAGTGGCAGTGTCCCCATAGCAATGCCAAGACCACTAAAAGAATCTAAAGTTCAAGCTATGCTGCTAGAGACATTGGACAAAATCCAATTCAACACAACCATAAGCAGGAGCCGATCGAAGCGATACAATATCATTACGCAAGCCATCCCTGACAATAATGAAGTTTTGGAAACCCCAACTCTTCAATAGTTTGCACTAGATTGTTACACATGCACGTTTTTGCACATATAGTTTGCACTAGATTGTTACACGCACGCTCACTAGCATATGCACGTTTTTGCACATTTAGGAAGACCTAATCAATTTTGTATTAGGGATGATTGAGTCTTAGTTTCCCTATTAAATCCCACAAATAAGCATATAGTTAGACACATCACGTACACACACGATTTTGCATAGGCACATAATAGATTGCATCAATAATAGTATCACACACTTTCATTCCATACTCTCAAAGCATGCAATGAATTCACAAGCAGGACAAGAAGCTATGCCAAAACTCAAGATGCATTGACAAAAGAGTCTGCAGCTTCAGCAACAAGACCCGCGCCAAACATCATAGCCATCTCCTAAATGCAAAAATATCAAACTTGCATACAAACTTATCTACAAGCTCAATGATACGAGTGCAATCGCATCCAACATGTATGCAAGATAGCAAGAAATGCCAGCCTCAACAATGAGACCCATGCCAAACCTCTTCCCAAGAAGATTCAATGGTAGAGTCCGCAGCCTCAGCACCAAGATCCCCTCTAAAATTCATAGTTGTCTACCCCTCCTTAAGCGAAGATAAGCTTCCTGACTACATACCACAAATTGTATGGTGCAAAAGCATTACAGCAAGAACGACACGCATGCCACAAGCTCAACAGCCACTGGGTTACGCACATGGCATCCCAACTCCGAAATCAAAATAAGCTATAACCCGAGGACGAGTAATAAAATGGATCTAGGAGTATGTTGATTCTGTGCCAACATGGACTTAGGTAGAAGAGAATGTGTGTGTAGAGTAGCGGCAAAGCTCCACTTGTACTTGCATAAGGCTAGAAATAATCCCTCTTAGAAATCCAACTTGCATGTTCTACATGCAATTTCTACATGCAACTCCTACATGCAAGTTGGACATGCAAGTTCTACATATGACTTCTACGTGCAACTTCTATATGCGAGTTCTACATGTAGAAAGAGAATGTGTTACAACTTCTATATGTGAGTTCTACATGTAGAAAGAGAATGTGTTACAACTTCTACATACGACTTCTATATGTAGAGAGAGAATGTGTTACAATTCCTACATGCAGAGAGAGAGGCTCTCCAACTTGTATAAATACCCCATAATGGAATGAAGCCCACACTCTTTGGGGCATTGTGGTGAGTTCTACTTTGGTATTCCAAGCAATTGTCCCAAGTGTCCATGCTTCCTTGCACTCCACGTTCAAAAGCATGTATCAACCTTGCAACTCCTCCTCCCCTCTCCTCTAACCTTGTAACCTATCCTCTCCCTCTCCTCCTCCCTCCTCCTCCTCCCTTCTCCTCCTCCCTCTTCCTCCTCCTCCTCCCTTCTCCTCCTCCTCCTCTCTCCTCCCTCCTCCTCCTCCTCCTCTCTCCTCTCTCTTCTTTCACCCATGCTCTTACACCTTCTTCCTCTCCCACTCCTATGCTCCCCCTAAACCCTTTGTTCCTCAACCGTTAAACTCCATGATCTATGAGGGAGATGAGTTCTCCACCATGTACTCTACCCTGAACCTTGGATCCTCCTTCTAACCCTGGACTCCTTCTAAACCTTGGAACCTCCTTCTAAACCTAGAACCTCTTCTAAACTCTAGAACCTCCTTCTAAACCTTGGAACATCCTTCTAACCCTAGAACCTCCTTCTAACCCTTAAACTCCTCCTAAACCCTGCAACCCCCAATGAAGGCGAAAGCCTTCATTACCTCAATCATGATGATACAGGTTCCTTTTACACATGCATGCACTTTGTTTGCTTACCACACTTAAGCCTACATCTCTCACTAGAACATGACTCGAGGTCCTAAGCTACACATATACTACAACTGACAACCCCGCATTAGGAAAAAAGGGAGCTCATTTTGGGGCCTTTTAGAAGAGAGAGAAAATAGGCTCTCAACCAATTAGGAGTGGGCCAATATAACGTTGAAAATTCAACAAAAGAAGATGAAAATAAGAAAAAGAAATAGTACTATATGTTCGTAGAAGCATGTCACATTAATGAGGTGATCTGATTTGAATATTTAAAAATTTTATTTTTTGTGCAGAATTTGATGATTCTGACACCGCAGACGCGTCCGGAAATTGAAAGGTGCCAGATCGCATTTTGCTGCAAATCGCGTTTTTCGGCCTTTTTTGGCCGTTTCCGGGCCTCCGGATGTCCGATTCCAGCGTTTCCAGTGCCGTTCTTGGGGTTTTGGGCCTTTCCGGACGTGTCTGCGGTGTCAGAATCATCAAATTCTGCACAGAAAAGTGTTGCTCTTATATGAACATTGAATGTAAAGCATGTGAAAGAATATATTTATTCCTTTTCACACTGACATTTCTCACGCAAGTATCCATATTTTCTTGCCTTTGTAGAGAGAGAAAAGAGAAAATAGTGAATTTCTTACAGGGCCCCAAAATGAGCTCCCTTTTTTCCTAATGATATATCTGTAGGTGACAAAAAGCCTCGGAATCCTACATACTGAGAAAACCCTGCTCTTCCTACGAAAGCTGTAGGAAAGAGCCAACAAATACATAAAGGTTTTTGAATTCTATTATTTCTAGTAAGAATTTATATATATATACATATATATATAAACACACGAGTGCATGTAATCATATATATAATATGAAAAGAATAGATAAGATTATTAAGATATGTATTATAATATAATATCAAACAAGTAAGATAATATAATAGATTTGTATCATCTAATTAATGTAATTTATCACTCCATCTCATCCTTAGTCGTGAGTCTTAACTCCTTCCCGCTCTTCCTTACTCCAATAGCTCAGTTTCGTGGTGGAATAAATTGATAGAGGAGACAATTTGATGTTTTTGAAAGGTTGCAAATTCAAGTGGTTGGGTGTTTCAAATAGGGAAGGGCTGCCATTTGAGATATTCTGATTGATTGATCAACATGCACGGACTGTCTAGTCGCTTCATCCTCCTATGTAGCCTCTGAGAGAAAGCTCCCCTATCTAGCAACTATACCAAAAAATGAAGCTCTTGAAGAAATCTGAACATGAAGCTCTTTCCACAACGATTTAGGAGCTGGTTCACTATGACAAAATATGAAGAGGGGAGAGGAGAAGAGTGGAGATGAGGAGAGAGGGCACAGCTAGAGAGCACACCACAAATGACTAACTGTACACTAGAATCAGTTGAAAAAATAGAATATATACAAACCCTTTTAGGGTTAGGGTTAGGGGATCTAACCCTTTCCTTTATAGCACTCTATAAGGTTAGTGCTATGCACATATGATCACGTGATGTTGAGCGTGAACTCTCAACACCTTTCCTCAAGATCAACATCATGAAGTAGGCCTTCCCTCAAGATGATGATTCTGGGGAATCGAAGAAGGACTGAGCATTACATTCCATCACACCCCTTTAATGGGAATGTCCTTCCTCTGCATCAAACCAAGAGCTAGTCGGTGTTTCTCGAATAGCTCTTTACTGAGTGGTTTGGTAAAGATGTCTGCAACATTTTCTTTACTATCACAATGCTGCAGTGTGATGTCACCAAGTAACACTCTTTCTCTGATGAAGTGCTCTCTGACATCAATGTGCTTTGTCCTGGAGTGATATACTGGATTTTTGGCCAATGCTTGAGCCGATTGATTATCACAGTATATTGTTGTTGGCTTTGACTCATCAAAGTAATCTGTTTCTGACAATAGTCTTCTGAGCCATATAGCCTCACATGCACCTGTAGTGAGTGCTCTATATTCTGCTTCAGTCGAAGACAAAGAAACAGTTGGCTGTTTGTTTGACAACCATGATATAGCACCTTGACCAAGGAAAAATGCATATCCCTGTGTCGATCTCCTGGTCTCATGATCTCTAGCATAGTCACTGTCATAGTATCCATGCAACTGTGGATGACTTCCTCTGTATTCTATCCCAAATTGTCTTGTACCTCTGATGTATCTCAAGACTCTTTTGGCTGCATTCCAGTGAGACTGTTTTGGATTTGCCATAAACTGTGCTAGTGAGCTTACTGCATAACAAATATTTGGCCATGTGATTGTCAGATATATAAGAGATCCAATGAGTTGCCTGTAGTATCTGTCATTGATTGTAGGCTTTTCTGAATCTTTAGTAAGTTTTAAACTTTGTTCCATGGGAGTGGCTGCAATCTTGCAATCTGCCATATGAAACTTCTTCAGGAGACTGTCAACATACTTGAGCTGACTCATGAATGTGCTATCTGAATCTCTCCAGAACTCAATTCCAAGACAATAGTGCATAAGTCCAAGATCTTTCATGTCGAACTCTGCAGATAAGTCTTGTTTTAGTTTTTTGATGAAGCTATCCTTGCTTCCTGTCACAATCAGATCATCTACGTACAAAAGTGCAATAGTAATGTCTTCCCCTTGAACTTTGTAGTAGAGAGTATGATCTGCATAGGACTTCATGTATCCCAGATTAGCAAAATACTTGTCAATTCTGTTGTACCAACTTCTGGGTGCTTGCTTTAAGCCGTAGAGACTTTTCTTGAGATGGCAAACCTTGTTCTCCTTTCCTGGTTTAACATAACCGGCTGGTTGTTGCATGTGGATTTCCTCGTCTAGATAACCATTGAGAAATGCATTCTTGACATCTAGCTGATACACATTCCATTTACTGAGTGTTGCTAGTGATATCAAGAACCGTATGGAATCCATCTTTGCTACTGGAGCATAAGTCTCATCATAATCTTGGCCATATTGTTGTGCAAATCCTTTTGCAACTAATCTGGCTTTGTATCTCTGAATACTGCCATCTGGATTGTACTTCACTTTCTATACCCATTTGTTGGCTATGGCCTTCTTTCTTGGTGGAAGGTCGCATAATTCCCAAGTGTTATTTTTATACAAAGCATCCATTTCTTCATTCATAGCAGTTTGCCATTCTGGCTTATCTACTACGTCTTCGAAGTACACTGGCTCTTCTGTAGCCATGATGGTAGTCATAAGAGCATAGTTGGTGGTTTCCACCTGAATTGCTTTGCCTTTCTGAGCATATGTCAATCTGGCTGGTGGTCTGCTTTCCCTAGTAGACCGTCTGAGCTGCTGTGGCACTGCTTGGGGTGTTGCTGGCAATTCTTGCTCTTCTTCATCAACCTGTTCTGTAGATGACTGTGAAGTCGATGCTTCTATCTCCTGTGTAGGTGAGGTTTTCCATTCTGATTCCTCATCGAAGATTACATCTCTGGAGATAATGACTTTGCGGTTGATGGGATCATACAATTTGTATGCTTTGCTTTCTTCACTGTAGCCAACCATGATGCATTTGCGTGACTTCGCATCCAATTTCCTGCGATGATCATCATGCGATGATCATCATGTATGTGGGCATATGCTATGCAACCAAATATGCGGAGATGCCCAATGCGTGGCTTATGTCCAGTGAATGCTTCATAAGGAGTCATACCTTGTATCGGTTCGGTAGGAAGCCGATTAAGCAAGTAGTTAGCTGTAGCTATTGCTTCTGCCCAATACTGATTCGGAAGATGCTTTTCACTAAGCATTGCTCTAGCACTGTCTGCTAAAGTCCCATTCTTCCTTTCAGCTCTTGCATTTTGCTGAGGAGTATCTGCACATGTGAATTGTCTTCGAATGCTGTGATTTTTGCAAAAGTTCATGAATGCTGAAGACATGTATTCACCTCCTCTGTCTGATCTCATGACCTTAATCTTTCTGCTTGTTTGGTTTTCTACCATGGCTTTGAATTCTTGAAATCTGGCAAACACTTCAGATTTGTCTTTCAGAAAGTAGACCCAACAATATCTGTTGTAGTCGTCGATGAAGGTCAAGTAATAAAGTGAACCATTGATGCTGCGGGTCTGGGCATAACCCCATACATCTGTATGAATCAAATCAAGAATACCTCGTGCACGAGAGGTACTTCTGACAAAGTTGGTTCGCTTTTGTTTGCCAAAGCAGCATGCTTCACAAACCTTTCCAAGAAACTGTAGCTTCGGAATCCCAATTGCCAGATTCTGATTCCGGAGATCTAACAAGTACTTGAAGTTGACATGACCATATCTCTTGTGCCATTTTGCAGATAGTGGCATCTGTTGCATTTGAGCTGACATGGCATGCTTATCTGGTACTGTAGCTAGCATCCTGTATAAGCGTCCTTCTTTGACACCTTTTGCTACTAGCTGACCTCTTTTGGATTTGTCTCTGATAGTGCATTCATCACCGTCGAAGATGACTTTGTAGTTGTGTTCCGTCATTTGACCTACTGACAAAAGCTTCTTGCTGAGCTTCGGAACATGGAGCACATCTTTGACTAATCCTTTTGTACCAGTGAAATTGTTCATAGGGATAACACCTGTCCCTTGAACCGGATTTGGTGTATTGTCTGCTGTGTAGATGACATTCTTTTGACCTTCTAATGGCTTCATTTCTGTGAACCATTCCTGATGATTTGTCATATGAGATGATGCACCGCTATTGATGTACCAAGGATCCTGTTCCACTTGGTCGACTTGATAGCTGAAATCCTCTTTGGGATTGAAATCAGTGTCTAGGTGCATTGTATTAGTCTGATGCAATTCCTCACTTGCAAGAAACATATTGCCATGTTCATTTGCAAAATGACTGTGACTAGAGTGTCCACCACGATGATTTCCTCTTCCTCGGGAATTCCCTCGATTACTGCTGGATTGACCGCCTTGGTCGTACTGCTTCGTGCGGCAATCTCTTTCATAGTGTCCAAACTTGTGACAGTAGTTGCACTGGATGTTTGACACATTGGTGGATGCATTCCCTCGTCCTTGGAATCTTCCTCGGTTGGAATGATTTCCTCTTTGCTGATTCTGATGTTGCTGAGGATGATGCTGATGCTGACTTTGATTTTGTTGATGATGACCACTTTTCTTATATGATCTACCTCTATTTCTGCCTTTGCCTCTGCTTGTGTCTGAAGCTGTGAATGCTTGATCATTAGAATGACCTTTACGTGCTTGAATGGCCTGAGTCCTGAGTTCTTGACCAAGTAGAACTGACTGAAGTTCTTCCAGTGTTGGAATTTGCCGTTGGATGGCAATACTCTGAACTAGATTCTCATATTCTTCTCCTAGTCCATTCAAGATTACTTGAACCATTTCTGCGGGATTCATAGTCTCTCCTGTTGCTGCAAGTTGATTGTTGTAGTCTTTGATGCGGAGTACATAAGCATGACCGGTTGATCTGGTTTCTCAGGGTGAGAATCCTGGATGTGTTCTTGGACTCGTAGAGACCTGCGAACATGTCCCATGCTTCTTTTGATGTCTTAACTGTGTTGAGCTGTCCTAGCATGACATCTTGTACGTTTTGCTTGATCAGGTGATAGGCATACTTGTCTTTCTTATCCCATTCTACTTGAGCTCGGGCAATGGCAGGATCTGCTACTGGTGCGGAAATTGTTTGTGTAGATGTAGATCCCGATGTAGATCCCGTTGCTGGTACTGTGACAACAGATGGAGTAGAGCTAATGGTGGCTAGATCGGCCAATGGTCTAGGTATAGATCCATCGACATACTCCCATTTGTCCTAAAGCACAAGAATGGTCTCCATTCGGTATTTCCATGTACCGTAATTGGAGTTGTCTAACTTAGCAGATGCCTCCAGATTGAGGTTGCTAGTCGACATGGTGCAAACAATGTACTCAAAAGTGTCCTGAAAAACTCTATATGAATCAACTGCAAATACACTGAAGATGCCAAGTGAAATCTCTCTACCGTCGATGAAGATAGAACTGCAGTATATAAGATCTGATCTGTGTTACAAGGCTTGTGGCAATGATGCCGGGCATAGCCAAGAGGCTTTACAAGGCTAAAAATGATGTGCACGATGCCGTGAGATAGCCAAATAGGCTTTACAATGGTGGCATGTGTGTGTGAAATCAAATGATATCTGCCCATTGAACCAATCTGCAATGCCTCTGTACTCTGAAGTCTGCTCACTAAACTGATGAACGTAAGGTTTCAAGTAATGTAATGATGTGAAATCGGATGTGAGCGTATGGACTAACTCCGAGTAGGTACTAGTCGGGAATTTCGGGCATGGCTTAGATTGGCAACTTGGGGAATTCAAAGCGTCCCCTCTATGGCGATCTAGTCTACTCTGATCTAGATCTAAACCAACCGTCGATCGATGAAAGAGCAGCAAATAATTCCTTTTCTTTTGTTCTTTTTAAGTGCTGAGTCAGATGCGTCGATGTAGAGGCAAATGTGCGTGAAGGAAGTGGTTTTGTCGACGAGGCTCAAATGTGAGTGTAACTTGCGCCAAAATGTGCGCATGATGTAACGAGCGCGTAGAGCACAAAAAACCGAGCGACTTTCCTTTTTGGAGCACCCTCAAATTCTTCCTGGATCAAGAGATACGACTTGATCTAGGTGGAGGGGCAAAAGGAGTGCAAATGGTGCTCAATGATGATGTGTCACTGTGAGTCACATGCAGTGATGATGTGGCACTGTGCTTAGGAAGAGGTGTGCCGCTGAGGTGGCAGGAGTGTGCACATGCAGTGCCTGTGGAGCGGTAGGGGTCAATGCTGATTGGACAGCTGAGGTGGCACTGCTGAGGTGGCAGAGGTGACGTGGCACTAGGATAAGGTGATGATGTGGCAGATGCTGGAGCCTGCTGACGTGGCAAGATAAGATGCCACGTGGATCAACCCTATCCTTTCCTAACTGCACCAGGTTAATTGGAACCCAAGGTGAGTGATAGGTGCTGAAATCTGAAGATTCCGTCGACGGATCTCCTTTGGGTGACCTTCGATCGGGTCGCTTGGCCGGTGGCTATCGTCGCTGGTATTTTTCTTGGAGCTGAGTTTGGAGGTTCGTTTGGGCTGATGAAGGAGCCGTCTGTTGTAGAGGTGCTGTAGAGGAGGCAGACGTGAGCGATGGCTTATGGAGGCGGAGCTCGTCGTCGAGGGAGATCGTAGAAGATGGACCAAAGTCTCTGACTTTGGTCTCTCCAAGGAGCCGTTGACAGTGTGGCTGGGAGCTGTCGGTCGGGCTATGAGAGCTTCATCCAATTGGATGAGGCTATGGTGAGCTGGCTGTAGGAGGCGTTCCCTCGTAGAAGCTTACAAGGGCGGTTGCAGCAAAAGAGCAGTGAGCGGCTTGCAATCCGAGAAGGAGTCCGAGGAGGTGCCGTCAGCTTTTCTTACCTGCGATATTGTTTGAAGAGTAGATGGCAGCTGGCTGCCCGTGTCAAATCCGTTGATGGAGTTGTGGGTCGTTGTTCATTGTTGATGGAGCGCAGGCCAGCGATGGAGCCTTAGCTTTGATGTGGGTGGCGTTTGCCGTGGAGCTAGAAGCTAGAGCCGCGAAAGAAGGTTGCCCATCCATTGTAGGCAGTGTAGAAGATGCTTTGCAGGAGGCTAGGTACGTCGGTTGGAGTCCCCTATCGATAGCGCAGCTTGAGGAGACTGCGGGTTCAGGGCACCGATTGCCATGAGCACGGAGGCGGCTCCCAACGGCTGATTGTTGAAGGCCTTGTGTAGAAGACCTTTGAGGTTGCCTTTGAAGCGGTCATTTGACGAGGAAGCTTGTGCATGGGCATTCGTTGGAGAGGTATTAGCTTGCAAAGAAGCAAGCTAACCTTCTCTCAAACCAAGAGGCTCTCCCTCAAAGGCTCAAAAGTACTCAGAGAAAGTACACATCTCTTTTTCGAAATTCTCTCAAAGAGATCTCTTTCTCTCAAGATTTTTCTTTCTCACAAATCTCAAAGCTCTCTCTCACTCAATGGACGGAAATTCCTCTCAAATGGACGGAAATTTCTCTCAACGGAAGTGAAGGGAAGGATCTCATAATCACTCAAGAGAACTCTCAATCTCACAATCTCTCTCACACTCTCAAGAAACTCAATGTCTTAGCGGAAGACAAGGGAGCTCTGATACCATGACAAAATATGAAGAGGGGAGAGGAGAAGAGTGGAGATGAGGAGAGAGGGCACAGCTAGAGAGCACACCACAAATGACTAACTGTACACTAGAATTAGTTGAAAAAATAGAATATATACAAACCCTTTTAGGGTTGGGGTTAGGGGATCTAACCCTTTCCTTTATAGCACTCTATAAGGTTAGTGCTATGCACATATGATCACGTGATGTTGAGCGTGAACTCTCAACACCTTCCCTCAAGATCAACATCATGAAGTAGGCCTTCCCTCAAGATGATGATTCTGGGGAATCGAAGAAGGACTGAGCATTACATTCCATCACACTATGGAGTCAACAGGTAACGCTTTGCCCTCATAATGCATATGCTTCTATCCCTCTCGTGCATAGATCTAGGCTGGAAATATGCTGCTACTGGCCATGAAATGTTCCTTCAAGCTTCTCCCTTTTAAGTTTCTCTAGCAGTTTCCAGTGATGTTCTATTCTAAAGGCCCCCCATTTGAACTTGTGAATCAAGTAGTGAAGTTATCTTACTCCAAAAACCCAAATTGATCTAAAGGCCCCCCATTCGAATTGATCGAGTAGTGACGTTTCACTAGAGAGTCCTACTGACTCGGGCAATCAATCCCTTGACCGCATCCTCGTTGATGCCAAAAGTGGTCTCCAACACTTGCTCAGGAAGCGGAGGTTCGGCTGCAAACAGAGACTTGGCTATTTGAGAGGCCCTGGGATTCTGGCTGTTGAGAGTGGCTATGGCAATGAACAAAGAGGTCGTCGAGTCCCAACATGGAGAATTTGCTGGAAGAAAGAGTTGGTGCTATGAAATGCTAACAACTGCGGAAGAAGTGATGATTTCAAACTGGTTTCATGCAGTGGCTTCAATCATTCCTCTCACTTGTGGCAAAGTTGAGAGGGGATGAGCAACAAGCATATGCAATAGATAGGCCAGAGTCAATACTGTGTTGTGTGCTATGGTGCGGAGGCCCCATAGCCTTGCCCTCGCTTGCACCATGCATTCAACCGAGTACTTGGATAGGGAGCAGTGGCCTTGGACTCGAGAGGCGCATTCATTGTTCACATCCCACTTGCGATTTACATATGGATAGGTCAGGACTGTGATCCAAGAATGGCCCAAGTTGCAAAGGGGGTAGCAGGTTAGGTCGTTTGCTACCAGAGAGCACAATGTCCTGTTCGGATTCTTGTGGAAGGTGAAAAGGAGACCAGGTGTTGACAAAGCTGATGAGGAGGTTGCCTTGGATGACAAAAAGGATGTGAGGGTGGACGTGGGGTGGGTTGAGGCCACCTTTGGGAGCAAAGTCGATGCAAAGGCCTTGGGTGTTGAGGGTGGGAAAGGTGAGGGCAGAGGCGATCTAGATGGTGGCTGGAGTCTGGAGGCATTGCGGAGGAAGGGGATCAGGATTCGAAAGTTTGTTGCGGTGACTTGGGCGGGGCTCTTGCAAAGCAGACCGTTGAGGGCAAACCTCCATCGGAGGTAGGTTGTTGCATTGTTGAGGGCGACCCTCCATTGAGGTAGTCTGTTGCAATACAGATGATGGCGAGGTAACTTACGGCTCTAGGTTCATGTGAAAACAACACCCAAAACTAGTCATAGGTATAAAACAAGTCTTCAGGAGCAAGCACAGGTGCTTAGAAGCAAAAGAAAGATGATCAAACATAAGAAAAATTGATCTAGAGCAACCTCATAGATGACAAAATAACTAAATGTTAGCATACATATGCATGCAATGGAACACGGCACATTAATAGCCATCCTGTGACCATGCCATGTTCCCATCCAGTGTTTTTACGTGGATTTGCCATGTGTGTGTGTGTGTGTGTGTATGTGTGTGTGTGTGTGTGTGTGTGTGTGTGTGTGTGTGTGTGTGCATGTGTGCATGCATGCATGCATGTGTGTGTGCATGCACATGCATGTGTGTGTGTGTGTGCATGCGTATGCATGCGACAGAGAGAGAGAGAGAGAGAGAGAGAGAATGAATCTACAAATCGGAGATGATGTAGTTTTGTTTGAAGTGCATGCTCTCTTCTTTGCCTGTAGAATATTTGTTAACAAAATCTTTTCATGCCACAGGTTGAAATCAAAGTATTGGAGATAAAGCAAGGGAGCCAAGACACTAAGTTTGTTGAAGAGGATTTAGGCTGAAGACAGGAGTCACTCAGAATCTCATTCAACATGTTTCATGTATCATTTGGATGCAATTAGATAGAAATCCACAATAGTACTTAAACTTTGGGCATTTATGCATTGTCTTGGGGCTTTTATGAAGCTGATATCCATTGTCTTTGGGTTGTTTTGAGTATATATCTATATAGGCTAAGATTATTATTCTGTGTATGTGTGTGCATGCGTGCGTGCATGCATGCGTGTGTGTGTGTGTGTGTGTGTGTGTGTGTGTGTGTGAGAGAGAGAGAGAGAGAGAGAGACACACACACACACACAGAGTATATGTTTATATGTGTCATTATTTTAGGGGTGATGGATAGAAGGTAAAGGATGCTATTGTCTCTTCCTCGCTTTACTTAAGAGCCCATGCCACCATAAGAAAAGAGAAGAAGAAGGTTATCCAATGAATCCTCATCAACCTCTATAGATTCACTAGATATAGAAGTAGATGAAAATATCAGTGAAGAAGAAACATGTAGGAAAAAAAAGGATAGAAGATCATGGATCGACTCATGGGGCATTACCTTTGAGTGGGATATCTTTAACAAAAAAGAGGGAAGGATATTCTACACTATTTGTCAAAAAGAAAATAATTGTAAGAGTGAATATGGTACCACTGGCTCAATAAGCATTCAACTGAGTGCTATCAAACACCATGCTGAATCTAAAGGACACAAGCGCGCAACATATGCACAAGGCTATGGTCAAAGAGCTCTTGCAGAGGCAATGAAGAAACAACATGCAAATGTGGATTCTAGTGTGTTAAATGCATTCCGGACTGCTTATTTTCTTGCTAAGCATGATATGGCATTCTTGAAGTTTGCACCTATGCTAGTTTTTTTAAGATGTTGTGGGGCAGAAAACTTACCAGTGGACCTTTACCATAATGACAAAGTTGCATCGACCTTTGTTTCTTTTATAGCAAATTCCATTTGCAAGGAAACAATTCATAGATTGAAACAGTCATCTGTCTTTTGTATCTATGTGGATGAGTCAACTGATATAACTGTGGTTGAGCATATGATAATTTATGGGAGTTATATGTGGAAGCACTCACCTTGTGCATATTTCTTGGGACTCATGGAGGCGGAAGATAAAACTGCAAAGGGGTTGCATGCTGCGTTGAAACAATTTTTTGCAGCTCATGACATCGATGAGACAAAAATGGTGAGCTTTGGATCAGTAGATGGTGCCTATGTCATGACAGGAAAAGATAAAGGTTTGGCTACATTGTTGGAAAATTCCATTCCTTTTCTAACCTCTATTTATTGTGTTGCACATCGCACACATTTATGTGCCTTTGATGCATTAAAGTAATGCAAGTTTGCTCGTAAGATTGATGCAACTCTAACTGAGATAGGGTCTTTTCTCAAAAAGAGTTCTTCAAGGATATTCAAGCTAACTAAATTGGAAGAAGAGATTTATGTTTTTTTAATAAAAAATACATACCTGTGTATGTTTACTCATTACTTGAGACGCTAGTCTCCCCGACAGCAGCGCCAAATGTATGTTTACTCATTACTTGAGATGCTACTCTTCCTACGGCTTACGTAGGAAGAGTAGGGTTTTCTCAGTATGCAGGCATCTGAGGCTTTTTGTCACCTACAAATATATCGAGATTGTCGTTTGTAGTATACATGTAGCTTAGGACCTCGAATCGTGTTCTAGTGAGAGATGTAGGCTTAAGTGTGGTAAGCAAACAAAGTGCATGCATGTGTAAAAGGAGCATGTATCATCATGATTGAGGTAATGAAGGCTTTCGCCTTCATTAGGGGTTGCAGGGTTTAGGAGGAGTTTAAGGGTTAGAAGGAGGTTCCAGGGTTAGAAGGAGGTTCCAGGGTTTAGAAGGAGGTCCCAGGGTTAGAAGGAGGTTCCAAGGTTTAGAAGGACTCCAGGGTTAGAAGGAGGATCCAAGGTTTAGGGTAGAGTACATGGTGGAGAACTCGTCTCCCTCGTAGATCATGGAGTTTAAGGGTTGAGGAACAAAGGGTTTAGGGGGAGCACAGGAGTGGAGAGGAAGAAGGTGTAAGAGCATGGGGGAAAGAAGAGAGAGGAGGGAGGAGGAGGAGGAGGAGGAGGAGGAGGGAGGAGGAGAGAGGAGGAGGAGGAGAAGGAAGGAGGAGGAGGAAGAGGAAGGAGGAGGAGAAGGAGAGGAGGAGGGAGGAGGAGAGGGGAGGAGGAGTTGCAAGGTTAGGACATGCTTTTGGATGTGGAGTGCAAGGAAGCATGGACACTTGAGACAATTGCTTAGAATACCAAAGTAGAACTCAATACAATGCCCCAAAGAGTGTGGGCTTCATTCCATTATGGGGTATTTATACAAGTTGGAGAGCTTCTCTCTCTGCATGTAGGAATTGTAACACATTCTCTCTCTACATGTAGAAGTCGTATGTAGAGGTTGTAACACATTCTCTTTCTACATGTAGAAGTCGCATATAGAAGTTGTAACACATTCTCTTTCTACATGTAGAACTCGCATATAGAAGTTGTAACACATTCTCTTTCTACATGTAGAACTCGCATATTGAAGCTGCATGTAGAAGTCGTATGTAGAACTTGCATGTAGAACTCGCATGTCCAACTCGCATGTAGGAGTTGCATGTAGAACTTGCATGTAGAACATGCAAGTTGGATTTCTAAGAGGGATTATTTCTAGCCTTATGCAAGTACAAGCGGAGCTTTGCCGCTACTCTACACACACATTCTGTTCTACCTAAGTCCATGTTGGCATAGAGTCAATAGTATCCACAAAATGGAGCTAAAAAAACTCCTATTTTTTCCTTTAGAAGTCATAAAATTTTTACGACCTAAAAAATATAATTACTAAAATACCTCTATTTTTTTTAAAACAACAGCAGGCAGCCTAGGGAGATGTTTGGGTCTTCTCACACCCCCTTGAGCCACGTGTCATGAATCTAAACCCTTGATCTGGTTTCATCTTATGCGCTTGATTTCGTTTGATGTAAAAGCTAAGCTTTTCACTAAGGCACTAAAAGCATATAGGTGCTTTTCATAATAAAAAGATTATGTAAACATTTCAAACCTATTCGATTCAAGAGATGGTCTACTTGATTTGCAAGTTTAGGCTTATTGGCATGTGAAGCTTTGGAGAGCCTCGCAATGACCTTATGCTTTACTCTCACAAGCCTAAAAGCTCGACTTTCTATAATGATCAAACTCTCATTTTCCCACAGTTGGAGAGGCACGTAATGCTGGTTAAGTGGAGAGTGAGAATGTTACCTGTTCTTTCTCTAATGATAGTTGTCTTTTTGTGCTATCCAATGATCTGAGAATGTTGGAATCATCCCACTCAAGGACACACGCAAATCCTCTCAGGGTCACAATGGCAAGTTTTCAGCTATTATCTCTTGCTGTTTGACTACGATTACGATTATTGACATTTAGGTAATATGCCGGTTTCTTATCCATTTGCGAGACTTATTCTTGGCGCTAATATTCTCGGTATTTATATTCTCGACAATTATCTCGACACCCAAGAAAGGGCTTGTTCCCTCGGATTATAACTCTTTGGGGAAGGAAGCATTCTGCCTCCCTGTCCACACTATGTGTGGTTATAATAATTACATATTATATATTATAATATAAATATTTTCAATTACTAATCCATTCAAAATTTCTTGTTTTCAATTTGAATTCGTACAACATTCCTCTCGTTTAATGCATGTTATCGATGCGAGGGAGTAAGGAAATCCAAAATGGATGCAAGATTGAAGGATGGCTATACCTTTATTCAGATGATTGTAGTCCATGTGACAATATTGTAAAAATTGCAACAACGAGGATCAATTATTGTACCGCTTTATTCATGTAAAAACTGCAACAATGAGGATCAATTATTGTATTGCCTTATTCATGTATTTGTTTGTTTTTAGCTTCCAAAATATGGACATCACAAAATCAATTATAAATCACCACCCCTGACATTTGCAGGGAAGATAGGGTCCTAATGGACCCAGTGTTGCGTCTCATGTCCACTCTTTTACTCATTCTCTTTTTTCCTTAAACAATTGATAAGATAGTAGGATTTAGCTTCAATTTCGAGTTAGTCGTTACTTGCTTCACGATGGAAAGACTCCGTGCGCAAGTGTAGTTAAACTTCATTTTCAAAATTTTGCAATTCAGGGACATTAAACCTGGGTTTGTGGTGAACACGCAATCCAAACCAGGAGGCCAAGGCAAATTTATTTCACGTTTGTTGCTAATGGTGAGCCTTAATTTTGAAATCATTGTGGTGAGGCGAGGGGGTGGGCCCTCTAACGGAATATCTCACCGCCAAAAAAACATAAACACACCGACAAGTAGGTACTGCATGCATCGTACTGCAAACGTGACCATGTCTCTCTCTAGAGTCCAGACTCCAGACTCCAGTCTCATCATCAACTTGTTAACTAGTCTCTTTCATGAGAGCCTGAGAGCTGCACACACCCATACACACCACAGTGTAGCCGCTAGCGTGTTCCTGCAGGCTGCCAGTACTGCTCAGCGTGCCTCTCCTCTCCCTGCCTTCTTTCACAATCCCACTCCACGCTTCACTTCAGTCGCGGAAACTGGTTTGTTCTTCAGGTGAATAGAATCCTCATGCTTTCACCATCACTTTTTCTTGATGCTCGGGACCGTTTTTTATGTTGTGCGGCCGGATGTATTGGTATACTTTTTTTTGGTTCTTCGGCAGCGAGAGTAATCAACTGCTAATTTGCGTAGCTGCACAGATACTACGCAAGTGCCTGGGAAATGACCGTCCTCACGGTGCTCCGCAGAATGAGCTCAGGAGCTGTTATCTGTGCCTGGTTTTTGATGTTCCAGCTTCTCCCTCATCAGACCATAGCCACCAACAAAGCAGGTTACCAGACGCTAGTAGTTGGCGGCACCAACGTCGACCCGAGAGACAGAACCGATCAGCACCTGAGCAGCGAGCTCGTTGCGGAGGATGGGACGTGGTCTGTAAGGGTGTTTCACAGGGATGAGCTGCCTAGATTTCAACCTGCAGGCTCGTCTGATAAGGCGAGTAAATTGGTGGAACGGTTGAAGAGGGATGCGGCCCGGGTGGAAGCCATCAGCAAGCGTGTACAACTTGCTGTCATGGATGCGAAGCTTACCGAATTTGAGCCCAGTGAATCGACGGCGACCCAAATATCTGTGGAGGACTTCAGCAGCCCAATCGTCTCCGGTGTAAGCCAGGGGAGTGGAGAGTATTTCACTAGATTTGGGCTGGGTACTCCTCCTAAGCAGGCTTACTTCGTGATGGACACGGGCAGTGATCTCTCGTGGACTCAGTGTGCACCTTGCACCAAGTGTTACAAACAAAGCGATCCTCTTTTCAACCCCGCGGCGTCGTCCTCCTTTCGGACTGTGACTTGCGGCTCGCCCCTTTGTTCCCAGTTGCAGATAGGTGCTTGTCAACGCAACCAGTGTCTCTACCAGGTGTCCTACGGAGATGGCTCGTTTACGGTTGGAAATTTTGCCCTGGAGACGTTCTCATTCGGTCGAAACTCGGTGAAGAATGTGGGCATCGGGTGCGGTCACGACAACGAAGGTTTGTTCGTGGGAGCTGCCGGGCTTCTTGGCCTTGGAGGGGGAAAACTGTCCTTCCCGTCACAAATCAAGTCCGATTTCTCGTACTGCTTAGCCGACCGATTCTTAGGCGGATCCAGTGCTCTCATTTTAGGTGCTGGGGCTGTGCCCAAGGGTGCCAAGTTCACATCCCTGCTGAAAAATCCCAAGCTGAGCACCTTCTATTACGTGCCTCTCGTTGGAATTAGTGTGGCTGGGGCGTGGCTGTCCCTCGCTCCGTCCAGTTTTTCTCTTCAGTCTAGCGGCAAGGGAGGTGTGATACTGGATTCTGGAACTTCTGTGACCCGTCTTGTCGCCCCTGCATATACATTGTTACGGGACGCCTTCCGAGCAGGTACAACCAATTTGCCTTCAGCAGGTGGGTTTTCCCTGTTCGATACCTGTTACGATTTCGGGGGGATGGCGTCAGTGGATGTGCCTACCGTGGATTTGCACTTCGCAGGCGGTACCAGTCTCTCGCTATCGGCAAGCAATTACCTCGTTCCCATTGATTCAGCAGGCACCTACTGCTTCGCCTTCGCTCCCACGTCCTCTGATCTCTCGATCATAGGGAACATGCAACAGCAGGGTTTCCGCATTTCTTTCAGCTCTCGAACGGGGAAGTTGGGATTTACTCCGAATCAGTGCTGACGGCCTTCTCTCTCTCCATTGATGCCGGTTGCTAATTTCATTTCAATCTCGTATTCGACGGCTATGGTAACGCATCTACAATTCCAAATCGGCTGGTCGTTAAACCGGGGTTTAGGCCAACTCTGGTTGCTTCAAGCTTCTTGGTTTTTGGATCTTTAAATAATTGGATATTTGACACGTTTCCTTTTTTGTGTGTGTGTGTGTGTGTGTGTGTGTGTGTGTGTAGAGAGAGAGATTAAATGGATGTTTGAAACTACTTATAAAAGAGTTTACATAAAGCATTCACATAATGAGTCTACATGGGCTTTGAGCATTTGGGTGTAATAACACTCCATAATTCTAGATTTGCATCATTTTGGGATTCTATTTTCTTTGTTGTGGATGAGCAATTGTTGTCTTACAACATGGCCAAACCCCTGTGGTCTTTTGGAGGGGTAAAACCTATTTGTTAAAGCCTCCTTGAATCTTGCTCAACTTACGAAAGGACACTTAATGTATTAAGAGAGAGAGAGAGAGAGATTAAAAGTATATTTGAAACTACTTATAAAGAGTTTACATAAAGCATTCACATACTCAGTGTACATAAGCTCTGAGCATTTAGTTGTATTTGCACTCCATAATTGTAGATTTACATCATTTTGAGATTCAATTATTGATGCTTGTCTATTTTCGCTTGTTGCGAGGTGAGCAATGTTGATGTCTTTGTTGCAATGCAACATGTCGAAACTCCCTCGGTCTTTTGGAGGCATTAGTCCCTTAGCACTAGCAACCTTGAATTCCATGAGAGGAACCATCCCCTCCATATAGTAATTTTGCTTTGAACTTATCCATAACCCCATTAGAGCCTCTCCTTCATTGACACATCTACTCCAATTGGAAAGCCCAAGTGTCTTATCACCACATTCAAAGCAGCCTAGCATAGCCCATATTTCATTGGCTAATCAAGATTGTCTTCTCCATGAAGCCGCATCGCATCTACAAGATAAATTTTTGATCCCAAAGCTCTAGAGAAGAGATCAATCACTTGTAGCAAGTAGTCCATCCTTCCCTCATCCAACTTAGATATTGCATTGGTATTATTTATATTAGGCAATGTTAGTCTTTCTTTTGTAACGTCTCAACATCTCCTATTACAAGCTTAGTCACCAAAGCAAAGGTGTAAGGATGCAACCTTGCCTTACTAACCTTCTTAGGTCAAATGGTCCTATAACACCCATTTGAGTCTTTCATAATGTCACTTTGATCGTGCAACAATAAGGGGAGTGATGATCCTACAACTAGTACACCCTTCGCTCCATCCCCTTCTTTAGAGAAAGTTGCAAGATTGGAATTTGTGAAGAGATAACAAGAAATTGGGCAAAAGCTTAGTAGTTCAAGTTGAGTTAGGGCCTAAAACAATGTACAACCCCTATAATAATGGAAGTCCTATGAATCACATGAATAGCAAGTTTCAACCTCCAACGAGTTGTTTCTATTTTGTGATCGGGCCTAGGTAGAGTGAACCATCCAGCTCAGACGAGTCGGTGAGCTAGGACGAGGAAATGGGAGAACCTTCAAACTTGAGAGCCCAAGAGGCCCCTCACACAAGCTCGACAAGAGCCCACTCTCATGCACCCTCCGTGGCCTCCTGCCTAAGAGATACCTTTACCAATATGTTTAAATGGTTGGGACACATAGAGTCTGTTGACTTGGAAAACCCTTTTTCAAACCAAGCAAGAGAAAGGAAGGATGAACAACAACTGTTGGTCTCTACTCCACCAATAAATGTAGGATCCTTTTTCGTGGATTCGAAACACTCACCATGAATATCGGTAACCTAGATCTATATCTATTCTATGACAATGACCAGGCAAGAGAAAGGAAGGATCAACAGCAATCATTGGTCTCTACTCCATCGATGGATGCAGGAGCCTTTTTTGCAGATTCAGGATCCTTGGTATCCACCGGTAACCTAGACCAATATCCATTCTATGATGACAACTAGTGGCTCCAAGACTAGTACGACACTCAAGCGCCCTATGTCCCACACAACCTAGGACTTGGGAACACACCAACCTTCCAAGAGGGGCTCCCTTTTAGGCCCCAGACCTTCTCCAAGTCCCTCCAACCTTTCCTACTTTGCCACAATCTATGGGTAGTGCACCTTATTGAGTCTCGCCTTATAGGCCTATGCAAGGAATAACCATGGCGATGCCAAGTGGGCTACCCAACCAAGGAACCAGATCTCCCCGTTCCCCAGTCTCAACTTCTAAATTCGGATGGCCAGGATTGTTTGATAACTGTGTCCAAGAATCTAAGGATCCCTACACCACGTCCAAACCTGCAGGGTATAAGGGCCACCAATGTATGCTACAAGGCCCACAATGATGCAACCTCTTCCTACAATCCAAACAGTCGTGTCAGATGAGGCCCTGTAAATCTTAGTGGAAGCGCTAGGAAGGGGGGCTGCTCCACCCCTAGCATTCCTAGCAAGGGACCTAAATCCCACCAAGAGTCAACCCTTGCGATTTCCAAACTTGTGACAAATTTTTTAGGTGAAGGACATTCGGTGTCCTATGTGGAGCGATTTGAGCAGATATGCGAGACTTTCGGTGCTCTCAAAGACCTGGAAATGGTAAAATGCTTTTGGCCTTAGCCTAGATGGCAAGGCGGGCTAGTGGTATAGGGCTCTTAACCCCGAAGAGAAAATCAATTGGGATACACTTTGTAAAGCCTTCATTGTAGGTTTTGCCCGAAGTGGCCCCATGTGGACCCTGATAAACTAGCTTTACGAGGTAAAGCAGAAGGAAAACGAGTCTCTAGGATAAAACACCTCAACTCTCGTTGTGAGCCTCATGAAAGGATGAGTGATGCACGGTTACTTGCCATGCTTCCTCATAGGGTTAACAGATCCAAAGCTTCACAACCATCTATTTGCCATGAACCTCATACTTCGAGCTCTGCGGCAAGATGGCTATACGCCTAAGTGATAACATGATGGAGAAGGCCTAAAAGGATAAATCCTTGGCCCCCTCCGAAGTGTCACATATATGGCAAAGTCTTCCATGGTGGAACCTGCAAAGGAAGAAGACAAGGGCCTCAAGGGCTTGAATCTGGTAGAATTGGACTCCAACCTACTAAGTCAACTAAGACAACAATGGTAGGCCGGGGTTGGGGGCACCCAAGGAAACCCCTAGCAACCCCCACTTACTTCCCAGGAGAGACAATGTGTGGTACGGGGTATGCAATAGTAGCCATCCCTCCAATGAGTGTGCATGCCTAAGGGCAAGGCAGTTGTCACTCTATTGTGCGCATTGTGCTAGATGAGAAAACCATGGTACCACTCAGTGCAGATATCCTTGAATGATACCACAAGGCATGTATCAAGCTCGCCGATAGTAGGCATTGATTGCACCCCCAAGCGCTCGCAACAATCACGCACAATTCATGATGGCAAGGTAGCATACTCAACAACGCAGGCCAGTATAGGGTGCGAAATGTCCATTACTGCCACCAGTGTTGGGCCCTCAACCACCCCCACCATGTATTACTCTAGTAAACCAAGTACTAGTGGAAGAGTTACTGAGCAACGATTGGAAGGAGCCCCAAACATGATTACGGCCTCCTAGAATATGCCTCTTATGAGGAGGGGAACGGTCAATCTAACATAATAAGCCATTATATCTTACAAGACGACCAACATGTTTCGAAGTATCAAATGGACCCAGTCTCTCAAAAGGTGAGGGACATGAACGCCCTAGCATGCAGATCCCTGATCCAGTGCTATACATGTCAAGGGCTGCACATAGCTAGTGAGTGTCTGTACAAGGGAGCGACAAATCCTCTCATGTCTTGCTTCAACTGTTAAGGACCTCATTTCCTAAAGGACTACTTGTACATGGATCTCACTCCAGTTGTGCCATCCTCAAATGCCCCAACCCCTTTGTGTGATGGGTGTGGAGTTGAACATTTGTTCAAGGATTGCCCACTTAGAAGGCCAGCCACACTGGCTACCCCACCCAAAAGTACTAACATCAACTTGTTGAGCATCAAAAGGGCCAAGTAGCGTTTGTGCCCTTAAAAGTGATAACTAGAATCTAGGCCAAGGACTTAGGCAAGGAATGGAAAAAACAAGAATTATTACAAGCTACCTAACCAAAATGGAGTGGTTTAGATGGCACCTCAGATGTTGTAGCCAGGGTGGCTTGGGAGACCCTCATTCTCCCCACAGGAGAAGGAGGTCTTAATATTATTGACCCGAACTTGCAGTGTATGGCTTTACTCTGCAAGTTTGTAGCTTCCCCTTCTTTCGCTACACAGTTAGAAATGCCTGGAGATTTCAGCTCAGCAGTAGAGGTTGGAGGCCCTCCAGAGCAACAAATTGGGATAGTTTTCAGATTTCCGCAGTTGTGCGGAAAAACTGTCGGCATAGGCTCTAAAATCCCTCAAGAATAGAAAGATCACTCGTTTCTTTTCGCTTTCTATTCATGGAGGGATTGGAGTGAAGCTGTGGAGGTCCAGGTTCGGGACTTGACCCTACTTGTCCTCGTTGTCATCTCAACCACATGAGATAGTTCAATAAATGTGTGCAATTGCTAGAGACACCAAGATAGGAGAAGGGGTAGACCAAGTACTCATACAGGATGGATCAAATGACGATGCAACCACTTTGGCTGCTCCGTCTTCCTCCAAAAGAACCCCTTCAGTGCTCGCAGCCCCAAAGCACCACTGTATCCTAAGGTGAATAGAATGGTGAAGGCCCAAGGCCTTGCCCTCCAACTTCTCACAAGCGAAATTATCCAGATCCAATCATAGAATAACAACACCTATTGGAGGCCCAAAACTTGGTACATGAGTGCCAAGAAAAGTTTGAATGAAAGCTCAAGGCTAACAAGGGGACTTGAGCATCTACCCACTCTCAAGGGGTCAAAGGCACTACGATTGCCTTAGAGGGTAGAAGAAAAGGCAGTACCTAGTCCTGCTGTTACAGAGGGTACCAATCTAATGCAACAACAGATGTTTGATGAGGGCCTAGTTTTGCAGATTCTAAGATGATGATGTAACTTTCTCTGGCTTTGAAAATCCATTGTTGGTTGGTCGAGAACATTCCCATGAATCCCATGACATTGCAAGGTTTGCGGCTTTCCTCTCCACAGAAGTCAAAATGCCCATAGTAGCATTGCTACGAGGGAACCCCACCCTCTGGTGTGACCTCTCTAATTGGATGAATGGGCAAATGCTAGCTCTTGATCCTACAAGTGAAACCAAAAAGGTATTTCTTTCACACACAAAGTCACCACTTAATCAATTGGAGAAGAAGAACACAATCACACCACGAAAACAACAGCAGATTGGGTACAATCTCCCCCCCTAGATGAGTGGCTCATGTTTCCCATCTAGAGTATTTATGATATTTCATAAAAAGTACCAAGGGGCCAAAATTATCCCTCTCTTCCAAAACGAGGGATTTGCTTTACATAGCCATCTTAGGGCCCAAAAATGAATTATGTCCATTACAAAGTATATTGCCCAAACTTGCAATAATAAAGTAAATACAAAATTGGCCAATGGCCATATAAAATGCGCTGTGTGACACCTTGATCGGTACCTTCACACTAACTCTAATCCTCGCTACGAGTTCCATCACCTATACTCAAGCTGCTAATCACATTAGTTATTAACAATCAATTGAACGAATCACCGAATCAACCGATCCCAACATAACCATAGTCAAAGCACAATAATCAAGCACTACACCAATAACACTAGTGACATTAGTATTAACATGGAATCACCCACAATACCGACCATCTAGCATGACAGAACACAAGATAGTCAAGCATCCCCGACTAACTACACAAAGTATCCACTAGGACCCCCGCTGCATCCAATGCGCTCCTATGGAGTACTTTGCCATAGTCACACTTGACTAAAATAATAATGTCCAAAGCAAGATATATCAGAAATATAATTTTCGTAACATCCCTCTTGGATTGCAACTGACCTCAGTTGCGTTTTTGATTATAGGAACAAATGAGGTCTGGAAAAGTTCGAAAAAACCACTCAGGCATCCACTGAGCATCATCTTTCGGATGATTCTTAAATTTGAGCAAGTATTTAATATAGACATTTCCTTTTCGGGTCGAGATCAATAATGCATTCGGGTTCTAGAATTTCTTCTTCATCAATGGGGCCTCTTCATAGACAGGATGAATAGGTAAAGGTCTTTTGAAGGGCTTTAAGAGGCTAATATGGAAAGCATTATGTATTTTCCAATTATCAAGTAATTCAAGCCTATAAGCCAGATCATTGATTTTCTGAATCACCCTGAATGGACCATAAAAACGTGGGGACATCTTGATTACTGGCCATTTCTTAACACTCTTCAATCTTCTTTGCTCAATCCGAAGAAGTACATAATCACCTTCTTTAAAAAGCATGTGTTATTTGCTTGTTTTGTGTACTTCTCTTCAGCTATTTCAATGGCTTCTCGAACCTTTTTGAGAATATTTTGATAGTCATGGGTAAATGCATCTGCTGCCTCCACTCTATGGGTCAATTGTGTGATAGGAATAGGTAAAACCTTCCCATAGATAATCTCAAAGGGTGCTCTTCCAGTTGCAGAATGAGAAGTATTATTATAAGCAAACTGTAAGAGATGAAGATATTTGTCCCAAGTCTTTGGTTGACTTCCCGCATAAGCTCTTATCATATCTAGAATAGTACTGTTTGTAACTTCAGTTTGTCCATTTGATTCTGGATGAAAAGCTGATGAGAAATCTTAGTGCCTAGATTATGAAATAATGCAGTCCAAAAATTATTGCAAAACTTCGAATCTCGATCAGACACTATAATCTTTGGTAAGCCATGACGAATAAAGATATGCTTGATGAATAAATGTGCAGCTTGCTGAGCTGTTAAAATCTTCTTGCATGGGATGAAATAAGCTTGCTTACTAAAGCGATCTACTATCATCCAAATCATATCATTTTGATTTGCTGTAGTAGGAAAACCTGTTATGAAATCCATGGATATTTGTTCCCAAGGTTGCATAGGAATAGGCAAAGGCATCAACAATCCTGGGGTCTTTCCTTTGTAACTCTTGATCTTCTAGCAAGTGATGCATTCATCTACAAACTTAGCCACATCTTTTCTTATAGTAGGCCAATGAAATTCTCTTGCTATCACTTGTAAAGTGGCAGTCACTCCCCTATGTCCCATATATGGTGGTTGGTGCATTTTCTCCATTACAATTTGTCTAAAGGGTCGAGTGAATGCATAATTTCTTTTGATAAAAGAGGTATCCATCATTGCATGAATAGTCCAACATAGGATTCCAATTATTATTCTCTAATTTGTTCCATATATCGAAAAAGTTTGGATCTCCTTGATAAGAATTCTTCATACCTTCGAAAGGCTAGGTCTCTATAACAGTGATGTGATTAATACTTGGCTTTCTGCTAAGAGCATCAACAACTACTTTTTTTTTCCCAAGTTGATACTGAATCATGGGCTGAAAACTTTGTATAAATGATGCCCACTTGATGTGCCTATCGGATATAAGTGGTGGCTGAGTCAACAAATGCTTGATACTTTGCTGATCGGTTTTGATAAGAAACTCAACTCTTATCAAATAGTGCTCCCACATTCATAAGACATGCACAACAACGGTTAATTCTTTATCATATGTGCTAATGATATTTTCATGTTAAACACAAGTGATCTTTCATCCTAATCATTCTTATCGAAGATGCTACCCACCAAACCAAATAGTCTTTTGAGCATAGAGATGTGGATATGGGGATGCCAATGTTTCCAATTGATCCATCTACTATTGGTCGAGGAGAAGAAGTCTTAGAAGATGATCCATCGTCTTCTGACTGATGCATGGATAGTACATCTTCTATCGCTTTTATTGCATTGTCACCATTAGAGGATCAAATTTTAGCTACTATAGATCTTGAGGATATAAGAGACCTAGGGATAGAACTAGAGTTTCAAAGTAGATATATTTGGAATGTAGAACTTTGTTCAGATTGAAAATATTGATGTAATCAATACTTCTTGAATAATTTATTATGGATAGAGCTTTTCCGCTGGTTTTAATTTTTGGCTCTCATATGCTATTGGATGACCATCTTGCATAAGTACGGCTCCAATTCCATATCCACTAGCATCGGTTACAACTATAAAGAATGGTTTAGAGAAATCGGGTAGTTGCAACACAGGAGCTTGTATGAGAGCTTCTTTCAAAGCTATAAAAGATTTATCTTGACGCTCAATCCATAAGAAATGTTTAGCTTTCCTAAAAAGGTCTGTTAATGGATGTGCAATGTATGCAAAATTCTTGACAAACTTTCTATAAAAGCTACATAATCCCAAGAATGATCTTAATTCATGTATATCTCGGGGTTTAGGGCATGTGACTATGCATTTAATCTTCTTTGGATCGACTCAAATCCCATCGGTGGATACAATGTGACCCAAATACTCTATCTGATCTTGAAAGAAACTACTCTTTTCAGAATTTATATACATTGATTTTCTTTCAAGAGTGAAAAGACTAGCTTCAGATGTTCCCTATGCTCCTCAATGTCTTTGCTAAACACCAGAATATCATCGAAAAATACTACCACACAATCTTGGTGTTTAAGAAAGATTCGGTTCATCATTCTACTAAAAGTGGCTGGAGCATTAGTTAGCCCAAAATGCATAACTAGGAACTCATAATGTCCCGTTTGAGTTCTAAAGGCAGTTTTGTACATATCCTCTTCTATATACGAACTTGATGATATCCAGATTTGAGATCTATCTTACTGAAGACCTTGGCCCCTTTCAATTTGTCCAAAAGATCATCAATCCTAGGGATTGGATATTTGTTCTTCATTGCGATTTTGTTTAGTGCACGATAGTTTATGCACATTTGATAGGTTCCACTTTTCTTTTTGACTAATAAGACAGCTGCTCCATAAGGAGAACTGTTGGGTCTTATCAATCCTCTCTCTATCAGTTCCTCCACTTGCTTTTGAATTTCCTTTTGTTCTAGCTAATTGACTCTATAAGGAGCTTTGCAAGGTGGAGTATTGCCCGGTAAGTTTTCTATCCTATGATCTAAGAAACAATCAAAAAATTGAGAAAGAAACTTTTGGTGTGTAGGCTTAGCATTTGGCTGAGTAGCCATTACCATATTTACCAAAATCATATATGTCTTCTCACGTTTTCTAATTGCTCTTTTGGGTTATGTGTGGTTGAGTAAAGGGCTAATCTCAGGTTTCATTGAGCTTTTCAGACATATTTCTTGTCTGTCCTTCTCAATCCACATCTGATGTGAATCGTAATCTATCTTAGGATTATAGTGATGCCTCCATGGCATTCCTAAGTGTGGGGGTTAAAGGTCACTGTGCCTTAACCCCAGTTATGTACAATACTCAAACACATATATAAATGAATGAAAAAGAAGATTAGGGTGGTTCTGCACCCACCAAACTTGTGTGGCTCTCTGTCTCTCTCTCTCCTTCTTCCGTTCTTGCTTCCGTTGAGAGCAGGTTAAAGGTCACTGTGCCTTAACCCCAGTTATGTACAATACTCAAACACATATATAAATGAATGAAAAAGAAGATTAGGGTGGTTCTGCACCCACCAAACTTGTGTGGCTCTCTGTCTCTCTCTCTCCTTCTTCCGTTCTTGCTTCCGTTGAGAGCACTCTCAACTGGTATCAGAGCCCGGGTGATCTAGCTGAGCGTGCGTGAATGCTTGAAGCTCAGCAGCTCTGTGGGAGGAAGGAGAAGCTCTGTGGGAAGCTTTGTGGGCGACTTTACTTGCATCCGAGTGTGCAGAGACCTTGGAGGAACCTTTGGAAAAGTCACTTTGGCTTTACGAAGTGGTTTTGAGAGCCTGTTAAGAGCTTTCAAAGAAAAAGTCGTTTTTTGAGCTTTTCCCTGTTCCGTTCGATGACAGAGACTCCGTATTGACTTGTAGAGGCAACTATTGCTTGCTTTTGGTGTCCACATTACTTCAGGAGCTTGGAAACACCTTCATTCTTGAATCTGGGATCATTTCAGTGGATTTCTGACTCACTGTATCAGTTCCTGCGTTTTTTGCCCGGGTGTTGGAACTCAAGTTTGGAGCAACCATTTTCAGATCTGTCAGTTCCGGTGGACTCAGGAGGTCCTAAAACTTCTATGTTGCTCATCATTCGCACTCCGGTGGAGTTTACAGATAGCTCTGTTTCCAAAAACGTTTTTCAGTCCGTGTGTTGGACCCAGTGATTGAGACCACGGTTTCCAAAACCGTCTATCCCATTGCGTTCCGGACGCCCAAAAACCCCTACCTATCAGTTCTTGCGCAATTCAGTGGAGGATGTTCAGAGTTATAAATCTCTGTGTATTCGATTTCATCTCTCTGTTATGCATTTTTCATACTAAGGTTTTGAAACCTTAGATTTATGCCACATGGCAGTGGATAAGTGTTGACTCCCATTTCTCACTCATCGGTTGGGATTTTGGAGTTTTGGCAGAAGAGAGATATTTGCAGATTTTCTTGCTGAATCCGATTATGCAATGGCGCCCATGTTTTGAGGCATCTCAGGTTCTATTTTCAGTAGCGCTCATTACCGTGGGACTAAGAATTCTTGAGCATACCTTATGCAGATCACTCTGGTTGCAGTTTGAGCAGTGTGCGCTCATTCGTGGTATGCATTGGGTTGCAATGGATGATTTATAGGCCATTTGGATGCATTGCGGTCCTTGTTGGATGCGCTGATAGGCCCAAATTGCCTTGTGGGATGCTATTTTTTATGGACGCTTTGCACATGGATGCTATTTTAAGCTGAGGGACAGCTTTGACACATTGCAGGTGATGCACTGATAGTGCTATGCTCTCTTGGATGAGACATTATTGATGTATATGCCAGTGGACAGTGTTTATGCTTGAGTCATTTGGCACTTATTGGCATTTTCTTTTGGGCCAGATTTGCTCATATGGATGCATAGTATATGCACATGAGTCAGATGCATCTTTTGATGCTTTGAGTTTTAAGTTTTTGGTGACATTTCACTCTATTGTGGCATACACATTTGGGTGCACCTGGTATTTGGTGTGATTTTCTCTTGAGGCACTAGCATTTGGGATTTTGTTTCATTTGCATCATGGCATCCTCTTCCACGTCTGAAAAGGAGTTTTTCAGCATTAAAAAGTTTGATGGGACAAACTTTTCTTTGTGGAAAGAACAAATAAGGGATGTGCTTATTCAAAAGAAGCAGATTAAACCCTTGGCAGGTATTGAAGCTAAGCCTGCAAATATGTCTGAGGATGATTGGAATGAGTTGGATGCATTAGCAAAGTCTACTATTAGACTTCATCTTGCAGAGTCAGTTTATTTCACAGTAGTAAATGAGCAGACTACGGAAGATTTGTGGAAGAAACTGTGTGCCACTTATGAGAAGGAAACTGCCTCTAATAAAGTTTACCTCATGAAGAGGTTGTTTGAGCTGCAGATGAAGGAAGGGGTCTCCATTGCTTCTCATTTGAATGAATTCAATATTATTTTCAGCCAGCTTCAGGCTCAGAAAATGAATTTTGATGCGGAGACTAAGGCAATATTTCTCTTATGTTCATTGCCATCCTCATGGGATACCTTCCGTACAGCTGTCAGTAACTCTGCACCTGGTGGAGTACTGAAATTTGATGATGTTGTGGGTAGCTTGTTGGCCGAGGAGATTAGACGGAAGTCTATGGATGGCAACAAGCAGGATGCAGCCTTAAATGTGCAAAGGGGCAGATCACAGTTCAGGGGGAAGTCCCAAGAAAGAGGGAAGTCTCGTAGCGAATCTAGGGCACGGAACATTGAGTGTTACCATTGTGGCAAGAAGGGCCATATGAAAAAGGATTGCTACAAGCTGAAAAGAGAGCAAAAGGATAAGAAAAAGAATGCAAATTGGGGTGCAAATCAAAAGGAAGAGAGTCCAAGGGAGGACAAAGGAAAAGTGAAGATCGAGGAGATCAATGCAGTCACACGTGATAGTGACAATGATGTTCTCTTCATGTCTAGTTTATCTGCAAAGTTGCTTACCACTTCAGATGATGCATATTCCCAGGATTGGATTTTGGATTCTGGTGCTTCATTCCATGTTACTCCCCATAGGGAATGGTTCTCCACTTATGATAGTGGAAAGACAGGTTGTGTGCATCTTGGAAATGACTATGCATGTGACATAGTGGGAGCAGGTGACATAAAGTTTTCTTTTGCAAATGGGTCTGCATTTGTTTTGAAACATGTGAGACATGTGCCTAAGCTGACCAAGAGTCTTATTTCAGTGGGTCAGCTAGATGATGCTAGTTTTCACACCACTTTTGGCTTTTAGAGTTGGAAAATTCAAAAGGGCTCTATGCTTTTGGCCAGGGGTGCCAAGTGTGGGACTTTGTATCCCTTACATGTATCAGGAGTATTTGATCATGTTGTTGCAATAACCGAGCAGCCAAGCACTTCTTTGTGGCATTGCAGGTTGGGGCACATGAGCCAGAATGGAATGAAACTCTTATGCCGTTTGGGTTATGTACCGCATTTGAGTTTCTCTGATTTTGAATTTTGTGAGCATTGTCTCTATGGGAAGTAGACTAAATCAGCCCATAAAAGAAGAGGAAAGAAAGAGTTTGAAATGCTTGATTTGGTGCATTCAGACGTATGTGGTCCCATGCCTACACGGTCATTAGGCGGGGCTGAATACTATGTGACATTCATTGATGATGCAACTAGGAAAGTGTGGGCTTATGCTATAGCTCGGAAGAGTGATGTGTTCCAGGTATTTCAGAAATGGCTGGCCTTGGTTGAGAATCAGTCAGGAAGAACGCTTAAATGCCTACGAACTGACAATGGTGGAGAGTATCTCTCTCATGACTTTCAGCGTTTCTGTGATACACGTGGGATTAAGAGGGAGCTCACATCCCCTCGTACTCCAGAGCAAAATCCAGTTGCAGAAAAGATGAATCGTACCATTCAAGAAAGGTGCAATGCATGCTTTCCAATGCAAGTCTTTCTAGTGGTTTTTGGGCTGAGGCAATGAAGACTGCAGTGCATGTGATCAATAGATCACCTAGTAAGAGTTTGGATGGTGGTATTCCTGAAGAGGCATGGAGTGGAAAGAAGCCCTCTTACTCTCATTTGCGTATATTTGGGTGTGAGGCATATGCACATGTGCCAAAAGAGCTTCGAAAGAAGCTAGATCCTAAGTCTAGGAAATGCATCTTTCTAGGTTATGGTGAAAGTGGAGAGATGGGCTATCGTCTCTGGGATCCAGAAGCAAAGAAGATCATACGCAGCCATGATGTGGTCTTCAATGAGAAGAAGATGCATAAGGCACCCATGAGGGATGTGGAAATGAGGAGAATCACTTTCCAGGATGTGAATCCACCTACATATGTTGATAGACAGCAAGCTGTCCATGCACCAAATGTGCAAGAAATGGTACAACCAAGTACTCCCACAGGTATACAATCAAGGGTAGATGATGGATCATCTATTGGTGGAAATGATGAGCCAAATGTGGCTGATATGCAAGTGGGACAGCAAGCTGAAATGCCATTGAGAAGATCATCTAGAGTGTCTAGACCGCCTGATAGGTTTGTTCTAGGGGTAGACTATGTGATGCTTACTGATTGCGGGGAGCCTTCTTGCTACAAAGAGGCTATGATGCGTGAGGATCAACGCAAGTGGGAGTATGCTATGCAATCAGAGATGAGTTCACTTATGAAGAATAAGACTTGGGACTTGGTTTCTTTGCCACATGGAAAGAAAGCATTGCCATGTAAATGGGTCTACAAAATGAAGGTCACAGGTGATGATGTGCCTAGGTACAAGGCCCGATTGGTTGCTAAAGGGTTCAAGCAAGAGAAGGGTGTGGACTTTGATGAGATATTCTCTCCGGTTGTGAAGATGACCACACTTAGATGCATGCTTGGACTAGTGGCAGTAGAGGATATGGAGCTTATGCAAATGGATGTCAAGACAGCTTTCTTGCATGGGGATTTGCATGAGGAAATTTACATCGTGCAGCCGGAAGGCTTTGAAGAAAAGGGCAAAGAGCATTTAGTTTGCAAGCTGAAGAAGAGTCTCTATGGTCTTAAGCAAGCGCCTAGAGAATGGTATCAGAAGTTTGATGCTTTCATTCGGTCCCAGGGTTTCAGAAGGGGTGAAATTGATCACTGCCTCTACACTAAAAGGGCTAAGGATAGTAGCCTGATAATCCTGGCACTATATGTGGATGATATGCTATTGGCTAGCAAGAATACTTATGAGCTAGATGCATTAAAGGCCAAGTTGCATGAGGCCTTTGATATGAAGGATTTGGGATTTGCAGGTCATATTCTTGGTATGCGCATCACGCGTGATCGGAGTAGGAAACTCCTTTGGCTTTCACAAAAAGAGTATGTTACAAAAGTATTACAGCGTTTCAATATGGAGGGGGGGAAGGCAGCGAGTACTCCATTGCCTCCATATGTGAAACTGAGTCATACAGATAGTCCCAAATCAGATGAGGAGAGGGCCATGATGGCCAAGGTTCCTTATGCATCAGCAGTTGGGAGTCTTATGTATGCTATGATAGCTACTAGACCAGACATTGCATTCGCAGTGGGAGTTGTTAGCCGGGGTATATGGCTAATCCAGGAAAGAGGCATTGGGAGGCAGTTAAGTGCATCATGAGGTACATGAAGGGTACCAAGGAGATGTGCATTTGCTTCGGTAAAGGAGACATGCGTGTACTTGGGTACACAGATTCAGACTATGCAGGGCATGTGGATAGTAGGAGATCCACTTCTGGTTATGTGTTCACCTTTGCAGGTGGTGCAGTGTCGTGGATGTCTCGCGCACAGAAGTGCGTTGCTTTGTCTACCACAGAGGCTGAGTATGTTGCAGCCACAGAGGGTTGCAAGGAGGCTATATGGCTTGATCGGCTAGTGGGAGATTTGGGGATTCATACAGGTGTACCGACATTGCATAGTGATTCCATGAGTGCTATTCAGCTAGCACGGAATCCGGTCTTTCATGCAAAGACCAAACACATTGAGGTCAGGTACCATTTCATCAGGGAGGTACTTGAGGACAAGCGCATAGAGCTTGTCAAGGTTCATACAGATGATAACCCTGCAGATATGCTGACGAAGAGTTTACCTAGTCAGCGGTTTGAGTATTGTCGTGTATTGATGGGCGTTGGATAGTATGCTCACTAGTTATTCTCCCTTAAAGGCACATTGTCCTTTAAGTGGGAGGTTGTGGGGGTTAAAGGTCACTGTGCCTTAACCCCAGTTATGTACAATACTCAAACACATATATAAATGAATGAAAAAGAAGATTAGGGTGGTTCTGCACCCACCAAACTTGTGTGGCTCTCTGTCTCTCTCTCTCCTTCTTCCGTTCTTGCTTCCGTTGAGAGCACTCTCACTAAGATGATGTCCACTGCCTGTGCCACGAGAAAGTCTTGTAGGGTTTGATTGAGATTTCAGGATTCTTGCCTTCTCTAGTGCAATTGTACTTTGTTTTGCTAAAAGTAGCTTTGACTTTATAGTTAAATGGGAAAGACTCTAGGTTTAGTTTTGCTAAGGCTCTTTCCGAAATGAAATCATGTGTACTACCATCGAAATGCAGGATAACAACCTCTTTGCCATTAATGAAACCTTTCATTTTTAGAAGAGCATGACAATTATACTTACCTCCCTCTTGCTTGGCTGCTTCGTTGTCAATCATGTGCACTTTTGCCGTCGGGGTCTTCTTTCTTTTGGGACACTCAGTGGCTATGTGTCCCACCTTGTTGCACTTGAAACATATTATTTCTTTCTTTGGAAAATTTCCATTGTTTGGCTTCAAAGAAGAATCTGTCTTCTGTGGAACAAAACCATTTTTAGATTTAAAGAAGGGCTTTTTATCAAATCTCTTTCTCTTATGGAAGGGTACATGCCATTCCAAATCTTTCCCTTCTTTTGGGATCCCATTCTTCCTCTCACAATTCATTGCAAGAGAAATTGCGGAGTTCAATGAGCGACGATGAAACATGTTAATCTCAGCTCTCAACTTAGATTTTAGACCTGCCACATACTTCCTGCGTTGATCTCGCTCATTAACTTTCTCTAAGGACTGTAATTGGATCAACGTGTGCCAAAATCTATCAGTATATGTGGAGATCGTTTCCTTATCGAACTGCCTGAAAGTATCCCACTGTTGTCTAGCTTTTGCTTTGAAATGTGAGGGAAGAAAATCTCTCTTGATGAGATTTTGAAAAGACTTCCAAGATTTTGGTTGCCTTTTATTGTGCTTAGTGATGTTCCACCAAAGTGCAACACTCTCTACTAAATGATTTGCAGCACAATTAATCTTGTCTTTTTCAGAGAATTTCTCCCTTTGATAATAATCATCTAACTGACTGATCCAAGACAAGATAGTGCATGCTTCTTCTTTCCATCGAAATTTTAAAATGAGAAAGCTTTTCTACTTATCTTACTCTCCTTCCTCGAATTATGTGCTCTCAGTGTGGCTTTGACTGTACTGATAATAGGATCATCATTGGAATCATTGTCGGATGACTCATTGTCAGATGAATGCCTCTTCCTTTTCTTACCATTGATTTTCTTTTCCAATCTCTCCCTATGCTCACGCTCATCGGCCAACTGTGCCTGAAGTGCATCTAATTGCTCTTGAAGCATGGGTGGTTGTGGTTGATGTGCCATGATAATGCGATAAATACAAATAAAGCAGAGCAGCGAAAAATAAGGATACTAAGTGAATGAAAAATTAACGGATGAAAACATGTGATTCGAGTGTATGGTAAGGAATGGATGGCAGAACATACTAAGCGTATCAATCCTCAAAGTTCGTGTATTAAGGAGATGTGTGCAAGATTTCAGAGATGATGGCAATGGCGGATATGCCCAGTCATAGTTAGTCTTTTGTAGATGTTTTCCCAAGGCGGTGCGATGGAGTCTATAGAATAATTGCAAATTTGCTTGAGTCTGTGCACGGGTAGAACCTACCGTAATGAGCCGAGGGCTGCTAACTGTAGGTCTGCAAAAACGAGTGCACGTAGTCTAGAGGCAGGGGAACGTAGGGGTAGAGTAATTAATAGAGGCAACCTTTATGTATTAGGACTATGGGATTGCGTGATTCTGCGCATGAAATCACGGAAGGCTAGAGGTGTAGGGCCGCGGGCTATCATGACTATGCAAAATCGAAGAAAGAAGACTCGCGAGTCAGAGTCCTGTGACATGGCACATGGGCAGAGAGAGGTTAAGGGCTTTAGCCTTTGAAGCTTCCTTGAAGTTTATTTTTTTTTGAAACAAGGCACGGCAGACGAGGCTTTATTGGCCTCCAAAACACATGCGCGGCCAATCTTTTTTTAAGTTTCTTTTCCCACGAGCTTGTCCTCTTGAATTCTCCACAAGACTTCTCTTTCCAAGGTGTCTTTTTCTTCTTGAATCCACACCAGGATGCTTCAGACTTTCTTTTCTTTCTTCACAAGAGCATCACCAGAGCTCTGATAGCACTGAAACCAAAAAGGTATTTCTTTCACACACAAAGTCACCACTTAATCAATTGGAGAAGAACACAATCACACCACAAAAATGATAGCAGACTGGGTACAATCTCCCCCCCTAGATGAGTGGCTCATGCTTCCCCATCTAGAGTATTTATGATATTTCATAAAAAGCACCAAGGAGCCAAAATTATCCCTCTCTTACAAAATGAGGGATTTGCTTTACATAGCCATCTTAGGGTCCAAAAATAAACTATGTCCATTACAAAGTATATTGCCCAAACTTGCAATAATAAAGCAAATACAAAATTGGCCCATGGCCATATAAAATGCGCTGTGCGACACCTCGATCGGTACCTTCGCACTAACTCCAATCCTTGCTATGAGTTCCTTCACCTGTACTCAAGCCACCAATTACATTAGTTATTAGCAATCGATTGAACGAATCATCAAATCAACCGATCCTAACATAATCGCGCTCAAAGCACAATAATCAAGCACTACACCAATAACACTAGCGACATCAGTATTAACATGGAATCACCCACAATACCAACCATCTAGCATGGCAGAACACAAGATAGTTAGGCGTCCTAGACTAACCACACAAAGTATCCACTAGGACCCCTGCCGCGTCTGGTGCGCTCCTATGGAGTTTTTTGCCATATTCACACTTGACTAAAATAATAATGTCCAAAGCAAGATATATCAGAAATATAATTTCCGTAACAACAAGCCCTGAGGATAACCCACCATGGCAAGGAGGCAGAACTTCCCAAGGTTCCCATAAACATACTCGGCCAATACTTCGAGGGTGATGAAACTAACGCTGTGATCCCTATATCCTTGCGAAACCAAAAGGTGGATGCCATATTGGATAAAGGAGCTGGCATGAGTGTATGCACGAAAGAGTGCTAGGAGAAGTGGGGAAAGCCTCCCCTAGTACATACCAACCTAGTAGTGAATCTTGCCGATGGTGGAATAGCCAACCATCTAGGAGTGCTCAAGGGAATAAGAATCAAAGTATTCAGATTCGCATACCCTGTTAGATTGAATCACTAGATATGATTCCTTATAATGTCGTATGCAATTCTTGAGAGGCATATCAATGAGTCATGGGTTCCTTGTCCTAGGTTTAAAACGTCCATAAGGTGGTTCTTAAACCTTATATTATAGGTGCTAGTGGCCTACAGATCCAATGGTATCTTCAAGTGTGAGTATGATGTGATGTGTGGCCATTGGCTAATAACAATGTTGCAATGCCAAAAAATGAGCACACCAATACAATGTCCTCCCCATACAATTGAGAAAGCAAACAATTATACATGAAGATTTGTCCTATCCTCTTGGACCATCAAGAAAAAATACCTCACCAACATCTACATAGATTCTTGCAAAAATTTTCTACTGACAAGATTTATATCTCTTTCTATTTGAAATTCATGCCTTTTTCCTAGCATCAAATACTCTCTTTTCTTGTAATAAACCATTGTATCTATAGATCTGTTCATTTATAATTGATTGCATCATATCCTTATGGCTTTGCTAAAACATTCTAGTTGTTAGATTTAGCCAGTCTTGTGTACTTTGGCTAAGCAAAAGGCCTTCAAATATTTTAGGCCATTTTGGGCTGTAAGTGAATGCAGTAAAATTTTTTGGTTAACCCGTTTTTTGTAAAATTTCCAATGCATTTTGGTATAGCTGGCATATATATTACAACCTTCCCGAAAAATCACAAATCAACTTTTTGCGAACCCAAGGAGGCCTCTATGAATTCACAATAATGCCATTCGGTTTATCAGATGTAGGGAGTACTTTTCAAATGCATGGTACATTTCATCTTTCATCACTAACACACTATTCAAAATTTTTGGACTTGTGTAAAGTAATTTGAGAAATGGACTAAAAAATAGTCCAAAATTTTTGAATATACTAGTAATGTTGCTTTTTGAACTAGATTTGACGACTCAAAACAAAAGATTTGGTGATTAAGTACATACTTCCTATAATGCATATCTTACTAAGGATAGATAGTATACTCTTCTACTACTTAATATGATCATGAAAATCTTGCTATTAAAGTATCTGCAAGTACATTGAGCTACTATTACCTAAGAACATCAATACATCACCAATTCTCTTTGAAAGGAGGTGTACATATTGACCTACCTTTATGTACTAAGAACATCAATGCATAATCAAATCTCTTACAAAGGTGGTCTACATAAACATCTTCATAACTTCTTATGAATTGAGCTACTATCACCTAAGAACATCAACAGATGACCATTTCTATTAGAAAGGTGGTGTAAATAAACACCTTTATGTATAAGTGGTGCACACACCTTTATGACCATTTCTTTTAGAAAGGTGGTGTACATAAACCCCTTAGAAAGGTTGTGTACATAAATCCTTTTATGTGTAAGTGGTGTACATATACACCTCACTTGGTATTAGAAAACACCCTTAACTATAAAAATACATTGACACAAAGTTTGAAATACACCATTAAGTATAAAATGGACCTCATAAACAATCTTTATACACAATAATGAGAGTAAAGAAATCAAAAAAGTAGTTAACTTTTTATTAGATATTCACTTTACATAGAAGTTCAAAACTTGTGATTACAAAGCCATCAACCATCATGTTCCTCAGTACCAATGTCCTCAATGCCAGGCCCTTGACTACCAAGGTCTTGACTAATAGGCTCCTCTAAGACAATACCAATTTCCTCAATGCACCCTTGACTACCAAGGTCTTGACTAATAGGCTGCTTTGAGACTGGAGTTTCACTGAGACTGGAGTCTCAGTAGCATGTTCCTGGCTAGTATCATCCTGTCGAACTAGTTTGCTCTTCAGTTCCAAGGACCTGACTAGTAGGCTGCTCTAGAGTCTCATGACCAAGTTCTTGGTGAGTAGGGTCCTGGCGACTAGGTTCCTAACTAGTAGCTGCTCTGGAGTCTATAAGGTCATGGTTGAAGAACCATATATGCCTCTTGGTAACTCCTCCTGGTCATGCTTTGCCTCGTCCATACCTTCTTTGGGTAAGGCTTCCTTGCTTGATCCATTTCATGTCCTTAACCCAAGATTAAGGGTGCCTTCCTCACTTTTAATTTCAAGGGAAGTGCTTCCACCTCTTTAGCCTTACCATTTCCTACGATGTGCTATACTACTACTTCTTGCTGCCGTAGGCCTTCCTGTATGATGAGTGGAACCTCCTTGACTCTAGTTGACAATTGATCACCCTTATTCTTTGTGCAGATTTCTTCTCGGCGTAAGTCATCAGATGCTGTAGTCTACATTGACGATATCCTCATTCACACAGTCATGGGTAGAACACATGCAAGTGCTCAGTAAGTCATGGAGATCCTAAATAAATACAATTTAAAATTGCAATTTAAGAAGTGCAAATGGGCAACACTTAAGCTCAAATTCTTAGGGACATCATATCTACCGAAGGAATCGATATTGACCCAGTAAAAGTCAATAACCAAATACCATGGCCCCAATCAACAAAACAATAGCAAAGATTTCTCTATATGATCTAGTTTTCTACAAAACTCCTTCCAAAAATTTCCCACATCACAACACCATTCAGAATTCTTCTGCAAAAAAATCAACTGTTTAGCTAGACTGACAAATGTAAAGAAGCTTATAAAGAACTCAAATGGTTGGTAGCAACAGAAATCACTCTCTACCACTTGACTTTGACAAGGTTGCATTGACACATCAGGACATGGAATCGGCATGGTTCTACTACAATAAGACCACCACTCAAGCCTTTCCAAAATAGGAAGAAATTACTGAACAACCGAATGGGAGTTATTGACCTTTATGTGGGCATTCACCAAATTGCACCCATACCTACACAACACATTAGTCACAATAGAAACAGATCATCCTCTCATTTTCGTTACTTTAGAAATGACATAGTAATCCTAGATGGGTTTTCGCCTTACAGGAGTATACATATTTCCTTAGGTATGTCCCACGTTGAGAAAAGCATATAGCCAATGTCTTAGCTAGAGAATTATAGCTCCAAAAGACACCAACCATAGCCGCACTAGTCAGACCCCAACCCATCAATTTAACACTCTTGCCTTCCATTCGAAACCCGGATCCTACATTACATGCTATCATCTTAGCTTACATCAACCCTTTCCAGTCCCCACCATTCCAAATTCATGATAAAAGGTAACCTCTTATACTTCCAAATTCATGTTAAGAGATAACCTCTTATACTTCTATCACCAACAATCGAACCCACATCTTTGAATTCCCAACAACTTGCAAATCACTATATAGAGTACTACCATGCACACCCACTCTTCGGTCATTTAGGCATGCATAGAGTACTAGCTTCCTTATATCAAAGTTTATAATGGCCTAACATGTGCAGGTTTATCACAGCTCGGCTTTGATAGTGCCTTAAATGTCAATAGTGCAAATATACAATACCCAAACCTCCAAGAAAACTTCAGAGAATTACAACCACTTGCCCTTTTGAATTGGTTGCATGGGACTTAATCAGACATTTCCCATAGTCCATGAATGAGAACAAGTATATGGTGGTTTTCACAAATTACTTAATCCGTTGGTGTGAAGCAAAAGGACTTCTGGATGCATTAGCCAATTCAATTGCCTCATTCCTCCTTCACAAGGTCATTCTGCCACATGGTTGCTTCGAAACAAAGGATCAAACTTCAAAGCTAAAGTCATATATATATTTATTGAATCCTTAGGGATTCTCATTCGCCAAGCCATATCACCCGCAGACTAACAGATTGACAAAACGCCTCAACAAAACAATCAAACAAATATTGTCAATGCATGTTGACCCCTTGCATTAACATTAGGATGAAGTTATGCCTTATGTCTTGCATGCCCTTCCTACACAACAACTAATTAATTGAATGCGGCGTTATTCTCGCTTGGGGGCTCTATTTCTTACAAGTGAATGAAATGGAGAGTCTTAGTCTTCTAAGTGGAGCATGTCCGAATAGGTATACATGTCGCACCATAGGTGAATCGAGTTCATGGTGGAGAAGATAAAAATAAATTTTCCTGAATTTTTTTGGGGGCTACAAAATACTTGAACCACGTTGCTCCTGCCACTTGCATGCTTCCATGTACCTTCTTAGGCTTGCCATTGGACACCATTTCATTGCTCCAATGGGTTGAGCATGCGCACAAAGCCAATATTGTTGCAGGGTGCCCCAATCGTTGGATGACATGTGGTAAGGTCCCATGCACCTCCATTATACGTATGACATTTTTCAGCACTGTGAGGCACATGTTGGAGATCACCAGCAAATTCACGAGTTCGAGCCCTCTAACAAAGCCAGGCTTTTCCGTTTCTTCTTTGAATGACACGCAGACGTCTCCGGAGTGGGAGGCGTCCAACAGAGGCACGTGTCACAAGTCACCAGAGGATTGATGAGTGTGAGCCGTCTATCAGAGCCATGCCTTTTTGGTCTCTTCCTGGAATGATACGCATACGTCTTAAGCGAGCGGATTCAGGGGTGTGAGGTAACACTGGTTTATGACCCATGCTACGAATGTTCAATATAAGGCCTGATGCCGCTCCCATGCAAAGATGAATTCGCTGTTGGTGCATGATGGGAAGAAGTGTGCCACGCTCGTTGTGTGGAGGGATGGTGAGCCTTTCATTCCTGTTACCAACTCTGTCTTAGCTCCCATGACATAATAACCTTGCAAATTCCTCACTCTCCTCATGCTTATAAAGCATACTCATCACTCTTTGTTGCGTCGCCAGAGAAAATCCATCTCGTAATCGTTCGTACGTTGACTGTCACGACTATGGCTACCGAACACCAAGAGAATCAAGTGTCGGGAGACTCTATGGATACTGGTAGTGGTCGATTTGAGAACGGTTCGTAGAGTTGTTCGTTTTGCTATTTGCATTCCTTATGTCGCCTTATAAATTCTGATTTCTTCATTCTTTCCTTCTTTAAACATGACCCTTTTGCAGACATGATGGGCATCGCGGAGCCCAAACCTCGTTGTCTTAATGAAGCGACATCTCGGCTCGAAGGTCCGTCACTAGTGAGCATCATGACAAGATCTTTTTGGCTTTTGACAAGCGTTGTATATACTTTATATTGCCCTTACACGACCAAATAACAGAAGCTGCCGAAAAGCAGAATGCACCCAAAATCGTTAGGTTGAAGAAAAACAACATCAACTTTGAAATGCAGCAGCAAAAAACAACGGAAGGTATTAATTTTTGAAGCTTTTTAACGTCACGTGTTGTCATTCTTTGGCTCTCTTTCGTCGCTGTCTTTCTCGGTATATCTTTTTTTGGGTTTAGCACGTCCCGTTTGTAAGAACGCCCAACTGTCCCTCTCGCTGTCTCTATTTCTCTACTCGTGGGATAGCGGATGCATCACTTGTTCAATCTCTCGGTACCTCTCTCAACAGCGAACACGTCCCATTTCTAACTCAGCCCAACAGTCCCTCTTGCTGTCTTTGTTTTGGTGTTGATGCAATTTCTTCTTGCCCGTCTCGTTTTGTATCTAAAAGTGCACGTTCTTGGCATCCTGTTCATGGCAAACTGTAGGTCCTCTCGTGGGTGAGGTGGAAGCTTTGGCATGTGTAGTGAAAACCTCATCACTTGCTCCATGTTCAGTTGTAAACGTCCCTATTTTGTTCACCCCACCAAAGCTTGTCCCAAAAGATGGAAAGTTTGTTGAAACATTCACCCATCAAGAAGCCCACAAAAAAGGCTTTGAAGAGCTGCTTTGATGCAGCAGCTGAGGAACCATACACTGAAGGAGAATTTTTTTTGGCTTTTCAAAATATCGCTTGGTCTTTTGCTCGGTAAGCAACCTCACATTAACACACCATATGTTGCCTAGTTTGGAAACAGTTACGGAGCAAAGGTTGCATGTCAGGAATGCATTACAAGATAGTTTTGAAGATAGAACCACCATTTCTTGAAGAGGACAATGAATCGAGTGTTGTGATTGAGTAGTTTTTTAGAATTGCCAGAAAACAAGTGCATCCAATTTGTAGTTAAGCTTGTTGTTTTGAAGGCATGTCCTCAAGTCAACTATTACTTTATGCTTTTTAACCCATGTTTTTTCAACATTTTAAAGGCATGTTCTCAAGTAAACTATTGTTTTGCACTTTTTAACCCATGTTTTTTCAACAAAGTGGCATAATGAAAGCATTTGATTATCACTTGATTCTTCTTTGCAAATACAAATGACACGAAACTGCAAATTCTTCTCTCAACAGGCAAAAATCCAAACTCTTTTTTTCTTGTAAAATAATCAAGAAACCATAAAATGAACGAACCGTACTTGCTTTTTCAACCTAAATTGTTATACAAGCACACTAATAATTACACCTTTATGCTGCCACAAACTCGGGCCCATGGCCATATTTAAACTAAAGCTTGTTTCCAACCATGTCTTTCAGCCAGTTCCAACATGCAACCCAAGCTTGACAAAGGCAAAGAAATTGCATTGTTTGACCCACCCATTGCCGAGCCCAAAGAGTTACACAATCCTGTAGCAGTGGTCATATCTCAGGCACTTAGCACACATCCTAACAACCTTCCAATTTTTCCCATAAGTGCTTTGGCAGACTACATACCATATCGCTTTGCATTTGAAGGTAAAGCTTTGGCAAAATATGGCACTTTTAAAGCCAAGGATGTCTCCTACCCTATATTTATGCGGGTGGACCTAACCGACATTGAGTGTTGTAAGACAATCATGCTCTATGTGCCACATGCATACGTCCTGCATTACAAGAGGTCCTCGAAGTTGATAGCTTTTACAGAATTGAGGGACCAACAATTGCAAAGCGAGTAGCAGGAGAGGGTCCTTGCGTGTGGATGCCACAACAATAATGATCAAGGGCGAGCCATTCGAAGGGCAGATCTCTTTTGTATCGGAGAAAGCCATACGCGTTTATGCACCTTGGGCTACAAATTAAGTCGAGACTACACGAGCTTTGTTCGTGGCTTTAATGGGTACCATTGCTTTTGTGATGGTGGAGATAGACCTGGATGGGCCCCCTTCTGACCAAATCATTATCACGAATGGTCCGAACATTGAAGATCGAGCCACGGTAAGCCATAATAAAATAACCAAGGAAAAACAGCCAGTTGTGCCAATGAACAAATAGTGCCCCCTCACACCACTAATGTTGTGCTTGTTTTGATAGTTGACTTTCATGTCAGAGAGGTGATACACACTTTCCCATCTAGTGCAAGAGTTCATAGACAAAGGAGTTGTCATGTATGCCACGAAAAATATCTCCTTCATGCGTGCTTGACACGCACTTGTGCCACATTTGACTTCACAATCCTAGCGAGCATCCCAGACGGTATCCTTCGAACATCATTGCTTCATAGTTTTGCTAGCCAAGTTTCCCAACTTGGATACGAGAAGAAGGTATAAAGCCATAACTAAGCCATTCCATGACAAGTAACAACATGTGCTGACTTGCATTTTGCCAATGAATAGGTGAACAGAGTTCTGCATTTCATCGGCTTGAACGAACCCCTTGTCGAGCATCATTGCAGTGCCTGCGATAGTCCACGTGTTAGCAAGGACCCAAGTTGTCCCTTCTGTTACAGTTGGCAACGGGCTACAAAATGTGCTACGTGTTCCCTCTTTGAAAGGTTTCATTATCCACCACGACGGTTCGTAAGTCGCCATACAGATTCCCCCGCTGCACATTGATGAAGTGTTGTAGCTGCACTGCCCTTTTATTGAGTTTCATTGCCACAAGGTGGTCGGACAAGGAACATGCTATATCAGAAGAGGCCTTTAGGGGAATTCACTATGAATAGTGCTGGCTTTGTGATAGCTTTTGTTGTCATCATAGGATGTCCTAGTTCTTTTTTGCCTTTCCCGTCCGTGCTTGTACAGCCACGCTACAGCCCAAAAAAATTTTTTCATGTTTTTGAGTTTCCATTGGTTTGTACAAACACAGCCTTTGCTGGACTGAATACATGGAGTTTTTCTTAAGCACAAAGTTGTTTGTATATTTTGCAATTGTTGTACTCTCTTCACCACCGAAGATGTCTTCGTACATGGCTTTTCCTTCCCCCTGGCCTAGGACATTCCTTGTGAACTCAATAAGCCCACACTGATACATTTCAAAAGGGACAATGGAGACACACATGTTGCTTGCAAACAGAGGCCTGAGCTTATACTCGGAGTTTTTGAAGCAGATCCCTACAAACACTAACATATTAGCCAGTATTCTTCCGTTCCATCCAGTGTCCACATATGAGTCACTCTTGGACATATTTGTGCAAGAATAGTTGGCATGTCATGATGCGGAGCCAATAAACATTGGCCAAGGCAACTACGAAGACATTGATGCCCAAAGCACATACTACCCCAAGGATAACATTAAAAAAGCATTGCAAAACTTGATGTCTAGGCCCACTGTCATTCCTGGTTGTTTGCACACTTTCCATCAAAAGTATGGAGATAGTTTCATTGAGCTAGAAAAAAAAGGTGCGTGCATTGAGGACCACTTGTACATAGGAATAGCAGTCAGACAATCCATGCACACACATCTCCTTGATTGTACAACTTGTCCAGCAAAAATCAGTCCATTGGCCCTAATCAAGAAGAAACGCAGCTACCAAGTTTGGAAAACAGATGACAAGGCAAGATTGGAAAGGATAGCTGTCGAGAACTCGAGAAGCCAGCCAATGCTATTGCCTTGATCTTCCAAAATCAAGAAAACACTGCAAAGTATAGTGCACAAAACATTTGTGGAAAATTATACCAGTTATGGTAGGGTGCAACTCATTATGAGAACTTGAGGAGCCAGACGAACAAAATCAACAAACAGCATGCAAGCCAGCAGACCCTAGGCGAGCCCTTGACATCAACAAGGCTAGCCAAATGAAGAGAGAACAAGCCATACTAGAAATAAGACGGGGCAAGAACAAAGCGTTGACTCAGGTGCATCAAGCCACATGACAGGTCATGCAGAATGGATGCAGGATGTAAGGAAAATTGAAAACCCAGGATTTGTGGAGACTGGTGATGATACTGCACATCCTATTGTGCAGATTGGTAAAATTCCTTTGTCTATGTAGGATGGGAAAAAGAAATACCTGTCTGATGTATTTCATGTCCCGAATATCACCAAGAACCTGGTTTCTGTTGGTCAAATGGTTGAGCAGGGCTTGCGGGTCAGATTTAATCCTCATGGATGCTTTGTTGAGGATATGAAAAATAACGGTCGCTTGATAGCAAAAGGAAAGAAGAAGGGCAGGCGCGATATCTTTATTACAAAAAAATACTGGACACACGATGCTTTCCGTGCTGATGCTGTGGTTGTCTAACATTTAAGCAAAAGCTACGATCAGTTTCCACAAGTGAAACCAAATTCATGAGCTCGAATGAGCTATGGTCGATTTGCAATCACTTTGCCCACTGTGCCTTGGCCAAATCTAGAGAGCCAAAATCCTTAAAATCTTAATGGATAAGATGGAGTTTTCACAAAAAACAAAGTACACATCCACTTTGAACAAAGTTGAGCAGCGACTAGTTTCCATCAGAATATCTTTTGTGCAAATTTGAGAGTTGAAATATGAAGGCAAGTTAGGCCTCCATGGTAGCATAGTAAATGCTTTTGTGGACATCGATCGAGCGTAGACTTTGTTGCCCCAATTTATTGACGATGTCGCATCTGTCGTTGTTGCAACCAAGTGATGCCTACAATGTACTGACTACAACATAGGCTGGGTCCACCCCACCAAGACAATCCATGCATTGCAAGAGTTGTTGTGCAGCTCGTTGTACATAGAGAACAATGTTAAACTGAACATTGGCTAGAACACATGCAAAATATCCAGGCAAGCGATGAAACTGAGACAAACACTAGTGTGTAGTCTCGACGATGACTCACGTGTCATGGGGATCTTGAAGGAATGCTATTGGAAAGGTCTCCCTAGTATAGCCTCATACCCAGGGTTGTTTGGAAGTCCATTACAACAAGGAACACCTGATATGTGAGACCAAAGGTTTTGATTTTAATGTCCTTAAGTACTCCTATGGGATGAGCTATGCCTCCATCAGCTAATTTAACTACCAAGGAAGTACTCTCTCGGTCGATACTTCCTCACTTTTCCCAGCATTGTTTCGTGATGATGCTAACATGTGCTCCTCCGTCTAAGATTGCCAGAGCTTTCTAATCACATAAGAAGATGGGTAACACTGCATTCATGTCATCACTCTCAAAGTATTGGCCCAATTTGTTGACTGGCACCCTTGGAAGGTCTTGAACATGATTGGGAGATTCAACATTCTCAAGATTTATGGGTTAGGCTATTAGTATTTTCCCATTCATCCAATCCGAGAGGTCTCTCCATAGAGTAGCATTACCTTGTAATAGTGTCGAGATGGGCATCTTGATCTCAATGGACAAGAATGAGGCTAATCCTGCGATGTCTCGAGGACCAGTGATAGGTTCCTAGCCTATTGATTTTGACTCTTCTAAGCCATATAAGGACATGTTGTCATCCTCCTTTAGTTGCAAGGCGGGGTCTTCTTCGAACATTCGTTGCATTAGGGTTGATCGCTCTGTTGAAGGGAATGACACACCTTCTTCATCTACCTTTTCAAGTATTTGCAAGGATTTTGAGGCTCGAGTGTTTATCTCATGTCTTGGATGATTTGTATCAGCACTCTTGCTTGGCTTGAGCCTTTGCTCACATTCCTCTTGGCACTTGCGTTCCAATTTATGCACCTTGGTGAGATTTTGTTTCCCCACCCATGGGTTGGGATATTCATCGTGACCCTTAGGTGTTGTGGCTTGGCCATGGGTCGAAGCCGTTATCGTTGCCTCATTTGTCTCATGCAAGTGGTTGTTGCTGGTACCTTTTGAGAGAGTATCACCAGAGGAAGATGATGTTGCTAGGGAGGTGGTATCTTCATTTGACCCATCTTGGATGATGACCTTATTTTTTCCCTTCCCAATCTTCGTTGCACCCTTGGTGCTTACTTGTGCTAATTCAGTTGCCTCTCTAGGCTTCAACGTGTTGGTTGTATCCCTTTTGGCTTGTTTGCGAAGCTCTTTATTAAGGGCTTTAGCTTGTAACGTGATGATTACATTCAAGGATACTAATGATACTTTGCCTTTCTCAATGCTTAACAAGTTAAGGCTTGTGATCTTAAATGGCCTTCTCATCAAGCAATCCTTAAAGAGACGGTCCTCACCACACCTAGTGCATAATGGTCGTGGTGTATTAGACGATGGTACACATGTGATTGGCTAATTAGATAACCCCTTATATGGACATTCATTGTTTGGGTGTGGCCCTTGACACATATGGCATTGAATGGGTGGTGTCTTGTCCAGGTTGTTCATATATCCCAGTTTTTGAGGAATTAGTGCCGTTTGGTAGACTGGGATGTATCGGTCATCTTGTATAATGTAGTGGCTTATAATGCTGGATCGATTTGCATTGTCACCATTTTGGGGACAGTTGTGTCCCACTGTAGGTAGGTTTGGGGTCTCCCGAATCACTAGGTAGATCTTCCACCAATACTTGATTCACAGGATTATTTCATAGAAGTGGTGGTAGAGGTCCCCATACCGATGGGGGTAATGGAATATTTTGAGCCCTAAACTACCCTTGATTGGGTGATGTGGCTCCTTGTATTGCTAATTGTGCCTGATTGGATGGATTGGGCAGTGCATGCAATGGTAGATGTGGCCTTTGTTGATAAATGGGTTGAGGAATCACCCTAGGATAATGACATTGGGATGTGTTAAATGCAACAAGCACAATAGAGTGTTGGCCTCTCGCTCTAAGACAAGGGCATTCCTTAGTGGGATGATTTCTAGTGCATACCCCACACCATTTGTTATCTCTTTGTGGAAATAGATGGGGGTTGCTAGGAGCATCTTTTGGTGCTTCTATCTTCCATTGTTGGCTCAACTTGTTTAATAGATCTGTGGCCAACCTTGGGTGTCATGATTGCATCCTTAGTTGCTTCTGAGTTTGAAGCCTATGCTATTTGGGACATATCACAGGAAGCTAAGGATTTATCCTTTTGGGTCTTCTCCCTCATGTTATCTCCTAAACGTATCGTCGTCTTACTGCATAGCTCAAATGATGTGAGATTCATAGCAAACAGATGATCATGCAGCTTCTCATCTTGTAGCCCCATGAGGAAGCATGGCAGAAGTTGCACATCACTCATCCTATCGTGGGGTTCACATCGTGAGTTCAGATGTTTAATCCTAGCGATATAGTCTCTTAAGGACTCAGTGTTCTTCTACTTCATCTCATAAAGCTGGTTAATTAGGTTGCACTTGGGACCACTGGGGGCAAACCCCCAATGAAAGATTTACGCAATGTGTCCCAATTTATTTTTTCCTCGGGGTTTAGGATATAAACCATTGTCTAGACTTGCCATCAAGACTCAAGCTAAAAGCATTGACCTTGTCTAGATCCTCGATATCACCAAAGGTCTCACAGATTTGTTCAAATCTCTTAGCATGGGAGACTGGGTCTCTTTCTCCTACAAACTTGGTGATTAGCTTAGAGATTGTGATAGACTTGCTCCTTAAGGGGTTGGTATCCCTTCTTGGAAACATTGGTGGTGGAGCGACAGCCCCCCTTCCTAGCGCTTGCACTAGGATTCTCATAGCTTCATTTGTAAGGGCCATTTGCGATCAGGAGGAGGTTGTAATATGGTGGGCCCTATCCTGTACATTGGTGGTCCTGATGAAGGGTTCCATGGATTTGATGGCACGAGGTTGGGATGGGAGGATCCAGGCCCACTAGTAGGCATTTGCATTGTGACTTGGGTCAGGTTGGGCCTAATAGGTTGGTGGACTATAGGTCCTCTAGGGAGTGGTATGTTCCTTGTAAGCATAGGCCTATAAGGGGCACTTGTTGGGTAGGAATATCTCCCATGTTTTTTTGCCAAGGAGGCATCATAGGGGATTCTACGGTGGAGGGCCTTAATTGTGGACCTTCAAGGTTACTCCTCTGTCCCTTTACTCTAGATTTTGGGACCCTTGGAGAATGTGGGTCCAAATCCATCCCCATAGGATTTTGTGTCATCAAAGAATTGGTAGGACGGGGGTTGATTTCCATTAGGTATTGTGGGACTTGGCTCCCTTGGTATTTCTTCTAATATCGGTGGTTGGGCCGGAATTTGAGCCTTTGACATTGCCATAGTTTGTCCAGAAAATGGGCTTAGCCACTCTACTAGGTCTGTCAATTCAAACCTTCCCATGATATTGGAAAAGGTTTCCCTTAATGTAGCTACTACTGTAGATGGGGTAGGAGAGTGGAGATCAGTGGGAATGGAGTTCAAGCCACTGAGGCTCTAACATTGGAGGGTTCACCTATGTCTTCATCCTAACTCAGGGACTCTTTCAAGCTAGATAATTCATGTGGTGGTGGTTCTTGTAATGAGTGAGAACCAACTTTTGAGCTTGCTGACCCTGAGGATGCCAAGCTAGGTATGGAGGTTGACAAGATGGTATTTGAGGCACTGTCTTTAGGCTCAAGGTGAGGTTGTAGGACTTTTCCTGATCTCAAGGTCATGTGTTACTATGTGCAGTTGATACCCCAAGAGTCTGCTTCGACATGGGGTCAAGAGCTATGGCGATGACCTGCAGGGATAGCAAGTCGATGGGATAGAGTTAAGGCAACAACCTGTGGGATAGAGCTATGGCAATGACCCATGGGGATAGAGCTAAGGCAATGACTCGTGGGGATAGAGTTATGGCAAGACCGATGGGATAGCCTTATTGAGAGTGCTCTCAACGGAAGCAAGAACAGAAGAAGGAGAGAGAGAGACAGAGAGTCACACAAGTTTGGTGGGTGCAGAACCACCCTAATCTTCTTTTTCATTCATTTATATATGTGTTTGAGTATTGTACATAACTGGGGTAAAGGCACAGTGACCTTTAACCCCCACAACCTCCCACTTAAAGGACAATGTGCCTTTAAGGGAGAACAACCAGTGAGCATACTATCCAATGCCCATCAATACACGACAATACTCAAACCGCTGACTAGGTAGACTCTTCGTCAGCATATCTGCAGGTTTATCATCTGTATGAACCTTGACAAGCTCTATGCGCTTGTCCTCAAGTACCTCCCTGATGAAATGGTACCTCACCTCAATGTGTTTGGTCTTTGCATGAAAGACCGGATTCCGTGCTAGCTGAATAGCACTTATGGAATCACTATGCAATGTCGGTACACCTGTATGAATCCCCAAATCTCCCACTAGCCGATCAAGCCATATAGCCTCCTTGCAACCCTCTATGGCTGCAACATACTCAGCCTCTGTGGTAGACAAAGCAATGCACTTCTGTGCGCGAGACATCCACGACACTGCACCACCTGCAAAGGTGAACACATAACCAGAAGTGGATCTCCTACTATCCACATGCCCTGCATAGTCTGAATCTGTGTACCCAAGTACACGCATGTCTCCTTTACCAAAGCAGATGCACATCTCCTTGGTACCCTTCATGTACCTCATGATGCACTTAACTGCCTCCCAATGCCTCTTTCCTGGATTAGCCATATACTGGCTAACAACTCCCACTGCAAATGCAATGTCTGGTCTAGTAGCTATCATAGCATACATAAGACTCCCAACTGCTGATGCATAAGGAACCTTGGCCATCATGGCCCTTTCCTCATCTGATTTGGGACTATCTGTATGACTCAGTTTCACATATGGAGGCAATGGAGTACTCACTGCCTTCCCCCCCTCCATATTGAAACGCTGTAATACTTTTGTAACATACTCTTTTTGTGAAAGCCAAAGGAGTTTCCTACGCCAATCACGCGTGATGTGCATACCAAGAATATGACTTGCAAGTCCCAAATCCTTCATATCAAAGGCCTCATGCAACTTGGCCTTTAATGCATCTAGCTCATAAGTATTCTTGCTAGCCAATAGCATATCATCCACATGTAGTGCCAGGATTATCAGGCTATTATCCTTAGCCCTTTTAGTGTAGAGGCAGTGATCAATTTCACTACTTCTAAAACCCTGGGACCGAATGAAAGCATCAAACTTCTGATACCATTCTCTAGGTGCTTGCTTAAGACCATAGAGACTCTTCTTTAGCTTGCAAACTAAATGCCCTTTTCCCTTTTCTTCAAAGCCTTCCAGCTGCACCATGTAAATTTCCTCATGCAAATCCCCATGTAAGAAAGCTGTCTTGACATCCATCTGCATAAGCTCCATATCCTCTGCTGCCACTAGTCCAAGCATGCATCTAAGTGTGGTCATCTTCACAAATGGAGAGAATATCTCATCAAAGTCCACACCCTTCTCTTGCTTGAACCCTTTAGCAACCAAACGGGCCTTGTACCTAGGCACATCATCACCTATGACCTTCATTTTGTAGACCCATTTACATGGCAATGCTTTCTTTCCATGTGGCAAAGAAACCAAGTCCCAAGTCTTATTCTTCATAAGTGAACTCATCTCTGATTGCATAGCATACACCCACTTGCATTGATCCTCATGCATCATAGCCTCTTTGTAGCAAGAAGGCTCCCCGCAATCAGTAAGCATCACATAGTCTACCCCTGGAACAAACCTATCAGGTGGTCTAGACACTCTAGATGATCTTCTCAAGGGCATTTCATCTTGCTGTCCCACTTGCATATCAGCCACATTTGGCTCATCATTTCCACCAATAGATGATCCATCATCTACCCTTGATTGTATACCTGTGGGAGTACTTGGTGGTACCATTTCTTGCACATTTGGTGAGAGTGCTCTCAACGGAAGCAAGAACGGAAGAAGGAGAGAGAGAGACAAAGAGCCACACAAGTTTGGTGGGTGCAGAACCACCCTAATCTTCTTTTTCATTCATTTATATATGTGTTTGAGTATTGTACATAACCGGGGTAAAGGCACAGTGACCTTTAACCCCCACAACCTCCCACTTAAAGGACAATGTGCCTTTAAGGGAGAACAACCAGTGAACATACTATCCAATGCCCATCAATACACGACAATACTCAAACCGCTGACTAGGTAGACTCTTCGTCAGCATATCTGCAGGGTTATCATCAGTATGAACCTTGACAAGCTCTATGCGCTTGTCCTCAAGTACCTCCCTGATGAAATGGTACCTGACCTCAATGTGTTTGGTCTTTGCATGAAAGATCGCATTCCGTGCTAGCTGAATAGCACTCATGGAATCACTATACAATGTCGGTACACCTGTATGAATCCCCAAATCTCCCACTAGCCGATCAAGCCATATAGCCTCCTTGCAACCCTCTGTGGCTGCAACATACTCAGCCTCTGTGGTAGACAAAGCAACGCACTTCTGTGCGTGAGACATCCACGACACTGCACCACCTGCAAAGGTGAACACATAACCAGAAGTGGATCTCCTACTATCCACATGCCCTGCATAGTCTGAATCTGTGTACCCAAGTACACGCATGTCTCCTTTACCAAAGTAGATGCACATCTCCTTGGTACCCTTCATGTACCTCATGATGCACTTAACTGCCTCCCAATGCCTCTTTCCTGGATTAGCCATATACCTGCTAACAACTCCCACTGCAAATGCAATGTCTGGTCTAGTAGCTATCATAGCATACATAAGACTCCCAACCACTGATGCATAAGGAACCTTGGCCATCATGGCCCTTTCCTCATCTGATTTGGGACTATCTGTATGACTCAGTTTCACATATGGAGGCAATGGAGTCCCGGGGGATTCACTCTTCATGAAAGGGGGACGTCACCTGCGTGCATGAACTTCAAGAAAACCCCCTATTTAAGATCCATGTAGGATGATAAAACACCCCTATTTAAGCTTATAAGATACCACCAAAATTCTATTATGTCCCCCCTTTCCTTAAATCTACGTTCTTTCTCAAGCATTTAGATCACACAATAAGCAAATTTAGATTACTTTCCCTATGATGATTTAAAACCATACACAAAACCAAACTTGTTTGGACTACTCACCCAAGGTAGCCTATACTATGTCCCCCCCTCTTAAATATGGCATGGCCCCCATAACTTAAATTTAATATTAGGAAAAAATAAAAGGCCCCCCACCCCTAATGTATAAGCTTATGCCTCATTTAAAAAAACCCCCCTATTGTACACTCACGTGATATCATAAGTTTCCTCTTGTGAATCCCCCGGGAATGGAGTACTCACTGCCTTCCCCCCCTCCATATTGAAACGCTGCAATACTTTTGTAACATACTCTTTTTGTGAAAGCCAAAGGAGTTTCCTACTCCGATCACGCGTGATGCGCATACCAAGAATATGACCTGCAAATCCCAAATCCTTCATATCAAAGGCCTCATGCAACTTGGCCTTTAATGCATCTAGCTCATAAGTATTCTTGCTAGCCAATAGCATATCATCCACATATAGTGCCAGGATTATCAGGTTATTATCCTTAGCCCTTTTAGTGTAGAGGCAGTGATCAATTTCACTCCTCCTAAAACCCTGCGACCGAATGAAAGCATCAAACTTTTGATACCATTCTCTAGGTGCTTGCTTAAGACCATAGAGACTCTTATTCAGCTTGCAAAATAAATGCTCTTTGCCCTTTTCTTCAAAGCCTTCCGGCTGCACCATGTAAATTTCCTCATGCAAATCCCCATGCAAGAAAGTTGTCTTGACATCCATCTGCATAAGCTCCATATCCTCTGATGCCACTAGACCAAGCATGCATCTAAGTGTGGTCATCTTCACAACTGGAGAGAATATCTCATCAAAGTCCACACCCTTCTCTTGCTTGAACGCTTTAGCAACCAAACGGGCCTTGTACCTAGGCACATCATCACCTGTGACCTTCATTTTGTAGACCCATTTACATGGCAATGCTTTCTTTCCATGTGGCAAAGAAACCAAGTCCCAAGTCTTATTCTTCATAAGTGAACTCATCTCTGATTGCATAGCATACTCCCACTTGCATTGATCCTCACGCATCATAGCCTCTCTATAGCAAGAAGGCTCCCCGCAATCAGTAAGCATCACATAGTCTACCCCTGGAACAAACCTATTAGGCGATCTAGACACTCTAGATGATCTTCTCAAGGGGATTTCAGCTTGCTGTCCCACTTGCATATCAGCCACATTTGGCTCACCATTTCCACCAATAGATGATCCATCATCTACCCTTGATTGTATACCTGTGGGAGTACTTGGTGGTACCATTTCTTGCACATTTGGTGCATGGACAGCTTGCTGCCTATGAATATAGGCAGGTGGATTCACATCCTGGAAAGTTATTTTTCTCATTTCCACATCCCTCATGGGTGCCTTATGCATCTTCTTCTCATTGAAGACCACATCATGGCTGCGTATGATCTTCTTTGCTTCTGGATCCCAGAGACGATAGCCCATCTCTCCACTTTCACCATAACCCAGAAAGATGCATTTCCTAGACTTAGGATCTAGCTTCTTTCGAAGCTCTTTTGGCACATGTGCATATGCCTCACACCCAAATATACGCAAATGAGAGTAAGAGGGCTTCTTGCCACTCCATGCCTCTTCAGGAATACCACCATCCAAACTCTTACTAGGTGATCTATTGATCACATGCACTGCAGTCTTCATTGCCTCAGCCCAAAAACCACCAGAAAGACTTGCATTGGAAAGCATGCATTGCAACCTTTCTTGAATGGTATGGTTCATCTTTTCTGCAACTGGATTTTGCTCTGGAGTACGAGGGGATGTAAGCTCCCTCTTAATCCCACGAGTATCACAGAAATGCTGAAAGTCATGAGAGAGATACTCTCCACCATTGTCAGTCCGTAGCCATTTAAGCATTCTACCTGACTGATTCTCAACCAAGGCCAGCCATTTCTGAAATACCTGGAACACATCACTCTTCCGAGCTATAGCATAAGCCCACACTTTCCTGGTTGCATCATCAATGAATGTCACATAGTATTCAGCCCCGCCTAATGACCGTGTAGGCATGGGACCACATACGTCTGAATGCACCAAATCAAGCATTTCAAACTCTTTCTTTCCCCTTCTTTTATGGGCTGATTTAGTCTACTTCCCATAGAGACAGTGCTCACAAAATTCAGAATCAGAGAAACTCAAATGCGGTACATAACCCAAACGGCATAAGAGTTTCATTCCATTCTGGCTCATGTGCCCCAACCTGCAATGCCACAAAGAAGTGCTTGGCTGCTCGGTTATTGCAACAACATGATCAAATACCCCTGATACATGTAAGGGATACAAAGTCCCACACTTGGCACCCTTAGCCAAAAGCATAGAGCCCTTTTGAATTTTCCAACTTTGAAAGCCAAAAGTGGTGTGAAAACCAGCATCATCTAGCTGACCCACTGAAATAAGACTCTTGGTCAGCTTAGGCACATGTCTCACATGTTTCAAAACAAATGCAGACCCATTTGCAAAAGAAAACTTTATGTCACCTGCTCCCACTATGTCACATGCATAGTCATTTCCAAGATGCACACAACCTGTCTTTCCACTGTCATAAGTGGAGAACCATTCCCTATGGGGAGTAACATGGAATGAAGCACCAGAATCCAAAATCCAATCCTGGGAATATGCATCATCTGAAGTGGTAAGCAACTCTGCAGATAAAGTAGACATGAAGAGAACATCATTGTCACTATCATGTGTGACTGCATTGATCTCCTCGATCTTCACTTTTCCTTTGTCCTCCCTTGGACTCTCTTCCTTTTGATTTGCACCCCAATTTGCATTCTTTTTCTTATCCTTTTGCTCTCTTTTCAGCTTGTAGCAATCCTTTTTCATATGGCCCTTCTTGCCATAGTGGTAACACTCAATGTTTCGTGCCCTGGATTTGCTACGAGACTTCCCTCTTTCTTGGGACTTCCCCCTGAACTGTGATCTACCCCTTTGCACATTTAAGGCTGCATCCTGCTTGTTGCCATCCATAGACTTCCGTCTAATCTCCTCAGCCAACAAGCTACCCACAATATTATCAAATTTCAGTACTCCACCAGGTGCACAGTTACTAACAGCTGTACGGAAGGTATCCCATGAGGATGGGAATGAACATAAGAGAAATATTGCCTTAGTCTCCGCATCAAAATTCATCTTCTGAGCCTGAAGCTGGCTGAAAATAATATTGAATTCATTCAAGTGAGAAGCAATGGAGACCCCTTCCTTCATTTGCAGCTCAAACAACCTCTTCATGAGGTAAACTTTATTAGAGGCAGTTTCCTTCTCATAAGTGGCACATAGCTGTGAAATAAACTGACTGTGCAAGATGAAGTCTAATAGTAGACTTTGCTAATGCATCCAACTCATTCCAATCATCCTCAGACATATTTGCAGGCTTAGCGTCAATCCCTGCCAAGGGTTTAATCTGCTTCTTTTGAATAAGCACATCCCTTATCTGTTCTTTCCACAAAGAAAAGTTTGTCCCATCAAACTTTTTAATGCTGAAAAACTCCTTTTCAGACGTGGAAGAGGATGCCATGATGCAAATAAAGCAAAATCCCAAATGCTAGTGCCTCAAGAGAGAATCACACCAAATACTAGGTGCACCCAAATGTGTATGCCACAATAGAGTGAAATATCACCAAAACTCAAAGCTCAAAGCATCTGACTCATGTGCGTATACTATGCATCCATATGAGCAAATCTGGCCCAAAAGAAAATGCCAATAAGTGCCAAATGACTCAAGCATAAACACTGTCCACTGGCATATGCATCAATAATGTCTCATCCAAGAGAGCATAGCACTATCAGTGCATCACCTGCAATGTTTCAAAGCTGTCCCTCAACTTAAAATAGCATCCATGTGCAAAGCGTCCATAAAAATAGCATCCCACAAGGCAATTTGGGCCTATCAGCACATCCAATAAGGACCGCAATGCATCCAAATGGCCTATAAATCATCCACTACAACCCAATGCACACCACGAATGAGTGCACACTGCTCAAACTGCAACCAGAGTGATCTGCATAAGGTATGCTCAAGAAATCATAGTCCCACGGTAATGAGCGCTATTGAAAATAGAACCTGAGATGCCTCAAAACATGGGTGCCATTGCATAATCGGAATCAGCAAGAAAATCTGCAAATATGTCTCTTCTGCCAGAACTCCAAAATCCCAACCGATGAGTGAGAAATGGGAGTCAACACTTATCCACTGCCATGTGGCATAAATCTAAGGTTTCAAAACCTTAGAATGAAAAATGCATAACAGAGAGACGAAATCGAATACACAGAGATCTATAACTCTGAAAATCCTCCACCGAATCGCGCAAGAACTGACAGGTAGGGGTTTTTGGGCGTTTGGAACGCAATGGGACAGACGGTTTTGGAAATCGTGGTCTCAATCACTAGGTCCAACACACGGACTGAAAAACGTTTTTGGAAACAGAGCTGTTTGTAAACTCCACCGGAGTGCAAATGATGAGCAACATAGAAGTTTTAGGACCTCGTGAGTCCACCGGAACTGACAGATCTACAAATGGTTGCTCCAAACTTGAGTTCCAACACTCGGGCAAAAAACGCAGGAACTGACACAGTGAGTCAGAAATCCACTGAAATGATCCCAGATTCAAGAATGAAGGTGTTTCCAGGCTCCTGAAGTAATGTGGACACCAAAAGCAAGCAATAGTTGCCTCTACAAGTCAATACGGAGTCTTTGTCATCGAACGGAACAGGGAAAAGCTCAAAAAACGACTTTTTCTTTGAAACCACTTAACAGGCTCTCAAAACCACTTCGCAAAGCCAAAGTGACTTTTCCAAATGTTCCTCCAAGGTCTCTGCACACTCGGATGCAAGTAAAGTCGCCCACAAAGCTTCCCACAAAGCTTCTCCTTCCTCCCACAGAGCTGCTGAGCTTCAAGCATTCATCCACGCTCAGCTAGATCACCCGGGCTCTGATACCAATTGAGAGTGCTCTCAACGGAAGCAAGAACGGAAGAAGGAGAGAGAGAGACAGAGAGCCACACAAGTTTGGTGGGTGCAGAACCACCCTAATCTTCTTTTTCATTCATTTATATATGTGTTTGAGTATTGTACATAACCGGGGTAAAGGCACAGTGACCTTTAACCCCCACATTTGGTGCATGGACAGCTTGTTGTCTATCAACATAGGCAGGTGGTAAGAGGGCTTCTTGCCACTCCATGCCTCTTCAGGAATACCACCATCCAAACTCTTACTAGGTGATCTATTGATCACATGCACTGCAGTCTTCATTGCCTCAGCCTAAAAACCACCAGAAAGACTTGCATTGGAAAGCATGCATTGCAACCTTTCTTGAATGGTACGGTTCATCTTTTCTGCAACTGGATTTTGCTCTGGAGTACGAGGGGATGTAAGCTCCCTCTTAATCCCACGAGTATCACAGAAATGCTGAAAGTCATGAGAGAGATACTCTCCACCATTGTCAGTCCGTAGCCATTTAAGCATTCTACCTGACTGATTCTCAACCAAGGCCAGCCATTTCTGAAATACCTGGAACACATCACTCTTCCGAGCTATAGCATAAGGCCACACTTTCCTGGTTGCATCATCAATGAATGTCACATAGTATTCAGCCCTGCCTAATGACCGTGTAGGCATGGGACCACATACGTATGAATCCACCAAATCAAGCATTTCAAACTCTTTCTTTCCCCTTCTTTTATGGGCTGATTTAGTCTGCTTCCCATAGAGACAGTGCTCACAAAATTCAAAATCAGAGAAACTCAAATGCGGTACATAACCCAAATGGCATAAGAGTTTCATTCCATTCTGGCTCATGTGCCCCAACCTGCAATGCCACAAAGAAGTGCTTGGCTGCTCGGTTATTGCAACAACATGATCAAATACCCCTGATACATGTAAGGGATACAAAGTCCCACACTTGGCACCCTTAGCCAAAAGCATAGAGCCCTTTTGAATTTTCCAACTTTGAAAGCCAAAAGTGGTGTGAAAACAAGCATCATCTAGCTGACCCACTGAAGTAAGACTCTTGGTCAGCTTAAACACATGTCTCACATGTTTCAAAACAAATGCAGACCCATTTGCAAAAGAAAACTTTATGTCACCTGCTCCCACTATGTCACATGCATAGTCATTTCCAAGATGCACACAACCTGTCTTTCCACTGTCATAAGTGGAGAACCATTCCCTATGGGGAGTAACATGGAATGAAGCACCAGAATCCAAAATCCAATCTTGGGAATATGCATCATCTGAAGTGGTAAGAAACTCTGCAGATAAACTAGACATGAAGAGAACATCATTGTCACTATCATGTGTGACTGCATTGATCTCCTCGATCTTCACTTTTCCTTTGTCCTCCCTTGGACTCTCTTCCTTTTGATTTGCACCCCAATTCGCATTCTTTTTCTTATCCTTTTGCTCTCTTTTCAGCTTGTAGCAATCCTTTTTTATATGGCCCTTCTTGCCACAATGGTAACACTCAATGTTCCGTGCCCTAGATTTGCTACGAGACTTCCCTCTTTCTTGGGACTTCCCCCTGAACTGTGATCTGCCCCTTTGCACATTTAAGGCTGCATCCTGCTTGTTGCCATCCATAGACTTGCGTCTAATCTCCTCGGCCAACAAGCTACCCACAACATCATCAAATTTCAGTACTCCACCAGGTGCAAAGTTACTGACAGCTGTACGGAGGGTATCCCATGAGGATGGCAATGAACATAAGAGAAATATTGCCTTAGTCTCCGCATCAAAATTCATCTTCTGAGCCTGAAGCTGGCTGAAAATAATATTGAATTCATTCAAGTGAGAAGCAATGGAGACCCCTTCCTTCATTTGCAGCTCAAACAACCTCTTCATGAGGTAAACTTTATTAGAGGCAGTTTCCTTCTCATAAGTGGCACACAGTTTCTTCCACAAATCTTCCGTAGTCTGCTCATTTACTACTGTGAACTGACTCTGCAAGATGAAGTCTAATAGTAGACTTTGCTAATGCATCCAACTCATTCCAATCATCCTCAGACATATTTGCAGGCTTAGCTTCAATCCCTGCCAAGGGTTTAATCTGCTTCTTTTGAATAAGCACATCCCTTATTTGTTCTTTCCACAAAGAAAAGTTTGTCCCATCAAACTTTTTAATGCTGAAAAACTCCTTTTCAGGGATGGAAGAGGATGCCATGATGCAAATGAAACAAAATCCCAAATGCTAGTCCCTGCAAGAGAGAATCACACCAAATACTAGGTGCACCCAAATGTGTATGCCACAATAGACTGAAATATCACAAAAAAAAAACTCAAAGCTCAAAGCATCAAAAGATGCATCTGACTCATGTGCATATACTATGCATCCATATGAGCAAATCTGGCCCAAAAGAAAATGCTAATAAGTGCCAAATGACTCAAGCATAAACACTGTCCACTGGCATATGCATCAATTATATCTCATCCAAGAGAGCATAGCACTATCAGTGCATCACCAACAATGTGTCAAAGCTGTCCCTCAGCATAAAATAGCATCCATGTGCAAAGCGTCCATAAAAAATAGCATCCCACAAGGCAATTTGGGCCTATCAGCGCATACAACAAGGACCGCAATGCATCCAAATGGCCTATAAATCATCCATTGCAACCCAATGCATACCACGAATGAGCGCACACTACTCAAACTGCAACCAGAGTGATCTGCATAAGGTATGCTCAAGAAATCATAGTCCCACGGTAATGAGCGCTACTGAAAATAGAACCTGAGATGCTTCAAAACATGGGCGCCATTGCATAATCGGACTCAGCAAGAAAATCTGCAAATATCTCTCTTCTGCCAGAACTCCAAAATCCCAACCGATGAGTGAGAAATGGGAGTCAACACTTATCCACTGCCATGTGGCATAAATCTAAGGTTTCAAAACCTTAGTATGAAAAATGCATAACAGAGAGACGAAATCGAATACACAGAGATTTATAACTATGAAAATCCTCCACCGAATTACGCAAGAACTAATAGGTAGGGGTTTTTGGGCGTCCGGAACGCAATGGGACAGACGGTTTTGGAAACCATGGTCTCAATCACTAGGTCCAACACACGGACTGAAAAACGTTTTTGGAAACAGAGCTGTTTGTAAACTCCACCGGAGTGCAAATGATGAGCAACATAGAAGTTTTAGGACCTCGTGAGTCCACCGGAACTGACAGATCTGCAAATGGTTGCTCCAAACTTGAGTTCCAACACCCGAGCAAAAAACGCAGGAACTGACACAGTGAGTCAGAAATCCACTGAAATGATCCCAGATTCAAGAATGAAGGTGTTTCCAGGTCCTGAAGTAATGTGGACACCAAAAGCAAGCAATAGTTGCCTCTACAAGTCAATACGGAGTCTCTGTCATCGAACGGAACAGGGAAAAGCTCAAAAAACGACTTTTTCTTTGAAACCACTTAACAGGCTCTCAAAACCACTTCGCAAAGCCAAAGTGACTTTTCCAAATGTTCCTCCAAGGTCTCTGCACACTCGGATGCAAGTAAAGTCGCCCACAAAGCTTCCCACAAAGCTTCTCCTTCCTCCCACAGAGCTGTTGAGCTTCAAGCATTCATGCACGCTCAGCTAGATCACCCGGGCTCTGATACCAGTTGAGAGTGCTCTCAACGGAAGCAAGAACAGAAGAAGGAGAGAGAGAGACAGAGAGTCACACAAGTTTGGTGGGTGCAGAACCACCCTAATCTTCTTTTTCATTCATTTATATATGTGTTTGAGTATTGTACATAACTGGGGTAAAGGCACAGTGACCTTTAACCCCCACACTTATGGTATCGGGCCAATGCATGTTTGACCAAGGGGATAGCTGACTGATAGTATTTAATTAGGGCATTAGGCTAGGTAGTGACGTGTTAGGCCAATGTGATAGCACTAAGGCGATGGGTCAATGCAAGTTTGACCACCGGGATAACGCTAAGGTGACAACCCGTGGGAATAGTAACACACAGTTTTGCCGACTAGTTTTTGATGATTCTTGATGAATTGGAAGTTTTTGTTCATGTTTTTTTGTGATGGAGGGATGCTAAACTATCTAATCTACCTACCAATGCAAAAAGAAAAAAACAACAACAACATTTGATTGCAAAACGAGAGATTTCTTGAAGAGGTGATTGTTGACACACAAAACCACTTCAATTTTCAGCTTGATTCCTTATTCTTGGTTGTTTTTTATGAGTTTTGACATCATACACTCCTTAGCAATCTTCCCAACTATCTTTTTGCCAACTTAAAATACTAAAAAACATAAAAAACAAGCTTCAAATGATTAAAACGACTTTCCAACAGAAAATGACAGCTTTTCTCACTTTTTCATTGAAACTCACACTTCTTCACTCTTTCCTCTCCTACAACTCCACTATCAAAGCTCCAAGTTAAGCTTGAAACAATGAGAAATGGGTAGATGATGCGAGAAAGTAAGTGCAATGCAAAAGCATACCTTGAACTCCTCGATAGTGGTGCCAAAACTGTGTAGTCTCAACGGTGACTCACGTGTCATGGGGATCTTGAAGGAATGCCATTGGAGCCTCCACTCCAAGCTACTCCTTGTGAGAGCAATGAAAAGCATGAGCTGTCCACATGTGTCACTCAAGCAGCTCATGGATTGTTACAATGTGTTTCCACTAGAGAAAGAGGGAAGGGGGAGAGGGGAGAAGGGAGGGAGAAGGAGAAGGGAAGGGGAGAGTGTGAAAGGGGATGGAGTGGCAAACACAAAGGAACTACAAAGGAAACAAGAGAACACCCAAAGACACTCTCGAAGAGAAGAGGGAGCTTGTATTCCAAACTTGTGCATATAACAATGAAGACCAAAGTCAACCATTTAGCCTTTTATAAAAGTCACCTTTTGAAGGGATGGCCAATCCTAATCTCTATATACCGCTCTCTCTTCTCATTCTTTTACCATCCTCTTGGGCCCACCATCTAGCTCCAAGACAATCTTGGCTCTACGGACTCGCCACTATTCATCAAATTTAATCACTTAATTAGCGGTGGTATATTGTTAACCAATATGTTAACAACTAGCAATATGGTACAAGCCAACAATGACAAGCCGAAAATCGAAAACAGACACTTTCGTGCATGGACTTTACACTTTGCAACAAGTAGTAGACTTCCACGACAAAACCATTGTTGTAGCATCTTCTGAGGATTTCAAGCCTCTCAGACTTTTCTTCGACAAGTACTGTGAAGAGCTTGCATTTCCCACTCTATTTTATGGAAGAAAATGCGCTTATAAAACCCCCTCAAGAGTCTCTTATCAAGACATTTCCAAGTGGGAGATCAAACATATGGACCCGATTTGCATTTTGCATAGAAAGCATATTTTTCAAAACGATGAAAATATTGGTCCGGCAAGTCCTATCCGCATGTTGGGTACGGTTATGCAAAGCACAATTGCAAGGATTGAACACTATTCGACACAAACATTGAATAGTTGCTACAATCCAACACAGGGTACAAAGATTTCAAATGCCTACGAACCTCTGCAGACTACAAACACAAACTAAAACAAAATGTCTTTGTAATGCTGCGCCAACTTGGCCCACCAACTTTCTTCGTGACTCTCTCTATAGCAGAGAAGCGTTGGGATGCGTCGATGTCATGCATACAATCACTATCTAAACAAAGCGAAGGCCCTTGCAAAGAGCACCCACGGCAAATCTTCAGCACATGGTCAGGTTCAACCTTGTGAGCACAGCTCGATACTATGCCCACAGGTTCTAGGCACTGAAAACTTTGCTCCGTCAAGATGAAAGCATGTTGGGACTCCTACAAGACTTCTTCTTTGTGACTGAGTTTTAAAATAGAGGAAGCCAACATGATCACAGTTTGTTGTGGATTGAAGATGCTCCAACTCTCGGGAAAACAAGCGACGAAGAGATCGAGAAATTCCTAGACAAAAATATTACTACAAACAACTCCAAGCTTCTAGAACTACTTAAAGACATACAAACACACAAACATAGGAAGACATGCACAAAGAATACTCGACTATGCAAGTTTGGATTCCCACGAGCACCCATGAGATAAAAGCGTGTTCTATGCCCTCTAGAGGACCAGAATGAGTGTAAAAAAAGAAAGGCGCAATACAAAACAATATCGAATATCCTACTAGAAAAGCACACAATCACCTTGGACTATCAAACATTCCTAGGGGCGAAACTAGCTTAGAAGAGAAAGATTACATCGAAGCCCTGCACTCCCACATTCACCAACCAACAATATTCTTGAAAACGGAACAAAAGGACATACACACCAACAATTTCAATGAAAACATGACAAAACTATGGGGGACCAACACGAACATCCAATTTGTTCTAAAACCTCACGGTGTCGCCTCATATTGCAGTTCATACATGATAAAAATAGACAAACAGACACGTGATGTAGTAAAAGCAGCATTGGCAGAGAGCATCTGAAATAATAGCCCGGCAACGAAAGAATTCGCAACGTCCAAAATCTGATACTAAACACCCAGCACATAAGTGCCCAACAAGTAGTATATCGATGTCTTTCCCTACCCCTTTCAGCCGCTACAAGGGAGTTTGTTCACATAAACTGAAGCAAGCTAGAGGACCAAACATTGCTCCTAAAACATAGGGCTGACTTGCAAACTATGGACCCAGCAAGCATAGACGTTTTCTTCCTTGACATAATCTCAAACTACCTGAGGCGAGGGCTAGCCCTAACATGCCTAGCTACCTACGCAAGTGAATACACAGTCAAACAAGGGGTCACAAAGGCAAGAAAGAGGCCAAGAATAACACGCTACAATAATTATAACAAGCACAATAAACTAGAAGAACACTATAGGGAGAAATGCTTGCTTTATTTGCCTTTAACCTGTAACGAGCATTCGTTGAGCGAAACATTCCAAGCCTGGCATGACATGCACATGGCAAACATTGCCACAATTAATTCCAATCAAGTAATGTTCAACAAGATCACCTCTTGTACACAAGCTCCACCCAGCAATGAATCAAACACAAACTCCTCTACAAGCCAATCAAGAAATTCTAAAACAAACACAAGGAAATTTAACATTCAAAATGAAATGCCAAAGCGTACAAGCAAGAAAGGTTCCTTGCCTATCGATTTTGACTCTTCTAAGCCATATAAGGACATGTTGTCATTCTCCTTTAGTTGTCAAACATGCAACATACAATCCCTAGAGCATGTCTTACCTAACAATGCATACTATCGGCTTATGCCACAAACAAACCTAGACCAACGAGCCATAATAGGTGACATCCTGTTTAAAAAAAGAGTATCGCCCCATGAAAAAATTAGGCTTTTTTTGTCAGGCAACGCAGGCTCAGGGAAAACATTCACTTTACTGCTACTGATCGTTCAAGCACTACATCGAATTTATGTCCACAAACAAACAACAGGCCCCAAATTGCCTAGAGTACTCCTGTTGGCCTACACAGGAAAAGCTGAAGAGAGATTGGCGGAAACACATTGCACACAGCTTTGCACCTGCCCCTACTGGCAAGTGTCAACACAAGCCTCGGCGTAGACAAGCTACAAAACCTTTTCGCTCTATACAGAAACGTAGAACTCATCGTGATTGATGAAAAATTGCTTGTGGGGCTAAACACGTTCGTGGTAGCTAATATGTACATGCGTGACGAGCTAAAGCACAACCATGATGGAGAGTCGACATTATAGTTTCTGGTGATCTCTGCCAAGCTAGCCCGATGCGAGATGCTTGGCTATTTTGACAACAATCAAAACAAGCAACACTAATGGGGTCATGCTGGGGAACACAAATCCACTACTACGAGCTAAGCCATCCAATGTGACACGAGAGAGGCACATTCTTGGACTTGCTAAACAAGGTGTGTTTTGGGGCACAAACAAGAAGGGACATTGACGTGACATTGAACTGTACGTACGCAAGGGCGACCTTTATGGCATCATAAGTGCAGCCACCATATCAATCATGGTTGGATGGGCTTATGTCCTTGGCATCCCAGACAAGCACAAGAAGCTGCACCTTTTCTACACAAACAAAGCCAAAGATGCAACCACAACAACTACGTTTTCCAAACAATGCCAGAAATCTTTGATGCCACTGACCATAAGCACAAAACATGCAGCAAGGAAATAACCATTTTCAACGAGCCAAGAGCAATTGCGAGCCTGCATAAGCAATTAAGGCTCAAGGTTGGAATGATTGTCGAAATATGCTCTGGTAACTTGGACATCAATGAGACAGAATAGTCAATGGAGCAGAGGGAATATTCAAAGGGTCAGATGTCGGCAACTAGATCAAAACTTTGTGGGTGCAGTTTGCATATGAAAAAACAGGGCAAGGTGCCCATGCGCAAAACAAAAGCAAATACAAGCACAAGGTGCTGCACCTTTTCTACACAAACAAAGCCAAAGACGACCACAACAACTACATTTTCCAAACAATACAAACAATGCTAGAAATCTTTGACGCCACCGACCACAAGCACAAAACATGCAGCAAGAAAATAACCATTTTCGACGAGCCAAGAGCAACTGCGAGCTTGCACAAGCAATTAAGGCTCAAGGTAGAATGATTGTTGAAATATGTTCTAGTAACTTGGACATCAATGAGACAAAATAGTCAATAGAGCAGAGGGAATATTCAAAGGGTCAGATGTCGGCAACTAGATCAAAACTTTGTGGGTGCAGTTTGCAGATTAAAAAACAGGGCAAGGCGTCCGTGCGCAAAACAAAAGCAAATACAAACATACGCTACCCACATGGACACCAATAACAAAACTAATGAGGGAGTTCCAAATAGGGAACAACCACCTCAACACAGCAACTAGGACACAATTCCCAGTCTAGCCAGCAGCAGCAGCAAGAACAATCCATCATTCGCAAGGACTCACAATGGACTCATTTGATGTTACCAACATCAAGACACATGGGCTACTGTACACTGCACTTTCATGAATCTGAGACCCATAGAACCTATAGCTATTACAGAAAATTGAGCAAAAACACATAAAAGTAGACAAGTTGGTTCTCCAAGAAATAGAACGCCTCCAAACAAACAAAATGTGGCCTTTTTCTAAAGATGGCCTAGGCAAAACACATCAAGGAAGGAAAACATTACAAAGTCTGAACACATGATCATTCAATGCCCACAAGGAAGACATCAACCTTCATAGGCCATCATGGGTGCAACAGTACTATGCCTCCAAGAAACACACACCAGAGAAAATGACAATATAGGACTGCCTGGATTCTGCCACATTGCAACAAGCCAAGGGTTAGGACTCACCACATACTTTAAGAGTGACATCCAAATCAAACAATCAAAAGAAATCTGCAGCCAAGGCTGCGGGTGCCTAGTCGTGGAAATGGAAATGCCCACAGTCGAACAAGTAACCATGATTAACATCTACAAACCACCAAAGGTAAAAACAAGCACACTCATTCACATCTTGTGCAAACAAGCACAGTCTTCCGCAATCCATGGGAGCCATGAACATGGAACAACTCATTACAATGCCCACAACAATATATAAAAGCACTATTGACCACATTTGGGAAAACTCACACACACCAAACACACTGCACGGAACATATTTAGTATATTGGTCTAACCACTCCCTCGTCTACTCATCCCTGTCCTATGCAAGACAAGATAACAAAGCCACTCTCCTGCCATTGATTGAACCTAGCATAAAAACTCCAAAAAAAATCTTAATATGTATTTTTATTATTATTCTATGTATTATGTGAGAAGGTTGTGCTTTGTTTTGTATCCTATCTTTAGAAATTGATCAATGTGTAGTATTTCTTGAGTTTTTTTTCCTTATGTGTGTATGTATGTTATAGAATGATCTGTCCAATATGTGTATGGTGTTCCAGAGCGAGTGGCTTCATTTGGTATGTTGCTCCAAATGTGGTCTAATTGTGTTCCATATATTGTCATGATGTGATGGCATTGTAAGTTGTACTTAAAGTTGGACATAATTTCTTTTAATGTTTGTGACTGTTTTGTTTGTTTCAACATATTGATGTTGAAATCTCCTATTAAGATCACATTGGTTGCATATTGTAGATGTTCGATAATGTGGTTTTTAATAATTGGAAGAACAATTTATATGCACTAGATGGTGATCTGTATATATTTGCAATTGTGTAGTGGTTGTTTTTTATCTCAATGTGTGCAGTTGTTATCTCAATTCCGTGTTTTGCAATGTTATTTGTTTGAAGAATGGTGATGTGATTCCGTACTAATATGCAGGTGGAGTGGTTGTTTATGCATTTAAAAGTTGAAGGGAGATGTGTTTTACTTTTTTCAGTTTGGGTTTCTTGCAAGCAAATAATATCCGAATTCATGAGTGTTAGAGTGGCTACAATGTCTTCTTTGTATTTTTGTAATGATCTTGTGTTTAAAGATAAAATAAGAATAGTCTTTTCTTTATGGTTGTGGATTTTTTCCCATTTTGATTGAGTAGCTAGTCTCTTCATTTCTTCGTGTACATCTTTATCTACAAGGAAGTTTTGTTGTTGTAGTGGCTGTAGCAGGTATAGGTTTTCTATTTTTTTCACACGTGACAGGGCTGTGTATGTGAGACCATGTGTTCGAATGTCTGTTGGAGAGAAGGCAACATTTTCCATTGTCAACCCTTGGGATCTGTGTATGGTTCTCGCTGCAGCTGGCTAGATCAAAAATTGTTGTCGAGTGAGGATAGTTTTTTTAGAAGGGCCAATTTGTATTTCTTTTGTTACTCTCAGTATTGGTGTCCATTTTCTATTAGTAGTTGTTGTGTATGCATGGATATTTTTTTCCCTTCTTTCTCTCCCTATTTATGGGTTTTGAAATTGAATCCGTATGATGTCATCATTTTGATTTGTGGACATGCTCATGAAAATACCGTCTGCACCATTTACAAGTCCATCTTGTTGATTTATGTTTCCTGAGCATATTTCAACCAACATTCCTTCTTTAATTTGTATAATTGTTCTCAGGCCATCTGTTGCTTTTGGGTTTTCCAATAGTTTACATGAAATGTGGCTACTGTTATTAAATGTATCAATTGCTTTAATGTTATATTCTTTTCCTTTTGTTGCATGAAATACCTTTTTATTGTGGTTATTCATGTCCAAGTTTATGTAGTAAATATGGGGGAAAATGGGGTCTTGTGGTGGTGGATGGAAGCAGTTGTCGTTTATGTATTTTATTTGTTCTGGAGTGTGTGCACATATTCTGAAACTATTGAGTGCCTCCATGAATTTGTTGTTGTTTTGTCGCATTGGTTGCTTCACCTCGTAACATTTTGGTTTTGTAAGCCAATACGTGTCTGCTATTGTTTCGAGTCTCTTTTTCTTGTTTGAATACCCAACTGTCTCTTACTGGTTTGGCTTGGTACAAGTCCCCTGAACAAATGACATCGATGCCACCGAAGTATTTCGTGTGGTTTCTTTTGAATGTACGCATGCGAAGGTCTGCAAAATCTAAAGTTCGTCTACCAACTAGCGAAATCTCATCAAATATAATAAGTTGTACTTGTTCGTACATGCGAATAAGTGTATCTAGTTTTTTTTTTGCCAAGCTTGTTAGGTTCTTTGTTTGTAATGGTAAATGAAGTGTAGAGTGAATAGTGAGCCCATTTATGTTGTATGTTGCTTTTCCTATGTAGGCTAACATTAGGACATGTATCAAATTGTAATCTATGTTTTGTATTGTTTGATTGTAATGTCACAAACAAACCTTGAACTATGTGTTTTCCCTGTTCCAGTCCCACATGTTAAAAATAGGTGTATTTTTTCATTTGGTTTTATTTGTTTTCGTATCATAATGTCATCGAATAGTTGTCTTTGTTCAAAGTTCAATGATCAAATCATTTTGAAGTACTTGTCATTTTGCATGAGAATTTGTTTTTTTTAAGGAATGATAAATTTGTTGTTTAATGTTTTCAGCTGTTTCGCTTTCATGTCTAATGCAATGTCGTATTTGGGGAAGTTGTGCTCTTGTGATGCATGCGTCATTTTTACTTTTTGTATCATCGTGCTCATTGATTAATAATCTATCACATGTATTTGTTTCTTGATCGTTGTCATTGTCTTTTGTATATAAAGCTCTATTTTATGTAATTGTTTGATATAGAGCATTACAAGCCTCTTTCCAAGATCCATGTGTTAATAATTCATGTTCTTCATCATTTTTGAAAGGAAAGTATAATAGTAACCGTTCACGATAATAGGTCTCTAGATCTTTTGTTGCATTGAACTTGATGAATCTTATGATTTTTGTTTTTTTCCTTTGTTTGATGGTGCCGCTTTTATGATCGTATTCCGTAATAAATGTTGAGAGCCAAATGTTGTTCATGTTTTCTCTTTTTTTTATTTGTCTATGATAGTTTGACATGTAATATCTGTTGATTCAATGGGGAGTTGTAGCAATTGTTGTTTTCTTTTAAGAATGAGAGCTCTATTTTGTTGATGATTGTGTTTATGAAAGAAAATTCTTGGCCTTCCAGCGTTGCTGTCGGTTGCATGGGTGTGGAGTCGGTTGGATGAGTGTAGTCGGTTGTAGAAGATTGTCGAACGTCGATTGTTTTAGTAGATGTAGTTTTGGGAATTCGCTCGTGAGAGGTTGCCTATAAAACAATGTACAGTGGTAGTGTAACAGCACAACTACTGTTCGTATCACTACGTTTGTGAGCTCGAAGTTTGCAGTGTTTTGCGTACGTCTGTTAGGATTTGAAACATCTGAAGGTTGAAAGCAAAGTGTTCGTTTGTCATGGCAAGTGTTTCCGAAGTTGACATGTCTGACTGCGTCCAAGGTATATCGTCTTGGTTCGTTATTCTGGTTTTTCTTGCATATTTCATTCAAATGTATCACCTCCGTCTGAATGTCGGTGTTCAATAAAGCACGAGATTGTCTTCTGTTTTTCCCCCGTGGCTTGTTTGTTTGAGACTCGTAATTAGCTCACAGTTATTGTGCGGTTGTTAAGCCTTTTGTTTTTAGAGGCTTAGATTTTGTTGTTCGTTGTTTTTCCAAGCCAAGTAAAGCTGTCAATGGTTACCTGGGTCTGTTTGGAACTAGTTGCATCTGTTTTGGAGGTTTTGTGTTAGTTTGGAAGTGTATATCGGCCTTCCTTGCCGTTCAGACTGGTTGGGGTAGTTAAGGACTCTTTTCTTGGGTTTGGAGCTTCGCTTTACGTTCGGAAGTTGTCTTAGTGCTGTTGCATCTAAAGCCTATTGGCCCTGCAAGGAAGCGAGATGGATATGGCGGAAAGTGTAGGAGGTGACTTTGTCTTTATATTGCATTTTAAAGTTTTGGAATTGAGATAGCTATTTCGTTTACTGTTCTTTGTGAACAGAGCTGTGAATCTCGAATCTGAGTTCTTGAATGAAGCTATTATAGTTACGTTTTGATTGTTCTAAGTGGCGCGGTATATGCATGTGTGGAGAGGCAGAAGCTGAGCTTCGAATTTGTGTTTTCGGGTAGCAAATGGGCTGTGAATGTGACTGTTTCTATGTTTGTGATGGTCACTGGTTTTCAAACTACAGACGTAGCAGCTGAGGTCCGAAATTCTTTTTTGGGTAGAAGGGCGCTCTGAACGGTACTGTTAAAGAGTTTTCTGATGTTCAGTGGATCCCGAATTTCCATTTTGTCGTAGTAACTTCATTTAGGCAGTGTGTGTGTTGGTGAATTTGATGTTTTGTTTTCAAACCTGTGACGTGTTGACTCTTTTATTTTGTCTACCTAATTGTGATTAATTGTTAGTGGAAATCAGTCCAATTAGTTTGCGTCGTCAATGCATGTTTGTTTGCAATGTCTGTCTTGTCTTCCAAAATTGTTGGAAGAGACTCTCTGGAAGGCCCAACATTTACATTATCCGCCAGATGTTTCGAGTTTATGGGTATGTGTCACGACATTAGCCAATTGCAAGAACGTTTATTGGCTATAGATCTTGCTTATACAGGACACACTACGAAAAACATTATTTTAATAGGGTAGCTGACACCTAGATTGGACAGCGTGGAGATGCGATCGAAGGACCTTATGTTATTGCAGATGTGAAGTATATTATATATATTACAAATGGAATTCAAGATCTGCACGTCACCAGTGCTTTCTAATACTGAAGAGTTACAATTGTATATTTTTTTAAATGGCGAAATCAATATGGAAGGAGTTATGATCAATAAAAAATTAGTTGTTTAATATTAATTTTAGAAAAGTTTTGATAATGATGTGGCTCTCATTCGTGCAATCTACACTTCTGGAGAATGTCTCCTTTGTAGAGGTAGGATTTTTTTAATGTATGGATGTGTATGCAATTCGGGGGCTCATGTGTATGCAATTCGGGGCCTTAATTTGGAGCCATTTTTGTCTATCGTAAATTCCCCTTGAAGAGTCTTATGTATGGATGTGTACGCAACTCGGGGCCATTTTTTGTCTATTGCACATGTCATCAGTGGACTTGGGCTCTGGCCTTCTTTCTCCGTTCATGTACTTGTGTTGGCACTGTCCTTGTTTGCCTCTCTCTGCAGCACTCAGTGGATTACAGTTTGATCAGAGCCTAGGAAACAAATCAGAACCCTCTCATTCCTGAATTCCCAGTCCCTTGTGGGTTGTTTTCCAGCTGCCCCAGAGCTGTCAAGTCATGACGTGGCCTTTCCAGGGATTATAGCCCTAACTAAACTTTCCAACATTGTTTTTTAGACATGAAAGACGAATTCGAAACACAAGGCTAACATACCAAGACATAGCAAAATCGGAATTAACACACACATCTTTGCATTTCTCACAAAATATATACCAAATTTGTTCTTCAAGTCGATTAAAGTTTTAATAAATAAGGTCATGCAATCAGTTTGGGTTCGTTTGCGTAAAGGAGTGCTACAAAATAAAATAATATATGCAAAGGATGTTATGAATGACACAAACATTAACGCTATTTTAAATTCTAGAATAGGATACAAGGACTTTGAGAATTTGCGGACTTTGCCAGACTACAAAGAGAAACTCAGGAAAGATGCGTTTGCAATGATGAGACAATTGGGATGCCCAACCTTTTTTATGATGCTATCGTGTGCAGAAAGATTAGGGCAACGTTTGACAAGATGTCTACAACAAAAGTACTCAAACAACAACAAAACACAAGAGAAAGACAAAGACTTAACTGCCACATTAAGAGAACTAATAAGAGACGACCCGAGGATATTGCAAGATATTACACACAAACTCCAAAAAATCCTAAATTTGATAATGAAAGACAAACGATTACTCGAAAATTTTATGGACTACTTTTTCGTTACAAAATTCCAAAACAGAGAAAGTCAGCATGAACACGGAATTTTATGGGTACAACATGGACCTATATATGGTATTCATGAGGATGAGAAAATTGTCTCCTTTATTGACAAATACATAACATGCGATAGGAGCTTGCTACCAACAAACATTAAAGACATACAAACACATAAACACAAATTCACTTGCAAAAAAAGCAACAGCAACAACTGCAGATTTCACTATCCGAAGCCTCCACTACATGAAACAATGATATTGGAACCACTATCACAAAGCATGATTCATAGTTACAAACAAATATATCAATCTATTTCTACAAGTATAAATCGTATAGCACCCGACACACAAATGAAATTTGCTGAATGGATAGTCGATATTGGAATTGACATTTCAACATATATACTAGCACTACGTTCATCGATTACAAAAACAACCCTGTTCTTAAAAAGACAACCAAAAGACGTTTTCACAAATGCTTTCAATCATGAAATGAGTTTTTGTCACAATCAAACATGGACATACAATACATTATCGATCCATACTCGGCTACAACATATTGCACTTCACAAATGGAAAACACAATAACAAGAAGTCTCCGAGAAATAATGACAGCTTGCACAAAAAATGATAGTAACACACACGATAGATTGTGTATACCCTTCATAACCCTCATGCAGCAACAACGTGTTGCATGACTGGTTCCACAGGGTGTGAATATGTGTATGCTCTGCCCCTTTCAACCCGCATCTGCAGGCGGATGAATCGGACAACCACTGCAGCATCGAAATCCTTCTCCCGAAAAAACAGCTGCTCCACTAATAGCTTTGTAGAACAGAAGGGATAACGCCAGAGCAAGTACGCTGCAAAAAAGAGCACGAGCGCCAGGAGGAGATGAAGGGAAAAGACTCGACAGAAGAGCGGCAGCCTGAGTAGAAAATTGAGCAGGAGAGCGGCAGCACGAGCAGAAGAGGCGCTCTTCAGAAAAGGGCATCAGCGAGCGAACTGTGCAGAGAAGGAGCTGTACACAGAAAGAGCTGTGCAGAGAAGGAGCTATGCACAGAAGAGAAAGAGCGGCGAAGATGGTGGAGAGGTCTGTACAGAGAATGAGCAGCCAAAAAGGTGAAGGTCTCTACCAACAGAAGACCTAAACTAATTCTAACCATACACAAAACCTACCCCTAACCTAACCCCTATCTACCAACTACGTCACTAACCACAACCTAGCCCGCATATGAACTCATCTAGTCCCACTAACCTGGTCAAATTGACCAACAACACATAAACCCACTCTTTTCCCAACCCAAGCCCCAAAAACCCAACCTTCCCTAAGACCCTTGCAGGGCCAAAAAGGCAGGCCGTTTGAACTAAGCATGTTCATCTTGTTGAGCATATCGAGCTTTGAAAGCGAGGGTCCTCGATATCCCGATTCCCAAACATTTCATTCCTCCAACATCAAATTCATTTGTGACAAGGAGCCATTAAAGATGTACCCATATATGCGTTTACCTCTCTCTCCATCCGTTCACCGTTGGACTTAGGACTCGATTGCAGCTAAGTAGCAGCTCTGGGAAACGTTGGATCATATATATATGGGAAGGGCAACCCCGCATGCCCTTAGAAGACCTCTTCTGTGCTCAAGAATCAGCAATTCTCCTCAAATTGGATCTCGGGATTGCACCTACGATATAGAACTTTCTTCTGGAGACAACATTCCAGCCAGTGCGAATTTCCTGGGGACAAGCTGGGACATGCAACTTTCTGCAGCATTCTCTTCAACAGCAAGCAATTGGAGGCATCCTGGCACCACCAGCGGTCGAAGGAAAGGTGAGCTTTGGTACCGTACTTAAATAAATGGAACGATAGTGCCAGCCCAAATGCAAATTACTAACGGCATAAGGATTTGTATTGCAGAGAAAGAAATGGTAATAGAGCAATTGTGGCAGAAGTTTTTTGCAGATCCTTCGCGATGGCGGGATAATAGTAGCCTAAAAAAGGTGAGCTTCAGATGCCTCCACATTTTTCGTAGTGTTTTTTGTTTCATCGACTGTCTGGCGGGAGCAGCGTAGGAAAAATGGGAGTTCAGCCTGTGAATAGTTACAGAAGATTACAGTTTGTTGGTCTTGTTTATTTGCTTTTCGGGTTATCGAAATTTACAGGTTGTTGGTCTCCTGCATTCTTCTTTAAGCGTAGCCTGCGTGCCTCTTACAGAGAAATCCGACATCTCCAGACTTTGTTCACTGTGAAACAAAGGAGGCCTTGTGGATAGACAATTGGTCGAATCCCTCTTGGGTAGAAGCACGACTGGCAGCCTCAAAGCAGGGCAGACCAGAGTCTTTTTGTGGACTAAGAACACCCCCGGGTTTGAATTTGGAACCTCCAAGCGGAAGCTGCTTAAGGTGTACCATCGTTGGTGTGTGGAACTTTCCCATATTGTACAGCTAGGCATCTGCCGTTCGTTATTTCAGAGTTCCTCACGCTGCTACCTTTGAGTCTTGTGAAGAATTCTCAGGCATGATACTGCTGCGTCTACATCATGCAGGATAGCAGGAAGTGATAAGTTTTCTGGCACTTTCGAGGAAATAAAAAAACTGTGCGAAAAGGGAAGGCTTGATGATGCATTGCAGGCAGTGGTTCTCATGGACCGACGAGGAATTCATCTTTCTACCAACATCTTCTATTGTCTTCTTCAAGGGTGCATCAAGACGAAAAACATGGCCATGGGAAAGGAAGTTCAATCCCTGATTTTGAGAACTGAATATGATTCAAATGCTTTTTTGGCAAACTCCCAAATACGTTTGTTTGCCTCTTGTGGAAATTTGTTGGAAGCAAAATCGGTGTTCGGCAAACTACCTGAACCAAACGTTTTCACATGGAGTGCAATTATCTCCGCACATGCAAAGCTTGGAGAAGATGAGGAGGCTATCAGCCTATATCAGCGAATGCAACAGTCTAATGTGCAACCGGATGAGTTTGTTTTTGTGGCTGTCCTGCAAGCATGTGCCAATGCAATCGCTCTGACACAGGGCAAGGTAATTCATGTCCAGATAATTGAAAATGGCTCTAAATCGAATATTATTGTTGGTAACACGCTCATTGATATGTATGCCAAGTGTGGGAGCATTGATGATTCGCGTAGGGTGTTTGCAGAATTGTCATATCGAAGTGTTGTTTCATGGACCGTACTGATAACTGGATATGCGCAACTTGGGCATGGCAAAGAAGTTTTAAGACTTCTCCAGGAAATGCAACAAGAGGGCATGAAGCCGAATCAAGTGACTTGGAACGGACTGATTGCCTCACATGTGCAGCATGGAAATGGTCATGAGGCTCTCAAACTTTTTCATCAAATGCAAGACAAGGGTTTGAAGCCAAACAATGCCACATTTGTCAGCGTTCTGAAAGCCTGTTCCTGTTTAGCAGCCCTAGACCAGGGCATGCTGATTCATGCTAATCTTATTGAGAGCGGCATCGAGTTTGATATGTCTGTTAATAATACTCTGATTGACATGTACACTAAGTGCGGGAGCATTGAACAAGCAGAATATTTGTTCGAGAGATTGTCGAGGCCCGATGTGGTGACATGGAATGCGTTGATAGCAGGCTACGCTCAACATGGACACAATCAGGAGGCTCTCCAACTCTTTCAGAAGATGCAAAAAGAGGGCATGGAGCTTGGCAGTGGCACGTTTGTTTGCACTCTTAAAGTGTGTTCCAACATAGGTGCCTTAGATCAGGGTAGGCGGATTCATTCTCTTGTTGTGGAAGGTGGATTTGAGTCTGAAATATTTGTCACTAACACAGTCATTGACATGTATGCCAAGTGTGGAAGTCTTCAGGATGCCCAGCGAGAATTTGAGAGAGTGCCTGAGAGAGATGTGGTGGCATGGAATGCCATTATTTCAGGATACTCCCAGCATAGTAACACTCTCTCAGCCCTCCAGTATTTTGAGGGCATGCAACAAGAAGGCTTGAAGCCAGATGGTCTGACAATTGTCTCTCTTCTGTCTGCGTGCAGTCATATGGGGCTCATGGATGCAGGACGTTACTATTTTCAGTCAATGATGGCAGACCATGGCCTCACACCCTCCATTGACCATTATAACTGTATGGTTGACCTCCTTGGACGTGCAGGCAATTTATCCGAGGCAGAAGATTTGCTTCAGACTATGCCCTTCCAATCCAATTTCACAGTGTTGACATCTTTGTTAACTCATTGCAGAACACATGGCAATGTGAAGCTAGGAAGGTGGTGTTTTGATCACATTCTTCTACTGGATCGCATAAAAGCTGCTGGACACTTGCTCATGTCAAGCATATATGCTGAAGCCGGCATGCTAGAGGAGGCAGCTGAAGTAGAAGAACTGAGAAAGGTTGGATATGCATGGAAGAAGCCAGGGAAGGCCGCTATTGAAGTTGGTAACAAGGTGCATGCATTTGTTGTAGGAGGCGAGGGCCACCCAAAAGGCAATGATACGTGTGGAAAGTAAAGAGACTGAATGCACAAACAAAGGAAGAAGGTTATGTGCCCAATTTGGACTTGGCTTTATTGCTGGTGTCCACAGCCTAAGGTTACCTATCCTATTAGAAGTTCATAGACATGGTTATAGCAAAGACTAAGAAGATGGCACAATTTTGTCCCTGAGTTTGTGAGAACCCACCAAACCAACTCCTCTGGCTCCAACATAGAATCTGCTCAACCAATAAAGCCATTGGCAGAACAGATGTGCATATGTGGTGTCACAGCGGAAAGGTGACTCATGATGCAACTTGCATGTGTATTCTCTTGAGTCTTGACCATTCAACAAACAAATACAAAGGTCAAGGTTATTGAAGACGGAAAGAAATCCTACATGAAAGTGAGCAGAAATTCCCTTGGTTACGCTCTTGGTTACCAATAAAGGAACATGACAAGGAGAGGATAAAGAACATGAAAGTGAATGCATGGAAATAGATAGAGCAAATGGAATTGAATTTAGGGGCAAAGGACCTTGCTGTTAACACATCAACATCAATGCAATTTAGTGGGCGTTGTACAACGTTAGGCATATTCTCGAGGGGGTCATGTAGGAGGGTAGGTTTTTGTGTGGTGATCATGTGTTCACATAATCACATCATTATGCACAGTCATCCCGCTTCAAATGCAGATTACGCACTGAATCACCATCCATTATCTAGATTACAAACCAACCAATCATGATATACTGATAGTACAAATAATATATTGGCATCACACTCGCCTGCCTTCCTAATCAATAAACAACACCCCCTAACCCTTATCGGGTTATTCACACAAATTCTATATACTTCCAATGCCTACAAATGCGAAACCCCATCAAAAACCAAAATCTTGGTCTCTTGTAAAGCCAACATTATCAACCTAATCCTCCTTGTGAACCTTTGATAAGCCCATGGCTTAACCGCTTTACTACCATTGATATTCCATGACCTAATGACACATTGCTAAAACCTCATCCACCTTCCACTCCTTACCCCTCCTACTCATTCATCCTTGGTCTTCATTTGGCAAACTATTAAAGGGGTTAAAACTCGCTTCCCACTCACCCTACTCTAGATTTTCACTGTGTCTTTTTCTTTAACTCTAGGATCCCATTACCTCCCTTTTCACTTTTGTGTAGAGTGCTTGTTGGACCCATGTGTACATGCGATTGGGTCTTATTTAGAGGGAACCCCCTCCCCCTTCCCAAAATAATAAAAGCTAATGAAGTGATAACTCCTTTTGGTTTTTTTTTAAAGAATGTAAAGTATGTTTCCAGCATTGCAACCATGTTGGAGGAAACTCAGTCACTAGTAACCAGACATTGAAACACTCATTTTACTCTCAAAATTGAACCAACAACTTGCTAGTCGTCGATCCTCCTATTGTCCCTGTTTCCATCCTCTTTTGCCAACCCTCGCTCCCACTAGAAGTATCGCCAACCCTCGCTCCCACTAGAAGTATCGTCACAAATGAGTCTCTCTCCTTCCTCTCCTTTGTTTTTTCTTGTCCTTGCTATGCTCCAATGGCCTCTCCATCCTCCTATTCATAGTTCCTCCACCTCCCTCTTTAACCCCCTTCCTAGCTTTTCAACCCTCTTTTAATCCTAGGATCTCCTTCCCTTCCTAATCTCTCCATAATCCTCCTCCTGTCCTTCGTGTTATTCTCTTCTACTCGGGAATCTTCCTTGTGTAGCCATAGCCTAGATGCAAGTTGTGAGCCTCTCTTGCATCAACAAATTCTCTTCATTTTCATCAAAAGAGTTGATGACATTCTTAGCAACCATTAGGAGAGTTGGTAAGAGAGTTTTAGCCTTTTTGGCATTGATAGTATAGAAAATTTTATTTAATTCAAATAATCATATGATTCAAAGTGTTAAGCTGGTCTGCGATGTAGGTTGTGACATGAAAAGTTTAAGAACAATGTATCTAGACTATTTGATTTGCCCCATTTTGAGGATTCCATGCCTATAATTTGAGTTCAATGTTACTTTACATGTTGACTTGTAATCATATGAACAGACCATTCCAACATAATACGATAAGTACAACTATTTCGTGGCCATAGCTAGAGTGTTTATTTATACAAAGATAATGAAAGTATTCATGATTAATATGTTACAAATTGGCTTTATTGTTTTAACATTCTCAGACTTAGCCATGCAAGATTGAGAAGTATTTGGTAATATGTAGATACTTTAGCTAGATATGGCAAGATCGAGAAGTATTAGATCACATTTATGTACTTCAACTAGATAACAAAGAATCCTAGGAAATGGATTCACAGGAAGATTATAATAATGAGAATGGGTTGAAATTACTCACTCAAGGATTAATCTTTTTCAAAGGGATGGATTCAATAATTAGAGATCTATTAAATTGAATGCTAGAAAGTGTAGAAATCCTTTTGGTATATACAAGGCTACAATTTAGTAAAATAAAATGAAAATTGTATGTCTTACTATGTGGTTAGTCAAGTCACAAATTTGCATGGAATAGTCTAGACTAATGGTCTTGCTATATCCTTTAGCTCTTTCCTTAGGGAAGGGTAAAAATATCTCCAAGATAAATGTTAGTTGAGGATTAATCATCCTCAAATTATTGAGAAACTACTAAGGATAGACCATACAAGAGGTCATATAGAGGACATGTCTTAAGATAACCATTAGCTTGGGAAAGTACATTGCAGTAGTGGATTCAATATTTGTTATGTAGACAGCTATAGCCCCTAACTTGGTTATGCTCTTGGATAAGCTTAAAATTTAATCCAAAACTTTGATACTTGGTGACATTAGAAGACATGGAACTACAAGAGTTTATAGTATTCATGTACGATATACATAAACACTTGTACATTTTTTCAAAGGCTATCATGATTGCTGAAACTCTATATGAGTTTTTAAGAATTAGAGTATGATGTTAGAAGGTCATTGCCCCACCAGTGAGCCCGGATTTGAGATAACAAGGGGGTAGAGGAAGAAAAAAGGCAGCACACCTACCTGGTAGGGAACCCACGCAGCAGCATGTTGATGGCGCAGTATCCAATGCACCTCTTGGACCATCACACGGACGACGTTGGGGACTATAGCAATAGCCCATGAGCAGGGCTCATGGACCCTTATATAGGCCTGGCCCAAACCGACCAGATCAGCCAATAAAGGCCGACCAGCTTGGTCGGTTGGTGGGCTGGCAGGTCGGTGCATCGGGCTGGGAGCTGACTCCCTAGTCAGCCAATTTGAGGGGGCCTAGCCCCTCCTATACAAAGCCCTCATGCCCTCCTCATTCCTCATCACCTACATAGAGATCCTTGCACACAGGCAAGTGCGCAGAGGGAGAGGAAGAGTCTCAGCCATTGATAGCATCTAGGGCTGTTTGTACATGCTCATCCTTGAGCTTTTGTTTGCCCACTTTTGTGGAGGAAAATATCTGAGTTTCTGTCCTATCTGTCTTTCAATTTTTCTAAGTGTTGAATGAGCTAGTCGAGGAGTGAGGTGTGAGTGATTCTATCCTCTATTTCCAACATGGTATCAGAGCTAGTTCACAGCTCTAGATTGGAGTACCTCTGCAAGAAGGCGACCCTAATCGACACTCAGGTTTGCTACGTGGTCAAGCTCTCCGTTGTAAATTTACTTTACTATTCTTTATTACAGCAAGGATGGAGGACAAAGATTCTACTGTTGCCTCTTCAGTTCCTTCCTCCTCCTTCGGATTCCTCTCATTCACAATCTTGAACTACGAAGAGTCAGGGAAGCAAGACGGGTCAAACTACCCGATCTGGAAGATAAAAATCTGGAGCCATCTTGTGGACCGGAAGTTGTGGAAGATAACAACGGGGGTGGAGGCAAAATCGGAGGACTTGGTGGACAGCAAGGGGAAGATTCTCATTCCAGTGTATGGTGAAGAGCTTGAGAATTGGGAAGAGAGAGAAGCCCACTCCCTAGCATTAATCATTGGGACCACAGCGAACTCTGTTCTTTTGCACATCTAGATAGCCGAGATGTCTATAGAGGCGTGGGCTATCCTTAAAGATTTGTATGAAACGGACAAAACATTTTGAATTCTGATGCTCCAACACCAATTGTACAATCTGAACATGAATGAGGTAGACATAAGGGACCAGCTCGCGGCAGTTGGTCAGAAGGTAGATTCAAGTCAACTAGCATTGTTGATCTTACACAAGCTACCTCGAAGCTTTAAGACTTTCATGACTACAGTCACTACAGGACAGAGGACCAAGCCTCTCACCTTTGAGGAGCTTGGGCCTTTACTATTGCAAAAGAGGCTTAGGAAAATTTGTTTATGCAATCGGACGAGAAGGCTCTTGTGGCAAGGGACAAGCCTGACAAGGGTAAGTTCAAAGGCTCCAAGAACAAAAACAAGACCGAGGATGCATAAAAAAAGAGGCAGATGAAGTGCTTCTACTGTGAGAAGCTTGGTCATTCTGCTAAAGAGTGCCGCAAGAAGAAGGCAAACCTCAAGAAGGAGTCCAAGTCCAAGGAGGAGCCAAAGACCGATTGAATCGGCAAACGTCACGGCCGGCGCTCTCTTCATCATCACTGAGTACTGATCTGCTTATGCAATCAATAAAGGAGAGGAAGGTTGGTATGTGGACAATGGAGCTTCAAAGCACATGTCCAACAAGAAGGAGTGGTTCAAAACCATGGAAGGTACGCATCCCGATTCCAAGGTCACTATTGGGGATAACCAGTCATGCCCTATGAAGTTTGTTGGTAGTATTCCATTCATTACGATTGCAAGAAACGAGAAGTTTATTTTCGGTGCACTGTATGTACCGAATTTATGCAAGAACTTATTGTCTGTCAGTCAGATGGACAAGCACAATATGTCAGTATTATTCAACAATGGCAAGGTCACTTGCATCCAAGGCAAATAGACAGGTGGTGGCTCAAGGTGTCGTGAAGCATGGCTATATCGGCTCAACGCTCTGTTGGTGCATGGGGACCATGGAAGATCTAGATTATGGCATGAGTGGTTCGCTCACGTCAACTATGGCACTCCCTCCAAGATGCAGAAGACAAATATGGTGGATGTTCTTCCACCGTTTGCAGGCAATGATCGTGTCTGCAAGGCTTGTGTGGAAGGCAAGCAACATAGTGGCAAGTTCCCATAGGAGGCCTCATCACGGGCCAAGAAGCCACTCGATTTGGTTCACGCCGACATCTGCAGTGCTACGTCAACAAATTCATTCATAGGTACACAAAGATGAGTAAACAAAGCTGGATCCCCATAGCCGGAGCTATATCTTTGTGGGATACAACAAAGAGTCCAAGGCCTACCGCCTATTTGAACCAAACAAGAAGAAGATCCTTATCAGCACGGATGTAATCTTTGAAGAGACCAAGAGCCACAACCTGTCGAAGAGGTTCCATAACTTCCAGCATTACCCCCACCCAAAGTCACCATCTGAGAGGTGGAGCCAATTAAAGACCCCGAGGAGGAGGAGCATGCCCTAGCTCCCATGTCAACTCCATCAAAAGCACCTCCATCTGAGAAGAAGCTACCTCAATGGTATTTGAAGACATTAGCAGACTCACGGGTCACGAAAAGCAAACTCACGAGTCACGGACATTCCCGAGAGCAATTTCAGAGCGTGGCGGTCTCAAAGAAACATGAAGACTCCCTCCGTGAACCTCGCTTTGGTAGCTCAACTTGTGGAGCCCCTTTCCTTCCACGAAGGGAAGGATATACCATAGTGGCAAGAAGCCATGAAGGCAGAGATGGATGCCATTTTGAAAAATGACACCTGGGATTTAGTGCCCGAACCAACCAAGCGGAAGGTCATTGGGACTAAATGGGTGTACAAGCTTAAGTTCAAGTCAGATGGAAGCTTGGACAAGCACAATGCAAGATTGGTGGTGAAAGGCTATGCACCATCAAAAGGACTTGGCTTCGACGAGACCTTTGCCCCCACAGCTAGGATGGTGACTATTCGGACAGTCTTCATTGCCTTGGCTGCTCATCACAATTGGCCTATTTTTCAGATGGACATCAAGTCTGCATTTTTGAATGGTAACCTGGACGAGGAGGTATATGTGGCACAACTACTAGGATTTCATATTCCAGGATCCCCATCAAAAGTCTGCAAAGTGAAGAAGGCATTATACATGCTGAAACAGGCCCCCAGAGCTTGGTACAGTGGATAGATGTTTTCTTTTATCAAAGGCGAATCTCTATCTTGACACAGAGGGGGATTTGCGGCTGGTATTAATTCTATATGTGGATGACCTCATCATTACTAGGTATCATACAAAGAAGATTGCTCAGGTCAAGAGACTTCTTATGGAGGAGTTCAAGATGACTGACTTAGGCATACTTCACTACTTTCTTGGGATTGAGGTGAAGCAGGGAAAGAGCAGTATCTTTATGTCACAGGAGAAGTATTGCAGGGAATTGCTCAAATGCTTTGAGAGATGGAAATTTGCAAAGCAACAGTGACTCCCATGGAGATTGGTCTATAGCTGAGTGTGCGTGATCCATCTCAACCGATTGATTCATCACTATATCGACGCTTGGTGGGGAGTTTGCTTTACCTCACCAATACCCGACTAGATATTTCCTTTGTAGTTGGATTGCTCTATCAGTTCTCCGCCACAGCCAAGAAGGCTCATTGGGACGCAGGTATGAGGGTGCTATGGTACTTGAAGGGTGCCTGCACCTACGGCATCACTTATACCAGAGGCATTGAGTTGGGAGGTATATGTGATAGTGATTGGGCAAGTGACATTGATACTTGGAGATCGACCTCTGGATATTGTTTCTTACTCTCTTCAAGAGCCATGTCATGGCTAAGTAATAAACAACCTACTGTCACCCTTTCATCTACAAAGATGGAGTACAGGGCTGCCTGTACAGCAGCATGTGAAGGATTGTGGCTCAGGTGGATCTTGGAGGACATGTATGTGGCCCAAGAAGATGCGACTGTGGTTATGTACGACAACCAGAGTTGCATAGCGATCACCAACAACCCTGTGTTTCATGCACGGACGAAGCACATTGAAGTCCAGTACCACTTTGAACTCATCGACGAAGAAGTCATAGAGTTGATATACTGCCCAACCAATGACATTATCTCAGATGTCTTCACGAAGGCACTTCCCAAGACGCAGTTGGAACACCTCATTCAACGCATGGGGATTGGCCCACAGTTGTGTCATTGAGAGGAGGTGTTAGGTCACTACCCACCTGTGAGCCCCCAATTTGAGGGGATAAGGGGGCATAAGAACATAGGGGGTAGGGGAAGGAAAAAGGCAGCACACCTACCTGGCAAGGAACCCGCGCAACAGCATGTTGATGGTGCAGCATCCAATGCACCTCCTGGACCATCACATGGATGGCGTTGGGGACTGCAGCAGCAGCCCATGAGTAGGTCTCATGGGCCCTTATATAGGTCTAGCCCAAGCCAGCTAGATTAGCCAGTAAAGGCCGACCAGCCTGGTCGATTGGTGGGCTTGCAGGTCGGTGCATTGGGCGGGGGGCCGATTCCTTGGTCGGCCAGTTTGAGGGGACCTAGCCCCTCTTATAAAAATCCCTCATTCCTTCCTCATTCCTCATCACCTGCATCATAGACAGCCTTGCACATAGGCAAGTGCACAAAGGGAGAGGAAGAGTCTCAGCCATTGACAGCATCTCGGGTTGTTTGTACATGCTCATCCTTGAGCTTTTGTTTGCCCACTTTTGTGGAGGAATATATATGAGTTTCTATCCTATCTCTCTTTCAGTTTTTGTGACTTATGTATGAGCTAGTCAGGGAGTGAGGTGTGAGTGATTCTATCCTCTATTTCCAACAATGAGAGTATATGTATAGATTTTGCTCTTTGATCATGCTTGGATTTTTATGGAACCAAATCTAGGCTGCTTCATGAAAGTTCTCCTTATCCACATTCCAAGCACTAGCACTATTATATTGGAGGTAATGGACATGGTGTTATCCTTTTTTGGTTAATGCACTCTCGTGTCTCAACTATAGAAAAGACGTATGGTATAGACAAATAGGGAGAAATTCATGTGTATAGCACCCTATTCATCTTCTTAATGTAACCCAGTGAGTGTTTTATCAACATCCTTGTCATTGGATTGCTATTTAGCAATTTCTTGGGCTACTTGAATTGGTTATTGGATTTTGCTTAGATAATCTTCAGCTTTTTACATTTATTTGGGAGGTGTGCTGTGTGATAAGCCTTTAGGAAGCATCTTCCATCATTTTGACATACCTCAGGTCTTTGAGGATGTGACTACAAATTTTGGTAGTGAAGGAGAAACAAAGAAAAGCGATCAAAGAAAATGAGTTGCATTGCTTTGTTAGAAATGCCCTAGATCACCTTAGGAAATTAATTAAGCACAACCTCATATACAAATGGCAAGCTAAAAAATTTAAAGAGTGCATCTAAGGGTTCCCTAAAGATGTTGTGTTTGTGTTAGATCTTGCAAAAAAATACTCATTCTAGGAACAAAATGGCATACAATCCATGCAATAGAATTCAAAGCAAGTCACTATTTCTTGTTTAAATAACATAAGTTTAGACAAGAGGTTATGGAAAACCATCCATTTCTACATATGTGATGGAAAGGTGCATGACACTCTATTTGTTTAGCATTGTTTCAAGCTACATCACAGTTGGTTGGTGATTCAAAGATTTGCTAGTAGAACAACACTGAGGTTCTGTTGGATGGTGTAGCTTCTTAGTTTAAAGCAAAGTAGTCTTTTTGCTTTGTTGCAAGGTATTCTACATCAATTAGCATGAAGAAGACAGAATTATTTTGGGTCTGGGCATGGACAGCGGGCATGATAGAGTAGAGGATATTGTGAAGAGAGCTTTGATGTACAAGCAGCTAGAGGTAAATTTAGAAAAAACGCTATTGTGAAGACAGCTCTTATGCATAAGAAGCTATAGGTAAATTTAAATAAGGTGCAAAAAATGCTATTGTGAAGAGAGCTCTGATGCACAAGAAGCTACAGGTAAATTTAAATAAGCTACAATGTGCTACTAATGTAATGAGTTTTCTTCAGTCAATATTCTCAAATGGACATCCCATTAAAAGAAAGGGATATAGCAAAACTATTTTGGGATGTTAAAGAAGGAGATTTGGGTAGACTCATAACATGTGTGATCCTATGTAGTCTTTCTCTAAATTCTCAGAATACAAATGGATGGAGCTCAAAACACCAATTTTTTCATGCTATTGTAGTGCTTGCATGCATGATTTTTGGAAGTATGTTGCAACAAAGCACATGTGGCAAGTTGGGAATCTCAAATTATTGTACCTAGAAGAGAAGGCATGGACATTGAAGATAACCTTCAAGATGAATCCTACATATTTAGGGTATCATGATGCACTTAATGACACTCTCTATTTTGGAGACGATTTTGCTATGTAGAGGGAGACAATGCCAAGGGTATATACTTCTATATTATCAAGTGTACTGCTAGAGAGGAACTTGTGAATTAAACTATAAAGGATGGATGGGGAGACACCATTGCACAATATCATCTTGTGGTGAAGGGTTTATTCTATCGAAAGACAAATGGCCACTCTTATTACCTTCTTGATGCTGGACTTGAGGTTCCTATGATACATTCACCTTGTCAGAGGTATGAAGTTCTTGATGGAATCTAGCAATGGTGAGCACAACATCTTTTTCTTATCAAATGATGTACATGAATCCATATATTAGCATGCCGTTTGAAATGTAACATGAGTCTATATACAAGGTGTGATAGGGATGGCAAGATCCTTGGTGTGAGGAAGATTATAGCAAATAAGCGGAGAAAAAATTTTAATTTTGATATTGCAATGTAGGTCATTGTAGGCTGGTTGCTTTTTCACAGAACAGGATTTACCACCTGTCTCAAAACTGATGTGTTATAATGTTGGCTTTCTAGTAGTAATACATTTATTCCTTCCCACCTAGCAAATAATAAGTATGCCAAAAAAATGGCAACACTTGTTTTTAGCCCACCTAGACACACTTAACATTAATCAAATATTATTATGATAAAAGTAAACCAAGCAAATAATCTCTTCTCTGTTTACCCCCATAAGAGGGGATCTTAGTTTGAAACATAGAAAGGCCCCTAATATCCTATAAATATGCCAGCCAACTAGATCTAGAGATAAGTAGTGCTATTAGTAGTTAGTGCTTAAGCTAATACTAGTGCTAGTACTAGCATTTCTATGTTGCATGGATCATGTGCGTACACACCAACACTAGCACTAACTCGCTGGAACTCCAACATGATAACCATTCCCAATTGCAATGTAAGTTTCCAATGCAATAATGATATACAACTGCAATACAAAAATAGAGTAAATGTATAGGTCCAACGTACAAAAAGGATGAATAATCAAACTCTCCTTTTTTTTCCCATAACCCTAAAACTTAGTTTGGAGTATAGGAATGCCCCTAATATCCCATGATTAGATTTGTCAACCAGCTATATCTAGAGTAGTAGTAATTTTAGTGCTAGTAGTTAGTGCTATGGCTGGTACTAGCATTTGTATGTTGCATGGATCATCTATGTACACGACTAACTAATTGAAACTCCAACATAATAACCAACATCACAGTTACACTATGAATTTTTTAAACACAAAAATAGTATACAACTCCAACACACAAAAATGTTATAAAATTATAATGTATAGCTTCAACACAAAGAAAGACATTACCCAACTCTCCTTTGTCTATCCATCACCCTCAGTTTTGATTTTAAAAGGCCCTAATGTCCTATCAAATATGTTAGCCCATGAGATCTAGAGCCAGTTAGACTTAATGCTAGTGTTGGTGCTAGTGCTAGTGCTAGTGCTAGTTGCCAATAGTACTAGAGTCTAACAATTTTACGTTGCATGGATCATGTGCATACACACTAGCACTAGCACTAGCACTATCTATAACTCCAACGTGATAACCAATCATAATTTACAGTATAAATATCTGAAAAAAAACAGTGCACAATTCAAGAATTAAAGACCAACATAAAATTGTAATATAGAGCTATAACACAACAAACATACACATTGAATTATATTAAAGTGTATTAAAGAGAGAAACACATTGAGTTCTATTACCACCCAAAAAAAAAATATTGTTAATTATATACAATGTGGTTAAAAATGACTTCTTCCATGGTATACAAACAATGTCCAAAAGCAAAAGCATGTGCAAAGCCCCTTCCTCTCATCATCACCGCATGCATCAAGATGCAAGTGTTTGGCAATCATTTGATCCCAACTAGCACCACCATCATTGGGCCACATGATGGGTGAGAAAACATCATACTCTCATGTGACATTGATGAAAACTTGGGCATAGTTTTGTATGACCTTGGCATGTTGCCAGCATACTTGTCACAAGCTATCATTGAATAATAATGTGTTGGATTAACTGTACTTGGGATATCTCTCCTAAAAGTTCTAGAGTTGTTTGAGTGGCATTGACTTTCCAATGGTGTAATTGGAATCAGCCACATGTGACACGACACAATTCTTGATAGAAGCCTATAACCAATAGGCTTAAGTTGGGGAAGTGTAAGTCAAAACATAGTGTGAAGTTATTCCTACGTTGAGAACTCCATATGTACAAATGGAACCATTGGATTGCCCATACGAAGAATCTTTTAGCATATTGCTAGACAAGGAAAGTCTACCCCATCTGCCCTAAACTTTTGAACATGCTAGAATCTTTTATGCCAATAGGCCAGAACCATGTGCTATGACAATGAATCATCTGAACAAGTAGTCCATTCATGTTAAGAATCAAGGCACGTGACTCATTGTTGAGACGTTCTTGGGATTGGGTAATTTGTAGGGGGAAGCTGCAATCATTCTTTTTCACTTGCCTAGAGTGAATATTGAATGCCTTAAAAGGCCATGAAAACTTCAAAACAAATCCTTGAAGTCTAATTTTATTTTAGGGCTACATTTGAAGGCCAAGATTTTTATTTGGGTTTCTCCACGGAAGGCCATTTATTGTATGAGGCCTTCCATATGAATGCTTACCGAGCACGCAGCTGCCCGTGTTTGAAGCCCCTAGATGTAAACAGAGGGAAAGGGGATCGTAGATGGGGATGGGTGAGTGGGTGATAGGTCAGGCATATATACATTTGAGATAGCGACGAGGGACTCGGGAGACAGGGCTGGCTCACGAGCAGGATCAGCGAGGAGAGCGTGGGAGAAGGTCTCATGAAGCAAAAGTCGGTTACAGCTTCTTTCTTCCCCTTCCCTTTCCCCACTTTCACAATCGTAGCTGCTGCCTCTTCGTCTTCTTCATTCCCCTCTCTCTCTTGCTCCTCCTCCACCTCTCAACCTAGTTAGCTCTGCCCGTACCATGAAAGACGGACGCGAGAAAGGCTCTCCTTTGGCCTCCAGGTGGAGCGGCGCCTCGAACCTGCTCATCTTGGGCTCCTTGCTTGTCACAAACATCCTTACCCTCCACAGCCTCGCTACTGTCTCTCGCGAGCTGGACAGTGTCTTGATGATGAGTTCCACAGCCGACAGCATCGGACAAGGTAAATTGCTTCAAGAGCTCGCTTCTCTTCGTGAGCTTCTTGTGCAAACGCAGAAGGAGGTGCTTGACACCCGCGTCCAAATCCAAGCTCAACACAAACAGCAACCTGCGGCTGAGGGAGGCGCAATTGTAAACAGCTTCAGCGGAGGAACACCTCACATCCCCGAGCTTACTGCGTATTCTGCGGTGAAGCGGCTTCCCCTGGGTAGAAATCCTGCCACCGGAGAGGAGAATATGGTCTCTCCTGTTGGCCACGCCTGCTATCATAGCTTAGTACTCCTAGAGGAGTACATGAACTACACAGTTGGAGCCCTTTGCCCCGACGATTGGGACTTAGCCCAGAGACTCATGGCGAAGGGATGTGAGCCGTTGCCTCGGCGGCGCTGCTTCGCGAGAACTGCGCCCAATTTCTCTCGTCCTCTTGCCCTGCCCGAGTCGATCTGGTCCAATCCGCCGGACGACACCGTCCTGTGGACGCATTATACGTGCAAGAGCTTTGCCTGCCTCAATCTGCGGGCCAAGCAGAGCAACACATTCACAGACTGTGCTGACTGCTTCGATCTTGAAGGTCGGGAAAGGGAGAGGTGGATGAATGCGAGGGGAAGGTTCGATTTCAAAGTGGATGAAGTTGTTGCGCTGAAGGGCGGCAGCATTCGCATTGGGCTTGATCTTGGAGGAGGAAGCGGATCCTTCGCAGCTCGTCTGCGCCAATTCAACGTGACCATTATCACAACCACTCTCAATCTCAACGGCCCCTTTAACGAATTCGTGGCGCTCAGAGGCTTCCTGCCTTTGTATATGACGATATCTCAACGTCTGCCATTCTTCGACAACACGCTCGACTTGGTGCACTCTATGCATGTCCTCAGCTACTGGATTCCGCCTCTGTCATTGGAATTCATACTCTACGACATCGACAGAGTTTTACGGCCCGGTGGGATCTTATGGCTGGATCATTTCTTCGCCACAGCTGAGCTAATGGAGTCCACATTTGTGACGATGATTCGAAACCTCGGCTACATTGAGCACAGATGGGTAAGTGGCCCTAAGAGCGATCCCAACGGCGTCAAGAACCGCGAAGTATATTTGTCTGCGCTGCTGGAGAAGCCCGTGAGATCAGACGCTGCCTAGCTCTCAAACTGAAAGGTTCTGTTTTCCAGTGCCATAGCTAGGTGTTTGCACAGTTCCACCAAAAGGACTATAGCAGCAGCTTTTAACAACTCAGCATTTTATTCTTGGCTGAGAGAAGCTCCACCCCTCTAGATCATTATCAGCAGACGATCGAATGCTCAAGATACTTTATTTGTTTACCCTAAAGGTTATGTAAACCATTTTGAGTACGAATAGGGTGGAGCTAGTATTTCATATCGTTTGAAATATCAAATTTCACCAAAGACAATAGATGAAGAAATGTTTTATGACCAAAATCTTAGGTTTCCTACAAGGATGTGTCGTGTATGATAATGTATGGTTTTGCTATCTTGATTATTGATGGCGTGCTTGAATGTAATAGCATACAAAAATGGAAATGGTTCAATGTCCATGGATGGTTGTATGAAACTTTTATCTATCAAATGTAAACAAAGACCAAGAGTGGGTTAAAAGAGACTCGTAAGGAATGGATTAGGAGACTAATCTTTGATGTCAAAGAGGGCTTAACCCCTAATCCCTAATCACATAGTGTAGGCCACATTTGTGTCCAAGCTCACCACCTTGGGCGAGTATTCATGCACACGCCTAATTTTCAAATTTTGATTTCTTGTTTCTCGTTAAGCTTGCTTTTATGCTTATCGTCTTCCATCATGCTCGTCGAATCTGGAGCCACCAAGTGTTTTGCGTACTCACTAGGGCCCAAGGTGATGAACTTTGAGTGACCTTAACTTTTTGCGTTCAAACTCTAATTGGGACGATTCTTGAACCAATGCAAAAGGTTCATTAAGCTCTATGTGTTGATGTTGGTGGTGACCTTGTTGATTTATGACCAAAACTTATAGGAAAAGAACCCAAAGGAACGTCACATGTCAAATTGGTAGAAACATTGGCTAATTTGGAATAATCCAGTGTCACTTGAAATCAAAGTTAGCCTTGTAGCTAGGTCATCATTAGGCCATTGTTGAATACATTACTAGTGCAGAAGATCAAGGTGCTACAACACAAGGGTAAGAAATTAGATAGAAGAAATCTGGTTGTGCAACATTTTAACATTGAGGGACAACTCAAATAAATAAAAACTACTTGACGTGGAAGAGTTTACCTTTGAGGGAAGAAGACGTACCTGCCCATGGTGAAGTGAGCAATGATGAAAGAGAAGTGGTCACTAGTGAGTTTATATGTCCAGCAAGAATTTGAGGAAGAGAGATGGAAATTGAAGTTTATAACATGAATGCTATGGTGCAAGCAATGTATAAGTCAATGATGGCCAAGAAACTAGAAAAGAAAGGTGATGAAAGAAAAGAAAGACTATTCACACATGTGGAAGATTCAGATATGAAGATGCAAAAAGCACAAAAGCGACTATGGAAGATATGAACCACAATTACCTCAGGAGAAAGAGAATGACAAATGGAAGATTACTTGGAAATGACAGAGGTGTCATTGAAGCACCATACGATTGGTTTCTAGCATTAGAAGAAGAAAAGAAGTTGAGATGTGGAAACCATTAAAGGAAAAAATGCTCCAAAAATGAAAGCCACTTCATGCCTAGGATGAGAGATTCATAGCTAAGAGATGAGGGGAAAACACTTAAAATGGGGGCCATAATTCCCTAACTACCTAGACATATGTCTTTATGACAAATCACTTTGCTTCCTATGGCAGTCAAATTCCTAATGACTAGGTATACCACTATAATTACAATTGTTGAGTCTTCTTAGAGCATTTCCATGTCATTGTAGTTGTTTTGATTCCTCTACCTTGGCCTCTGTTGTTCCAAGGACATCTTTGGAAGTTATGACTTTATTGACTATTTGATGGTCGCCGTGAATGAAGTTGGCCTTATTGTTATAATTGTCATGCTGATTTCTTCCATCCTCTTTCTTTAATAATCTTGTGGAGTTAAAGTCTCTACCTTGGCCTCCATTGTTCCAAGAACTTCTTTGCAAGACGTTATTGATTATGGTAGCTGCCTTGAGTGAAATTGGCCTTGTTTGCCTTGTTGATCCCCCTAGATTAGCCTCTTTCTCTATGGGAGCTATGGCCTCTTACTAGAAAAGTATATTCACTACCATTATTGTCATTGCAATTTCCTCAACAAATATGTTCATGCATTAGCATGTCAGACATGTCTAAATTTCAATTTGTTCTCATGTGCAACCATGGCAATTACAAACTTTATCATGTTATTTTAGAGTCTATTAGGGCAATCCAAACCAATATATCATCATTTAGCATCGAGTTGATAATTAATATCCTTCAATTTTAAGAGATAATCTGAACTGCATTTTTAAGATAAGTGTTCATCTTATTCCAACAACGAATAAAAGAGACATGTTCTTTGTAGTAAGCCTATTTGAGAGAGTAGTCCATGTTTCAATTGAACTCTTATTATTGGAATAACTTTATCCTTGGCATGGCCTTGAGCCTATATAAAGGTTGCTCTCTTCTTTCATCCCATTCAACCTAATTATCATCAATATTGGTTGTAAGGCATGCAATTGTGCCATTAGCTATGCTCTAAAGCTTCTAGAGCCCAAGAATACTCTCCATTTTGAACTTCCATGTGCTATGATTGTTTCCATCTAACATCAAGCGAGAAATCATCAGGTTTTGCCATGTTGCACAAATTGATGCAAAGACTACTTCTATGAGTTTCTAAATGATGGAGAGCATTAGCTCAAATGTTGTATCTTGGTGAAAACTCATCAAATGAAGCAATAGAGCATGATGTTGAATAAAAATAGCAATTATTTTTTCATGTAGGAGTAGAAAGTCGACTATCTAAGAAAAGTATGGCAAGCATCTAAATGATTGGAAAGAACTTGCAAGGTGAGGTCACGCACTATGGTGGATAAACTCTCATAAGATCTCATGAGAGAGAATTACGACTTATGAAACTCTTAGGGGTGCTATGGCTTTTGCGGTGGCTGCTTGATGAGAAAGTCTCATGAACACTCTACAAGTTTTAAAAAACTTTCAGATACTACATAAATATGAGAATATTTTCAAATGTACTACAAGTTTTGAAGTATGTGCGAAAAAGGTATGTGATTGTTGGCTTAGATTTTATGCTTCTCCATGCTCAAGAAGAAGATGCAAAAAGATTTCCTCCTAGGAAGCGGTTTTGACATCAATGAGATGTATTTCAAGATCATATTGTGTTCCCCATGCAAAAAGAATGCATATGATGTTCAACTTGACCATTAGAAAAAAAGTCTCATTTTAATGCAAACTCTCAACTCATGGAACACCATTAGCAACCGATCTTACTTTATACTTGTTGAGTGTTCCATTGAGCTATATTTGCATTTGTAAATCCACTTACAAGAACAAGAACAAGTGCAAAATAAGCACACCATGAAAGGAAAGCTCAAGTATCTTCTCAAAGAGATGGGCATTTGAGGAGAAGCCTTGTTCCACAAATGCAAGACAAAAGGCCACATAGTGAATGAGTGTCGATTGGGCTAGTTCTACAACATTTGCAATCGTCTTGGCCACAACATTAAAGATTGTTAGTGCAACAAAAACAAGCAGGCTCTCAAAGTCAATCACGTGGTGCAAGAGCCCAAGAAGGCTTATTAGGGTGAAAGAACAAGAGTGAACAGTATGGCAAGAAGGCTTATTAGGGTGAAAGAACAAGAATGAATAGTATAGCATGCTACTTCTTTGGAGAGGAAGAGCACTGTAAAAATGAATGTCAGTTATGGAAGAAGCAACTAGAGATTCTACAACTAGCATGTGATAGAGATGATTGTGCACCCCAAGCGGGCATGGTAATCACTGAAGTAGATGCCAAGGTGATCACAATCACAAGGTTTGGCCAAGCCCAAACTCCAAAAAACAAAAGAGCCCCAATATGGATGGAAGGAAGAAAAGAAGGCATTGGTGAAGATCTACCAAGAACTAAAGCAGAAAGAACACTCGTTAAAGTGGAAGCAACAAATTGGGTCACCAAGTAGAGGAGCAACCAAATGATGGAAGATCAATGGAGGGTAGCAAACCCCAAAAAGAAAAGAAGAGGGCAACCACTTGATGGAGAAGATGAATATTGATCTATCATAACATAAATTCAAGGATCTTAATGTCATGATAGCCATTGGCCAATTGATGGAACTTGCTCCCCATTGAACAAATTTATTTCAAAGTCTAGTCTTGGAACTCTAAATTGAAGCCACACCACTTGCATCAACAATCAAAGTGACTGAAACTACCACCAAGGATGAAGAGGTACTTGTGATCAATGTCAAGACTTTGAATCATAAGGTGTAGGGTGTGGTGACCAATGGATGGTGTGAACATCGTATCCGACAAAGTCTAGAAAAGGCTCAACATGAATAACTTAAATCCTTTGCCATTTAAGATTTGAATGGCAAATCAAATATTGGTCATGTAGGTGGGCATGTTGAGAGACATCTACGTCAAAGTCAGTGGAGCCCACTTCATTCTGGCCTTCATGGTGGCACGTGCACATGGAGCATGAAGGTGGGTGCCTAATGCTATTAGTTGGCCAACATTTTTTTTATCGCAACAATCAACGTGTTGCAACCAGCAAACAAATTTATACATAGAGACAAAGAGCCACAAATGGATTTTCCAAAGGACTTCATCGAAGATAAAGAAGGACAATGGGAAGTAAAAGAGAAGCTAGCAAGATGAATCAGCTAAATCAATGACAATTGACAAATCATTGAGGTCTAGGCAATTCAAGGAATCAATGTGGGGTCGAGCGAGGAATTAAAGATGATCCAAGTTAATGAAGAGCTTCCCATGGAATTCCTCATGATAGCCAAAGTTCTCTTTAGAGATACAAAGATGTATTTGCCTAAAAATACACGAATCTGAAAGGGGCTTGACCAAGCCTAATCTAGCATTGATTACCCCTCATTATGGATGTTAAGCCCATTTGGAAACAAAGAGAGTGAATGAACCCCCACTATGCCAAGTTGGTAAAGGCTGAGATAGAGCAATTATTGAAGGTAGGGTGGACCAAAGCAATTGGCTATTTCTAATCAATGGCAAACTAAAAGTCTACATTGACTACCAAAAGCTAAACAAGCGAACAATAAAAGACCCAATTCCACTAGCATTCATAGACACAATCCTTGACAAGAAACTCGTCATAAAATGTACTCATTCATGGATGGGTACAACACATATAACCTAATCACCCTAGCCAAAGAGGAGTAAGAAAAGACAAAGTTCCCAAATGGGGAGCATACTCTAGCAAAGGAATGCCATTCAAGTTGAACAATGCACAACCACCTTCATTGCTTCATGGTGGAAACATTCCAAGAGTACATCAAAAACCAAAATTGCAATCCTTCCTAGATGGTTTTTCACTCTATAGAATGAAATGAGCACACTTGGAGTTCCCAAAAAAGGTATTTTAAAAATGTAGGGAGAGAAGGACGTTCTTTAACCCCTACAAGTGTGTTTTTTGTGTGGTCTCAAGTGTGTTCCTAGTCATACAATCTTTGACGAAGGCATCATGACCCCCCCAAAAAAGAAAATGCCATATAAAAAATGGAAGAGTGAAAGAAGATCACACAAGTGCATTTGTTTGTGGGACACCAACTTCTACCAACACTTCATTATTAAGAAGTTTGCGGGTACCGCCAAACCACCTCACAAGATAACAAGCACTAACACAAAGTTTGAATGGAGCACCAAATATGTTCTCATCTGCTAAAATGAACTACTTGACCACCATTAGACTAGAAGCCCTAGGAATGGTACACAATGTACATAAGTTTTGGCCTTATTTTCTTGGTAACCCCTCCGTGTTTCATGTGGATCATTGAGCACTCTTGTACCTCCTTGGCAACGCCTTCATGTTTTGGGTGGATCATCAAACACTCTTGTACCTCATCAACAAGACCATGATGAGACTGGGTTTGATTCGTTGGATGTTGTTGCTCCAAGAGTTTGATTTCAAAATCATCCTCAAGCTCAATTTGTCATATTGCAAGGCCGATTTCTTATCCCAAACCAAAGATTAAAACTTTGCAAATGTATAGACAATAGTCCTCTCAATGTGCATTTGTTCATCGTGTCCATGCACGAAGGTTAGCACAAATATATGCTTTGGTATCTCTCAATTGGTGAACTTCCTAAATCAATAAGAAACTATGAAAAACACTAAGCAACTTTCAAAGCATGAAAGTATTGGCTCACCGATAGATGCTTGTACAAAAAGGGGAGAGATATGGTCCTCCGTTACTCTTTTCCCACGAAAGGAAAATTGCCATGGAAGAAGCCCATCAAGGGTTAGTCAATGGAAATTTTCCACCAAAGTGACATTGCAAAAGAACCTCAAACCAAGGCTATGGTGGAGCACCATCTATACCAATATAGCAAAACATCACTCTAAACAATGTGATGTGTACCAAAGAGTTGGGAGGCAAACCTTCCAAGATTGAATGCCCCTACAACTGACCTAGCCATGGGAGCCTTTCCAAAATTGGGGATTGGATTTTGTAGGACCCTACAATGTGGCAACACATCCAACAAAGAATTAGTACATAGTGGTGGCAATTGATTATGTCACAAAGTGGACAAAATGAAAGCCCTCATGGATACCCCATCCCATAGCACAGTAAGGTTCTTGCATGAGAACATGATTTATTAATTTAGGTGTCCCATTGGAATCGTATTGCATCAAGGTGTGCACTCCATCAAGGTGTCCCATTGGAATCGGTTATTGCCTGATTACGAAGGACTTTCTCATGCAGCACAAGAAATCCATGACTTACTATCCAAGAGAATGGTTAGATTGAGTCCATGGATGATTTTTCCCTCTTAGTTTCATTAAGAAGCGAAACTTTTATATTGGAATCAAAAGTTTGTATGCCCTAATAAAAATAAAGGATTGAAACATTTGCCAAGATTTGAAACTTTTATGGGAAATTTTTTAAAGTTTCGCCAGGATTTACAACTTTTTCTTCAATTTTTAAAAGAATATATATATAATTGTAATATGTGCTATTGATATTATGAAACTAAAGAAACTAGCTTGATAAACTTTCGCCAAGATTTTATATTAATATATAAATGTAGCTCCGATAAAAACATCCCTGATTGAGTCAACAAACAAAGTGGTTGAAATGATCCTCCACACTTGACAATAAAAATGACTCCCAAAATGATTGGGATCACAAGCTACCAAAATGAAGATCAAAGTGTTCTGACCACAACCAAAATTTGTGCAAGCAATAGAGTTTAAAGTTAAAGTACCAAGCGAACAATGTCCATCTACACTGAATGATTGAAGAATGATTGAACGGCAAATTCCAATGCAAAAGAAGAGTCATTACATGTCAAATTAGGATTAATGGGTGGATTTGAAATCATGATCAATTGGAGGGGGTGTAGACTCCTAGTAGATTAGAGCCTTAAAGAGGGTGAATCTATGAGAGAATGGCTTAATCACGAAAGAAAGAGGTAGCAATGATAGCACAAACTGACATCATTAAGAGACCATTTGATCGAAGGCCAATCCTAGATACAATGGTATATAATCCCATTGTCAAAGAGGAACCCATTTCTCGCAATCTATAAGTAGCCTCCAACTCCCATCCATCCTTTCCACAACCACCAAGACTTCTCCATCCCTTTTACAAGAACAAAGCGGCCAAAGTTAGATCCGACCTGTAGACCAAGAATACCCACCAACTATGGCACAGCTCTAGTGGATCAACTTGGCCAATTTCCAAGCGCTTTCTTAAATACAATTCTACAACCAAGATCTAGCAGTCGAAGCGTATGTCTTAACAATGATGAACTTCCATGCAGCAAGCAAAGAAATCACAATAAGCAAAGAGGTAGTTGCAACATCGTTAATTTAAGCTAACAAATATAAAGGAGGATACCATAGACTCTCTCATGGACAAATGAAAGGAGCTCTTCACCACATGGGTGCCCAGTCAGAATTATTTCATGAGTAAAGTGCAAGACCTCGATGCCAATGGTTTCTTCAAGCTTCTTTTTGAACAAGTGTAGATAAAGAGAATGGACACCTATGTCATCAAGCAATTCATGTAAAAAGGCACTCAAGGCAATGAAAGGAAAAGGACCATTCATCATCCAAGTCACAAATTTCAGCACAAGAAGTAGAAGGGACGAGGAGTAGGGGCACATCTATGCATGTTAATCCAAAGTAGCATAGATGTAGTGACACCACACCCAACTAGCATGAAAGCATCATCAAAGACCTTTTTGACAAGTCATCATATAACAAATCAAAGAAGAACAAGACAACGCCATTGCCCATGGATCAAGAAATTGAAGAGCAACAAAAGTCAGAGTCTAAAACATCAATCAAAAGGGAGGAGTCTAAAATGTAGAAGGAAATAAAGGAGCAACTACAAGCATAGGCATAGAGACCTCTAACAACATCAACTGCACTAGTTCCAAAACCAAAGCAATTCTAAAAGAAAAGGAAAAGGGTATATATGGCCCATCGAATGAAGAGATTAAAGAGAAGGGAGCCAAAAGCAATAAATCACCCCAATTGCAGAGAGCAGCGATAGGCGTATATCCATTCAATGTGCCTATGATCCTGATGCCTCAACTAGACACAAAAACTATACAAGGGAAGAGAAATCAAGTATACAACAAAGAATTCCTCACAGATACATGATCCTTGCAATGTGATGTGCTACATAGCACAACATTTCATCCTTGCCATTGTAAACTTGCAACAAGTGGAGCATGAAAGTGAAGTTCTGAAACCACACATTGTTTCCATAAAGTCACTCTAAAAGAGGAAGAGAAAAAGACACGCATGCACTAGAGGACAAAGCAAAGGTGGTTTGAGAGGTGGATGAAGCCAAGCATGAAGCAAGGAGGAAAATTTTGATTGAAAAGACAAAGTTAACAAACAAAGAAGTAGGCATAGTAGGTGAAGAAGGAAACCAATCATGCCAATAGAGAAAATTGAGAGTCCTTGAGGCTTGAGTCACCACTATTGAGGACAAGGTCATCATGTTGAGATCCCCATCAGCTATAGTGGAGGTGAGAGGGCATCCAAGCACAACATCTTTTATGACTACAATAGCTCTATAGTCCCAAAATGTTCAAGAAGAGGAATAAAGATGAAGATAATGACGGTAATGTAGAAACACACATCTGAAAGGGATATTGACTTCATCAACCCCATTCTTATCTTAATAGGCAACCCCTGAGGACAAGGTGGCCACAAACCATGTGAAATACCAAGGCAGCCAAGGTAAGGGAGGTGGAGCACAACCAAAAAGGCCTTGACTTCAGAGGCAGTAGACTAATGAAGTGAAGAAGGGGAAGAAAGGCATCGTAAAGTAGCCACTCCACCAATGACACATTTCACTAAAATATGATCCACAACTAGTGAAGTAGCCGAATGGAGCATGGAGTGCATCGAGAGGATGCAAAGATGAAGTGGTTAGTGTGAGAAAGAAAAAGCAGAGCAAGAATGAGTAGCCCAAGAACCTCGATTCCAAATGTGGCTCAAGTAGAAAGCTGGATGAGAGTGATGTATCAAAGGCAAAAGGTGCAAGCCTTCAATAGGACTTCAATAGGACACTAGTGAAATGAAATCCAATAGATTTGAGTGGTGAAGACATTCTAGCACTGCCCTTGCCACACAAAATAAGGCTTCAAGTTTAGCACAAATCATAGTAACACAAAACAAGGCTTCAAGCTCAGCACAAAGCACATCAGCAAGGCCAATGATCATGTCACCCATTGCACTCTCCATCCCCAGGATCATGCAACATGCAATCAAGAAGAGGATAGACAAGGCATTTTAAGCTTCCATTAGCTATCCTTATGGGAGACACTAATGTCAATGGAATTGAAGTCAATAAAAATGGATTGTAAATTAATTTTAGCAGTCTAGAAATCCATAGGGATTGCTATACAAAGATGATGAAACTCTCTCGTGTTGAATAGGAAAATACCTTCTAGCTACTACTGTGCAAATGCAAAGAACTACCAACCCCTCAATGGTGTGGAAGAACAATAGATTATTTTTTAGGTCAAGTCCCAAATATCAAAAGCATGAGGATGCAGCTTGAAACGAAGTTGGGGTGAGTGTTGAACCTCAGGATTCAAATAATGTCAACACAGAATTCAAACACCCCAACCAAAGGACAAAGGGAGACTCCAACCAAAACACGAATGGAGATCTTAAAGGACCTAGTGTCTAGGTGATTCTTCCACTGGAGGAGATGCTGGAGACAGTGGCTGAAGGAGTTGGGGAAGCAATGAACACCATAGAATTAACAACTCATGTTATCTTTTAGGCACCATTCAAGAAGCAGTAGCAATAGTCAATGCATATGGTGTTTGATGGTGGCAAGTTATTAGAGACACAATTTGACAATTGAGTCAAAGCTTTATATAACAAACGAGTAACAAACGAGTCTCAAAGAATCTGATTGAAGGGTAGGGGGTAGTACCCGCCACCTCTATCATTAAAAAAGTGTTAGACTCCTCTGTATAAAAGCTCTAAGAGTCAATCTTTTGGGTTAAATCCCAATTTGTGTATAGTGTAGCTATGTGCTGCATATCTAGCTGAATCAGGCATACAATACATAACTCATTTTCCCCAATCTCTTTTTCACTCGCTTTATTCTGCAAGCTTTCTCTCTTATGCATATTCTATTGTACCTTCGACTCGATTCATGATGTTATCTAGAAATGGAAATTGCCCTATCACCCAAACTCGTGAAAGGTCTTTGGGATGATAGGTCAAAAACCACAACATGCATCTACACAATTGAGCATCCACAAATTCGAGGGTGCTATAGATTGTAGGATGTGGAAGTGGAAGATAAATTCCCATCAAACGTAGAAGTGAGGCTTATGGAGATGAACATTTCACTAGTGGGGTAAAATTACCATCTTCCAAGTGGTAAGAAAATCAAACAAAGTCAAAGAGGGGACTAGCTGGGACTAGCAAAGCAAAAGCATGTCCAGCCCCGAGCACTATTTTGAAGTGTATGAGAGTGCTCTCAACGGAAGCAAGAACGGAAGAAGGAGAGAGAGAGACAGAGAGCCACAAGTTTTGGTGGGTGCAGAACCACCCTAATCTTCTTTTTCATTCATTTATATATGTGTTTGAGTATTGTACATAACCGAGGTTAAGGCACAGTGACCTTTAACCCCCACAACCTCCCACTTAAAGGACAATGTGCCTTTAAGGGAGAACAACCAGTGAGCATACTATCCAATGCCCATCAATACACGACAATACTCAAACCGCTAACTAGGTAGACTCTTCGTCAGCATATCTGCAGGGTTATCATCTGTATGAACCTTAACAAGCTCTATGCGCTTGTCCTCAAGTACCTCCTTGATGAAATGGTACCTGACCTCAATGTGTTTGGTCTTTGCATGAAAGACCAGATTCCGAGAAGTACAGAGAGAGAGAGAGGGGGGCAAAGAGAGAAAGAGAAAAAGAAAGAGAAAGGTGAAAGAGAGAGAGAGAGAGAGAGAGAGAGGGGGGCGGGAGGGAGGGAGGGAGAGAGAGAGAGAGAGAGAGAGAGAGAGAGAGAGAGAGAGAGAGAGAGAGGGAGGGAGGGAGGGAGGGAGAGAAAGAGAGAGAGAGAGAGAGAGAGAGAGAGAGAGAGGAGGGGGGAGAGAGAAGTAGAGAGAGAGAGAGAGAGAGAGGGGGGGCAGAGAGAGAAAGAGAAGTAGCGAAAGAGAAAGAGAAAGAGTGAAGGAGAGAGAGAGAGATTATAAACTATATATTTATTTATTTATATTTAGTTATAGGAACAAAAATATGTAGATTTATATATTAATATATATTTTTTAATAAATTTACATTTATATATGTATTACCTATATAGACATGAACAAGTATATATACATATATATTTATATATTTTACATTTATAATTATATTTACATTTATATGCATATATTTAATATTTATATATTTATATTTATTTGGAGAGAGAGAGGTGTGGAGAGAGAGAGAGACAGAGACAGAGAGATTCTTTGACACGAATGAATGGAAGAGACACTACTGACATGAATGGCTTCTCTAAGAGAGTGTCAGGGAGAGGTCCAACCCTCAACCTCGACCTCTCCATTTGGATGTGAGGTCTCAATCTCTCCAAATTGACAAGGAAGTATCCAATCAGAGACGTGTCAATCAAAAGAATTGGGGACAATATGGTTGTACTAGATAGTGGAGCATCTACAAGTATGGAAATGAGGATCACGCCCTTCTTCATGGAGAGTAACAATTGTCAACTTAACCACACCCGTGTCCTATAAAAAGAGATGTTGATCTACAAACATAAATCATGAGTGAAGTTCATTGTTCCCCAGTTCCATGTGAATGGAGAAGGAATTCACAACATAGACACATTAGCTTATGTAAGATTTGCATAGCAAAAAGATTCAAGGGATTTCCATGCCTGATATGTGATCGTTTGTGGTACATTATAAAAATTTCCCTTCACTTTTTCTAAATGGTGTAGTGGATTTGCAGTATGTTGTATGGGTGCATTAGCAATAATGCATTTTTTATCGCATCATGTAGGGTGAAGAAAATAATGGAGAGAAGTTCATGCCAATGAGATGGGATTGACAATCTTTACAGGCCTAAGTCCTCTATCTTTTTGTCACGACTCCCATCGAAGAACCTGAAATCTTCTCTTCCATCCATTTATGTCAAAGACATCAACACATAAAACTGATGGAAACTTAAATAATGCCATTGGAGAGGCCTTGAGGGTGTAGACCCATGAGAGACCCATAGCTTGCTGATCGACATGACATTGCTGTAGGGGCAAGCCATAAGAGTCTATCAAAAATTTGCAAGAGAAAGAAATGATAGTACGTGCATGAATGGCTTCACCAAGAGTATATGAGCAAGGTTTTGCCTCAACCTTGACCTCTTTGCTATTATCTTCTACAAGATCCCTGATGTTGTTGATTCCAAGTCTTAGATTTGCGGCCTCAATCTTAGCCATGAATGGTCCCCTTAACCAAGTGGTGCCAATCTTAGCCATGAATGGTCCCCTTAACCAAGGTGATGTTCAACGCCACGAATTGCCAAAGAAGTATCCAATCAGACAAATGTCAATCAAAAGGATTGAAGATAATAAGTTTGTACTACATGGAAGAGCATATGGAGTACGAAAATGAGGATCATGCTCTTCTTTAAGAAAAAATAAAATCTAAACTAAACCACAAATCAAATTATTTTATTTTATTCCCAAATAGAAGAAAACAATTTGACTTTGCCTACTGCAAGGCATTTGGGAATAAAATAAAATAAAACAATCTGGAGCTACACCATCCTGTTGAGTGTATAGCTTGTGCCCTCTACAAAAGCAGAATTTTCATTAATTGTCAACCTTTTCCTGACATTCTTAGCTAGGAAAAATTTTAATGATGGTCCAATGCAGAGGTGGAAGACATCACTTAGAGCTGCAATAGGTTCCTTCGAGGGTATTGTCAATATTTTCATCAATAGCCAGAGCTCACCATCTATCAACCCGCACTTTCACATGTGAATATTAACCATATTAACCTGTAGGTTGTAGCCATTGGCACGCCAAGCATGATGAATTGAAAAACTATGTCCATTGGATTCATCACCATGAAAGATATGGAATGTGTTTTCATTGTGCAAAGCTAGGCTACTAAGGGCACACTCGTGAGTCAATTCCTACACCTCCAGGGGAGGGCAACTTTGGCTAGATTGGATGCATGAGAGAGACATACACTAACACAGGTGTACATAGAGAGACAGAGACATTGATGGGGATGATGATAGATACATAAGGGTGAGGAGGGGGAGGGAGAGCTTGCGAGGTGGTGGCTATGGTAGAGGAGGAGCAGACAATGAGAGATGTCACAAGGGTTAGACGAAGGGGCAAGGGTAGGGAACAAAACGCAAGAAAGTGTGAAGGGATGATGGACCTACTGATATGCTCTTTGCATGGAATTTGTGGCTCCATGACCGAGAGCAAATGATTCGTCCAAGTAATGCACAATACCTTCACCACTTAGCTTCAATTCATGCATGAACATGCTGGTTCACCACTAGATGTGTGAGAAGCATGGATCTATGACATAGTGATGGAATTGATATAATGCCAAAGTGGCGTTCCCTTTTGCTCTCCCACTATATCCCAATCCTTTTCCATGGGGGTTGTAACAAGAAGGAGGAGGATGTATTGGCTTTGGATTTGTATGCTTGGATGTCGTAGTAGTAAGGCATCCAACTGAATGCCCAAACATTCAGTTACACACACACACACACACACCCCCCTATATATGTCGGATAGCTATTGCCCAAATACACTCAATACAATCACAAGAAGAAAGCGAGGAAGCCTTTGGCTTTTATGTGTGAATGCATGAGCAAGGTTTGTCACCAAGTAGCTTTACCTTTGTTGCCATCTTGAAAGCATGTGGCAACACAACTTTGGATACCATTCTCAAATTAGCAAGGCTGCTTTTGAGATCCCATGTTGATACCCAGCGGAGCGAGTCTCTAGTCCATCGTAGATGGGTTAGGTTACTCGTCAGAATAATGGCATAGCAGAGATGAAAGCCAAAAAGAGAGAGTCAAGAACACACGAGCTGAGAAGAAGTGAAAAGGTCGTGCTTTTGGAGTTGTTGCTGTCAACAGTCGGTCAACGGGACGTACAAGTCTTGAGAGCTAGAAGATTGTTTCGGTTCATGAGATGGGATAGACGAGACGAAATTAAAGAAGAGAAAGAAGAAAACACGAGCTGAAAAGAAATGAAAACGTTGTGGTTTTGAAGCTGCTGCTGTGAATAGTCCATGAACGGGGCGTAGAAGTCCTCAGAGCTAGAAAATGGAGTTCATCGTGAAGCAGCTGGGATGCAATCATTCAGAGATACAGTCAATATAACATAGAAACTGTAAGGTTGAAGTCCAATCACGGAGAGGGAGACAGACAAATGAACAGAAACCGTGCTCTGGAACATGCATTTTCTCAGACAAACAAAGAAAAACAGATGACTTTTTATCTCACTCCTTTCGAAATACACAAATGAAGGCGTGGTAGTAGCTCAATAATGGAACAACTTCAAAAGAACAATTGTTCATCTCCGTATCCAACAAGTAGAGATACCATGATAGGCGTATAATTTACTAGCCTCAACATGAAGAAGATTCGATCAGAAGCCCACAAGGTGTATAGTAAACAATTCTAAGTATACTAAACAATTTGAACAACCACCTTCTGCGTGAACTTGTCATGCAACGACTTCAAAAGATTTCTTTAAATCTCTCCTTGCACCCTTGTTAATCGTGGTATTCTTTGTCAGCAGACCTTGCTTGGGAAGCGCAGCAGAACATGCAAGCATCACAAGCGAACTAATGAATGTAGAAGACTTTCCTTCTAGTTTCTCGCCAATCAGTGCATTGGTGGTTCAATACTCTACACATACAAAGAATTACTACAACACACAGGGAATTTCAAGGAAACAAACTGTCGTTTCTATAGAGTGGAGTAGTCACGATTCATCATGGACATGGCATCATCTGTTGTGTCATCTATGTTATTGGTAGAGACTCTTCTCACCATTTCTGCAGTAGATCACACAATCGTTAAACAAAGGTACAAACGAAGAACGTCGAAATGAAAAAGAAATGAAGAAAAAGAAAGTCAAAAAGAAAGAACGTCGATGCACCACAATGGAACATGTTATCATCAATGTCCATTGACTTTGTAGAGACCGGACGACCCATCAAGTTACTGCTTCCCTCACAGTTTGCCATTGCACCTGAAGACAACCAAAACACAAGCGTTGAATGACCTCCAAAGTATGCATCTCGTATTCTTTTATACTACCTTTCGCAAGCAACACCTCCTTGGAATACGTCGTCAGATCTCTATAAAGAGATCAAATACTCTCGATTCTTGTAGCTTAATATGATATTTTTCGCTACCGTTTTGTTGACCTGCACCACACAACAAAGCCTCGAACAAAGAACACCACCCCGAATAGAGAACAATTGCATGCGGGAGAATTGCGAAGGCCATATTGTCGACTGATCGAATCCATGTCAGCAGCAAGTCTATTGCGAGGACAGAACAAAGACTAGTGCAAGGAAAACGGAGAGCTCATCACTAACACAATCCAAAACGGATGAAAAGGCAAGTCTCCATGCAAGGAAGATGGAGCGCCCATGACTGACGAAGAATGATGCATGCGAGACCTTGCATGCAGTAAAGGAGGAGAAGAGACGTGGCTGAACGAAAGACAACCAGACGACACGTGCACTAATCATGGAACAAAGCCAATAACAAGCCCAAAGAATCGATAATTTTTTACAATTTCCTCGATTTTTCATTTCTTGTACACAATCATCGCTAAGGCCTTCCACCGGTCAGGCCAAAAAATCAACAACTTTCTTCACAAAATTCCAATCAGCATGAAACCAAGCCCAACAATTTTCTATTTTTGTCAAAAAAAATTCTATGACATAACATCATTATGTCATTTTGTTGTTATAATCATAAATGAAAATATCAAATTCACATTAAAAGTTCTATTGAGGTTTTCTTTGGCCATAATGGTACATAATCAAGAGCCATGACGAACTAAATTACATAGAAATGCCATGTCGGAAAAGTGGCACATGATAGACATTGCAAAGTGGTTACATATACATGTTGACCACAAAATGTTTGTCAAGACCTAGGCTATGTGTATCCCCTTGCTACTGTGAGCTGGAACCAAGGGGATGTAGTCTCGTAGACTTCAGCCATCATCGTTCTACTATCGCTATTCTCGGATGGAACAAGCATTAGCTCCTTGCTAGGACATCGTCCTGGCTCCACATCTCTCATCAACGAAGGCTCAACACCAAAACCAGGAGTATCTGCAATGGATTGATCATCACACCGGCCGGAATCCTCAGTCTCCGGACTCATAACATCAATTGGGCCAGTCGTACTAGTAACCAATGGTGACCGCCTTAGACTTATTGAAATACCTAAGAGCGGGACACATTGGGCCTCTGATATGGTGATCAATACAAGGTCATGCAAGCGACATGTCACAAGCAAAAAAAATGCAACCGACTTCAGAGGCAGACACAGAAGACGGGGAGATCATGGACCTCCATAGAGCACGTGCACGTGTAGGATCCATGCCCCGCTCCTGATATGGAGTCACCCAAGATGCAGATGGACAGTACTTATCATCTTGCAGCATCTTTACAACCCAACTTATACTTCCAACACATATATGCCTGTTCAAAAATATTGGAGCTAGTAAGACACACACGATTCTTCACATCATCTGCTCCGTAGCGGATGTAAAGATCCATGCCAGACTGTAGATCGTCGGCGCTAACATTCTTGGAGATCGTTTGAAAGTGTGGCTGACCTAAATCCTTCATGCAATATCCAAGCATCCCATGAAAAGTGTGCGAGTTCTTTTGTTTCAGGCTCCTACACATTATAACCCCACCCACAGGACACTTTATATCCCAACCGATATACCTCTGAATCAACTTATTGACACTTTGGATGCTTGTGGCTACAATTCGATAAACCGTCTGCAAATGCAAGTGGTAGAGAACTCCCCCCCTCTCAACCAAACAAAGACCAGCCAGACAAGAGTTTTGCAAGAACATATTTACATGTCCCACCCACCCCTATGGTGACACTAATCTCTAGGACCTTCGTGCTTTCATGTTTTTTGGAATCCAGCTTTCGAGGCCTGCCCCTGCCCCTCTTCACATCTATTGCAAACATAAGATTATAAAAACTGAAAAACAAAAACTGCAGACTGAATAGGGGGGCTATGAGAGAAAAAATTCAATTAGTGAGGGGGAGAAGGGAGGGATAAATTGGGCATAGGGATAATACGCCAAGTATCTCTCTACACCGCCTTCTCAAGGGTATAAAGCGCCGCGAGTTCTGCCTTCAGCCATCCCGATTCGCTTCTGCAAGATCTCCCTTCCGCCGTGCGTCTTGAATGTCTTATGCATAACGTAGACAACAACAGTGTAGGGAAAGAGTGTTGCAGCTCATCCCCTCCGATATGCATGCAGAAACTCTACAAGGATCGCGATCAAAGACCTTGCGATTCACCTCTGTTGGGATGTGTGTACTGGGCGTGTGAACCGGTGCGGGAGTGTGATTTTGGTTGATTCCAGACGCGATTACTGTGAGGTTTGTTTCCAGGAATCCGCAGGCTCAGCTAATCTAGTGTAGGCCTTGATTTGCCATTTGGACCAGTGCAGTATGAGTGCCGGATCGTGCCCAGCCCGTTTGTCCTGACTCGTGCGATCAGGGGGAGTGGTTCATTCGAGGTCCGGCAGCCCTCATGTGGTCCTCTCATTCACTGTCATTTCCTTTGGAGACCATCAATTCGCACATCTGCATGGAACTTGGAAGCACAAAGCATTTGGGTTTCAGTTTCTAGTTTCATTGTAATTCTGGTATGAAAGCGGAAAGGTGAAACCATGAGTTGGCCGCGTTTACGGACAAAGGAAACTGGGGACGGCCGCCGAACTGTTGCAGAAGCAACTTGCGAGCAAAAGATCGACTGTGTTCCAGAATCCACAGTCGCTAGCCTGGAGGCCACTGACCTTCAATTTGATACAGTCCAGCCATGTAGACGCAATCGCGCTTGAGGGAGTGATGCAAGGCCCTGGGGGGGGGGCGCTGCTGAGCGGGGGGAGTGAGAGAGGGCTAAGCGGACGGAGTGAGAGAGAGGGGGAGGGGGGGGCGGCGAGGCTGTGGGGAGGGAGTGGGTTAATTTAGACTAGATTAATTACATTGCATTAGGTTTAAGCGTAGGCTAATGTGTTAATTAGATCACCCAATTAATTTTTTCAATAAATCTTGCAAATTCCAGAACACCATATAATTTTCTCAAACCCGTGAATGAGGAGACAACTACAGGGCAAAATTACCAACCTCATCTTGGTGATTTCATGGGAATTTGACATATGTATTTTTAGATTTTCAAAGACACGATTAGATTAATGAATATGTGCCCAAAGAGAAAAACTGAATATTCGCAAAATTTCACGAGCATGAGATGCAATCCGAGAGTCATAGTTCACAAACTAGACTTGGCTATCTGCCTGCAACAACGATTGGAATCGTCAACAATAGCATGGGGGCCAATCAATTTTGCTACCCACAAGCTGCATACCGATTGCTTCACGTGCCCAAAGAGCATCACAAATACGATTTGCATGCCCAAAGAGGATCGCAAAGATACGCTCACAACAGTGATTGCAGAGATGTGCCCGCAACTGTGATTCACAAACGCAGATATGCATTCAATACTCTTTGTAGCCGCATACATTTCACACAGCCAGTGATAGTCTCGCAAGTAAGAGACGCTAAGGTACCTATACGAGACAACCAAACAAATATGTGTGCAAACAAACAGTCTTTTTCTATGTAGCCAGCACAACATCCTTGAATGAAGATGGCCTTCCTCAATGCAACCTTGAAACATAGACATGGCGACAAAAGAGTGACGTGCGTGAGTGCATATCTCATAGAACATTATCGTGATGGAACCAGCGCTGTATCCCAGTAGCGCTCGTTCAATAGTTACAAGCAAAATGACTCACTTGGCTGGGCATTGGTCATCCTAGCTCAGTCGTCTTCTTGACTCTCGATCCATTGATTTGACTTTGCATTCTCATCTCCATCGGTTCTTAGTCTTGTCACCTTGAGTTTTTCAAAATTGTCATCTGCCATTGCAGCTAAGAGCACTTCCCTGGACATGCTAGTGTGGTCGTCTGAGCCCCACTAGCAGGCAAGTCTCACAACCCCATGGAGGGCTAGCGCTACCTGTGAGAATGCTAAGCTAGCATTCCAGCTCTAGCTCAAAATCCTGAAATTTTAGGACTTTGGCTCAACCTTGCAATGCCCAAAGCTTCTCATTAGCCCAAAAACTCCACTGGCTATGGGATTGGTTGTGACAGCCTGCAAGCAGCAATAAGCTGCACTAAAGAAGCCATGAAGAGCACAATCAACCTGCAAGGGGTTGCGTTTTCGAAAATGTGGTTGGGCAGTAGCCTACTAGTGATTGCAGCATTAGAGGCAACGCGGGGAGGTCCTCTAAGGGGGAGGCCTCAAATCTATCAACCTGCATTGGTTCGTCAACAGCGCTCTCACCATTGGTGGGGCATCATTCATCGTCTGCCATAGCAAGTACATCTTCTTCACTCTCTAGATCAAACAACACCAGTCTGCGAGATGGACGTGGTGATGTTTCATTCTCCCTCGCATTCCACTCCTTGCAAGAACCTTTGCCTTCATCTTGAGACTCATATATCTCTCTACTGGCACACGCAACACAAGGCTCTGACAAAAAGTGAAACGGATATAGACACACCTCCCAAAACTCTGAAACTCGAGAACTTTCCACATAACTCCATTGCGAGGCAGATACTTTCCTCCTCACACGAGCGACACAACAGATCAAGCATCTGCATTCAATTCTCCATAGCGGGCTTAAGGACTAATTTTTTTAAAAACCTTTCTTAGTCTAATTCGCTTGTGACAGGTCCCCCTTAGGTTAATCGTGTTTTATATTGTCTCCCGCCCGCGACTTGGACTAATTAAATGGATTTTCCATTTAAAGTTCTCTTTGGGAATTAAATGGATTTTCGATTTAAAGTTCTCTTTGGGCACATATACATATTTGCTCAATTTTTAAAATTCAATTAATTAGTTTATTAGGGTAATTTAACCAAAATTTTAAACCTAAGTTATAAAGTCCTAATTAATGACAAGCTCTCAATTAACCTAGCTTCCCTCTCCCACTTTGTCACCCTACCGCCTCTTCCCGTGTCCATCTCCCTCCACTCCCCTCTCCACCCTCTCTCTCTCCCCTCTCTTCACTTTCTTCCTTGCCTCCACTCTCTTTCCTGTGTCTCTTTCCTCTCTTTAGCGATCTACCTCGCCATCTCATTGCTCAACCTCCACTCTCTTCTACCATTCCACTTCCTGGCCTTGCCCACACTCCCCTCCTTTTCTAAAGTTCACTAGCATCGTCTGCTCCTCTTCATGCATCATCGGCATCGGCTCTCCATGTAATCCAAACTTTCAACTTTCTACTGCAAGTCTCAGCTTTGCAAGCCTTGAGGCAGTATTCTGCTCGATCCTTTATCCCCTCCACCTTCAAAACTCCATCCTAAAATTGAGAGTATTGATTAGCCGAGATTTTTCAAACCTCTACCAAAAGCAACTTCAGCAAGCTATGTAGACAATAGCTACATGAGCAACTAGTGTTTGCCAAAAGTAGACAATAGCAACTCCAACAAAGCTATACAGACAATAGCCAGGTGAGTAGAAGAAGCAGGAATTCCAAATCGCCCATTTGTGAAGCCCACCCCTCAATTCATGAGCTTCTACCAACCTTAAATCAATCCCTGAATTCATGAACTTGCCTGATCGAATCCTTGCGGCCATCTTGCAATTCTTGTAGCAATTTTTCTCACTTAAGATTTGGCGTAAGAGTTTTTCTAGAGATTTGTGAGCGCTTCCAAATGGCCCATTTGTGAGGCCAATCTTCATGAACCTGCCTCATCCAATCCTCCTCCCTACTATGGCCATCTTGCAATTCCCACTCGGTTAATTGATTTCCAATAGCTATCATAGCGCCCAGACTTTGCCCTCCAATGCTACATGCAAGCAACATTTGAAGGCAATAATGGTGGAGTCTTTGGCCTTGGAAACGCCAAAGTCTCATTCTCAGAAGAGAGGTGGGATTGGGCTCTTCTTGAGGCACGGGCAACATGCAAATTGGGCCAAGCAAGACAGCCATGGGATTGAGAGAGTGGAAGAATGGGGAAGTAGGTAGGGAAGGAGGAAGCAAGAGATCTAGAAATGGCTAGAAGGATCAAGAATGAGCCAAAAGGAGCAAGAGGGGGAAAGCAATGGCCATAGGGAAAGTGACCTAATTTGGAGCAAAAGGGGAGCAAAAGGTAACGATCTAACTTCAAAAAAACAAATCCATGAAAAATCTACTCAATATGACACATAATGCTGGTGCAATTCCTCCAAATAATGCATTAGATGGATGCTTGGGCACTAACAAGGAAGGACATTTTAAACTCTTTCAAATGTGAAAAGTCATGGAGAAAAATCATCTACGATCCATGGATCTCCAATTGTGAAATTGTACCCAAGCTTTCCTGGCATGCCCTGAGTTGTGTTTCTACCTCAGACTTGAAAAGTTTAGCAAACCAAAATATAATTGTAGGTAGAGGAAAGAGAATCAACTATGAAATAATCTGACCTAATACTACTGTACAAATTCACATACCTTGAGGTTGCAATTTGCTATCAAGAATTGCAATGCAAATTTGTGCATTAAATTCAAGTAGTTGGTTTTAATGTTCACATTTGCATTAAATCTTATTCTCATAATCAGTGTTCAATATTTATTTGCTAATGCTTTTTGTTTTGCAGATATTTTTGCTAAGTGAGTGCAATGGATTAATATAAGCTTCAAAGGGTGATTGCCAAGCTTCACCTTATCATTACTCTTAGATTTACTTGTTTGGATATCTTTATAGAAGGTCTCATGATACTTTTTCAAGTAAGGCCCCACTAAAGTGTAATAGGTGACATCTATATTATTATAATTTGCAATTATAAGTAGTGTTATCAATGTTGTTTGTGTACCTCATAAGGCATAAGGGTGCCTTCGGATTTGGTATATTGAATTGCCAAAAATGACTTCTTATGATGTTATGCCACCCTTGGCCATTTTTTTGCATCTCCTACTAGATCTGGCAAATTTTGAGTGTCCTATGAAGCACCCTCAAACTTGGACATTGGTAGAGGGCACAAGCAATGCATAGGTGAAAAATTATGGGGGTTAAAGGCCACTGTACCTTAACCCCAGTTATGGGGTTAAGGTACAATACTCAAACGCACATATATATATATGGATGAAATAGAAGATTAGGGTAATCTGCACCCACCAAAACTTATGTGACTCTCTATTTTGGCTCTCCCTCTCTCTCTCACCTTCTTGCATTCTGCTTCCGTTGTTGAGATCTCTCAATTGGTATTAGAGCACCGGTGTTCTAGCTGAGCCCGAGTGTGAGCCTGGAGCTTGAAGTCTGCTGTTACAGCTCTGTGGGAGGAAGGAGAAGCTTCATTGGGTATCTTTACTTGCATCCTTATGTGCAAAGACCTTGTAGAAATAGGCTTTGGAAAGTTCTCTGAGTGGTTTTTTGCAAGCCAGTAGCAGGTGGTTTTGGAGGCAAAAAGACATTCTATTTTAGACTTGATAGTCTTGTGATGAAGATATCTCTTTAAAGGCTGAATCTTGCCCTGACATCTCAAACAAAGTTGTAGAAGAGTTTGAGTACTTCATTTTTCCTTTTTACATCTCTATCATCCGAGTTTTCAATGAAAAGTTACAGCTCCTGCAAAAAGTGACGAAATTCAATTTCCTGCGCAGATTTCGTGTATTGGATCTCCATATCTAGGCCACCATTTCCACTCCTAGTGGATTTAGAGCAGTCCAAAACTCCTACTTGTGAAGCTACTTCCAATTCCGTGAAGTTCTGAAGCTGTAGTGAAACTCTGTCTACTCTAAGGTCTTCATTCTATCATTTCCTGTGTGAGTGGAAACTCAACATCCAGGCCTCCATTTGCAGAGCTGTTTGTATCTTGGATCCAAGACTGCCTGAAACATATGTCTACAAAGTTTCTTGCTATTTCGTGAAGAATTGAGGGAGTTGTGATTCTATGTGTTTTTTCGTCGTCTCTTTGAAGGAAATTTCTCAAAGTTTCCAAGACCTTCTAATTGATTTCCATGTGGCATTTTGGCTAAGGTTAAGTTTTTTAAGGTTCATTTTTGTAATTAAATGCAAGGGTTGACTGGCTCTTACTCCATCCTTGGATGAGATTTTGGAGTTATGGTAGAAGAGAGATATTTGTAGATTGTCTTGTTGAGTTCAATTATGTAGTGACGCCCATGTTTTAAGACATCCCGGGTTCTATTTTCACTAGCGATCATTACCGTGGGGCCGTGTTTTCTTGGATATACGTTATGCAGATCACTCTGGTTGTAGTCTGAGCCATGTGCGCTCATTTGTGGTTTGCATTGGGTTGAAGTGGATGCTTTACATGCCATTTGGATGCATTGCGATCCTTGTTGGATGCGCTGATAGGCCCAGATTGCCTTGTGGGATGCTTTATTAGATGGACGTTTAGCACACAGATGCTATTTTATGATGAGGGATATCCACAACAACACAAAGCAACTATAGACGCGCTTGGTAAATGCGCAAAATAGCGGGCACGTCTATAAGCGTTGCTTTAGTAGAGGAATTATGGGCATTTCTAAAAGCATGTCTAACAACTCGTCTATTTGCACGTGTATTAACACGTCTATTTGCACGTGTAAACTGTGAAAATACGAGCCTGTCTAACATCGCGTTTATCAGAGCCTCTATTTGTGCATGTATTAGCGTGTTTATTTGCGCGTTTACATTGAGACTTAGATGCGCATTTAGATGCGTAGATAGACGCAAACCAGAGAATACAGAAAGTGAGATTTTGGTGTACATCATTGCTTTCCAAACATTTCCCATGATTACCAAAGCACATAATTTTTTGCAAGCCCATGTATACAAGAATTAAGTGAGTGAGGAGAATGAGACAATATGTAAAATAGTTTTACCAATATCAATGATGGGGCTACGGTTTAATCTCATCCTCAATGAGATCAACCCTTGCCAAACTATCTACTTCAAAATCCAAACAAGTGTTTAGATCTACAAATACATTCAACCCACTACTACTTGTGCTACTATGTGCTCATCAAAATCAGCATCTCGAATGGTAGACTCGTCCTCATGGGTAATGGCCTCAATATCTGTATCTCCTATCTCATGATCATCCTCCTCTCTCGTATCACGGTCATCATCGCATCCATGGCCATGATCATCCTCCATACGCTCCATATTAGTAAATGTACTATACATCACTTTGGAACGTGGCATAATAGGTATGACATGCCACCATCTATTATTATCCACCATTGGTTGATAGACAACCTAATTCAAACACAAATACAATCACGTTATTTTTCTTGCATCAAATATTTAAAAGCAAGTATTTTTATATGTGTGCACAGTACCTGTTGACATTGTTGCAGTAGTACTAGTGTGTCCTTCCTACTTTGCTAAAACTTTGTGGAGTCAATAGTTACAAAGCCACTTACATGGCATTTGATTGTTGCATTAGGGCCTCTTTCCACCACGTCCTTAAACCACTTTACATCCAAAGCATACACAAAGAAGCGTCGAAAGTCAAGCATAATAATATCTTGGATTATGCCACAATAATCATCCATGGCTCCATTGGCTCCCTCAAAGCTAGCAATGACACCGCAATCTTGTGTGTTTCTCTTATCATCAATCCGTTATGTTCGAAAATGCTTGCCCTCACACCATATAGCATTGAACATAGTGCACTACACCAAGAAAAAATCAATTAAATAAGCAATCTAAATTATTGAAAGCTCCTAACTTATGCATAAGATTCTATATACCGACCTTGCTCATGCATCCCCTAGCATACTCCCATTCTTCCATTGTGATATGCATCCCCTCGTCTTTCTCTGCTTTCTCCATTTCATCAAGTAGCCAATCCACATGAATATCCTTTGGAAGTGCTCTTAGATACTGAGGGTATGGCACACGAGATCCGTGGTGTGTACGAAAGAGGGCCCTTTCTTCTTGTCTTCTTGCCTTTGCATCCTCGTATCTTGTCACCCATCTTTTCATCACATCACTATTAAGCACGCAAAAGAGGTTGATACTATTATGCAACTCCGTGTCTATTACTTTGTTGTGTCCTTTTCCTTGAGGCACAATAGAGGTCATCCTTAGGTCTTCATCATCTCTCCATAGTCGTGGGAGAGAGCTATCCACATCAACAAGAAACTCAGAAATATATACAAGTGACTCTTGTACCAACCAACCCTCGGCCATGCTACCTTCGAGTCTTGCATTTTGTATCACGAAGCCCTTCAAGGTCTTCATGAAGCACTCGAGGAAGAACAACCATCGTGCATGTATAGTACCGCGTATAGCAATCTCATCCACCAAATGCACTATAAGATGTAGTTGGCTTGTGAGAATAGAACGTGGAAATGTCTCCTCCACTAAACAAACCACCTCCACTGACATAACTCGAGCATTCTCAAGCGTGGTGGGATCTATTTCCTTTGAGCTCACATACCTAGAAATGAAAAAGTATAGCATATTAGCAATATGCATTCAAACTTGCATGGAGCATTGATACGATCATATTTTGTATCATGTAAAGTACCTCACAAGCTCACCCATCTTGTAAATACAATCTTTCATGTCCTTCGATGCACTACGTGAAATGCTAGTAGGTAGTATGAACTGAACCCACGAGGAGGTGGTTGATTAGTTGCTTATAATTATTCACTCACAAATTTGAAAGGAAAAAGATATTATGCACATAAAATACTTACTTGGAGCATCTTGTGCCAATCATGAGATTTCAAGCCATATAATTGCTCTACACCTCTTTTCTTGCTCTTTGTAAAGGCTCCCTTCAAACACCTCATGCATCCAGTGGGAGTACGAATTGTAGTAATAGCGCGCTTCACCGTCGCCATCTCTAGCTTTGATAACATCCATGGTGCACGAGGTAAAAAAACATGCCCATTTGGTCTCTCTTGTAGCCAAGCTTCACGCATCCTCCCTGTGGTACGTAGATCCTCCCTTATGCCTGCGAAATCTCGTGTCCCATTCAAATGCTCCCAAATGGTAGATGCCACATTCTTGAAGATATGCATGGGATCAAGTAGGTGATTGATCTTGAGGTGGGACCAATATGGTAAATGATAAAAGATGGATTATCTAAACAAAATAAAGTGTTAGCGGGCAATCTTTGCTTCCAGCCAATATAGCACACAATAGATACAAACCCTTACCGGCTCATGCCAAGTGGTGGAGGAGTCGTGGAACCATCCTAAATTCTCATCCAATCTCCCACGGTGAGTGATTGTGGGAGGACTTCATTCCAAGGGGCAACATATCTAGGATGATCAAGTGGGAGAAATCGATGGTGATTCTCATAGATGACCTTATTCAATGCATCTGCCCATGAGCCAACTATCGAAGGACCACAAACAGGACATGCATGGTAACCCGATGTAGTGAGACCTGAACAATAGATGCAATTAAGAGTTGAAGGTGGGTTTAGGATGCTACATCCTTTGCCTATTCATAATTAGAAGTGCAATGCTTACCTGAACACTCACCATAGCCTGGGAAGTCATGCATCGTCCACATCAAGACTTCTTTGTAGTTGAAGTCTCATGATGAGGGAGGCCTGCTCAGATCATGCACCTCGATACCTCTCCAAAGTATCTCTAGCTCGTCAATCAAAGGTTCCAAATAAACATCAGGGTTTTTGACTTTATGTTTTCCTAGAATTAGAAGGGACAGCATAACATGTCCTTTCTTAATAGCCATAGAGGGTGGAAGATTGTAATTCACCAATATCACTGGCCATACACTGTAAGACATGCTTTTGAGACCAAATGGGTTCACACCGTCCATACCCAATCCAAGTCTCAAGCTCTTAGGTTCTTCCTTGAAGCTTAGCCATGTGTCTTCAATATGCTTCCATGCAGGAGAGTCTGCGGGAGTTCTCCACTTGCCATCGGTTGATCGATGGGAGGAATGCCATGACATGAGCTCTGCAATAGATTTGCACTTGAACATATGTTGGATGCGAGGGATTATGGGAAAATGTCACAAAACCTTACGAGGCATGTCCAAAGTTTTGAGATCTGCTCTATATCTTGCCTCTCCACAAGTAGGACACTCTCTTACATCCTTATGTAGTCCACGAAACAAAACGCAATCGTTGACACATGCATGGATGTGCTTGTAATCTAATCCTCCAAGAGAGGTCACATGTTGCCTTGCCATATCTCTTGAGGTTGGTAATTTATTCTCCCTTGGAAGCATTTTACACAATAGCTTGCATGTGAAGACCATAAATGAGGAAAAGCATTCGAATAATTGACCCACTAGCATAATTCACCATGTTTGCAAAATAGACTTTAAAGCTTACTTGAGTAATGCATTCAAACTCGCATTGCTCCATCCATAGATGGTTTGCAAGTTTAGTAACTCAAGGGAGGCATGTAGAATAGAGAATGTGCACCCCTCAAACAGTGGAGTCGATGCTGCAGTAAAAAGATCATCCATGTCCATGCTATCATCCCTCCCTTGATGGACATATAAATCCCACACCATATCATCAAACACCTCCTCCTCCACGGCTTCATGAGGTAATAGCGGAGGGCTACTATCACCATCACTCCTTGCATCCGTAACGGTCCCTCCTAAAGATCCCACCTCATATTGTCGACGCTTTGCCTCCTCACAGCGAGCATAGGGCAACATATGCGGGTGTGGCACTACATCGTGTATCAAATTAAAATAGGATCATAACTCAAACATATGAACACCCATAGGTATCTCAATCAACCTTAACTTACAAACCCTTACCTTGTTTACGGTCACATCCCATTCTCCATACTTTGAGATGATGTGATTGATTGTAATCCTACGTGCACGATACATGTTTCCTCGACATCGATCACATAGACATTTGATTTTTTGCTCCAACCACATTTCGCAATGGTTGATACAGAGGGATTCATCCTCACTAGAGCTACTTGTCGAAGATGAAGACATCCTACAAACAAACAATCCACCAAATTTGCTCTTCTTCAAATGTTTAATTTTAAACTCTGTGGTGCATGTAAAGGCGAGTCTAAAAGCCTCCTAAAAGCGCGTCTAAAAGCACGTATAAAAGCACGTCTAAAATCGTGTCTACTCTGTGTATTTAAACGCGCCTATAGACGCGCTATTAGACGCGCCTATAGACGTGGCTTTTAAACCTGCTTTTAGCGCGCTCGCTTTGCTTTTCTTCACATTACTTATACTTCGTAGGGCTTGCTTGCTTCCTTATTAGCAGATCCACAGTTTCGATGCTTAAGAGGAAGGCTCCCATACTTACTTCCAAGCTTACACTTAAGAGGAAGGCACCCACACTTACTTCCAAGCTTAAAGGAGAGGAGGACAAACAAGGAGGAGAAGCAACTTTGAAAAAGAAGAAGAACCTTCCATACCTCTATCCAAGGTAAGTCTTTTTGCAGTTGATCTTTTTTGGAAGTTTGCTCTCTTTGGATTTGTACTTTCTCGTATCCAAAAAACGCATGATCTGGGTATCAGTGTCACGTTTGTGTATCGGACGCAATGTCCTTTTCTACTTTTTAGAAAAGTCCATTTGTCGGAGCGCGTCTATAGGCGCATCTCAGAGCGTGTCTAAAATTGCATATATAGGTGCATCTAAACACACATCTAGCCTGTTTGCAGACACAGACAGATCGTCTATAGACATGTTGTTATACATAAAAATAGATGCGCTAATCAAACGCATCTATAGACATGCTCTAACAGTAATCCTCTCTTCCCTTCCCCTTTCTTCTCAGCTCATCAGTAATAGATTTTTTTTCTTTTTTCTAGTTCAACATGTGGCCAGGAAGCGCTTCCAGCTCACCTGATCCCCGAGATTCTATTTGGAGGGACTTATATAACCTTTTAGGGTACCCTCCTAGTCCTACGGAGTTATAGGGGTATATGACGGGTACTCTAAACACCCCCCAGGAGTCAGCACTATAGACTCCAAACCACCCCACACCAGCTGAGATCACCCCAGTGGAGTCAACACAACCTAGCCAGCTACACAGCGCAGGCCCATCTCCCATGCTGTCTTATGCCCCTTTCCCCATGCCGTCTTATGCCCCTTCCCCCATGCCGTCTTATGCCCCTTCCCCCATGCCATCAGGAGGTCCTTCTGTCTCGCAGAGCCGTCGACGTACTCCTGTGCAGTTGAGACTCGGTTCTCTACCTCGAGTGGTCAGCGTAGTGCCGTGCAGTCTCCAGCTACGAGTGGCCAGTGTACGAGCTCGACACGACACAGTAGCAGGCGTAGTAGCAGGGAGAGCGGTTGGGGATGCATGGCATAGTGCTTTGGGAGGGGTGGTGGTGGGGACGATGATGATTCAGATGATCTAGACATGCCTCCGGGTGATGGTACGATATTCTATGACATCACTCAGACAAGAGGCATCTTGATGGATGCATGGGGGAAGGATATCATGGCCTTCATGTGCTCTATAATTGCTAACAATTACAGAGATTGCTTTATCCACTTCAAAGACCAGCCAAAGAGGTTGGCTGATGAGACCCTCGCTGTTATTCGCTCTAGGTATCCTAACCCCCCCAATCGCCAGTTCACAGATAAATGGGCCAAGTCAAAGATTGTTACGATACTTGGCAATAAAAGATCTTCGCTTAAGAGGCAGGCACTAGCGGAGCTTGCCAAGCTCGAGGGAGGTCAACCACCAAGGGGCCCGCCCCACACCACTCACAAGCGTGAGTGGAAGAAAGCAATGAAGTCAGCAAGGGAGGACCCCAGTCTGCAGCACGTGGAGGCACAAAGGATCCAGATGGAGGAATATGGAAGCGTGCATTTTGGAGCAGGGGGTGTTGAATCATGGGAGGCCCAATTTGTAAGTATCGATCTCAAATTATATTGCTTATGTAGTTTATTAGGAGGTTGTTTCTTTGTACTAATCCCTCCGCAAATTGTGTCGTCTTGCAGCTTGAAATCGTGGGTAGATACCCTACTCCTGTGGAGACAGCCTACCACCGCCACCATCGCAGAGGAGATACATGGAGGCACTTCTATGATGACGGGTTGATTACTGAGGAGCAGTATACCCAGGCTACTAGAGCGGCCCCCGAGGTATTTGAAAGTAATTAAATAATGTCAAAATTATAAGTAAAGATTTGATTTTTCATACATTGATATATGTTGTCCCTTGTTTATAGGCCTGTGCACAAGACGATGAGGAAGACGAGGAAAGAGGCGCAGAAGGAAGCGCAGAAGGGTGCGTGGAAGGCAACGAGGATTAGTCGTAGAAGTGGTGCTAGCTACTCTTTTTTGTACTTAAAGCCACTGGCTTGGCTTCATGCCTCTTGTATATACACTCCTCTTATTTTTTGTACTTGAAGCCACATAACATGGCTTAGCTTCCTTATTTTTTGTACTTGAAGCCACATGACATGGCTTAGCTTCATGCTATATGTACATACAAGCACTTTTTGAGCTTTCAATTTTATTGCGTTTTGGAGTTGTATTTGGAATTGTAATTAAAATGCGGTTGGCTATAAGAATTGAATTACACAATGTGGAAATGGGATTCTTGTAACTATATAGCATACACAACATACACAGCATTCTGTAAATTTTAAAAAAAATATTATAAAGCGTGTCTATCAGTGCGTCTATGAACGCATCTATATACGCGTCTGTCTATTCGACAAGCATCTATTTTTGTGTCTATAAATGCATTTATAAGAGCATCTATTTAAGCATCTAAATGCGTGTCTATATGCGTGTGTGTCTGCTATATAGACACGCTGGTAGACGCGGGTCTCCAGACGCATAAATAGACGTGCCCGTAAGTTTTTTATTTAGTTCAGTAAATACATCTGTGTGCACGTCTATGGGTGCTTTGTCTTGTTATGAGCTTTGACATATTACAGTGGATGCACAGGTTGTGCTATGATCTCTTGGATGAGACATTATTGATGCTTATGCCTATGGATGGTGTTTATGCTTGAGGCATTTGGCTCTTATTGGCATTATATTTGCCATTGTTTTTTCATTGTGGGTTGACATTTTCTTTTGGGCCAGATTTGCTCATATGGATGCATAGTATATGCACATGAGTCAGATGCATTTTGATGCTTTAAGCCTTGAGTTTTGGTGATACTATCCTTCATTAAGATAGACATATCGGGTGTACCTAGTATTTGGTGTGATTCCTCTCTTGCAGGTACTAGCATTTGGGATTTTCTTTCATTTGCGTCATGGCATCCTCTTCCATGTCTAAAAAGGAGTTTTTCAGCATTAAAGAGTTTGATGGCACAAACTTTTCTTTGTGGGGAAAGAACAGATAAAGGATGTGATTATTCAAAAGAAGCAGATTAGACCCTTGGCAGGGATTGAAGCTAAGCCTGCAGATATGTTTGAGGATGATTGAAATGAGTTGGATGCATTAGCAAAGTCTACTATTAGACTTCATCGTATAGAGTCAGTTTATTTCACAGTAGTAAACGAGCAAACTACAAAAGATTTGTGGAAGAAATTATGTGCCACTTATGAGAAGGAAACTACCTCTAATAAATTTTACCTCATGAAGAGGTTATTTGAGCTACAGATGAAGGAAGGGGTCTCCATTGCTTCTCTTTTGAATGATATCAATATTATTTTCAGCCAGTTTCAGGCCCAGAAGATGAAATTTGATATGGAGACTAAGGCAATATTTCTCTTATGTTCATTGCCATCCTCATGGGATACCTCCCTACAGATGTAAGTAACTCTACACCTGGTGGAGTACTGAAGTTTGATGATGTTGTGGGTAGTTTTTTGGCTGAGGAGATTAGATAGAAGTCTATGTATGGCAACAAGCAGGATGCAACCTTATATGTGCAAAGGGGTAGATCACAGTTCAGGGGGAAGTCCCAAGAAAGGGGAAAGTCTCATAGCAAATCTAGGGCACAGAACATTGAGAGCTACCACTGTGGCAAGAAGGGCCACATGAAAAAAGGATTGGGTAGACTTATGTGATGCTTACTGATTGCAGGGAACCTTCTTGCTACAGAGAGGCTATGAAGTGGATCCGTCTAGGATCCAACAGCAATTCCCTTTCCATTTTTAATAAACCATCTTGAGAGCTCCACCCACAGGAGCATTGGAAAAAACTTTTTGAGAAGACACTTTCCAACCAAAGAGGTATTCTTAATAGCTATATTGAGGACACCTAGACCTCCTTGTAGTTTAGGTAGCTTCAATGGAGCCCAAGGAATGTAATGCATTCTATGCTTCCCTCATTCTTCATCACAGAGAAAAGCCCAAAGCAATATCTCCACATCTTCCCAATGCAACTTCTTAAAATTCCACACAATAGCAATATATGTAGTGGTGACAAATAGCACCTGTTTGATCATAATCACTCTGGCATTCCAACCCAATGGGAGACCATGCCACTATCTAAATTTTTGTGTAATCCTATATCTGACCCAAAGAATAATTCCCAAGCCTATGGGGGGTCCCAAATGACAACCTCTCCTCAACGGATCCTGGAGAAAGGCAGAGACTTAGCCCCCCCAATCAAGCAATGGATTTAAGCTAGTTCTTAGGGCACGGATTTATAGAAGTAGTCCATTGGAGTTTCCATTCCTTGCATATTATCCTAAGCAAAGTTCATAATATCCTTTATGAAAATTTGTGAAAAATCTATTTTGTGGAAAGTAGCTGCTACCCTTAAAACTTCCCCTCCTCCACAGCTCTTTTGAGTAGGCAAATAAGAGAGGAGTAATAGGGCACCCTTGTTTGATGGAATGTTTCAAGTCAAAAATACCAACAACCCTACCATAAAGACAAAGAACTGCAGAAGCATTTGTAAATAAATTTTGAACCATTCTAATAAATGCATCGCCAAAACCCAGTCTATTCAATACTACAATGATGAAGTCTCAAGGTACTCTACCATATGACTTAGAATACATTTTTGACCCAAAGCACATGCTTTATCTAATTAAAGTGACACATTAAAGATATACCACATCCTATCCATATAGAATACATTTTTGACCCAAAGCACATGCTTTATCTAATTAAAGTGACACATTAAGGATGTTTTACAAAATATCTTGAGACTTGACAAATCCACACTGAACTCAGACAACTACTTGAGATCATAAAATCCTAATTTTGAGGGCTATTGCTTTGGCCATTACCTTGTAAGATTGTGTTTAACATGGTGATGGGCCTCTAATTCCCTATTTGAATTTCTTGTTTTTAGGGAAATAACCTGACCAAGCCATCATTAACATCTTGAGATAGGCAACCGTCGGCAAATGGAGTCATTCAACATATCAACCATTTCCATGTTTTAAATGCCCCAAAACGCCAAAAATAATTTGGATGTTATTCCACTAGGCCCAAGGGGAACGAAATTTTTTCATCACTTTAAGAGCATCGCAAAGCTCCTGGTCCATGACAGACTTTGCCAACAAATCTCTCTGCATATTTGAGACTCTTATCTACTTGACTACACTAATATCCAATACCTACATGTGATTCAAAATGCAAGCTAGGGTTGCAATTAGAGTGTAAGTTTGCCATACTTAATTTTCAAGTAATATTGAATCGACATTCTGCATTTACAAATCACTTCTATTACAGTATGTACATGTGTCTAAGTGGAGGTAACTTTTCAACTTGTATTCAATGTCTACAAAAGGACCAACTAGAAGGTGATGCATGAATAGTAAAATGAGGCTAAATATTCCTTGTGGAGGGAGACTAGCCATTGCGATTAGTAGCAACGTAAAACATTAGTAGGATCCACGTATGGCTTCCTCAAGGAACATATGACTCAATGAATTTATTCCTTGTTTTTTAATGGTGGGCTTCTTGATTACCAAATTAAGGATGTTTCATTGCATTGTGTGATCTTTTACAAACAAATATTTTAAAATAATGCAATTGCAGTAGAGATAAAGAGTTGGAAGGACAAATTTCTCTTCTTAAATGCCATGTTCTTTGTCAAGGATGCCACCCATTTTCATTACCTTCATGGTGGCAAGGGGTCGTAACCTATGTCAAGATAGAACATTACAAGTGAATATGGAATCTCTATAGTTTGGAAGTATACGAGGACAAGAATATTATAGGAGGTAGCTAGGGAAGGCAAAGATTGTCCTGCATCTTTCCATAAAGATTAGTAGAAGATAGCTTGGAGAAAGATTGAAAAGGCCGTTGAAAGTATAAGCAACAACATGAAATTACTCAAACGTATTTTGATAAAGTAAGAGAATTCCATGAGAAGTTTGTAACTTTTCATCCATATTCATTTTTGAATGCTCTTCGCCAACTACCATTGGTTTGCTCTTGGCACAACACTCCTTTTCATTACAGTTTCTAGTTGTATTGACACCATATGATAAACCTTGGCAATGAAATCAATTCTTATTTTTCCAATATTAATTCAAATATCATGATATGAATGCCTTGAGCCTTCTACATGACACACATGGTATGAGGTGTTCAGATTCCGAAGAAAACTCCATGTAGTGTTGGGACTTTCACTCAAGGATACCATTTTTTCTGTTTGCATTGCAAAATATAAGTTTTTTAATTTTGGTTCATTTTTCTTTTTTTTATGGGCATTTTATTGAATTGAAAGTGCCAATAGTTCCCACATACGACGTGACCAAGATAGCATCCTAAGCTACCCCTAGGGCTTGAACTTAGAACCTGCACACACACACCCAGATGTTTTAGCTGCTTGGTCTAAACGTTGTAGGCTAAGTTTCGTTCCTTGTTATATTTCAGTATCAAGGCAAATGTGCCTTGAAGCTTCTAGGTGGCACACAAGGTGTGAAATGTTTATCCAAAGAAAACTCCATGTAGCTTTGGAACTATCACTCCATGCTCCACAAGATACCATTTTTTAAAGTTTGCATTGGAAGTTTCACTCGAGGCTCCACAAGATACAAGTTTTTAAAGTTTGCATTGCAAAATCCAATGCATGTAACAATCATTAAGATTTTAAATGAGTCATTACACTTAGAAAAATGACAACACAGTGATCAACAAGACAAATAATGAAGTCATTACACTCAAAAAAATGACAACATAGTGATCAACAAGACATAAAACAAAGTCACAAGTTTATAGAAAATTTCCTTGGGCTTCTCGGGACAAGGCTATTTCCAACCCGAAAATGAATGGCTGCTTTTGTTTTCATTCATCATTACAATGTTCTTTCTCTAAAAAGTTTTTGCTTTGCATGAATCGCCCTTTTTTCTAAGACCATTCCATGGGGAGACTAACATTTTGTAGTAGCTACCAGCATGGATGCTTCTGCACATGAGCACACAGATTTAATATGAAGATGCTTACCCTCGATTGGATCAGTTGAGATTTAAAGGCATCCTGCTACACAATTATGCATTCACCCCAGATCTCTCACTCTTTCCTATAACTCTTGCATCATGATGCCAAAAAACAACCTAATGCATTTTGCTTGCATCTTCTACCTTGTGCTAATTTGCTCCCTTGTGTTTCTACACAACACTGATATGTTGATTACGGTCCTAACTGCCCCACTAGCTGCAATACCTACTTGGACTATTCAAAGCGTACTAATCCCACCCACGATACTTTTGACTATTGTCTGGATTATACATGTTGTGTAGTAGGGTGAAGCTTTGTCACCAACCAATACCCTCTTCATGTATCTGCAAGGTGTTTCCCGAAATGAACTATACTAGAGTTGGTGGAATAAACATGCTCCATGTAAAGTTTCTTAATTAGTTCGGGGACAAAATGAATATTATTGCCGATCACTACTTTGCTTTCTTTTTCAAACACCTGCTTTTGTTGCGTCACTACCAAATTCTCATGGTTACTCATTCAATAGTCTTGAAAAGAAGAATAAATTGCTATCTTAACTTTATCTGTGGATATAATGATATATGTGGATGTAACTGTATCAGAACTGGGAGGTAGAGCCCTTCTTTTGAAAGATATAGTAGATCTCTTGATCAAATTCCAAGTTGGATCCATTAAAAAAATGGGAACTAATCTTCCTTCTTGCAAAAGGGAGCCCAGTGAAAGCTAGACAATTGAGTAGTAAACTCATAGTAGATCTTTGTTCTACATAGTATTTGCATATTTGAATGTTTAGTGGTCATTGTCGAAACACAATTTAGGCACTCTATTAAAATTTGAGTGTGGATAGACTTTAGATATTTCTATGCATGCTCCTTGCAAGACCTCACCTACCCAAGAAACCCATGACACAAATGTAGCCAATTTGAACATAAGATGGATGCTATATAGTTGTTGTGCACCATTTCATTACCATGCTAAAGAGGATTAATTGCACGAAAAGATGAGGATTTATTTGTAAGTTTTTGACATGAATATGAATTGGTAGGATGTCCTTGTAATCTATTTGACATCATTTTCTTGTAAGCTTTTTGACATGAATATGAATTGGTAGGATATGAGTCCATGTACAAATAAAGTAGTTTATCTTTTTCATTTTCTAGTATTCTCCTTCCAAGGCCTCTCATAAATGGTGTGATTGAAAGCCAAGCTTAAGATATATCTATAATTTCGTTCATGATACCAACATAGCCTAACTGGAACATAAAGATGGATGCGAGAAAGTTGTACACCATTTTGTTACTATAGTAAAGAAGATTCATTGCACCAAAAGGTGAGGATTTGACATGAAATCGTAAAATGTACCATTTCATTTCGAACCATAAGTCCCTTAGAAGATCACAAAATTTGCTGAATCATCCAAAAAGATCACAAATTTTACTATACTTTTTGGATCTAAATTTATAAAAATATAGTCATATAAGGGTTTTTTAAAATGGATTTTTGAAAAATGTTGTAAGTTTGTATAGAAAAAGGGGCCTTTTTATTTACTCCAAATTCACAGTTAAGGGATTTTCAATTACCCCTTGAACACATGCGATAGGCTAGTTTTCTATATGGTGAACCATTGGTGTGAAAATCCATGTTACTTAGGATCTTTCTATATTTTTGGGTTTTACGAAATTCTCTTGGGTGCACATGCTCACCAATCCTATGGTTGTGAAGATTGAGTTTAAGAATGGGTAAGTTGGAATAATCAAAGGTGTGTGGCTGTGACATTGAATCATTCCCCCACACTTTTATTTTCTTCTTCCTCACACAACGATACTTCATTAAGAAAGTATCTATAGAATCCTTGGAATCTAAACTCACTACCCAAGGGGTTCATTAAACATATCTAAGATAGCATGTGCAATAAACAAAAGGGTTTTTATTTTGTTATGAAGCTACAAAAAAGATACCGCTAACTCTTCCTAACATTGATCCACAACCTATAGCCTTCTATTTAACTCATGTGAGAGTCATGTATTCATATGTGAACCTGTTGAGCATTCGTAATAGTACATTTTTTAAACAATTTACATTAAATTAGAACTTACAAGGAGCATACTAGAAAGAGAAGATGATTATTGACCTTATTTGTATATGGATTCTTAACAATACATTTTTAATATAGTTTATATTACATTACAACTTGCATAGTACATCTACTTCATCAAAAACGTTTCTTGCATAGTGAGAAAACAATGATACATAAAAGTTGAAATGTCTTGCTTCTATTTCATAAGCAAAGAACATTGTATTAAGCTTGCTTGCATTATTTGTGAATAGTTAATATTAAATGCAATTGGGTACTCCATTCCTTGTGCAAAAAGCTATGATTAACATGCAAGACATGTTTCATGTGCAATGTTATAAGTATGTGTATGGAAGAGTGCAATATGAATTTGCTAGTACTGAATGCCTTAAGAAAAAGTTCTCAAATGACTTACAATACTAGAAAGGCAAGCTGATGGAAAAACATGCTCTCATTTTGTGATAGTCCCAAAACATGCAAAAAGGCATAATAAATATGCATGCGAGCAAGATATGAATTGTTCCCTTGCCCTAGCTTTTGGAAATATGGGCAAGTAAACTTGGGCTCAACTTGGGCTCTGTTGTGACATCAACATCATATGTTGGACCACCAAGTTTCCTATCACCATGTGGAGAATTGAATGTTGCATAGAGGTAATAGTTTCCTCTTCAATGTGCATCACCTCCATTAAACCAATTGCTAATATTCTCTTTCTTGCCTCTTTTGAAACATGATGTCTCCATTTTGGATTTTGAGCAATACTTATAACCAATTGGAAAAATAGACACCGTGAAACCAAATTATAGCCTTTAGAAATTCCACAAAGCACACACTTGAATCATTGGAAAGGAACAACATGAGAGATTGGAGATGCTGACTTAACCGATTACAACCTCCCCCTTCTAGATGGGTAGCTAACACCATCTAGAGTATTTATCATGTCCATTGAAGCACATAGAGCCAAAAAATACCTTGGCAAAAAAATGCCTTTGTCCACAAATACAAGGGGTCCATATACATAGCTCATGAGGCTCTAATTAGGAAAGGCATGTTAGCAAAATATTGCCCATGGCATAAAATAAGAATGCAGCAAAATCGGATCCACAGTTACATCATGTATACTCTATGTGATACCTCAATCAGTGTCTTCGTATTCTCTCTATCACCTATCATGCACTTCATGCAACACCTTAATGGGGATCTTGACACTACCTCTAAGGCTCATAGTATGTCTCATCACGTGTATTGATGAAGACACAATTGCATTAGTAACTATTAATTGAACAAATTACCAAATCAATCAATCCCAACATAATTGCGATTGACATAGAATACTCGAACATGGTACTAGCAAGACTAGTGAAATCAGTATTAACATGGAATCACCCATGATACCGGTCATCTAGCATGGCAAAACTATTGGAAGGACAAACGTTGATAGGTTGGGTCAAGATCTAGTCATGAGTACAAGGCTTTGGGATTCAGTGTCGTTTATGGATGCGTGTCCCCATTATGTGTGTGTCCACGATCATGCGCACATGTGTATGTGTTTTGTGTTTTGTGTGTGTGTGTGTGTTTAGATGTAATAATTCCATCAATAAGTGAACCATACAATTAATTCAATCATTTGGATGATTATTAAAAGCTGCATATGAGAAATGGATTGAAATTTTTAAGAAAACTGAATTGAAGTAACTTTAGACAATATTGCAATCCAAAAGATTGGTAAGGACCTGAGCAAGACAATTGTTAATAGAATGCAAACTTAAGCAAAGAATTAGTACAAAAGTGTCAAATCCATCAAGTAGTCTAGGCTTTGAGGTCAGGGTCCACTTACCTGTCACCATCCAAACAAAACAATGTATTAGAACATCATAGTTTTGTGAGGGAAGACAGGTAATGCTTGTAAACCCCAACTTGTTATCGCTTATACCATGGAGCAAGACACTTATCAAGATTCTAAAATGATTAAAATAGGGTGTCAAAACGTTACAAAGTAGGGAAGAAGTTGAATTCTATATAAAAACAAACAAGGGGTTTTTTATTTTGCAAATAAATAAGCAACAAATCCTTTCATAGAAAAAAATCATAAAGGAAATTAAGTCAACTACTTGTTGTAAGTATTTAATGGACACATTAAAAGAAAAAAGGAAGTAAATTTACAATAACTAAAACAAAAATAAAATAGCCTAAAGAAAAAGTAAAGAGAAAAGGTACTATAAAGCAAAATTAGGGAAACCACCATAAATGAGAACCAAATAAATGGAAAAGGAAAGCATCTAAGATAAATCACAAAGAACTGATAAAATAATTTATGCTATTGAAAGAATTGAAAAAAAGGGGAATTAAAAGTAAATGTGAAACATATGTGTGTGTGTGTGTGTGTGTGTGTGTGTGTGTGTGTGTGCGTGTGTGTGTGTGTGTGTGTGTGTGTGTGTGTGTGTGTGTATAATACATAAATAAAGGTATTGGACATAGCTAAGATGTTATCAACTTAGAGAGTCATAAATCCATCTATATAAGACCTTGTTAGTATTGAGAATAACTTTTTTGAGAATAAGAGAGGTCCAAGAACTAATTACGCTACCATTTTGAATTAAGAAGCATTCCAAGGTCATAAAAATGGAAAGATATGGCTGTGATGCCCTCATAGTGCAATACCTCATGGAAAAATGTCTCTACAGAGGGTTGTTGCTAGCCAAAGTCTTTGAGAAATGGTGTTACAAAAACCACCTAGAATCTAATGTTCTATCATGGAATACCACCCTTTGGTCATTATACCACCATATACATAGTTGCCACATTAATTCATCGTTGCCATCTGACAATTTCATGTATCATGTACTAAGCTATTGAAACTATGAGAATTATGCAATTTGGTTCGATGTCACTGTAATATTGAAACTTGTAATCAAGAATGCTCCAAAGAGAGGATCAGATGCTTGTAGATTTGGAAGTAAAATCACACACATCACGTGATAAGTAAATCCCATATAAGTTGCTACTGCTGCACGTTGAGATCTACATTTTGTTGGGATTACCTTCCGCATTGCTTTTGGGATGATTCGTGTCTTTGGGAAGTAGTAAGTCTAGACAAAGTCTATAGGTCACCATGATGCTCCGAAAATTGGTATTAGTATGAGTAGCATCATGAGAATAAAAAATTAACCTAAAGATAAGCTCAATGAATGAAATATATCGCTAGATGATCATGGAAGTTTCCAAAACGTGCTTTGAGTCTCCCTTTATATTTTTGATGAAACTCTTGATGGTACTTCATGCTATTTGTCTCCCCTCCATGCTCACTCAACTTGCCCATATGCTGCTCCCCTACCCATATTCATCTCCCCTCCGTCTTTCAGCCTCAGCCCTCAGTGCTTGCTATTCACTTAGCCTCAGTCATCTTTGATCTTGGGAGAGTTATGGGGTTGCTAAATCGTAGCATGCTGGCTATTGGGGAGGGAGAGAGGGGATTGATGTGGAGGCAGAGATCGAGGGGGGAGAGGGGCAGGATGGGTGGGCTGAGCAAGGGAGGGGGATGGAGAGACAGAGCGAGGGAGAGGAGGATTAAAGACACCAACACCTAATGCATAGAGGGCATCTCATGTGTTCCTTGCCTTCGATTACCCACTTTTGGGCTCTGCTCTTTCCACTACTTTCATGCAGAAGTAAGGAAAGAGGCAGGTGTAGTTAAGATGAAGACGAGGCACAAAGAGGAGTGTGAATTTTCTCTGCAAAATTACCTTCAATCTCCAATTGGTTGAATGTCAAAATAACATGTAATTTGTTAGTTATGACTTTTCAAAGTCATGCGACTCACTAGGAGACTCTATGTTGCAATCATAAGGATTGTTGATTTGCTACTTTCAAGTGCTAGGCCGTATTTCAGTCAGCCGCTTCCAATGTTTGGCTCCAAAACTAGAGTGTATATAGAAGTCCGAATTGTACAAGGCGGCCCTAAGTTTTGTTCACAAGGTTATCTAAAAAGATTCTTGCGCTCGTTGTAATCCATTGGAAATTCTCATATCTTCCAAACTTGTTGTAAGAATTTGAAAGAGCGGCATCATAATGGAGCTACTAGAAGATATGAGAAAAGTTGTATTGTACTGCATTTGCACATCTCTTGTAGGCATAAAATACTTGCAGCAAGCATGCTTTTCAATGACAAAATGTCTGCTTTGTGTGTTGCAAAGGACCTTGTATTTAGGGACTGCAATGACACGTTATTTCAGGTTATGTAGGTGAAGTCAAGCTATTGAACTTGCGAACGACACATTTGTCTCAAGCGCGTGAGATATTCTGTGTGTGTGTATGCTGGTAGGATCAAATGCTAGGGAGTCCATGGAGAGGCCTTGGCACGGTGGATTGTTCTTGCGGCATCGGTTGGTTGGATTGGCTCTCTGGACCTATCTTCAGTATGAGACCCGCGATGCAGGCCCACGTGAGAAGGGGATACGCTTCATTGGCCAGATTAGAGAGGCAGTGCTTCTGCTCACACTTTCAGGATCCATGGGCCAAGGGATTGATGTTTGGCTCTTTGGTCCATCCGACAGGGATGTACGGTAGCCCTTGTCCGGGGCCAGATCTGTTGGTTATAGAGTGGGCTCATGTAGAGTGGCTACAAGTTTTCATGCTATCACGGATGATCCGCGGTAAGCAATCCATCCCTCACCAGATCATTCAAGCTGAGTTTGGGTCATCCCCACTACAGCTGGATGCAACATTTCAGGTTATCACCTACCTATACCAAGTCAAGGGGTATGGGGATTGCACTTCTGGGCATAGCAGATTACCATGGCTAGCATTGTCCTCTTTTATGGCACTATCAACAGCAACAGGTGACCAGAGATATTGGTATGTACACGCATAGAGATGGTTTGAGCGACTGGGGCTCCACATGGATAGATTCCCTCCCTTCTAGTATAGCATTGATGTGCCATTTTCTCATTTCCTGTCACACGAGGTCAACTAGGTCATCCGCGAGGATCTATAATAGCTACAAACATTCCAAACCTAGTTGGGACCAAGTGAGCTTCTAGTGAAGCTCAACTTCTACAGTGATCATTGTTTACATATCACAGAGGAGGGTTTCATTGACCCACTATGATATGCACAGATCCAATTACTCCACTCACTGAGGATCTCTATTAGGCAGTTTCGGTTCTCTTCACATAGACTGTGCATTGAGAGTGGCAGGGCAAACAGTCTACCCCGGGAGAGGTGCATATGCACATTATGTGACATACAAGAGGTCGAGTCGGAGGAGCATTTCATTTTCAAGTGCCCAGTATACTACGAGATCCGAGGATGCTTCTATTGCCTCTTAAGAGACAGTTCTGAACTCTTGTCTCAATTTCTCTCCTATCTAGACCAGAGATGCTTGGCGGCTTTCATCCATGAGGCAATCAGGCACCAAGAGCGTCTACTTTGATCACAGAGATAGGAGCGTACCTCCTCCTTGGTAGACTCTTCTCAGAGCTTGATCACTAAGTTCTTCCAGCTAGAGCATGTGGACCACTAGACTATGAGGCCCCAACATGATTGGGATTTGGAGCCAATGACACGATAGCTCAGACAAAGGGTTGATGCACAAATTACACTTGGGGATATCCCCTCTCTATTCAGAGTCGAGGCTCAACTATTAGGGGTCACTATAGCCCTTGTTAGGCATAAAGCTATGACCTAGAGACGACACAAGACCACGCCCACAAGCAGCTAAACACTCTATCACCGACTTCATGCTTCCGTTGTCTCATCCACCTTGATGACTTGATAAGGATGATGATGAGGATGATGATGATGATGATGATAATGTGTAGTCAATCACTCTGACATGACTATTACCCTGACAAGTGTGCAGATGCATTAAAGAGGCTCGCGAACTACACTGGTCTGTCTTTTACAGGCAGAAGCGAGTTGGAATACCGACAGGGTATAGTGTCAGTGGTTTGCAAACGAGTTCCTCCTGAACTTTCTTACGACGAGTCATGTGTGCAAGGTCTTAATTTCCTGCGCAAGGTGAGGACTCGCCGTTCCCTTTTTTTTCGAATGAGAACTGGAGAAGAGACCCTTTCTCTTGGTTTTGATTGCGCGCCTTTGCAGGCAATCGACAGCAGATTTAATGCTGAAGGGGTTTGCGTAGTTAGTATGTACGGCACAGGGAAAAGTGGCAAAACCACGCTATGCAAGAGCATGGCTAATCATTACTGGCACGGTTATGAGGGCAAATCGTGACTCATGGAACTGTCTACGAAAGCCAACAAGCGACTCGGATCTCTCTCCTCTTGGGAGGATACGAAATATTGATCAGGTACTTACTCCTTCCTAATTCTGCAGTTGTATTGAACAGTTTGTTTGGAAGGCCCCTTAATTTTTTGCTTCATCGCACGCCATCTGACTTGCGCTTTCCACATATTGCCAACTAACGTAGTTTTGAAACGGCTTCGTAACTTCAGAAGACGAGAGTCGGTACGGTGGTATGTCCTTGCTGTGAGAGAGCAATTGATATCTCGGTGTCTTACGCAGGTTATCACCCTTTTCGAAAAGAACATGAGTCATCATGAGTTTTTCCTTGCCATTGATAGTGTTTGGGAACACGACTCGTTCAACGTCTCATTCGCAGTATTTTCCAAGGTGGATCTACACGCAGCAAAGTACTGGTCACAGCACGTAGTGAATCTTTACTCCGCAGACTAGGGGTTGTAAGTCGTCGAGCTGTCTGATGCACGTACCCAGCGTGAATGAAGAGGCTGCTCTTGACATGCTGTCTTTCTATTCTGAACAGGATCTATCAAAGTTGCCCAGCCACGCATACGAGATTGCTCAAAATGTAGTATGAGCATCTCGGTTCAAGGATAATTATAACCCTCTTCTGCTGAAAGCCCTAGGTGGTGAATCACCTTTCTAAATTGCTTGGACGTTACTACCCAGGTGATGCCGAAGAACTGGTTTGGCAGGCTATCAAGAGCAGCTACAAGTCTAGTCTAATTGATGATCTTTCGAGGCAAATCTTTTTGGACGTGGCCTTGTGTTTGTGTGTATCTGTAAACGATGCCAACTTCGCTGACGCTGTAGATTGGTTGAGCCTAGTCTATGAGATCCGAGCTTAACGAGTGCTAAAGTAAGTCCACATCAATTGACATTTTTTTTTTAAAAGACGGACTTAATTACTGATTGTGGGCGTCCTTGCTGTTGTAGCTAGTTAAGCTACAGAAAGCAGGTCTCTTGGAATTTGAAGGTCCTCAGAAGAAACTGAAGATCCACAATCTTTATATTAGTGGAGTAAGATGCAGAGGATCGTTCTGTCGTCAAAAGAAGCTAAGAAATGGCTGACAAAATCGAGCAAGTAGCGCGGGTGCAGGAATGTCAAGATTGTCATGGTTGATTGGGGGCCGTGAGAAGATAATCATGGTGGTGAAGCATTGTGGCAAGTTAGCGCGCAAGGCATGACGTCTCTACGGATTTTAGAGCTGAAATATTCAGGCTGGCCGCCAGTTAAAGTGAAGGGAGTGAAGGAGGGACTGATGGACGCAGCAGAGAACCTGGGACGGTTGGTAGTAGAGGGATGTAGATGTAGGAAGTGGGATATTGGAAGTCTAACAGCTCTGCAAACGCTTGTGCTAAGAGCAACTGATTTGGGGAGGGAGGGAAACAAAAACACGGCAACTGGTTTAAAATCTACTTTGGAGCTCACGAGCTGCTCTCAATTGAAGCACCTTGTTCTTGCAGATAATCTTTCGCTCGAAGAGCTACCAAGGTTGGGCCACATGCCAGAACTAAAAGTCATCACTTGTGTGTCTTCAGGAAGGTTATTCCGTTTTGATTCGCTACCAGTTTTGGAAAAGTTGGAGTTGTGTTATGTGGATCTTCAACAGAATTTTAGCGGCTTGAGCAGGTTAACGGCGTTGCAGGAACTCAGATTGATAAAATGCACCTTGCCATCAACGGCAGAGATCCCGATCAATAATCTTCCGAATTTGGGGACAACCGAACTATCAGCTGACCAATTTGCACCGTCTATCCTCTCTAGGCTCGAAAAAGGCAATTTGGGGAAATTGGAGGGTTCCATGGTTGATGATGAGACGCTGCGGATATCAAAGTGGCCTGATTAAAGCTATGCAATGGAAGTAGATGAGGTAGATGAGCGATATGTCATGCACAACAATAAAGGTCTCAATCTCCGACTGGAAGGATGCAGCTCAGCAAAGAAGTTACCAGATCTGGACACTCTCGCTAGGTTTCAGCTGTTGAATTTTGAAGCTTTGAAAGAAAGTGATCGTCTGCCCCACGATTTGAAGGAACTGCAAGTCGAAAGGTGCATTGCCTTGGAGAGCATTTCCATGGAAAAGCCACGTGATCCCAGCTCAGGGGATGAACTGGAGATTCTATGAGTGAGGGATTGTTTCCAATTCACTCGCATTTAAGGTCTTTTGCCCAAGCTGAAGGTGGTGGAGTTTGAGCGATGCATGTCCTTGGAAGGAAATATTGATTTGTGGGCTGTTCCTGAATTGGGGATTCTACGTGTGACAGATTGTGAGCAGGACGTCAGCTTTGTAGGGCGATTTCCCAAGCTAAAGGAGGTTGAGTTTGAGCGATGCAAGTCCTTGGAAAGGATACCCTCTCTGCTTCTAGGTTCATTAGAGCGTCTACAGTTGATTGATTGTGGCGCCTTCAAATCTGTCGAAGGTTTTGCCCAACAATTGAAGGAGCTGCATGTCGCAGGGTGCAGTTCCTTGGAACGGCTTAGTTAACTTGTACTGGGGTTGGATTTGAGATTCTTCGAGTGAGGGATTGTGACCGTCTCCCAAGCATTTCAGCCGATCTTCGTAATCTGAAGGAGCTGGAAATCAAAGGGTGTGAGAAATCTTTAAAAAACCTACTGGTATGGGAAGAATTTGTACTTCCAAAACTCGTCAAATCGAGGGAAATGGTTGTGGCCCTGACAAATGCCGAGCCCGCCGCTGTCATAGTCAGCGAATTTGAACAGGAGCGGGCTCGCAACCGTTTCAAAGATTTAAACAGTTTAATCCATGCGTGGAGCGGCTCTGCATCGACAATTGCTTCAAGTATTGTACCCAACCTGAAGGCGTTGCACGTTCTGGGGCCTACGGTCTGGAAAATGGTAGAACCCTACGTGAATCTGTGGGAAGAACTAGAGGATCTATGCTTGGTGAACTGTTATAAGTTCAGAACTGTTGTAGGTAAGATACCAAATTTGAAAAATTTGAGAGTACAGTCTCTACATTGTGAGAAACTGAGCAGTGCTGGATCTTTGCCGCTCTATTTTAAGGAGTTGCACATCGAATGGTGTGAGTCCTTGGTAACTGACTGGAGCCCTTTGGTGGGACTAGAGACTCTACGACTGGTCCAGTGTAACAAATTGAGTGATGAGGTTCTGCCACCCAAAATTCAACAATGTTAGAGTGGGAGTTTAGGACTCGGGAATAACTTTTGGTAGGAGGGTGAGTGTAAGAGAGCTAAAAGAAAGTTTACTGTGCAGAAGATAGAAAGGAATACAAATTAGAGGTTAAGTTACAAAAAAGAGGGGAAATAAGTTAAGTAAAAAAATTTGGGTTAAGAAGGATAAAAAGAGGGGGGGGGCATCAAAAGGGGACAAAAGTTAGTGAGTGAAAATGTGTGTGTGTGTGTGTGTGTGTGTGTGTGTGTGTGTGTGTGTGAGACAGTGAGATAAATTATAAAGCAAAATTAATGTGTGTACGGTGTGTGTGTGTGTGTGTGTATGTGCACGCAGGTGCGCATGTGTATGCATGTGTGTGCATGCATGATCTACTATAGTGTGTCCATTTACTCAAATTTCCTACCTCCCTCTCCCTTGAATGCCACTTGTTAAGGCTTTTAAAGTGAGGGATCAAGGAGGATCATAACACCATGAGAGAGACACAAGGTACACAACACTCAATCTATTGCAATGTGTATGTAATCAACAATACATGATAGGCTTATTATATATAGAGAGCCCTTAGAATATTTAACACTTGACATGGGATCCTTTGATCCACATCCCTCATTGTGCATGCCCTCGATCCACATCTTCACATCATGTTCCACATCCTAAGGTGGCTACTTTAATACATTCCTATACCATACCTTAGCCTCTAATATGTGCACATGGCACCATATCTCAACACCTCCCCTTGGTGCCATGATCCATTGGCTATTGCAAGGTGGTCATATGTGAGTTACAAGATCAAATCCTCCCTTGGGTGCTTACATGGGGCACTGACAACCACTTTAAAGAACCTTCCAAATCCAAATTTTGAGGAATGTGTATCCTCTCTTCTTGAAAAAGAAAGAGAGTTGAAGGCATCAACATCGACATCTACATCAACATGCCACATCAATAATGAAGAACAAGCATTGTTCAGTAAAACATCAACAAAGTATTACCATTGTGGAAGGATGAGTCACTATCAAAGTGAGTGCAGATTGAAGAACAAACCAAAGTGTCACCAATGCAAGAAGTTGAGACATAAGAAGATTGGAGATTAAAGAACCAGTAGTTCAACTACGTGGAGTCATCATCAAGCCATGAGAAGAATGATAAGAACAACATGTATTGAGAAGCAAAAGCCTTTACACCTTTAGCCCACATGTTTGTAAATCAAACCTGACTACCTGAGAGTAGCTTGGTGTTGATTGATATATTGGGTAATAGACAAGAACAACAATATATAGTGTACTACTAGACTCCAAAAAGTCACGATGTCTATGGGATGTCTCCCAATATGACAAGTGGCATGTCTAGGACTCAATAGACTATAAAACCACTAGTACACTCATTTTTGACTCACTTTGGCTTCATATTCCAACACCCCCCCATGAAGGCAAGGTGAAAGACTACTGGAATGGTGGAACCAAGAACAGAAGATGATAATGACGGTCTAAGGTGAGGGACTATTGGAATGGAACCAAGAGCAGAACATGACAATGATGGTCATCAAACTGTGCACCCTATGTAACTCAGAGGCTAAAGTCTAAGCATGTTTAGAGGTTGATCCAAGCACTCTCATGGCTGGAGACTCAACATGCTCAAAGGCTCACGTTATAGCATGGCTACATGACCAGCTTATAGGTCTAGGAATACACCAACATCTTGCAACTCGACCAGGCCTGATAACTGTCTAACACATGCTTAGAGAGACACTAGAAAAACAACCAGGTGGGAAGAACACCTGATTTGAGATAAAAAGAGTGGTAAAACCCATATTTAGAAACTAGGATGGCATCGAAACCAAGGATAGGTGGTTAATGACAATGAGTGGGAGTAGTAGAGGGCACTTGGTAGTGGAGATCTCGAGGATGGAGGAGGCCTAGCCATGCACATGGGAAGATGGCATGTGACTACTACACCAATCATGGATGATTTTTTCAAGTTAGTTTCATTAAGAAGCTAAACTTTTATATTTGCATCGAAAGTTTGTATGGCCTAATAAAAATAAATGTTTGAAACATTCACCAGGATTTGAAACTTTTATACAAAAAAATTTAAAGTTTCGATAGCATTTACATTTTTTCCTTCAAAATTCGAAAGAAAAAACATAAAAAAGGTACTACATTCTACCAATATTGTGAAACCTAAAAATGAGCTTGAAAACTTTTGCCAAGATTTTATATTAATATATAAGCATCGCTTCAATAAAAACATCCATGACACCAATACCAAAACCAAACTAGTCTCTCAGCTTGCCATCTCAAGGAGCTCATCATGGGAGAGTCCTTGAGGGGGGTGCATGAAGATTTTGAGCATTTGTCCACCAAAAGCCAAGATTTTGAGTTATCCAATGAATTTGTTCATGAGCTAAGCCACGATCATGGATGTTTCCTGAAAGGCATGCATCGAGTCTAGAGGCCAGGAGAGCCTTAAAACTAGAATGAAAACAAAAAAGACTTGCACGTGTAATGGAGATGGTGCAGGAGGTGAGCCAAGGATGGAACATGCCAACTGGGCCAAGTGTAGTGACAAGACTAGGTTTGGTTGGTAGAAGGTGTGTCTAACTGATGGATATACTAGAGGAGATGAGCACACGGGTATGTCCAGCAACCTAACATCCACAAGGTCCACTGTGGCCATTGAGATGCAAGAACTCGAGTTTGGGATCCTTGCCAATTTGAGAAGGAATGATTGTGCTTGAGGAGCCATAGGCCAGTGATCACCAAACCAAATTTTGAAGTTCTAGGACTTCAAGGGTATTGAGGAAGAAGATCCTTACTTGACCACTTGTAGAGTTTTCATCACTAAATCAGCCTAATTAATAGAGACATGAACAAGGAGGAGTATATGAATTACTTCCTTGTATCATAGTTAAGACTAGCCAATAATGGTTTAATCAATGTTCAATTGGGTCCTTGCCAATTTGAGAAGCAATGACTGTGCTTGAGGAGCCCTAGGCCAGTGATCACCAAACCAAAATGTGCACAACCCATCAAGGTGAAGTTCTGGGACTTCAAGGGTATTGAGGAAGAAGATCCTTGTAGCATTTGCACTGAATTAGCCACATTAATAGAGTCGTGACTAAGGTCCTTGTACCATAGTCAAGACTAGCCAATGATGGTTTAATCAATTTTCAATTGGATACTTCACAGGCTAGTAGCACATGTTCAAGGTTTTTCTTAGGCAGTTTAGATAGGAGAATGACATCTGCACCAGCTTAGTAAATTAAAGCAGAAAAAGAATGAGTCCATCTAGGATTTTGTCTTGTAGATGGTGGGTCCTCATTAATCAGCTAAGAACACACTGGAGGCACACTAGATGACAAGTCTCTATGTGATTGGTTGCCTACAGGTTGCATAAGTGGATTTACATTCCTCAGATATTGTCAACCCAACAAAGATTTATGAAGAGCTATTGTACCGAGTGTGAAGATAGTAGGAGAGAAGGAAGGAGTCTCACTTGCAGCTTTCTCACATACACAATGGGGGAATACACACAAAGGTGGAGGCTGAAAATAGTTTTCCTCTTCTTAGTTGTGAAAGCCAAAAGAACTCTAGTACAAAGAAATAGAAGAACCCTATATGTGGGTCTCAAACCAAACTTAGCTAACTAAGGTGGCATACTAACTGAGCCACGAACTAGAGTACATAAGGATAATTGTCATCCAGCTATTATTCATGGGCGGTGTACCAACCACAACTGCAGTTAACAAGTCGGTGACATAAATGCACAATGGTCCCCCTGGCATATCATGAATGGAGCTCGATATCTCAACACTTCCCCTCGAGCTCAATCCCAATTCCTGCACACCAAGTAGGTCTATGAACTTACGCAACTTCTCTGCACCCAATGCCTTCGTGAATATGTCAACTACCTAATCCTCTGTGCTGACATAAGCTAGATCAAGAAGACCTAGTAAAACCTTCTCCCACACATAGTGATAATGCACCTCAATGTGCTTTGTTCTAGCATGATAGGCTGGGTTATTTGCCAAGTGTATACTGCTCATGTTGTCACAATAAATGACAACTGGCCCATCTGTAGACTGATGCATATCATAAAGTAGCTTATGCAACCAAGCTACCTCACATGCAGCCATTGTTGCACCCCTGTACTCAGCTTCTATGCTCGACAAGGCAACTGTAGGCTATTTCTTGCTGCTCCAAGTGACTGCAACACTCTCAAAAGAGAACACATATCCACTGGTAGATCATCTAACAGAAATACTACCAGCCCAATCAGCATCAGTGTATCCCATGCAACTGTATATGAACCCCAGTCTCATAAAATAGTCCATACAACAATGTGGACTTCACATACCTGAGTATGCGTCTAGCCACATCCAAATGCAGTTTCCTTAGAGCCTGCATAAACTGACTTACCAATCCAACAGCATAGCTCAAATCTGGCCTAGTAATAGTCATATAAATCAAAACTTCCTACTATGCGCTTGTACATAGTAGGGTCTTCTAGAAGCTCACCTGCATCTGTGCTCAGCTTCACATTCTGCTCCAAAGGAACTGAAATAGGTTTATAGCTTGTCATCCCATATTTGGACAGCATGTCCAATCCATACTGCCTCTGCAAGAGCCGTATCCCACTTGGTGATCTAGTCACCTCAATGCCCAAGAAATAACGCAGCTCTCCCAAATCCTTCATCTCAAACCTCTGCTTCAATAGCATTTTCACATGAAGGATATCTTCATCACTATCACCTGTGATGATCAAATCATCAACATAAATGACAAGCAGCATAATACCTGTCTCTGCTTTTCTCACATAAAGTGAGAAATCTGCCTTGGAAATCTGAAAGCCAATAGTGACAAGATACTGTCCTATCTTGTCAGACCATGCTCTAGGTGCTTACTTCAAGCCATACAAGGCTTTCTTCAACCTCCCTGCAAACAAACTCGGGATGAACAGCATGAACATAACCTGGTGGCTACTCCATAAAGTCCTCTTATTGCAAATCACCATGCAAGAAGGCATTCTTTACATCCATCTGATGTAAAGACCATCCCTTCGATGTAGCCATAGCAATGACTGCTCTTACGATTGCCATCCTTGCAACTGGACTGAATGTTTCTTCATAATCAATGCCATATGTCTATGCATACCCCTTGACAAGTAATCTTGCTTGTATCTGTTCACAGAACCATCTGCATTGTGCTTCACCTTATAAACCCACTTATAGCCAATTGCATTCTTGTCTTTGGGCAAAGGCACCACTTCCCATGTAGCATTTTCTTCCAAGGCATCCATTTCTTCATCCATGGCTTTTTCCCATTTTCTTTTCCCATGGCTTGTTCAAAAGAAGTGGGTTCTGGTTCTTGTATCACTTTGACCATATAGGCATAGTGAATGGCTGTAAATCCATCATATTTCAGCCTATCCACAAGATACCTAGCTCTGGTAGACCTGCGCAAAATAGGCTCACTTCTAGGTGCTCTCAAAACATCCCTGATCTTCCTTACTCCAGGTGTAACAACAGAAGGAATACTCAACTCATCATCAATGCTCTGTTCTGAGCCACTAGATTCACCATCCACATAAGAGTGACCTACATTCACATCAAACATGGGCTGATCTACCTTCTCTTTTCCTTTTCGTGATACCTGCATACCACTATCTGCATTGCTTTGAGGTGATTCTCTTGATCTCAATCTACCTGTCCATGGCGAAGTATGTGAACCACTGCTAGAGGACACTGCAGGTCCACTAATATTTTGTGATTACTGCTATGAATTCTGTGCAGCATTACCATTTTGTGCATCTACATCATCAATCACATTTACTGGCTTATACCAGCTGCTCATCTCATCAAAAACATATCTGCTCACTGTAAACTTATGAGTAGAAGGGTTATAGCATCTATACCCTTTCTAACCAATAAAGATGCACTTCTCAGCTTTTGGATCCAACTTGGACCTCAACTCATCTGGCACATGAACATAGGCAATGCAACCAAAAATTTTCAAATGAGAAATATCTGGTTTCCTACCAGTATACATCTCCTCTGGTGTCATGCCATGTATTGCTGGCACATGAACATAGGCAATGCAACCAAAAATTTTCAAATGAGAAATATCTGGTTTCCTACCAGTATACATCTCCTCTGGTGTCATGCCATGTATTGCTGCAATGGGAGCCCTGTTCATTATGTAAACTGCTATAGCAACTGCTTCAGCCCAATAATAATCTGGTAGGTCTTTTTCATTTAGCATGGCCCGAGATACCTCTCCAATATGCTTATTTTTCCTTTCTGCAAGTCTATTTTGCTGTGGGGTATGACTGCATGAATATTGCTGCTTTATGCCATTCTCCTGCAAGAACCTTACAAACTCATTTGAGAGGTACTCTCCCCCTCCATCTGACCTTAGGCATTTTATTTGTAGGCCTGTTTCTTTTTCAACCATAGCTTTAAAAGCTTTGAAATGCCCAAACACTTTACTTTTCTTTTTCATAAAATACACTCAAACTTTTCTGCTGTAGTCATCAATAAAAGTGACAAAATAATGACAGCCTCCAATAGATGCAGCTTTAGTAGTCCACACATCAGAGTGGATGGCTTCCACTGTCTTGAACATGTCTAGGAAATGGTTTCCTTGCCTGTTTTCCAAATTGACAGGCTTCACATACCTTATGCATTTCTGCAACCTTGAATTTAGGCAATCCTACAATAATATTTTGGGCCTGTATTGATTTAAGTCGCTGTGAATTAACTTGACCAATGTGTTTATGCCAGATATCAATATCTGTAACTACACCGGTCCCATGTGCAAACATTGTTGCACTCAATTCAGGCATGTCCGCATCCAATGTAAACATCCTGCCCTTCTTCTTTCCTTTTGCTATCAAGCGACCGTTATTTTTCATATCCTCAACAAAGCATCCATGAGGATTAAATCTGACCTGCAAGCCCTGCTCAACCATTTGACCAACAGAAACCAAGTTCTTGGTGATATTCGAGACATGAAATACATCAGACAGATATTTCTTTTTCCCATCCTGCATAGACAAAGGAATTTTACCAATTTGCACAATAGGATGTGCAGTATCATCACCAGTCTCCACAAATCCTGGGTTTTCAATTTTCCTTACATCTCCTGTATCCATTCTGCATGACCTGTCATGTGGTTTGATGCACCTGAGTCAACATACCACACATCATTGCCTTCTTTTGCACTTGTCACAGAATTGGTCATGTGCTGCACCATCACCCTGTCTACTAGAAGATGCATAATTCCCTTGCTGCAATTTTCCATTCATGATGTCATTCTGCTTTTTATAGTAGTCTTTAGCCATATGACCCATTTTACCACAGTAGTAGCATTCAACATTGTTGTTTGTATTTTGGCCTCTTTGCCATCCACCACGACCTCTTTGGCTCCTCCTGCCTCTAGAGTTACCACGTCCTCCTCCATAGGACTGGTTTTCTTGAGTTTGCTACATATTCTAATTTCTACCATGGCCTCCAAATCAGCCTGCTCTACCTCTGCCTCTACCTCTTCCAGCATTTGAGTAGAAGACAGTTTCTTTTGAAGTTCCTCCTGAAGAAGATGCACCACCATTTCTCTACTCTTCAGAAATTAGAAGAGCAAACAACTCCTAAAAATCAGGAAATTTTTCACGGACGGCAATGGATGTCCGAAACTGTGCATAATCCTTTCCTAGACCATTCAAGGTCACAGAAACTAAATCATCATCTTCCACTGGTGACCCAATGGAAGCAAGTGCATCTGCAATTTTCTTCACCTTCATGTGGTAGTCATTGATGCTCATATTTTCTCTCTGCACATTGTGCAACTCCTGCTTGAGCTGCATTTTCCTGGCTTACGTATTTGTGCTGTACATTTTTGCCAAAGTATCCCATGCCTCCTTTGGCATACTTGCATCCTGAATATGCACAATCATAGAATCTGAAATATCGATAGACAGCCAGTACATAACTTTTTTGGCTCTCTCATGCCATCCTTTAAATGCCTGCATTTCCTGTTGATTGGGAACATTAGGAAGAACTGGTTCTTCTTCATTTCCTGTAATGAACTCCCAATAGCCTTTTCCCATAAGGAAATTCGTCATTCTAAACTTCCATGCTTGGAAGTTGTTCTTGTCAAGCTTTCAGTGACAACCTGTGAAAGAGAATCAGATGCCATTACAGAACACTACAAAATATTCTATCACTGCAAAAAACACAGCTTCTACCTCACAAGGGCAAATCTACAAAACTGACAAAAGTGGTATTCGACCACACAGTCACTTCCTAGTGACGATTTCGCACCAACAGGCGACAAGGATGATTCTGTAACTCCCAATATCTCTGCACACAGGCATCTGATGCAATTTCTGCGGTAACTTTTCACCGATCTACAGAGCAGTGGTCGCACAGCAAAAACAGGGCCTTTTTCTCAATGCTTGCGGAGAACTTCCACCTCTAAAATGGGCCTCGAAAGAGGGAGAGCACCGTGAAGGGTGTCTCAACCTGAGACAATGTACTCTTTGCACTTTCAGGCTATGCTACCTGCAGAGATTTGCTCCCAAACTCGAAAAAGGAAAGCAACACTGGTCCTCTTACCAGGATACTGCGAACTTGGTTTGCTTTCTTGAGCTCCTTACCACGAACTAGGCTCTGATACCATGTGAAGATAGTGGGAGAGAAGGAAGGAGTCTCACTTGCGGGTTTCTCACATACACAATGGGGGAATACACACAAAGTTGGAGGCTGAAAACAATTTTCCTCTTCTTAGTTGTGAAAGCCAAAAGAACTCTAGTACAAAGAAATAGAAGAACCCTATATGTGGGTCTCAAACCAAACTCAGCTAACTAAGGTGACATACTAACTGAGCCACGAACTAGAGTATATGAGGATAGCTGTCATCCAGCTATTATTCATGGGCGGTGTACCAACCGCATCTGCAGCTAACAAGTCGGTGACATAAATGCACAACGGTCACCCGAGCATATCACGAGTGGAGCTCGATATCTCAACACCGAGGAGTATCCATAGAAAGAAGTCGTATAACTAAGTCCAAACCCAAGAAGAGGAGGAGAGCGGCAAAGAACATACCTCATCTAAGAAAAGACAAGCTAAATTTCAAGCTCAAAAGGGTGTTTGGGGTAAACATGGTCCATACAAAAAATGGTATAGTAAGTGTCTTAAAAAAGGATGCACGGTGAGGATGATGTTTAGACATGATGATTTTGATTGTTAAGCATGGAAAAAATTTCCCTCTAGATGTCCACCAGGTAGCACAAGATACCAAGCCCAATTATAGATGCCCAATAACAGAATGATAAAAGGGAAAGGTAAAAGCAAGGCAAAAGTAAAGGTGAAATGACAAGGGAATGCAGAGAGAAGGGATATTGATCTTGAATGGAGCAATCTTGGCTGAGACGCCTTACTCGTTGGATGCTAATGTAGTCACTCGATCTTAGGGACCAGTGACTAGTTCCGAGAAGGGCCTGTCACAATCCAAGGACATTGATTGGAAGGAATGGAAACAAGCAACATCTAAGTTGTCTAGATAAATAAAAGATAAGGCACCTATAATTGATCTACCAACCCAGTAGCATCGCATCAATAGGATTGAGACACCAAGTTATACAAAATTATCTCACAAAACGACTTTGGACAGTGCATCAGTCCAAAATTAATGAAATAGGTGTTAGCAAAAGAATCAGACAATGAGGAAGGTACGTCAAAGGACAACAACAAAACAAGTATGCAGGCCATCATTGAAGTAGAAACACAGTTTGACGAGCATATGAAAAGAAGTGCAAGAGTAAAAGAAGATGATCTAGAAGAAATGAATCTTGGAGACCATGATAACTCCAAAACAGTGCTGGGAAGCACTGGCCTCAATAGTACATTCAAAGAATAACTCAGGAAATTGTTGGTCGAATACAAAGATGTGTTTGCATGGCACTATACAGACATGAAGGGTGTAGACCACACTCTTGGCCTATTGGCCAATGTACAAGGTAACCACAAAGTTGACCCCTTTTAGAATGGAATTTGGTTTGGAAGCCATGGTACCTTTGGAATTCCTTGTTCGAAGTCTTTAAGTGGTAGACGAGCACCAACTTGGGGAACCTGAGGGAATCAAGAGCCGATTGCAACAACTTGCTTTAGCTAGATGAGCTGCACATTTGAGTAGCTTGGTTCGTGATCCAAAGGAGGAGAAAAGCTTGGCATGACTGGCACATCATCTCGAAGAATCTTAATAAGGGATTTTTTGTCTTGTTGTACAATGAGGTCCACGAAAGAACAAGGTGAATGATATTTAATCATTCATAAGGCTTGCCCAAGATAAAAAAAGAAAACAAAAAGGAATCCACTTGAAATGGTGTGGAGGAAGACTCCAGGAGATAAGGGGAGAGAGAGAGAGAGAGAGGAGGGGGGGCAGGGGGGGAAGGAAGAAAAGGTGGAGATGGTGTGTAGGAAGACTTGAGAAGATAAAGAAGGGGGGAGAGAGAGAGAGAGAGAGAGTCAATCACTTTAAAGTCTAGAATCAAGTCCAATGAAAAAGAGAAGCCACATATCAACATATTGTCCAATAGGAAAAATGTACTTCTAAAAATTCTAACAATGCCTAATTTCTGGTTTGCCCAAATTGCATCATTGCTAAGGCTACCCGGGGGCAAGCCAAAAATCTTAACCTTGATGAGGTATTGCTAGAGAATTTTCAGCCTTCAAAGTCAACATCTACGTGAGAAGGATACATTTTGTGAAGTGAAATTCATGGGTTGGACTAAAATTATGGACTCCTATCGTAACTCGTAATTTAGGGCTGTCAGCCGGGAAGGCAATGATAGTTTGCGTTCGTTGTGGTCGTTGGCGCCAAGAAAATGGGATTAAGGCGAGAGTGAGCATCGCGCCACGTGTCGCGTTTATCGTATCCCGGTCGCTTCCTGCACACCACACACGTCCTTGTACAGTCTCCCCGCCGCTCATGCTCTCAAGTAAAACACCCCCTCCCCTCTGTTTGATGCTGTAGCCCAAGACGCGTGTTTCCCCTCTGTTTGATGCTCTAGCCCAAGACGCGTGTTTCTCTTAGTCGCACAATTCATCCAGCCCCATGCCAAAATTCCACAAGGAACCCAAGCCTGAGCAATCTAGAGTGCACACCCAGGCTGCAGCGTGGGCATGGTATGAACACGGCGAGACCTCGGTTGCCAAAGGCAGCAAAGCGGAGGCAATAGCTCTCCGCGACGACGCAACAGGGCGCTCGCGGCCTTCGCGTTTCAAAATCGAGGCCGAAACAAAGAGAGACCGCAGGCGATCGAGAGAGCAGGAAGCGAGGCGTAATTCGGTTGAGCTCCAACCGAATCGTTTGAGCTTCTCAAATCAACCACACAGGAAGTCCGAATATGACAGTACTCTCTTCGACTTATTCGAACTGGTCGCCTTGTCGAAGCAACTTGAGGAAAGCCTGCAGCCTGCTATGCCCAGAATCCTGGGCTCTTCTACTCCGAGGAGTCCCGAAACATCTACGTCTTCAGCTTCTGGCCATAAGTTTGCCTCCTTTCACTTTCGCATGCCCGGTCCGTTTTGCAAGTCTGTGGAAACAGTTGCAGGTGTGCATACCGCACAGCGCCTTCTATCGGGAAAGAAGCAGAACATGTCAATTCTCAAATTATAGCTTGAAGCTGAATCGCAAGCATCTCTAGTAGGGCAATTCATATTATTAGCACCGCATGCAAGCATCTTACTTTCATTTTGTCCTCACGAAGGCAACGTGTAAGTGTTGTTTAAATCCCGTTGTATGACATTCATATTATAATTTATTAGTTTAGAGTTCCCCTAAGAACTCGAGTTGTGAGCTTTTCGTCGTGTCATCTTTGCACCCATGCCTCCTTATTTGTGAACAACACAACGGGGCCAAGGTTTGACAAAAGCATAAGGCAACACCGTTAAGTGGTTATGGTTTTTCTTTTAATCGAAGTGGTCTAGGTCCTCAGCTATCATGTGAGAATGTTGAGTGGAGTGTAAGCAACCTCCCTTGCTATAAGATGAACCCTTTGTGTCAATCTTGCTACGCTTTTTCATCATCTTTACATCAAAGTGGTCGTTAGGAAGGTAGCATTGTGGGATGAAATGAAACTCTGGCCTCTCATTGAGCCATGTGTTTTTATTTTAAATTCAATTATACTAAAATTTTGTTTAGGCAGGTAGCATTGTGGGATGAAATGAAACTCTGGCCTCTCATTGAGCCACGTGTCTTTATTTTAAATTCAATTATACTAAAATTTTATTCCCGTATAACTTCCTCTTCTATTCCTACTTTTTCCATCTATGTTGTCTACAGCTTTTATAATTCCCCTCCCGTGTCTTCTTTGCCCAATGAAGTAGATCCGCCTTCCCCCAACCGCTCCAAATTCCATTCTTGCACTTTGGAAAGCAATCTGCTTTCTCTCTCGTTCAATCAAAATTATGGTTGCTTCGCTTGCAAGACTAGCAAAGGGTTCACGATTTAAAATTGCAACCCATTCAAGGAGACTTTTCAAAGAGATTCCACAATGGTGGAATAGGGATGGTGGAGATGCTCTTCCGGTGCAACATCCGGGCTATAGTTGGAGGTGGCCCTGGTGATAATTTGGGATGATCATCAAAACCATTGTATTGGTGAACTCTCGTTCCGGTCTAAGGTAAGAGCGGTTCGATTGCTTCGAGACAGGATCATCGTGGTATTGGTGCATAAAATCTATGTGTACAACTTTGCTGACCTAAATTAAAACCATCGCCAATCCCCATGGCCTCTAGGCTTTATCTGCAGCATCGAATTTCACCGTATTTGCTTGCCTAGGATTACATAATGGATACATGAGGGTGGAGCATTATTGTCTCAAGAAGACCAAGTTTATCCTAGCACACGAGTCACATCTAGCATGCTTTGCCCTGACAATGGATGGACACCTTTTTGCAACCGCCAGCTACTATAAGGGCACCCTTATTCGTATCTACATGACTCTCTTGATGGAACTCGTTTGCAAAAGGTAAGAACTAATTAGATAGTTGGGATTCTACAGCAGTCATCATCATATATATCAAATTACGACTGCTTTCATTTTCATTCCGTCAAATTGTGCAATATTAATCGTCATAATTTATTCTAAATGAATAGGTTAGGCTGCCAGAGTAGAAATGTACAACATTTCCTTTTCACCTAGTGACAAGAGAACTGTCCATGTATTTAGCTTTAGGGACCCGAGAATTGGAGAAGAACCAAGCCTTGATCTGCTGAATTCCTATAATAGAAGCGGTAAGGCAACAATAGTGAGACAATAGTTTAGCCGTGGGAAGTGGTTCTAGTTCTTTGGCGGGCAGCAATAGTTTAGCAGCTAGAATTGGTTCTAGTTCTCTAGCTTTTGTTGGCAACAACCCTAGCTCTACCCTTTCCTTCATGAAAGGTAAGGGTGATCTAGTGGGAAAGTTTTCAAATCGGTCTACTTTTGCAATTCTCTATACCTCATTCTAAATTTTATGCTAACTCATTTCCCCTGATCTTGATATCCACTATTATTGCATACATATTATCAGGGAAGGCAACTTTAAATTATCCCATGATATCAACCCCCCTTGGGATACTTCAACTGCTGCCACATATTGGCTATGAAGTCAAGTGGCCCTATCATATCATTTGATGAGTCCCTTGGGGTGCTTTAACTGCTGCATAATGTGTACAAGGGTGCCTCCATGCTGCTGCTCCTAAAGACTAGAAAGGGTTGCCATGCTAATGTCTGTCAGTGCCTTGTTGCTTCTCATGATTGCTCCCATTGGATGAATTGATATTTGCCAAGGAAGATTGCAAGGCCACTTCTCATGGCCCTACTTACCGCTGCTCCTAAAGACCAGAAGGGTTGCCTGGCTAGTGTTCCCCAGGCACCTTGGTGATTCTCATGATTAGTCCCATTGGATGACTTGATATTTGATGAGGAAGATTGCAATGCCACTTGCAGGATATGCTGAACATGGACTCAAAAATGAAGCACTGATTCTAGAAAGAATTTGGAAGTAGATTTTTTTGTTAGAAGTACCTTGGTTAATATGCCAAATTTGGTTTGCTTGCAAAAGCATGGGAAGTTTTTGACTCCTAGAATGCACAAATGCTAGGAGAAACTGAAATCATTTACCATCATATCCTTGAGAGAATGAGAATAGTAGGCATGAAGCCAAATGTGGTTACATAACTTAGCATTCTAATCATAGGATATTTCCAGCTAGGAGAAACTGAAGTCATTTATGATTTTCCATATGCTTAAGAGAATGAGAGTTACAAGCATGAAGCCAAATGCAATTACATTCCTTAGCATTCTTATTACTTACAATCACATAGGTCTAGTGCCCAGAGCCAAGAGTACTTTGAGGCCATGATCAAAGACTGGCATCCCTCCAACTATTGAGCACTACACTTGGATGGTTGACATCCTTGGGCATGCATGCCAATTGGAGAGGAGGTATCAATTGTGGTGGATATAAGCATGATTGGTTGGTATGCTTTTACTACTTTGCTTGTTTATAGGCTTATGCTTTCTCCTTGTTTGTAGGCTTATGCTTGTCTCCTCAATCCAATCCCTTTGAGAAGTTGCTTCTTTAAACTCCTTCTTCCTCTAACTAGTTATTTGAAAAATGGTATGTTTCCTCTCTTTTGTAGGGCCAATCCACAAAACATCGAGCAGGACTATTCTCATTTGAGCGATTTTGTATCACCCTTTTCGAAGGGTTTGAGAAGCTAACTGGCCAGTCTTGTGCCTAATGCATGTACGTTATGGGGACACTCTGTTGGGGTTTGTCAATGTCCTGCCTCTCCATAGGCACACTTGTGATCCTATGTGTGTGCTAGAGGGGCAGTTAGGTGTGTTAGGTGGAGCTAGATGCTCCTAGAGGATAGGGGAGAGATTCTAGGAGCTTGGTGGCCTTTGGTATGAGGTCATCTATGATGTCAGTTGGATGTAGAGGTAGCCTACATATGGCCCTCATTTCTCTTCATCCAAGTTCATGGCTTCAAAGATTTGGATGGACATTGTACATTATAAACAATACACATACACCATAATCATGGGAGCCCTAAATGCTTATATAGGCACCCACTAATGGGAATAAAAGACATAGTAACCTCCCCCCTTGGGATAAGATCCTAAGGCCACACAAACAAAATCACACACCCATAGATCCATCACATGAATTAAAGCAACAGTAGTAGCTAGGATGTCTACTGCATACATCATAATCATAAATGGTATCCCTAGATGGAGAGACATAGGACTATACATGCTTTACAAACAAAGTAGTGCACGTATGTGTATTAGATTTATGTCCCTTGGAGCACTTCATCCAAATTTAGACTCAGATTACATATTGCTTAAGAAAATAACTGGGCTTGTGCAATAACTGGGCTAGTGCAATAAATTGCAATTGAGCTTGAATGGCACTCTAGATTAGAAGTAGGTATTGGGAAAAGTTGGCTCCATGAAATTTTTTTGATATGTTATTTTGTAGGTTTTTGGAAGGCAATGCTGACATTGGGATAGCCTTTAGAATTTATGAGCAAAGTCAAATGTAAAATATTCTTGGGAAACACACTATTTAAAAATTTTCTAATGACATTAGTGTAGTCAAATAGGGCTGTCGAACCTCTCCCACTATGCTTGGAATATGTATTGATTGATTAGAGGAACTAGTTCTTAGATTTGCAACTATAGAGTCTCATTATATGAACAACATTTCACAAGGGATACATTTGACAAAAGCATTAAAGGTTTGACAATGCTCACATCAGTATACTAGGGCAAACAAGCACTCTATCTATTATTATACACAGATGAGGTGCTAGGCTTTAATAAAATGTAGACCTTGATGGAGGAGCCTAATCTTTTTTTCCCTTTTCATGAGCTACACGGCAACATTGACAACACTAAGGTCATGATAATCAATTTTCACAAGGGAAAGTAGCCATGTATTTTAGGTTATAAACTCTTTCAAATACTAGTAGTTGAAATTCACCTCAGGTTAGAAGTAGGTTGGATGAGCTACTAGGCATTTAAGAAAGGCTAGAATTAGAAGCCCCTTGGCATGAGAGCACAGTCAGTGAGACTGAATGAGGATTCATTTTGACTTCTGCCAGCTAATTGGAGTATATCCTATTTACAATTAAGTGTTGCGGGTATCAGTCTATGTCTTCTCAAAACCTATGCATCTATAGGGGTCTAGACAAAAGAGTGCGAGCAAGACATCATCAAAACACTTGAATTCATAAGAGATGTCTGAGATGAGATTTGACAATCATCAACAAGCTATGCTACCATGTGAGAGGAGTACCTTTTTTGAGGCAAAAAGAATTGGCAAGGTTAACTAAGTAGAAGAGTAGCATTGAACTAAAATGGGAGTAGAGGGTGGCATCCGACATTGGAGAACATGAGGTACAAGGAGTATTGACCCAAAAAGAAGACGCATCTTCTGACTATGGATCAACCCCCTATTTTCACCAAGGCACACCAAGGAACCCGAACCTACAGCAACCTCAGGATTGCTCTGTGGTGAAGACCCCAAGGTATCATCTACAAAAAAAAAAGATTTTGATTACTTCTAGGAGGATCCGCTGAACAAGCCAAGCTACGAGCAAGGTTGTCTAGAAACACAAATGATACCTTTGTGATGTACACCTCAAAAGTAAAGATTCTGAGGAGCCGTTGGATAAGCCAAGCTAAGAGAAAGGCCATACAAATGCAAAGGACATCAAGACCCAAATCAAGACATGCTATCCAATTGAGAGTGCCATGCAAGTCCAAAAGAAGGCAGATGAAGCTAAGAGTTGAGGCATGCATAATTCGATGAGGAGTCAATGCACGAGCCAAGCTATGAGGAAGGTAGGATGTAAGATAAAGCCAGAGCGAAGACACACCATGAATCAAGGAAAAAAAAGGAGCCAAGAAGCCATGGCATGAGAATCCTTAATGCAAAAGCCTCAATCAAAGGATGGTGCCCAAGAGAAAAGAGTGCATAAAGCTAGAGATGACACAGTTGAGGAGATCCTTGACATTAAGGCACCAAGAAAAAGGATCCCAAACAATAAAGGTGAAATTCCATGACTTTGAACTTGGAGCAAAAGATGAAGACTTGTATAACCACTTGTAGAGTTTTCTTTGAGTGTGCATCATGAATGGGTGTACAAATAAGGATAAGTACATGAACTACTTCCCTTGCATGGTGGTGAGGATGGCACAAAGGTGTTTTAATCAGTTTCCATTAAACATTTTTTAGGATTCAAATCACATATTAGAAGCCTTCGGCTTTGTTAAGAGATCAACGAGGAAGATGTCAAAACCCAATCCACCCAATAACAAAATGATGCATACTTGGATCTTCGTTCATTGGAAATAGTCAATCTAACAACAAATTGCAAACTCCTTGATAGAGCTATTACTGTAGAGAAAAGTGGCGCAGTCAAGAACAAGCAAAAGAAGAAGGCCAAGGAGAGAAAAGCAGAGGATAATTGAGGGATAAATCACCCTAGACAAGAAGTAATCACTAACCACCCAACTAAAAAGGGCACTATAAGAGCCATGCATTTGAGGAAGACCGGTAGCTAGCAAGAAGTAGTGTGACAATTAGTCTCATAGAAAGGAATACTATACCATAGATATTGTGAATCTTGTGTTAAGCATGGCTATGTTAGTTCAGAATGATGATACAATAATGAGCAGATAGTTGACATCAACCAGGTCACCCAAGAAGCACAGCAGCTAATAGATGACAAACCACCTTATACAAACCAAGGAAGAGGCTATGGACCAAGAGGTCGAGGAGATCAAAGACCAGATGGAGACCAAGATAAAGACAAAGTAAAGGTCAGATGTTACTTTCATGAAGAAGAGGGCCATGTGAAGCGACCGAGTGCAAGTTATGGTAGGAACACATCAGAATCCTCTTCAAGAACTTAGAAAGAAAGGAAGTAGACTTGGATGTGGAATGCAGATTGATTTCTAACCCTAGAACATGAGATGCCAATGTAGTGACCTAATCTAACGGACTGACAACAAGCATAGAAAAGACACAACTAAAAGGAAAAGACATCAACCGGAAGGAACAAATTGAGGTGGCATCAAAAATAGCCAAGGAACTGAAGGGAAGGCTCCTAATAGAATCCAATACGAGCAAAGTTGCCCTAGGATAAGTATTGCACATAGCCAAGATCCAAACAAGGTCAAGGAGATAATCATGAAAAAAAAGTCTTGGTAAATGTCCAAAGGTCTGAAGCCAAGCTTGACATTGGATGAGCTGTCACATGTGACCCCAAACTACCATGTTCACACCAGGCCAGAAAGAAAGTACACCTATGATTGAATCATTGGTCATCAATCTTGTGACGAACAACCTTGTGGTAGATAAGGAAGTACTTGTCATTACGATTAAAATAAAGAAGTAAAACGTACAAGGGGTCATTGTGGATGGAGGAGAAAGAGTTAACATTATCTCAAAGAGTCTAGCCAAAATAAAGAAGCAAAACATACAAGGGGTCATTGTGGATGGAGGATCAGGACTTAACATTATCTCTGAGAAGATTTCTGTTCAAAAGGTTGAAGCTTAACAATATGAAGCCATCTCCTTCCCAAGTATGAATAGTAGACCATCGAATGATTTTTTATGTAACTACAATAGGGGGAGTCCATTACATAGTGAGCCTAGTCTTTATAGACATGGAAGAGAATGCCTATCCATTACTTTTGGGTAGGCCTTTGCTCAAGAGTGTCAAATAACTTCATGATAAGGGGAAAAAATTTACGATAGTTAGAACCAAGGAAAAGAGAATAAATACCAACAAACAGAAATTAAGTTCTATTGAACCTTGAGATTCAGCTCATACCAAAATGAAGTTCAAGCAAACCTACCAAAGGAAGAAGGGGGAATCCAATCGAAAGATGAGGAAAATATCAAGCAAAAGGCTAGATGGGTAGATAGTGCTTCCACTGTGGATGACATGTTGAAGAGAGTGGTCAAAAAAGTAGGTGAAGAAATGAGCACCACAAACTTGCAATTTGTATCATCTTTTAGACACCATCCAAGAAGCAGTAAAGATGAGGGATGGTTGTGGGAATGAAGGTAATGAAAGTCAATGCATACAGCACTTGACAGGTTATTATACACAACATAAATGGTCTGACAACTAAATCAAATCTTTGTAATGGATGCTTGTCAGAGCCACATACATGACGAAGTCACGTAAATGCATCATGGTTGGCTACAACAATGAAGAAAACAAAGCATACAAGCTGTATGATCCCATCAACCAAAAGGCCATTATCTCTAGAGATGTAATCTTTGATGACGAATCATAATGGAAAACCTCAAATACACAAGAGATAGACGCACCAATTACTCAGTCATCTATAGAAAAGGTGGATGAAGAAGAGTAAGAATTGCCAGAAGCACCCTGAAAGAGCCACAATAACTCAGACAGTCTACTAGGGAAAGCAGACCACTTGCCAGATTGACATATGCTCAGAAAGGCAAAGCAATTCAGGTTGAAACCACCAATTATGTTCCTATGAGTACCATCATGGCTACAGAAGAGCTAGTGCACTTCAAAGATGTAGTTGACAAGCCAAAATGGCAAACTACTATGAATGAAGAAATGAAAGCTTTGTACAAGAACAACACTTGGGAATTATGCGACCTTCCACCACGAAAGGAGGCCAAATGAATGGGTATACAAAGTGAAGTACAATCCATATGGAAGCATTGAAAGATACAAATCCAGACTAGTTGCAAAAGGATTTGCACAGCAATATGGTCAAGACTATGATAAGACATGCTCTAGGAGCAAAGATGGATTCCATACGGTTATTGATATCATTAGCAACACTCAGCAGCAAATGGAATGTGTACCAGCTAGATGTCAAGAATGCTTTTCTCAATGGTTACCTAGGCGAGGAAGTCTACATGCAACAACCAGTAGGTTATGTTGAATCAGGCAAAGAGAATCAAGTTTGCCATGTCAAGAGAAGTCCCTACGACTTAAAGCCAAGCACCCAGAAGTTGATACCATAGAATCGACAAGTATTTTGCTAATCTGGGATACATAAAATCCAATGCAAATAATACTCTCTACCACAAAGTTCAAGGGGAAGACATTACTATTGTTCTTTTGTACGTAGATAATCTGATTGAAAGCAAGGATAGCTTCATCAAGAAATTAAAACAAGACTTATCTGTACAGTTCGACATGAAAGATCTTGGACTTATGCACTATTGTCTTGGTATTGAGTTCTAGAGAGACTCAGACAGCACCTTCATGAGTCAGCTCAAATATGTTGACAGTCTCCTGAAGAAGTTTCATATGGCAAATTGTAATATTGCAGCCACTCCCATGGAACAGAGTTTGAAACTTACTAAATATTCAAAAAATCCTACCATCAATAACATGTACTATCAGCAACTCATCATATCTCTTATATATCTTACTATCACATGGCAATAAGTTCACTAGCATAGTTTATGGCAAATCCAAAATAGTCTCTTTAGAATATAGCCAAAAGGGTCTTGAGATACATCAGAGGTACAAGATAGTTTGGAATAGAATAGAGAGGAACTCATCCAAGGTTGCATGGATACTATGACAGTGACTATGCCAAAGATCATGAGACTAGGAGATTGACACATGGATATGCATTTTTCCTTGGTCAAGGTGCTATATCATGGTTGTCAAACAAATATCCAACTGTTTCTTTGTCTTCCATTGAAGTAGAATATAGAGCACTCACTACAAGTGCATGTGAGGTTATATGGCTCAGAAGACTATCGTCAAAAATAGATTACTTTGATGAATCAAAGCTAACAACAATATACTATGATAATCAATTGGCTCAAGCATTGGACACTAATCCAGTATATCACTCCAAGACAAAGCACATTGATGTCAGAGAAGACTTCATCAAAGAAACAGTGTTACTTGATGACATCACACTACAACATTGTGATAGCAAAGAGAACGTTGTAGACATCTTTACCAAACACTCGGTAAAGAGCTTTTCAAGAAACACCAACAAGCTCTTGGTTTAATGTGGCAGAGGAAGGACATTTCCATTAAAGGGGTGTGATGGAATGTAATGCTTAGTCCTTCTTTGATTCCCTAGAATTATCATCTTGAGAGAAGGCCTACTTCATGATGTTGATCTTGAGGGAAGGGGTTGAGAAACCATGATCAACATCATGTGATCATATGAGCATAGCACTAACTCAATAGAGTTCTATAAAGGAAAGGGTTAGATGCCCTAACCCTAATTCTAAAAGGGTTTGCATATATTCTACATTTTCAACTAAATCTAGTGTACATTAAATCATTTGTGGTGTCCTCTCTAGTTGTGCCCTCTCTCCTCATATCCACTCTTCTCCTCTCCTCTCTTCATATTTTGTTAGGCTTGACCTAGTAGTTGAAGTTTCGACTTGGAAATTATTGCCTTTTGATTTTGCCACTCTATGCACTTTTCTTTTTACTTACCCAGTGTTGAAGCATACATGATTGGTTACATGAACGTGTCCTCTCCTTGTTGCAAAAGAATTCCTACAAGAATTTGAATTTTAAAACCAAGATTGAAGAGATTTTTGGACCAATCCTTATTCTGAAGGATAGGGGAGGAAGAGAGCATAGCCTTGATTTGTTCAAAGCCTTATTTGTACTCGTCATCCTAAGAAACTCCCTTACCCTCTTCAAGTGATCCATGCATACATGTGATGGATGTACATCACTAGAATCAATATGTGCTATTGTAGATGAAGTGCCTCATGTTGATGGTTGACTTGCATGCATGCATAAGCAAAATGTGGAGTTTGAAATGAACAAGGTAGAGTTTTTTGTCCCTCCGTAACACCACCATTAATTAAAAAAACTCCCGAGAAGTAAATTATAATGTTATATTACAGAGGTGTCCATGTTAAATTAGTTGTGAACATAGTAATTGAGCAATGTATTTTTGAGTTCTCAAGGTTTTCCATGTAGAAGCAATGTGACATGCTACTCGTCAAATGAAGAAAGGTTAAGTCAAAAGAAGTTCGATCAAGAAAACAAATAGAATAATCAAGGTAAAAAATAGCCATTAGCCATTGAAAAGGTATTTGTTGTTTTGTTACCCTTTTGTCTCATCAAGGGAAGAAGACGTGCTATGTGCTTTTTTGTAGGGTTCAAAAAGATATCTAACAAGTCTGGGTGGCCGAAAACAGATTAGGAAACACGAGAGGTAAAAAACAAGCATTTGTAAATTTGTATAACGATTATTCCTCTTTTCTACCTCATGTGATGGCATCTCCCTAAATCCAACAAAATGCTAATTCATGGTCACCCATGGAGTTGTTTTGGGACACGAGAAGAGTTGGAGGAAGGGGTACAGGTTGGTCAAGCACGCCTTGAGACTGAGAGGGAGGGCAATCAAGCGCTCTTCCAAATTGTCGGTGCAATAGAAAATTTCTCACCTTTGATTAAAGTGAAAGATGAGTTTTAGGTATTAGATGTTTCAAGTTTTTGTAATGGCCTTTGCTACCTGTCCATGTAACTTTCCACATCATTTTCATGGCTTCAATGCCTATTTTGGGTTGCTGTAAGTTGATTGTCAAGCACATTTTCTGGCTTACCCATTTTTGGTGCTCCAAGGTTGTAATATTTCACTCATAATATATATGATAACTTCCAAGATGTATAAGGTTATGCAAAACTTTATTGGTCCTTCGAATTGTAATTTTTTCCAACTGCAATAGATACATGATGCAAAAGTTTGTGTAATACTATTTTGGTGCTCCCAAGTGCAATATTTCCCAACTATTGTAAATACATTTAAAACTGCTCCTGGGTGTTTTTAGGTTTCTTTGCAGCCGCTTTTAAATTTTATAAGGAAAAAATTGGTGTTTTTGATGCACAAATTTAAGTATGCTAAGTTGCCAAAGCATCAGCACAGCTCAAAGCATCATTTGGCGCAATGATTTGTTTTTGCATCTACCACACTTGGACTCTTGGTCTACCATTTGCTCTTGGACTACCATGGGCTCCAATCCAACCATATATCAACCTTAATAATGTTTTAGGGGGTTCGTAGAAAATATATATTTCCTAACAATTAAAACATATCCCTTTTTTTTTTTTAATACCCACACATCACCACATACTATTAAAATCCTAAAAGTTATATATTACAGACCTAGAGCCACCCACTCACACACACACACACACACGTATCAATGCCTATCGCTATATTTTTAATATATATACATACATACATACGTATAGAGAGAGAGATGTATATATAGATAGATAGATAGATAGATAGATAGATAGATAGATAGATAGATAGAGAGAGAGAGAGAGAGAGAGAGAGAGAGAGAGAGAGAGAGAGAGAGATTGTAAAACATAAAGATTTATATCTACACACACGTTCATACATACATACATTGTGTATATATAGAGAGACTTCTCCTCACATCCTTAGGGCTCTATAACATAATGAAATAATTCATTTCTAAGTATGAGAAAGTTTTGGGCTTAGCAATCATGGCCACCAAGAAATCATTTTGCTTGAGAGAAGACAACTCACACTAGAAGAGGTTTCATGTAAAAGTAACTTTTATCTCAACTAAAGACATGTCCACAACCCATTTTTGAAAGCTACACCATGCTTTTTGTTGCACTGGTTCTAATTGCTACCTTGTTGAAAGGGTACATGAAATTCCTTGTGTATCTTTTGGGATGTTATCAAGTTCATGAAAAAATGTGATGAATGTCAACAAACTTCAATCTCACATCAACCCTTTGAGAAGTAGAGAGCTAATTTTTTGGACGCTTCAATCCAATCACTAAGCACAAGAAAAAATATTATTTTATTTTTGTAATAAATTATTTTATAAAATAGACAAAAGCACATGCTACATATAAGGCTAATGATAGGTCAACCACAAAGTTTCTTTATGAAAATGGCATCTCCAAGTTTGGATGTCTCGTGATGCGATTGCAAGTCCCCCTTCATCAATTACATGATAGCAATCTTATTGGCCAAACTTTTATTTCATATAGGAAGTCAGCACCTTACTGCCCATAGGCAAATGGCCAAGAAAAGATCTCTAAACAAGACTTTCTATGCAATCATGACTAGGATGTTGGAAACTAGTCACAGTGATTGAGAGAACAAGCTCACCACTACTTTGTGTGGATGATAGACTATGATCATGACTAAGGCATGAGAAGGCAATCACAATGATTGGGAACACAGGCTCTTTGTTTTTCTCGACTTACCACACTGCCAACAAAGTAGCCACAAATAGCACTACCTTCTATTTAGTATATGGGATCCAGGTCATGATGAAAATGGAATCTAACAAACCTAAGAATTTTTGCAAGGGATAGGATGATTCAAAATTCCCTCATGGAAAGTTTGATTGACCTAGAAAAACTAGATATATCTATATTGAGAGCAGCACATGGCATGATTGAGAAGATACGAAAAAGTAGTGGTTTGACAAAAATCATAAATCCATGCACCTAGATCTTATCTATAATGTTAGGAACAAGTAGCATGTTGTACTCATCGTGGACACACCTCGGTTAGAGACTTCAATCACACCTTGTTCAGACCTAGGTCACACCTCGGTCACACTTGTGTCACATCCTAGTTAGTGGAGTGACGCAAACTTCGACACATACCATCGTCTACGCCATCATTGATGCTATCATAACCACCATCACTTGCATCATCGTTGACGCCATCATCCCTACTCATTCCATGCTTTCAAGATCACACCCCACCAGCTTCTTGCATCAGTTCATTGCTTGCATCATTGTTGACACCATCGTCTACACAATCTTCCTTGCTCGTTCCGTGCTTTCAACATCACATCCCACCAGCTTCTCACACTAGTGGCCTTAGGCCTCCACTAAAACTTCCCCCTGATAATTTATGGAAATCACGGTGAGACAGTGTTGGTGTTGAGAAGCAAAGAGTGAAGTGGTATCCTAGAGTCCTAAGGGAGGGAGATCTTATGCTAAGCAGTTTTGAAACACTGAGGGAGTGCGTGAGAGAACCATGAGGTACTTGAGAAGAGTGAAGAGAGGGCTTTCTGCAAACCCAACCATGCATAAGAAGCACCACTTGTGAAGAAAGTTGGGGAAGTACTCAAGCCGAGTACAAAGCTAACCATTGGCGCAGTCGCTAGAGTTAGTAACTTCATTGAAACTCTCATTGACTTGGACCAATAGGATCCTTGGCAGTCAAATCAGGATTCGACTTTGAATGGTGAAGAAGAAGAAGTGCAAAGCCCAAGGATCATCAAAAGCTCATCAAGGCCAAGACAGCCTCTATTCTTCCCTTGCAGCTACGTCATCATCAACATCCACCTCGATAGGAGTAGTGAGTGCTTCAGCACTAGACTTGACATTGAGAGGTAAAGCTGTCATTTCATCTATTAGGCATAACCTTGGTTTATCGAGCCTAGTTTCTACATCCATGACACCTGTGGGTTCTTAGGTTGCTCCACTCATGTCCCTCCCATCTACTATGCCATTTCCACTTTCTCTCTCCTTTCCTACTCTTTACCCATCATGCATGGCTTTAACTCCATCCTTCTCCTTACCAACTGCCCTTACCAATTGTCTCTCTCCTTTCCTACTCTTTATCCATCATACATGGCTTCAACTGCATCCTTCTCCTTGCCAACTTCCCTTGCATCCTCATTGACCCCCATGCCTTCTATGTTCTCACCATCTACTTTCACCACCACGGAAATGACTATAGCGCATGCAATACCATCTATTCCCTCTGTGGGTCCATCATTGTGACTTCACCATTGTATTCCTCTCCATGCGTTGCATTGAAATCCTCTCCACCACACGAATCCGTGGTGTTGACACTTACTACTGCACAATCTAGAGGCCCTTCAACTCCTCCAACTACCTTGAGACTTGGAGTAGATGGGAGTGCTACGTTAGCAATGGTGGCCTTACAGGATTCCATGGTTGGAATCGACCTTGAGTGGGAAATTTTTGACCCTCGGGCTGAAGCTCGGAGGATTAGGTCACACAAGTCCACCACTCATTAGTACTCCTTGATGGACGACCTAATGGAATTTAGGCCCAACATTACCTTGCAACAATTTTGTCTGTTGTCTCCACAAGTCAATCACCAGACTATTCCGTTCTTTAACCACATGCCAGGAGGATGACCCAAGGGAACTATTCAGGATGGCATTGGACAAGATGGACCAGCACATCACTACTTGGCATACACCGTTCTCACTTGTGAACAAAGTCCCAGGCTCACCATGGACATAAATGGAGTGCAACTAAAGGATGTTTTCTTGGATGGTGATGCAGTAGTCAATATCATGCCCAAAGGTGTGTACACTACAATAGCTTGGTTTGAAGTTGACAAATGAGGTGCATTTCCAAATCCGAATGGCTACAGAGTGAAACCCATGGGAGTGGTCAAAGGTGTTAACATGAAGATTTGTCAAGTGACATTCCTATCCAATTTTGTGGTGTTGGACATGACTAAAGATATTCTAGACCTATCCCCTACTTCTTGGTAGACCATGGTTGTGATCAGCTAAGGCCATCCAACATTGGTCCACTAATGCAGTTTGATTGCCCCTAGGATCCACATCCTTGGAAATAGATATGATTACCAACGATGCTCGACATAGACTGATAAAACTAGGGGAAGAGGATTTTGAAGAGGAAGCAGGTGCAAAGGAGGAGCGCTGTGGGCTCTTGGAGACAGGCCCATCAAAGGTAACCAAGATGGAAGAGATGAGGAAAATGATGTAGAGGGTGTTGGAGCACTTGACCTACTTGTTAGATCAGGCTTCCCCAAATAAAGATGAAGCTGTTATCTTGGACTCTAGATGGGAGCCTTAGGCTCCTTATCAGTCAATATGGTAGAAATATGTCCTTGAAACTCTAACACTCCTCCTCATGATGGGTTGACCCAGGAAATCACCGATGTAATATGTGCTACACAGGGTCTAGGTGAACTAGCCTATGATAGGATGTCTTTCAGTCTTTGCAACAATCCCCACCTATATAGGAGGGTGGTGTCCACACAGGTATGCAGGAAGGTGGAGGTGAGGTGAGCAGTGTGACCAGGGCAGATGAGCATGATGAGGCAATGATGACACATGACATGGATAGCAGCAACCCTGACGAGGGCCATTCGGCATCCATAGAGGATGAGGATACCTTTAGTACAACGAGGCCTCGTGATATAGAAGCAGAGGTTATGGAGAGCACCACAAGGGTGGTTGACCATTCTCATCCTTATGATACCGAAGACGAGCATGACAACCAGGTCACTTTTGAAGTTCCCATGTCTAGTGTGTCATAAATCCTACACCAAATCCCGAAACAGATAAAGTGACATTTTTAAGTTACCACTCGAGCATTTTTTAGTGTCATAAATGTCTTCCCAGAGAGATCAAAACGACCGAATTAGGTGCCTAACAAGAATGTGCTTAAGAAAGTGATTTGGGCACTTGGCTAGATAAAGTGACATTTTGAAGTTACCGCTCGATCGTTTTTTTGTGTGTCATAAATGTCTTCTCGGAGAGATCAAAACGACCAAATTAGGTGCCTAACAAGAATGTGCTTAAGAAAGCAATTTGGGCACTTGGCCTTGGCGATTTGGGCACTTGGCCTTGCAAGTGCCCAAATTGCTTTCTTAAGCTTGGCCAAGTGCCCAAATTGCTCTCTTAAGCAAGGCCAAGTGCCCAAATCGCTTTCTTAAGCACAATCATGTCAGGGGCCTGTTTTGGTCATTCTGACCCCTCCAGGAGGACAAATTAGTGATTTAAATGTCGGTTTGGGAGTTTTCATCTACTCCGAACATAGTGGTAGTGTTGAAACCACCAAATTCTGCACCAAAATACTAAAAAACCATTTGGTTCCTTGAACATAGTATTTATGACACACTAAAGAATGCTCGAGCAAGAACTTCAAAATGTCAGCTTACTTGTTTCGCAATTTATATTGCCAATTGAATGCTCGACCATTTAAATTTGTGCTTCTCACTCTAGAAAATTTTAATTTTGAGCTAAGAAAATTAAAAAATTATGAATTTCTTACAGGGCCCTAAAATGAGCTCCACTTTTTCCTAATGCCAGGTGTCCATCACTCCTAAGGATCAATATAGGATGGCATTTGCTATGGAATGAGGAGTCTTTTCTTCTAAGGTGATGATATTTGAACTCATCAATGCTCCCACCACATTCCAATGGCCCATGATCATGACATAAGGATTATCTACTGAGAGACTTCTTAGAAGTCTTCCTTGACAATCTATGCATCAATTTGAAGTGGGATGATCATCTAAAATACCTCAAGTTGGTCTTAAAGAGATGTTGTCTTTACCGCATATCTCTCAATCCCCTCAAATGCCAAATTTGGATAAAACACGATGTTACGCAGCTTAGATTGTGAAGCTACTACTATCGTCCTATTGTCCGACACATATGGGAGCTTGATGGGGGTCCTGCCATGTGACTCTCCTCATGGTGAGTTCAAAGGTGGAGCTTTGAGCTAAGGTAGCAAGAGGGACTAGGAATGGCTCAAAGGCATCCTCCTCCATAGAAGTGATGATAGGCGACTCAAACTGTGAAACAAATACTATATCATCTTGTCCTCCAGCATGCATTATAGAGCTAGATGAAGTCATGTCCTTGGACTCTCCTCACGGTGAACTCAAAGTTGGAGCTCTAAGCTTAGGTACTAAGAGGGACAAGGCAAGGACATATTAACTCATGGTTCCACTCTATCCTATACTGTATAGAGGCTCCATTCTTTGTGGCATAGGTGTTTTGTGCCTAATCGAAGGACACTGAATGAACAAAGGAAGGAAGGTATGTGAATGAACTAATACCTAATTTGTTACATACAAAATGATTAGAAAGTTCAGGTTGAACAAGGTCTAACCATTGAGAAAGGAAGTTAACGGAGTAAAACTATGAAAAATAATGGCGAAATACAATCAATGGTCTTCAACCGTAAGGGTTTGAAGCAGATGTATAGTGATAGGTAAGAGGCACAAATTGGAGCTTGAACATGTTCAGTAGGTAAGAGGCACATACTCGAGCTTGATGAAATTTGTTGTCTTCATCTCCTCTCACGCTAAATTCAAAGGTGGCGAAAGGTAGCAAGAGGGACAAGGCATGCATGGGTTAAACACATCCTCCTCCATAGCAACGACATCGAGCAACTTAAAGGGCAAAGTTACCACTACTATCGTCCTATCGTTCAGCACAAAGCAACAACGTCGAGCGACCTAAAGTTACCACTATTCTGCACATATTAGACTTGATGAAGTCTCTGACTCTCCTCATAATGAATTCAAAGGTGGAGGTTCAAGTGAGGTAGTGAAAGGGAGGGGGGCGAGATTGAAAGGTGGCAAAAATGGTAGAGGGAGAGAGCTTAATTTTTTTGAAAGGGGTTAGATTAATTTTTCATTCACAACTTTTAAATTTCTTGGGGGCCATTGACTTAGTTCTTTAATTTTTCGTTTTGGGCAAGGGGAAATTGATTCATTGGAATTTCTACCAAAAGTTTGTTAGGGGTACACACATGAATTGATTAATTGGAATTTCCACCAAAAGTTTGTTAGGGGTACACACATGAATACCCACCATCTAGCATGGCAAAACAAAGGATTAGTTAAAGAGCATGTGGTCCATGGGAAAGGATTTTGCTCCAATACTTGGAATTAGTATCGCTCATAAACCAACCACTAGGATAGGATCCCTCCTACATTTAGTGCGGTTGTGCGGTTTAAGGGAGTATTTTGCCATTGAAATCGGTTCCAATAGCTTACTTTAAGGACAAACTCTATTTTAGGGCAATTAATCCTTGTAAGGGAAACTAATTTCCACCAAAATACCAACCATCTAACATGGAAAAACACTATCGTCCAATACTTGGAATTAGTACCACATAAACAAACCACTAGGACCCCTCCTACATCGAATGCGGTTGTGCGGTTTGACGGAGTACTTTGCAATAGTTGGCTAATATCCTAAGCAAGTGATATAAGAAACAAGAGGAGTCATTTGGTTTGGCACAAGAGATCGTTTGAATTGTGGTCGCATGTGCATAGCTTACTTTTTAGACAAACTGTAGTAGTAAAGTCCACTTTTAGGACAATCAATCCCACATTAACGTTCAACCACTAGGATCCCTCCTAAATCGAATGCGGTTGTGTAGTTTGAGGGAGTACTTTGCAATAGTTGACAAGACTAAAAATATCCTAAGCAAGCGATATATAAGAAACAAGGAGTCGCTTGGTTTGGTACAAGAGATCGTTTTGAATTGTGGTCACATGTGCATAGCTTACTTTTAGGATAAACTATAGTAGTAAAGCCCTATTTTAGGACAATCAACCCTAGTAGGGGAAACTAATTAGCTAGAATTTCCACCAAAAGTTTGTAAGGGGCACATGCATATTCACCCACAATACCAACTATCTAGCATGGCAAAACACAAGTTTAGTTTAATAGCATGTGGCCACGAGAAGTAGAATTTCCACCAAAAGTTTGTTAGGATTCTGCTTCAATAAAGCATTCCCAACCACTACATTGAGCGCGGTTTGAGGGAGTACTTTGCCATATCTTGAGCAAGTGATGAAGAAACAAGAAGAGTCGTTTGATTTGGCACAAGAGATTGTTTGGACTGTGGTGGCCTTGGCCCACGAGAAGTAGAATTTCCACCAAAAGTTTGTTAGGATTCTACTTCAATAAAGCATTCCCAACCACTACAGCGCGGTTTGAGGGAGTACTTTGCCATATCTTGAGCAAGTGATGAAGAAACAAGAAGAGTCGTTTGATTTGGCACAAGAGATTGTTTGGGCTGTGGTCGCATGTGGCCTTGGCCCACGAGACGCAAAATTTCCACCAAAAGTTTGCTAGGATTCTACTTCAATAAGGCATCCCCAACCACTAAATTGAGTGGTTCGATTTGAGGGGGTACTTTGCCATATCTTGAGTAAGTGATGAAGAAACAAGAAGAGTCGTTTGATTTGGTACAAGAGATTGTTTGAACTGTAGTCGCATGTGCAATCAAATCCAAGGATTGTACATGTCTCCCCAATAGTTTACATTTAGGAGATCTGAGGGGGTACTTTGCCATATCTTGAGTAAGTGATGAAGAAACAAGAAGAGTCGTTTGATTTGGCACAAGAGATTGTTTGAACTGTGGTCGCATGTGCAATCAAATCCAAGGATTGTACATGTCTCCCCAATAGTTTACATTTAGGACAAACTCTAGTAGTCAAGTCTACTTTTAGGACAATCAATAGTAGGGTTGAAACTAGGATTAACTGGGATTTTCACCAAAAGTTTGTTAGGGGCACGCACACGTATTCACTCAGAATACCAACCATCTAGCTTGACAAAACACTAGTTCAGATAAGCATTAGCTAGGCATCCATAACTAACCACCACAATTCCTCGTCTATCGAGTGTGGAGAGAGTACTTTGCCATAGTTGACAAGACTATAATTTTATGAGCAAGTGGTCGCATGTGCAACTGAATCCATGATATACATGTCACTCCAACAGCTTACTTTTAGGACAAACTCTACTACTTTTAAGCAATCAACCTAGTAGGATGGACAACTTTTTCATAGATGTTTGTGATTTTCCCCAAAATCCCACAATATTAGTAGGGGAAGGAGAAGGTGACACCATTTTATTTTAGAAGGGGAAGGAGAAGTTCGCCATAGACAAGGAGCTAGTACACAACTTCAAATAGAAATAAAGATTATAGAATGAATTATTCCCGAGAATAGAAATACATGTCTTGAGCATTTGAATGAAAGAGAACTTGAAGAATAAATGTTGTGATTTATTGAGCTGATCAAGCGGATCAAGTGTTTTATACATTTTAGCATTAGCAGATTTCATTCGAGGTTGTTTCCTCAAGCTTGTGTGTTCAGCGTAGTATCCTTAAAATGGAAGCGAAAAGCCACTCGCGTATTGGAAAAGAATAAAAGAATGACAAGAGACGGCGTGCACTAATAACTTCATACTACATGGGGAACACTGCCGGCACCACATTTGCCACAGAATGGAACTTGGCGTTGGAATATTTCTTGTGCACCACAGTCAAGCTTCCTTCTTTGGCTGTGCGGTGAAAACCCACCATCTTCATGGCGCAATCCCTGCATGCAAGCCCAGACAACAGGGTAGCAACGATTTTCTGGACGGATTAAAACCGCTGCTTAAGAAGGGGCAAGAGGTAAGCGATCCACCAGTTCTTACCTGAGATGCATCTCTGTGTAGCCAGAATGGCGCTGCAGAGTAGTGCTCCAATGGGGGGGCCTCTTGAGCGCTTGCTGTGCCGTGTACACAGCAGCAGCCGCCAGGAGCGAAGGGGAGTACCTCATCATGCAGTACTCCGTCAAGCACAGCTCTATCAGAAAGAAGGCCATCATCTCCAACTGAAAAGACTCGGTCACCAAAGCACCTTGTGTCAAAGGTATCAAGCCAAAGAGGACAAAATAGACATTCTTGTTTGAGAATGAGACTAATCCTTTACTTCACATTCTCACGCACCCCACCTGAGTATCGGATGCAGCTGCCTTGAGAAACCGCACTAGAAACATGTAGGGGGTCGGCACAGTCAAATTGAATTTTATCTTATTCAACATTCGCTTTTCCTGTCACATTCCACGGCAACAGTGTTGTTTCAGAACCCACGACAGTTCCTTTTAAGTCAGAGAAAACAGAGTGAAATCAAACATCACCGCCACTGCCAAAGTGCCTACCATCTCTAGCACCTGCTCCTTGGTATATGCATTATCGGATATGAATACGAAGTCTTGAACCTCCGGAGCCCATATCTCTTCATACTTTGACGCCAGAAGCATGGCAGTGACACCTACAAGTTGTAGGTCCTTCCTGACTACATTTTGACAGGCCAGATATCTGTCGATCAGGTTGGTGGTCAGGAAGAGAGTTTCGGGCATGAGCTTGAATTTCAGATGCACCTGCGAAGGCACCCACCCAAATTGCCTGAGTAACAGCCCAAGCTCTGCAACCAAAGTAATTCCAATTGCCAGCAATTCGTAGACGAGTATGCTTACTTCAATAAGCCAATCGATTAAGATTGCTCGCATCTTTTCATTGATGTCTGTCTGGCAAGACATATAATCCGGGGCCACGCAGCTTTGAATCTACAGGACGATCATGGTAAAATGTTAAGGGCAAGCGTTTATACAGCGTACCATTGATGGTACCGCTTATCAACAGAAGCGACAGCTGCGTTCTCTTCGTACCTCTGTCTTCCGATAAAAGCCATAAATGTCCTCAACGTAGTCTACTACAGCTAGCTGGTTTCCGATATCACCAGCATCGATATTGGGCAACGGCTCCTCCGCCTCCTCCATTTCCACTTCAAATCCTCCACATGCTGCCTGCCAGCGTCAATTGAAGGGACTCAAAATTCTGATCGCTACGTTTGACGCATTGACCTCCATGAAATTAGACAGATAGCACTGCCGAACCTCGCTTCGTGCTGTGAGAGTTGCCGTAAGGGTTTGCTTCTTCTTTACAGCTATCAATCCACGGTTTAAGGGAACCTTCATTCTTGAATGATCAGCGATTGGAGGCAAGGCTCTGATTTCCTCCATCGCAGCTGACGCGAACGCCTTTGCATCTACGGCTACCGTCGTCAGCTCTCGGCCCTTAGGGTGCCCCATCGTTCGGCGCTGCTTAGCACCCCATGAAAGCGGAACTTCGACATAAGGTGGCTCAGATTCAACTAAGGGCTGTTTCCCAAGGGAACACAAGAGAGACAGTTTGAGCTCGAAAGAAACCAATATGTAAAAATTTAAACAGTAAAGCTGGCGCCAAAGACAGAAAATCCTTACCATCATTGTGGCATCGGAAAGAAGCTGATTATTATTCACCAAGTTGGCCCCAAATTTTCTGCATGAAGAGAGCAATTGTTAGCCGCTTACGATGGCTCCAGAATTTGGGTAAATAAAGTAAAGAAACAAATGAGAGCTAAACCTTGTGATGGGGCGATCCGCCCGAGCGGGTTGGGCGTCAACAGCTGGAGCTGCGTTTCTGTTGTCCAAGGAACAGAGAAACGGAACATTGAGGAGCGTCTAGACAGGACATCTAACAAGGGAGACGTTGTACATTATTGTAATTGCGAATATGGATAACACAAGGCAATTCAAGCCGTAACATACTCTTGAATGCCTTCTTTGCTGACGATGCATCGGGCAGAGAGAGCCCCCACAAGGTTTCCGATGTCCCCCAGAGCCCTGCGGTTGTTAGGTTGAAGGATTGGACCCTTGACGTTGGCCATGGTCGAGAAGCCTGCAAGAAAGAAGAATTATAGATAGCAAAAGCCAGATCGCTACATAAAACTTCTCGATCAGGCATATATAGATGTAGACCAGAGAATTGCATCAAAGCCACCCCAAATTATCACCTTTGGGGAGCAATTGGGTCTTGGCATCAGGTCGCTTGTTCTCGTCTTGGGCAGCAGCCTGAAGCTGCAAAGATGCGCACGAGATTTGTTATATCCTTTGATTTTAGTAGATAATCGACAGAAGCTACGTCTGATCCAAATGGACTTACCCTGGTCTCGTACATGGTGGAGGGTTGCCGTTGGTTCTCGCTAATGCTTCGGTTGCGGTCGCACCTGCTATCGCAATACATGAGCATGAAAGGCTACCAGTCAGAGCTTGGCTTGCTCACATATCTGGGCTTGACTCCTGCGTGAAGGCAACATTGCGCAAACTCTCGTTGTCGTGGTCGACTGCTCCCTTACGTGGTAGAGCCGGGTGAGCGGATAAATCCATGATACTACGTAAAAGCCGCTGAGGATACGACGAGGAGAGCACACGAATTAGCGTAGCTCCTTGATCGCCGGAGTTCTCAGGGCTGGGGGAGGGAGAGAAGCTCGTGCGCTGGAAGGAAGAAGAAGCTTGGAGCAGAGCAGAGAGGGGTGGGTGGTGCTGCAAAATGCATGATCGGAGATGAGGCTAAGCAGAGAGCTCTGCTAAGAAGAAGAAGAAGTAGAAGAGGTTGAAGAGGAGGAAGAAGAAGGGCGTATGTATGTATGTAGTATGTGTGTGTATGTGTTTGTTTGTCCTTTAACGGATACATGGCCTCCCCGAATCCCCATTTTAACGGTCACGCTTTCCCAGCCGTCCGATTCTCCCCCTCTGCGGCCCCGATTCACCCTCCCAACGGCTCCCCTGTGGTCTACCGTCTCACACGTGGCAGTCCCCTTTCCGCCACCTGGCATACCTTCCATGTCGGCATGCTTTCCTCATGCCACCTGGCTCCCCGCAGACCTTACTTTAAGAAGGGACATATTCTCTATATAAGGATGTCTATATAGTATTTCATTTAAAAAATTTTTTGAAAATAAAAGAATGAAAGTTGCCTTGGACAATTGAAGAGGACATATGATTTGAGTGTATGAGATCTAGTGATTTTAACATTTAGACAGACAAGAAAATTTGTATTTTTATATTTGCACAGAGAAGGTTAAATTAACATAATTAATTTCTAACATGTAAAATTAAGTTACAAAAGTTGTCTTGCAAAACTTATATTTAATAAGTATGTCAAAAGGACCTATAACATGAAAAACTTCAATTAGATTCAAGATACATGTATATTTCTATATGTTGATTTGTTAGAAGATACTTATTGTGTAATTATAGAAAATGTAAAATTACAACATAGGATACAAATCACATTATTCTATATTGTTTACTAGATATCTACTTTCAAAAGAAAAAAGTACATCTCATGATTTACCTTTGAAATTAAATATTGTGTGGATGTATATTACATTTTCTCAAAACTTAAAGAAAGCCTTTTGGATGAATAATTGAAAGTAAAAGGTCTTATTTATTTTTTTAAATTTATACTTTAGATATATTTAAATTTGGCATTTGTGGAGACAAATAATACACTATGTAAACAAGAAAGTGAGCAATCAATATTTGTTTCCATGAAACAAATTTGCATCAAAGTATTTATCCAAATATGATTTAATTGTGATCCATAATCTCTTGTAGCGCCTAAGGTTGTTAAGTGCATACAATGTTGTTTCATTAGTTTATAGAATTTGTTGTAGGGCCTAGGGTTGTTAAGTGCATACAATGTTGTTTCGTTAGTTGACATAATCTGTTGTAGGGCCTAAGGTTGACATAATCTGTTGTAGGGCCTAAGGTTGTTAAGTGCATGTAATTTGAAACTTCTCTCTAATTGTCAATACATTGCATTTAGATATCTTTCACAATTTCTTATCCTTTTTTCATTTATGCAAATGCTTTGTGTGTGTGTGTGTGTGAACATATGCATGGTGGAGTTGTTAAGTGCATCTAATTTGAAACTTCTCTCTGATTGTCAATACATTGCATTTAGATATCTTTCACAATTTCTTATCCTTCTTTCATTTATGCAAATGCTTTGGGGGTGTGTGTGTGTGTGTGTGAACATATGCATGGTGGAGTTGTAGCAGACATTGTATAATCGTTATGTCCTCGTATTCTAGGAGAGATGGTATGAAAAATTTCCATGCAAATGAAGTAACTATTGCATTTCTTTCTATGCATTTATCAATTCAAAAGTTGTTGAGCTCGAATGGTTTAGGAAAATACAATTCTTCTTGAATTATATCTTGAAAGTGCTATACATTTAACCCCATGCTTTGTTGATTGAGAGCTGCTCTCTAAACGGTGTTCCTTATGTTCTATGAATTGTGCATGCCACTGCTGCATTTCTTTCTAGGCATTTATCAATTCAAAAGTTGTTGAGCTCAAATGGTTTAGGAAAATACAATTCTTCTTTAGTTCATATCATGAAAGTGCTATGCATTTAACTCCATTCTTTGTTGATTGAGAGCTGCTCTCGAAAAACGGTGTTCCTTATGTTCTATGAATTGTGCGTGCCACTGCTAGTTGATGTCATACGATTTCTACTTTTTCATGTTTGAACTTCTTTACATAGGTATCAAATTTACCTATAACATTTGAATTGTATAAGTGTTATGTTTGGTGATGCAAATGTTATCAAACATTTTTATTAGACAATTGTTTTCAAAATAAAGTAAAATAAATAAATGCCAAAAGTCCTTAAAAAACAGGCCTGAATACAAAAAATGGCCATCCCATGGGCAGTTTGCCCTTGGCCTATGCTTCACACAGCTTTATCTAACCAACTGTCTCACTATAAGTAAACCCCTACCTCCACTAGGGTGTGGCTAATTATTAGGTCAATCCACCCAAGGAGTCGACTAAAGTCTCAACTATAAGTTCTAGTTACCGTCACCATTGCAGTTACCTCGTACCCTACCCCCACCCTATGCTGAAGCATTATCCTTTTCTGGATATCCCAAATAACCAGAAGCACTGCTAGCCTAAGATCTTGCCAGCTCACCACCAACGTGGATGGGAGTCCAAAGGTGTCCCTCATAATCACAATTTGCCACTATGACCCCATATAAAATTTGGACATTAACACCGAAAAGTAGACTACCGCTTCTACCTTCCGCCACACCTCGTGCCACTTCACATCATGATTGATTTACTGCATATGGGCAAACTGTATTCACTAGCATCCTCTTCGCCAATTTGCTTCTCATCGACCACCATTGGTTGGTGATTTTCCACATGATGAACTTGGCCCTCCCAGCCAAGCACCCTTTCCAACGCCCCGAAATCTATTCCTCCACCAAGCTAGACTATGCCTCAAGGTCCATTTCTTGTTCAAATCCACAATGAACACGGACCATCTTTGGTGAACATCTCAGACGGTTAGCTTCCTCAATGGGGTTCCACTCAATGACAGTTAGCATTGAAGTTGTGGATTTGAGATCAAGGAGATCGTAAAAGTTTTGAGTCCTACAAAAATCACGTCAATTTATTCCTAGCTGGTGGTGTGCACGTCGATGAATAGGCATGACAGAAGGGCTCATGCTGGTATTCAACCTTCCCAACTGAAATCTATAGCAACCCTTGCTCAGTTGCCATCGCCCATGTCTAGAGTCGATCGCCTCTCCGCCATCATGATCTACCACCATCGCCCTTTGCTCTACTTTGAACCAGTCTAGCCAAGAAGCAATAGCAACCAACTACATTCTCCATTACAAACAAACAAACAAACAAAAGCAACAACAAGCAATGTAGGTGATAGTTTTCACGGAGAGATTATGGATAAAGAGCAAGGTGTGGCGATCCCGATGGGACAATTCCAAGAAAGGAGGAGCAAAAGATGGGTACGAGATCCTTATCTCTACGAGATAGTCGAGGACACAACCTATTGATGAACATTGAAGTAGACGCAATTTCTACCATTCAGGGAGGGCAAAGGAAAAATAGCCGAGTTTTGCTAGAATGCAACATCTAGAAGCATGATAGTAGAAGAACCAAGTAGTGCTCTGTCCCCGTTGGCTCGACAAGCTTTAAATACGAAGTCTTGGCTTGCTAGAGCACAGAATTGCACACAATGTCAGCCCATTTGACATGGACAACATCTAGACATTAGATTGCTATGAGAATTTGGCATGAGAACATTTGGATCTCGCTCCAAAGAAGATGAAATGCTCAGCATTGACTATATAAAAATTGAGATTTACATGGTAGATGAGGAAGGAGCCTTGTTGATGTTTGTGGCCATCGATAATGAAGGCTTCCTCTAGTAGATGCCTCTGAAGGACCCATAAATCAGTGAAGGCAATGACAAGTCAAGGGAATATGTAGCAACAAAGATCCAATTCAAAGCAACATGATGAATGGTACATAATGAAGGAGACAAAATACGGTAATGATGAACACAAAGGATACATGGAAACCAAGGGAGTTTTCTGAACATTTAGATCTTGTATTTCATTACATATGTAAGAGCATGAACGACACTAATGCAACCAGAGTAAAGAGACAAATATACAATATGCCTTTAGTTCCATTGTCTCAATACTAAGGAGCATACATGTCATCATCTATAATGTCAACCTTAACAACACCAACCTTGATCAAATGTTGAGATAAATACATCTCTCAAAGAGACCATTAATGCAATGCTCTTGGAATATCAATTGATATCCACTACTAAGGCAAGTAGTATGTTGAAACTCTGAGGAGTTGAAATGCTAATAAGACATAGTTCTTGAGGAATAACTTTTGAGATGGGTAAAGCCATTGTACTAGTTTGGCTTTTCCCAAGCAAGAGGGAGTGAATGTCTAGTCAAAGTTTAGATGGGCTTGTTAGTGAGGCAAGAGGGTTAGTGATTATTTGAAGATTAGATGGACCATGCTAGTGAAGCAAGAGGGGGACCAAGATGTAGTATAGTTGGTTGTTGTGTATGTAGAGTCCTTTCTGAGGAAACGATATGTTCCTGGGAAACTAGTGATTCATGTGCCCATGGTCACTAAGGTGAGGATACCTGCAGGCTTGTGGATTCATGAGATATCTCAGCAAGATCTGGCGATCTTGATAGCTTTTGGTCTAATCAGACCAAGACTAAGGGTTTCGAAACGTATACTATTCCATGAGATCAGGAGTACCAGGAATAGATAGAGATCTATCTTACTAAAAGGATGGTCAATGGTTTGACGAAGAGCACTTGAAAGAATGTATGTAGAAAGGGTTCCAAGGTGGGCACTTGGAGATTTGCCCAATTCATCCTAATGGATATCCGTGCATAAGCTTTTACACGAAAAAAACAAGAAGTTTCGGGGAGATAGATGACCTCCTCTTTTGATGGCCAAGCTAGGGCTACCGCCATCGCCAAATCCATTCCACTACTAGATCCTAACATTGACATGACTGATATGGAGAGCATGCAAGAGAATATGGCATCAGGTCCGACGATGCCAATTATGTAGGGGACTGCTAGTGGCAGAAAAGACGCTGAAATGAACCTTTGAGGATGATGACCAAGACATCCCAGGCAAGTTCGTATCCTTTCCTGACTTTACACTTCACCTCGAAGGAAAAGACTTGACTAACAGGTTAAAAGAGGCGATTGCTATACAATGGTTCCTATCAGAGATAAGCACCGACGCTCAGACTAAGAAGGTATCGTAGGTACAAAAATAAGCTAGGCGCAAAGAATGAACTAGCCTTCGCAAGCCTAGAGCAATGGCACAGACACCCGCAAGAGCAATGGAACAGTGCAAATGCCAACGAAAGACTTTGAGGGGATGGGATGCAAGTTGCAAGGAAAACCATCTTATATCGGAGCAATTCAGAGCGGCCATTGAAGCTTCTCTAAAGGCCCCCAGTGCCGAAACACAACAACAAGGAAGACCTTCCAAGGTCTTTCCAAAAGAGATGGAGACGAATAGCAGAGTCAAGGAGCTCACGAAAATGATAAGGCAGATGGAGAAAGAAGGTCAAGTAAGCTTCCTTGTGTTAAAGTCCACACTGGTCTGCTGAATGAAACAACGAAATGGATTAGCTCTTGCTCAGTGGTTGGCTACATCCATGGTCCGAGACCACCAATAGCTTCCCTAAAGGGTTGAGTGTGAAACTCTTGTCGCAAATTGGCCTAGTAGTTACCAATGGATGCTTCTTGAGGAATAGATTCATAGTCTGGGTGACCCAAAACAACCATCCACTTTCTCTTGTTCTCAGGCACCATTCTCTCTTCAACAAGCATTCCTCTACTTTTGCCATGAGCCATTCCATTCTCTCTTTGACAAGCATTCCTCCTTACATTACTGTTGTTGTGATGCTCTTAAACATTAAAGAAAATAAGCTCCTTTCACTTTTTATTTTCTTGTTCTGAGTTTCGTTCAGTTTTTTTTAAATGTCGATTTCTTTGGGCAAAATATTTTAGAGTGATAAAGTATTAAGTCTGACTATTTTGCTGTGTGTTTCTTTGACTACCTTTGAAGACTACTCACTGAACTGATGAACGTCACATTTCAGGTAATGTGATGACGTGAAACCGCATGTGAGCGTAGGGACTGACTTCGACTAGGAACTAGTCGAGAATTTTGGGCATGGATTAGATTGGCAACTTGGAGAAATTCAAATCATCTCTATTATGGCGATCTAGTCTCTGAACCGTCGATCGAAGAAAAGAACAGCAAATAATTTATTTTTCTTTTGTTCTTTTTATGTGCTGGGGCAGATGCATTGATGTAGACTGATGTGCATGTAGAAAGTGGATTTGTCAATGGGACTCAAAAGTGAGTGATACTTGCACCAAAAATGTGCGCGTGATGTGATGGGCACGTAGAGCACAAAAAATTAAGCGATTTTTCTTTTTGGAGTGTCCTCAAATTCTTCCTGGATAAAGAGATACGCTTTGATCTAGGCTGAGGGGCAAAAAAGGGTGTGGAGTGCTCAATGATGATGTGGCACTTACGGGGTCACATGTAGTGACTATGCCTGTGAAGAGGTGTGCCAATGGAGCAATGTACTGATGTGGTAGGCAGATGCACATGTAGGGTGCCCGTGGGAGGCTGTTTAATGGAAGCGGTTGGCTTTGGACCTTTGGACCTGATGAAAGAGTAATACTTTGAGCAGCGTTACGTTATTGAAGAAGTCTTTAGGTTGCCTTGTTGGAGTCTACGCTGGCTTTTGGAGGTGCCACGAATTTTGATGGAGGCTGCATAGGAGCTTGTAGATTGGCACGCTCAAGCATAAGCGTTGGAGTAGAAGGCCTTTAAAGATTGATTGGAGCCATGAAGCAGCTAGCTTATTGTCGCAGTTGCTGGAGCTGGTTGGTTGAGGGCTTTGTTGGAGTCGAGCCTTGGTTCGAGCCTTGGTTCACTGGTTGCTTGCAGCTGCTTGTGTGCAGAGCTTTGGAGGTGCCTTAGTCACATGTAGATCTGAAAGAAGATCTATATCTTTCTTTCTCTCACAGAGAGGAAATCTCTCTCTTTTTCTCACTTGAAGAAATAAAATTTCTCTCTTAGAAACACTCTCAAACTCTCCCTATCTTTCTCTCAAAGCATCTCACTTCCACAATCTCTCAACGGAATGAATTGAAGAATGAATCTAAATCTCTCTCTCAAAAGAATGATGGAAATATCTCACCAAATGGACGGAAATTTTCTCAACAAAAGTGAACAGAAGGAACTCACTCTCGCATACAGATCTCAATGCCTCAGCGGAAGGCAAGGGAGCTCTGATACCATGACAAAATATGAAGAGGGGAAGAGGAGAAGAGTGGAGATGAGGAGAGAGGGCAAAGCTAGAGAGCACACCAAAATGACTAACAGTACTCTAGATTTATTTGGAAATATAGAATATATACAATTCCATTTAGGGTTAGGGTTAGGTTAGGGTTAGGATTAGGGTTAGGGTTAGGGTTAGGGCATATACGCCTTTCCTTTATAGCACTCTATATGTGTTATTGCTATGCACATATAATCACATGATGTTGAGCGTGGTCTCTCAACAATCAAGCTTGGCCAAAAGTGGTAGCAAGATTTGACACGACCTTTCTGGAAAGGGAGGTCAAAGGGAAGTCACAGTGGAAGAATTAAAGCCAGTAGTAAATCAAATGGCCAAGGGAAAGAAACCAGGAGAAGACATCCTTCCAATCAAAAAATTTCAAGTTTACTAGGAGATTTTAAGCCCCTTCCTCATGATGCTCTGGCAAGAAACAGTAGCGAAAGGATTTCTTCACTCTGAATTAACACAAGAATGATTAAGCTAATCCCGAAAGGAGGAGAATTTGAGGCCACTCACAATGCTTAATACTTGCTCCAAGATTTTCACCATGGCTTTGGCACTCAGGCTAAAAGGGAAAATGCAAGTTTGGATTAGAGAGGAGCAAAAAGGCTTTATACATGGGCGACACAAGAAATTGAGCATAAAGAAACACCCTTACCCTCTAAAGTCATTGTCTCCTGAGGGCATGAAATACATATCCCTCATCCTCTTGTTTGCTTCCAAAAGAGACAATATCATTAGTCTCTTTTCCATCCTCATATCTGCATTTGCTATACTCTTAAGCTTTGCCAAAGTTACAATGGAGTCATGACTCTCATATCTCATATTGAAGACTCTTGTCTTCCACACATTTCCCAGTTTTGGATCTAGATAATTAAGCACCTACAAAATATTGAATGTAAGAAAATTTACAAAGTACAAGACTCACAAGAAAATTAAATCACAAGTTCACATACCATTCCCATCTTGTCAGAAAGCTTCTTATGAATTCTCCCTCTTTCCTTGCGTTCTGCTTCTCCTCTACTTTCATGTGGTATTTTTTTTGCCACAGTATCCAATGCTTGCTTCAACTCAGAAAGTGTACTCCACCTTCAGTAGAAAGACAAAGTGTGAAGAATTCACATGAAGATTAAGTAAAGTAAGCATGATGATCTTGAATCAAGTGTATTCTAAGTACCTGAAAAACAAGACGAGACAAAATTCCTCATGACAAAGGAAACCACTGCTTCTTCTCTAATGCATCCCTTGATCTAGACTTTTTAATCATTTGTTGTTGCTCCTTTGTCAGACTATTCATGAAGAATGTTGAATCACACGCGCAAATGTTATTTGTATTGATAAGGGTATCCCGAAGACGGCTTAATGATTGCATGTTCATTCAATCTAAAATTGGAAGGAGGAAGAAAAATGTTTCACGTAAACATAAATCTCAGAAAATGAAATGCATGTTCATCCAATCTAAAATTCCACAAGAAAGGAATGCATTTCAATGGAACACAAATCCCAAAAAAATGAAATACAACTCTAGAATCCCAAAAAATTGAAATATGAAACCCAAAAAGTTGAAAGACCACTTACGAATTCATTCGTTGCAATCCAGCCAACAATGCAATTTCACCATGTATTCACAATTGCATTTGTAACACGACTCTCCTCTCCATCACACTTACACAAGGATACAATGAATGCCCCCTTCTCAGGCAAGTAACCCATACTAAAAAGCGCTCTTTAATGCAAATACATCGTTTCTCAAACCCGTAACCCGTGCATAAGGAATCAATCTACAAAGTGGGATTCGTGGACATTCATCAGAACCAAGTAGTTTGCACTTTCCAGTCACATCTCCATGACTTACTATCTCCATGTCCATCTCAGCAAATTCATCATCATCTTCTTTTGCTTCACCTGAATGCCCAACCTTCGTGATTGAATTTTCCTCAGACACTTCTTTCTCCTCATTTACAAGGATATTAGGACGCTAAACACTTGAGCCCAAAACAACTTGCTTCCCCCTTTCCTCATCTTGAGGATGAACATTTGGCTCCATAAGAGCATGTCCCAGTTTTAGTACCCTCTTTCTTGAACCTTTTGGCGGCATTGCTACAAGAAGTATAGAAAAAACAATGATTAATTAGAGTACACCTAAACCAATGCAAGAACTAAAAAGGAAGGAAATTAGCATGAACCAAAAGTGAGTTGAAGGTAATGTAGAGACCTGAATACTACTTTGCATGCTTATGGCCTCAACATTAATGAAGCTTAATATCAAAAAAGTATGTATTTTTCAACTTGGGGCATTCATTTGACGTTAGAGCCATACTTCTTATTTAGAACTTTAGTGCACTTACATTCAAATAATAATGCACATATTACTACTACATCCTTTCTCTACTAAAGGCCACCTTACCAAGATATGCATAATATTCTCTTGACAAAAGTTTAAGCTACAAAGCGTTTAAGGTTCTTTTCCAATAGCAAAAACATCAAAATTGAAAATTGTCATAGTGAGAGGCATGGATGTGAAAATTGTCACATTGAGAGGCAATTAAAACTACCAAGTGGCTTGGGCACTAACTGACCAAAAGCATGCTCTTTGCATGCTTTTGGACCGCGTGTAGCATGCTTTTGACTCGAGACATTTGAGCATATGATCATGCCCATGAGCAAATCATTGGAACTCGCCACCGCCAAGTCAATGCTCGATGGTCTATAAGTATATGTGAGAAGTTGTCATTGAAGGTGTATGTGACAAGAAATGCTACAATGTTCGGGGTCAAAAGCATGCTCTTTGCATGCTTTTGGACCACGTGTTTTTGACCCCGTGCAAACATTTGGATGGAGCTATTGTTTTGTCGGAGATGTACATGAGTCGAGGGCACGAACGCCATAGCGGGACATTACATCCATAAGGTAGAGGCCGTAATAGTGGGGGTGTTGGTCGAGGAAACTAAGGTCATGTGCGATGGAGATTGGGCTTTGCAGATTTTTGGAGGCTATGGAGAGGGAGCTTGCACTATCGGGAAGGCATGCACTTTGAGTACATTTGGACCGCGTGTTAACACACGGTCTAAATTCACTCAAAGTGCATGCTTTGCATTGGTATATGGGAGCTAGGAAAGAACGACTTACCAGTGAAGAAAAAGCTCCCTGTGTGTGGCTATGGCAAAGAAGGCAACCGAGCTTCTTGACTTTCATCTATCGTTGATGCCCACATCAGCAGTTTTCTGCAACTCTCAATATCATTCCCTTCGCTATTCCTGGTATCTATTTGCTGGCCAACTTTCGCGAGAGATCAACTGAAGAGGAGGGGTGTGAGGAAATTGATAGATGAAATGAACATGAGGGGTGTGAACTAGCATTGTGAGAAGGGGAGCAGTGTAGCATAGGCAATGTGAGTAAGAAGGGGAGAGATGCAAACTTGAGCTACAAGGAAGAGAAAGAAAAGAAGCAATCTCTTCGTCTCTGAGGCTCTTGTAGCCTCTTTTGCTCTTGATGGACAAGCTTCTCACACCATCAAATGTATGATGGTATGAAAATGAGTGCTATGTGTGCATTTGCGTCCATTAAATGTATGATGGCATGAAAATGAGTGCTATGTGTGACTGATTTTGAGAGTGGAGGTGTTACTCCACACCATCAAATGTATGATGGCACAAAAATGAGTGCTATATGTGCATTTGCGTCCATTAAATACTTGAATTCTCTCTATCCATCTTGGTGTCACGTAATTTCAACTAGGAATACTTGACAATAACTCCATCTTGTTATAGTCTTGGTTTGTCTTGAACTATACATAAGGCAAAATGTTACAAATTAGTTGCAGTCAAAGTTTGCTAGGTGGTTTGAGTGACATAAGGCAGCTCATTTCTACCACCTTTCATGTAAAGTGTAGTTTTCCGTAGAGATGGTTGCACTTGTCTCTGAATCACTTACCCCTGCTTAAGCCATTCTTATTCCAACCACTTTGCTCTAGTGAACCCTTAGTATTCTTTCTCCTTGACCATAATGCCACCTACTGTGCATACAATGAGCGCATAGGAATGATCAATGAAACACAATGGAAAGGTCAGTTGAAGAGGGCTCCCCCTGTGGGGCTTGTAACTAGAGAGAGTGGGTCTCTGGTCTGTAACCACTGTGGAGAGCATCCTAAGTGTGTTGCAACATGTAGTGCATTTATTTACTATTGCCTACCTCACGATCGTGGAAAAACAAGCAGATGTGCAATTCATATGGGTACACATAATCATCCTGTGGAGCTTGGACCATCGGGACTACAAACTAAGAAGGTAGAGGAAATGGTAATGATGCGTGCTAAGCTAGCTCCATATGCCTCATGCAAAAACATAGAGATGGGAGTGACCCGAGATTTGTTGATGGATATGTTGCTTGTTGAGGAAGGTGTTCAGAACGAAGGCTTGGATGAGACAAAGCTACATGATGTTCTTGAAACACTCACTCCATTGTGCCACCAAAGACGCCTTCAAAGGTTTGTTCAATGTGCAAGAAAGGAGTCTATCTTACTTGATGGAGGGTTGGATGCAATTTTGGCTTTGAACAATAGATGTAGATATCCTTTCATTCAAAGCAGACTTTTTCCAGGACAGTTGCAAGATGAAACCAACCTCACATTTTCAAGATGTCTACTATTGGTCCTGCCTCGGGCGTGGACCTTGTCAATAGAATGAGGCCAGGGGGGAGTCTTGGTAATATATGGGTGCATTTTGACCACATACATCATGTCAAAGGATGGGTTACTATGGCAGCTCATGTCTACGATCCTTTTGTGTGCAAGCTTCAAACTATTGCAACATTGTGAGTGCAGAACACACGTGCACAAGACAATTCCGGATGGTGTTGAATGAGCAAATGCAAAAAAATGGTTTTGAGAAACTAGAGTTTCGAGGGTTCATGGCAGATAGTGCTGGTGCAAATTAGATGGCTGTGAGAACAGTGTACAATGGTGGGCCCTACAATAGAATGGAAGGGAAGGAGAGAACATGCATTTTCCATTGGGAGATGAGCATGGTGGAACACACGAGATGATGCATCCGACCTTAATTTCAAGAGGATCACAAACTTCTATGTAGAAATTGGCGGAATGCAACATCAAAAGTAGCTTCAAATGAATGTAAAAAGAAGATAATCAAGTTTTGGTCCCTTGCTCACGTTAAGGATGATGAACTACCAGAGTTACAACTTTGTTCTTGACACAACACGAGAATGCAAGCTTTGTTCCTACAATGAATCTATCTGAGAGCAAGCATTCTAGCATTAGGGTGGCCCATGGATTGGGAAAATATGTTTCATTGTATGAAGCTTCAGCATCTGATCTAGCAATGAATGCTTTGCAATGCCTACATGTCAGGACAACACTTGGGGACTGGACCCGATCTAGATGTGTTGCAAAATAGGATTTTGTAGGGTGGTTCAAGTAAAGCACAAAGAAATAAGCTTGTAGATTTAATAGATGTTGTCCTTGATGAGGCTGGCATAAACTCTCCTAAGATGAATAGACCAATGACAGAGCCATGAGTGTAAGAAGAAAGAGAGGCCTAAGATTGCCTATTGGGGAGCGTGATGTGGATAGTCATCGTCCTGAATATATAACAATGACAACAAAGAGAGTAGTAGGAAAAAGAAGACATGTTGGTATGCATGGAGGTATTGAGCATAAGGTTTGCAAAGAGACAGATGTGCATGATGCTAATTGGGCAATTCGAAGAACAAATGCCAATAGTGTAGTCGCATGCTTTGGATACTTGGCAGATATGCATAGAAGTGTGGAGCTATGATTAATGAGTTGGGCAGGAGGTCTACAAAAGTACCAGCTCCATGCTTCAAGGGCAGAAGACAACATCCCAATGGAATCATAGAACAAGTAGTTTGATTCTACAATAAAACAGTTACCCATACATGGAATGTTGATCGCTCTATTCAAGGAGTGCTGGGAACTGCACCTGGAGTGTGGAAGATTGCTAAGGGTACCTCTGTGACAATGCAAGAGAGAGCTGAATTGATGAAGGCTGGATTTGTCCTTGAAGATGGTATAGGTAGCTCCATCATTAGGCAACCTTCAATCCCGCATAGAAACAACACACAAAGTCATGCTCGGGTAGGGATTCATGATGGAAAGGTGGTGAGGTGGAGATCAAAACTGAGTAAGGATTTCAAAGATAGGATTGAGAAAGCGATGGCAACAAATGCAGAGATTATGAAAGAGGATCTACCCCACATGAGGTTCATGCTTTCCGCTTACGGACTCCTGGGTCAATTTCAAGAGGCTTAAGTTATTCAGTCACAATTATAGAGTTCCCATGCTGCACATGCCCTGACTTTACTGAATGTGAAATAAATAGGATAGCTTATATGCCATGCAAACATATATACTACATCTTCATTGTCGTGCTAGGAATGAGTGCTGCAATCCATCACTTTATACATCAGGCTGCTCTCACAAAGGTGGAGTTGTTTCAATGTTTGGGATCTAAGAGACACGTCTGAAAGATAATTACATATGTTTGGGGTACTGCTTTGAGTTTTTGATGTACAGTTTAAAGCTGAAAGAGAAATGGTTAGGGTTGCAGTCTGTCGTCTACTTTTGTATATGAATTAGTAGCATGTTTCATGAAATTTTTTCTATGGGTTGGTGATTTTGCCTCTTTATTGGCTTATAGTAATTAAATTATCTTGGACTAGTTTATTACTTTGTGTTTTGTCTCGAGTTTTTTGTGGCTCGCTTTTACTACTTGGCTCACTTCCCATGGCTCACTTTTTGGTAACCCTCCTAAAGAAGGCATTCGCATCGAGCCAGGCAAAATCAAGGTTTTTGAGATGATGCGCTCAAGGACCTTACACAACTAAGGTTCTTTGTGGGTTTATAACATTAAATAGAAGATTTTGCAAAGATTGCAGATCCCTTGTACGAGGTGGCTAAGAAAGATATGAAGTTGCAGTGGACCAAGAAGTTGGCTGAAGCATTTCACGAACTCAAGAAGTAGGCCACTAAAACACCCAACTAAGGTGGGATATCATCTTTCATGTTCATGTTGATGTAGGCCATTGAAACACATATTCTATGACAACCAAGGTGGGATATCATCTTTCATGTTCATGTTGATGCATCTATGCCATTGGGATTATCTTGGCTTACCCAGAGGCCAGGTTGGACTACCTGGTCTACTATGCAAGCAGGTTGATGACCTCGATGAGTGCAACTAAGTACTCCCAAACAAGAGGCCCTTGGTAGGGTCTATAGTGTGGCAAAATCTCAATACTATTTGCATGGAAATCAATTCATTTTGGACTACCTGGTCTACTATGCAAGCAGGTTGATGACCCCGATGAGTGCAACTAAGTACTCCCAAACAAGAGGCCCTTGGTAGGGTCTATAGTGTGGGCAAATCTCAATACTATTTGCATGGAAATCAATTCATTTTTCATCTAGACCACCAAGCCATATTACATCTGATCAACCGAATGATCATTCAAGGATATGCTATATCTCATTATGGTTGTCCAATTGAATTTGTTAGTGACTAAGGATCACATTTTATGAATGAAGTTTTTGAATCTTTAACCAAAGAATTCATCGTGATGCACCAAGTTGAAATAACTTACTATCCTTGGTGTCATGGCCAAGCCAAGTCTTCTAACAAGATAATCAAATGGATTACAACTAAAATAGCAAGTACCCTAGGTGTGATTGGGACACCAAGCTACATGCAGCATTGTGGGACTATCTGATGGCATACAAGGTAACAACTAATCTCACTCCTTTTTGCAAGGCTTATGGATTGGAAGTAGTGGTGTCATTTGAAATTTTGGTGTACAAACTTTAGAGTTGCTACCAAGCATCACCTTGTGAGCTCGAAGCTATTCAAAAATGACATCACTTTGCTAAGTTGGATGGACGAGCTATAGCTGTGAGAAGATTGGTCTCAATAAGTAATTCGATCTCACGAAAAGCTTGGCATGAAAGGCACATTGTGCCCAAGCTCCTTGAAAAAGGAAATGCTTGTCCTACTATGTAATGACAAGATTGGTCCTTTTAAAACCAATTGAAGCTCGGATGGAGTGGACCATACATCCTTATTGAATATTCAATAATGGGACAATTCAACTGGCTGACCTCTAGGGACAGGTCATCATAGAACTCTTCAATGAAAGTTGAGTAAAATTGTACCAAGTTACACCTACTTGGTAACTGCACCTCAGTCTTCCATGCAGTCCCATCAGACTATTCAATGTCCATGGCAACATAGTGGCCCTATTTGTGGACTGATTATGGTGGATTATGGGATTAATGTGGGGTTCACAAACTCCCACACCATGGTTATATTTAGCAAAATTATGGTGCAAGATGACATGTTGCACCATGCAACTAAAGGCAGCATTTTGGATGCATGGGCCTCTACGAATTGTATTCTTCATCTCCTACAATCCACTCACCAGCCTCTAGCTTTCTAGCTTCCTTTTGTTTTCACTTGGCTCTACATGCTTTTCCTTCTTCATCCTCATAGCCATGGCATCCTTGGTCTCTTGTTAGTCCTCCCAGTATGAGTCCATGCACAATTCCTCCATCATTGCCACTCCCGTCACTAATGCTCCACCCGTTTTGGCTCCTTTGTCCTCTCACCATGTCCTTCCTTGTGTCCAAGCTTCTCACCCCATTGATACTTCCCATGAGCCAACATGATCATAGCTTTACCAAAATCACATCTCTCACTTTGTGTTGTACCCTAGGCCAGAGCGTGGAACTCTGTAGTTGCAAAAGGTATCATGGACACATATATGGCCAACGACAACAATGTCTTCTTTGATGGCCACTATATTCTTTTGACACAAGACTTGTACGGCTGCCTTCCTACTATCTCTAGGACCAATAGTAGCTCCCTTGTCTAATAATATTCATTGTGGATAGGCTCTTTGAGAATGAAGCTACTCATCTTCACAGGGGTACAAAATCAACAAGTCCATTGATCCTTAGGTTAACCTATTTTTTTAGTTTGTCTTAGAATTCATTGGACTTAGAAAGAGTCCAGATTATATTTCTCAAAACTATGTTCAGCTACTCAACTAGCCAGGTAGTTGATTGGCTTACAATGTTCACAAAGATGTTCAACCACCAGACTAATTAGGTAGCGAAAGGGCAACCACATTGCAAGCTTGGCCTCACTTATGCATAATCAAGTACTAGTTGGCTTGGCTTCTAGCCAGGTTGCGTGGCCCTTGCTTCCCACCCACTGGATTGCTCGAAACCTTGCCCCACCTACACTGCCCCATCTTTATGTTCTCAATAGTGCCTGAGCATCTACATCAGCCTTAGCCTCAGTTTCTACCACTGCTACTTCTTCTATGATTATTGTGTTTGCCAGCATGTCTACCATGATCTTTGCCAATGTGCCTGCTACTGTGCTTGCTAGAGTTGCTAGCTATGAGTAGTCTCCATCCACCTCTGCCGGTGACATGAGCATTTTCTCTTGGACCTCACCCTATAGGTCCTTCCCCTCTCTTTCATGTTGAGACAATGGTCTACCAAGAGCAACAGGTGCATGGGCTTGCACCCAATGGGATGGCAACAACAACAATCTTCATGGAGTCCATAGTCTATGTGGTAGTCTCTAAGCCAGGTCCATCTTCAAATATTCATCCAGACCCAGTGGGCCAAGCTACTGCCCCAACTCCCACCATTAGTTTGGTATCCTAGTAGCACCTATGTCATTGTCCACTTGGCATATGATGACATTTTTTTGTATATATTGGCCATATTATCCACCAAAATCTTCCTTCACATCATGTGTTTCCAATCCTAGCATATCCTCAAAATTGAGTTGGCACTATTTCAATAGTCCATGAATGTCAAGCTCAAGTGTGGCAAATGAGTGACAAAAACCATATACGTAAAGGGTCTGTCAAAGGAAGTAATCACTAGTTGCAAGGGCCGTATTGACAAGGACCATGTTGGTATGCTTTTGTGTTGCTCAATTGGTGCAGCAAATGCATGACAAAAACTATATATGTAGAGGGGTTTGCAGAATGAAATCATCACAAGTTCCAAGGCCATGTTAATAAGGACTGTGTTGTTATGCATTTGTGTTGCTCAAGTGTAGCAAATGAGTAAGAAAAACCACATACAAAGAGGGGTCTATCAAAGAAATGCATCACAAGTTGCAAGGATTAGAGTGACTTTTCGATTGGGGGTTAGGAGAGATGAGAGAGGAGATGTAACTTAGAAGATGAGAGCAAAGAGAGAAGAGAGAGAGAGATGGGAAAATTCTATGCTATAATGATATTGGAGATGGTTATCACCCATAATGTAATCTTGCATATGTAGGATTGACTATGGTATGTACACATTTGTGTTCTTATAAATTCTATACAAGATGTAGGGCCACAAAGAGAGTGAATCCATATCCTCCTTCTTCTTTTGATGCATATACATGTATGATGATCTTCTTCCTTTTTTGCCTAAGTCTTAGCATGCTATGATGTGAGAAAACACTTGTTTTAACACTTTATTATTTTGGCCTATCCATGGCAAGGTCTAAGCATTTGATGGGTTTCTGGTTATCTTCAAGAAGTGTACAAAGTACGTTACATTCTTTTAAAGGAAAAGGGGGTAGAGGGTAGGCTCGCTAGAATTTTATGGTACTATTTAGGTTAAGAAAACCTATCAAAATCTTGAGTATGATATGAATATGCCATGAGTAGAAATTATTCAAATTAACATGGTTGTGTTCTACACTAAAAGAGCTTCAAATATGTCTTTACACTTTGAAATTTGGGTAACCCATGAAAAAGTTACATTAATTTGAAAGAAGATGGGTTTTCATTTTTTAGTGTTATTTTTGTTCTACCCCCCCCATCCAAAAGACCCCCCCCCCTTGGGCCTCACATATTATGAAAAATATGTAAAAATCTTAAAATCCTGCATACTTTTCAAGGTACATACCTTATATTTTGTGGGAGGGGGGACATGAAAATTTCATATTTTTCCCTTGTATACTTGAATTATTTTAAGAAAATCCATGCATATTATGTGTGGACCTTGTCCCTCCATACCCTCGATTTTGGATGAGGGTAGTAACATATTGCATATTGAGTTGGCGCCCCAGGGATATCTGCTAATGGATTATCTGCCTCCCCTCTTAATCCACAAAAAATGCCTTTGAAATGTAGCAAATTATCTGCCTCTCCTCTTACTCCACAAAAAATGCCTTTGAAATTTAGCAACCTAGGGAAAGATTTACAAAAATTATTCACTCAAGAAAGCAATTAGTCTTGCTACAACATATAAAGAGAGAATGGAGAGGCTCAAACAAGGTCTAATATTAATGTCTATAAATTCATAGATCCTAGCCTTGAGGCTAGCTAGATGTAGACACTCACAAAACTAAAGGGGTTGTAGGTCTTCGAAGAAATAGTAGATTCTACTATAGTGTCTTGTAAGATGAAGATGGTTGACACAACAGAGTAACATTTATCATTTTTTGCAATGAATTAGTAGAGGGGCTTGATGCATTACCAATAGCTGCTATAATAAAATACATCTTAGAAAGTTCCATTAGATTTGTTTTTTAGGAGAAAGTGCTAGCAAAATATGGTACATTTTGTGCACAGAGAGGTCCTTAGTCAAAGCTTATGAAGGCTAACTTGATAGATGTCCATGTGAGAAAACTCTTATGTTGGTTGTTTTCAAGGTGTTTTTGTCAAGGTTCTTAGATATTCTAGAGGTCAACAGCTTATTGGACATAGAAGATGTTTTCATAAAGGCAAAAATTTACAATGATGGTGGAACCTGCGACTTCTCATTGCATGTCAATGCAGTAACCAACATCATCAAAGATGAGCCTTTCCCTTGTCATAGTTCATTTTTTCCTAAGAAAAAGATCATCAAAATTTTTGGCAGAGGTTTCATCCAATGTGAGCACACGGGGTTTATCAATTGAGCTTAGGATGTTTGCTTTTGCAATTGTGAATATCGATGCAGTGTTAAAGGCATTGTCTTAAAGTTGTAATAGTAGTAGAGCTTCTTGATAGCTTGATCCCTTCTATAGCATCCAATAAATTTTGGAAAGCTTCAAGTTGTAACAATAGCAAAGACTTTTCATAGCTTGCTCTCTTTGTACATGGTGAACTAAAATTTGTAATAATATCTCTAATTGTGTAATATCAAGAAGGCTTTCTTAAAGCTTTCTTTTGTTAGTACATTATTGAACCATTGTTGTGAGTAAGACTACTGATACCTTCTACCTTTGAAGTTGTTGGGCTAGGGAAGTTTTTTCACAGATTTCTTTCTTTGTAGATCATAGAATAAGTTTTCATAATCTTGAAGTTGTGATAGCACAAGTGCTTTCTGATAGCTTCCCCTCTCTCTACATCATCAAAATGAAATTTGCAAACAATAACAAAATACTTTACACTTTTAGTATCGAGGAAGCTTTTTGAAAATTTGCTTGTATTCAAAGGTCATTAGACCAATTGATAAGAACTTCAACGAGCTTTAGATTCGTAATTCACAAGCTCTATGGCTTTTTGCACATTGCTTCTATTGACATATTATCAAGTTGCCTAACCCATTCTCCCTAGAATGACATTTTTTATTTTGAAAGAGCTATTACATAAAGTTTTTTAAGTTCTTTGATAGCACTATTACGTCGTGGCAATGTTGACTATATAAATAGCTACTATATAAAGTTTTAGTTTAAGTTCTTTCATAGCACTACTATGTCTTGGCAATGTTGTTAATAGAAGAATTGAGTGCTCTAGTCAAATTCTTTCAATCATTTCCCTCCAATAAGAACATATGCTTGGCTCTAACACAATTTTAAGATTATCAACTTTCCATGCGAAACTTATAAAGCACGATCATTTCAAAGTTGATTGAATGAATTAGACCTAGGCAAGATGATGGCATGTTTGTATGGCATTCTTTTTTCAAAGACAAGGAACCAAGTTCCAAGCTAGTTTATTCAAATAGCTTCAAACTCCATAATGTTGATCCATCATATCTCCAACATTGTTGCAAAGCTCATGAATAGCTCATGAATTTAACATTTTTAACAGTAACATACAAAAGCCTTCAAATGCTTCATTGTACAGCTTATAATGCAAATGCTAGCACGAGCCATCCAAAAGGCATTGTAATATTGATATGCTTGACAACAACTTATTTTGTTCTAAAGTAGAAACAATATCCAAGGTCTACAAAAGCATGCACATTGGCTTCAAGGAAGAATGACACACTCAATAGCTTGCTAAACACTGGAAAACAATCGCCCCTGAGAGATTGTTCTACAATTTAAAGAACTATGCTAAAAAACAAGAATGATAGACAAACAAATTTAAGAAAAAGTGTAAAGAACAAAGAAAATTAGACATCACCCCAACAATGGTTGCCCAAGATCAAATAACTATGCAGAAGACCTAAAGTAGGAGTTGAAGTACTTCAATGTTATACTCAACACACCTTCCAATGCATGTTGCTCTTGTAAGAACTTATTTTTCAAAAAATGACTACAAAGACTAAGTCAACTTGGGATTCATACCCTCAATAGTGCGTGTAATTCCATGAGTAAAAGCTCTAGCCTACAAATAATTTTTGTATGTAAGAATTATGCTAAATCCTTCAACCCTAATAGAATATCAAAGCTATTTGCAAATTTCTTATTACAAATGAATATCCCTATTGGATACATCCAAAAGCTTAATACAATTGAGAGAGCAGTTGGTTTCCAACCATTCACACAAATTCGAGAACTAAATTACAAACGACAATATGGATTGTGTGGAAGCATGATAAATGTCATGGCAGATGTGCAAAAAGCACAACAAGTACTACCAAGGTTCTTGAATGATGAGGAGTCTATGCTAGTAGGCATTAAACAAAGAGTTGAATACAAGCATTGCTACATCATTGGGGTCATTCAACCACTGGTAACAATGAAAGCACCCTAAGAGCCAATTGTAACACCTGTTTACAAAGACAATAGCATTGCCATCAATGATGCATGAACTAACCACATTACTTCACTTTAAGAAAACCAAAGATCAACCGTTCATCTACAACATTGACAAGTGCCTAGATGATAATGAATCCAAAATAGACTCAATTTTTCAGGGACTGTACATGTCACAACTCCATCATGAAGGACATTCATCACTTAGTTTATTCAAATACATCTTTTGTGAAGATATGTCATTCCCAACATTGTTCTTTGGGAAACAAAGGAGATACCACCAACTATGCCAATGTGATAACCAAACATTTGTAAAATGGGAATTGATGAATAAAGATAGAAGATTCACAAGAAAAATCATGCACAAACATTCAACAATGATAGTGAACTACCAACAACTCTATTGATGGCTTGCATAAGCAAATCTGCATTTAATATCGGCAGCACAACAATCCACCTCAGCTTTATGCCCTCCTTTAGTAATGTAGATGCCAACAGCTCTAACATGTCTTAGTGGGTCATACAAAAACATAAGACTAGTGGCTTTTGACGAGGCATCACTTAGTCTAAACTTAATCGATGTTGGATTCATTCATTCAAACATGTTCATAGTAGGGAATTTGGTGAGCTAGACATCATATTTTGTGGCGACCTTTGCTAAGTAAGCCCATGCAAAGGTCGTTGAATCTTCAAAAACCCAACACACTCAACTAGCCTTATCAAGCAATTTTACTAGCAAAAGAAAAATTGATACTATGAGTTGAAGATAAAAATGTGCTAAAGCGATAACAAATTCCGAGCCTTCCTAAATAGAAGTAGAGTTGCATAACAAAATAGATGAAGACTTGGACTACCTAAATAGCACATGCCATAGGAAGCCCTACCTCGACAACATAGAGATTGCTCACCTGCTCTTCAAACGTCCAAAAAGACAGGCATAACCAACGTATACTTAACAAGATACCAAGAATATCTCACATCGTGCAACCAATTAATACAAACCATAAGAAATGCAATACAAAAATCAAAACTACAAAAGACACACAATCTACTACTTCCGGACTACACGCAACCTTAGCACTAAAGAAAGGCATGGTAGTACAAATATGTGAAGGAAACATCGACGTTGTTGATGGTGCCGTCAATGGTACTGAGGCGTATTTCAAGATGCAAGCACCAAAGAACTCTAATCAGTAGTTTCCCAAAACAACAACATTGGTTCCAAAACTCAATATGAGAATGAATACCTATATGATGCAATGATACCACCAACTTAGACACAAATATAACAAACCACAATGGAATTTCAAGTAGGCAAAAACTCATTAAACATAGTCATGGGCCCGAGCTTTGTGGCAAGTATGGATTCCCAATATAATCAACAAATGCAAGAACGATACATAGATCACAAGGGCTAATGATGACAAACGTCGCTTTTGACCAACAAAACATTGGAGCGCATGGTCTCACATAGACAACACTTTCTCGTCTTACATCCTCAAACAATTTATTCCTGCTTGGCAAAATAGAAAAGAAATACATTAGAATTGACAAGACTATCCTCCAAGATATATCAACGCTACAAACAACACAAGATGGGAATGCTTCTAAAAGAACATACCAAATATAAGAGGTCCAATACAACCATCCAATCCCTAAACACAATGTCATTCAATGCACACCAAGAAGATACATTTGAAGATCATAACCTCATCATTGCCTACATCTTATGCCTCCAAGAAAAAAAGAACAACCATAGAACAAGACAATCTCTCCTACAAGCCTTCAACGAGCTATGGTGCTTAGACAACTATGGACTCTTGCTCTTATAAAAGAAATAGAGCATTTGCTCACAAGCACAATCATAGTAGAAAAAGGCATTGAATTAATAAGTGTCACCTTAAAAAACAAGACGTTTGACAAAATGCATGTAATTGCATAAATCACCTAGAACGACCATCACAGACTTCATGAGAACGCTTGTAGATCTTCTATAGAAAATAGATACAACTAATCCAACCATCATCATTGATGACTTCAACGTTGACTGAAGAGGCATGTCACATGCATCCACCATGCTTGCAAACACTCTTCGACAGGCATGGTGCGCTTAAACACAATCAATCAACCAACAATAATTTATGGATCGATATTGGACCAGATTTGGACGAACATTGACATCGATAACACCATATTAGAAGCATACTTATTCTATTGGTTTGATCATTCCAGCACTTACATCCTAAGTCCAAAGTTGTCAAAAGAATCCACAACATTTCCTCTATAGACCTAGTGAAAATTTTCACATCTTTTGGCTTTTAGAATGTTGGTAGACATTAAAGAAAAGAGAAAACAAGTGCGATTTACCTCAAAGACTTCCCAACTAGCTATCAAACACTCTTTCATGTCAAATTCATCTTATTCTATTTAAAGTTGATAGAATTTATGATTTAAGCAAAGTGGAGATGTGGAGGTGACATTATTTGAGCTTACAAATGGACCTAGCCATATAACGCTATCATATGCAAAGTGGAGATGTGGAGGTGACATTATTTGAGCTTACAAATGGACCTAGCCATATAACGCTATCATATGCAACAATGGGCTACCAAGGATGTCACTGCAAGATGGTTGGGAAGGTTGAATTTGGAAAGACTCAAGAGTCATAGTTTACTTTGATACTTGAGGCATAGTAATGCAAAATATAAAATTCTATTTTATGTCAAATCTTTACTCGGTTCATATTTAGTAGATCATGGATCTTTCTCAATGACCTTATTTGCATTGTAAATGGTTATACACAAAAATAATGACCACAACTCAACGGTGATATAATTGATAAGAAGAGTTTTCAAATAGTAAATAGTGACATTGTCTTGAAAGATGTTGATATTAATCATCTTGTCATACCTACTCCATGCTCCACAGTAAGTTTGGGATTCAACTATTCCATAAGCCACAACTTTGTGATAATAAAGCACCTTACTTATTTTTTCTACTTGATAAAAGTCTATCGTATGTGTGGTTGACATGCTTATATTATCCTTAAATAGGTGGAGGAGAGAGCCAGTAGAAGGAGCTAGAAAAATCGATAGTTGTAATGTTTAATTCAATGGCGAGGGAGAGCCTTAAGTTAATTTAGAGGCCTTTCAACCGTAGCTTAATCGTAACTCCTTCCTCACACGGAGATTTATTATTGAGATTTTCCATATTTTGTTCTCTAAGGGGACATATGCACCAGAACCTAAGAAAGCATAAAGAGTGAATGAATGCACAACATGTAGAGGGAAGCGATTTCACCAAAACGGCAAACGAAACACTCCCCAAGGATTCATTGGTGCATTTCAAAATCGGGCATTGCAGACCTGACATTTACTCACCTGACCTAAACTGCAATGTTGAAGCCTCTACGCAGCTAATAAATCGACAAAACCAAAAAGATGTAAAGAATTATTTGTCCGTTTGCAAAACTAAACACCCCAAGCTGAAGAAGTTAGAGCTGGGCAGGTCGAGTTTCCACGTGTTTCGTTAAGATTACCATGGTATGGTCACCCAAACGCAGTAGCTTACGATTTGAATGGAATGCCGGGAACAAGAAATAACAGCCAGCAGCTTCTTCTTCTCACGCCCAAAGCATTTCGGCAGCAATGCCTTCTCTGTCTCCGTTCAAATCTGGTCGAAATCCACAAGCTTAGCAATCAACTCCACAGATGACCTGCTCGGCGTCTCTCCTTGGCGCAGGGGCCATCGGAATTGCACAGCGTCGACGACGTTGACCCTACACAAGGATGGGCATCCATGGTCTTCTGCCGCTGCTGAAATCTACGACCACGCCAGTGCACATAAGGGAGTACGCCGGCAAGGTTGTCGCCGTGGACACATACTCGTGGTTGCACAAAGGCGCGATAACTTGTAGCAAGGAGCTTTGTCAAGGCCTGCCCACTACCAAGTACGTGAGCGATCATTTTCAATGATGTGAACGTATTCGTGGGGTTGCTCACTGCAATGTCGACTCCCTTTGGTTTTTCTCAACTTGCCAAAGCTATTTAATGTGATAAGCTGAAGCGGGAATTAAAAGGTCAATAAGAAGAATTTGTCAGGGTTCGTGTTAAAAGGTTGAAGAAAATACCCAATGAAGTTGCACAAGGGACATTGACTGGAGAGGATAAATGCGGCGGATGGTTTTAGTCCTGAGTTTAGGTGAGAGCATCTTTCAGCGAGGGCTGGAGTTCTAATCTGAGAATAAAGCTGCTGCCCTTGTAAGAGCTATCTAAACACGATGAGAGGGATAGGTATTGGTTAAATTTAATGGCGATCTGAGAGTTGATTCATTTGGTGCAGATAATGTCGCTGCCTTTCTCCATTTTCCTGTGCCGATCTTCAATCCGATCACGTCATTGTATTCTCTCATTACTGTAATGCCCTTCTCTTTACCTCTACATGTCTTGCAGGTATATCGATTATTGTATGCACAGAATAATCCTTTTGCGCCAACATGGTATCAAACCTGTCCTTGTCTTTGATGGAGGGCTCCTCCCCATGAAGGAAGAACAAGAGATCAAGCGTGCAAGGTTTGATTCCCTATTCCATTTCTCTCTCCCTTGTTTTTCCCAATGAATACGATACCTTTTCACTGGTCATTTGCAATTTTGATTTCTTCAGGGTGAGGAAGGTCAATCTGGAACGGGCATTGGAGCACGAGTTGGCTGGGAATCATGCTGCTGCTTATGATTGCTATCAAAAAGCTGTTGACATTACTCCTCTAATAGCCTTTCAACTTGTTAAGGTAATTTAACACGAGCTAGGAAAAACTTGAGGTTGAATCTCAGGCAACAAGTGGCTTAATGTTTTTCAATGGACCCTAGGCGAGGGGATATTTTTGTGGACTTGCATTTCTCTGGGCAACTGTGGCTGAGCATCTTTTTTGCCTCCTGAAGGTTTTGCGAGAGGAGCACATCGATTATATTGTAGCTCCATATGAAGCTGATGCACAAATGACCTTTTTATCTTTAAATGGTCACGTGGATGTAGTGATAACAGAAGATTCTGACTTGATTCCTTTTGGATGTTTGAAGGTGAGATACCCACCAAACCATGCATTTGTCAGCAGAGTTTCTTTGCTGTGCTGTCCATTAAAACAGGAGGCCTAAATGTAAACTGTGTCCTCCATTTAAACAAACGGGTTGCTTGAACAGGTTCTGTTTAAGATGGACAAGTTTGGACAAGGCGTTGAGTTCCAATATGATGACCTTGCTAAAAACAGAGATCTGAATTTTACAAGTTTTACAAAGCAGATGTTCCTTGAGATGTGCATCCTGAGTGGCTGTGACTACCTACAATCACTGCAAGGAATGGGAGTTAAAAGAGCTCATGGCCTCATAAAGAGATTCAGAAACTATCATAAGGTGGCAAGCTAAGTCTGCTATTGCACGTCTTGTCCAGCAGTATTCCATGCACTGACTTAATTCTTTAATGTTCTTTACTCAAATTCCATTGCTTTGAAACCAAATGGCAGTGTCCATATGGATGAGGTGTTACCTTTATTTTGCCGACTGGGTCTTGCCCTTCTGTTTCTTGAATTTCCCATTTTAAATGTTTTGTTTAGATGTCCAAGTCTAAGAATATTTTGTTTCTAAGGAAACCTTATTCTATGTGCATGTTTCTCGTCGCTTACAGGTTATTAAACATCTTCGATACAATGGTGTGTGTGTCCCACCTTGCTACGAGGAAAGCTTCACAAAAGCAGTCTTGACGTTTCGGCATCAGTGTGTTTATGACCCAGTTCAGAAAGACATTGTGCATTTAATGCAGCTGCCAGCAGACCTTAATCTGGATCTTGGATTTTTGGGCCCATATCCTGATACTGGCAATGCAGCTTGGACAATCATGATATTTCAATTGCTTGTTTTGTATGCTTGAGACTTGGGGATATGCATTTCTACATCAGATGATAGGTTAAAAAGGAACTTGAATGTGAACTTGAATACAAAAGACAACTGAGGAATATGGCATCTTTCAGGGCATAAAAGATCTCCATGAACAAAAGCACCGACAGATTCTAATCGATTCAATCATAAGAATGCAACTTTGAACATTTCTGTTCCTAAATTAGAAACACAGTTAGCGCCTCATTTGACACTTGATAGTGCACAGAATTGGACGTAACTTGTGGACACAAGAGATTCTTCTTTGATTCCACAAACAGCTATGTCTCAGAAGCTTGGACAAGCCATTGCCAGGGGTGAAATTGATCCAATCACAAGGGAGCCATTTGAGGTGTGACATCTAAAAGAAATCTTTTGTTGTTTCTGAACATATAAGTTTGCATTTTTCTGGTGCCAAAGGTTTCAATTGATGTTCAATGTGTTTTGAAAAATGCGGTGGTGTATGTTTTAATGAGTCTGAATCGTGTTGTCTTGTAACAGTTAGAAGAGCAATCTATATCAAAGTCAATACCTTTGAAAACAGGAATCTCAAGTGCAGCACGAAAGCGGCATTTAGATTTGCCTGTTCAGAAGAATCTGCTGACAAATTACTTTGGTATCCTTGTGAATCAATGCTTTTTCAACACTTCTTGAGCTGTGCAAAATATGGCCATCAGAATATCTTGTTTTGAAGATGATGTCATGGAGCTCTCATACCATCAAGCCTATCCCTGGCCTAGCCAGATAAATCCTCCACAAAAGTGCTAACACAAATGACGCAAGCAATGCTTGGCATTTTGAAAATCTGCTCTCTGCGGGCAATGGGAATGGTATATAACGTGTCGTTGATGTCGCAGTCAAAATTAGCTGAGATCTGATGTTGGAGGACATGCCATTTCAGTTCCAGCATAATAATAAACATGCTCATGCACAGATATGCAAACGTTAGCTCATTTATACACATAATTAAACATGCAAATAACATGCATGCGCACAAATTTACATACAAAGGTAAATGCACACATATGCCCCATACATTACGCAGTGGAAAGTGTACATATACGTGAGAACATCCATATAGGCATAGCACATAGTATACATGTATGTATGTCTATGCATGCATATGCCACATACACTTACGTGTTTGCACACATATGTCACATACATGCACAGTGCAAAGTGTACATATACGTGAGAACATCTATATAGGCATAACGCATAGTATGCATGTGTAATCCCCCCCCCCCCCCCCCCCCAAAAAAAAAAAAAAAAAAACCCCACCCACCCAAAAAAAACAAAAACAAACAAAAATATGTACATCCCTCTCTGATGCATGTGCATGTGCACACATCTTTTTACATCCACACAAGCACACATGTGCACACAATATGCTTTCTGGCTCTGGCTTTGTACTGTATTTATCGTACAGGCAGTTCTTATCCCTTTTGTGAGTCCAAAAATTTGAAGCTAACATGTGTCTCGGGTGTTTGTTCATCCTTTGTTTGAATTCTTGACCCTCTAAAGTTTCAGCCTCTGAGGAAGCGAAACGCCAATTTAAGGCTCCAAGGAACAAGGCATCTGAGGAATTCTCTTTTGAAGTAGAAGAGGACCGATTCCATAAAATGAAGACAGTTGAGCTTCCCCTTGGCCCTCTAGATTTGAGAGCTGTGACAAATGTCACACAATGTTTCAGAAGTCAGGATTTTTCACTTTTGGTTGAAGAAGAGCAGCAAGTGCTCACATTTTTGGATTCTGAGATGGTGAGATACTCTAGAACACACCTTTTTACTTTTCTGTTTGAAGGGAAGGCTGTTCCGAAAATGAATGGGATAAGCGTTTCACGTAAGACTCTGCGATAAATGCTGATGAAGAATGGGGTTCTGAAATTTCAAATATCAATAATGACACAAAATATACAAGATTACAAACCAACCTTCCTGCAAATCATCATGAAGTGATGGCTTTTCGGATGATTATGCAGGCTCATACTGTTTCCATGGAATCAGCAGATACAGAATTTGAAGGTATTCTCTCTAATGACATTTATCGGGGTCACTTGATCCTGACGAGTGTCTCTCTGCTGTTATTATTTATTGCTTTGGTGATTGTGTGGATATGACCGTTTCAAAGGGCTGCATTTTATGGCTTGCCTTTTCTTCAGCTGACTGAAGACTCAAACCTTTTTGCATCGTCAGGCCATGGATTGACAACATCCCCTATCCTAAGGAAAGAGTCTCTTCGGAAATCTGTCGCAGGGACTTGTGTTGTCCGAAGTGCATATTTCTCAAAGAGTAAAGTAGCACAAAAACATGCTACAAATACAGAGGCAGGACCTATTACGAATGAAGATGACACCTTTGACTGGCATTCCAAATGGCGTACTCCTCTGGCAGAACAGGACAGTTCTGCAGAGAGAAGTCCTATGAACTGTGTATCTGATGATGTTGACATTACACCTGAACAGACGAGGCTAATACATAACAAAGTTATCAGTGTAAGCTCACATATGTGTATACTCGTGTGTAAGTGAATAAACAACACACCCCTCAAACCAGAACTCAGTTTCAACTTGCTGGCTTAAATACTTCTGTGCAGGATGGTGCCTGTTCTGGATCACATGCCAAACGTGGTGGCAGATTTGTAGATTTCATTGCTGCTGGTGAAAGTAAGTTTTTGCATTTTGAGTTTGTAGAAGCGTAATCACCATGGATTCTTTGAACAGGTTCCAGTGCACTGTTTGACCAACAATATAGTGGCAATTTGTTAGCAACCTCCAAAATGAGAAGCCTAGTAGTAATGAATCCATAAAGCCAAAATGATGCTAAGAGGTTAAGCAATATCCTGGGATGACTTAGAAGAAAGGGAGAAGCTCACCAAGAAGACAGGCAGGAAGAAATGAGGTAGAGCAGGTACATTGTATGATTGAAAGGGAGTTGAAGCACGAGGGGAAGAACAGGAGTGTTCCAGTGAACGATTCAAATGATTGGAATGCAGGACAGATCTGATCAGGGTACCCATGAAGTGCCTTCAAACACATTTCAAGTCCTCGAAACGAAAACGTTCCTGAATATTAGGCCTAACCCTTTGATGTAATCCAGTCTAAAATGGTCTGATGTCTGGGAGGGCTTGAAGCTCGAATGCCCGTTTTGAAAAGTTGACAGCATTTACACTTACCTAGGTAGTACGGTAGCTTGAGTAGGGAATTTATTCAGCTTCAAGAAAGTTTGGGATTGTAAGAGGAATCATAAGCATGTAGGGAGGTAACCCTAACCTTAACCTGAAGTTGAATGAGTCTTTACCCTTTATCTTGTTCATCATGCATTTTCACCAAATCCAGGTAAAAAGCAAATAATCTCAACCATAGCGTAGAGGATGTGAGAGGTGGTCATCATTGCATATGGTGCCACAGAATAAAGAGCTGTCCCCTAAAGCAAAGCTAACATGCATGTATATAGTAGTATAATTGCCAAGAGATCTTTGAGATATATGTGGTAAGATTGGCTTGTGGATTCCTCGAAATCGTAAGGAGCATGCCTATGCTCAAAATGTAAGATATAATATGATACATGAAAATGAATTGGTGCAAAGCCGGCGTTGATGGTACAGCTTTGCTTTCCTTTTTGAAGAGATAATGGCCTCCCGTGTTGATGACAAAGTGGATGGCGGTCATTAAAGAGTGGTAGCAATTGAAAGATGGGACAGCAAAGGCCTTTCTTGTTGCAATCATGATGATAAAATTGCATGTGGGCTATTGATCCCCTTTTCCACAAATGGCAAAAAAATAAAGAAATAGAAGGATACACTTGCAAACTCCTCAAGGATCATGTGATTGACTATGTGACTGTGATCTTGCATGCAAGACACATACTGGAGTACCTCAAGATCAAAGGGGAGACTTGCGGGTGGGACCATAGAGCAATGTCTCTAGGCATCATAGGACCAAGAAATGTTATAAAAAAATAGAGCGTTATTGCACAACCAATGCTTAGATTAAATTACAAAAAGGCACATATTTATGAGAGGGAAATAGAGACATCACTAGCACAAGGTCAAATGTCATGTACATGCCACAAAATGAACACATAACAGATTTGTTGCAAAAAACAGCCCAAAAATGTTTTTATAAAAGCAAGAAGAGGAGTAGGGGAATGCCATGTAACCATTGGTATGACTAGGAGTGTTAAAATGCAAATACGGCTTGGAAAATAGCAGAGATAGAAAAGGAGGACAAAGCTCGAGCATACAAACATGTTGTGAGAAAAGAAAAGAGATTATTTCTTAAAAGCAAGCAGCTCGAAAGTTTTGAAGAGTTAAAATGAAACTCCAAGAAGTTTTTTCAGAAACTAAATGGCAATAAACCTTAGGAGAGGAAAGCAACATGGGAAGACATGATACAGTCCGTCAAAGACCTCTACAAAAGGCATGAATTTTCCATCAAAGCAGCAAACAACATCATAACGGAAATAGATGTAGAGAAAGGGCTGAAAAAGCTAGCAAATGGGAAAGCTCCAGACACACAAGGGCTAGTAGGAGATGCTCACATGCGGGGGATAGAAGACAAAGAAAATGGTTACCAAGCTTATGAATATGGCACTAGAGGATGGGTTTCCCCCAAAATGGCAGCTTAACAGAATTTAATCCAAAAGGAAGGGGACAACAAGTTGGGAAAAAAATACAGCACAATCGTGGTGAGCAGCCTAATGGCCAAGCTGTATGGAATCGAGCAAAAAATCAACAAAAATGGGCGGAGACATAGGGGGTCAGGGCACTATCCCAGGCAGGGTTCCGCCCCACCACTCGACAGTAGACCATTTGGTCGCCATAAGGGCTGCATCCAAAGGCTGTATTTTGTTGCTTTGTAGACAGCATTTGACATGGTTCCCTGCAAGAAACTATGGGAAAGATAGGAAAAGCTAAAGTCCCACACAAACTTAGAGAGGCTACATACCGTCTATATGAGAAAGTACTAGCTGAGCTAGCACAACCACTTGTAGATGGGTCATGCTCCAAAGGGAAAGCTGTCATAAGCAGTCACATAGGTATTGAACAGGGATTTTCCTCTCGCCAACTTTTTTTATCGATGACCTGGAAGATTGGATGAGAATACACAGCAGAGGTGTCCAGGTAGCAGGGTATGCTCTACTATTGCTCTTCACAAAGAGCAAGCAGAGAATGCAAGCACATTTGGTCAATCAAATCAACAAGCAGCTTAGCTCTGATTCAATCTGTTCGAGAAGCGCCTGTCTACCTTGGATAATCAAATTAAGAAGAGGCTTAGCTCTGATTCAATCTGGGAAGTGGGGCATCAATGCATGAGTACCTCCTCCCCCACCACACACACACTTTTTTTTTTTTTTTTGGGTGAAATCTTATATTTTTGTGTGGGAAACCCCAAAAAAGAGGTAAAAACCCACCAATAAGTACAAAGGAAAAATTTACAAGTAAAGCCTCAGAGCAAAAGTCATGAGGCAGCCAAGTAAAAAGTTACATATCAAGCTGGAGGAGGATCAAACACAACATCCTCCAGCTTTAGATTATTGCTTTGTAAAAACTGATGCAGTGTAGAAACCACACCATCAATAAAAACAAGCTGTTTTTTGCCCTTGTGATTCTTCTTAATATAGGCAGGCACCCGAAATTTCTGAATCACAGGGTCAAAAACCTGTTGTAACATGGGATGAAAAGAATCTAGTGAAAATGGCACATCTGCATCCCGAACAGAAGAAGACTTTGGCACAGGCATCAGAGGCAAAGGAGCTAGATCAACATCAGTATCCTCCGATGAAAAAGCTGCATCTGATAAAGCAGGACTCAGCATTTCAGCTTCAATTCGAGGATCAACTTGAGAAGGAGCATGTGCAACATCCTGTATGATCCCCTCTGCAAGGGGCACATCCATATCCTGAGGAGAAGGAGGCTGATGATGCTCAACAGGAGTTGGATCTTGAACTTCTTCAACAAGAGAAAGATTGGCCTGTGATTTTTCTACCTTCCTTCAGTAATGCTTCCTGAACAGAAGAAGACTGTGGCACAACTGCATCCCGAACAGATGAAGACTCTGGCACATCTGCATCCCGAACAGAAGAAGACTCTGGCACAGGCATCAGAGGCAAAGGAGCTAGATCAACATTTGTATCCTCCGATGAAAAAGCTCCATCTGATAAAGCAGGACTCAGCATTTCAGCTTCATTTCGAGGATCAACTTGAGAAGGAGCATGTGCAACATCCTGTATGATCCCCTCTGCAAGGGGCACATCCATATCCTGAGGAGAAGGAGGCTGATGATGCTCAACAGGAGTTGGATCTTGAACTTCTTCAACAAGAGAAAGATTGGCGTGTGATTTTTCTACCTTCCTTCAGTAATGCTTCGAAGTAGTAAAAGAAGGCTTATCCAGTAAAGCCTTAGCAGAGAAACCGGAGGAGGAGGAGTAACCTTCACAGCTGAGGAAGGAGCAAGAGGAGTGGTCATGGAAGCAGAAGGGCAAGCACGTGCAAAATAACCAACCTGACGACACCGATAACAAGCTGTAGGAAAAGAAGCAAAATGCAGCTTGATGCTTATTGGATGAGCAAATCCCAGATCAAGATCCAGAGTAGATGGCACGGGCTGCATCATATTCCATAAAATACAAAGCCTAACATCATGGGTAGCCTGTAAGAAATCTTATCTTGGAACATGGAGAGGCCTGTCTAAAAAAGCTGCAAGAGTAGGAAGATGCTGAAGAAGAGGCACAGGCAGTGCTTTGAGGGTAATCCAAACCGGATAGTGGGTTAGAAGAGAGGCAGACGGATCAAATAAGGGATCCTAGGGCATCACATAAGCAAAAAAGCCAGCTCCAAGAACACTAGCATGACTGACAAGGCGCTCTACCACCTCAGTCGAAGAGCAGCGGGCATAGTAAAATCCTTTGCCAAGAAAGACAAAGGAAGAAATACAATCCAGACCCACTGCAACATCAGCCCAATGACGAAGCTGAGTTGAATATAAAACCTTGCCCATAATATGTTGCATAGCATCACTTTCCCACACAGACACACATACACACACACTTTTTTTTTTTTGGTTAAAGCACATTACTATATTAACATGAAATCAATGTACATGACATTAGACTCCAAAGGAGAGCCCAATGGAAGAACTCAAAAACAGGCAGAAAACACTTCAAGGCTAGTAGCATCCAAGTCCCTTGCAGCAAAACTATCATATAAAGATTGCTTGAGGGACATTCTGAAGAAAACATATGCGTGAGGAAACTGTTGACCCATCCTAGAATGCAATCTCTGTGTCCAAATGGTCCATAGTACCCAAAAGCGAGTCCAGTGAAAGAAGAGGAGGAATGGAGACATCTGAGATGAGAGGCATCCAAACATCCAGAAGAGTTTCCCAAATCTGATAGAGGGAAACCGAAGCCGCAGCAAATGAGAAACATGAGTGATCAATATGCGAGAGTGCGGGCAAGACCATAATAGATGAGGAACTGTCTCGCGGTGATGAGAGCAACGGGGGCAGGAAGGGGAAGCAATGCGGCGTGCTGCCAATTTCACCCCAATGGAAAAAGCTCCCACTATACATCTCCAAAAGAAAAGCCTCTGTTTCAATGGCAATTTGGCTTTCCAGATTTTCATGAGTCGTGATTGCCACCAAGATAAAGGCCTATCCAAATTCCAAAGAGTGTTGGCATGCTTATCAATCCATGGCGGTGGAAGAAGAAATCTGTAGACCTTCGAGGAGGCCAGATTATGCATTGAAAGTGAATGGGTAGCAGGAGGTAAGGAAGTCAAATTCCAGTCCAGTAATCTGTCCTGTACAAACAGTGGAGGAACTGGAACAAATGGCTGTAACATAGTTGAAAGTATTCTCCAAATGGACCTATGATGCAGACCCAAGGAGAATGTCCTGCAAGCTTGTGGAAATGAAAGCATATAACCTTGTTGATCCACAACATCACCAACAAATCTTATGCCCAATTTCATAAGATTGTATGCTTTAATAGGTGCCTGTAAAGCGAGAGGCGATTCAAACACCTTGCTCCAATGGATGCTTTCCAAGAGAAAAGAATTACCATGATGAGAGGAAGCACCTGTCCATTTAGCATAAGAGAGAATTCTCTTCCAATCATGAATAAAAGCAGTAGAAACAGGACAACTAGGAATTTTTCCCTAAAATGTGGTCATGAGTGCTTCCCAGTGATCTGTAATCCAATGCCCATATGCATGGGACGTCATGTTTCCACACAGAGCTGCTAACATAATAGCCCATGGTTGTTTTTGCTGAAAAAAATCAGCAATCATAGTGCTCTTTCTTGCCAACATATGAACCTGAAGATTGAGAATATTCAGCCCCCCATGAGTCTTGGGTGAACAAATAGACTGCATAGGTAGTAGTCGCAAAGCCTTTAATGAGATTTGCTTTTCCAAAATATCTCCATAGCTTGGGACATATAGGAAGCCAAATGCTTAAAAGACCAGGGAAGAAGAGGCAAATAAAATTGCACATATGCCATAATGATGGACTGTACTATCCGAAGTCGAACATGTAGAGGCCAAGTGGACAAATGCCAGTATTCCAGCTTCTTGTTGATCTTTTGAAGCACCCATTTGAGCTGTTGTTGCGGGGTAATATTCTAGCCAATGGGGTAGCCTAGATGCCTCACAATAGTATGGAAAGAGATAATTTGGCGTGGCCAGAGAAGTGCATGCCAATCAGCTTCTTTCAATGCTAGAAGTTCTGAAAGTTGATATGCAGTCCAGCAGCTATGCCAAAGTCATTCAGTGTATGCATCAAATGAGAAAGGTCACTTTGAGAATTCCTGGGCATAAAGTATGAATCATCAGCATATGCCTGTGCAAGAAATGACCGTGCCCCTGGAATTTGCAAGCCATGAAGCTGTCCTGTATCTGCAAGATGGTCCATATGCAACAGTAACGGATGGGTAGCAATGGCATACAGTAAGGAACTAAGAGGGCAACCCTGTCTCACTGAGCGGGTCATAGTCCAGGTTCTTGACAACCCACCACCAAGCAAGCAGTGCGCCGTGGCATGAGAATAGAGCCAGTAGATAATATGGACCAGCCGAGGGCCAAATCCCAATTTATGCATAGTCTGAGAAATAAAATCCCAATGGACAGTATCAAATGCTTTCGCAATGTCTACTTGTAGAATGAGAACATCTTGTTTGGAATATTTGGCATACTCAATCGCAAGCAAAGCATTGGAGATATTGTCAGTGATCTGCCTTCTGGGGACAAACCCATACTGCATAGGATGAAGTCCTGCTTGCAAAAAGAAGCAAACCCTGAGGACAATCATTTTGGCAATGAGTTTGTAAATAACAGGCATAAGAGATATAGGCCGTGAGTCAGCCATAGTCTCATACAACCTTTTTTTGGCAATCAATTTGACTAGGCCATGTTTCCAAGATGGAGGAAGAGATTGTTCTGCCCAAGCATGATTGATCATTAGAAGAAGAGTGTTCTTGAGATCACCCCAAAATGCACGGAAAAATTCGACAGTCAATCCATCCCAACCAGGAGAGCTGCTTTTGCGTAGATGACTCAAAGCATCATCCAGTTCACTAAGCATAAAAGGCTGCTCCAATGCATGAGCCTGTTCCCGAGACAATATGGGCTGGACATGCATAAGAAATTGAGACCTGGCTGCATTCACTTGCATCAAATGATCAGGCTGAAGAGAAAAGAGATGCTGGAAATGACTAGAACATTGCGATTCCAATTCTGATTTGGAGGTGGTCCAGGTGCCATCATCTTTCTTGATCGTGCAAATATCCTCCTTTGAGACTAACCAAACACACACACACACACACACTTTTTTTTTTTTTTTGGGTAAACCCATGAGAGGTATATTATCAGCAAGATTTACATGAGGGTCTCAAAAAACAGAGAGCCTCAACAGGAAATCAAAAGCAAAGAGAAACTATTTCCTCAGTCACACACACACACACACACACACATACACACACACATCCGATTGTCATCTCTAAGCTTGACGCTCTAATCTCTCATGAGATCAGAAACAAGCTAGAGAAACAAGTCAATTTAGAAATAAGAACTGACAAGGAAAGAGAAGCTAACACATTGAAAATCAAGGTAGGGGGAATACCTAAGGATTGATAGCAATTCTATGAATAGATAAAAGCAGCACACTTCCCCCCCCCCCCCCCCCCCCCCCTGCATTTGTTATCTCTAAGTTTGACACTCTAATTTCTCATATGGTCAGAAGAAAGCTAGAGAAACAAGCAATTTAGTAATCAAAGAAGACAAGAAAAGAGAAGCTGAAACGTCGAAAATCAGAGTAGGGGGACTACCTAAGGATTTGTATCCATTCAATGAAAGCTATGAAGAGATAAAGACAGCCATACCAAGCATTGAATGGCTAGAGGACAATTTGATTAAAACCCATTTAGATGGTATTGAAGCAATACTCAATCTGGCACCAAGAGCTAGCAGAGTTTATATTCTTAGACAAACCAACAAAGTGAAAGGTACTAAAGTATGGATATAGATCCCAACTTGAGCAGAAGGCCATTGAGTTAGTGAAGTTGAAGATAGCGGGTTGTCTATCGTGAAAGCAAGGCTCTCATAATTCATTATGGAATTCAAATCGAAACCTAAAGACTCTGTCTATAACTGATGTAAATAGGTAGGTTTGGGAGTGGATCCTTCCTTAGTGGCTCCACTCTTTAGTTTTTCTATTGTATCTGGGTTGGAGAATGGGCAAGGCCAATCAGATGCTAGTGGAAGGGGCAAAGAGCTGTTTTGAAGCGAGACCATGCTATCATAGCATTTTGAGGACGCAGTCTCTTTAAGCTGGGATGGCTTGTGTAACTTAGTTTTAAATGCGTAGATAGTTAGGTATAATTCAGTAGATCTCTTTCAAATGTTTACATGTGCTATTCTGAGCTCTAAAACCTCAGCTGTATGGCATTTTAGTGTCGTACACTACTAGGCTGCCACATTGCATTATGCTAGAAATAATCCCATAACGTACTTTTGCCTAGGTCTAGTACTATATCAATACCAAGAGCTCATTTGTAGCTTCATCCTGGACTAGGGCTACTTTTTGATTAGCCTTCTCCTTTAGTGTTAGCCTTTGTCATGGCTGAGTCTGCCCTTCACGTGTGGAGTGCCGATAGAAACTCAGTACGAAGACTTTGTATAAATGGATGCTCAAGCATGTGTGGGTGTGTGTGTGTGAGCATTATTTTATACTATGGTCTACACCCACTGTTGGTTGCTGATGACATCAGTGGGGATGTCACAGTAGCTAGCCCTTGCTATGCATGACGGAGTTTATGGTTTTCAACCTTATGAGTGACTATCATGAGATTGAAACTGCACCATGTTGTGTTTTTAGAGGAATGTTCCTGGATTCATCTTGGTATATCATCTTGGAATAGGGCTCCACGGGATCAAGGGAAACCATTTCCCACTTGAAGCTCTCCTCTAATGAGTGCAGTCTTGCGCTTTGCTTGGAAGAAACGTGACTGGTTTCTGCTCCCACTCAGCCCAACTGATGTGCTTGCAGGATCAAAGCATCTCCCTTCTGAATCACAGCTATGGATGCAGAGGAGGGGCTGCCTCTGACTGTCCTCTTTAATTGTGGGCGAGCTTGGGAGAGGCTTGAGCACAGGCATTCCCAGATCTGCATCAACGGTGAACCACATGGAAGGGGAGCATTTACGATGACCCATCCGAAGGAGGACATGCACGTCCCCCTAGCCCTCAAGGGTATTCTGGAGGAGGAGGACATGCCCCCCCCTAGGACATGCTCGCTGGTAAGTGCTGCTTCTAGGAAACACCAACTTGTGCAATATACTTGATAATATTTAGGGATTTTCTTGTTAAGGTAGTATCTGTTGAAAGGCTCTGTCATTACGTCTGCAGAATTTTTTTTTTCTCCTGGCAACACGGCATCGTTTTCCTATGACTCAGAATCATAGCCTATAAGACTCCTGACATATACACTTAAATGCTCCTTGAAATCTGTTTTCAGTTGAGTGTCTCCCAGTGCTTTGGTTTGGAAACATGCCTGGCTAGTTTTGAGGGATGAAGCTGGAAATATCAAAGCTGTGGTTGAGGATTACTTTTCCCCCTCGAGATGATCTGTCTGTGATGCTGGGTCAAGACTGTTGTTTATGTAGAGGGTAGAAGCATCTGAAAATGCAATGATGCCTCATTTCTTTGTTACAAAAATTTGAATGTATAAATTTTTCGTAATCCGTTTCTACCGATAAATGAACGTTAGTTTCAAGAGTGCACACTTAAATTGTAACTTTGAACGTTGACAGAGAAGCACGTTCCGTCCTTTACCAGCAATCTTGTGGGAGAGAGTGTCCAGCCAGTGACATTTGCATCAGATACGTCTCATATTGAACATTATGCATCTATAGCTCGAAAGTCCATGGACAGATTTATTTCGGCCATTGCTCCTTTCCGTTGTTCTTCAACGGGTGCTCGTGCTAGTGGCCTTCGACGGCCTGTCAAATCAGCTTTAACGGAAAAGGCTGGCAGGTATGCTTGGCTCTCTATTCTTGACTAAATCGGCGTCTTCTGTGCATCCTCTCAACATGACCATGTGATGTTTCAGATCATATACAAGGAAAAGTGTTATGTTGATCGTTAAGAGATCTCGATGATTGTGTTACTATATCTTATCGGACTCTTTCTTTTCTTCAGGTTTAATTCCAAGAGCAAATCAGCTGAAGACTTAGGCAAGTTTGCTTACGTTCCATCCAATTGCAGATCATCTGTTGCTCGAGGAGAAGCTGTACCTGGTGCAGTGGGTGCTGCAGGAGGGAATGATTCTTTTTTGGCTGATTGGGATTGAGGATAATATTGTATAATTTTTATTTCTAAGGATGAGGCTTAAGCCTTGATCCTGCAGCAGAAAGCGTAGATGATAATTTTTTTAAAGCAATATATCGTCCAAAACACGCTCCTTCACTAGTTGTCTGTTGTCTATGTACTAACACTTTTCTCATTTTTGCTTTCGGGACAACATTCAAGAAGCCTAAGATTGAAGGTATTAACACTAGTTAATTATGAAAAGATGAATCTCCATCCCTTATATAGTTAGCATTTCGCATCCTTAATTTCAACCATTCAGACCATTCGCCACCGTATCTGCCAATTCGATTAGGCTACAAGAGTACTCCAATCCGATACATCATAACACTGCTCTTCAGTTCATGCTTTACCAAACAATGGGCATGCTTTGGCAACCTGACTCAGCGCATGTTTTCATGTGACTCACTAAATCGTCAAAGGTTAGATAAGTTTAGTCTTCAAAGAAGCATGCTAATTTATGGCCATGCTTTAAATTTATACGATTGTCACAACCTATGGCCCAAATCCGTCTTGCAAAGTAGTCTTAAATCAAGTTCACAATGACCATCTTAGGAATAGCGAACTTGAGGAAGCCACGGCAGCCCAGTGGTAGGGTTGCCAGCCTACGAGGGCGGTTGCCCTCGTTAAATCCCCATGGGAGGTAGAGGCAAGGCGGCTGCCCCTCAATCGCCTCAAATGTGTGAGTTGGGTGGGTGAGTTTTTTAATAAAAGAAGAAGAAGAAAAGAATAGTGAACCTTTTGGGACTCTACGGCTAAGGTCTTGTGATTGAGGAGATCTAGGAAGCAAGGGGATATCAAATTCTTTGGCTAAGGCTTTGGATAGTAGGAACAAATTGTACTATGTTGAATATTAACATAGCATGTGTAAGGTGGCTTGTGAATAATTATAACTATGCACGGCATCAGTAGGTGAAGTTTATTAGAAACCTTCTCAACCTATGTGTTGGAGGTGAGTAAGCATTGCTAAACGGGGGGACATAATAGTTGTGCCATATAAACTCTACCTCCTTGTGTTGTCACATTTAGATCTCCTTGCCTTTGCAATTTGAACTCTACTTCCTTTGTCATCTCATCCAATGTATGGCTTCTTCATAAGTTGCTTGAAGGAATGTCAATAAAGTGGATCCTATTATCATTTCTCTTCATTTTAAAATAATAGACATCAAGCATTTACATCTCTTTTGCTTGGTCGTAAGTCCTTGCTTATCCATTTTACTTCTTATATGGCCCTCATTGTTGAACCAGATGGTTTGCACTCTTTTCCATCTACCTTAGAATCTTGATTAGTCATTCCAAGCCTTGCTTAAGTGGTTATGGACTTATTGTCTATCTTGCTTGTTATTGTTTAGGGTGACTTTGAAGTACAAGTGAGGTTCAATAGAGACCTACATTGAAAAAAAGGCATGCAATACAACTAGAGTACAATAAAATACATAAGGGCCTCTTGGTGGAAGTAGTCATGCTCAACATGGTAAGAAATGAGACTAATATGGCGTAGGAAGTGACTTACTTGCACATAAACCAAAGTGATTGGGATGTCTTCTAAAAAAACAAGTTGATTTACAACAACACTATGCAAACTACAAAAAAATACACTAAGTAAACATAAAATTTATGAATTGAAAGCTTATGTCTTTGGATGTTTGTATGCGTATGGTGGTGTTATACCTAATGTAGTAGTTAAAAAGAGAAGGGATTAGAAAGGTTATAGTTATATACAAATCTTGCACACCATTTTCATTTTAAGCTTGTCATAAAAAGACTGGTATGCCACTTATAATTTTAAAGGGATCTTTGAAATCCCCTATTATGTCCTAGCTATTCAAAAAGGTTCGAAGTTAGACATAGTCTTGGTAAGAAATAGTACTAGGAAGACAAATTATGGACAAAAGAGGGAGTTTCTACTATTCATGTCATCTCTTATAATATTTATATACATGCATTTATATATATACATATATATACACATATATATATACATATATACATATATATACATATATATACATATATACATATATACATATATATATAGATATATATATACATATATACATATATATACATATATATACATACATATATATATATATATATATATATATATATATACATACATAGTTGTGCATACATGCATCTCTCTCTCTCTCTCTCTCTCTCTCTCTCTCTCTCTCTCTCTCTCTCTCTCTCTCTCTCTCTCTCTCTCTCTCCCCCCTCCACACACACACACACACACACACTTTCTACCCCTTCCTCCTTTTTTCCTCTAGTTCTCCCCATCCCCTCCCTTTTTTTATTTTCCTTACTTCCCTTAAATTTCTCCTTATTTTTCTTATTCTTCTTATCTTCTTATTTTCCTTGATTATTCCTTAATTTCCTTATTTTTTTCCTAGTTTCCTTACTCTTTTCTTAATTTCCTTAATGTTTAATTTTCTTTATTTTTCATAAAATTTCCTTTTTTCTTTTTTTCTTTAACTCAATTATCCTTAAAATTTCCTTTATCTCCTTAAATTTTCCTTGTCTTTTCTTGTTCTCTATTTTTTCTTATTTTTTCATTATATCTTCCTTTTTATTTTATTCCTATCTCCTTACCTCTTGTTTCCCATTTTTTATTTTTTATTTTTTACTTTTTCCTAATTTACTCTTAATTATTTCCTTTTTGTTTCCTTTCCATTTATTTTTCCCCATTTTATTGATGCTTTTTTATATTTCCTATTTTTGTCCAATTTATAAATCTCTTCTCCTATTACCCTTTTTAGTTTCCTTTCTATTTTGGTTTCCTTAATGTAGTTACACTTATTTTAATAGTTCCCAATTTTTTTTCTAAATTGTTGATCCTAATAACCTCCTATTTTTCATTAAATTTTCCTATTTTTTACCATTTCCATTCTTGATTTTTTGAAACCTTTGTTCCCCCTCCCACCTAACTTAGCCCGCCTTCCCCTCCCCACTTGTGGCCCTCGTCACGTTTAATGTTGCCTTGCCATTTTGTAAACTGTGCTTAACCCCCATGATTGGCAATTAGCGTTGACCCCCTTGACTTTCAGCCTTATCGACCTTCTCGCTTCATGTTTTAATCCACTCTTTTTTGTTTCTTTGACTCTTTGGTTCTAACCTCCCAGATTGGTCACACCCCCCCTCTCCCCTCATCTATTTAAACCCACCTCTTATCTCTCCTACCCACTTCCAAAGCCCTCACTACACTCTTTGCTTATTAGATTGCTCCCACCTTCTCCCTTTTACCTCTGTTGACTTTCCTCTTGCAATTTGCTTACTTGTTGCCTCCCTCGCCTCCTCTACGCCTTCACTGCCTCCTATGCCTTTGCCCCCTACTGTGCCATCATCCTCATCCTTGCATGGAAATCGTACGCTACTCGTGCAATTTGTGTGCCACCTTCACACACTCTGATCCCCTCATTGACTCCCTTGCTCATGCTCATAGCTGTCAAACAAGCTCTACTCGAATGGACTTTGTTGTCCTGTCTGTTGGCTCTCTCTTTTGACAGCCTTTCATTGTCTCAGATTTTGAGCCACATCTCATCTGTCCTGCTCCCCAGTCTTCACTACCTTTAATGACTCGGTTGTCACCTCGCCACTATGGACTCACAGGTCTTGTTTTTTATTTTTAAATTCATTCTTTATTACAACATCCCCCCCCCCCCTAATTTATTTCTCCCTTTATAAATACATTTATTATGTTTCTTTACATTATTATCTCCCCTTCTCTATTTTGCTTAGAGGGACTTAACCCCCTCTCTAATTATTTATCACCCCCTTCTCTATATACATTATTCCCCCTTCTTTATTTCGTTTCCCCCCCCTCTCTATTTATGAGGACTTACTCCCCCTCTCTATTTAGTTCTCTCCCCCTTCTTTCTTTATATTATTTCTCTCCCCCTTCTCTATTTTCATTACTTCCCCTTCTCTTTATTTTCAACCCCCCTCTTTATTTATGGAACATACCCCCTTTCTATTTATTTTAATTTTTTCCTTTATAGATACACTTATTAATTTTCTTTATATTATTATTATTTCTACTTTTTAAACCCTTTACTAATTGAATTTTTTTTCCTCCCTCCCCCTTAAATTCTTTCAATGTCCTCTAGTTCGTTGTCTTCCTAACCTATCTATCACCCCTAAAATTCTTTCATTTTCGTCTCTAATTCTTTATTATCCTAATCTATCTTCTTCCTTTTATATATTTTTTTCCATCCCCCTCTTTCAAACACTTAACACTCTAATTTTATCTTCTACCTTCCAATTCTCTTATTTTTAAACATCTATTTGCCCCTCTTATTCCATTTTAAACTCTTAAAGCACATCTGTTTACACTGATAATTTTACATCCAATTGCTTAAGTTTTTGGTTAAGCTTCCAATTTATTATGACCTTGATAACCAAGGAGTGTTTAGTCCTTTGGCTAGGATAAACAGTGGTCATCTCTGACTTGGTGGTTTTGCAGATCACTCCCTCTGACATTCTTGAGGTATGTACCACCAAAATACTCAATATTAATGGGTTATTTCTTTTTCAGTTAATTCCAAAGGAGAAAAGTTTGAAGTATTTTTGTGTTCTCTATTCAAGCAAAATTTTAACAAAAATTCCCCCTAAATCTTTTTCCAGAGATACACTTCTTTTATACTTTAGCATTGATTCTGACATCCTCCACACTTTTGACTCTTTTACCTTGAGTTGGAAGTACACTCCACCCCTTAGATCCTCCACACTTTCAACTCTCTCCTTTAGTTGGAAGTATACTCGACCCTTTAGATCCTTACTTTATAATCCCAAACTCACTTTCTTAGCTAATTCCTTTACTTCCACATGTCGTTGTAACTCACTAAAGAGATTGAAACCTTTTCTCAAACTTTTTGATCATCAATTTCACGTTTGCACGTCTGACCCCCTAACTTCTTTCATCATTCGTATCTCTGTTCTCACATACTTATTGGCCTTAGTCACATTCCCATTACCCCCTTGGATCCTTATGATGCACTTGAATCACTTACTCTTGCTTTCAAAGATGTTTGTCTTAGTCTCAAGTTGGATCAAACCACCTCCATATCATCATCAATGAATTTCATTATTCTCATATTTGCAAGTGACAATCACTCCACTTGTTGAAATACCAATACTATTCCTTCTGCTACTGAAGGTAAATAGAGTATGCACATAGCACAAAGCTCACTCACTCTTCCACATTAAATGATAAAGATATAACAAGCTTTCTCTCACATATGATATGAACTCAGCAAATTATTACATAACACTAACCGCCAACTCTCTACTAACCTTGTTGTAGGTAATACATCAAAGAAAACTCAGAGAACGACTCAATGAATGACCCTAGCCTTCAACTAATCAACCTAGCTGAGAAGACGGTTTGTCTCTATCACTATTCAGCCGTGAAGGCCTGGCTTAAATCCTTCATGTGCTCACGGTCGACTCTCATGAGCTACTCACAGTCCTTCAGGTTGGCAAAGCAGAGCTCCATAGTCACAGCTCTAATGTAAAAGTAGGAGCCAGAGAACCGCCACACCACACCATGCGTCACCATGTAGTCTTGAGCTACCAAGTGTCTCCCATGAGAGACCTTGCCCAATAGAACTATCCAGACTTGCATGTGCCAATCAGATTTATCCTACCAGCAATGATCTAATTCCCATAAAGGCAAATCAAGATCACTCTAGCTAATTACCAATAGACCCTCCCTCGACCAAAATGGGAGATAAGAACAAGGCTCATCCCTCTTGGGCTTGTTGCCTGTACATAAAGACTATCATGAACTACTAACAATCAATAAATATAAAATGCTCATAGAGAGCCACGAATCCTAGAGTATCCACAAAGGATTACTTGCTTGCAAAGAACCAGTATACAATCCTTGGCTATAACTTTCATTATACCCAAGAGCTAAGGACTGCCTCCCTATAGTTTGCTATGTATTGGACTATAGTGTTTTTACCCATAGTGCAATTGTCCCAAGCCTCCCATCCTCTTTCTAATTCATTTTCCGGTAAAAACTCTTTTAGGAAGGCTTGTTCAAACTTAGTCCAATACCTAGGAATTCTATCACTCTCCTTGAGGCTCATCCACCATTTATAGGCTTTATTTCCAAGGGAAAGAGTTGCTTCCACGACTTGATTTTCAGGAGGTGTATTCCTGAGTCGGTGGAAGTCTTGCCACTTTTGCAAGAACATATTAATCACATCTTTATTATGCTCCTTTCCTTCCCCATTGAAAATTGGCGGTTTTAAGTCAAGGATATTCGAGGTTTCTCTAAGTCAAGAGGTAGACCTCTCAACTTGATTAGGAGGAATCAATGATTTTTTAGTAATAGATACCGATTGAGAATCGGCTATCTTAGTTATAAATGTTTCACTAATAACCCCTAACTGTGTTTCTATATTTTGCATTCGAGTTTAAAATTTAATGAATTCTATATAAGGAATTCCATAATCACCGTAATCAATATCCTCCATTTCCACATTTCCTCTTGCATTTCAGTTTGTACCTCCTCATGTGTTTTCTCTCGAACTATTGCTTTTCTCTTTCTAGCGCCTTCCTCGGCCTCCCTAATCATACCATCCCTTTCTGGAGTTGTCATTTTAAAGACGTATTTTTTTCAAAAATTATAAAGCAAAGCGCTTTATGTTAGAGAGAAAAAAATGTAATGCCCACTTCCCTGATATTTGTTTGAGGCATTGGATTTGTCTTTGGAATCGAGTCGTCCTCACGCTCTTTTAATTCACGATCTTGAACTCTGAAATCCCGCTTTTAGTTTCCTCTTCTTTTACATTTCGAACTCCTCGAATCGATCTCCAATCTTCTTTTTTGAAAATGGCGAGGTGAGGAAGATTGGGAGGAACAAGGGGATAAAAAGGGTTTTAAAACCTTAAGAAGAAGAGGGGTAGAAAAGGTGTTGATGATGTGGCTTTTTCTAAGGTCTTGTAGACCTTAGATGATGTGGATTTTTTAAACAAAGCTTTTTGTGTGCAGCCTGCAGGTCGACGAATGAATGAAGGTGTCAATTCGTCGATACTCCTTCCATATCTTCCAATGTCTATAAGTTCGTAAGGAATCAGATTTAAATCTCTGACTCTCTCATAGCCTGGGTAATCAAAGCTGTAGCTCTGACTTGGTGATGCCCGCTCTGGTCCCGCTCTAATGATGATGATGGCCGCACGGTAGCCTTGGAAACCTTCAAAGCAGCACTCCCACTGTGCAACTTTGTATAACAGTAGGCTAGTACTAGTGCTCTACTAGTACTAGATTACAATGTGCACGGTTCTCTCAAATCCATCATCCCGAGCTGTTGTTGCACCACTGAACTGCTGCTGCACCATTGAAACCCGCTGTAGGTTGCACGACTCTTCAATTCTATGAATCTACACTATAGACAATGCACGCACGGCTCAAGCTCTCCATTGCCAGCACTTAAAAATCATTGCATTGTTATATTTCTTGATGCCAGCAGCCATAATTCTCGTGAATCTCATCCCCTTCGCTCTGATACCAATATTACATCTCCTAATCTGAGGGCTTCTCCTCATTTCCTCCCTGCCACAGTTTCGTAGTGATCCCGTAAGTATACTTTCCTTTTCTTTATCTTCTTGAAGATCACTCTCTGGAAACCTCCCCCAAGCCCAATGCTTGCAATGCGGCTTCCTCTTTTGGTCCATGTGTCCCACAAGGTACCTTACCCTTCTAGCCCCCTCCTGGGCTCTACTTTGCACCTCTCAATTAATGTCTAGGCCTAGGCATGACCTTAGACCCAAACCCTCTAGGTCCCATAGTATGTAAGCATCGTCAAGCCCTCTAGTTTCCCACCTAACTACAATCACAATACATGGTTTTGGGATAATGGATGACGTAACACTACTATAGAAAGCATTGGAGGGTATTCATCAACAATTGGAAAAGGCATCCTCCTTGATGACTCGATCAGTGTCTGTGCTTTCTTTTTATATGGAGGCTTTGAATAAGATCCATGCCCAATGAGTATGGGCCCTTTAATACGAGGAGATTCCAACACATTTAGTTAAGTGTGGGGCGAGGGCCTTGATAATGTCAATTCCAGTCCATTGTGGATTGCATGCTGTCATCCTTATCTACCTGAAAAGTTCCAAAGCATATCGTGTCTCTGTCTCTATCATCCTCTACATAGATGGTGCCTATAACACATTTATCCTTGCATGGTGAGGATGGCCTCATTGCAGGCACTACGTACTTAGTAGCAAAGCGTGAATCCACAATGAAATGTAAAGCATCCTCCATCTCAGTGTGCTCCACCATTTGGACTAGGGTTTGACCACCTACAGGATTAGTAATAATCAATGCTTTTAGTCCATCAAACTACAATCCTATAGGAAATTACTTGCTAAGTTCACAACACACTTTTGTTAGAGCTAAATATAGCTCGCTCTAACTGGAACTAGGTCTCACCTATATATGTGTAGCTTGTGATCAATATGAAATAGTCTTTGGGAGTTTATTTGGTGTGTCTATCATCTTCTTCTTCTTCTCTCTTAACATGGTATCAGAGCAAAAATGGTATTTCTATTGTACGCTCACTCTAACAAAGAAAGATAAGAAGTATTACTTGTTGATTTCATTACATAGCTATTTCACTATCTCATCACTTACTCTCTTGTCGATTTTCACATCTCTAACTTGATGTGATTTTTTGGAGACCTTCTAGTGCAAATTTGAGAAATTTATCGGGGGCAATGGGATCAAATATGCCTTTGCAAATCGTAGCTCTCATCGTGCTATTCATTTTGAGCTATTACATGCCCCGAGCAAAAAGTTACATTGTTTTCGGCATGCTCGTGGTGCTTTTCTCCAAAAAGATATTGGTTTTGTGATCATTGTCTTGGCACACTTGTAGTGCTTTTCTCCAAAAATATATTGGTTTCATGATCAACAAGCTCATAGTGCTTTTGTTCACGTGTATGCTATTTCTAGCCAACTCACGTCACATGTCTTATCTTTTTTGGGCATATCTTGACTTCTATATTGTCCAAGCGACAATTGTGTTCTTGTTCATTATCGCAAGCTGTGACACACAGGTATTTTGCCAACCCACTATGGCAGCATTTATAATCATCAACGGATTTCCTTCTGGCCAACTATCTATTCCTTTTTTTCAAGAAAAAGGCTTTTCTGTCTAGAAAGTGAAGATGTTATTGATACTCAAAGGTGATAATCTTTCTAATATTGTTCTTCGTGATCTCATTTGTCAATCCCAACCTGTGGATGCAATTGTGAACCATGCTCTTGTGACCGAGGGCCCTCTCTTTGAGCAATAGAAATTTGACTCTATTGATTGGCATTCTTGTGATAAAGTAGCTCATCTTCAGTATATTTTATCTATGCTCTACATGATTCTCTTATGTCGGATGCATTTACTCTTCCTCTTCTCATGCTATATGGAATATTGCATTGCTACTTTTGAGAATAAATCTATCACATAGATTCTTTATCTCACTACTACACATGGGCCTTATTTCGATGGTAAAGCGTCGACGTTTAGCATGCACAGTGCGCTAATCGTCGGTAGATAAGGTGGGTTTAAAAAGGTTGGTATATAGCGACTAAAGATCGCTATATACCAATGTTTTACAAAGGTCGCTATATAGAGACCTTTATAAAACGTTCGTATATAGTGATGTTTCTTAGACTTATAAATCCTGGGTATATAGCGATGTTTTTAGACTTGTAAAAGGTCATTATATAATGACTCTGAGACATTTCCTAGAGCGATGTTTTACAAAGAGTGTTTTTCCCCATACTGACCTTTAAAGAGTTTTTCCCAATGACAAAAAATTTTTCTTTTCATAAATGTTTGATCCTTTGAAAGAATAAAAGCAAAAGAGCATGTACATCAAGTTTGAAGCTCATATATTCATCATCATGTCCAAGTTTGAGATGTAAAAGAATTAATGAAGAGCATTTACATCAATGGCTTCATACTAAGCCAAGTCTAGCACGCCAAACAAGTCTATCTCCAACTCTATACCGGGTTGATCTCCTATATCATCATCGTACTCCAGCATCATACATTCACCTGAGACTTGATCTTCTTCAATAAACGCGGGTGATTCTTGATCATCGTCATCTCACTACTACACATGGGCCTTATTTCGATGGTTAAGCGTCGACGTTTAGCGTGCACAGGGTGCTAATCATCGATAAGCAAAGCGGGTTTAAAAAAGTGTCACTATATAGCGACTCTATATAAAACGTCGCTATATAGTGACACTTGCCAGACTTGTAGAAGGTCGTTATATAGCGACTTTGAGGAACTTTCCCATAGCGATGTTTTACAGAGAGTGTTTTTTCCCATATCGACCTCTAAAGATAGTTTTTCCCAATGACAATTTTTTTTCTTTTCATACATGTTTGATCCTTTGAAAGAATAAAAGTACAAGAGCATGTACATCAACATTGAAGCTCATATTTTCATGTCCAAGTTTGAGATGAAAAAAATCAATGAAGAGCATTTACATCAACGGCTTCATCCTGAGCCAAGTCCTAGTGTGCCAAACAAGTCTATCTCAAACTCTATACCCAGTTGATCTCCTATATCATCATCGTACTTTGGCATTATATGTCTACCTAAGACTTGATCATCTTGTTCAATAAAGTCGGGTGATTCTTGATGATCATCATCTTCTTCCTTAATATCGTGATCTCCATCTTCCTTCCATACGATGTCATTATGCGCATCTTCCTCTTGGCTCATATTATGATCTTCATCTTTGTCACTAGATCCATCTCGATCAATTGGATCCGGCATTGGTAGTGGGATCTCCATATCTACATCTCTATCTTAAAAAATTTGCTTACTTGGTGGTGCAACTTGGATCACATCAAAATGATCTGGATGAAAAACCACCTATATTGAAGATGGGTGCCGAATGCCATCAATTATATGAAATTATGCTTAAGTACATGTACCAATTGATCTTTAAAAATGAAATCTTTGATTAATTAAATAATTAGTATGCACCTACTCACAATGCTCGAGAAGAACAAAAGTATCACTTTCATTGGTCCAAAGTTTGGTGGAGTCAATTGCAAAGAAACCACTACTATCTTTCCTCACTGTCGCATGGGGACCGTTATAAATAGTTCTAAACCATTTCACATCAAGAATGAAAATACTAAATTGTCTAAAATCAATTTCATAGATTTCGCGTATGGTCCCACAATAATCCAACTGCGAGGAGAGAAGATTGGTATCCGAAGCACTTGCACAGCTATCTTGTGTGAAGTTAGCCATGACTCCACAATCATACGTGACTCTCTTTGAATCGATGCGTTCCACATCAAAATGTCATCCATATGACCATAATGCACTGTACTTTTAGTACTGCAAAAGAGCATCATTAAAACAATGAGGATGCATCTATATTACATTGTATATTGCCACAAATAATAACTTAATTACATCAAGAGGTAAGAAACTTACATGCATCATACATCCAGATGATAATTCTCGCTCACGCTTATTTATTGTCTCTCCATCATGTTGCTTTTGGCAAGAGGAAAACTTTATGAGCACACACTTGGTGCCACAAATGAGGCATCCTATTCATAGCGCGCAAGTGTTCTTGAACTCCTCTCGAGTCTTTGGAACCAACCAAGTGTGCCCAAATAGTAGCCCCCACATTCTTGAAGATATGCATGGGATCCTAGAGATGATTGATTTGTAACTGACCCCAATAAGGAAGCTCGTGAAAGATGGATAGCCTCTTCATACCACCAAGAGGCTCCTCTCCATTTGCCCTCCAAGCTTGAATCCATAGTCACTTGCCTTTAAATATGTGTAAGAAAATAATACAATGTCTGTGCTGAACAGATAACAGGATCTCGTACGCAAGAGAGAAAACAAGATAGTATGGAGAATCAAAAATTTGAATACTGTAGAATTGATACAATAGATGGCGCTACCTCCCAACCGTGCGCTCCTGTGAAAAAAGCTTTGATGGCATGCTGGAAACAATAGAAGACAGAGGCTGAATGCTAAGGAATCAAGGTTGCTGTAGCCAGTGATGAAATGGGCTTCACGGGCTTGCTCTTATATAGCCACTAGGCATAGTCAGTTAGGCTCAATTGGGTGGCCGACCCAGTCCACCCAAAATGGTCGACTGGGGATCGGTCCCAAAATAGGCCACTGACCATATGATAGAACCGGTGTGCAAAATAGAGCAACTAACCTATGGTCTCCGTTTAGCCCATAGCCATCCGGGATCATCTGAGGCTCCAAACGGGCCCTGCAACCCGAGAGTGGTGGGTGTCTCGAGACATGCTCCGTCTACCCTCAATGCGATCAGTCAAGGGATGACTTCCCACACTTGCATGTAGCCTAGTTGGCGGTGTGCCAACTCTATCTGAAGCCGTCCAACCATCACGCCACACATGGCCCCCATCTGGTGTCCAAACCAGGACCTACTGGATAACCGAGCTACTCAAATGCCTTCTCCTCATATGGGAGGCTTACAAGTAGAGTTAGCTGGTTCCCGCGTAGTTACACGAGAGTGGAGCATTGATATCTAACACCCCCCCTCAATGTCCACCCGTAAGTGAACTTACTTTTTCGACCCAATGCCAAGTTGATGAAGATGCCTCTCCAGCAGGTCTCTTTCAAGAGCCTTGCTGAATATGTCCGCAGCATTCTCTGTAGTCGGACAGTACACCAAGTCGACCTCTCCATCCATGATCAGCTTGCATACAAAGAGATATTGAATCTCAATGTGTTTTGTGCAAGCATGGAACACCGGGTTCTTTGCAATCGCCATGCAACTGTGATTGTTACATGATAACTACGTAGGCTTGTTCTGCACTGCACCCATGTCCCCTAAAATCCTCCTCAACCACACTGCCTCGCAAGAAGTAAAGCGTGCAGATTTGTACTCGGCCTCGGTAGAAGAAAGAGCAACTGTGGGTTGCTTCTTGCTGACCCATGACACAACTCTAGATCCAAGTGAGAAATAGTACCCTGTCACTGATCTCCTGCTGTCCACATCTCTTGCCCAATCCGAGTCACAGAATCCGGTCAAGATGTTGCCCTTGGTATAGGTGATGCCATAATCAAGTGTGCCTTTGATGTATTTTAGCACCCGCATCCCTGCCCTCCAATGGTTGATAATAGAAGATAGCAAGGGCAAAGAAGTGATGGCCACCATGAGGCGGTTGATGAGCCATCACTTCAAGAGCTCTTCCAGAAGCATCACACTGAAATCCTCAAAGTTGAGGGGCAGATTTCTATTCTATGTATTCAGCGTCGTAACAAGACCGTCGTACTTTGGTGGGAGAATCCATATGCACCTTCGTGCTAGATTCTCGCTGCTGATGGTGATGCCATTTGCAATCACATCTGATCGCGTAGATTCTTCACCCTGGCGATGAACTTCTCTGCCGCTTCAGACTCATATAACTTTTCATTCGCGAGTTGAGTCTCTAGATTCTGAATCCGCGTTTGATTCGTTGTCTCGTACTGATTTTTCAAGACCATCCATGCCTCCTCCACTGTGGTGACATGTTGAATTTATGCCATGACGAAATCACTAACACTGTAAACAATAGAACACAGCGCATTTGCATTTCTTCTTGTCCATGCGAGAATCTCATCTGCAGTTGGTACTATATGTTGTCCTGCATTGGCTAAATTTCGTCTCGGAACTGGCCTCACCTCCACCCCAGTAGTAGTGTCCCAAAGCTCATATGCACTTAGGATGGTTGAACTTCTAGAGAGGATAGTTAGAGCCATCCAACTTTCTGCTTTTGCCGAATGGTGGGATTCGCAGTCTTGCGGGCTGGGCCATCTCTCATAATCTGCTCACAAACAGAAACACACTACCAAATCTTCTTGCTAGAGTCCAGGCTCTGATACCATGTAAGAAAATAATACAACGTCTATGCTCAACAGATAATAGGATCTCGTACGCAAGAGAGAAAACAAGATAGTATGGAGAATCAAAAATTTGATCACTGTAGAATTGATACAATAGATGGTGCTGCATCCCAGCCATGCACTCCTGTGAAAGAAGCTTTGATGGTGTGCTAGAAATAGTAGAAGACAGAGGATGAAAGCTAAGGAATCAAGGTTGCTGTAGCCAATGATGAAATGGGCTTCACGGGCTTGCTCTTATATAGCCACCAATCGTAGTCAGTTAGGCTCAATTGGGTGGCTAACCCAGTCCACCCAAAACGGTCAACGGTCTTGAAATAGGCCACTGACCATACGATAGAACCGGTGCATAAAACAGAGTAACTTACCTACGGTGTCCGTTCGGCCCACAGCCATTTGGGATCATCTGAGGCTCCAAACTGGCCCCGCAACCTGAGAGTGGGCTACCCCAAGAAATGCTCCATCTACCCTTAGTGCGGTTAATCAAGGGATGACTTCCCACACTTGCATGTAGCCTAGTTGGTAGTGTGCCAACTCTATCTGAAGCCGCCTAGCCCATTAGGCCACACATGGCCCCCATCTGGTGTCCAAACCAGGACCTACCAGATAACCGAGCTACTCAAATGCCTTCTCCTCATATGGGGGGCTTACAAGTAGAGTTAGCTGGTTCCCGTGTAGTTACGCGAGAGTGGAGCATTGATATCTAACAATATGATGGTGGTGGATCAAGTTGGCCTCCACACATGAGATGGTCCAACGGAAGGTATCGAGAATGACCTTCATAAACATTTTTCCTCATATGTTTGGAGTATTGTGCAAGCAGTTGCAAACACGGCCCACAAAAAGGACAAGCATGGTACCCACTTGTAACAATTCCTACATCTGTGCATGAATGTGTTAGTATAAGACATGCGTGTGAAAGAGAGTCATAAAAGCATAATCATATATTATACATTTGAAGAAACAACCATGTACCTGTGCACTCTCCATATCCTAGGTAGTCATGCACTGTCCACATCAAGATTCCCTTGACCAAAATGTCATTGGTTTGTCTAGGAGCTCTAGAAATATCAAAGATCTGCACTCCTCTCCATAAGATCTGTAACTCCTCTATCAAAGGTGCCATGTACATGTCCATATTTTTGGCCTTATACTTCCTTGGCACAAGCAGTGTATTGTAATTCACCAAGACTATGGGCCATGTGGACCAAGATGTCGAGTGTAACTTGAATGGGTTCACGCCATCCATGGTGAGCCCAAGATGTAAGTTGCATGGCTCCCTTGCAAAGTTCAGCCATTGATTGTCTATGTGCTTCTGAGCTACACAATCTATAGGAATCCTCAATGTGTCATCAATGGACCTATGTGTAGCATGCCAAGTCATCAACTCTGCTATGGATTTGCATTAGAACATGTGCTATATTCTAGTAATGATGGGAAAGTGTCTCAAGACTTTTACAAAGATCTACTCACCCTGCAAGTCATCTCTATATCATTGTTTCCCACACTTTGGACAACTAGCCAAATCTCCATGCTCACGAAAAAAGAGAATACAATCATTACGGCAAGCATGGATGGTATCATAATCCATACCCACCATTGTTAGAATCTTCTTCGCTTCATCTCCTCTTGATGGGGGCATGGTATTTGGTGTAGGCAACATCTTCTGGAGCAACCTATCGCAATTCAAACATACATAGGCTTTGAACAATGAGAAACTATGATGATTCTCAAAACAAACAATATCCAAATAATGAGATAAATTAATTCAAGAGCTAACCTCATTAAGGCCGAGACACTTGTATCTGACCACCCATACTTTTCTTGCAGATTCAAGGTTGAGAGACAAGCCCGTAGTTTTGACACCCAGCACCCTCGTACAACTGTGTTGATTGCAACTCTTGCATATTGGCCTTAGACTTAGACATCGCGTGTACATGTGATGTAGTGCCCCTAAAAATAGAATCCATCATGTCCATCATACCCTCGTCATCATCTGGCACATCTGAGAGACTATATTCCTGCTCAAAGTGTGAAGGTATATGTGCACCCTCACTACCCTCCTAATCTTGTCTCAAGGTTTTGTGTAAATATAAGATCTTGTCTCAAGGTTTTGTGTCGTGTATGCCTGTAATATTAATCACAAACTCAAATAGCATTGACTTACCAAGGATCCATCACCACATGTACCACCAACAGTGGGTACAGGTTCAAGCTCCTCCCTATACATTCGCAAGTGGCGCATGACAATATAGCATTGATGTCGTACTTCTTGCTTGGAATGAGTGCAATGATAATAAAACCTCTTCATAATCCACTCTATGCTCTCGAGTGTTGGCGCATCATCTGATAAGCTCTAGTATTCCCTTCCATTTGCACACCTCTAAAATCACAACACAAAATGAAAAGAAATTCATTATGATCCAAAAAATAACCACCCATGAGCTCTATCCCTCTCTACTTAGATTAAGCGCCTTGAACTGTTGCTATATAGCAATGCTTTGCCTTGTTCCATTGCTATATAGTGATGCATCTAGTATATAAGTGTTGCTATATAGTGACTGACCAATGTCGCTATATAACGACGTTGTGGGCTAAAACCCGAAACCTTGCACAACGTCATCTGTCACAACTCTGTTGCGGGAAAAGCAAAAATCTCTCCTCCAACCTTATATTCGGCATTCTCACTTTCCTCCAACCTTTTTACCACACTCCTCACCCCTACCCAGCCCCTCTCCCAACACTTGTGCTCCCTCTCCACCCTTCTCCCTCTTTGCTTGTGTGAAAGGAAGTTTTTCAAGAAGGTGTGTCTCTTTAAAAAATGTAGGTTCATTTTTTGTGAGATTTCGTTTTGTGAGTGTTGAAGCATGTTTCTCCTTGCATTGTTAAGCCTATGTGCTAATTTTCATGCTTGATTTTTAGAGGTTAAGGAAAAAAACGAGATTTTGTGAAAGAAGACTCACCTCTTCTCTTTTTGGTATTTCTCTTCCTCCTCTTTCCATTCCTTTTGTGCTTTGTTTGTAGGCTTATGCTTGTCCCCTCAATCCAATCCCTTTGGAAAGTTGCTTCTCCAAATTCCTCCTTTCTCTAACTAGTTATTTGAAAAATGGTATGTTTCCTTTCTTTTGTAGGGCCAGTCCATGAAACACCGAGTGAGACTTTTTCAGGTAAGAAAGTGCTTTCTCTCTTTTCCTATTTTTATTTCGGTGATTTGCATTGGCTTGTTGCTAGCGCTTTAAGCGCTAGCTATAGTGATGGGTGTAGGAACCCTCTCTTTCCCTCTCTTCTCTTATTCCCTCTTTTTCCCCTCTTTCCCTCTTTTCCTCCCTCTAGTATTTCCTCTCCTTCCTCCCCTCTCTTTTCCTGTCTTTTGTGTATGCTTATGCATGAGCTCATAAGCATAAGCTTATGCTTATGCATGAGCATATGCTCCTATGCTTATTCTTATACATGAGCTCATGTAAGAATATGCCCATATGCTTATGCTTATGCATGAGCATATTCTCATATGCTTATGCTTATGAATGAGCTTATGCTCATATGCTTCTCTTTTCCCTTCTTCCTTTTCTTTTTCCCTCTCTTTTCCCCTCCCTTTTCCCCTCTTCCTTCTCCTCTTTTCCTTCTCTTGCATTAACGTATGCTTATGCTCATATGCCCATGAATAAGCATAAGCATATGCTTTCTCTCTTTCCCTCTTTTCATTCTACTCTTTCATCCTCTCTTCTCTCTTCCTCTCTTTTAATTGCTTCCTTCTCTTCTCTTTCCTTCTCTTTCCCCCTCTCTTTCTCTCTCTTTTTTCTTTTCCCCTCTCTTTTTTCCACTCTTTTGTTATTTTTCCCTCTTCTTTTTCCTTCTCTTTCCCCCTCTTCATTCTCTCTTTTCATAAGCATATGCATTTGCATATGCTTATGCTCATATGCTAAAGTAGATGCATGACCATATGCTGATATGCTTATGCTCATACATGAGCGTATGCTCATATGTCATGCATAAGAATAAGCACATGCTTTCTCTTCTTTTTCCCTCTCTTTCATCTCTTTTTCTCTCTTTTCATATGCATATGCATTTGCTCTCTTTTCTTCTTTTCCCCTCTCTTTTGTCTTCTCTTTTCATGCATGAGAATATGCTCATATGCTCCTGCATAAGCATAAGCATATGCTTTCTCTCTTTTCCCCTCTTTTTTCTTCTTTTCCCCGCTTCCCTTCTTTTCCTTCTATGTTTTCATCCTTTCTTCTCTTTTCCTCTCTTTCAATCACTTCCTTCTCTTCTTTTTTCTTCTCTTTTCCACTCTCTTTCTCTCTTTTCCTTCTTTTCTGCTCTCTTTTTTCCCCTCTTTTCTTATTTTCCCCTCTTCTTTTTCCTTCTCTTTGCTTCCTTCTCTTCTTTTTCCCTCTCTTTTCCCTTCCTCTCTTTCATCTTCTCTTCTCCCTACCTCTGTTTCAATCGCCTCCTTCTCTCCTCTTTTCCTTCTCTTGCATTTACATATGCTTATGCTCATATGATTAATATGCTTATGCATGAGCATATGCTCATATGCCCATGCATAAGCATAAGCATATGCTTACTCTCTTCCTCTCTTTTCTTTCTACTCTTTCATCCTCTCTTCTCTCTTCCTCTCTTTCAATCGCTTCCTTCTCTTCTTTTTCCCTCTCTTTTCCCTCTCTTTCATCTCTTTTTGTCTCATTTCATAAGCATATGCTTATATGCTCATATGCTCATCCATAAGCATAACCATATGCTTTCTCTCTTTTCCACTCTTTTCTTATTTTCCCCTCTTATTTTTCCTTCTCTTTTCCCCTCTTCCTTCTCTTTTTCCCTCTCTTTTCTTCTTTTCCCCTCTCTTTCATCCTCTTTTCTCTCTTTTCCCCTCTATCTTTTCCCCTCTCTTTTCTTATTTTCCCCTCTTTTTTCTCTCTTTTCTCCTTAGCCGAATTCGGCTCTTTTTTCTTTTGCTCCTTAGCCATATTTGGTTCTTTTTTTTTTCAAATAGATTCTAAATGGACCAACCATGCCCTCACCCACAGCTGTCCTCCCAAAAACCCAACTCGATTCCCACGTTGGGGGATTATAGACATAGATTCTCTGTTAGATCATGTAAAAGAGAAGAATGCACATGATAGCGACTGGGTGAAGTACAATGTCCAGGTGTATGCACATGGGTGGGGTCCAAGCCGAAGGGTAGTGGAGTAGAGGCGATTGAGGAACGCATGACACAACCTACGAGATCTCTGTAGGTTTTGGAGAGACTGCCACGACCACTGCTCGAGCACCAAAGATGATTGTATAAAGGACATAATGGGTTGTGTGGAGGCCTTCTTGGATTGCCAGCACATAATCCCTGAAGAGCATGATCGCCTATTAGAAGAAATGGAGGATGAGGTCCCCAATGACTCGCCTAGCGGCTCGAAGGAGGAATGTACCTTGGACAGTAATGCAGAGCAGTAGACCTCCTCTACTATTCTGGCATTTTTGGAGAATGTCTCTTTTGGAGATAGATTTTACTTAAGCATACTTTTGGAGATAGATTTTGCACTCTCTTTTTGTACATGAGAACTCTTGTTTAACAATAGTAATTTTGGTAATATTTTTTTATATGAAAACCTTCTTGGATTGCACTTGTCTTTCATAAATATTTGTCATTTCAAATCTGGCTTTTCATAATTGTCTTAAGCCCTTTCATAATTGTCTTTCTGCGTTGATATCATTTCATAATTTTCTTAAGTGATTAGTTGTCTTTTCATAATTTCTTGAGTCTGAATTTCATAATTGTCTTAAGTAATTAATTCTCTTTTTGCTTCTTACCTGCTCTTGTGTTTGTTTTTGTGTTTGTGTCTACATTTGTCCAATCCCCCCAAATTAGACATGGGATCTTGTCACACGTCTGATGAGTACAAAAACCATCATAGGAGGAGACCTCATGATCTCTACTCTCTAGAGGATGTTGATTCCACTAAGCCGACTCCTCGGGGGCCTACCCCTACAACTACCCTTGGTCAAACTCCTCTCGGGCCTATGACTATGACTACCCCTTGGGGAACTCCTTTATAGTATCGCATGGCTTCACCAGGAGTACCGACGAGTTTGTCACAAATAGTTGTGGAGGCATCGAGATTTGTCTCTCTGCTATCCAAGAGAACCTCAACTCTTCCCTCTCTTACCCTGACGATTGGACCTACTTAACAGCCATCCCATCTAGCCCCTTTGACTGAGGGGTCATTACCCGGGTGTACCCATCGTAAGGGAAGGAAGAGTAGGAAGGGTTGAAGCTATTGTGCTGACTCGAGAGAGGGAGGAGAGAGGTAGACGAGTTAGCACACTCACATTCCTATAGGTTTCCACCTGGTCATGAGACCTAGTACCAGTCAGGTCCCTTGCCCTCTCCCAGTCCCTCTGCTACTCCTCGCTTTGTAAGTGCTTGCAGACATAGTATTACCCCTCACTCTAGCTCTGCCACTCCCATGACTCCTCCTTTCCTACTCAAGGACCTATACTATGAAATCACTAGGACTAGAGAGATAATAAAAAATAAAAAGGGCTCAAAAGTGCTAGCCACCATGAGGTGGTTGATGAGCCACCACTTCAAGAGTGGCATAGTTACTAACTGGAGGTATTAGGATGGGGAAAAGAAGCAAGCAGTCATTGATGAATTGAAAAGACAATACCGTAACCCCCCAAATTGGGAGTTCAATGAGGATTACATGCGAGAATGCACGTGTTTTGTCTTGAAGCATTGTAGCTCAACCTTGCATACTTCCATCGCAAAGGGGAAGGCTAAACCTAGTTGGGCAGAATTTTGAGAGTCATAGGAAGGCTACGAGGAGACGTCTAGACTCCATAGGTACTTCGCACTTTGGTGCAAACGGACGGTTGGCATTCGAGGCATGGGTGGTAAGTCTAGTTCTTCTCATTTAATTTATTATTCTAGTTGTTTTATTACATATTGCATGCACTTTATCTAATTCCTTGACAAGCCTGTGGCATATCGGGATCCATGGATGCCCTCTGCCATGCTTGCTTTTGGTCTTGCTCTCTACCTTACAAATCCCTTCAAAGTTTTCATAAACCACTCGAGAAAAAACATCCACTGACTATGAATGGTACCGGCAATGGCCACCTCATCAACTATGTGCACATGCAAGTGCACTTGAGTTGTCATAATGCTCGAGGGAAAGTGCTTCTCAAGTAAGCATACGTCTTTGATGGAGTCCACCCTAGCCTTCTCTATGCTTGATATGGAGATCTGTTTTTGAGATATCCACCTATTTTGTGTGCCTGTGTAAGATATATTCATAATCAGTCTACAGATTATTCAACTTAAATTGAAGAAAATGCAATCAATGCATGTTGATAGTAAGCATACCTCACAATACCACTGATCTTGAATATAGCATTTCTAACATCTTCTTGTAAGAACCGTTTCACTATAATTGGGAGGATGAACTATGCAAGCAACAAAGAAGTCATGTCAATAATATAACATAATCATAATTACAATAACGCATCACATGTTAGATATGCTCAACGCCCCACCCTCCTAGTAACCACCAGTGGTCCAAGGTGCTCAAGTTGTAAGGCCCCCATATGAGGAGAAGCCATGTGTGAGCCTGGGACATTGGATGTTGCATGTCAGATGAGGTCTATCAATGAGACCGTTGATGGTAGAAAGGTGATTGTGTGGGAGCCCCTTATTCTTGCTGGGGCCTGGGGGCCAACGGCCCCCTTGGTGGGCTTCTTGGAGTTTGTTGCTTGTAGTCCTCATTTATAGGATCCAAGCATACCATGTGAATGCCTGGTGGTGGCTGCTGTTTACTGATTCTAATTACCACATGCATTATAGTTGATAATGGATATTCCTCTTTCTCCTTAGTGCTTGCACCAAAGTTCACATTGAGGACCCTATCAGTGTCCTTCCATGCCATAGTATGTGCAAAGTTGATTCTGGTTTTGCCCTTGTTGATTTCCCCAATTCTGCTGATTGGGTCTTCTTTGTTGTGGATTGTTGAATCTTTGTTGTCCTTGGTTGCTTACTGCAATCTGATTGGTTGCCACAAGTGGGGCTTGGTTGTTTGAGTTTTGTACGTGAGAAGGAACTCTTCCCCTCTGTAATTTGGATTGTACCATCATCTTTCTTTCTCATGATTGTCCTTCCCACAAAATGCACAAGAAATTTCAGGTGGAGGTGGGGTTGTCTTCAAAGTATCCAACTGCTCCTTGATCATCTGCTCTAACTTAGAGAGCTTGTCTATTTTCTTCTTGCCTTTTGATTTGTCTTTGTCCTTGCTTTGTCTTTTCTTTTTCTTGGAGGTCTCTTCCTCATCACTCTCCTCATCTGATGTGTCATCTGTTGTTGCATCACTTTCCTTTTCCTCTGCATCAATATCTGTTTCTCTTTCAGACTCTGTGTCAGAGTCCGAATGTCTTTTCTTCTTTTGTTTTTTAGACCCTGACTTAGTGCCAAGTCTTCTTTTTGCTCTTTGTGCAGCATCAACCATGTTATTGAAATCATTTACTCCTCCGAGCTGATCTCTGCCAGCTACTGCTGTCTTTAATTCTTTGTTGATTCCTTTACAAAAATAATCTCCCAACTACTCATCAGTGGGTTTTTGAGTGTTTGTCAGCCTCCTCTTCAGATTTCTAAACATATGTGCATAGTCCTCAACTAACAGATGTTTTTGCTTCATATTTCAAAGTTTCTTGAGTATGTATTTAGGTATTTGTTCTTTACAAAAATGACTTAAAAAGGTAGTTTTCAAATCATCATACGTTCGAAAATGAGCTACACCATAATGCATAAGCCAATTCATTGCCTTACCATTAAATGTTGCTGCAAACTACTCCTTTTTTGTGAGGTTTGGCAATTTTTTGAATCCGCTTGCAACCCATCTTGTCTCAAACTGTCTAACATGACTATCGAGATCTTTTCTTTTCTTGCATGTGAATTAAGCTGATTTCACCAAGGGATTATGCATCCTTGGCTATTGTTGCTGTCTTTGAGGTGGAACTTATTGTCTTCCTTTTAGAGGTGGAGGCAGAGAATTGAAGTTGAGTTTTCTTTGAGCTCATACAAACAATTGTGCTACAAAATTTGTTGCAATACTCCTCTTGATTAATTCTTCAAAAGGTGATTGTACCATCAATTGGGTAAGTTTGAGTTGTACTTCACTTACTTCTGTGCCATGCATAGAATTGTCGGAATAACTGGTTCCACTTGGTGTGTAATCAGGATTGTGGAAAATATCCTCGTGATCATCCGTTTGTATGGGCATTGATTGTGGATTTTGAGCTAGAGCTTTTGAGACACCCCACTCGTCACTGCATATGCACTTGTCCAGATTGTGTGGCGCTATCCAACTGATTGTCTTTGAACGATGTCAACAGGAAAAGCCTGAAGGAACTCTGACCGTACCTTCAGGTGACTTCCATTGGAATTTGTAATACCCAGCCTACGTATACCAGTACAGGAACATATGGGAGATTATGCATCCCTAAAAGAAACACTCTACCAATTAGAGAACCATACAGAGACCAGATTAGTTGCCTACCATGCCATGATAATATAAAAATGAAGAAGGAAGGCATGATTTGACAAAAACCACAAAGACAAAGACATCAAGGAAGGTGACTTGGATTTGTTGTACAATACCAAAGTCCACAAGGGCAAACTCAAATGTCTAGGTCAAGGACCTTAGAGTCAAAAAGATGAACCTCATCGGAGTTGTGCTACTAGAAACATTGAATGGAGTTGAGTTCACAACAACAATAAATAGGAGGCGACTGAAGCACTGCTACATCAACATGCAATCCATCCCTGACAATAATGAAGATTTGGTGGCCCCAAGTCTTCCATAGTTAGGACTGGATTGTATCATGAGCACTCACTAGCATATGTATGACTTTGCACATATAGGTAGTTTCAACCGATTTCAAACTAGGGCTTAGAGGTGATATCCTAGAGCTGCCCTATGATACCCTTAGCAAATTAAGCATATAGGAGGAATGCCCTCCTGGCTACTCGTGCATAGTGCACCCACACATTTCGAGCACCACATATAAATTCCTTGAATAAAAGCCCCAAGAGATACTTGCTTTGATCCACACACACAACACCCTCATCACAAGAGTAAAATGCATTAGCTACTCACAAAAAAGAAACAGGCACTCTTAGCACACAAGACTATATTGGCACTATCAAATTGGGACCTAATTCATGTGTGAAATGCCAAGGTGAAGATAGTCCAATAAGATGGGAAAAATGCCTACAACGCCATCGACAAAGCTACACCATGCTAAACGGCCCAAACCTCAACCTCAACAGCCATCCTCAAATCATAAAACCTGAAGGACAAGATTCAGAATCACCAACCTAGAGGTCAACACCAAAACAACCATGGCTAATGGTTTTGGGTAGTGATGCTAATGAGCAAATAAATGCCACATGCCAAGAAGATATGCCACAGAACCTAAGGACCCTAGAGTCAAGAGAAAATGAGGCAGAGCAATTGACTATGTAGGATGTAGGTACAAAACACCTTGATGGCCAAACCAAAAAAGAGCTAGCAACAGATGAAACAATATAGCTTGTATGGCCATGAATCTCAACGTTCTCCATGTCACCTGATGCATACAACTTCTTGCAGTCAAAGGGTCTAGGAAGTCTTTTAAGAAGATAAAAACCTTCTTACCAACACCTGCTATGATAGGATATATAGTTGTCAATTCATAACATCACATAAAAGCAGAGAGTTGAAAAGTAGAGAGTTGGAGAAAGATAACACAATAACATATAAGGAAAAGCCCTTATAGATCTACCTCAGTACATCCACTATGTAGAAAATTTCTCATTCCCAGAGGCACAAGAAGAATATCCAAAGAAACATTTGGATGCAAGATTGTCTTAGATTTAGGATTTATTCCCACCTAGCACAAAGTCACAAAGCAGGAGGATACACCATGATATGATTATGGATCCCATATGCAAAGAGGCATCTAAGTTTTTGGCTGACATTTTCAATCATACAGGAGTGAGAAAATATTACATGTTAGTAAAAAATCTTTCACTCCTTTGTAGAGCAAAACTACAAGATTGGGCTCAACACATATCCTTGCTACTAACCAATTATGTATCCTCTACACATAATGGCAAAAGCTACATTGCCCATCTATTGGCCATTATAATTGGGTTTGCAATAGAGCAAGAGGAAGACTCTACACCTCTTTAAACACAAGATATAGAGGACTTTGAAACATTGATATTATTGCCAAAATGGTAATTAGAGCCTCCACCTACTCTCAGTGTGGATAACATGGAAGGGTGGCAATCCAAACAAATTCCAGAGAATGACAATGTGGAATTGTGCCAAAGAATCCTCCAACTCAGTTCAATATTGCTACCACAATAGAAGGACTCGAGAGTGGAAATCCAAGAGGAAATCATGCCACATAATGACTTTGCAAGTGAGCCAAATAGCATGCCTTTTCAAGAATCATAAGTCACCAACATTGACGACTCCATGACTCTAGAGTCACAACCCCGAAATGTCACCATACAACAGATTGTTGTTCAAGAAATAGATAAAAATTTCACATGGGTGACATGGCCTTGCTGACATGGATCTGCACCCTCGGTGCTGATGTGACAGGTGAGTTAGGATAGTGATGTGGTAGCTGAGCTAGATGCTGATGTGGCAAGGACTTCTACATGCTGACATGGATCAATGATGTGGCTACGATTCCTTCTCTTATTTCAGGTTCTTCAAGGCTACGATGCCTTGAGCTTTGGTAACTATCACACTACACCCTTCTTGAGAATTGCACAATCCTCCCATCACCAACCCACTCCACTAGATGTAGGAGGCAAACTCAAGACCCTCTCCCTCTCCCTCTGAACCCTCGCCCTCAATGGACCCTCTCCATTCTCTTTAATAATCTAGCTTTGTTATTTTGGATCCATTGTCTACTTTTCTTTTTGTTTTCTTGCTTTACATTGACACTGTGCTTCACATCCGTGTCTACCTCTATGAATCCCACCATTATTGTCCCATTTGTCTATCATAGTAGAATTAGCTATTGCACAATTGGCACCTCTCATTCTCATGGCTTTGTAAACATTAGTCCAATGGAGACCTATTTCATCTTTTTCCTCATGGTCGCTTTAATGTCTTAAAGAATCAGATCTGTTTTGCCATTGAGTTTCACCTCGGTTTTTTTGCCATTTTTGTAGTGTCACTAATTCCATATCAAACAAGAGGCATAGGATGCCGGGCTCATTGTCCTTGCAAAATTAGAAAAAAACGTTTTTCGTGCTCACATTTCTCCATCTCCATCTCCCCACTTAGGGCCTTAGCACATGGATGGGGCAGCATGGGTTTAGGATGGGAATATTTTTGTCATCATTACTCCCATCCTACACCAAGTGGTCTAGGATGGATTTAGAATGGGAGTAGCCACTTTTTCACCCATCCTGGACCATGGCCTCTAGACCCTGGTAGCCAGAATGGGTTCCCCTTTTTTAGGGATTCAAAAACATGGAAGGATGACATGTGTCCTTGTCCCCATAAGGTCCCCACCTCTTAAACACATGAAATGATGCCATGTGTCCTTCCTCCTAAATCCATCCCTAGTTCTTTTTTTGTTAGCACATGGTGGGATGGGAATAGGATAGAAATATGCATGGGTCCACTTGGGACCACCTTTTCCCATTCCCATCCAATTTCTTCCAATGTGCTAAGCCCCTTAGTAAGGCCCCCTCTCTTCTTGTCTCCCTCTCCCTCCCGGTGTTCAACCTCCCTCTCCCTCCCCAACTCTCTCCGCTCAGTCCCGCCTCCCTCTTCTGTCTCCCTCTCCTCTCCTTTCTACCTTCTCCTGCCCTATCTCCTTCTTACTCTGATGACCTGCTCCAAGTGTTTAAATTTCTGATGTACTGTACTGTGGGAGTGCATGTGAAGAACACCTTAGATTGTGAAGAATTGAGAGAGAGATGAAGCGTAAGGCAACGGCTCAGGCTCACATTTTTCTAACTATGTTTTGCCTACTAGTGCTTGGCCTAGCAGATCGCAAGATTGTATTTCAAGACACCGTTGATCGGACTCTTGCAAGTAGGTTGCGTATTCCCTGATACTGATGAAGATAGACGTGACAATACAGTCAAAGTGCACTATCAAGAAACAGATGGTCATACATTAGTAAATAATATGAAAGGGGATTAACAGATGCGAAGGATTCTAGACAATAAATGCTAAGCAAAAGAGGATGAGAAACAAAGGCAGGACTATACAGAATGAATTTACTGTTGGGACTGTGAGAAGAGTAACAGATTGGCAACCAAGCGCTCCCCTTCCATTTTAAAATGAATGGTTCGGTCTACAAGTTCCAAAAGTGCCTTTGAAACTACTGGATAGAGACAAGTACTTGGTAATCAGCCTTCTTCGCAGATTCTTCATTGACAAGGAACCTCACACTGGAACCGTTTCAAACAGACCATACGTAAACATGGATTAGATCAGTACGCGGCTAAAGAGAGGACGTAAAGGCTTACCCCTGCATTAGATCCCTCATCATAAGGTGACGGCGAGTATCTCCTGCGCTTGCACGCTTGAGAAGTTCATGCTGGTTCTGCTCTTTTAATTTACAAATGAACTCAGCTTTATGGAGGAAGCTATGCGGTCGCAGATCCCTTGCTCTTATCATGTGCCTATTTAATGCAAGCAAATCCTACAGAGTCGCTCCCCTTTCTTGCCGGATTCCACCGACACGAAAGATGAAGATGCTTTTGCCCCGCTAGATGATAACTTCTAAGGAGAAGGTACTCAACCTGCTTCAACATTCGAACTTCACCTGACAATGGATGCAGTTTGTAGCTGCGCTTATAGGCAAACAGAAATAATAAAGGACTTTGAAACCGTGAGGCCGGCAACAGACGAAGAAGAGGCTTGGTTGGATTGGGAAGACCAAAATCTGATCCAAGGAGAACGAACATTCCTTCATTTGAATGTTGGCATTCTCCCAGAGACAGGAGTCCCATCATTGCAAAGCGAGGACGCAGAGGTATTTTCATTCCATTGCAGACACGATTACTTTCAGGGTTGTGTTTGATTGTGAGCTCTTTCCTTGGGCACGCATGAACAAGTTTTCAACATACAAGACAAACTGGTACAAGAACAGGTAGGCGATCACAAAATTCTTCATAAAAAAAGTTCTTAAGATTTTTCTAAAAGATGGAGTGTAAATATAATTGAACTAAAAACCGTATGGTATGTTCTACTCTCGAAGATGAAAATTTCTGAGCGGATGGGCAACTGTTTTCGTCCAAGGAGGGGGATGTTGAAAAGGAGATGGAAGTGAGAGAGAAAATGGGAAGAATGAGGCAGCAAGCAAAGAAGAACCTCAGATTTTGTGGAGATGGTGCTTGCACTACTTTCGCATACTTACATCGCTCTCGGATCCATATCTGATAGGGGGTCGTGTGCCACTAGACAGCAAAGGACAGGTAGTTCTTCTGCATGTGGTGAGGAGCAAGGAGATCGAACAGCGGAGAGGGAAAGAGCTTGCAAGAGAGGAAAGAGGAAGGGAGACCTTACCCCTTTTTTTTTTTTGAAGTCTGCTTTCCAATGTCAAAATCCACCTTAGCAAGTCCGCTTTAGACCCGTCCTAAAAGAGCAACTTTCTCGTTGCTATAGCCTATCCCAAAAAATAAAGCGAATTACGCACCTTAGATTTATATCATATCCCCTCTAAAACCTCCGATATCCACTTGTAATCTCCCTTCGCGACCATGTCAAGCCCCGGCGGAGAGAGCAGCACGAGCCCAAGCACCATGCCACTCGCCAGGTCTTTGTCTCAGTGCCCAGAGCGCAGCAGGAGCCCCGGTCGGTAAAAGCACCAAGAAGATCTATGCAAATACCTTGGCTGCGAGCAAGTTTGGGTTGCATGAATTTGCCATGCGACAGCCACTATGTGACATAAGTGAAGGACTTGTGGGTAAGTTTGAGGATGGCAAGGTCTTGGATCGTGAAGTGTGTGATTACTTCCTTCGCGAGGTTAGTATACAGATGCAGACCTTTGCGAAGTGTTATGCCATGGAAGGAGATATTATAAGTAAAGAGTTAAACTAGAGGCCTATAATATGCACGTTGTTGACTGCTTTCAGAAGATTGGCTCCTACAAAGGGGGGCTTGCTTGATGGTGAGGATCCTAGTGATGAGAAGGACGTGCCAGTGGGGTTTGAGCATATAGTACTACACATGTGGGCTTGATAGGAGATGATATGGAGACAGAGGTGGGCTCTATCGTGTCAGACGGGACCGATTTGTCTGGCTGGAGCTTCATTAACGATCGCTTCACTCTTGAAGATGGCACCAGCTTAAGAGCTCATGAAGCAATGGACGTTAGAGGCTACATTATTGATATGGAGTTATTTGGAAATCCTTGCTTACCAAGATCTCTCTTTGAAATGAAAGCACAGAACACATGGTCCTTATGCCTGTATCAAGTGATCTACTACAGCTGTGGAGCAGGTGTACAAAATATTAGGGCAGGAAGATACAAGACGATACACATAGTGGTTCTCGGCATAGGATGGGCTGGCGTTGCTGAAATTGACCCAATTGGTCGATTAGATGTCGAAAATGGAAATAAGATCACAACTGCTGCTGTTGCTAATTTCAAAGATGTTGTGAAGGAAAAATGCATCTACCTTGAGAAAGAAGGAAGACATGATGAGAGCAAAGATTTGACGACCAAGTGCTGCAGCAAAATAAACTAAGTTCAAAAGCAACCCTTGAGAAAGAGATGAATTACAATATGGGGGTTGCCTCTGCGCGGCTATCTATTATAACATGAGAGAGAGAGATTGCACTTTAGCCAAAAATTGAGAATACAATTTGACTATCCATGGCAAAACACTTTACATTCAATTATTCACCTAAGAAAGTTATGATGTAACTGCATCGACCTCCATATTGATTTCTTGTTCTCGCTTAGCAGTAAGGGCCAGCAGAGCAGGGAGCTTCCACTTTAAAGTTTGCTTTTAAACTTGGTTTGTTTTGCTGCGGTACTTGGTCATTAGATTCTTTGCTCTCATTGTGCCTTCCTTCTTTCTCAAGGTAGATGCATTTTCCCTTCACATCTTCGTTGAACTTAGCAACAGCTATAGTTGTGATCTTGTTTCCATTTTTGACATCTAATCGACCAATTGGGTCGATTTTAGCAACGCTAGCCCATCCTATGCCGAGAATCACTATGTGTATCGTCTTGTATCTTCCTGCCTTAATATTTTGTACGCCTGCTCCACAGTCGTAGTAGATCGCTTGATACAGGCACGAGGGCCATGTGTTCTGTGCTTTCATTTCAAAGAGAGATCTTGGTAAACGAGGATTTCCAAATAACTCCATATCAATAATGTAGCCTCTAACGTCCACTGCTTCATGAGCTTTTAGGCTGGTGCCATCTTCAAGAGTGAAGCGATCGTTAATGAAGCTCCAGCCGGATAAATCAGTCCTGTCTGACACGACAGAGCCCACCTTTGTCTCCATATCATCTCCTGTCAAGCCCACATGTGTCATTGTATGCTCGAACCCCACTGGCACGTCCTTCTCATCACTAGGATCCTCACCATCAAGCTACTCCTCCTTGGCAGGAGCCAATCTTCTAGAGAATTCAAGCATTCAAGCTACGGAAGAAGTTAAAACAGTCAACAATGCGCATATTATAGGCCTCTAGTTTAACTCTTTACTTGTGATATCTCCTTCCACGGCATAACACTTCGCAAAGGTCTACATTTGTAGAATGACCTCGCGAAGAAAGTAATCACACACTTCACGATCCAAGACCTTGCCATCCTCAAACTTGCCCACAAGTCCTTCACTTATGTCTCATAGTGGTTGTCGCATGGCAAATTCATGCAACCCAAGCTTGCTCGCAGCCAAGGTATTTGCATAGATCTTCTTGGTGCTTCTGTCGATCGAGGCTCCTGCTGCGCACTGAGACAAAGACCTGGCGAGTGGCATGGTGCTTGGGCTCCTACTGCTCTCTCCGTCGGGGCTCCTGCTAGAAGACCTATGGTCATTGTATCAGGCATAGCACGAATCATATTTGGGGATAGGGTTCTGAAGTGGAAGCTCCCTGCTCTGCTAGCCTTTGTTGCCAAGCAAGAACAAGAAATCAATATGGAGGTTGATGCAGTTATGTCATAACTTTCTCGGGTGAATAATTGAATGTAAAGTGTTTTGCCATGGATAGTCAAATTGTATTCTCAAATTTTGGCTAAAGTGCAATCTCTCTCTCTCATGTTAGAATAGATAGACTCTCATGTTGGAGAGAATGATGCTAGTAGATTACAATAGCTGCAAAGTAGAACATTATGTATAATTGAATGTAAAGTGATTTGCCATGGATAGACAAACTCTAGTCTCAATTTTAGCAATGAGTTTGCTTTTAAGGGGAAAAGAACAAAAAGAGGAGCTACACTGTTGCACTAGTTGAGTCATGCACTGAGATTTAATGACTTGATGCAAACAACATCGATTGAGTGTCACTACTTTACTAGTTTGCCCCAAAAATGTGTGACAATTGATGCAAGATTGTTTGGGTAAGTTTGCTTTGGCTATCGGAATCTAAATGTTACATGGGTTTTCTTCAAGGTTGTGTTATTGCAAAGCTTTTGTTCACATCCCATAAGTAATTCTAAGAAATCCTAGATTTACTATATTTAGAAATGTGCTAAGGAATAGAAAAGGAGACTGAAATAGCAGAGAACAAGGAATATTTGTATTGCTTGAATGTCTGTAGTGTGTCATTCGTACAGTTGGGCCTCTCTTATATAGAGAGTGAAGAGTCACACATGAAAAGGTGTGTACTCCAAAGTGTATGTGCATGAAGAGGTGTGTACCCCTTGTGAAGGGTGCGACCCTTGATGAGAGGACAATGGGAGTGTCTCTTCAATAGAATGTCTCTTGTGACAGGTTGTGTCTCATAGGAAGTGTCCCGTCGAAAGGGCATACCCTCCCACAATTGTCCATTCATCAAACCATCCATAAGTCTAAGGTATAGAAAAAGGAATACGTCACAGATCGTGACATGCCCTCCCCCTCAAAATAAGACCCTAGTGGAGATAATGAACTGATGTAGAAAATATCATGGTAAATTCTAAAAATACTGCTGTAAAATGTCAGGGTACTGCTGTAAGTCTTCATCAGATTGCCAAGTAGCATCGGAGTCGTCCACTCCTTGAGTTTGCTTATAATAACTCTTTCCGTAGTGCCATCAGCATGACTCCATTCCAAGCAGCTTATGGACACACTCCGATTGTACCAACGAATTTTGTACTTCAACATCGAGTGGCCCTAGCTGATCAATTGGTTTAAGAAATGCAAGACATTCTGCTCCAAGTCAGGGATCATATGCGAAAAGCGCAAGAGCAGTATCAACGGTCTGCTAACAAACATAGATGTCACCTGGAATTTGAAACTGGTGACATGGTACTATTATTTGTAGCCCCACATCGCTATAAGACGATTAAGTCCGTGTTTCCTAAGTTGCGACCAAGATACTATCGACCTTTGCGGATCGTCAAGAAAAATTCACCTTTAAGTTACAAATTGGATTTACCACCATCATGGGGTAAAATCCATTCGACATTTCATATTTCTTGGCCAAAGACGTACATTCCAGGCGATAAAGCAGTTCCTCCTACGTGTGATTATGTCCCAGAAATCGAAGACGATTATGTTCTTCTTATACGTGAGCGTATTCTAGACCATTGAGAGCGAGAGACTCGACATCGACTTATCACGGAATTCCTTGTTCTTTGGCAAGATCCACTCTTCCCAAGTTGCTAGGTGTGACTGAATGATGTCGAAGCATTTCTTCCAGAACTTGGTTGACTCTTTCAGTCTGGCCATCTGATTCTGGGTGGTAGGCTGAACTGAACAGTAGAGTTATACCCAAAGATTCGAACAGTGAAATCTAAAAGTGACTAGTAAACTTAGGATCTCTGTCGGATACGATATTCTTGGGCAATCCATGGTGTCGGAAGATGTGTTGTATGAAGAGTTTGGCGATGTCCAGAGCCTGTGCACTTCTTTTGCAAGCAACAAAGTGTGCCATTTTGGACAATCGATCAACAATTACCATAATCTGAGTGTTACCTCTGGAAGATCGTGGCAGTGTTGTAATGAAATCCATGGAAATACTTTCCCACCTTTCAGTTGGAGCTGGAAGAGTCTGAAGAAGTCTTGCTGGAAGTCGTCGACTTGCTTTCATTTGTTGACAAGATAAGAAAGATGTGACCATTTTGATGACGTCGCTTTTCATCTAAGGCCAGTAGTATGTTGCACTGAGTAACCTATAAGTCTTGTTGATGCCTGGATGGGCAGCATAAGGAACTACATGATGCTCTTTTAACAAAAGACATCGAACATCCTTGTCATGTGGTACGTAGATGCGATCTTGATAATACAGAAGGTCGTCTGTATAAGAATAGGATGAGAAAATCTTCTATTCGAAAGTCGAAGGTTGATCTTTTGAAAGAACTTGTATTGGTGTGCCAAAGTCTTTATCATTGAGATACTTCCCTTTGAATGAATTCAAAACATCCACAGATAATGTAGAGATTACCATAGCTAATGCTAGAGTTAACGTGTTGAGAGCATCTGCAACTACATTGCGTAGTCCTAGAATGTACTCGATGGTCATGTGAAAGTTGGCCAGAAACTCAACCCAGCATGCTTGTCGAGAGTTCATGACGGGCTGAGTAAAGATATACTTTAGAGAATGATGGTCTGTCTTGACCACCGAGTCGGCTCCCATGAGATAATGTTTCCAAGAGCGATAAGCATGTACAATCGCAAGAAACTCCTTATCATAAACCGGGTATCAGGTTTGGATATCGGAATGTTTATGGCTGTCAAAAGCAATAACTCTGCCTTCTTGCATCAAGACTGCTCCTAAGCGATGTCACAAGTGTCGGTCATGACCTCAAATGGAAGGTTTGGGTCAACAATAACCATAACTGGTGTGGTAGTGAGTGCTTGCTTGAGTTGTTGGAAACTATACTCTGTTTTGGGAAGCCACTGAAAAACTGTTGTGCTTTTCAATAATTTGGACATAGGAGCTGCGATCTCGAAAAACTGATAGACCTTTGTATGGTAGAAGTTTGCCAATCCGAGAAAAGAGCGGACATCATGAACATTCTTAGGAGTAGGCTAGTTTCGGATTACCTCGACCTTCTTGGGATCCACAGAGATGCCTTGAGCTGAAATAACATGTCCCAAATATTCGAGTTAGGTCTTGAAGACCTCACTCTTCTCAACATTGATGTAGAGAGAATTTGCGCGGAGAACTTCAAAAACTTGGTGAAGATGTTGTTTGTGCTCATGTAGGGATCTACTGAAAACAAGGATGTCATCGATGTAAATGATGACGAACTTATCGAGGAAAGTCCTAAAAATGTGGTTCATTAGTGTCATGAATGTGGCTGGGGCATTGTTTAACCCAAAAGGCATGACCAAACATTCATAATGTCCATACTTTGTTTGAAAAGTTGTCTTGTAGTCATCGCCTTCTCGTATGCGAATTTGATGATAACGTGAACGAAGATCAATATTTGAGAATTGTGTTGTGTGTAGAAGTTGATCGAAGAGGTCATCGATACGAGGCAATGGATACTTGTTTTTGATAGTGAGCTTGTTGAGGGCTCGATAGTCAATGCAGAGGCGCATTGACTTATTCTTTTTTTCCACAAGTAGTACAGGAGATCCGAAAGGGCTGCGACTAGGCCGAATGTGACCTTTGTCGAGTAGTTCGGTCACCTGTCTTTGGATTTCTTCATTTTGAGTGTAAGAAACCCGATAAGGAGGTTTCGATGGTGGATTACTATCGGGAATAAGTTCGATTGGGTGATCCACTAGTCGTCGAGGTGGTAACTGCTTTGGCTATTCCTGTGGAAAAATATCCAGGTAGGGCTGGAAAAAAGGTTGGTTGAGGTACTTAGGAGGATCCTTTGTTGGTGTCCCCTCTACTGCCGTAACCAACAGAAGTAGTCTTTACTTGACGTTTATGAACCCACTTCTTTACTTGTAGGGCAGAGGCAACTGGGATTGAAGGAGAGTCCCTAGAACCAGCTAGCTCAATAAGTTTTCCCTGGTGGACAAACTGGATAGTATGCCTGTGAAAACTGATTGATGGATCATAGTTGTAGAGCCACTATCGTCCGAGTATGACATCGTACCAAGAAAGAGGCATGATGTTGAAGTTCAACTTGTCCCTATAATGTTGGATGCGAAAAGATAAGTTTTTGATCCTGGTGTTGCATAAGAAGGTAGTTCCATTTGCGAGTTCAATCTGATAGTCCATGGGACTAGGACTGGTGGTCAACCGAAGTTTTTTGACCATAGAACTATCTAGGAAGTTATGAGAGTAGCCATTGTCGATGAGGATAGTGACGGTTGTTCCACAAAGCAATCCTTGGACACAAAGTACTTGAGTGGCCAGGGAAGGTTTGGGGTTGCTGGCAAGGCTCATGTGGATGGTATTTGCTATTCGAACAGCTTTTCCTTTCTTGTCTTGTGCGGGGGTAGCATCTTCTGTTTGGGAAGTGCTAGGTTCCATATTGGAATTTTTCTTTGGTCGCTTGGGACAATCGAACCATCTATGGTCGCCCGTACAGATGGTACAAAGTCCTTTTGTGCTGGAGTTGTTTTTCTTGCTAGTAGCCGCACCTTTCTGTTGGTGATGACGGTCGTGACTTTGTGAAGAGGAAGAGGCGCGATCCTTAGAGGAGTGCTTCTGTTGGGATCTAGCGTATGATTTCTGAGACGTGGGGATCTTGAGACTGTCGCTGACCTTGATTACCCGAGTTTTTTTTTAATTTGGGATTATCTTGAGGGCGAGCACCTTTGGCCATAGTAGCTTTCTGTGTTCTATTAAAACTCTGCTTCCCTGTGTTTTGGAAATCGGTAATGCGCTCTGCGTAAGCAATAGCACCAGCTGTGGTGGTGATGTTTGCTTTGAGGACATCAATGCGTAACGAGGGATTTAGGCCTGAGATGAAAGCATGAAGGCAATCATCATAAGTTAAACCATCGATCTCCAGCGCCAATGTGGTGAACTAAGAGATGTAAAGACAAGGAGCCCGTTTGCTCCAACTGTCGGAGTTTTGAACGTGCTTATAAGTCCGCATTGGCAGGTATGAACTGCTTATGGAGCACGTGTTCAAAACGTTCCCAAGTTAACACACTTTTGTCATCCTTTAAGCGTCGTTGCCACCATAGGAAACCTATATCCTTGAGAAGGGAGGCTACCAAGGCAATCTTTTCGCCTTCAGTGAGGTCAATAGACAAGGGATGTTTTGAGAGCACCTGGAAGTGAGCCTATTTTGTGCAGGTCTACCAGGGTTAGGTATCCTGTGGATAGGCTAAAATATGATGGATTTACAGCCATTCACTATGCCTATATGGTCAAAGTGATACAGGAACCAGAACCCACTTCTTTTGAGCAAGCCATGGGAAATGAAAAATGGGAGAAAGCCATGGATGAAGAAATGGATGCCTTGGATGCTAATGCTACATGGGAATTGGTGCCTTTGCCTAAAGGCAAGAATGCAATTGGCTGTAAGTGGGTTTATAAGATCAAGCACAATGCAGATGGTTCTGTGAATAGATACAAGGCAAGATTAGTTGTCAAGGGGTATGCACAGTCATATGGCATTGATTATGAAGAAACTTTCAGCCCGGTTGCAAGGATGGCAACCGTAAGAGCAGCCATTGCTATGGCTGCATCAAAGGGATGGTCTTTACATCAGATGGATGTAAAGAATGCCTTCTTGCATGGTGATTTGCAAGAAGAGGTATTTATGGAGCAGCCAGCAGGTTATGTTCATGCTACTCATTTGCGTTCGGAGGATTGGCATTGGTGGTGGAAATCCTTCTTTACATCAGGTTCTGCTGCCCTTTATGTTTTCCTATATGCTGTCAATTATTTGGTGGTGGATCTCCGAAGCCTCAATGGGCCTGTTTCAATTGCCCTGTACCTGGGTTATACTGTATTAACGGCATTGGCGATCATGCTAGCTTTTTGTCCACCAAGATCGGGTTTAGCAGCTAATGATTTGGATCTACTCTTTGTAACAAGCGTTGCTACTGGCTAAAAAGTACATGTGCAGTTTTGTGAGCCATTGGTCAACTGTTCAGCGATTTCGTTGACCAGTGTAGGCTTGCGAAAGTTTAATGTCAAGTCTTTTAGTTTTGGAAGCTTGGAGTAAGTGGTAGAGGACACGGAGTTCAGTGTTTTCTACCTGTGGTGGGAATGAGTCCACATAGTCATCCGGTGGCGTCACGTCATCCTCTATATGTGTGGTACTGCGAGAATCCTGGGTTGTTGGACTTTCTGGACCAAGTCGGAGATGTTATCCTGAAGCTGGGATATTTGAAGTTGAAGTAGTGCTTCGCCTTGTAAGTTGACCTCAGGGGTCTCTTTTGGACTTGAGTCGCTAATCTCCGGAGAGGCTTCATGCGAGCGTTGCGACATATCTGAGGTCCCTTTGAGAAGAGCACGAACCTACGCTCTAGTTTATACGATTCCTGAAAGAAGATCTGGGTTGCTCCCTGAGGTTGCTCATGTTGGAGGGGGCAGGCGAGGCAAAGGAGGTCCTATCTGAGATACCACTGGTGATGCCGAAGTGGGTGTTACTGCTCGTGAGAGTACAGGGGTAGGTTGTAGAGTCCACGGATCTAAGAAGGGATAAGGAGCTGCTGTCAGGAGTGGAGGATATCCAGGAGGAGTACCTTCAGAGTGTAAATATGTCTTGGGGAAGGTAAAACCTATGCAAGAGGATATTTGGGAGCTGAAGGAGGTGGAGAGTACCCTGGAGATGTTGAAGCTGAGGGGTAAAAGTCTCTCCAAAGATGGACAGCAAACTCGTGAGGAATATCAGGTTCTGGGTATCTACGTGTCTCATGAAACACAACTTGGACTGTGCTGAGGAAGTAATGTAATTTAGGTGCCTCATGCAGAAGGTATAGGATGTGGTCCAAATCACTGGAAGGGCACGTGACACAGAAGACCCATGATGCAAAAGCTCCAAAATGGGCTGGTTGTGCAATCTGAACACGATATTGTGTGATAGATGATGCTTGAGGTGTCCTTGAAGGGACTGGGGCATTACCAGGGGTTTTCATGCTTTAAGGAGGGGGCTTTCATTTGCTGTAATTTGATAATGAGCAGCAAATAATAATATGAAAGAGAATCCTTAGAAATAGAATGGAAAGAATCCACCTGGAATAGATTAGATCTGCCAGACTGTGCTGAAAAGCGTGTACCAACGGTGGGCTTCGGGCTGGAAGACAATTGCGAGTTGAAGAAGGTCCTGATGTCGAGTTGGTAGAAGACAATAGTCAGGCTTCAAATTTTGAAATTCGTAGGCTGAGATGGCGAGGTGAAGAGATCTAGCAGGCTGTGCAGAGATTGGCGTCAGGCCGCCATGGGCTGAGCAAAAACCTGCAAATAGAGATTGGCAAGCTTGACGTGGGCTTGGCATGGGCTGGCAAGTGCCACGATATGATTATTTGTATTAGATCCTTGTGGATCATTCTAGGGAATTTGGTGATTACCCTATGGTTGTAACATTGTAAATTGGCCAATTGAATATAATAAAATATGCACGTATGCATTAGGTCCTAGGATGGTTAGGAAAGGGTACCATTGTGCATGGGTATTGCATTAATCAATGGTAGGCATAAAGAGTCATAGGCTAAGGGTAGAATAATGGGGTATGCCCAAGGGATGTGATTCCAAGAGGCATGAGGGTTGTACCCTCTCGTGTCATTCATGGTGTGTGTGTATGGGCATTTGCATGCATATGGTTTGTGGCTTGTGTGGAGCATGTAGAGAAGAGTCTAGCAAAAACACACTCACGTGGGCACTCCTTCCACCCCATTTGGAGGGCCAATACTTCTCAATTTACGCATCATCTACACACATGTGCATTTCTGCATTGAAGAACGTGACAAGTGGTATCAAAGCAAAGATCCTCTGATTGTGAGAGCCTGCCATGTGGAAGTTGCAATAGTCACTGATGTCAGCGAGAAGTCATCGTTGAAGAAATTACCAGGGGGCTTCATTCTCTTTTTCCCCTCTGAAATTCAGTTAAAATTAAATCCTTACCTTCTTTCTGCACACAAGTAGACTATCAGTCTATTGGAAGAAAAGGGGCGATGGGCCCTACACCGCCAATCTCAGGCTTTTAAGGAGCCCGCGCACCTCATTAATTACCCCCTCCCATCGTGGTGCAGTCCTCGACTCGAGGACTCTTGTGTAAGGCCCCGTGTGCCTTGTGTAAGGCTCGGCCAAGTGCTTGCATGGCATGCGGCACTGTAATCTCTGCCGTGGCCCACGCTCGGAGCTGCCTTACAGCCCTTGCAGCCTTAGCCACGTGGCATGCTGCTCTGTTGTGTGGCAGTAGCCCTTGGAAACCGCCCCTCTGCCCTCTGTACCTCGTTCAGTCGCCGCCTCTAGCCCGCTGCCACCTACCGCCGCTGCCTCCGCCACGGTGCAGCCTCTACTGCCAGCTGCCTTTGCCCCCCCTTGCCCTAGTCCGCATTAACCCCCCCCTTCATCATTACTTGATTAAACCCCCCCCTCATTATTACATTTTGTGATTATTTCCCCCTTACATTTCGAAAAGAAACCCCCCCCTCCCCTTGCAATTCGAAACCCCCCCCCCCCCCACTTGCAACACTCCCTCCTCTAGTATTGCTAAAATTTCCCCCTTTATTTTTACTCTCATCCCACCCTTTGTCACCCTTTTTCCCCCTTACATGGTCATTCTAAAATTTATTATTCAACAAAAAAATAATAATAAGAGAAAGAGAAAGAGAAAGAGAAAGGGAAGGGACCCTTGTACATTTCGAGGGTCGTAGAAGCACCGAAAGATCATAGAGTGGGCGCTTCATCAAACGAGCGAGGGGAAGTACCTCTATTTTTTGAACTTCCTCTTTCTATCACACTTAAATTTATTTCACACACTCTTAGCTCATCATGAAGCTTAATTGAAAACTTGATTAGTTCCACTTTGTATTTCCAAACATGGAAGATTATCAAGAATTCACACCTGACAACGTTCCTAAACTCACATTAAACCTCATGGGAACAACACCTTACAGCCCTATCTACCAAAATTTATTTGATCCATCATCCGATAACCCTCAGCCACCTACTGAACCTCCACCAAGGACACCATCACCACCACACTACTTGGACAACGCAATCCAAGAATTCCTTCAAGGATTGTCGATAGTCATAAGTGACACAATTCAAAGGGAAATGCCCTTAAAAAGGAAATTATTTGAGGATTAGGCAGACCCTTTAGAAAAGACTAAGAAAAGAAGGTTTGATCCTAAGGAGCAGCTTGAGTTTCCAAAGTATGATGGGGCTAGGAATCCAAAGAAACTCCTCGATTGGATTAGACATTTCCAATTGTACTTTGTACAGTTTGATCGTACGGAAGATGAGAAGTTAGCACTAGCTACTCTACATTTGGAGAAGGATGCGTTACTTTGGTGGTCCGTATGCGAATCAGAAAGTAATCCAATGAATGAGTGGTCTAAATCCTTGGAAGAATTAAAGACAACGTTTCTCTCGCTTAAGTATAAGGAGGACCAAATGTTTAAATCGGAGAAACTACGACAATTTGATAGGGAGATAGTGAGCGAATACACTACAAAATTTTGGCGTTTATCTCTAGAGTTTACAATGAAGTCAGAAGAGGTCGTCATCTTGTCATTGTCGTTTTGTTTTGAATTGGGTTTGAAAAGTACAGTAAATTAGAGCTTAAATGGATTGGTTGGATCCTGTTCTAAAAGGTGGGGCGTTTGGCCAGCACTGAGTGATGCCGATATTAGCCCAAGAAACCATATAATGGTGCTCTCCAATATGAGATGATTCAGGACTTGGAGCTCAGCAATGTAGCCTGCAGTGTAAAGTCGCTCTTCAATTGTTCGTATTCGTGAGTCACCCCCACTGTCGTACTTTTCCCGGTAATTCTTTTGTGTACTAGACGACGATGACCAATAAGGGAATAAAAGAGAGGGGAGGGGGTGGGAGAGAAAAGGGGGAGTGTAAGGGAATGAGTGGCAATCACAAGGCAACACACCGAGAAAGCAAATAACCATACTCATGAACAAGGACTGAACAAGAGTTGAGAGAATGAGAGTTTGAATTCCAACTGCTGCAACTACACAATGAAGACCAAACTCAACTACTCGGCCTTTTATACATGTCACATTTTGAAGGGAGGGCCACCCTATTCCTTGTACCTCTCTCTCTCTCTCTCTCTCTCTCTCTCTCTCTCTATCTCTATCTCTCTCTTTTGTTAAAACCACTTGGGCCCATATGGCACCAAGGCATATGTTGATTCTCTTAATCTTCCCTTTGTCTCCAAATGGCTCTTGTGTTATCCTTGCCGATTTGGGTGATTGGGTGACTACTTCAAACCTGAGCCGTTTGTGGCTCAAAATTTATTGGGTTTGGATGCGCCAGATCCGCCAACATGCTCCATGGCTATCAATAGAACTATTGAAGGTCGTCTCCCTTCCATGAAGCCTTATGAGTTGGTGTTGATACTTGTGAGCACTACTTGGAGGAAATCTAAAGCCACTACTTTATATCCACTTGGCTAACTACTAGTACATAGTTGGAGGGACCTCGTGATGCTCAGGTTAGTATACTAGCATATCCCTAGTTACAACATATTGTATGTAATATGACGCACCTTTCTCATATGCATATACTTGTTTTGTTAAGATAAAGGCATAGCATCACAATACGAGGGAGGGAGGGAGAAGATCTAGATTCGGCTACTTCTACTTCTATTGTCGTATATGAAACTCCTTGATTAGGGTAGTTACAATATCATGTATTCCACCTTTCTAAGAGGTTATCACCTGGGATAGTTGTCCAAGGGTAGTCAACCAAAGAGTTTTTTAGGTTAAATTACTCCTTTATTGGCTTTAGCTTGACAACAACTGATCTAGGATCACTATGATTAATCACTTGTTGAGAGGTGGTTGTGCACTATGTCTTCTTTATAGGTAAGAGTTTCTTAATGGTCGCATAAAGTTTGATACATGTACATATCAAGTTATTTCTAGATATGATTCTTCACATGCTTTATAAGTACTAGATGTGTGTATGACATTAGACTAACTTATTGCCATGCACATGTCATTCATTAAATTTTCACGATCATAAGTATTTCAGTATATAACCTGTGAAAATAAGCGGCCCTATAAAGGTGATAAATAGACTTCACACCAAACAAAAGAAGTGTCTTCTACTAAGGTAATATTATGTTTTAAAGGTCTACATGCCATATAAGACAAGGATTAATATGGGAAAGCCTTTATAGAGACAGTGTAACAAACTATGGAGCATCTCAAAGCCTATGAATCTATTGCAGAAGTGCTACATGATGCACCACCAACTAAAGTTTATAGAATTTACTAGTACTTATTGCAATAACAAGTGGAGCAATGCATTGAAGCTTGCAGTCCCACATTAAGAGGAACTTTTTCTGACATATCCTTTTTGTGGATGGAGGCAAGTGAGTGGAGCTCCTTAAATTTGTGCATTTTTTCTTATAACTTTATTGGACAACCTTCATCAAGCATATCAAGTGTCTTCCAATCTTGTATTTTCATGCCTAGTAAAAGATTTTAATAGATAATGTTGCTTTTGTATGTCAAAACACACACATTGGGGAATGGAAAAGGGAGGATTATTTATACCTTGTCCATTGCCATTCATGACATTTATCTATTCTTAACTAGTATCTCCAATATATAGGACTATATTTGGCATGGAGATGTAATCAAATTGGGTGATGCCGATCCCCTTCCTACACTGTCTTTAGGATGTACACATATTTATTGAGCAAGTCAACAACTACTATTAATTCAATTGAGCACTTTTCATTGTTACCAAATTTGGGAATGATATACAAAGTCACCTTATAATGCTCTGTCTATTGTGTACAAGCTATTGTGTACAAGCTTAACCTTGAAAACCCCCTCTACCATAGGCGTCGCTGGCCTTGGCTCTATGATCAGCTTACTCTATGCCTTAGTATTTTAACTTGAGCACACATGTACAATCTCTCTCTCTCTCTCTCTCTCTCTCTCTCTCTCTCTCTCTCCCGCCCTATCTACTATCTATCTATCTTTCACACACACTCTCTCTCTTAGTCCACATATGATATTTCTCTCTTCATCACACACCCACGTTTGCGTTGAGTGCAACCTTACAAATAAGGAATATATAGAGAAGAGATGATTGTATAGTGGTAGGTGTTGCTCTTTACCTTCATAAGAGAGGCTGCAAGGATGGGTGCCACATGGCATTGCCCTTTTAGTGCAACCTCACAAATAAGGAATATAAAGATAGAGAAGAAATGATTATATATTGGAAGGTGTCATGTTTAGGCTTTCTAGCCTTAAGGTATGGATTGTTACTTTAAAGGGCAGACACACTTTCTACTCGCATCAAAATGCTATGGAGCAAAAGAGACAACAACATGGATCACATATCACATATTTCCACGATACTTAAAGACGTAAGGTTTGCTCTCTCCAATGAACGAACGAAATGAATGTTCATCTTGTGCTTACCCTTTCCACTTCGACTTAGCAAAGTGAGTTTAGAGAGAGCCAACACATCCATCCCTCAATGAGCAATGCCATATTGCACCGCCCTTCGAGTGCCATGTGCCACCTTAGGTCTCTCTCTCTCTCTCTCTCTCTCTCTCTCTCTCTCTCTGACCTCCAAAAAGAAAAATCAAAATTAAATACAAAGTATTAAAAAAGTATTTCACACACACACACACACGCGTGCGTGCGCACACACACACACATAAACATAACCTCTCTCTCTCCCTCCTCTCTCAAGCTCCCAAAAAGAAATTAAAATTAAAGAATATTTATTTAACACAAAAAAAAACTAAAGATGAAATGAAAAAATATAGATAAATATCTTATATATAATATTAAATCTCTCTCTCTCTCTCTCTCTCTCTCTCTCTCTCTTTCTCTCTCCGTCTCTCTCTCCTCCGTTAATCTTCCATGTGTTAATCTACCACATACTTCCATGATATTTAAAGGTGTAAGGTTCACTCTCCAATCAATGAACAAAATGGATGTCGAGCTTGTGCTTTCCTTTGTTGAGATTATGCTATGTAACCTAGCCATAGTTTTTCCCACATCAGTGGCCAGACTCTTAAACACTTATTCCGAGGTAGGAGCATGAATCTCTCTCTCTCTCTCTCTCTCTCTCTCTCTCTTTCTTCTCTCTCTTCTCTATTGCCCTCTCTCTCTCTCTCTCTCTCTCTCTTTCCTCTGTGTGTGTGTGTGTATCTCTACTGCCCCTCTCTCTCTCTCCCTCCCTCCCTCCCTCTCTCTCTCTCTCAGTGTCTCTCTCTACGCTCTCTCTCTCTCTCTCTCTCTTTGTCCCAGTGTCTCTCTCTGTGCTCTCACTCTCTCTCCCCTCTCTCTCTCTCGCTCTCTCTCTCTATCTATATATATACATGTGATAGTCTCTCTCTCTCTCTCTCTCTTCTCTACTTTTCTCCGTGTGTGTGTGTGTCTCTCTCTCTCTCTCTCTCTCTCTTTCTCTCTCTCTCTCTCTCCCCCCTAGCCCATGGCCCCTTGTTCCTTACGGTGCCGAATGCTCTAGTGCCATGTGGCAATGTGATGCCCTGAGCCCTGGCAGTCCTATAGCATGCCGCCACATGGCTATTCCCCCATAAATCCGCCTGCTCACCACCTTTTTGACTCTCGTGCTGCATCTGCATATGTGGCACACCGATGCCCTATTTTTACCAATGTATGCTGTCCTCATCGAGGACCCGCACTATGGTTAATTGCACTTGTAGTTGCCCCACCTCCGCCACCTCAGCATGGGCCAACTCAAGCGATCCCCCGTGGGCTCCGTAACTTATGCCACTTCACCTCAACCGCGCAGTCTACGATGTCTGTCTGCCCTCTGCTCGCGTAGTCTGCTCCTTGCTTTGCCCTTTTGCCTTTGCCACGAGTCATCGTCATGTAAGTCGTGCAATCTGTCCTTTGCTTTGCCATCCCTCTCCCTCCTCCACTCGATGATATGTGGAAGCTTCACTTTGATGACAGGTGGCACCAAGTGGGCCTCCTCCCTCCTTAATATATAGTAAGATAAGAAGTAAGATAAGATCAGATGGTAAGATAATATAAGAAGTAAGATAAAGATAAGATAAGAAGAAGTAAGATAAGACAAGAATAAGAAAGATAAGAAGATTGCCATGTCAATGCTGGGAATGCCTATGGGAATGCACTCTTAGGGTGGTTACACATAGCCAAAGGGTGCCCCAGAGGTGCCCAACTTATGGGCAGCCAAGAAAAGCTTTGGAGAGTCTTCAATGGGCAGGGGTGTTACACACCGCCCAAGCAAGAATCCTTATAAAAATGGAGCATTTAATGGGGAACGATCCTCTACTAAACTTGGGCAGCCAAAGTTGCCTCCCCAAGAAATCTCTTATCATGGGCATGAGGTGGCAGCTGACTCAGCTTTTGGACTCCCCCAAATTTTTGCGCGCCCATCCACACCAATGGAACATCCTTGATTGGCTGCCCCCACTTACGATGGGCAGGCACTCTTTGGTGTGTAAAGGGCCTTATGTGAACATAAAGAGCTATACGCAAGCTTATAAATAGCTATACGCGAGCTGTTGGGGTGGGGAAAAAGTACATAGCTCTAGAGCTCAGCAGCCATGGCTCGAAGTCTGGATCATAACGTCACACAGCCAACCGTTAATGTTATTCGAGGGCACGTTATGGGTGTCGGCACTTGGGCTTGGGGAGATAGGTGCGTCTGCCTATGGCTCTTTTCTCTTACGTAATGTGAAATGCGTCTATCCTCTCCTCTGATCGAAGGAAACATCTGACGTCTTCTCCCGTCAAGAAAATGTTTAAACTGCGACCAAGTTTTACGTGGCCCTGCGGAATGAGCTGGCAAAGTGAACGGAGTGTTGAATATCAATTCTGTCTATTGCCTCAATGATAGCTTCGTGGAATGTTGAATGCGCTGTGCCGAGTTGTATATGCTCAATTGTCTACTAGGTACACTCTAGTTTGGCACGGGAACAATATCATGAGCAACTCTTTCCTCTCTTCAACTATCACCTACTTGTAAAATGGAGCTTATCCTGCCTCGGACATTTCATTCGACGAGAAGTTGTCTGCTGACGTATTGCTTTGCTCACACAATGATTTTGTGTGTTCACCTATTTTGAAAAAGGTGGCCTTCACTATGCTTTCAGGCCGGCCATCCCCATATTAGTGAAAATCTATGGCGTAAGCAACAATTTTGTGTCTGTTCAGAGAGTAATGTCTCAACTCGCAAGATAATGATAAACATCTGTTGTGTTGATCGGTGTGTGCTGATTGTACGGGGCTTTATTCAAGAGATTGATTCTCGTTTGATTGAAAAACTTTGAATCTTCAGGAAAGTTTGGAGTTATGAACCTGAAAGCATGGAATCTGAAGCAGAAGCGGCCTTTAACAAGTCAATTGAGTCTGGCATTACAATGTTTGACACTGCCGCTATATATGGGAATGGTACGTGGGCAAGTGCTTCATGCTGGCAACCTCACATCTTGAATTAAAAATTTCGCTTTATTTCATGGCTTGTGGAGTTGTTGACATATAATATAACCGGTGCTAGGGGAAAAGCAAGAATGGATTTGCTTTCTTAGATGAACATTAGTTACTCAAGGCAGATTCCCCCTGTATTGCAATTCCTGTCAAGTTGCTGGAATTGGCATGTCAGGCAGCGTTGGATCGTGCACAAGCAAGGACCCTAATTGCAGTGTGGAGCTCACAGTTGGCTTGCAAGGATATCTGCATGGTGACCTTGCATGTGGATGCATGCATCATGCATTGATGATGTGTAAGCTTGCACTGGGATTTTTGGTTTGCATGTAGTTAATGCATTTGTTAAAACCCGCATTCAAGTACAATAAATTGCGTGCATGGCCATACAACTAGCATGCATTGGCACCTATGCAAGAGAAACGGAATGCAAAGCTTTGCTTGTGCATATGTGCACGAATTTGTGTCAAGGCACGTTTCAGCACTAGCTGCATGAACATGCTTCTCTAGACAGCTATAACCTTGAGGAGTGCCTATGAGCCATCTGTCTGCAGTCTTTTGTTGCTGAAAAGATGCCACCATCATAGAGCTTTGTTATTGCTGTTCTCCAACGACCTGCTCTTGCTCTATGGCCAGCTATTGCTTTCAGCCTCATTTTTGGCCTTGTTACCGAGATATTTACTGCTTACAGGCTGTAATATGGCCTGCCATAGCCTTTTTCCTCTTGCTTTTGAATTTCTTTACCATCTTCTCACTTGCAGGATGAGCACGGATGATTCTCCTTGTTGGATGATGAATCAGAAAGGCTTTTGCAGATCCTTCTCATTCAAATTTTAGCTGCACAAAGATGATTAGCCAGGATGACGACCATGAAGGAAAATAACATAGCTAATGGCACCCTCTAAGCTTTGCACCCCTTTCACATTGCCGAGGCCATCTATCAAGCTAGAGACTATGGGAGGGGATGCTCTCGATGGCTGGGCCGATTGAACATCCCATAGTCCCCTCATTAGCCCTTCTGGGTAGCCGCTTCTCTAGAGGGGCCTTGGCCCTCTACTCTCTTCACTCTCTAGCCTCCTTTATGGTGAACATCTTGTGAAGAGTGTATTTGATGTGGCTGCTGCATTTGTTGTCTATAAATTCAGCTTTAGACTTGTGCATGTATTCGAGATTCACTCTTCTGGTTTCAATTTATGCATTCCCTTTATGTCAGTGATTTCTAATATTTACTGCTGTCATCCAGCCTTTTGTTGCTTGTTGCTCTCTCTTTAGTTATTTTTTACTCAATAAGATCTGTTTATACTGGGAAAAATAGAATGGCTGTGTGGGAGATGTTGATCTTCTCCTTCAAGAGCCTTAAGCGTGCAGCTCCTCTTCATATGTATTGAACATAGATATTAAGGCAAGGATACCATAAAGCTTCTTTCTTCTCCACCTCGGTCCTCTCCACCTTTTTCATGCATGGCTAGTTAATGAAAGTCACTTTCGAGAGAATTGGGGTTCCTATTAATCTTTTTGGTTCCCCCCATGTGAGCTCTTACGGATAGTACAGTGACTAAAATCTAGACACACATGGGTTGGTGTGTTGACTTCTGATGCCCTCTCTCAATGTCCAGAACATGAACCGCCTTGTCCCCATGCAGAGTCCTAATGCTTCCTCTCACAAGTGCTTTTGTAAATATGTTGGGGCAGTTATATGAGGTAGGACAATAGACCAGCAGATTTGCTACCAAAACACCTAAGCCTGGATCCTCAGATAACTTCCAAACCCTGCTCAGCTGCATGCTCCGTTGTGGAGTGTCAGTGGCCTCTGCAAGCCTCATTGGCATGGGCTCAACAGCCCTTTGTATTAAAGGGAGGGAACCTCAGTCTGTCCCCCCCATTTGCTGGCCAATGAGCCTTTCTAACAGACCCTCTGGTTTCTAAAATCGTTGACTGGTTTGTGGGTGTGCCCATCTGGCTGACCAGACTAGGCCCTATTTAAGACCCATTCCAGCCGTGGCCATATTCTTTGCCACTACTGTTCATATGTGCCAGCCATTCTTGTGCATCTTCTGCTCTGTTATGCTGCAGCCTATGCTGCCCACATGGCAGCTCACTTTTCTGTGACAGACAGCCCATGTGCCAGCCTATTAGCTGTCTGCATGGTACCTTAAATCGTTGACTGGTTTGTGGGTGTGCTGATCCCCCAGACTGTGGTTATTTTGTCTGGCCGACCTGATGGTTGGCTGACGAGACCAGTCCCTATCTAAGGCGTATTCCAGCCACTTTCTGGACCCTTCTGCTGGCTCCATCCTGCTCCAAACCAGGCCTGTATCTTGCCACTGTTGTTGGCTTGTCTGCTTTGCCCATGTGGCCATATCATTTGTCACTCCCGCTGCTTATCTGCTAGCCATACTTATACATCTTCTTTTCTCTTATGCTGCAGCACATGGCAGCTCTTCTTGCTGCTACAGACAGCCCATTTGATTGCCCATGTAAGCAATCCACATGGCATACCTTGTATTGGGCTACATCCATGTTGACAGTCACCTCCCACCTCCGAGATCCCAGACGAGGAGGACATGGGGGAGGATGACTTGCTGTAGGAAAACGCCTCTGAGGGAGGCCATGCGGGCGGAGAAAGAGGAAGACACTGGGGCTAGATGGAGAGAGAGAGAGAGAGGAGTGGCTGCCATGCAGGCAGCATATGGGCCATATCGTTGCACATCTTTTCTCTTATGCTGCAGCACATGGCAGCTCTTCTTGCCACTACAGACAGACATGTGACTGCCCATGTAAGCAGTCCGCATGACAGCCCTTGTATTGGGCTAGATCCATGTTGACAGTCGCCTCCCCATTTTTGAGCCCCCAAATGAGGACGACGTGGTGGAGGATGACTTGCTGTAGGAAAAGGGCTCTGAGGGAGGCAAGGCGGGCCAAGAAGAGGAAGACACGGGGGCTGAACAGAGAGAGAAAGAGGAGGAGGAGTGGATGCCATGCAGGAAGTATGCAAGGCTGCGACATGGGCAGCACATGAGGCCATGTCAGAGGGCTGCCACATGTGCAGCATGCAGGCTGCTTTGTGTGCTGCAGGGCCAGGGGAAGAGGCAGCAACAAGGGCTGCCAAAGGACTGCTTATAGGCAGCAGCAGTCGGCAGAGGCCAAGGGCCAGTTGGGTCTGCAACAGTCAGCAGACAGCAGCAGTAGGCTGGAATGGCGGCTGTACAGCTCTGTACGGCCGACCATACAGACAGGTTGGGCAGAATCAGGGCATGGCCGGCCTGCTTCTGGTCGGCTGCTGCAGGGATCTAGTTGGCCAGTCAATAGATCTCATCGACCAGATCAAGGGGCTGTCCAGCCCTGTATAAGGGCCCCCTACTGTGGATGTCCAGTTGTGCAAGTACCTTCCTGGGTGCAGATCTTCACAAGGAAGGACAGCATCAAGGAGGGCATAGGAGAGGAGAAGAGCATATGCAGGCCTCTTGGAGCAGCATTCAGTCCTACCTTGGAGATCCTTTTGGAGGACACTACAGGCCATTGTTGGGCCACGTATCTGAAGGAAGGTGAACAGCAGTAGGACTGTGGGTGAAGCCCTCTGTTTTGGTGCAAGGTTGAGCAGCAGCAAGTTGTTCTTGTGGCATGCTTTGAGCAGGGTATTTTGTATCGTTCTTGTGAGAGCATAATTAATTCTGTTGGTTGTCCACATGGCTGTCTATTCTCTAGATGTAACACTTGTGTACACAAGATGGAGTGAGATTTTTTTTTTTGGGCAAAAAAGAGACTTGGGGCTGATAGTGCCATCTCAATCCAGTAGCAACCTCCGAGAAGAAGGGAGAACTCGAAGAAATACAGTCCTCCTAGAAGAGGCTGCCTGTGAAGGGCCTTGCATGCTAGCCCATATTGCTATCAAAGTGTGAACCGTGTCACTCCAAATACCCGTGAACACTTGTGATGGGTGTATCTAGGTGTCATCCAAGGCCTCTGTGCATCTGGCTCTCCAAATGTGCCAAGAGGAAATGCTAGCCAAAATCTCCCAAGAGGTGTCCACTGACACATGTGAAGCTCTGAAAGGAATATGTGGTACATCTTGAAGAGAGCAGGGCTCTATCACCTGTCGGCGGATCGAGAGTGCCCAAGAAGAAGGCTCACCCTCATAAAACACCTGGGGTCCAGTAAGGGATAACCATGCGACAGAGCCCCAAGTCATGAAGAAAGGGAAAGTATGCAAAATGCTGAGTATCCGAGCAACTCCTTTCCAAACAATTCTTGCTTGATTGCAGTCCCAAAGGCAATGTTGCACTGACTCCTCTGCAGAATGACAGCGAGGGCAAGTGGGATCAGCCCCAAATCGTGATCTCCATAGGTTCATTGCAATCCCTCCATGAATAGAAAGCCAAAAGAAAAGAGTGATCTTTCTATTTTTGAGGGATTTCCAGAGCCTCCTTCAGAAATTCCTACGCAAATCTGCGGTGATGAAGAAGCTATCTCAATGGGGGGCTCTGGAGGGAATCCAACCTCTACTGCTCAGCTGAAATCTCCTGGCATTACCAACTGTGAAACAAAAGAAGGGAATCCCCCTCTCTCGGTGCCCATGATCTATCCACTCCCACTCTCTTGGGTCCCACTGCAAGCACTTGATAGGTGCACCTCCATATAACCACAACCTCCAAGATCCCAAGGCCAAGAGCAGAGGGTCGTGGTCTAAGTACCATTGCAAGCCCGCTCCATGGTCCACAAAACCAGCAATCCTGACAGGCTGAAAGGAAACCTCTAGAAGAATATCATCCGTGGATCTAGAGAGTACCTCCATCCCCAACGTCAAAGACCAGAGCATCTTCCCCGAGACTTCGAAGAGTGATCACCTGTAGAGGAACTGCTGTCCTCGAAAAGGCTCCCATCCAAGTGGTGGAAGTAATAGGCATCTCAACTGTCCAATCCACCGGGATGGCTGCATCTATCTACTGAATCCTGCGTGCTACCCCTCTGAGGTGACTCACGGACTATAGCCTCTGATTCTCTGGTAGCCTGATAAAATCCTTCCAAGTGCCTATTGTGTAGGGGGGGCCTCTCTCCCATCCAGACCACTGCATGTAATGGGAAGTGCCCAGAGGTCTGCCATGCTCATCAAGTATACTATCATTCCAAATGATCGGCTGCCTATCAATCTCTTCAAGGGTAGAGGGCGGAACCCTTCGAAGAGTATTCGTGAAGCTCCCCCAAGCTTTGAGGATGGCAGTCATGAGAGGAGAGGTAGGAGACCTGAGAGAGGCGGAAGTAAAAATCCAGCGAGGGCTGTCCACCCAATCATCTCCTAAGGTAGGTGTGCAAGCCTGAATGCGTCCAAAAAAGAAATCCTTCCAAGGTTCCTGCTCAGGCATGAGTTCCCTCACCACCACATTACAAAGCAATGCCCTGCACTGCAAGTCCGGGTCAATGATATTAAGGCCCCCTTCCCAAGTAGGGAGAATAATGGTTTCCCAGGCCACCCTCGCTACAACATCTGCCATGCCATCAAGTCCATTCCATAAAAAATTCATGATTGGTCTAATGAGCTGAGTGATGCAATCCCTAGACCGGCACCAGCAAGAACACACAAACCAGGCGGTGGCCAAGAGAACCTGGTTCACTACCACAACTCTAGAGGCAAGGTCGAGTTTGGCTGAGCTCCAAAAAAGGAGCTTTTTCCTTATACTTTCTAGTACTGGGGCAAACTGCTGTGCTGGAGAGATGCCCAATCCTACATGGCATCCCAAATATCTGACAGGAACACCCCTCTGAATCCAAGAAAAGCCAATGTCAACTCCCCAGTGACACGACCCCGTAGGATCTAAGCCTATCACTGACCTGGAATCTCGTCCTCAATACAACCAGAATCATAGCGCAGGTGCGTCGATCCTCCCGACCACCCCCGGGCACGTGGGCTACAGTTCGACTCATCCATAGGCCCGTATCTAACCCAGGCGTCCCATACCACCTGAGTCGTCCAGAGGACCTTCGATACACCACCTATGATCCGCCATGTAGATGGCTAGAGTCCTGGCCTCGGTCCAAGCCCCATCCATCAGTTGAGGAGGGCTCAACTGATCTACACAATAGCACTGGCCCTCCCTCTATATAGAAGGAAACCCGCTATAGATAGCACAATGCTATGAATAGCTCCCTCCATGTAAAGCGAGCACTATATGTGAGTCAATCTATATATATAGCAATCTTGGCTAAAAATAGCCATCCAGCCCTATGCTATCCCGTAACCCACGTTAACCTGCTATCCAACCCTAGGTACACCATGCACATGACATACTCCCCTTCCTCTAAGAACTCACTCCTGAGTTCACCAGAAAGCCCGAAAACTCTCTGTGAAGATGAGTCAATGCCAATAACTATACTCTGACTATCAGTTTGAGTGTGCTATACTTTCCATGAGATTCCAATCAAAGAGAATCTAAGGCCAAAGCCACAATCTTTGATAACCAACCCAAGGAAAGTAAATCTCTCAATCTGAACAAGGTTACATATCGTCGAGTATTCTCCTCGAGAAATCCAATAACGCGTGAATCCTCAGAGTTAGTTCCGTTGACATATCCCGTACACAAGCATGGTAAAATCTGTACCTGAAGGTAAATGATTCTATCAACCTTATCTATTGAGTATCCTTGAGCTCAAAATCTTAGGTTGAGATCGAGGAATCATTGTTTGAACAACCCCATCAATTGAACCCCTCAAGGCCAATTTTTGGGTTGCAATTTCTATCAACCCTAATTCTTGAATTACTTAGTATTCAGAAAATCCCTCAACGGAATACCCTTGTAATTCAAATTCTTGGGTTGAAATACATGACAGACTTTCCATCGCAGAACAATTAGGTGTCCGTTCATAACTGATGATGGAAGAATCTTCATGGAAGGTGCAATGGGCAAAATCCTGACCAAAGATATGGTGGTCCCCTTGATCTATCCTCGAAATGCCCCTACATGAGGATAATCAGTAAAAATTCAGTTGGCTATATCCAATCAATGGTACTATTCTAGACATGAATATAGTCAACCATCATAGGAATAACATCCTATGTGATTCAAAGACTACGGAAACATACAATCTGAAATCTCTTAAAACAAGATCCACTATCGAACATCCTGTATAAACTTGTGCACAATAAACCGCTCCGATCACAGGATCATCCAGTTCTTAGGATCTCTTATCTAGGAACATCAAGTTCCAAACAAGGCACTGACATACCATCATCAGAAGATATGCGGTAACCCTCCTTGAGATTAAGTCTAGACTATGGACCTCCAGGGTTGAACCCAAAAAAATACATGGCTTCACTCAGGGTAAAGAATCTTAGTCAGCCTTGTAAAAAAAATCTAATCAGGTTGCTCCCAATTCAATTCAGCCTACTTGTACTTCACCCTAGAGGTCCTTGGGTATTATTTCATGCTGGATTATACCACCACATCAGAGAATCTTAAATGTAACATACCTTAGTGTCCCATACCACCAAAGTATACTACAAATAAAAAACTCAGTGGACAATATGAGTAAATCAGGTAGCCAATCCCTCTTCAACTCAGATGATTCCAGATTGAGTCAGGGTGGCAAATCCATTCTCAATCTTTTTCTTAATGTGATTATATCACCCCCTTGTGTTACAATACCCCAACCAATAGGTTAAAGAAGAAAACCCAGTAGGTAGCATCCCTAACAACTCTTGAATCCTGACTATACATCCTGACTATACACGACCTCGGGCTAAAAGAGTGAGAATCAGAATGACCCCGCCTTTGGACATGATTCAAAGAAGGTATCCAACAAGACTCATCCTGGTCTAATCAATAAGAACCTTCATATGTCCAAACGATAACTTGAAGAAACACCATAACTCACAATCACATCGAGATCAAAACTTCAAATAGAAACCAAACAGGAATCTACACACCAAGATTCGAGAAAGGGAAATCCAATTGTCTTAGTTAAGTCCAGTTTAAGATGTAACAAAGTCTCAGGCATCCTCAATGTACCATATATCTAAAAAACTGCAAGATATATGGGACAAAAGTACACGTTATATAATTTGAAAAAACCAATCAAATTATAAACGCCACTTAGTTACAAATTAACCAAAACCTGGTCAATTTAATAACAAGACAATTTAGAACATAATTCATACAAAATTGGGGAGCTTCTTGAACCAAGAGTGGTTCAAAAGATCCAGTCGAGCAAAAAAATAATTAGGTGTCGGTCAAAACTGATGATTTCAACTTCTTCATCGCTTCTCAATAACTCGGAAGCGATGTAAAGACTCTAAAACAAGCTGTCTACATTTAGAACAGCATGAGCCTTCTTCAATATATTTTTGGTACTGAGGGGTTTTATAGTAGTGAAGAGCTGCCCTGAGTTCATCCATCAAGGAATCCATCTCTCATAGCAGGTCATGAGGTCTACGAGGATTAATCTCCGATGTAGCCTCATCCTCCATCTCAATAAAACAGTAATCCAACATAGGTGTCTCATTACTTTGATGTCCTTCCATGGCTGGAAAATATCTCGCACGGGAGAGGGACTAGAAGAAAAACAGCTGTGTCCAAACACGTGCTCTTCACACTAGCAAAAGAGAATCGGGTGCAGCGTGGAATCAAGGAAGAAGGTGAGTAGAGGACAGCAAGAAAGATGGTGGAATCTGATAGGCTGATCTCAGACGGAAAGAGGGTGGGAATTTCGCCTTCATGCGCTGAAGTGCTGAAGTGAGAAAGAGAGAGAAATCCCGGGTATATAAATAGCCAGGAAGGGCCATCAAAAGCTAGGCGAATTTAGGGTGGGTGCTTGATTTAGAGCAAGTGCTTTCCTTGCTAGAGAAAAACAAAAAAGCAACCTGCTTTTTTTTACCAAAAAACAGTCTCGCTTTTAATAGATCCTGTCCCGCTTTTCTCCAGCCAGCCAAAAATAGCCAAAACGCGCTAAAATCAGGCCATACGCTCCTTCCCAAAGCCAAGCGCCTGCCCCCAATCATATCGGCCTGTCTCTGATGCCCGAATCTCCTAGACAAGCCGCTTTCTAGGCTTATGAACGCTCTCTCTTTCCTCCTACTTCTCAACTGCAGCAAATCTAGGTCTCTAGGGTAGGAATCTCATCCTTGAGAACCTAGAGCGAATTCTTTCCCTAACCAGCGCACTCTCACGCATCCCCACACAGCCAATCACATCAACAACCCAAGCGTGGGAAGTTATAGGTCAGAAACGATCCATCCTCATATCTCTTGCTGAAAGCATCAAGTCTTCTCATTGCCTACCCTTCTCAGGGAATCACGATTTTCAAACACGTAGCAACCGAGAGAGCACACAGCCTGTGGACTTCTATTTCTTCCACAACTCTCCCAATCATGAGCGCACATCATTAGCCAACGATTCAGCCCATACATGAGCGGAAATTCAGATTTGCAAAAGCAATCTCAAAAAGCGTACCTGGAAGACATCTTTTCTGCATACCTCGCGTTGAATTCAATTGTGATAGGATGGCTCTGATACTAGATGACACGACCCCGCAGGATTTGACCCTATCACTGACCTAGAATCTCGTCCTCAATACAACTAGAATCATAGCGCAGGTGCCTCGATCCTCTTGACCACCCCCGAGCACGTGGGCTATAGCTCGACTCATCCATAGGCCCGTATCTAACCCAGGCGTCCCATACCACCTGAGCCCATCCAGAGGACCTTCAATGCACCACCTATGATCCGCCATGTAGATGGCCAGAGTCCCGGCCTAGGTCCAAGCCCCATCCATCAGTTGAGGAGCGCTCATCTGATCTACACAATAGCACTGGCCCTTCCTCTATATAGAAGGAAACCTGCTATAGATAGCACAATGCTATGAATAGCTCCCTCCATATAAAGCGAGCACTATATATGAGTCAATCTATGTATATAGCAATCTCGGCTAAAAATAGCCATCCAGCCCTATGCTATCCCGTATTCACGTTAACCTGCTATCCAACCCTAGGTACACCATGCACATGACACCCAGCCTGGAGTGTCCTCATCACTGATCCAAAAGCCAAAGGATTTATGCCAATTAATGTGTGCCCCTGCAGCTGAGTAAAAAATATCCAAGGCTGTCCGGAAAGAATCAAGTGACTGCGAAGAGGCCTCAATAAAAATAGCAGTGTCATCAGCCAACTCATAGTCAAGAAGCTCCTGCTCCTGTCTCAAGGGCAATCTCAACCCATAAAGCTCAGCCTGAGATTTAAGGAAGATACTCATAGCTTTGCCACAAAGAGAAAGAGGAAGGGGGCTCAAGGGCATCCCTGACGAACTGATCTGGAAATCTGAAACCTGTCACCCCTTACCCCTCCAATCAAAACCTGGTTGTGGGCTGATCTGTAAAGGGAGGCCACCCCTCTAATCCATGCATCTGAAAATCCAAACCGTAGAAGAGTGCCCTCAAGAAAACCCCAATCTACTCTGTCATAGGCTTTCTCAAAGTCCAGGAGTAGAACTGCCAGCCTCTACCCGCTCTGCATAGCCCACTCTGTGGCTTCCCAAAAGGAAAATATATGATCAAATATGCTCCTGCCATGCACAAAGCTTGTCTGAGTATCATGGATGAGGTCTGGAAGAAGGGGCTGCAACCGGATGTTGATCGCCTTGGCCAAGATTTTGTATAGAGTGCCCAAAAGGGGTCTCCAATGGGATACAAAATTCCTGTTGCCACCTTTCGGGATGAGGTGTATGAGTCCCTTGGTCAGTGAGTCAGGCATCTCACCCAAGTCCCAAATGCCCTGAAGTAACATGATCACCTATCTCATCCCCAAAGGCTGTAAAAAAAGGAGTAAGACCATCGGAACCAGGGCATTTGCCCTTATGAAGGGCGGAGAGAGCACTCTTGAACTCTGTGTTGGTAAAGCGTGCATCAAGTGAGCATATCATCTCTGGTGTGACCAACACAGGTAAACTCTGCCAAATCTCAACTCTAGCCACATCTCTGGCCTGTGTCTCAGGATCTGCGGAAAGAAGGGAGGCATAGAAAGCTGTTGCTAAGTGCATGACGGTATGCGGATGAGATTGCAAAACGCCGTCAGAGTCAATAAGCTGCCTGACACTCTCTCTACTATGTCTGGGACCAAGTGTAGAGAAAAAGTGTTTATTGACTCTCCCTCCCATCTGTATCCAAAAGGACTCTCGTGCATGGAAGGCATACTCTGCTCTCTGATCAAGCAATGTCTGCAAGTGAGCCCTTGCCGTAGCAAGGCGCTCCTGTACCCAAGCATTTGATGGTCGTTTCTGCTCCTCCCTCTGCAAGGCTGCCAACTGCCGGCGGATACCAATCTCCCGCCTGAGTACCTCACCTCGCCGAGCACTAGCAACAGAGTGATAAAAGTCACTGATACTGGCAAGTGCTGTGGCCACATGTGAGGGACTGGCCACCCCCCCTGCATGTGAGAAACCCAGGTCTCCAAGACTGCCTTTGTGAGGGTCTCATCCGTGTATAAGGCATTGGGGATCCTAATACTGTGAGACCGTCCTCTCAGATGGGGCTTTGAGATGGACAAAGCTACCGGAAAATGGTCGGAAGTGGAAACACCAGGTGCAATGCAAACTGTCCCCCCTCTATCAAGAGCCCAGTCATCCACATAGAATCTGTCAATCCGGGCATGGATAGGCATCTGCACCCTATGGTTCGACCATGAAAACAAAAGTGACTGAGATTGAACATGAAATGCATCATATGACCAAACATCTCTGCCACTGAATCTGAACAAGAAGGCATCCCAAGCTGTTCTCTCGAGGGAATGAATAGCACCTTCTCTGCCCCCTTGCTTATCAGAAGGTGCCTCAACCATGTTGAAGTCACCTCCAATAATCCACGAATCTTCAATGTCAGCCCACGAGAGCAACTCTTTCCAAAACAGGACACGGTCCCCTCTGTTGTTCAGAGCATAGAGGTTGAGGAAACCAACCTTACATCCGTTAATTAGAAGTAGAATCCACTGGGCCCTGGAGGGGGTTATGGTACCGTGTCCAATGATCAAAGGGAGAATAGAATTTGAAACTGATATGCATGTACCTCCTCTGGTTCCCAAGGCAGGAAGCCAAAAAGTCCGGCCTGAAAGCAACTTACCTGACTTAGAGCAATCTCTGACATCCAGTTTGTGTTCCCGAAGAAAAAGCATGTCTAGGGAACCACCTGAAACACCTGGATGGAGCTGATTCCTGATCAGCTGTCTACGACGGCGATGAGGGATGCCGCCCAATCCCTGTATATTCCAACTGGCTATCCTCATCGGCGGGAGGAAGCGGGTTGGAATACCTTACCCGACCTGGTGAAAAAGAACCCTCCACCGGAGTTGACCTCCTGCCATACACACGAGGTCCAAGGGGAGGAAAGTCCACAGGTGAGAGAGAGAAAGATCTCTCAAAAGGGATGCCGATAACTGGCTATCCGAAAGTGGATGGTACAAAATCATCATCTGGGAGGTCAGAGGGGTCCTCCAGAGCGGAAAAGGAGTTCCGTTGAGCCAGTCCTGGGGAGGGGGTACGAAGGATTCCTACCGAAGCAGGGAGAGAACAGACCCCCTTTCCTCTATCTACAGAAGGAGGCACCTGTACTGAGTCCTGATTAAGAAGTGCTGTGGATGAGGTGCCAACAACCTGGGCTGCTGAGGAAGGTACAGCCTGATCCTGGGATGGAGTCGAACAAGGCTCCTGAACACTAGTCTCCTCCCGAGGCTCCAAGGGGGTAGCCTCCGAAGCGGTGGATGTGTGATCTGAAGTAGAGGACCTAACCGCGATCGGAACCCACCGTGGGCCAGAGGTGGTGCGGGGTGCAGGAGGGACTCGTGTAGCCCTAGGAGGAGGGCGAGCTCGTGTCTGAGCGGTGGCTGTGGAGTGGTAGGTCCTGCTCTTGCTCTCTGTCGTAAGCTAGTACGAGCTGGTTGCCTTTTGGGCCTCTTTTTCTTCTTTGGGCAATCTCTGGCGAAGTGTCCCGAGGATCTGATTTGATTTATGCATTGGGTGAACATTGGGAAAAGTCTTTCGCTGTGAGATTTGATTTATGCATTGGGTGAACCTTGGGAAAAGTCTTTCGCTTTGAGATGGAGTGAGATTTGATTTATGCATTGGGTGAATCTTGGGAAAAGTCTTTCGCTATGGGGCCTTCATGTCTTTTAGGATCCAACTAAGAAAAAAAGACTTGCATGATGCCATTGTTAGTTGATCTAGGTGGGTCTTCTAGGTGATACACAAGATCTTGATCTTCTGACCATTGCTCAATATTGGATATTGGCACTACATATCCGATCTCAAGGCTTCTTGGAGTAACCGCTAAGAATAGCTCCTCAAAAGACTACCTCTAATCTACTGATGCCAGGCACCTCTAGACTTGGATTGAGCTTGCTACGCTTCCTACAAAGTGAACAAGTATACCTTTTTTCAAATACTAGAGAATGGTCTCATTTGGAGACCTCAAGGTCTTTAACTCAATGGTTACATGCATTGAGAATTGCCTCCTCACTGGGAAAGTACCCCTCCAAGGTAGAGGATATGCTTTGTATGTCACAAGAATTGGAGGTAAAGGACCATTGGATTTTTGGACTGTGAGACCTCTTTGATGTGGCTGATGAAGATCCAAGGACCAATGTATACTCTGCATAGACGCATCCAAGAGGTTCGTGGTAGATAGATGGTCACGAGCTTGGTTTAGGAAGGGGGCTACCTAAGCCAGTATAATTACAATGTCCAAGTAGGTAGATGGCCACTAGCTTGGTTTACGGAGAGGGCCATAGGGTCTTGGGTTGCCAATGCCAACCTTGGATATGCTCCAAAGATCATTGAGAATGCTTGTTTATCACTCGATTAGAGAGGTCTGCGTCAATGCATCAAAGGGGTTTGTGTTAGGTAGACAGCTGCAAGCTTGGTTTAGGCAAGGCGCTATGGAGTCGTGGTTTGCCAGTGCTGGATCATGGATATGCTCCAAAGGCACATACATGCCACACCTCCCCCACTCAATTCCCATAGTTTTTTGTTCTCTGATCCTTGATACACATAGGAATGCATCCAAAGGCAAACCAATTGGTTACATCTATCCTATTGCTCAAGTTGATGATCACACACCTAAGCCAGTATAATTTACATTGTATATTGTTCCAGCTAGCACAACGCTTCAGCTTTGGGTTGTATCTTAGTGCAGGAGAGAAGCTCATAGGCTCTCCCTTTAGCATTTCAGGCATTGTATTGTGCTTTAGACCGTTTGGTCTTTTAAAGATAATAATTATTATTTTTGGTTTCTTTGTTCCATTTTGTCATGTTTTCAGCTCTGTATGTCTGTGTTCTGTAGCCATAGCAATTATGTGAGATTGTGTCATTGATAAAGCAGTCCACATGCTTGTTTCACAAATTGCCTCACAATCATTGATCTACTTTAGTATCCTTTCCATGATATATCAGGTTGAATAGAAATCTGAAGCTCACAAATATTTTTGCAAGATTGTTTCCAACAAGTTCAGTTCAAAGCTGAGCCTTTCCAGTTTAAAGCTGAGTCTTTCCGGTTCATTTAACCCAGACGCTATGGGCAATTTGAAGATAGAGCGAAGCTTGCATGTTTCATATGCAGTACTATGTAAGAAAAGAACAAATTTTATGGGAGGAGTATTTTCCACAACTTGTATTAGTTTCTGAATGGTACATATTCATTTATCATCAATAGGATGCCATATGGACTATCTTAGATCGCTCCTCACTTGCACATTTGACAAAGTACTTGGGGTAAACCGAGGCATAACGATTTATGAGTACTTGCTGGAGTGGGTATAGGAGTATTTGTGAAGGCAAAGGATCCCAGCAAATCAATATGGAAGAGATGCCCAACACAAAGAAGGCAGTTGCTTTTCTATCTTAGTATCATGAAGTATAGACTTAAGTAGATGGGTAGGAAGTTCCTTGAGTTGTCTAATTGAAAGTTTAGCTAGTCTCCATTATCAATGGGTCTCCACGTGGTTATATCTTTTGACAGCATAAACTATGGATGTACTATTATTTCCTTGTAGCCTCGTTGAAGCCATTTACGGAACTTATATTGGACACATTCAATAAATGGAAGGATTTTAAAAAATCAATAATAAATTTGCATTGGAGAGGACTTGCAACCTGCACATAGAAGGAATAAGATATAAGACAAAGAGATTTGCCATGTCATATAAAGTTGAAGGACTTTGAAAACAAAAAGGAACGTGACAGATCTCTTTTGACCTCTCTCTCATTTCTTTGCCCAAAAAAAAAGGTCCATTTTATCCCAATCCCTTCTCTTCCAAAGCAAAGATCCATCTTATAAGAAATAGTGAAATAAATTAAAAGGTTAAGATTCACTTTGAAGATCAGAATTGAGAGGATTGACTTCAGGAGTGAGGTCAAGGTGAGGAAAGGAAAAAGCAATTGTCCAGAAGATACCCATGCGGACTCTATGGATTTGGATGAAGTAGACTATGTGTCACGAGGACGTGAAAAGAGGACGTGAAAAGTGATGTAAAGTATCTTTGTAACTCAACCTATGCTTAACCCGGGGTTAACCATGGTTAAGTGTTGTAATGGTTTGGCCGTGAGGGACTGGCTAGAGGAATTGCACACTTCCTAGAAGTTCCTAAGGGCAAAGTCTAGGTGCACCACTAGGTCCTAGGGGCAAGGCAAAGGCTTTAAAAGAGGGGTCTAAAAGTTGGGCCCAACGTTGTCCTTGGTATGGGGGTTAGGACTTTAATGAAGGGGCAAATGGCAAGGAGGAGGTGCCATTTGTCAAGCATGTGTATGCATGCCCTTCCCCCACCTTCCATCTCTCTCCCCTCATTCTCCCAGAGGTGTAGGACGTTTTCAGTTGTTCTTGTGCAGTTTTTGAGCTGTTTGAGCTGTTTTAAGCCTGTTTTCAGCCGTTTTAACACTGTTTTGACTGTTCCAAGGCTAGTACGCACTTCTAGGAAGTGCCAGGACTCTTTTTTGAACTTTTGGAAAATTTTCGTACAGATTGCACAGACGTCCGTATGGCTGTACGGAATCCGTACAGACGTGTTCAGCTGCCTCCAGTAGGTGCTCGGAGTTGTCTTTTGCTGTGCTGGACCTTTGTGCACATGTTTTTGGCTGCGTGGTGGCTTCTGGAGCTGTTTTGGAGCTGTTTTGGACCAGTGCAGGCTGCAGGAGGAACTTTCCCTGTCGCTTTTGGCACCTTCTCTTAGGAGGACTCATGCACAGATCCCGAGGCAATCATTTCGGGGTAGATCTGTGAACCATCTTTTCTCTGCAGCTCTTTCTTGTTCACCCTCCGCTCTCTACCTTCATTTCTCTCTTCTCCTGATTGCTGGAAGACACCTGCACCCTGCAGGGAGCTTGGATAGAGGATAGGTGCGAGGAAGGAGCTCTCCCCTCTGCCACAGTCAGCAGGAGTTGGTTCCAGGTTTGGTTTTTCCTTGTTCTTTCTTGCTTTACAGCTTTTTGCAGTGCATGCGTGTTGTGTGCAGTCCTTTCAGGACTCCAACAGGTTCTAAAGCACCCAAAGGCAAGGGTGATCCTGTGGAAGGCCTAAGGACAGTGTGGATGCATGTGATAGCCTGAGGCTGCCTTGAGCTCAGTTTGCCAGTGGTTTGGATGCGTGAATGCCTCTAAGTTGTGTCAGATTAGAAGTGAATGCCTGAGTATGCCTTGCCAGTGGGAATTCTAGTGGTGCACGGGGATTAGATGCCTTGAAGACAAGTAGAGGATTTGCAGAGAGGAACAGTGCAAGGTTGAACCCTTGTTGTAAAGCATTTCCATTCAGAAGCATTAAATAAATACCATAAGGGGCGCCAAGGCATTTGGGGCCAGTGGGTGCACTGTGTATCATTTTCATTGAGCAGGGGCATTCTAGCCTCCATCCAATTATTTCTCAAGTTGTTTCTAAGTGGTATTGTTTAAAGTTAGTGGTTGGAAATGATGCAATGTGGCTGTGAATAATGAATATGCAACGCAAGTTATGGTCTACTGCCCTTTAGGAAACTGAAGGCCGGTTTCAGTGGTTCCGTTGCCGGGACATCACCATCTTCCCACAGAGGTGAGCCTTGGAAGTGTTGGGTGAAGACAACCCCATTGCATTTTTGTTACAGCCCTACCATCAACAATCATGTCGCACCGCGAGCGATCACTGCCTACCTCTGAGCAGGAAGCAGACAGCTTTGAGATGGAGCACAACACCAGTGAGGGTGAAGAAGAGCAAAATGATGAGGGACAGCATGTTTCTCCTGAGCATGCCACTGAGGATTCGCAGGACGAGTTAGATGAGGCAGAGGAGCTTGATCCCAATGCCCTTTTTCAGTTACAAATGCAAAGTGCAGTGGGAGCCTTGTCACAGCTGCAACAGACTTTCATGGAGATTATGCAAGCTTATCCTGGTGGTAATGCTCCCCCTACAAGCAAAAAGACAGCTGAGAAGAAGCAGACAAAGCATAAGAAGACTTAGAGGCGTGTATCTTTCAGTAGACAGCCACCAGAGATGCCCACAGTCACCCCTGTAGTGGGTAATGTCAATACTTTTCATTCAGTTAATCAAGGACTCAGAGGCGTGTATCTTTCAGTAGACAGCCACCAGAGATGCCCACAGTCACCCCTGTAGTGGGTAATGTCAATACTTTTCATTCAGCAAGTCCTTCCTCAGCCCATGAAGCATCCAGGATATTTTGGCGGAGGATCGGTTTTTCAGTCAATGGTGGGACAGCCCACCGAAGGGCTTGGTATGCCTGGTACATACTTGGGTAGTTTCCAGCCAGGAATGCAGAATTTGCAGCAGCATATGGAGGGTGGAATGCCCCCTGCAAATGCCAATATGATGTATGCAAACATAGGGATGCAGCCCCGTATGCAGACAGGGATGCCAGGGATGGTAAGCAACACTTGGAGTGTGCCACAGATGCAAGGAATGGGATCTAGAATGTGTTGGGGTAAAGGCTCTATGGCCACCCAAGTACAGTTAAGTACACTTAGTACTTTATTTGTTAAGTACACTAAGTACACCGTACTTAGTGTTGTAACCTTATCCCTTTATATAAAAGCTTCACTGTGTGCTAGGGGAGGTACACACATACCTTTTATCCCCACACTTCTTGTTTGCTAATCCTGCTTGTGTGTGTGTGTGTGCTCTCACACTCTCCCTTCCACAACTGGTATCAGAGCCCAAACGTGGGTGTGCCCAAACGTGGGTCTTACCAACAGCCAAGGGGCACCGCCAGCCATCGCTAGGCAGCATCGACAGCCTGCAAGAAACTTGCCCGTACCAGCTTCGTCGATAGCTACTCCTGCTCTCCTCGCCTACCAGCCTCGTCGGTCAGCCATCGCCAGGCCCAGCCATCGCTAGGCTTAGTTCCACGCCGTCAGCAAGCAGCCAACGACACCTTCAGCTGCTACCGCTGCGCTAGCAGCCCTTTGATACCGTGCGTCGCTAGGGCCACAGGCCACGCGGCGCCAGCCAGGGCCAAAGGCCACCGACGCCAGCGGCCAGCATGCCACCAGCGACCAGCGGCGCCAGCCAGCGGCCAGTAGGCCACCAGCGACCAGCGGCGCCAGCCAGCGGCCAGCAGGCCACCAGCAGCCAACGGCGCCAGCCAGCGACGCCATCGGCTCACCAGCAGCCACCGGCGCTAGCCCGGGCCAAGGCCACCAGCAAATCCGTCGTTAGAGCCATACGTGGCCACAGGTTCACGTTATCGTTGGAGAGCTGGAGAGCTCGGGGACAGGTTGTTTTGGTTCACGATCGTATAGAAGCTTGCTTCACCGTTTTTTTTTTGGTTCCTTCTGTTGTCAGTGAGGTAGATCTGCAGATCTACCCCTCCAATGTGAGAGAAATTCTCATTTCTGAACTGTGGAATCAAGGGGTTTTTGCAGCCACAGCCAAGCATTGGCTTCTACACGCACATATTTGCGTATATCCTCCTGATTGGAGTTGATTTGTGCAAGGATTTGATGCATTTTATGACTTACGGGACAGTGGCAGATGCATATGAATTGGGGCTTTTGACATTGTTATGCATATCAGTGTTTGGGGAAACACCTGGATGCTTTATGTGATCAGTGGAGCTTTGGGAAAGCTGTGTATGCACTAAAATCTTCAAAATTGGCTTCTAGTCAAGGGGCTTTTGCCTCATTCAAGTTCTAAACTGTGTAACACAGTTATAGAGGCAAGAGAGAGTCTAATTCTGACAGTTTTGGACAGTTATACAGTCAATTTCTGTTGCTGTACTAGAAAGTACAGTCGGGTACTGTCCGGAGTCAATTTTTTGGAGTGTAAACAGTCACTTTACTGAAGTTTAAAGTGCATAAAACAGTGCTGTTTTCACTGTTACAGCAGGGACATACATTGTGTCAAATCAAGGTACTGCTGTACTGTACTACAGAGCCTCAATTAATGCATTAAGTATTACTTTTCTGGATCTGCAGCCGGCAGGAAACAAACAGTATTTACTGTTAAGTGGGAGAAAATTGCAGGAATTAACTTTTGAGCACAACTACAAGTGCATCTGTGCACTTAGTTTGCAGGGAGTCAGGCACCCAAGTGTGGGTTATATTTTTTGCTGATTGTAATGGCTTCATCCTCGGAATCTTCTCTTCTCAATATTAAAAAGTTGCAGGGTGCTGCTAACTACCCAATGTGGAAAAAGATGGTCCTGAATGTGCTAATTCTCAGGCAGTTTCATGCTCCTATTATACACAAAGGTGTGAAGCCCACTGGCACATCTGATGATGCTTGGGCACTAGCTGATCTGTCAGCAAAGTCCATAATTGAATTGTCACTCCATGAGAGTGTTGTTTGGAATGTGGATGGTGAGAAAACAGCCTGGGGCGTGTGGAAAAAGCTACAGGACACATATGAGCAGCAGAGTGTAGCTACAAAGATATATTGGCTGCGCAAGTTCTTCAATGTGAAGATGAAGGAAGGGACCTCCATGGATGCACATCTCAATGAGTTTAATTCAATTGTCACTCAACTTGCAAATCAAAAATATGTGGTGGATGAGGAAACCAAGGGTATGGCACTCTTGATTTCTCTTCCGGAAAGTTGGGATACATTCACCACAGCTGTAACAAATGCAAACACTTTCATAAGTTTTTCAGATATCACAGGGCTGATTTTGCAAGAAGAGCAGAAGCTGAAAGCTCAAGATGCAGTAAAGCCTAACAATGCCTTAAATGCAAGGGGGAGAAGTCAGCAAAGAGGCAAATCTCAGGAAAGGGGAAAAGGGAGGAGTAAGTCCCGCTCCAACAAAGATGTTGAGTGCTACTACTGTGGCAAAAAGGGACATACTAAAAAGCAGTGCTTTAAACTGAAAAATGATAAGAGAGACAAAGCCAAAAATACTGATGCGTCAGATGCAAAAGCAATTGTACCAGTAAGCAATGGAAAGAGCAGTGTGAAGATTGAAGAGCTTCATTCTACACACGGTTATGACAGTGAGGGAGAGGTTCTATTTCTCTCTACTTTGGATGCTCATTCTCTCCATGCAGGAGATCTTGCAGACATGCACTCTTGGATCATTGACTCAGGTGCCTCATTCCATGTTACACCTTACAAAGAATTGTTTGTAAGATATGCAGCAGGCAGTAATGGAGTCGTTTTTCTAGGGGATAATCATGCATGCAGTATTGTTGGTATTGGAGATGTCAGGCTTGTATTTGCTGATGGTACTCAGCTTATGATTCAAAATGTTAGGCATGTACCCGAAGTCAAGAAAAATCTGATTTCTACTGGCATGTTGGATGATGAAGGTTTTGTGTCCAGCTTTGGTCATGGTTTCTGGAAGGTCACCAAAGGTGCCTTGGTTGTTGCCAGAGGCTCTAAGGTAGACACAATGTATACTCTTCATGCTAAAGTATGTAATCATGCTGATATTCATGCCACCGAGCTGCCGAATATTTCTATGTGGCATAGCCGGATGGGACATATGAGCATAAGTGGAATGGAGCAATTGGCTCGCCTTGGCTACTTACCGTCTCTTAAATTTTCTGATTTAAAGTTTTGTGAGCACTGCATATATGGTAGACAGTTACGGTGTCCTCATAAAAGGAGATTAGGACATAAAGATGCTCAACTTGAGCTTGTGCATACAGATGTGTGTGAGATGCCTAGTCCTTCACTTGGAGGTGCACGGTACTTTGTCACATTTATAGATGATTCCACAAGGAAGGTGTGGTTGTATCCTCTTCGATTGAAGAGTGATGTCTTTCCAATGTTCCAGAAATGGCTTGCTATGGTTGAGAACCAAACAGGCAGAACACTGAAGACTTTGCGGTCAGATAACGGTGGGGAGTATATGTCTAATGCATTCAATGCATTTTGTGATGCTAGAGGTATTAAAAGAGAACTCACTGCTCCCTACAGTCCAGCGCAAAATGGCACTGCAGAGCGTATGAATAGAACCATACAGGAAAAGTCTCGCTCTATGATGTCACATGCTGCTTTACCTCATGGATTTTGGGCTGAAGCTGTAAAAACAGCAGTACACCTCATCAATAGGTCACCAAATAAAAGACTAGATGGCAGAGTGCCAGAGGAGCTTTGGACAGGAAAACCTCCTTCCTATAAGCACTTGAGGGTCTTTGGCTGCACTGCGTACGTGCATATACGCAGAGAAAATCGCAGCAAGCTTGATCCTAAGTCTCTTAAATGCATTTTTCTTGGATATGGTGACAGTGGTGAGATGGGTTACCGCCTATGGGATCCTGTGAATAAGAAGCTAATATGCAGTAATGATGTCTTATTTGATGAGTCATGTATGTTTAAGGCAGCAAATAAGCCTTCTGATGCTTCAGAGGTTGACATTGATGACTCGGGACATCCTGTACAGTTCAGGCAGGCTGCAAATCAGCCACAACAGCAGCGTAATCAGCCAATGCATGATACTGCAGCAGGTCCAAATGGACAGCCCGCAGTGGCGGAAGATGTACTACGGGACATGCCACCTTTGGAAGACCTCCCAGGCATAATTCTGCAGCCTGATCTACTAGAACAGCAACCTGTTTTAGGTGAGCAGCAAGTTGGACAGCAAGACCAATGGGTCCGAAGGTCCACTAGACAAATGAAACCGCCAGACAGATTTGTTCCAGGAGCAGATTTTATTATGCTTATAGATTGTGGAGAACCTTCCTGTTACAAGGAAGCCGTGCAAATGCATGACAAAAGGCTATGGGAACTAGCCATGAAGTCTGAAATGGACAGTCTCCATAAAAATGGTACTTGGGAATTGGTGCAGTTGCCTAAGGGCATGAAAGTACTGCCATGCAAGTGGGTGTATAGATTGAAAGTCACACCTGGAGCTAAGCCAAGGTATAAAGCCAGGTTGGTTGCCAAGGGCTTTAAGCAGGAGTATGGTGTTGATTTTGTTGAGATCTTTTCTCCAGTGGTTAAGATGACCACACTCAGGATTGTACTTGCTTTGGTTGCATGTGAGAATTTGGAATTATGCCAAATGGATGTGAAGACAGCCTTTCTTCACGGTGATCTTCATGAGGAGATCTACATGCAGCAGCTTGAAGGATTTGCAGTCAAGGGCAAGGAGTCACTTGTATGCAAGCTTAAAAAGAGCCTTTACGGGCTGAAACAGGCACCAAGGGAATGGTATAAAAAATTTGATACCTTCATGAAGTCCCAAGGCTTCAGGAGAAGTGATGACGATCACTGCTTATATACCAAAAGGGCTGCAAATGGCAGCTTAATCATTCTCATTTTATATGTGGATGACATGCTTATTGCTGGTACAGCTCGTAAGGAGCTTGATGACCTTAAGAAAAGACTGCATGAGGCCTTTGATAGGAAGGACCTTGGTGATGCAAATCACATACTGGGAATGCGGATACGGAGAGACAGGGGACAGCGTTTGTTGTATCTGTCTCAGACCGAATATATTGGCAAAGTATTGCATATGTTTCATATGGAAAGGGGGAAAACCCTTAGTTCTCCATTGCCTTCGTATGTGAAACTCAGTGCAATGGACAGCCCACACTCAGATGCTGATAGGGCTGAAATGGCCAAGATTCCGTATGCTTCAGCTTGTGGCAGTCTCATGTATGCCATGGTTGCTACCAGACCTGATATTGCATTTGCAGTGGGAGTAGTTAGCAGGTATATGGCAAATCTAGGCAAGAAGCATTGGAATGCAGTGAAAGGTATCATGAGATACCTGAAGGGCACACAGGAGTTGTGCATATGCTTTGGCAAGCGAGATGCAAAGGTGCATGGTTATGTGGATTCAGATTTTGCTGGTCATCCCGATAACGGGAAATCTACTACCGGTTATGTTTATACATTCACTGGAGGTGCAGTGTCATGGATGTCAAGGATGCAGCAGTGCATAGCCTTGTCTACTACGGAAGCTGAATATATTGCAGCCACAGAGGCATGCAAAGAGGCCTTATGGTTATCTCGGCTAGTGGGAGATTTGGGCATTACAGGTGATATTCCATTGTTGCATTGTGACAGTCAGAGTGCTATTCAGTTGGCACACAATCCTGTCTTTCATGCAAAGACAAAGCACATTGATGTGAAGTATCACTTCATCAGGGAAGTGATAGATGATAAGCTGATTCAGCTTGTCAAGATTCACACGGATGATAATCCAGCAGATCTATTGACAAAAGGCTTGCCTGCAGAGCGGTTTGCACATTGCCGACAGTTGATGGGTATAGGTTGAGCCTCATTTATTTTTTTTACTTGAGGGCATATTGCCTTTAAGTGGGAGGTTGTTGGGGTAAAGGCTCTATGGCCACCCAAGTACAATTAAGTACACTTAGTACTTTATTTGTTAAGTACACTAAGTACACCGTACTTAGTGTTGTAACCTTATCCCTTTATATAAAAGCTTCACTGTGTGCTAGGGGAGGTACACACATACCTTTTATCCCCACACTTCTTGTTTGCTAATCCTGCTTGTGTGTGTGTGTGTGCTCTCACACTCTCCCTTCCACAGAATGGTCAACCCCACCATGGGCACAGGCGATATGGTACAGAATATGGGATCCACGATGCCTCCACCATATTTACAGCCCCCAGTTTATGATAATCTTACTCCCAAAGGTAAGCTGAAAGATCATAAGGAGGGAGGGGCAGCTGTGAAGTTTGAAATCTTCAATGGGATGCAGGATAGATTGAAGGCTCTGACATTTGTCCAACAGTTTGATGCTGCCTATTCTGGTGGTCATTTCACAGAGTCTTCCAAGGTACGAAAGGCAGCCACCTTCTTGAAGGGTAACGCACTGCAATGGTGGACCAATTTGCTTTTGCTGGGTAAAGCCCCTAACACTTGGATTGAGTTCAAGCAAGTTTTCTCATCTGCTTGGCTTACCACCACTTTTGAAGTGGATATAATGACAGCATGGCATAAGCTGGATGCCACAAACTGTAAGAATCTTGAAGAGTATAACAAAAAGTTCTGGGAGGCCTTATTGCCAGTCAGCTCGTATAGGACTGTATCATTGTCTAAGCAGGTGGAAAAGTATTGTTGTGGGCTGCCAAAGGAGCTTCGTGATTATTGCACCAAGACAAAGGTCTCCAACATCTCTCAGCTGATTGAGAATGCTACTACAGCCTATGCTCTCATGCAAGGGATGACTCCAGGATTCAAAGGTAAGCAGCAGGATGACTCTTTCACGAAAAAGAAATTTGCCAAGACAACCAAAGTGAAGTTTGATGTGGACCTGCGACCTAATAGTAAGCCCAGTTCCAAAGAGAGATTGTCTCCTGAGGAACGGCAAGCCCTAATTGAAGCTGGAAAGTGTTTCCTTAGCAAAGAAGAGGGCCATCAGGCCAAAGATTGCCCCAATCGTAAACGAAAACAACCTATGGGAGCACATGAAGTGAAAGAGGACAGCCACACGCACTAGGAGATTTGTTTTCCTTTGGTCGAAAGCAGTAATTTTGGTATGAATAATTGTAACAGCCAGAAATTGGAGAGTCTCCTCTTTCTAGGCTGCTTTGTTATTTGCAGGATGGTTCTTCCCTGCTAGTTTTGTGGATTTTTGTATCAGTCAGAAGATGGAGAGTCTCTTCTTCTAGGCTGAATGGTAAATTGCAGAATAAGTAGTCCTTGTTACTGTTGGATTGCTCTTGTTGCCCGGCATGGCTAGAGCAGCACATCCATGTATCACATGCCTGTTTTGGATGCTCTTGTTGCCCGGCATGGCTCGAGTAGTAAATCCATTTAGTACATGCTAGTTGGTTTTTTTTAATTTGAACCATGAGGCAAGGATCCAAGTCTAGCATAGATTGGCTGAACCGATTCAGCTTGCGGTGATGCAAGTCTGAAAGGATATCGAGTACCGGGATCTATGTTCCTAGGATCCATTATTGCCATGTGTGTGTGGTTCAAGTTATTGGAGGCGAGTGAACTAGCAGATTTCACTCAGAGTGGTGTAGTCCACTCAGTTGTTGTGCTTTGAGCTGACTTCAGTTGTAGCTCCTTCAGGCTCAGAAGAGCATAGGTCTGGAGCATTGCCTGATGCTTAAGAGGGGGGTAGTTCCTCCACCCCCTTGTCAACAAATAGACTCACGGTATCTAAAAGTCGCTTGGTGACACTATATGTTTCACCCGAGGTATTGTTTGCTGACAATACATCTGCTACGGGACTTCTATGATGAGTGTACTAGTCACTCCACACGGATGATGCATTGATATATGGATGGACACGCGCGCTTTCCTAGACCATATCATCATTGCTGGTGGTTTATGTTTATAGCAGCAAACTTTATAGTTTGCTGTTTCAAGAGGAGGGTATGTCACGAGGACGTGAAAAGAGGATGTGAAAAGTGATGTAAAGTATCTTCGTAACTCAACCTACGCTTAACCCGGGGTTAACCATGGTTAAGTGTTGTAATGGTTTGGCCGTGAGGGACTTATTTAGTTAATTACTTGGTTAGTCAATTAGTTATTAGTTAATTCAGCATAAAGGGGAGAGGGAGGGTTTAATTCATTATTAGTTAATTTGAAACTAATTTTTTGAGTTTATAATTTTATTTTTTATTAGGCTGTATATACTATTGAATTTAAATTTAAGTATTTTTAAATAATGTATTTATATAATTAATTTTTATATCATTTTATTATAAATGTATATTTAAATTAACTGAATATATTTAATTAATTGAAAAATATTTTGCTAAATCAAAATAAAATTTGTTTATAACTCTTGTATTGAAGATAACTTATATATATATATATATATATATATATATATATGTATGTATGTATATGTATATGTATGTTGTATATGTATATATATGTGTATATGTGTACATATATATATGTATATATATGTATATATATATATGCATATATATGTATATATATATATATGAATTTATTTCATTAGTTTGTATATATAACTCTTGTATTGAAGGTAACTTATTAAAATGTGTATATATATATATATATATATATATATATATATATATGTATGTATGTATGTATGTATGTATGTATGTATGTATGTATGTATGTATGTATGTATGTATGTATGTATGTATGTATGTATGTATGTATGTATGTATGTATGTATGTATGTAAGACAAAAAAATGAAGGATTTTTTGGATGTGTACCATTTCACCGTTTTATTTTTAATTATTTTATCGTAGTTTACAAATTTTTATGTGTTTACATAATTTTTTGTATATATTTCCTAGAAGTTCCTAAGGGCAAAGTCTAGGTGCACCACTAGGTCCTAGGGGCAAGGCAAAGGCTTTAAAAGAGGGGTCTAAAAGTTGGGCCCAAGGACAACCAACGTTGTCCTTGGTATGGGGGTTAGGACTTTAATGAAGGGGCAAATGGCAAGGAGGAGGTGCCATTTGTCAAGCATGTGTATGCATGCCCTTCCCCCACCTTCCATCTCTCTCCCCTCATTCTCCCAGAGGTGTAGGACGTTTTCAGTTGTTCTTGTGCAGTTTTTGAGCTGTTTGAGCTGTTTCAAGCCTGTTTTCAGCTGTTTTAACACTGTTTTGATTGTTCCAAGGCTAGTACGCTCTTCTAGGAAGTGCCAGGACTCTTTTTTGAACTTTTGGAAAATTTTTCGTACGGACTGCACGGACGTCCGTACGGCTGTACGGAATCCGTACAGACGTGTTCAGCTGCCTCCAGTAGGTGCTCGGAGTTGTCTTTTGCTGTGCTGGACCTTTGTGCACATGTTTTTGGCTGCGTGGTGGCTTTTGGACCAGTGCAGGCTGCAGGAGGAACTTTCCCTGTTGCTTTTGGCACCTTCTCTTAGGAGGACTCATGCACAGATCCCGAGGCAATCATTTCGGGGCAGATCTGTGAAGCATCTTTCCTCTGCAGCTCTTTCTTGTTCACCCTCCGCTCTCTACCTTCATTTCTCTCTTCTCCTGATTGCTGGAAGACACCTGCACCTTGTAGGGAGCTTGGATAGAGGATAGGTGCGAGGAAGGAGTTCGCCCCTCTGCCACAGTCAGCAGGAGTTGGTTCCAGGTTCGGTTTTTCCTTGTTCTTTCTTGCTTTACAGCTTTTTGTAGTGCATGCGTGTTGTGTGCAGTCCTTTCAGGACTCCAACAAGTTCTAGGAAGCACCCAAAGGCAAGGGTGATCCTATGGAAGGCCTAAGGACAATGTGGATGCATGTGATAGCCTTGAGGCTGCCTTGAGCTCAGTTTGCCAGTGGTTTGGATGCGTGAATGCCTCCAAGTTGTGTCAGATCAGAAGTGAATGCCTGAGTATGCCTTGCCAGTGGGAATTCTAGTGGTGCACTGGGATCAGATGCCTTGAAGACAAGTAGAGGATTTGCAGAGAGGAACAGTGCAAGGTTGAACCCTTGTTGTAAAGCATTTCCATTCAGAAGCATTAAATAAATACCGTAAGGGGCGCCAAGGCATTTGGGGCCAGTGGGTGCACTGTGTATCATTTTCATTGAGCAGGGGCATTCTAGCCTCCATCCAGTTATTTCTCAAGTTGTTTCTAAGTGGTATTGTTTAAAGTTAGTGGTTGGAAATGATGCAATGTAGCTGTGAATAATGAATATGCAATGCAAGTTATGGTCTACTGCCCTTTAGGAAACTGAAGGCCGGTTACACTATGGCGATTATGGAATTTCCTATTTGGAATTCAGAAAAATTGAAAGCTGTACACTTAAGATATTGTTTAGAGCCAATTAATGATTCAATAAAGACTCTAATCGAAGTAATTTCCAAGTTATTAAATTCTCAGTCTATAACTCTTATTGGTATATTACAAAATCCTGTGAGAGTGGTGCACATATGGAAGTGTGAAACAGAGAGAGAGAGAAAGAATTGACACAGATATGAGGCAATGACAACTGTATATATAGCAAGAGAACCACCCAAAAGAATGCTGCAAAGGATACACTACTGTGGAGGAGGATAGGGTCCTATATAGGCCTAGCAATGGCTGACCCAAGGCTTGCCATCTGGCCGACCCATGTCAATCAACCCACCAAGGCCAAGTCAGTTGACCTGACAGGGTCAGACCCTAAAATGGCCTGGTCAGCTAGCCCTACAGTGTAGGCCATGCCGCCCTACCTATAGCCTTGGAATAGGCCTCTATCCAGAGGAAAACCTAACCTGAATAGGGCAGGGACACCCACAAATAAGCCCACACACAGTATGAACTCTGAGATGTAGACAAGGACCTGCAGCTCACATCACCACCACTGATCTTGGCCCTAAGGGACTGGTCCATAGCCTATTGAAGCTGCAGTAGCAGAGCGCTTAGGATCTTTGTCGTATTGCAGCCGACCATATGTCGCTATGCCCTTCAAACTTGCACCTGAATGGTACCCTCTCTTGGTCCCTGGCCAGCCGCCAACCAGACGTCTGATACCATTTGAGAGTGGTGCACGTGCAGAAGCATGAAAGAGAGAGAGAGATTTAGAATGGACACAGATATGGGGCAATCACAATTGTATATATAGCAAGAGAACCACCCAAACACAGAGGAGAAAAATGCTCTAAAGAGACATTGCAATGGAGGCCTTGCAGTGGCTAACCCAGGGCTTGCCATCTAGCCGACCTAGGGTCAGCCAACCGACCCAGGTTCGGTCAGTTGAACCGACCAAGGCCAGGCCCTAAAAAGGCTTGGTCAGCCAGCCCTACAGCCCTACCTATAGCCCTACCTATAGCCCTGGAATAGGCGTCTACCATGCAGGGCTATAGGTATGGCCATGCAGCCCTACCTATAGCCCTAGAATAGGCGTCTACCTAGAGGAAAATCTAACCTGAACGGGGCGGGCACATCCACAAATAAGCCCTCACTCACTATAAAATGCACATAACTCTAAGAAATCCTCCACGTCAAATTGAAGCCTCTACCTCTTGACTTATAGAAACCTTAAATATCTTGAAAGACCTAAAACCACCAATTTACAATGGGAAAGGAAAACAGAGAATTAGGATGTAGGCCATCTTTTGGTGGTTCTAGTGATACCCTATAGGCCATGGTATGTGCCTTGTAGGCATAAGTGTAGGCACTTATTGTGTTAGTGCCTTCTATGCCACATAGGACACTTAGTCCTATGTGACACCTAGGACACTTAGTCCTAGGCCTAGATACAAGTACTTTGTACTTGTGTTTAGGAACCTTATCTATCAATCTAAGTTGACATGACTTCTTCTTCGACTCGTCCTGTACTGCACACACTCTCTCTCTCTTCGTTTAGCATCTACAGTGGTATCAGAGCAGGTATTGCTCTAGCCTTCTAGCTCTCCTCAGCCCCGAGTACTCCATTGCTCATTGGAGAGTTTTCTGCCCTGCTGGTCGACAGATCTGGTTTGAGGCCCTTCATCGTTATTTGCTCCGTCGTACCTTCAGTGGTACCTGCGTTGTACCTGGGCGCTGCATCGCTGTATTGCATTCCTGCTTCGCCGTACCTTCCGTATGTATTCCGTACTCTGCGTCATCACTTACCTTCAGTGGTAGTTCGTCGTACGTACGGTGAGCAGTTCGCCGTACGCCGTACCTAGTGCGCCATCGTACTTCCATACAAACGTTCCTGCCGTACGGAATAAGTATCTGCGACAGCCGTACGCTCTTCTCCGTACAAGTGTACTCGCACCATACCTGCTTTGTACAGGTTCATCTGCTCCGTACGATCATCTGCTCCGTACGTTCACCTGCAGATCAGCCGTCGTACAACTTGTACCTGCATTCCGTACACGTGTATTTGAGAACAGCTGACCGTACAGCTTGTACCTGCTCCGAGTGTTTTGTACAATTTCGAAGTGCGAATTTATTTTCAGTGATATCTACATTTGCAATTTGGGGCTTTTGCAAGACATTGCAAAATTTGGGGCTTTCACACATTTGCCCTCTTTTTGGCCTATTTGCCCTAAATAAATTTGGGGCTTTTGCCAAATTTGCTGTTTTTGCATCAGATTGCAGTACATTAAGTCAAATTGCAGGACATTCAGTTACATTTGCAGGACATTGAGTCAGATTCGCATACATTGGGTCACATTTGCAAAATTTCAGCAAAATTTGGGGCTTTTCTGAATTTGCCCTCTTTTTGGCCTATTTGCCCTCAATAAATTTGGGGCTTTTGCCAAATTTGCTGTTTTTGCAGTGAACATTGCCTGTCACAGTCACAGTCACATTTGGGTCAGATCTGCATTTGCCCTTTGATTTGGGTCAGAAATTTGCAGATATTTGCTGTCATTTTTGGGACAGCCAGCTTATTGCAGTGATAGCCTTGAGGCTTTTGGGTTTTCAGGTCTTTTACAAGTTATCACAGTTGCTATGGCTGGGAACAATCAAGATTTATTTGGAGTTCTTCGTGAAGATGATAAGTTGGATGGCACCAACTATCCGATATGGTCTTATCTCATGAAACATATTCTTGTTGCAAAGCATTTGTGGAATATTGTTTCTGGGGCTGATCTGAGGCCAGCCAATCCTTCATTGGTTGTTTCTACTGCTGCACCTTCTGCAGGTGGTACTTCTCCTGATGCCTCTTCCTCTAGCACTCCTGTTGCTGCTCTTCCAACTCAAGAACAGTCTAGATGGGATGCAAGAGATGCAAATGCACATTCATGCATTGCTTTATCATGCAAGAGAATCATTATTCCACACATCCGTTCTTGCAGGACAGCAAAGGATGCTTGGGATAAATTGGCTTCTCTATATCAGATTCGCAATGAAGCTCGTGTTGCATATTTGAGAAGGCAATTATAGGAAGTGAGTATGAATGAAGGTGAGTCAATGGATGCATATTTGACAAAGGTCAAGGACCTCATGGAACAGCTTGCCAACATTGATGAGGTGGTGCCAAATTCACAGCTTGTCAGTACTACATTGAATGGACTACCAGATACATATCAAGGGTTTGCTACAACCCTTCGATTAGTGGCCATGGGTAATCCGGACCACTATTCTTTTGATCAGCTAGTCACTTTGCTTTTGCAGGAAGAGCAAAGTAGAGCTAACAGACAAGCCATTATTCCTGATCATGCATTTGCTTCAGAGCAGTCAGGAAGAGGCAAGGCTTCCAAGCCTATGGGCAAGGCAAAATCTGTACACAGCAGCTGCAATTCCTCTACGCATAGCAGCTGCAATTCCTCTCATGCATCTAAAAATACAGCAGATAAGGGAAAGAAGAAAAGATGCAACTATTGTCGCAAGCCTGGACATGATATTTCAGAATGCAGGAAGCGCATTGCTTCGGAGAAAAAGAAAGTAGGATTGACAGTTAATGCCTCACATGCCATTGAATCCCATGAGCCAGCAGATGCTTCACATGCACATGCTCTTCAGGATGATTGGGCATGGGCTGTCCATTGCTCATTTGATCCCTCCAAAGCTGATGCACTCTTTACTGCTAATAATGCTCAGTCTTGGTACTTTGATAGTGGTGCTTCCAAGCATGTTACATCTTGCAGACAGTTGTTTCATTCTCTAACTGATGCACCTCGAGGGGGGACTGTTACATGTGCCAATAATGCTTCATATGCTGTAAAAGGAGTTGGAGATGTGCAACTCACATCCATTTCCAGCCATCCTGTCACTCTAACAAATGTTCTTTTTGTGCCTGGCATTGAAGTCAACTTGATTTCAATTTCAGCAATTGCTACTTCAGGTTTCAGAGTAATTTTTGATGGCTACAGATGCCTAGTATATGATCTCCGTGATGACAATGCCATAGTTCTCACTGGCACTTTGCAAAAAGGGCTTTATCACCTTGATCATCATTCAGCTGCACTTTCTATTGAAGCATTGGCCATTTCAGATTCACAGCTTGCTGAAACTCATCTTTAGCATGAGAGAATGGGCCATCTCAATTATAGAGCTCTTGCAAAGCTACATTCACAGAAGATGGCAAATGATGTATCTCAGACTCACACAGTTACTAAACATGTGTGTGAGGGTTGTCTTTTGGGTAAGATGCATTGATTTCCTTTTCAAAAGAATTGTCCAAAACTCTCACAAAGGAAATTGCAGCTAGTACACAGTGATGTTTGTGGCCCAACGAGGACAAATGCCATTGGAGGATACAAGTATTTCATGACTCTCATTGATGATTTCACAAGGTATTGCTGGGTATATCCTTTAAAGGCCAAATCTGAAGTTTTCTTATGCTTTCAGAGATGGCTGAATATGGTTGAGAATGAATCAGGATGCAAGCTTGTCACCCTCAACACAGATAGGGGAGGTGAGTATATGTCAAAGGAGTTTGATGCATTTCTATCCTCACGGGGCATTTTTCACTCATGCACTACTCCTTACACTCCTCAGCAGAATCCTGTTTCTGAAAGGAAAAACAGGTCCACAATGGAGATGGCCAGATGCATGCTTAAGGCCAAGTCTTTGCCCAATAAATTTTGGCTTGATGCAGTAATGTGTGCCAACTATGTGCTGAATAGATCACCTACACGGGCATTAAAGACTATTACACCTTATGAAGCATGGAAAGGCAGGAAGCCTTCACTTTCACACATGAAAGTTTTTGGGTCTCTTGCATATGTTCATGTACCATCTCAGCTGAGACATAAGCTTGATGACAAGGCAATCAAATGCATATTCATTGGTTACAGCCAGGAGAGCAGAGGGTATCGGTTATACTAACCAAATACTGGGAAGATTATTGTCAGTAGAGATGTGATCTTTGCTGAACATTCAGCTTCTCCTCTTGTGGACTGCAAAGCAAAGCCAGATATTGACATGTTTGATGCCTTGGAATCTTGGTTACCTCTACCATCATCAGAAGAGGATTTTGAGCAGCAACATGCGCCTCCTGCAGGCCCTCCACAAAGCAATAATCAGCCTCAACCTCATGCTGATTTGCAAGTTTCTCTTCCGGCACAAAATGATCCCATTACTCATGATGCAGTCATTGAAGAAAGAGCTGTTAATAGACAGCAAAGGCAAGTTCCCAGATGGCTTCTTGATACATTGAGGGACAGCAAACAAGATCAGCCTTTTGCTGCCCGGACAAGATCAGGGAATAGACAGCATGGTCACTTTCTTGAGTTTGCACTCCTTGCTACAGCTTGCAATGAAGAGCCTTTGTGCCATAAAGATGCTTTTGACAGCAAAGAGTGGATGGATGCAATGAAAGCTGAGTTACAATCTATTGCCAAAAATGACACTTGGGAATTAGTAGATCTCCCACCTGGCAAGCATGCCATTGGAACGCGATGGGTCTACAAATAAAAAAGGAAATCTGATGGCAGCATAGATCGATACAAAGCTCGTCTTGTTGCAAAAGGGTATGCCTAACAACAAGGCATTGACTTTGAGGAGACATTTGCTCCCACATCCAGGATTACTACCATTCGATGTGTCATTGCCATTGCAGCCCATCATCATTGGCAAGTGCACCAACTTGACATCAAGACTGCCTTTCCTCATGGGGATCTGCAGGAAGAAGTCTATGTCACACAACCTCCTGGTTTTGAGGTTGTTAATTCTGAACATAAGGTAAGCCGGCTTAGAAAAGCCCTTTATGGTTTGAGGCAGGCACCCAGGGCATGGTATGCCAAAATTCATGCACACTTACTATCCCTTGGTTTTCAGAATAGTCCCACAGAACCTACTCTTTATTTCCGTGGGAGTGGATCTGATTTTTTAGTGCTGATTTTATATGTGGATGATATGCTTATCACGGGCCCAGATACTCAGCAAATTGCAGCTTTCAAGGCTGATTTGCAGCAGATTTTTGACATGTCAGACATGGGACAGCTCCATTATTATTTGGGCATTCAGTTTGCTCATGTTGAGGGGGGTATCATGATGTCTCAGTCCAAGTATATTGGACAGCTCCTTGATCGTTTTCAGTTTGAGGATTGCATGCCAATCTCTACTCCAGTGGACCCTAGCTCACAAATTCTCAGCTCATGATGGGAGCCCACCATGTGATATCACTCTTTATCAGCAGGCTGTTGGATGTCTTATTTATTTATGTCACACCAGACCTGACTTGCAGTATGCAGTATCTCAGCTCAGCAGATTCATGCACATGCCCAGTTCACAGCATTGGCAGGCAGTGAAGAGAGTCTTTAGATATCTCAGAGGCACTCAGGATTTAGTCCTCTTCTATGGTGATCAGGGTTCATTATCATGCATGCTTACACGGATAGTGACTAGGCAGGATGTTCCGACACTAGAGTGTCACATACTGGCAATTGTTTTTTGCTTGGCAATTCATGTATTTCTTGGCTCAGCAAGAAGCAACCGACAGTTGCCACGTCTAGTTGTGAGGCTGAGTACAGGGCAGCCTTCACCGCTACAGTAGAGTGTGTTTGGCTTCGACAGTTACTTACAGATCTTGGTTCCACTATTGTCTACACTGACAGCCAGAGTGCTTTGGCCATTGCGCGTAACCCAGTGTTTCATGCGCGTACCAAGCATATTGAAGTTCACTATCATTATGTTCGGGAGCGGTTGTCAGCAGGCGACATAGAGTTGTCCTATCTTCCCACAGAGGACAACATCGCAGATATGTTTACAAAGGCACTTCCTCGTCCCAAGTTCGAAGTCTTCCGACAGGCTTTACACTTGGTTCCCTTTGTTACATGATCTGACATTCCTTGTACATTCATAGGTGGCTATATCCTTTTGGATGAACATGTGCCACCATGACCAGAAACTACCAGGTATTCTGAGACGTTTCCAGAGTACTTCAGCCCATCCCATGGAGGGGGGTTTGTAGGCCATCTTTTGGTGGTTCTAGTGATGCCCTATAGGCCATGGTATGTGCCTTGTAGGCATAAGTGTAGGCACTTATTGTGTTAGTGCCTTCTATGCCACATAGGACACTTAGTCCTATGTGACACCTAGGACACTTAGTCCTAGGCCTAGATACAAGTACTTTGTACTTGTGTTTAGGAACCTTATCTATCAATCTAAGTTGACGTGACTTCTTCTTCAACTCATCCTGTACTGCACACACTCTCTCTCTCTCTCTTCGTTTAGCATCTACATAGGATGCTATAACTAGGTTCTTACAAAAATTGCAAAATTTCCACAGACTTAGAGATACACGTCCTCAAAGTCAAGTTGTGGAAGCAAGTCTTTCCCTAGGCAATAAATCATATTAAAGATGGATGAGCCTTAGAGAGACTAATAGGGTCCCAACTAGTAGGCTAAGTTTAGACAAGCATTCCTAAAGAAATATTTACCCGAAAATGAGCTTGAGAGAGCATGGGATAGTTATAGTATGGGTAAAAACTCTTTAGTCCAATATATGGCTAATTATAGAGTAGCGGTCCTCAAGCTAGAAGGCATTGATGTGTTTCAAAGAGGTTTCGTGAGGGGTCTAAAATACAATTACACGGTGGGGGAGTGAAGAATTCTTCCAAAACCTTTGCTGGAGCTATCAAGGATGCCCATATTTATGATGATACAATAGGAAGATCTAAAAGTGAAATTGTGGATCAAAGTAGCGTTGTTCCCGGAGTCAATACATTTTCTAGCTTAAAAAGAAAGAGGCACTACAAAAAGCGAGATTCCAATTTCCCAGGTATAGCCCAATAAACTCCAAACTCAAAGGTATTCACTTTTGAAAATATAGTGGTTATGAAAAGCTAAGCAAGAAAATCTTTGCTTTAAATGTCTAGACAAAGACTATTCCACTTGGAATTGCCCAAAAAATTAAAAGATGGGAGCTAAAGCCCCCTAAAAAATACAAGCACATGCAGTGCAAGTGTTACCGATTAAAGGTACTGAGAAACCCTTTTGCAGAGATTGCCTACTTAGAGGTTTGCACACATATTGAAATTGTTTGAAGCTGGAGAGTTTAATGGAGCCATTTGTAAAAGCAAGTAGAGAGTGGAGAAGCTAAAGGATAATATCTGCACCCTCAAGTTAAGGGAGAAAACAATTAAAAATAGCTTACCAAAGAGGAGATGAAGACAACAGTCCTCATAGTAGCATAGTTAAAATTTGAAAGTTACCATCCATAGATGTAACAAGATGAAAATTGCATGACATGTAGTGGCCACATCATAGATGGCTACAGATGTGATGGCCCCTTTGTTTTCACCTTGTGCACTTGTATTGCTTGTGGTATTTGTGAACGCAACATTGACATGTAAAAATTGTAAACATCCATTACCTAACACGTGGGAAAATTATCTATGCTGCCTTCCTCATGAAACTATCAAGAAGGAGAGAGTAGAAGCTGTCCAAGCAATCCATGGAGAGCCAAGTTATGAACCTCCACCCAATTTCAATAACTCCATTGCAAGCTATTTCCAAGACTGTATTCTCAACCTAGGAGGACATTTGTTCTGTCAAGATGCATAGTTTGAAAATCCAAAACATTCTTATAGCCTTGAGTATCCACCTCTTCACCATGTGTCATGGTGTGCCAAACTTTTTGATCGTTGACCTTTGCAAGAGACTACATATTTGTGGGCCTTGGACTCAGGCGCTTCAATTTCTCGACTAATGTGTAGTTTAAGAAATACGTGGCACAATCATTGACCATTATTCTTACTTTCCATGCATCCTCATAAAAATCATGAAGACTAAAAGTGGGCGGCCAAATTGCCTATGATACTTACCGATACTGATGGGATATCTCAAGGTGTATTCCCCAGGCACACCTTGGTTTCTATGTGTGTGTGCTAGAGGCACAATTAGGTGCCATAAGCACTATTAGGTGGTGGTAGATGCCACATAGGATGATTGAGAGATTCTAGGAGCTGATTGAGGAGATGATTATGGAGCTTGGTGGCTCATGTAGAGGTGCCTACATATGGACCTCACCTTTCTTCATTCCATAAGCAAGTAAGCATTCTCTCATTTTGTGTTCAGCTTCATGCTTTCCTTTCACTTCTTCAACATGGTATCAGAGCACTATGATCCTCCTTGAGCCCATTTGTGCCATGTCATCTTCTACATCATCTTCTTCTTCTTCACCTTCCTCTTCATTTTGCCCCTTTCTGCCCAACCACTTGGAGGGCTGAGTTCCCTACCTACAAACAACCATTCCCAGGGTCCTTTTGGTTGGAGAGACCCTTCATATGGGCAAACTTCCACATCAGAGGAATTAGATAATGGTGCCCACCAAACCGCGCAACAGTCATCTTCTTCATGATGCCATTTCATACAATGCGACTTGCTAGAGCAGCCATTCCAAAATTCCTTTGAGCCAAGCTTGCACAACAGTATGAGCTAGCTCCTATCCAGATTTGAAGGGAAATGGTCTACCAGGGAGGGAGAAATAGCAAAAAAACCAGTCAACTTTCAAGCTACTGGCTAACGCGACATGGCATTTCACCTCTCTTCTTCAGTGGCTCTTCTGTGGTATGCCAGCTTTGTTTCTACCTAGAAATCCCTCTTTTCTTTGCTTTGAAGAGTGAGATACAAGCCCTCCAAGTTCAAGCCTTTGTTTTGGATAGTTTTGATAATGTTGTGTGTAACACGTGGGGGCTATCCTCATAATAATCTATGTACTTAAGGGGAAACATGATGTACTTGATTCTCCACTTCTTTGTTTGAAGGAATTAAAACGACTTTTATACCAACAAGAATGCGAGGCATATATTTGTGATTTTATTTTTGTCGATAATTTACTCTCTTCAACATCATGTAAAAGTTTACTAAGTTTACCCCCTGCTAAGTTCTCTTGGTTCTTGAATCCCGATTCCTATAATCTATTTCTAAGCTCTTAGGAAGGATGACATCTTAGGGATCTGGAGGAAGACGTGGGATTGGTTTTCTAGGCCAATCCACATTGTTGCACGTATGTTTGATCCCTTGTGGAAGGCGCCTGCTAAATGGAACAATTGGGTGCTTGTGGGCAGATGGGCTTAATACTCGAGAGAGTATACACCCTAGTGGATCAGAATAGGTGAGGTGATTTAAGATTAGCAATGAGCTTGCAGTGCTTAGTGCTCACATGTATGAATCGGAATACTAAAGTCATGAAGTATCATATGATATATTAGTGGTCACATGGTATGATGGTTGTAATTTCTAATATAATTTTTTAAATTGTTTTTTTTGTATTGGAATAGCATTGAAGAGGACATCATAGATTATCATAATGACATGGGCCATTTCTCTTGCGTAATTGCCAAAGAAGAGAGAACAGGCTGTTTGCTCTTACTTCATGGGAGAAATTTGGGATTTAAAATCCCTCATTGCAGAATCTAGCTCTTTGCGTCCTCTCACAAGATTGGTCATCAGGCCCAGCTGAGAGGATATGGAGCAAATGTGCAGACATATACACTAAAAACAGAAACAAGTTCGTTCTTAGTTATTAAACATTAGTTATATGTTATAACTTTTTGAAAAATTACCCTTGAGTCTTAGTTCTTGAGAATTGACTTCTTTATACTTTGTAAATTGTGTCAGGTTGAGCACGCAGCAACTCAGCGGTTGGTATATAGATGCCAACCTACATCTGCTTGAGAGGTACATATCTCAAGATGGATTTGGTAGCATTGAGTGGAGGTCAAAGAAAGTTAATCCCGACGAGCTGAAGATGAGACCTCTCGATATGTCTTTCATACAACGAAGTTGAGAGAACAATGGTGCCTATGACTTTCTGCGAGAGGATATATTCCGAAGTACCTTTCAGACTAGTTAAGGCATGTAATTAAAGTGCAAGGGTTTGTTCTATCATTACCTTAAAAAATGTAACTGACTATTGATTCATCTGTAGTTTTTTTGATACCTTGGTTTGATCAAAGATAGGAGTAGAGCTTGATCCTGTTCGTCATTGCATTCTTCATTGTCTTCCTGAGCAGCTCGGTCGAGCATGCTTTTGCACTCCCTGGGAGCTGCCATGTGCCCTCCCTAAAGTAGATGTACTAGATGGTTTTTTGCTGTCCCATAGACCTGTTGGTCTCCCGTGGACATTAATAGACTTTCTTTCTTTCTACACGGTCCTGCTCTTCTCTCGCATCTTGGAACTATAAGACTAGAGCGATGAGGATCTTTGATTGTCACCTACACCACCTCATCATCTTGGCTAGAGTTTGAAGACATATTGTTGCTCATGGTTGATATGTTGGATAAATAGGGTTGATGCTCCACTAGCTAACCCCCAAGTGAGGATTGCGACATGGTTTGACATCTTTTTGTGTCAGGGTGTAGTTGGTGTCATATCTTTAGGGGGATTGAGAGAGGCTACCACGTGGGCAGCGACAGACGTCCTTCTTGGGTTAGATTTAGGGCAGCCCATGGGTTCATCCTTGTTAGCATCTTTGGCTGGCTATGAAGCTGCAAACAGTGCAGGCATGAGCCCATATCCAGGGTCAATGGGCTGGAAAATGCACAGCACATACAGTTGGTAAAAAGCCTACATTGTAGGTGCAGCAGCGACCACTGCTAGTCGACAGTACAGTCTCAGGTAAGTAGGTATAGTATTTGTCGACAGTACAACAACAATACAGAATAGGGGCAGTAGTTCTGTAGCAGGGTCAGGCCAGTGGCAGGCTGCCACATGGCAGAGTTGGCCAAACAACATAAGATGTTCACAGATTGGCCCAGTCTGTGGTTAGGTTGTTTGAGTCTATCAGTCTGGTTGGCTGGCTCAGCATGCTGGTCAGCCAGATCAGGGGGCACCATGCCCTATAAAAGGCCCTGGGGGGCATTCAGTTCATTCTATGAGTGCTTTGGACCTTCCAGGAGCTCACAAAGAAGCACATCTACACTGCTGGAGGAGAGTCACATTCTGGAGCAAAGAGGGTGAGCAGGAGGAATCACCTGGTAACTCTTGAAGCTTGCGTGAGGCATGCGGTGATCTAGGAGGAATCTACAGCAGGAGGTTCAGCAAACAGAGCCGAGTTTGGTGCCCTACCTCAGTGTATGTTTCCTGTAGATGTTAGTACAGATGTTGCTATAGATTTGTCAGGTTTCTGTACTTGGATTTGACATCTACATATAATTTTTTTTGGATGTACATCTGTGCGTACTTTCTACATATCAAAGTGTTCTCTTTCTACACATGCATGCACATGGAGCAAGTGGTATTTCTCCCAAAGCTTTATTCCAGTACATAGGAGTTGGCTGTACCAAGAGACTATTCTTTTACACGATTTGACCATGCATATCTTCACCATACACTACCCTCCCTAGCCAATGGAACTAGCATGCGAGCTAAACCACCATCTCTCTAGTCCATAGGATTTTCTCTCTAAGCGGAAGTATGGACTTGATCTGTATTGAACTGAATCACATGTGTAGCATGCAGCTGATGTAGAGAGCCTCATTGGGTGCAACTGCCCCGTTCTATTGATATCAAAAGAGTGTTATAGCTGGTTGTGAAGGCTCTAATGGGTTAAAGTGTTGGAATTTGTTTGTGCAATGTGTAGGACCCAAGAGAGTGCAAAAAAGACCAAGATTGGGGAGAAAAGTACAAAAAGCAGGTCCCACAAGGCTCTCAAGCAAGGACAAGGGGGGGGGGGGCGCCTCTTTGAGGGCCCACAAGATTAAAAAGGCGACCTGCATATTCAGGTCCGATACGCTGTTTCGTCCATCCGTATCAAATGCATATCCGATTTTTGGCAATAGAATTACGAGGATCCACGAGAAGCAACTGGACGTATTGTATGTGCTAATCGTCACTTGGCTAAGAAACCCGTGGATATTGAGGTTCCGCAATCTGTTCTTCCCAACCCAAAAGCTCTAGAGCACCAGATTTAGAACGAAAAATACTAAAAGCTCGGTTTTTTGTAAAAGTAGCTTTTAGAAAGCAAGCCCTAGCTTTTTGCTAGGCCTAGTCTATAAAAGAAAGGCCTCTGGCCTCCCAGATTCATTCAGAATTGTACTTAGTTCTATGCGCTTTCAAGAGCTAGTTGTACAAAGATTAGTCTATTGCAATAAAGACCTTTGGGGGAGTCCAGCCCTTATTTCTGGGCCCTAGTGCTGTGTTTTGCTCTTACCCTTCTCTCCTAGCGCTTTGTCTTATTGGCGATTCAATTTCCACAGCTCTAGCACGTATCTTGAGAAGTGTACGGAATTTCCAATGCCATGTATCTTGTCCCGGGTACCGCGATTTTGGCTCTAGAGGAGTCCCGTGCCGTTAGCGAATTGCTCCACGGTGCCAAAGTGAATTGCGATTTTTATTTGGGTTGGGTTTCAGTGGTATGAGAGTGTGGTTTACTTTCCTTGGAAGCAACGGCCCACATACCTTGGTAAAGACGTCCAACATGCGCATATCGGGAGACCTCAAAAATCGCACTGGTTTGCAGGCGCATATCGTAGACCCTGGCACTCAGCAGGTGGACGGAACACCAGGCGGAGGGAACTAAGAGCAAGCTTGTAGACGTGGGGTTTGCTGAAAATTACAGATAATATTCTAAATTTTGGCCCATACCGCGGACTAGTGGTTGAATCATACAACCAAGAGCCACATCCACCCATATTTCATCGTGCATCGGGCAGTCTCCCGTCTTCCCCCGTAAGCATTTACCTCCTTGAAAGGACTAGGGGCTTTGCAGTTGATTGCTTTAGGCCCAGCCAACTTGATTTGATGGGAAAATTCTCCATCTCCCACATCATGGTTTCGGATCACGGGAGTTCAGCTACCACAACGCCCATTCGGCCTCTAGACAATCCAGCTTCGTCAGTAAGAAGCATTGTAAGGGATCTGAAGGCGACCTTAGTAAAGGATTTGTGAAAGCAAAGATCAGGGAGTTTCAGTCTCTGAAGTGAAAGCCTCAATTTCAGCATCTATTTGAGGAGATGATGACCAGGCAAGTTTCAATATCGCCAAAAGAAAAGGGAGATTAAGAGCTTTCTCTCACTTCTCCATCAAAAGACCTCTCTAAGCATTCACTTACTTCAAGAAAGTGTTTCTAGAGTCTTGTATCGCACCAGAAGGGTCATACTTGAAGAAAAAGAGGGATTAGCTCGAAGCCTCATGGGAGACGAAGCCGAAAGCATGGAAGGAGATCTCCCAGTTTAATCCCATCCTCTTCTAGTTCTTCTTCTTCTTCTTCTTGTTCCTCTTCCTCATCTTCTTTTGTATCCCGAGGACGCTCTCGTCATAAGTGCAGGGGAAGGATATCCATATCTCAAAAAAAAGACTTCAAGGAAGGTGGTAAGTCGGTCAAGTTCACTACTTTTAATGGAAAGTATGGAGTCACTCAGAATGCTTTGCAGTTCATTCGTCAGTTTAATATAGCCTTCAAAACGGGGCACTATTGCGAGAAGTCCAAGTTAAATATTGTAAGTCTTCACGTGATCATGACACTTTTACAGCATTCCATCTAAAAATTAAAATCTTTGAGTATTCCAAAGACTAGTACAGACATGGCACGGACTGCAATTGCAGCAGCCGGTGAAGGATGGCACAAAATTGACAAAAGCACAATCATTCATTGTTTTATATACCTTTGTAAGGCTAGGAAATATACCCAATCATACAAATTTAGATTTTTTGTTGTTGTAAAGTCTAATTGAGAATTTCTAGCTGTTGGGCCTTCTGCACCCGCATAAGATAATTCGATGTATTTGAACATCTGATCACCACTTGGACAAAAATTTAAAAAATTTGCATGTCCGCTAAGGTGATAGAAAAATATACCTTTGTAAGACTAGTATGTATCCAATCGTACAAATTTAGATTTTATGTTGTTCTAAAGTCTAATTGATAATTTTTTGCTATTGGGGCTTCTGCACCTGTGTAAGATCATTCGTTGTTTTAGTATGTCGCATCACCAGACTATAGAATCCGGCCGGAACAGAAGCAGGTGGACAAGGAATAGCAATAGGTTGAGGATGGAACTTAAATTGTAACACAAGCAGATCTAGTCCATGGGTTAAAGCAACTTTCGAGATGTAGATGGAGGACTCGCTTAGCAGATCTAGTCCATAGATTATGAACTTTTAACATCGAATGAATCACTGAACTGGATCCGAGACCGAGGTTTCTAGGAAATTTTGACAGAATCCAAGCATGGACGCACTCACAAAGCAGTGTGCTTCGACACAGTCATCTTCTTATTGATCCTAACTTCTTACAAAGAGGTCACTTTGTTAAATTAAATCACTTTGATGAGGTCTAGCCCATGTACAGTTCTAGCAGCCTATGTGCCAGCCTGCGTGGGCAGCACACCAGCAAGAGGAAGACCAGCACCAGTCACGTCAGAATGCATGGGCAGAACAGAAGCAGATCCACTCAAGAAAAGTGCCATAATAAGCCCAAGGCCCTGCAGCAATCTCCAACAGTGTTCAGAGCAAGGCAAGCGCCTAACACTCAGATTTGCTCTGGATGTGGCCTGTAATTCACATACTAGGCCACTCTGAGAAATGGATGTTAGAAGCTAATTCAGTCTGTCAAATGGTAGTAGTTACAGACCAGTCTATTACATTGTAGTAACAGACGAGTCTGTGAAATTGCAGTTTGAATTAGTGAAATGGCAATTAAGGTTCCTTCTAGGCTATAAAAAGGGGGCCATTCCCCACATTCTTGGAGCATCGGTCAACAACACTTCATCCCTACAGCAGAGCTTCAAGCCTCCACGATTCAGTGAGGATCTACAGCAAGAGTGCCCCCATATCTCCCAATTTGAAAAGAAGTAAGCTAGAAGGTGTTTGGCCTCTCTACACGCATTGAAACCCAAACCAGATAAAAATTGCAATTCACTTCGGCACCTTGGAGAAATTTGCAAACAACGCGGGACTCCTCTAGAGCCAAAGTTGCGGTACCCGGGACAGGATACCTGGCGCTGGAAATTCCGTACACTTCTCGAGATACGTGCTGGAGCTGTGGAAATTGAGTCGCCAATAAGACAGAGTGTTGGGAGAGAAGGGTAAGGAGAAAAACACAACACTAGGGCCCAGAAATAAGGGCTGGACCCCCCCGAAGGTCTTTATTGCAATAGAATAATCTTTGTACAACTAGCTCTTGAAAGAGCATAGAACTGAGTACAATTCTGAATGAATCTAGGAGATCAGAGGCCTTTCTTTTAAAGACTAGGCCTAGCAAAAAGCAAGGGGCTACTTTCTAAAAGCTACTTTTACAAAAAGCCAAGCTTTTAGTCTTTTTCCTTCTAAATCTGGTGCTCTTGATCTTTTGGGCGCCTTTTTAATCTTGTGGGCCCTCTTTTAAAGACCCCCCCCCCCCCCCCCCCCCCCTTGTCCTTGCTTGAGAGCCTTGTGAGACCTGCTTTTTATGCTTTTCTCCTCAATATTGAGTCATTTTTGCACTCTCTTGGGTCCTACACATTGCACAAACAAATTCCAAGACTTTAACCTATTAGAGGTTAGCAAAATGCATGCATTCCTAGTTCTTGGACTATTTCTAGTCCCTTGTGAGCGTCCCCACAGTTCTCATTTTCCCAATGCAAGGCAAAAGTAAAAACAATAAAACTTATTCTTGGTTAACCAACTTCACGATTCTTTGACCAAAGTCAATTCTAAGAAAGATTACTCTTTATTTTCTTAGGAGAAGTCCCAAATGGTGACATCCCCTTGGCTCTAAACAGTTGTCCTCAACTGAAAAGCTTCTTGATACAACTGTAGAACTTAAGGATACTCTAAGAAGAATTCCTCATCTAGCCAATTGGCATCAAGTGCCAAATAATTCTTAAACTTGACAAGGTATCTACGGATAACCTTGCCTCTGGGTCCTTTCTTCTCTGTATGATATACAATTTATTCTGGTTGGAGGATCTCCTCCATCTTTCCACCTCAAGTGGCTCTTCTTGAACTGGTTCTGTGGGTTCTGGTCCTTGATACTTCTTTAGAAGACTCGCATGAAAAGCATTGTGAATCTTCAAAGTCTCGGGCAGCTCTAGTCTTATGGTCTCACTAACTCTGAATGGTCCATAATACCAGGGAGACAACTTTGGGTGTACTTTCTCTTTCCCTTTCATCTTTCTAAGTCTTGCTTTTATCAAACTTTAGTAAGACCCAGTCTCCTTCTTGGAGATTCATCTCCCTCTACTGCATGTTTGCTGCCTTCTTTTTCTTTTGCTGAGATCTTTCAGTTGCTGTCCGTACTTGAGAGAAAGCTGTATCTAAGTCTCAGACATACTGGTCGGCTGCAAATATCTCGTCCTTTGTTCTGAAGATAGGTGGTAGAATCACCTTTCTATAAATAACTTCAAATGGGACTTTTCCTATGGAGCTATGAACAGTGTTATTGTATGCAAATTCCACACGAGGAAGATAAATTTCCCATTCGACCTTCTACTCGGATGCATAACACTTGAGACGTGGAATTGGCATTCTCACCTTGTCCATCTGACTGAGGATGAAAAGAAGATGAAAAGTCCAACTTCGTCCCCATATTATCAAATAATGCTCTCAAGAATAAACTAGTCATCCTAGGGTCTCCATCACTAACAATCGACTTAGGCATCCCATGGTGCTTGAAGATCTGTGCCAAAAACAATCTGGCCATGTGGTCTGCCTTAATAGTTTTTCTTACTGGAATGAAATGGGCTCGCTTGCAAAACTTGTCAATGATGGTCCATATCCCATCATCCCCGTATCTGGATCTATGAATATCAAAGATGAAATCCATGGCGATTGCTTTCCCATGGTCCTTGCGGTATGGGCAGCGGCATGTGCCTATCATACTTCACCTTTTGGCATGTAAGACATTTAGTTACAAACTTGTGAATGTCTTTCTGCATCCCTGGCCAAAGAAATATCTCTCAATGGCTTGTGTACTGGACAGAATACCTCGATGCCCTGCATAAGGAGGAGCATGACATTCTTCCAAAACTTTGGCTCGCATGTCTTGGGTCACACAAAGATGATCATCTTTCATGATAAATCCGTCTTTCAATGTATACTGGCTGGAGGATACTCCCTGCTGAATATTTCCCATGGTCTCTCCGAAATCTGGATCCTGTAAATAAAGCTCTTTCATGGCCTCCATGTCCTAGTGATATGCTATGGTAGTATTATTCACTTTAGGCCTTCTAGATAAAGCATCCACAACCCTGTTCCGAGCTCCTGGAGTATAAACAATCTGAAAATGAAACATGGACAGAAGATTTGCCCACCTCATCTGCTTTTCGGAGATCTTGGTATGAGTCAAGAAATACTTGACGCTCCGGTGGTTGCTCTTGACTATAAAGTCATCTCCAAGAAGATAATGCATCCAAATATTTAAAGCATGAATAACTGCTAGCAACTCTTTCTCATAAACACCCAAAAACATATCGGCATCATGCAGCCTCCTTCTTTCATAAGCTATGACCCGAACTTCTTGATGGAGGGCAGCGCCCACACACTTTCCACATGCATCACAGCCCACATCAAATGGTTTATGCAAATATGGAACAATAGAATAGGCTCTAACAATAGCTTTTCTTTGAGAGCACTAAAAGCTGTCCTTTGTCTTTCTCCCCACCTACAAACTACATTTTTCTTTGTCAAGTCATGTAAGGGGGTTGCTATATCAGCAAAGTGTCGGATGAAGCGTCTGTAATAGGAACAAAGCCCAAGAAAGCTGCATACTTCATGTACCGAGGTGAGCTTTGGGCATTCCTGTATAGCTTTAATCTTGGCTGGATTCAACCAAATCCCTTCCTTGGAAATAATGTGTCCAAGATAATGAATCTCGTCAAGAAAGAATTCACTCTTTTGGGCATTAATAAAAAGCTTATGAATTTTGAGTTCTTGAAACACAATAGCCAAGTGCTCTTTGTGCTCTTCTTCTATCATAGAAAAGACCAAAATATCATCAAAGAAAGTGCCTGTAGGATCTGAAAATTCAATCCATCAAACGATTGAAAGTGGCTGGTGCTGCATTGGTAAGCCCAAAAGGCATCACCAAAAACTCATAAAGTCCATAAGTGGTTCGAAAAGCTGTCTTATGGACATCTTGTGGGTGGATCCTTATCTCATGGTATCCACTTTTTAAGTTAATACGGCTGAAAATCGTGCCCCTTTCAGTCTGTGCAAAATATCATCTATGCGAGGGATTGGAAACCTATTCTTGACTGTCATTTTATTAAGAGCTCTATAATCCACATACATACAATAAGAGCCATCCTTCTTTTGAACTAGGAGCACTGGTGAACAAAAGGGTGAAGAACTAGGCCTGATAAGTCCTTTGGAGAACAAACCCTGTACCTCTGCCATAATTTCTTTAGTTTGGGCTGCGCTCACACGACAAGGCAGCCGATTTGGGGGCTCACTGATCTTCAAGTCGTTCTAGAAATAGCTCTCTCCTGGTAGAGAATCTAAAAAACAATCTTTGAACGATTCTACAAACTGAATTTTGTCTTTTTCTAAAGGACTTATTCCCACTTGAGGTTCACCCTCTTTCTCTTTAACAAAGACTGTATACGCATAAATTGCAGACTTTATTGATTTAGCAATGGAAATATTTGTTACAACTAGAATGGTCTCGCCTTTTCCCTTGGCCAAAATTTTGTGTTGCTTATTCCAATGCACAAAACTGAGAGTTCTTGCTTTAGAATCAAGAACTACCTCCTTATTATGGAACCACGGCATACCCAAAATAGCATCATAATGCTTGAGAGGTGAAACATAAAACTCTTCGTGGTCTACATAGTCCTATACATGAATTGTGAGCTTTCCAATCAAAGGTGTGACTTTGACTGGATCCCCTTCAAAAACATGCTCTGCATCAAAAGATAATCCCAATTCTTCCGTCCTAATTCCTAACTTCCTAGGAAACCAACGTTTCCTTGGTACAGGGGGTTAGGGGCATTAATGTGCCACGTGTCAGGCATGCAGCCCATCAGCTCCAATTTTAGCATTCCTCTCCTATTAGGGCAGTTGGTGTCCAGTTTTGGAGTCAGTTCTGGAATTCGTCATCTTCTTCCTCTCTTGTTTGCTGTGCCAGATCTTCTCCAGGTTGCTGGTTGCTCTTTCGCTGCTGTTCTTCTTAGTTTCCTTGCTCTCCAACCTTGTTGCATAGATTGCGAATTGTTGTTTTGAGGTCTTTGGCGAGGTTTTGGATACCATGGGAACCTGTTCTAGTGTGGAGCATGGATTTTTGGCTGCAGCCCGTGCTATGGGCACGCAATCTCGGAATTCTAGCCTAGTTTCTCCCTCCTTGTCTCTATTGGAGTTATTTCTAGCTCGCTATTTGAAATTCTCTATGGGATTCCGTGGGTTTGTTGCAATCACCTGTACACAGAGGGTGAACCCAGGTTGACACCAGGTTGTTGAGGTCAGAGGATGCCTATGCCTTGCTCTAGCAGTTGGGATGCATGGTTTGCCAGTTTGATGCAGTGTGTGCCTAGTGCGGACCGGTGAACAGTGATAGCCAGTGGGAACAGTCAGGGTGCGCCTTGGTTGTAATTTTGCTATTACTTTTCACTAAAGAGGAATAAAGAAATACGGCAAGGGGTGCCAAGTGTTTGGGGCCACTCGGTGTCGCTGTGTGATCATTGAGTAGGGGCATTCTAGCCTCACCTATACTTTCTTTTATGCTATCTGATGTGGTGTGTTTTAAGTGGATGCTAAGTGGTTGTAATTGACGTTGTAATTAGAGTGAGTTGTGATTTACCACCCTTCGAGGCTCCGAAGGCCAGTTATAGTGGTTTCGTTGCCGGGACACACACTCTCTTTCTACAAAAGGTGGGCCATGTTAGCTTTGGGTGAAGAGAAGTAGTTATTGCATCTGTATTACAGCCACAATGTCACACCGTGTGCGGTCACAGACTCTCTCCACGTAGGAGGAAGCAGAGTTGTCAGATGGCCATGAGGAACAGCTTTATGCCAGTGGTGATGATGCACCTGATGCGGGACAGCATGTTCCCCTTGAGCCTACGCATGCAGCCTCTCAGAATGAGGAGTCATTTGATGAGTCAGATGATGCATAAGACTCACAGGCATGTATCTTTCAGTGGACAGCCACCAGAGATGCCTTTGCATGGATCTGGGATGAGAAATGCCCAGCAGCCCACCGAATTTGCAGCAAAATCCCTCGCATGGGAATAATTTTCAGTTTGTGCATCAAGGACAACAGTCCTACCCTTAGCCTGTGATGCAACCAGGTTATTTTGGCAATGGATGAGTTTTCCGGGCCATGGTGGGACAGCCCATGGGAGGAATGGGTATGCTAGGCCCTCAGAATGCTCCATTTCATCTTGGCATGCAGCCGGTACAACAGCCTATGATGGGAGGCATGATGCAGCCTGGGAGTGCAAATATAATGTATGTCAAAATGGGGATGCAACCCGGAATGCAGACAGGGATGCCTAGTATGCTGGGTGGCTCCTTGGGACCCCCGCAGATGTTTGGTACGGGACCCGGCATGGGTAATCCCAGTATGGTAATTGGAACTAATGTACCTGGAATGATGCAGCCCCCATACTTGCAGCCACCAGTGTATGACAATCTGGCACCTAAGGGCAAACTAAAGCACTTCAAAGAAGGTGGGGCAGCAGTCAAGTATAAGACTTTCAGTGGGGTGCAGGACCGGTTGAAAGCTTTGATGTACTTGCAACAGTTTGATGCTGCGTACACTGGAGGTAATTCACTGAGAGCTCAAAAAGCAGAAAAGCTGCCACTTTCTTGAAGGGTAATGCCCTCCAGTGGTGGACTAATTTACTTTTGCAGGGAAGAGCTCCCGCGACATAATACAATAAGAAATTTTGGGATGCCTTGTTACCTGTCAGCTCTTACCGTCAAGTTCCCTTCTTTGAGCAGGTTGAGAAATACTACTGTGGATTGCCTGAAGAGATAAGGGATTATTGCACAAAAACACAGGTCACAAATCTGTCCTAGCTAATAGAGAATGCAAATACAGCATATGCTTTGATGCAAGGATGGATCAGTGGGTTTGAAAGCAGCTCGGGAAACAAAGGCAATGCCAGGGAAGATTTGAAAACGTCTAAGTGGTTCGAAAATCCAGCAAAATCAGCCTTTGTTGCAGGCCTTTTGTTGGGGATGCCATGGTGTTACCGAGTTGGAAGTGTGCTTGACACCAGAAACAAGAAGCTGACACTTACTCATCGGGGCAAGACCCATGTTCTTGATGTAAAACGTAAGGGAGAGTCAATCCCTGTTGTATCAGCTTCTGCTATTACAAATATAATGAAAAAGCATCTTTCAGCTTACTTGATTTTTGCAAAAGAGGGCTCTTTGAGTGAGGAAAGTCCTAGCCTTTCAGAGCTGGATAAAAATAGGACAGATTTTCTTTTACAATTTCAGGATTGTTTTTTTGATGCTTTGCCGTAGGAACCACCACGTGAAAGGCCGGAGGATCATGGCATTGATGTGATCCCAGGTAGCTCACCACCCAACAAGCCTCCGTATTGGTTAGTGCAGCCCAACAGGAGGAGATCATGAGCTAGGTGAAGGAGCTGCTGGAAAAAGGGATGATACAGCCAAGCTCCTCTCCTTATTGCTCCCCAGTGCTTCTTGTTCAGAAGAAGGATGGGTCATGGCGGATGTGCATTGACTATAGGGCTTTGAACAAGGTCACAAGCAAGAATAGATTTCCAATCCCACGAATAGATGCCATTCTGGATCAATTGGAAGGGTCCACAGTATTCAGCCGTATTGATATGAAAAGTGGGTATCACCAGATATGCATACGGCCAGGGGATGACCACAAAACAGCTTTTAGGACAACCTTTGCTCTGTATGAGTTTTTAGTGATGCCTTTTGGGTTAACGAATGTTCCTGCTGCATTCAATAGGATGATGGACAGAATTTTCAGAAATCATCGGGAGTATGTTGGCACATTCTTCGATGATATCATTGTGTACTCTAAGAATGAGGCAGAGCATAAGAAGCATTTGGCCACAGTTTTCGAAGAGCTGCGCAAGCACAAGCTGGTTATAAATGCCAAGAAGAGTGAATTTTTCATGGCTGAAATTCACTTCTTGGGTCATATTATCTCAGCGGATGGAGTGAGGATGGATCCTGCAAAGGTAGAAGCCATCAGAAATTGGCCACCTCTGAGGAATATCCATGGAGTACGAAGCTTTCTTGGCTTATGCTCGTACTACAAGCGGTTTATCCGCTATTTTGCTGAGATAGCATCACCTCTGTATGCCTTACAAAAGAAAGGGGTCACCTTCAGATGGAAGGATCGGGAAATTGCAGCATTTGAGGAACTCAAAGAGAAGTTATGCTCAGACCCCGTGATTATTCTACCATGCCTACAAAACCATTTGCTGTCCATTGTGATGCTTGTGGACATAGCATTGGGGGAGTGCTTATGCAGGATGGAAGAGTTGTGGCATATGAGAGCAAGGTTCTCAATGATGCAGAGTACCACATGCAGGTTTATGAACAGGAGATGTTGGCTGTTATTCATGCACTTACCACATGGAAGCACTATCTTTTGGGTGCTGATTTTTATGTGCAGACAGACCATTAGTCCTTGAGGTATTTTGTCACTCAGAGGAAGCTGTTTGAGAAGCACATGTAGTGGGCCAATTTTCTTTCTATGTTCCATTTTCAGGTTGTGCATGTGCCGGGCAATAAAAATGTGGTAGCAAATGCTCTTTCTATGAGGCCACATCCAGATGCAGTGTCTAAAAAGCCTCTAGTTTCGGCAGTGACCATTTCATATCACAATGAATTGGATGACATGGTAGATCAGTATGCAGATGATGCTGATTTCTTACGGATACATGAACAGCTTGTGGCTGGGCAAAAGCATGACCATTATTCCCTTAGGAATGGTTTTATGATCATGCGTGGGCGACTCTGTGTCACCAGGCAGCTTAGGCATCCAGTGGATTTCATATTTGATTTGCCTTGTACATCTAGTGGACATGATGGGATATGGACTATAATTTGCAGATTCAGCAAACAAGCCCATTTCATTCCAGTAAGGAAAAAAGATTACAGCAGATCAGATGGCAAGACTTTTTATGTCACATGTGTTCAAACATCATGGGATGCCTCAATCAATTGTCAGTGACAGAGATCCCAGGATGACTAGTCTTTTCTGGAGAGGTCTTTTCGAAAGCATGAGTACATCTCTGAATTTTTCGTCCTCTTTTCCAGAGTCAGATGGGCAGTCCAAAGAGGCGAATTCCACTGCCCTGGATCTCCTCAAGTGCTATGTTTCAGATCGGCAATCAAAATGGGAGCAGTTTTTGCCACTTGTCGAGTTTGCATACAACAATATGGTGCATTCTTCCACAGGAAAAGTACCCTTTGAAATTGTGGTAGGGGAACGCAAGGTTCCACCCATTTTGCATATGAAGGAGAAGATTTTTGAAGTGGACAGGTTGGTGGAAAGTCTGGATGTTGCCTATCAGAAGGTCAAATCAGCCCTCTAGAAAAGCCAGGACAAGCACAAAAGGGCAGCAGATAAGCATCGCCGTGAAATGATCTTGAAAGAAGGAGATTGGGTGCTGCTGCGTTTTCAAAAAGCATGGTTAAAGAAGAAGAAAGGCAAGGATAAAGTGTACACAAAGTTGAAGATGCAGTACTATGTGGGAACCGATAAATGATGTAGCTTATAGGCTGAAGCTACCGGATCACTGGACCATCCATAATGCCTTTCATGTTAGTGCCAGATGATATGCTCCATGAGCATCAGCTTGAGGTTGAAGAGCTCGATGAGGTACTTGTTCATGAGCAGATTTTGGCACATTCTGAGAGGAAAGTACGGCGTCGCACCCAGTGTCGCTACTTGGTAAAGTTTAAGGATTATTCAGCGCTGGCTAGGAAGTGGTTGGAGGAAGGTGAACTGGCAGATTCACCTGAGCTAGTGCAGCTCTATTTGGATGCATTCCAGCTTATGCTGACTGCGGTCGAGGGACATACAGGTTCGGCCGAGCATCGGTTCGGAGCAGTACCTGGTGCTCATGAGGGGGGTTATGCCTCCACCTTCTTAGGACAGACAACTCACAAGGTATCATAGGGTCGCTTGGTGATACTTCATGTTCACCCGAGGTGTTGCTGGCTGACAATATTTCTGCCACGAGACTCTTAGGATGAGTGTACTAGTCACTCTAGTTGGTTATGCCTGAACTTATGGAGGGATTCACGTGCTCTCCTAAACCATATGTTCATGGCCAGTTGTATATCATTGTATATCATTGGATGGGTTATTCATGCCCTATCTCTTTCATTGTTATTTGCTGTAATTTGGAGCAGCAAACCATTATGTTTTTGTTTCAAGAGGGGGGTATGTCACGGGGACGTGAATTTTGTAAGCAAATAAACTATGACTAAGTTTGTAACCAGCTTGGCCATGGGGGAGTGGCCTAGAGGAGCGGTGAGCTCCTGAAAGCTCCTAGTGTTAACATCTAACTAGACACACTGGCTAGACCTAAATGTTAGAATAAAGGCATGACATCACTTTGACCCCGCGGAGGGGTGTGATGGAGCTAGGAAGTTTGCCCCCAGATAGATTCCCAAGTTTCACGTTGGAAGAGGGGTTAAAAAGGATCAAAAGGTTGTCCCTAGACAGTACCAATGTTTGTCATTGGTTAGTGGGGTTAGAACCTTTACAAGTTTCCCCTAGGAAACCAACGATTCCTTGGTACATGGGGTTAGGGGCATTAATGGGCCACGTGTCAGGCATGCAGCCCATCAGCTCCAATTTTAGCATCCCCCTCCTATTAGGGGAGCTGGTGTCCAGTTTAGGAGTCAGTTTTGGAATTTGCCATCTTCTTCCTCTCCTGTTTGCTGCACCAGATCTTCTCCAGGCTGCTGGTTGCTATTTCGCTTCTGTTCTTCTCAGTTTCCTTGCTCTCCAACCCTGTTGCATAGATTGCGAATTGCTGTTTTGAGGTCTTTGGCGAGGTTCTGGATACCACGGGAACCTGTTCTAGTGTGGAGCAGGGGTTTTGGTTGCAGCCCGTGCTGTGTGCGCGCAATCCCAGAATTCCAGCCTAGTTTCTCCCTCCTTGTCTCTGTTGGAGTTATTTCTAGCTCTCTATTTGAAATTCTCTACGGGATTCCTTGGGTTTGTTGCAATCACCCAGTTACAGAGGGTGAACCCAGATTGACACCAGGTTGTTGAGGTTAGAGGATGCCTATGGCTTGCTCTAGCAGTTGGGATGCATGGTTTGCCAGTTTGATGCAGTGTGTACCTAGTGCGGGCCGGCGAACAATGATAGCCAGTGGGAACTATTCAGGGTGCGCCTTGGTTGTAATTTTGCTATTACTTTTCACTAAAGAGGAAAAAAGAAATATCGCAAGGGGTGCCAAGTGTTTGGGGCCAATCGGTGTCGCTGTGTGATCATTGAGCAGGGGCATTCTAGCCTCACTTGTACTTTCTTTTATGCTATCTGATGTGGTATGTTTTAAATGGATGCTAAGTGGTTGTAATTGACGGTGTAATTAGAGTTAGTTGTGATTTACCGCCTTTTGGGGTTCCGAAGGCTGGCTACAAAAAGTCATTTGAATACTTGTTTAGATGAGATAAAAGTAATGGTAATCAGGACTCGATATAAATAGATGGAATTCACATTTGAAGGAGAGACTCTTGATAGAGTCATCACATACAAATACCTAGGTTTGGAATTTGAAGATAGCTACAAGAGGAGTACATGCATAGAAAAAAGAATGTTGGGTGGTTTGAAGGCTCTATACAGCCTCCAAAATAAGTGCAGGAAGACATATGGAACTGGGAAATGAGAAAGTTTCTATGCACCATGCTTGTGCAAACAATGGTCCTCTATGGATGCCTAGTTTGGGCATCTGAACTCTCTAGAACTTACTGGAGAAGAATCGAGACATTACATAAACGCTTTCTCATAGGAGAACTAGGGGTGAGAGTATAGACACCCTGCCCCATCCTATTGGCTGAGGCTGTTATGACACCGCTCGAAGGGAAAACACTATACCAATACAGGACCTACCTCAATAAGCTTGAGAAGATGGATGGAAGCAGGATACCACACAAAGCCATGGAGAGCACAAAGACCATTGATGGCACAGTGAGAGAATGAAATGGATGGAGTCATGGCCATAACAGTTGCTGATCTACTAGGCGATACATGTGAAATCAAGAATTGATGTAGACAATGCTACAGAAACTATGGCAACCCGGGGGCAAAAATGCATTTTAACAAACATGAAATTAATCTAATGGACATCTATGAAATGCAAAATTACCTCAGGGAGGATATATCAATGTTCAAAAGGCATTTAATATGCAAAATAAGAACCGGCTCACATGATCTAGAGGTGGAGAGGGGCAGGTGGACAAGATCCAGGATCCCAAGAGATGTAAGAATTTGCAAAATCTGCCCAACAGGGGAGGCAGAAAATAAGCAGCATGTGCTCTTAAAATATTGAGCCTATGCACATGTCAGAGAAAAATATAGGGACAGCAGGAACAATCTGAAAACACTATTGGGGCCAACAGCCAAAGAGTTGGGAAGCTACCTAAAGGAAGTCTCGGAACACCGCAGCAAAGTCCTCGAGCTAGCGCCTGACTTAACTAAACAAGTAGTCACAGCACCAGCCAGCTTTGTAAGAATTTCTTTCACTGGATGTAAAAGACCACTAGTAGTCAATAGTGGTCACCATAGATCCTGAAGGGTTTCAAGAGGACTGTAATACAATCACATCATATCATCTCTCTCTCTCTCTCTCTCTCTCTCTCTCTCTCTCTCTCTCTCTCTCTCTCAGCATTTGTCTTTCTTATTTTTTGCTTGTTATCTTCCTTTTTGGTATGGAAGTTTTTGTTGTTTGGGTTGCAGTTTAAAAGCTTAGTAAGTATTGGGTTACCCAAGAGATTTCAGAATCTTTTGAAACCCAGATGGCTCTTTATGCTTGGGAAGTGATGAGAACATAAGCATAGCTTTGCTTACTAAGTTATTTTTATTAAATTTTTCTCATTTCCTCTTTATTTTCTTTAAAGTCTCTCACAACCCATCTTCTTTCCTTGGTTCTTTATATGTTTTATAAGAAAACTTTAATTTGTAAGATTGGATATATCTAGTCTTATTGAAGGTATATATATATATTCCTTCATTTTTAGAACTTTTACTATTCCGGTGATCATTGTGAGTTGATAAAACAAAACCAGAATAAAAGAACATTGTTAGGTCAATTACGCTAACTGTATACTTCTGGGATGGGGACAACTGTCTTTTAAGGAAGTAAAGGTCTTTATTGTGTTCAAAGGCGTGAATATCAATGGATTATATTGTATCAAGTAATTAGTACAGTTTTGGGCTCAAGCTGTTACATAGAAGCAACATAAATTTTGGATAATGCTCTTTTGAATTCCATTAATCTGGATAACTTCAAATCTTCAAACTGGTATTTCGGGTTAAATGCTATGTAACACCATGCTCTATGCACAGTAAAATTGTTAGAAAGGAAGAGATGATAAACTGGTAGTTTACACGTGTTTTTTGATCACTGATTGTTGTGGCAGTAAAGACTTATTTCACAATCTGAATTTCATTCTTGCTTTGTATTCTCTGTCACATGGGGACAATCTGGCCAGTACCAAAGCGTAAATATTAATTAGTTTCCAGAAAAATGGACCCCTCTGTTGAAGGATGTCGACAAATTCACAAGGAGAGTTCTGATGCGGGTCTACCTGTAATAGGACACTTTGATGTTCTTCCGCTGTGGTGATAGGACATGTGTTAAGTCATGCCTGAGTCTGCAGATTGTAAACTCCAATTTTTAAAGTATAAGCATCCATGCAATGCATTTAAGATATGGTACCTCTGGATAACTATTTAAAATTCTTCATGCACATTCACCAAAACCAATTTACCAGACTGAATCTAATTTATTACAGATTCTCATTTTAGTCCATGTAAATGCAGGTGAATCAGAACGTTTGCTGGGAAAGTTTTTAAAGAAGGTACCTATTGAGAAGAGGCAGAGGATAGTAATAGCAACAAAGTACACTCCACTTCCATGGCATTTCAACTGCCGTAAACAACTCTTAAATTCTATGAGGCACAGCTTGGAGCGCCTTGGAATGGAGAAAGTGGATCTTATGCAGGTATTATTAACATTACAGGATGTTATCATCCTTTGGTGTAGCAGTAGTGGACTTCACTCAGTCTGCTGTAAACAAATCTGAAGTAATCTTCATGAAAATGGTCTATTATCAAAGCTAAAAGTCTTAGCTCACAAATCCCACACAAGTGTCATTGCAGATCATTCCACTCTGTTTATAGGGACATGGTATAAGTCTGCTTGACCCCGATATTTTTACTAGAGAGCAACTATTGCTATCTATGGGTTCCCATAGATTCTGCAGTTGGCGGACTGGAATATATTGTGGTACTGAATGAAAGGCGTTTCTTAAAGCAACAAAACATCTTAAAGCAACGGAACAGCAATACAATTTCTGCTTGCAGTGGTTTGCATCCTCTATGAACTGAGTGTATGATCTAGGGCGAATGATTCTGCCTACACATTGCCTGCTTTGATGACCTCAACCTGTGGTCCTCACCATGTGGTTTGCATCTTCTATGAGAAGAGTGCTTGATCCATCATGAAATGCTTTTGCCTGAATCTTATCTGCCTAATGCCCTCAATTCATGGCCTCAGCACATGTGATTATCCTAGCCTGTCCTAAACAATTTAGCCATGGTCTGACCTATCACCATGGTCCTGTAGATGAATGGGATAGTGGAGACCTTAGACTCATGGATGGGATGAACGAAATTTACCTGACCAAGAGGCCTCAGCATTTAAGCTTTTGTGACGAAACAGAAAATGATGAAGTTTGAACGTCAAGTTTGTAAAATCTTTGTTTATTGCCTCATATAAGTTTTAGACATGCTTGGCCCAAATTGCAGGAGCCAAAATGGCCACTAACTATACCAGGAGGCAGTGCATTCAATGTTTCACCTGTCGAGCAAGAACAGGCATTTCTTTCTCTTGACCGTCCTAATGCATGCTGTCTTGTTTATAGGCCCAAGGGCCTGCCCAAAAAACCGACCCAGCAGGCTACATGTGGCCGACCCAAACAGGCCAACCAGCCCTCTGCCTGCCCCGACCTGGTCTGCTGCTTCATAATTGCCCCTTAGGGGCTCTCAAAACTAGGGCCGACTGGCCCACTTTCACGTGCAGGGACCGGCCTATAAGTAGGCCTGGTTGGCTGGCTATACCCAGCCCAACCAGCCTGTCTAACCAGGCTGACTCCTGCCAATAGACCCTCGCCATGCTGTGCCATGTGTGCTGCTCTAGATCCGCCTCGTCCAGACCAAATCCATGCCTCGTATGCCCCACCATCTTCTTGTACATAGGTGCCATCTATTGCAGCCTCATCGCCTTTCTCTGGAGCTCCATCCAACCACTGCCCTGCTCCTGGACATGCCTTTGCCAGTCGCCTACTCCACAGTGCTGATCCATGCTCCCGGAAGGCTTTAGGTATTTTCCCAAACCCTAGGTTCACCTCCCCCAATGCTCTCCTCATATGGTGGCTTACAAACGGGGAGGTGACCTAACCATTTCCAACACCCCCTCTTACCGACCCATCCTGGCCCAACACCAATACGTCGATGACGATACTCCAGTAGCTCCCGTGTCGTAGCCCTCTGGAAAGGTCCGATGTTGTCATAGTCCTCTGGTTTTTCAACCAGTGGCTCTTGCTCCGCCAGGTCTGGTTTCGCTTTGCACACCAGTCTGGTACACAGGTCCATCTTTGGTAGCACCTAATGGTACCACCACCTCCAGTCATGAGCCCGCCTTTGAACTCAAGATGTGAAGGTACCAGTATCCTCCACCTATCCCCCTCATGATGGGTGAACAGCCTGAAGTTCTCCAGGCACCAAGCTCTCAGGGTCTGTTTCAACCCGTCCTCCATCTGGCTAGGTCTGCAACAAATTACCATAAGCGAGACATCATATCCAAGGTACAAGCACAAATCCAATTTACCTGGACCGTTAGGCTCCAACGATGGTTCGGTTTGACTTTGAGTCTCCAGGTCCTGTCGAAGAATCCCCCTCCGTTGTAGGAACCCCAGGCAAGCACCCAAATGATTCCAGGTACTCGTCGCTATCCATCACCTTCACAAAGGATTGTGACTCCTCTTCTGACAATTCCTCAATGTCTGATATCGTGATAGTAACACCGGGGTCCATGTATCTGATCTCTGCAGCACACGGGGTGGCCACCAAGAAAAGTTCTCCTATTGCCACTTGAGCTGACTCGCCTGACTCTGAGCAGGCACCCTTCTTCTTTTTGCAATATTTCACAAAATGTCTTGGCTTATCATAGTAGAAGCACTTCTTCTCTTTCTCTCTCTTCTTCTTGTTGTCTTCATTTGAAGAGTCCGCTCTATCATCAATTTTGGGCTTGCCTTCACCAGGCTTACCCTTTCCCTTGCCTTTGCTCTTGTCCTGAGCTATGAGGGTCGTGTCATCCTTGTTCTTACCATCGTACTTCTTTTCTCGAGTCTTTTGCTGTAGCAGCAGTGGAACCAGCTCCTCGAAAGTCACCGCCGGCGCCGCCCTGTGCCCCACAGTCATCGTAGTCACAAAACTACTGTAGCTTCGGGGAGCATTCCCAACGCCATCCTAGTCGAGCTCGTCCTTTGACCAACTGCCGCGAGTTGATCCCGCACCACCTTCATCTTGGTGATATATTCCTTAACCGATTCCCCTTCATCCATACTCATGCTAAACAGCTCCCGTCTCGAGGTCCAACATTCTCGCCTCATTGTCGAGCTCGTACATATCTCTCAAAGTCGTCCAGGCCTTGTAAGAAGTATCGGCCATCTGAATATGTAGTGGCAGCACCGCGTCCGCCGTCATACCCACAATGATAGCCAAGGCTTCCACGTCCTGGACATGCCATGCTCTCACTAAACTATAGGTGTTGTCACCGTCGCTAAGGTTGATGTGGCTGGAGTAGTCACGGTGGCCCGAGGTATGAACTCCGTCCCCATTGCAATTCCCCTCGATTCCCTCAACACGAAGTGGCTTTGGACCTTCATCTTCCACAAGGAGTAGTTGGTCCCATCGAGCTTTTGCCTATCTCCTCATAGTTTGGGATCTCGTATCTATTGGCCACCATGATAATGAACTGAAATAGGAAAAGGGTTAGAGTGTCTTACACGTGTCTAAAATTGAGTCTCCCATCTTGGTACAATACTTCAGCCTCCGTCAACTAATTTCTCCGAGCAATGAATGAAGGTCGTCCTTCAGCAAGGTCCTTGCCTTCAAGCTCCACTCCCCGAGAACTTTTGTCAGGGCTCTGATACCATGTTAGAAAAGTGGACCTCTCTCACACAGAGGGTATCCTGCATGCAGCGGAAGACTGATAGTCAGCCCAGGAATTACACGCGGAAGTGTTCACTATGGAACCAATGCTTCACCAAGTGTGTTTTCTTCACAACATTTATGTGTATGTGCAGGCTCGGGGGGTGCACTACGAAGAAATTGTATGTATCACATGCGTTCAAGGGGTATTAAAAAAACCCCTCAACTAAAAATTTTCCACAAATAAAAACACCCCTCTTTACTTATGAAATAAGTGATTTTTTTTAAAAGTTGTATTAAAAAACCCCTCCTATTATTGTAATCTTGTTAAAGTATTTCAAAAAGTTGAATTAAAATACCCCTCCTTCTAAATGCATGTGGTAAACTAAATTTTTTTGAGGTGGTCATGCTTCGAACCTCGAAGACTAGCTAAGACATACACTATCAAAGAAGTGTTGGTGAATTGAAAAGAAAGAGTAGAGTGGACACAAACTCAGAATACTTGCATTATAGAATGAAGAAGAGTGAGGTCCTTATGTAGGCACCTCATACATGCTCACTGACATCACTGATGACTTCAGAGCTCCACAATCATCTCCTCAATCTGCTTCGAGATTCTCTCAATCATCCTATGTGGCTTTCCACCACCTAACTGTGCTTGTGGGCACCTAACTGTGCCTCTAGCACTCACACATAGAAACCAAGGTGTGCCTGAGGCATACATCTTGAGATATCCCATCAAACCCCCCCTCAAGGGAATGCCTCAAGCTATGTCAAGGATACAGCTAGCACAAGGTGTTCATGCCATCTCATGGTGGTCATGGATCTATCAATGGCTAGGATCTTAAGCTAGCAAGGGTTCCCATGGGTGTAAGGTAAACAAAAAGGGATACAAAAAGACCTTCCAATGGTTATCTCCCCTGCATGTACATGCACACAATGTCTGCAGGAGGTACCATGGAGCAAAACATACACATGGCCTACATCATAAGGGGACCAGAGGTGTTTACAAAACACACAAAACACAATAGTTTATTTCATTCATTTTGGAGGACTATCTAGGCTGAGTACCTTGACATAAAAAGAGAGATCTGGAGCATACATAGAGATGATTTAAAATGCATAATCTTCAAAGGATGCCTCATCTTGTGGAGGCTCATCAACTGAAAGTAGATTTGCATTTACTGTCTTTGCTTTGGCTCTGCAAAACTTCTCATGATGGTTGTTTTTGCCACAGTGTTTGCATGGATTGATTTTGAAGCAATCCTTTGAAAGGTGATTTGTCTTTCCATAGTGATTGCAAGGTGTAAACTTGCCCTTCTGGATTTTTACAGCATAAACAGTGTCATTGCCTTTCCTGAGCTCCATATGCCTTTCTTCTTCTTGGAGAGCAGAGATAATACCTTCAAGATTAGGATTAGGAAGATTTTTCAAAGTGGTAACTATATGATCATAATCTTTAGGCATACTCTTAAGTAACACTGCCATATGCACTAGAAACAAAGCAACGCTAGAGAAAAAATCCAAAATCATTAAGAACATGTATTCACGCTTAGCATGATGCCCAACCATAAGAGTGATGCCTAACCTTAAGAGTCGTAGCTCACACCAACAATGACTGGGCCTAAAAAAAAGCAAAGAAACTCCTAAGCACCACCAATTGAGGAAAAAATGTTAGTAACTAAGATGGACAATTCCGGCAAATGACTAAACAAAAGTAACTAGACAATGCTCAGAGACAAATATAGAAGAAACACTTTATATTTCCGTCCGTTCACAAACTGGACAAGATATGCCTAGCACGTCTAGAAGTCTGAGCCCGTGTGCTCCACTGAGCGTATGTAGACTCTCTGCCAAAGGATCCCTCCACCTTGCTATCTGGAAGCCGGCAACATCCTCTACTCCACTGTGTCCTGGAGCTGACTCATATGTATAGAAGTCTGTGACGCATCGCTGTGCTCGGTCAGCCTCCATGTCCTATGGTCTAGCCGCCTCCTGGTGCTCTCTAATCTATTGCAAGAGTGTCACCCTGTGCCGGCGCATCTCCATCGGATAGAGCCCAATGGTCATGGAAATGGATCAGTCGTGATAGTGGCCCAAAGCCACTCCCTTCCAGGTAGAGACAGTGGTAGCATCCCCGTATCTCATAACAGGTTGTGCAAGTATAGAGAAAATGCTCCTCTGTCTCAACTACCCCTAACGTACATAGCTTGCAAATCCTCTGCTCTCTGGGTATACGTGCAGCTCTTCCTACCTCAATCCTCAGCTGACGGGACAAAACGTGCATCGGTCTAATATCAATCCTCAGTGCATGTGAGACTCCTGTGTCCTCGAGGTATTGGGGTCTAATGATCAATCCCTCCTCCGACACTCTCAGAAAATGGTCGCGATAGAACTGGCTCTTGGTGGGGAACTTCTGGTCCCCTCCCCACCGAGATGTGTGGAGCTGGAGGAGATCTAAGCGTATGATACAATTGATCTCATCTTGTGGGATTGACTCAGGGGGCGCATCCATGCTGTCCGCAACCCTTGCATGATTTTCTCTTTAAATAGGACGGAATTTATTGCAGCAACTTCAAATCAACTACAGACAACAACAACTGTAGGAGAGAGAATTTGAACTGAAGGAGAGAAGGAAGGCAATGATTTCACTCAGCAATCAATTTGTAGGTGGAGGAGAGGAAGGGAGAGAGAGACAAGAGCATGCCATAGCAGGGGCTAGAAATAAGGGCTGCCCCCCCCCCTCCTGCCCCCCCTTCCCACCCGAAGCTCTTTATTACAATAGAAAACTGTTACAAGTGGCTACAGGGGAGCATGAATCTGATACGAGCCGAGTTCCGATACAAAGAGCTTAGAAAATCTGTAAGTTATAGGGGGGAGCCATGCTATTTTTGGCTTTACCCTAAAAGCTGGAGTTTTCAGCTAGTAAAAGCTGTCTTTTTACAAGAAAAGGCGCCCAAAAGCTGGAATTCGTGTTTTGCTCCATGTGGCCCCTTCCTAAAGCTGGTCATCCACCTTGGCACACTTTTCCCCTTAAATCAAGGGACTTTTTGCACTCTACAAGGTCCTATAGCAAATAAAACAATATCCAACACATTCTAACCCGTTATAGCTTAGCTAAGGCATGCATTCTAGTTCTTGGACTAATCCTAGTCCCTTCTGGGCATCCCCATGATGCACATTAACCAATACAAACCAAGGAAAAGAAACTTGCTCTAGTTAAGTAAATTCCACTTTCTTTGACCAGAGTCAATAATAAACACATTTCTGCTTATTTCTTGGGATAAGTACACTTCCATGATAGTCCTATATGCAGGCCTCCATGGGCCATAAGCATAGAAAAAGAATAAAATCTTTCTCAAGCAAAGGCTAGTCTATAGACAAGACCAAAGTCTAGTGAGGACCTCATGAGACACCTATTGCTCCAGCTAGTGTCGCTCTTATGAAGGGCGCCAAAAAAGCATCCAACTGTAACTGTCTACCAATGTGGGTGGTGTAGAAAAAGTTAAGCACCTCTATTGTTTGTTGTGAAAGCCCAATCTAGGATGGCCAAAACCTTTTGCCAAGATTCCTTTGCACCTCTCCAGCCTACCCTCACACAACCATAAGTGTCACTGAGAGCACTTCTCTCCATATAAAAAGTTTTGGAGTCAATGGCCCATCTCTATGCTAGACGACCAACCACTCCGATCCTCTCCCTCTCCACCTTCAGCTCCACTCCACCTCCGCTCCTACTTCCTTGCTTAGGCCTCTTGCCCTGCTCCACGTCCAAGTGCGCTCCACCTTTGCTCCAGCTCCGCCAATTGCCCACTCAGGCCTCATTCAAGCCCTGCTCCATCTCCACCTCCACACTAACTTACTCACTCAGGCTTCCAGACCCGCTCCACCTCTAGCTCCGCTCTACCTTTACTCCAACTCCCCAACCTCCAGCCCTTCTCTACCTCAACCAGCTCCCCTACTCCACCTCAGCTCCAGGTGCCTCACTCAAGACTCTCCCCTCGTCCTCCTCATCGTGGCTTTGGGCTGGACCCCTAGCCCAACTCAGGGGTTAACCTATAGCTAGGGGGTATTGCAGCTCACGCCATTAAGAAGCAGAAGAAGATGCAAGCTACCCTTGCCACCTTGACTCGAACAAACATACTCTCCTATATAGTCGTCACCTCTGCCCCAACACCCACCCCCTATGCAATGACTTACCAGAGACGGTGAGCAAGCTTCCAGGTGCCTTACGTCCACAAGAACAAGGTCTACTTTTACAACAAGATCTTAGAAAGGTCAAGCTTTGACTCACACCCTTGGAGTGGAAAGTCTTTGACATGGAGCATAATGGAAAGCAAGATGTTTTCCATGATGTAATCAAGTGCGAAGCTATCCTACGGCTTAGAGGATACTACAGTGCTCTCTATCTACAGTTTTGTCTTTGCCAAAGTAGCAGAAGCTACAAATGCCATGAAATAATCATAGAGGTTCTTCGTGCGCTCCTATAGAGATGCTGTACCCACTTCCACCTAGAGCTCTTATGTAAAGGTAAATAGTCCCAGAGATCAGTTTGGTTTTTTGCAGACTTTAAAAGACCTTTCTTGCTTTCTTTCTTTCTTAGGATTGTGGCCAGGATGCGAAGGATGCAGTGAATCTTCATCCAGGGCATGGCAGCATGGATGACAGAGGGAGACACACTTTTGTTCTTTGTGGACTTTAATAGACCTTTCTTTCTTTCTTTCTTAGAATTGTGGCCAGGATTGAAGAATGCAGTGACTCATCAACTAGGGCACGATAGCATGGCTAACTGAGGGGTCACATACTTTCCCATTGAGATGATCTCTCTAGCCTACAAGATTGATGGGCTGAATGTCATCCGCTAGGCCGTTCAGGACTCAATCCCGCCGTACTAGTAGAGGTCAAGCGTTTGCCAGAGGATATCACATGGGAGATAAGATCGCTAGCATCTTGCCTAAAACATATGGGTAGCGTGTTGTAGCTAAGCGAGGGGGGAGCAGTCGATAAGGTCTACAACTACCCTTGTCAATAACGGGCCTAGTATCATGTATACCATGTGTGAGGCACCTTCTACATTTCATGGATCATGGAATCTGCTAGTTGTATATCTTCCACCTTGGCTATTGGCGTGTGCTTTCAGGATAGCCCATGCATTGAACTGGCATTTTGAGAGGCTTGCTGCTTGGTAAGCGCTATATTGGTTTTTCTCAAAGTTTCTAATAGATAATTGTTTCATTTGGGGGAAAAAAGATGTTGATCGGAAGTCCAAGGATATAGTGAAGCCTTGAACTTTTAAATCATACATTTGGATAGGATTGATGTAGAGGTTGAAAATGGATCTATGAGTTAGGCCATATTCATCAACTACCAAGGACCATCCAGCAGACATATCATGAAGTCTGTACAAAAGGATAATCTTTTCTTTGCAAGCACCTCCTTAGTGAAACCTTGAAAGTTCAAATCATACATTTGGATAGGATTGATGTAGAGGTAGAGAATGAGGCCATACTATGCAAGTACCAAGGACCATCCAGCAGATATATCATGAATGCTGTACCAAAGGAGAATTTTTTCTATGCAAGCACCTCCTTGGTAAACATAATAACTTGTTCTTTAGAGAGGGATAAGTAAAGCGTGATGATGCAATCTTGAAGGATCAAGTTGTTGGGTGTTGGAAGCAATGGAAGCTCAAAAATGGAAGCACAATGGAGAAAAACGAGATGCTGTAATAGATTGCTGCAAAACTTAAGTGTGGAGGCTCAAGGGAGAGCCAACATAACAAAACCCTAGGGCTAATTGCCCTAACTGGACTAAGTGTCCTAACTGACCTAGATGGTACATAAACTAATTGTACCAGTAGTCCTAACTGACTATAACTAGGCCTACAAGGCTTATACCAAGGTATAAGTGGCATCTATGGATAGCCCATGAGATAGCCTACAAACCCCCCTTCATGGTATGGGTTGAAGTATCCTGGACATGGCTTAGGATACCTAAATATCTAGTGTCATGGTTGCACATGTTCGTCTTGTAGGATATAGCAACCTATGGCTCTACAGAGTACAACAGATCAAGTTACAAAAGGTACTAAGTTTAAAGCTTGCCGAAAAGCCTCAAACTTAGGTTGAGGTAGAGCCTTCGTAAAAAGATATGCCAAGTTGTCTTTAGTGGGAACATAAGACAACTCAATATCACTTGCTGATAATCGCTCTCTAACATAGTGATAGTGAACTTCAATGTGCTTTGTGTGAGCATGGAAAACTGGATTCTGTGCGACAGCCAAAGCACTCTGACTATCAGTGAAGATGACAGTAGGAGCAGTCTGACATGCACAAAGATCTGCAGGTAGCTTCCGAAGTCAAACACACTCCAATGTAGCTGTAAAAGCCGCTCTGTACTCAGCTTCACAGCTAGAAGTAGCAACTGTACTCTGCTTCTTGCTGAACCAAGAAACACATGAAGTACCAAGCATAAAACAGTTGCCACTATGTGACACACGAGTGTCAGAATAACCAGGCCAATCACTATCAGTGAACCCATGCATGACAAGTGAAGTATCAGCCCCATAAAGAAGGCCTAAATGCTGAGTGCCCTTAAGATATCTGAAAACACGCTTCACGGCATGCCAATGGTGCATAGATGGGCTGTGCATATATCTGCTCACCTGTGAGACAGCATACTGTAGATCAGGTCTCGTATGGCATAGGTAAATCAAACAACCAACTGCCTGCTGATCGAGAGTGACATCACATGTATCGCTGCCATCCTCAGAAGAGAAGTGAAAACCAATCTCTAATGGTGTGGATACTGGCTTGCAATCCTCAAACTGAAAACGCTGCAAAAGCTGTCCAATGTACTTGGATTGTGACATTAAAATGCCCCCCTCACTGCTACCAAATTGAATGCTCAGATAGTAGTGCAGAAGACCAAGAACAGACATAGCAAATGTCTGCTGCAAATCAACTTTAAAATCTGCAATTTGTTGAGCATGTGTCCCAGTTACAAGCATGTCATTCACATAAAGGACTAAAATCAGCAAATCTGTCCCACGCTTGCGGATGTAAAGGGTAGCCTCTGTAGGGCTGTTTTGAAAGCCAAGTGTGAGCAAATGAGAATGAATTCTCGAATACCAAGCCCGAGGTGCGTGCTTCAATCCATAGAGGGCCTTTTTCAAGCGGCATACCTTGCTTTCAGAACCTTCAACCTCAAAGCCAGGAGGTTGGGAAACATAGACCTCTTCCTGCAAATGCCCATGAAGGAAAGCTGAATATCAAGCTGATGTATCTGCCAACGAAAGTGGGCAGCAAAGGCAATAACAATGCGAATGGTAGTGATCCTAGAAGTGGGAGCAAAAGTCTCCTCAAAGTCAATGCCATGTTGCTAAGCATAGCCCTTAGCAACAAGAAGGGCTTTGTAACGGTCCACTGAACCATCAGCTTTCCGTTTGATCTTGTAAACCCACTTAGTTCCAATGGCATTCTCGCCATAAGGCAAATCACACAACTCCCAAGTGTCATTCTGATGGATAGAATCCAATTCAACTTGCATGGTCTTCATCCAACGATCATTCTAAAAGGCATCTTGATGACATAATGGCTCTTCATTGCATGCTGTAGCAACCCAGGCATAAGCAACAAAACTAGCATGCTCTTTCCGGACAGCTGCTCTCGTATGGGCTGGCAGAGGAGTGTCTTGTTTGCTGTCTTTTAATGTGTCAAGGAGCCAACAGGGAACCTTTTTAGGTTCCTGAATTTCTGCTCTTTCCTGGTCAAGAGCCTGGTGCAAATGATCTTGATCAATGATAGGCATATCAGGCTGAATTTCTGCATGCACATGGGGCTATAAATGACCAACAGATGGAGGAGGGACAACCTCAGATGGAACATCATCCCGAGCATCGGATGGAAACAAAGGCATCAAGCTGTCAAATATGTCTGGGGCATCAACAACGGGCTGTTTTTGACAGTCCAGCAAAGGCATAGTGGAAGATTCATCACACACAACATCCCAACTGACAAAACACTTGCCCGTGCGGAGCTGATATAGCTTATATCCCCTGCTCTCAGAACTATACCCAAGAAAAATGCATTTAACAGCTTTATCATCCAACTTAGTGCGTCTCTGTGAAGGCACATGAGCATAAGCTAAGCATCCAAAAGTCCACAAGTGGGAAGTGCGAGGCTTACGACCCGTCCAAGCCTCATAAGATGTGATAGTCTGCAATGCCTTTGTAGGACATCTATTCAAGATGTAATTTGCACACATGACTGCTTCCAACCACAACTCATTAGGCAAATGTTTGCCTTTGAACATGCATCTGGCCATTTCCATCGTCGATCTATTCTTCCGCTCAGCCATAGGATTCTGTTGAAGAGTATAAGGCACCGTGCATCGATGATTAATGCCACGGGAAGCCAAAAAAACAGCAAACTCCTTCGACATGTATTCACCCCCCCTGTCTGTATTAATGTGAGCAATGTGCAGCCCACTCTCATTCTCAGCCAAGGCAATAAAGTGCTTGAAGCATGAAGAAACATCAGACTTGGATTTCAATGCGAAAATCCAAGTGCACTTGGTGAAATCATCAATAAAAGTAACAAAATAGTAGAACCCCCCAAGAGCTGTAACCCTCATGGATCCACAAACATCACTATGAACTAGATAAAGCTTACGTGAAGCACCAACTATCCCATCCTTGGGAAACGCAGCACGGTGCATCTTACCAAGTAAGCATGGAAGATCCACAACCATATCTTCCTTATATAACTTCACCAGGGCTCCAAAATTGAGGTATCCAAACCTCTCATGCCACAAATGAGTATCTGCCATGGTAGAATCAATAGCAAAAGCATGTGCATCGGCAAGTGCATCATCATCATCTGAACATCTGTCATAAGCATCAAGTCTGTAAAGACCGCTAGACAATGTGCCAGTCAAAACCAGGGTAGAGGCATGTGTAACATCATACACTGTATGCCTCACACCATAAAAAATAACCTGAAAGCCACATGTAGCAATGGCTGAAATAGAAATGAGGTTTTTACGAATGCCTGGAACATAAAGCACATGCTCTAGAGTGACAATACCACAAGAGACAGAAGTAAGAGCAACTTGCCCAATACCTTTCACAGTATATGATGCATTATTGGCACATATGACACCGCCCCCCTTAGATGTAAGCTCCAATGAGCTGAATAACTTTCCGCAGGAAGTGATGTGCTTGCTAGTACCACTATCAAAGAACTAGGCATCATGAACATCTGAAACTGCCATACAAGCATCATGAACATCAGGATTATACTGACATGTAACCAAGAAAGCCCAATAGTGGTCTTGTGCGAAATTAGCGGACTCATGTCCATCTTTACACTAGAAGAACCAGATACTGCAAGACCAGACTCTTTCTTTTTCTTTTCAGATGCTATGCGCTTCCTGCATTTAGAAATATCATGCCCAGGTTTCTTGCAATAGTTACATCTCTTCTTCTTTTTGTTATCCCCTGAAGAAGAGGCACCATGTGAATGATCAGCATGGGAATGAGAGGGCTTTCCAGCTGAAACCTTGCCTTTACCTTTGTGTTTATGATGGGTAGCAAATGCTTGATCACTAGCCATACTAGCATTGCGATTCACACGACTTTGCTTCTCCTGAAGAAGAAGAGCAACAAGCTGGTCAAATGAGAAATGATTGGCATCACCCCCTGCAACCAACCTCAATGTAGTAGCAAAGCCTTGATATGAATCAGGCAACCCATCAAGGGTATTAGAAACCAGCTTAGAATCAGGCATAGTCTTATCAATGTTGGCCAACTGCTCTTTCAAATCCTTCACATTAGTGAGATAGGCATCCATGTTACCACCCTCATCAAGCTTTAAATCTTTCAATTGCCTGCGGAGATAGGCAACCCTCGCCTCATTCTGCACCTGATACAAAGATGCAAGCTGATCCCATGCTTGCTTAGCTGTCTTGCAAGACCGAATATGAGGGATAATAACTCGTTTCACTGAAAGAGCAATCAAGGCATGTGCTGAAACCTTGCCTTTACCTTTGTGTTTATGACGGGTAGCAAATGCTTGATCACTAGCCATACTAGCATTGCGATTCACACGACTTTGCTTCTCCTGAAGAAGAAGAGCAACAAGCTGGTCAAATGAGAAATGATTGGCATCACCCCCTGCAACCAACCTCAATGTAGTAGCAAAGCCTTGATATGAATCAGGAAACCCATCAAGGGTATTAGAAACCAGCTGAGAATCAGGCATAGTCTTATCAATGTTGGCCAACTGCTCTTTCAAATCCTTCACATTAGTGAGATAGGCATCTATGTTACCACCCTCATCAAGCTTTAAATCTTTCAATTGCCAGCGGAGATAGGCAACCCTCGCCTCATTCGGCACCTGATACAAAGATGCAAGCTGATCCCATGCTTGCTTAGCTGTCTTGCAAGACCGAATATGAGGGATAATAACTCGTTTCAGTGAAAGAGCAATCAAGGCATGTGCTGAAACCTTGCCTTTACCTTTGTGTTTATGATGGGCAGCAAATGCTTGATCACTAGCCATAGTAGCATTGCGATTCACACGACTTTGCTCCTCCTGAAGAAGAAGAGCAACAAGCTGGTCAAATGAGAAATGATTGGCATTTGGCACGCAGCTCAAGGCAGCTTCGAAATGTTGGCAAATTCGAGAAATGACTGGCGCGCACCCCAAGGCAGCCTGTACTACAGTGAATGTATTGAAATTCTGACAAACCAGACAGAAGTATGGAATTTTTTGACAGAGGTATGGATTTCCGTACAATTTCTGACAGATGTACGGATTTTCGTACACATTCTGACGCATGTACGGATTTTCGTACAATCTTTTACGCATGTACTTTTTTTAAACCCTTTTTTTCCCCTCTCTTTTTGGTTGATAGGTTCGGAATTCCGTACAGATGCTGTAAATGCTTGCGTGTGGTCGTTTTTGCTACAGCAGGCTGGAAAATGCACCGAAAAACAGTTCCCTTCGCGAGAGTTGCTCCAAAGTGCGGTCTTCTTTTTTTTGCCGAAAAAACAGTGCTAATTATATTACTTCGAGAGCAAGATACAAAAGGTCAGCTTGTAGCTGACGGGCTGCGTTCACAAATCGGACACAGCCCTAAAAGGTAACAGAAAATAAATCACTCTCTCACGGAGGGATAAGGCGAGTGTGAATGAACAGCCATCGGGGTGGTGAGTAGCGCCACCGAAGGCCCTGCGGAGTCTGCTCGAAGAAGAGGCCCTGTGTGTCCCAAGCTCGGAGGAAGCGTCTCCGCTTCTCCCGGCCGGCCCAGGAATCTCCCTGAATCTGGTCCCACTGGCCTCTGAGGGTATGAATAATCTCGCTCCAAATCTCCGTCATGATCTGGGCAGTCGATAAGGAGGTGCCACCGAGGATCTGCGCGCAACGCGAGGTCCAAATGTGCCACCCTGCGATGCTGCTAATAATCTCCCAGACTGGCTGCCTCTCCTGAACTCCTGTATCAGCCTCTGCTAGGTGCTGCGGGATACCCTCGAGCGGCCCCCACGTCCCCTGTGTGATAAGGAAAGTGGGGTCCTGCTGGCATGCCTCGAATAAGTGATGAAGACCAGGTGCGGTGCTGCACCAACCCAAAGTGCAGTCTTCTCACGACAAAATGAGGTTTTTCGTGACAGAAGTGCTTGGAAAGGTCTCAAACACTTGTGGGAGTGTGAAAACCAGCAAGACCAGCAAGAATGAGAGCTCCAGAGGCTGCCAAACAGCTTGGGAGAGCTGTCAATGGCTAAGGGAATGGATTCCCCACCTGCTCTGATACCACTGTTGGGTGTTGGAAGCAATGGAAGCTCAAAAATGGAAGCACAATGGAGAAAAACGAGATGCTATAATAGATTGCTGCAAAACTGAAGTGTGGAGGCTCAAGGGAGAGCCAACATAACAAAACCCTAGGGCTAACTGTCCTAACTGGACTAAGTGTCCTAACTGACCTAGATGGTACATAAACTAACTGTACCAATAGTCCTAACTGACTATAACTAGGCCTACAAGGCTCATACCAAGGGATAAGTGGCATCTATGGATAGCCCATGAGATAGCCTGCACAAGTTAAGACTCCTACAACCATTTTGTGGTATGGGGAGGGGGGATTGTTGGGCTTATGCTTGCCATGGATAGGATAGTGCCCTCATGGGAATGGGTTGTAAATGAGTTGAGATGAATTCTAGCTCAGTGAGAGTCTAGGGTTTTTGAGATGATGGTGCAAATATAAATATTTTGCACCGTACAAGTGGCAGTATGCCACTTGTCGCTCTAGGCCTTTGTCTAGCTCCAGTGTTTAAGGTTTCCTACAAAACCATTTCAACATTGGTGTGCAATTCATTCTAGCTTCTAAAGCTTTCTCCAATGGTGGTATATGTTCTCTCCCTGCTCTAATAAACAGACAGTCCCTTCCATTTTGGCCCGGAAGCTTCTCATTTGGGTCCTTGGAGCTCAAGATAGATATCTTCAAAGATTCATGTTTTTTTGAGAATGATTTGTAGGCTTACATAAGAGAAGAACAGTGGGAAAGATCTAAGAGTGACGGGGAGTAGTCGACATCTCAAGGAGATCTTCAATGATTCTTTGCTATGTACTTCACACTGTCTTGAAGGAAGTTTCTTTCATCATAGCAGTACACAAAATCCAATACTAGTTGCAGTCTCAAGTTTATCATATCAATTCTTGTCTTCAGTTTGCAATGTCTTCCAAGCTTGAGCTGGAGTTTTCAAATTCCTAAGCGCACAGATAATGTTATTCTTAATGCTCACGTTTATGAGAGTACGAGCTTGTTGGCTCTTCTCATCATAATTCCTTAAATTTCCAAGCCTACCTATAATATTACACAACTTTCAAGCTTTGAGATCTTCTTAAGCTTGAATTTCTAGATGCATTTTCATCCCACTTGGCACTCTCTAAAAGGAGGCATTCACTGGTCTGACTCATCGTGCCTTCAATGGCATATCATACAGAGGTTGTAAAGTGTGTTTAATAGGGCGATCCAAAACAATAAAACACCTAAGCTCTAATTAAAGCATAATTGAATTAAAATACCAAATAGAAATAGGCCAAAGCCCTTACCTCTATTTAAAGTCAGTATGATGATGCTCCCCCTTGATCCCAAAATCAGCACCTAGCACAAGATGCTCTCCTCTCAATGTAAGAGGATCTCGTGGCTAACGTGATCCTTTCTCTAAGTGTAAGAGGATAAATCAGTGGTATAGACTGATTGCATGAGGATAGCTCTCCATGACAAAGATCAAGTGGGATAAACGGTTCCCAATGGCCCACGGATATATCTTCACAATTGAATATGACTCTTCCCTATAACTACAGAGAATCAACCAAGCAATGGCATAGGTGTGTGAAAATACATGAAGCTAGCTGTTGAAGATGAGGTGAGTACATAAAATTTGTGTCTTCACAAGTGCTCTCTGCTAGATGCTTGTGGATAATAAGAAGCACCAAAAGCACCTTTGATTAGAGAGGCTATGGGAAATAATTGATGTCGAGGTTTCAAGTGCTTTATGACCACTCAAAACAGATGAAATACCTCCAGTGAGGCTTATGGTAAGCTAACTTCCTTTTCTCTGGAAGGAAAACAGCCTATAGAGGCCCAAGACAAAACATCATCCAAGTCTGTCGACGGGAAAAAAGTTTTTCTAGTGTTGGCATGATTCCATTAATCTTGCCTTTCCTTTTCTCTGATTTCCAGCCACTATGGCTGCTCTCTTTCTAAATTTGTCTTCCACAGGGCTTTGTGCCCTGTGTTGCTTGTTTACTCTTTTTCTGTATCCACAGATCTCTGTGGCTCTTTCTAGTTGGTTCACAGCCTACCACCTCTGATTTTCTTCTTCTGCCTTTGCAGGTCAATTGCTACCTACAGTGAGATGTCCTGTTGCAAACCTACAGTGAGTGTGTGACATAGTGAGTGCAATGCTACATTTCAGTTAGAGTAGAATAGGATTTTGGATGAATCAGTGACAGAAAGTCCTTAAAGAAACCATGGTATTTTTAATAATATAAATAGTTTTTTGTTTTTATTGTGTTTAAATGTTTCGGTCAAGGATTTGGTTGTCAAGGTTGTTGGTGATGGGGTCCAAGATAACAAGGCTCTGGGTGCATTATTGTGGGTTAATTTGTTAGCCATGCACCTAGGGGTAAGTGCCTAGGGGCAAGGTGTGACTAATGAATTAGTGAAATAACCAAAGGGGTGAAAGTTAATATATGTATGGGGGGAGGTCAGCACCTAGCAAATGGCTAGGGAAAGAAAGTGAGCCTTCTAGGGAGTTGGGGATATTCTGTCACACGTTGCGAAAAGAAAATAGTGAGGTTTTTTCAGTCTGACGGATTTTTGTGAACCAAGCTGGGTGGATGCAGCAGGTGTGTGTGCAGGGTGTAAAGGTTGTGTGGTGATCCAGTTTCGGATACATTGAATTGAGTTGGTTTCTGGTGTACTGTGGTGTTACATTCGTTGGTTAGGATTTTATGTCTGTTGTTTTGATCTGAAGTTTATTCTGAGCACTAGGTTGAGAGTCCTACAGCCACGGTTATTTTTATAATACCTGAAGTTTGTAGGGCCCTTTGGGGTTGAGATTGTGTAAGCAAGCGGGATGATTTTTGTCACTTTTAGTTCCCTAGTAAGATATATTTTCAGTTGCATATAACCAAGGGAACACTTTTTCCTTTTTGGTCCTACCTTTATTTCAGAGGAAAAAGCAGAGTTTCTTTTTGTGTTTGTTACTTCTAAGCAATTCGAAGCAAATTGAAATGTGGCACCCATATCATCTCAGGCAGCTTTAAATAGCTACTTAGTTGGATAGCTAGATTTGGTCAAATGATCATCTTTTGGCATGAGTAATGATTGTCACACTTTTCCTAGTCCTCTCATTTGACTCATTGGATGTCTATTTCTTGCATATGGGTCTTTTCTCTTCAAGCCAGTCCAGCAGGAAGTTGAAGGTCCAGAAATATTCTGGCCTCATCCTACTGTACACAGATGCTCAGATGGTTTGGGTCACGACGTTCCAAAAGATTTTGGGAAATGATCAAAGAAGCATGCAAGTCTAAAAGAAACAGATATTGCCACATAATGTGTGCTTGCTTGATAACCAAAAGGTTTGGTTAGTAAAATTAGACAACTAGTTCTTTGCAAGAATAGTAACTTACATTCGAAAAAGAACTGTTGTCTGGCTGTCGACTCTATATTTGGGGCCAAAAGCTGCTTATTGTCATAGTTTGTCACCTCACGATGATGGTATATTGAAGTATTTTTCACTTTGGCAATATCACAATTACAGAGCTGGTTTGGATTAATGACATGCTGGAGTTGTTCTTCTCCTTTTGAACTATTAGTAATTACTGATGCATTGGATGTCGTCGCAAATGCTGATGAAACTCGTTTAACATTATTGGATTCGGTAACGTTAAAACAAAAAATCTAAAAAAATAAACAGCTGCTGGTAAATATCTGGTTTGAATATGGGTGCTGATCTTTTAAATATTGAACCACCAGCAACACAGAAACTCATCTGGGAAACATGCCTTGAATATTTGCTATATTCATATGGCACAGTGTGTGTCTACTAACAATAAAGGCTGACAATGCCTCTTTCATAAGATGAGCAATACAGTAGTTTGTCCTTATGTTGCTATCAAAGCTTTTTTTCTAAAAAAAATTTGGTGCTGTTGCTTGATCACTTTGTCGCATTTCTCACATTGTATTACAAGCATTTTCGCAACAGATTCACTAAATTTATGACGGTTTATTCTTTTCCTTGTTCAGATCCATGGCCCAGCTTTATCAATTAGATCCATTGAACATCTAACTCACGGCCTTGGAGATGCATATGAGGCTGGATTATGCAAGTCAGGTAGATTTATATATTGTACTTGATCGCAATGCAATATTGCATTTAAGTTTTTGTTTTCAAAATCTAAAAAATAAAAAAAGGATTATATATTTTCCATTTTGATTTGTTTTGTATGTCTTGCCCAAGTCTTCTAGGACCTTTGCAATGGTCAAGGAATCGTTTCAATACTAAAGCTGCTCAGCAAAGTCCGTTATTCTTAATGGCCACCTTCCTAGTGTTGATATCTGTGTAATGTATGGGTACAATGCTTTTCTTATTGACCCTTGATGAGTTAGGGGTTCCATTGGAGACTTTGGATGTTGACCCATAAAAGTGAAAAAAATATGCATGCACTTTTTCTTGTCCTTGCTTTATTTATATTCCCATGGTACAAGGTTAGTGGTTCATGGTCTAACATCCAACATAAGAGTCACCGTTACAACTAATCAGGATGCTTGTAAGGGAAGTTAAACTTGCTTTAAAGCTGGACCATGGGCGTGGCTATGGATATCTCTAATGTAAGATTGGCAGACCACTGGCAGTAATGAAGTTTATAATGCCGTTTCATTTTTTTTTCAAACCTCAGAGCTCAACCTGTGTCAAGGAGCTATGTTAAACCCACCAAAAAGAAAGAATGAAAGTCTATTAAAGTCTGCAGGAACTGGAAGGTCTATGAAACTAAAAAAGCCAGATACAATAGAAAAAACTGAAGAGTGAAGCTACTAAAGTGGGCACCCACTTCCAAACCCTATGTACTTACATCAGTTATAGACTGAGAGTCTTTCAAGTTTCAGTTTGAACTCCCTGATGAGAGCTTTGCCCTCACGGTAAACAGCCCATTTACCCTCCTTTCTCCCTTCAGCTTCGCAAACTTGGTGGCCTTTTGCTTAAGTTGGGATCTATTGAGTTCTGCTGTGTAAAACTTTCCTAACTATCTAATTTCTACTGCAGATCACGGGAGCAGCACCATGAATAACCTCCCAGCCAAATCTTGCTGAGGCTGACGAGCAGACCGAGATATTCCGTTCAAAATCATACGTGAATAATTTCCTTCTCTTCTCTCTCTAGCCTCAACAAGCCCCAATTCCCTAGATAGATCTAGATGCCACATGTCATCCATATAGGGCCTTCCTAATGCAACATTTCACCCCTCTCTTGGGATGCATTAAATTCTTTGCCCCTAGGCACAACCTTTGCATTAGGCCCTTGGCCTTAGATCTACCTAGTCTGGTGCTATCAGCCCTCACCTAGGACCTTGACATTAATTCCCTCCCGATCATTTACATGAAGCGCAAACAAATATATATTACAAAGATAGATCCTTTAAGGGAAATGTCGACTGATTCTTCCGAGGTCATGCTACCTCGGCTAGAGCGTAACATTCCTTCCCTCTTCAGACATCAGCGTCCTCGATGATAAAGTCTGGGAACACTCTCCGCAACTGATATACGGATTCCCAGGTAGCTTTGGATAGAGGCTGACCATGCCATGCAACCAACACCGTGGGTATCTTCCGATTTCGTATTTGCATTGTTCCTCGGTTCAGGATTCTTGTTGGTTTGCGCCTTGCAATATCCTCTATCTCCTGAAACAAATCCACACCTTCGATTAGTGAGTCACCTGTATGTAAAAATTTCTTTAAGTGCGAAACATGAAAAACCGGGTGCACCTTACACCCCTGTGGCAATTCTAATTTATAGGCTACACTGCCTATTCTCTTTATAATTAACCACGGCCCACAGTATCGAGGTGGTAACTTAGCACACTCTCCTGAAGTCAATGACTTTGAGTGCGAAGGAATTCTGAGAAAAACTTTTTCTCCTTCCTTAAATACTCTTATAGACCGGTTTTCATCCGCATACACCTTGGCTCTATCCATAGCATGGCAAATATTAGCTCTCGCAAGTGCTAGCATCGCCCGCATCTGAACCACAAAGTTTGCGGCACTAGGCACTTTCTGAGGTACTCCAACTATAGTTGGATTTGCTGGTCTATAACCATAGTTCAGCTCAAATGGACTGAACCTGGTAGAGGAATGTTTTCTATCATTGTAGGCAAACTCCAACAATGGCAACCACTTGTCCCATGTATGTTGCCTCAATGACACATATGCCCTCAGCATATCCTCTAAAGTCTGGTTGACTCTCTCCGTCCTGACCATCCGTCTCAGGATGATCCCCACTACTCACTCCCAACTCAGTCCTCAAATACCGCTGTCCAAAAATGACCGGTAAATCTGACATCTCGGTCTGACACTATGGATCTAGGCAATCCATGCAGACGAAATATATGTCTAATGAACAAATCCGCCACTTGCGGGGCACTAACAGACTCTCTAGTCGGAATGAAGTGAGCCATCTTGGTTAGACGATCAACCACCACAAGGATAGAATCATACCCTCCTTGCGTCGTAGGCAGCCCCACAATAAAGTCCATGGAAATGCTCTCCCACTTACTTAGTGGTATTTCCAAGGGCTGTAAAAGTCCGGGTGGCTTCACCCGCTCGGCCTTGCTTACCTGACACGAGAAACACCGTGTCACATATTCATGAATATGCTTTTTCATCTTTGGCCAAAAGAAATCTCGCTTCACGAGATCATATGTCTTCTCGACTCCTGGATGTCTCGCACACGGGCTATCATGGCACTGTCGAATGACTCTCTGCCTGAGATCATTCTGACTAGCTACTACAACCTTGCCATTTCTTTTCAGCATACCATCCCTTATGGTATATCTTGCATAAGTTTGGCCTTTTTTGGATGCCAGGTCATTCTTTTCATTTTCCTTTGGTTTTAACACATGAGCTTTAGGCCATAAGCTCTGGACTACTTTTTGAGTTTCTCTGATCTCGGTCATTAGAGCACTCTCTAATACCGTGAAACTCATGTTATGCATAATGCGAGACAACGCATCAGCAACCTTATTATCTTTTCCTCTTCGGTACCGAATCGTTAAATTAAACTCCTGCATGTGCTCTGCCCACCTAGCTTGGCGGCCCCTCAAGTCAGGCTGTTTACAAAAATGTTTCAGAGTATCATGATCCACATCCACATAAAACTCTGAACCATACAAATAATGCCTCCATGTTTTCAAAGCATGAATAACAGCATACAACTCCAATTCATGAGTTAGCCAATTCCTTTGAGAGGGAGAAAGCTTCTTGCTTTCAAAGGCTACTAGCCTTCCCTCTTGAAGGAGGACTGCTCCTACCGCAATGCCACTTGCATCGGTTTCTAGGAACAATGGTTTCTGGGGATCAACTATTTTTAACACCGGTCCTGAGACCACAGCTTGTTTTATGGTGTTAAAACTTTCTTGTTGATTCTGTCCCCCAATAAAAGGTACTTTATCTGAGGTCAGATCAGTCAATGGCGATACTATTCCGGAATATCCTTTGATATGCCTTCTATAAAACTGGACAAATCCCAAGAATGATCGCAACAAAACGCGGTCAGACTCTGAGGGATTGGCCAAGTTAGTATCGCAGCCACTTTCTTCGGATCCATTTCTACCCCCTGTGGAGTAATTATGAATCCTAAATATTCAAGCCTAACCATACACAGTATAGTTTTCTTTTTATTTACATAAAGACTGGCTTTCCTCAAAGTACTGAACACTACTCTTAAGTGTTCACGATGCTCAATAATACTTTTACCGAATATCAAGATATCGTCAATAAAATGTACTACGAACTTTCCGATATACGGACGTAGTAAATCGTTCATAAGCATGACGAATGTCGCTGGAGCATTGATAAGTCCGAAGGGCATTACTAAAAACTCATAATGACCAAACCTGCTTCTGAAAGCGGTTTTATGCACATCCTGGCTCTAATCCGGATCTCTAATCCGGATCTGATGGTAGCCACACTTAAGATCTATCTTGCTGAAAATCACGGCTCCATGTAATGCATCTAGCAAATCATCAATCCGAGCCATCGGATACCTATGCTTAACAGTGATATTATTCAATGCTCTGTAATCTATACAGAGGCGAAACGTATCATCCTTTTTCTTCTTTAATATCACTGGCGAAGCAAAAGGTGAGAAACTTGGTTGAATCTGCCCCAACTTGAGGTATTCTTCCAGTTGTCTACGCACCTCCGCTTCTTCAGTAAAACTCATTCTATAGGGAGGTCTATTTACAGGTTCTGCCCCCGGGATCAGTTCAATCTTATGCTGAACATTCCGCTCTGGAGGTAACCCATAAGGTAGTTCATCCCTAAAACATTCAGAGAACTCCTCTGTTATAAGATTAGCCAGCTTGGCCATCTCACCACTTTGCATAACATCAGTGCTAGCCGAAGAATCATCAAGCGGCTCTACCGATGCTGTGCAAAGGAATAAAAACTCTACTTGAGCTTTTCGGATTTCCATCACAGAAACCAACGGTCCCTGAGGTATATCTTTTTCACCTCGCAAGACATAAAGCACATCATTCATCTTGAATTGATATACATGCTTTTTCCAATCAATGGCTGGATTCTTCCTAGAATGCCACGCCATACCCAGGTCTATATGTGCATGAGCAAGCTTGGTCATTTCAAAATCAAGCTTCTCAGCATAGTCCTGAATCCGAAGCTCCAATTGGGTAACCCTTTGGTCCCATACTTCAGTTGAACTTCCATCTGCCATCCTGACTGTATACGCATAGTCAGATGGACTTGTCTTTAATTTCAGCCTCTTCACGAGCTTGGAGTTAATCACATTGTGAGTTGACGTCGAGTCAAACAACACAATGACATCATGATTGGCCACTTGTCCTTTCATTTTAATTAACTCCGTATCATTAAAGGCTGTATACCCTGTTGCTGCGGGCTTAGATAGGATGCTATCAGGTGCACTCATCACTAGCTTAGCAACAGACACGCATAACAAACAAGCTACTAACCTCTGAGAAGATCCCGCTAGCTGAATCTGCATCTCTTCCGCTCTGGGACTTCCCTCCATCTCCACGTCGCACTCTGAGATCACCATCTCAGCCATCCGACGATCTTTGTTACGTGGACAATCCTTCCACTCATGAGGCTGAAGGCAACCAAAACATAAGCCTTCTCTCCTCGCTTTTTCCCTTTGTTCTGGGTTCAAGGGAGACTTAGACCAAGCCCGGGCTGCCATTGGGGTTACTTTCCTTTTCACTCCAATGGTGGTACTTGATTTAGGAGTTTCAGCTGGTTTCGCCTGCTTGGCTTGACCACTCGGTTGAGAACCACTTCCTCTACTAGTCCACTTCTTCTTAAACCCAAATTTCTTCGGATACCCATACTGGATTTCGACCTGTGCCAACCCACTTGGCTTGCTGTCCTTGGCATCCTCATAGTTCAGGGCTATAGCTATTGCATCATCTAGCGTGTTCGCTTACTTAGCCCAAACTTCCATTTTTATTCGATCATTCAATCCAAATATGAAATCTTTCATTTGGATTGATTGAGGCAGGGGTTCATCAACCTTCATTACACTCTCTCGAAACTTATCAGTGTATTCTGCCACTGATAAATTCCTTTGACGAAGGTTCCTATATTGATCCCAAGCTCGGGATGCTTCGTGAGGAGGTAAGAAGTGTTTCCTGAACTCTCTTTTAAACCCCTCCCAGGTAGTGGATGCTATACCATCTTTTTGTTGTTTAATCCACCACCGATCCGCTGCCTCACTAAACATGTGGGTGGCCTCACGGATCTTCTTAATGTCATTTCTGATTTCACAAATGGCGAACGCCTCGTCCCATTTGTGTAACCAGTTCTCAATGACATCGGAGCTCTACGGTCGTTCATCCGACCAGAATACTTTTCCGGTCTGTAATTGGCAATATTTGGCACTTTAGCCTTCCTAGGCTCGACCGTATGGACACTAGACTCCGGTTCCATTGGAGCCTTTTCCTTCTCCTCTCGAGAAGGTTTGGCAGACATACTATGTATCGCTCTCCTAAGTTCGGACTGCCCTGCATTGGCCTGTAATTGCTGCGCTAACAACTGTTGCAAGGCATCCTCCAGCAATGCAATCCTGCCAGATAAAGTGTGAGCTACTGGGCGCGACACCTGCTGGGTTGGCCGGACTCTTGATTCACCAGGGTCCCTCCTGGAAGCTTCTTCTTCTGCTTCCATTTTGTTCAATGGGTGTTTTGGTTTGTTTTGTTTTGTTTTGATTTGTTTTAAAAAAATAAATAAAAAAAATATAAACACCACTAGAAAGCTGTATTTACAAGCTGACACAATTCAGTGTACTAACACTCTGACACAATTCCCTATACTAGGGAATTCTTGCAATCCCACATTTACACTGATCAGGCATTTAATACATGCATATATCTCAGATGGCGCTTTTCCCTATACTAGGGAAATTCCTGCAAACTGACTCTGACTGAAGCACAGAGGCATATGCCCAGGCATAATCTGTCCCCACTACAACATTAAAGCCTCATGCAGGCTGATCATTCACGAGATCCTGTCTATGCATGTAGAGCACCACCCGACTAAATTGAGAAGGAAAAAAAACAACATGAAACTAATGGAGGTCAAAGAAAGCTCCCTGGTCATCAACGATTTCACCACTTCTTGGTTCCCTGTAAATCCCGCCAACAGTCCGCAGTCACAGCCTTGGATCTCCCTCGACACTGATCAGTGTTTGTGCGGCCTTTTATACTTGCCTACCCTGTTCAAGGCCGAGTGCTCCTGCGCCCAATCTGCGTCCCAGAGTGTCGCTGGATCGTCGCCCCAGTCACTGCTTACAAGCAGGTTGCTTGGCGTTGGAGATCTCTGAGTACACGTGTGCCAAAGCAGCAAATCACGGGCTAGCCAGCTTGCTCTGCGCCAAAATGTAGCTACGCTCCAGGCCTGTTGTCGATCACGTGAAGGATCGAATTCCTTGCCTATCCGTCGTTAGCCACCATGGCTGTCCAGGCCTGCACCTCGAGCTCACGTTGCCCGTTCGTCATCGTCGTGCAGTACGTCACACATCCGCGCCTGCACATCACGTCTCCCGTGCTTGGCCTGTGCTCTGATACCAAAATGTAAAACTTTCCTAACTATCTAATTTCTACTGCAGATCACGGGAGCAGCACCATGAATAACCTCCCAGCCAAATCTTGCTGAGGCTGACGAGCAGACCGAGATATTCCGTTCAAAATCATACGTGAATAATTTCCTTCTCTTCTCTCTCTAGCCTCAACAAGCCCCAATTCCCTAGATAGATCTAGATGCCACATGTCATCCATATAGGGCCTTCCTAATGCAACATTTCACCCCTCTCTTGGGATGCATTAAATTCTTTGCCCCTAGGCACAACCTTTGCATTAGGCCCTTGGCCTTAGATCTACCTAGTCTGGTGCTATCAGCCCTCACCTAGGACCTTGACATCCCTCCCGATCATTTATATGAAGCGCAAACAAATATATATTACAAAGATAGATCCTTGAAGGGAAATGTCGACAGATTCTTCCGAGGTCATGCTACCTCGGCTAGAGCGTAACATGCTGCTATCCATACTTTTGTAGCTTCCAGCTTGTTGGATTGTAGAGAATATGAACTTTGATAGCTCTTGTTGCAAGATTGACCATTGCGTGAGTACCATCTAAGTGGATTCCAATCAGGTTGTCTTCTGGCCACTCAATGCTTGGTGCTGTCTTTATCTCTTCATAGATTTTATCAAATGTCGCTTCTGCTTAATTAACTTGTTTCTCTAGCTTGGCTCCGACCTCAGAGTGTCAGTGTAGACATAACAATCGGAGGAGGTTACTTACACATTTACTTGATTCTCCAAGGTAGACAGGCACTTATGGAGCTCTTCCATTTGAGCCGCTGGTTTTTCTCCTTAAGGTCCCTGATGTGCTGTTGCAGGTTGTGAACCTGTGTGTTCTTTTTGGAACTAGGCAAGGATGGAGAAGCCACCATTTGGGCCAATGATTGAACATTTTGGCATCCATAATTTGAATGCCAGAGATTCTGCTTATCTGTTGTGTCTTTTTGATTGAATGCTGAAATTTAGCTGTTGCTGTGTGGGGGTTGAAGAGTCAAACTGCCTAGAAGTAGGACAACTTGCTGCAGTGTGGAGGGGAAGAGCTGTGGGAAGAGATTCGAGCTGGAAAAAGCAACTTGTTGGAGGAATGGCTGAGTTTTAAGAGCGATGATAGGTTACAGACGAAGACAAACTGCAAGAGCCCTTAACCTCAAACTGGTGGTAGTTAGGATAGGTTGAGCTCTGTCCTGAGCTATGGCAAGAGACAATTCTTGCTGGGGATAATGGCTAAGCTGCAACAGGTGAGCGGCGGCAAGGAGGTTGAGCTGCAACTTCTGAGCGACGGTAGGGCACATACGAAGACAAACTGCAACATCTCGAGCTATGGAAGCAGCTACGGCAGGTTGAACAAGCTACGGCAGCAGCTAGGGCAGGCTGAAAGTATGGCGGCAGATGGGCTGAGCTCCAATGGGCTAAAATGCAATGGAGGTTGCTCCAAAGCTCGGTACTAACACCCTAGTTGAGCCCATGGAGCTTAGCTAAGCCACGAGTGGGAGAGAAGGGGAATGCTGAACCTAATTGAAATCGAGCAACTCAACTTGGAGACATTAAGCAAAACGTCTAATCAAGCCACCAATTGGTTCGGCTGATGAAGAAGGGGTAATACTTCTAGAAAGATAACTACAAAATGCCATGTGGACGGCTAGCTAGCGTGGCGCTTATCTTCATCTCAGATACTTGGAAACCATTGTGGTTATCCATTAGGGTACAATGTGATGAGGAAATAGAGTTTGGTGCGGCTGAATTATTTCAAGAAGAAAAAGGTGCTAAGAAAATGTATAGGCTCTTGGGCAAGCATCCTTTACTTGGCTGTAGCCAGGAAGCCATTCCAAAAACAGGGTGAAACAAGTCAAGGATCCCACATACATGCTGCTGCTTACAGTTGTGCATAATTGCAGCATGAGATTGAAAAAGTCATAGGCGATGGAACTTTCTACTATAGCCAAAATCAGTCCATGTGGAGATGATAGATCATCACTATCTAAGAGTACATTGAAAGGAGGCACTAATAGCCAGCGTGGTGATGCATGGTGGCCAAGCTTTTTGCAGAAATGTTACCGCCTCTTGGAACCCTTTGTGCCTTGCTCCCCAATGGTGCAGAAGGTGGTATGATATGGAGTTGACAAGGGTAGTAGTAAGGTGAACCTGTTTTGGAAGGAGGCAAGGAGGGAGAACCCACCACTTGAGCAAATGACTGAACTTTCTACAGCCATAATTTGAATGCCAGAGCTTCTGCTTATCTGTTGTGTCTTTTTGATTGAATGCTGAAATTTGTGCTATGTAGGGATTGAAGAGTCAAATTGCATAGAAGTCAGCGAACTTGCTGCAGTGTGGAGGGGAGGAGCTCTGGAAGAGATTTGAGCTGAAGAAAGCAACTTGTTAGATGAATGGCTGAGTTTTTAGAGCAATGGTAGGTTAATACAGATGAAGACGAACTGCAAGAGCCTCTGAACTTTGGTGGTAGTTAGGACAAGCTGTCCTCTGTCCCGAGCTATGGCAACGGACAATACCTGCTGGGGATAATGGCTAAGCTGCAACAGGTGAGTGACAGCAAGGAGGCTCAGCTGCGACTTCTGAGCGACAGTAAGGCATAGATGAAGACAAACTGCAACACCTCGAGCTATTTTTAGCAACTATGCCATAGCCTGAAACAAGGTATGGCAGCAGCTAGGGCAGGCTGAAACTATGGCGGCGAAGGGGTTGAGCTCCAATGGACTAAACTGCAATGGAGCTTGCTCCAATGCGTACGAACCCCCTGGTTGAGCCATGGAGCTTACGTAAGTTAGGAGTGGGAGAGAAGGGGAATGTTGAGCCTTGAGCAATTGAACTTGGAGACATTAAGCAAAACGTCTAATAAAGCCACCAATCGGCTGGGCTGATGAAGAAGGGGTAAACCTGTAGAAAGATACTTTCAAAATGCCATGTGGAGGGCTAGCATCCCAGTTTGGAAACCATTGTGGTTATCCATTAGGGTACAATGTGATGAGGAGATAGAGTTTGTGCAGCTGAATGATTTCAACAATCGAAGAAAAAGGTGCCAAGAAAATATACAGGTTCTTGGGCGAGCATCCTCTACTTGGCTGCTGTAGCCAGGAAGCCATTCCGAAAAACATGGTGGAACAAGTTAACGATCCCACGTACATGCTGCTGCTTACACTTGTGCATAATTGCAGCACAAGATGGAAAAGTCATAGGCAATGGAGCTTTCTATCATAGCAAAAATCAGTCCATGTGGAGATGATAGATCGTCACTATGTAAGAGTACACTGAAAGGAGTCACTAATAGCCAGTGTGGTGGACTATACAACCAATAGATACCTTGATCCATGAGATTTAAAGATGCATGGTGGCCAAGCTCTCTGCGGAAATGTTGCTGCCTCTTGGCAGTCTTCTTGGTGCCTTACTCCCAAATGATGCAAAAGGTGCAGATGATATGGAATTGACAAGGGTAGTAGTAAGGCGAACCTGCTCCCCCTTCTGAGGCCAATCATGAAGTTGCAATGTGCAACCCAAATATTTGAGGTGTTGGCACTTGCCAGCACTCTCTCGAACCGTGTCCTTCGACAAGGATTTCGAACATTGCTAGGAGAGAGGCATCAAATCTTGGACCTTTTGGCTCACAACGCTCTTTCTATCCACTAGGTAAACTGGGACAATGATCTCTATGAAAAGAGACATATTGCTCCTTTGTCGAATAGGTTGCCATACCTCAAGTGAATACCCAACAGCTAACAATCCTCATTAGTGGGAAGAAGTAGGCTGTGAAAACCCTTACCGAACCTAGTGGTGGAAACACCTCTCTCATAGACTCCCGCATCCTAGCAACAATCCTTAGGGACCACTACCCTATTCTCTAAGCCATAGGGCATCTCCAAACTCCATGGGCAATGGTCTAAGTCCCCTACCCTTCAACAGTGGCATGCATAGTCTCTCCTCATCAGCTCTTGTCAGGGACCTATAGGGAGGTCTTTGTGATCCACCAATCAGAGAAAGTAATATATCTTTCTCAGCCAAAAGCTTGTGCGGCACCCACTGCTCTAATCAATGTTGCTCTTGTGAGGGGCTCCAAGGAGAAGTAGCTAGTGCAAACGTGCCAATGCAAGTGGTGTAAGAGAAGAAAGGTACCTTTTTTTTTCCTATGGCTGCTCAATAGGGATGGCCAGAAAGGCTTACCTGTTGCTCCCGTGATCTCCAGTTGGGTTCTGGTCCTATAGGATCCATGCCCCTCCACCATCTGCCGGCTAGGAGGGGCCCTCACTCATCCTAAACCCAGCCCCAGTCGAGGCTTTGGACATTCCCATTTTGGTTGCGGCTAGTGATTCTCATGATCCTCCTCAAGCTACGACCAAAGTTGTACCTGAGGCTACCCCTTGCTAAGCTCAGCACATTGCTTCTCCAAATGTTTCTCAACTTGATCCTATTGCAGCTCTTCAGCAAATTTTCGTGGTCATGGTTGTTTTGAGCAGGCCCATTCTTTGTCCGTGTCCGCGGATGGGGGTTGACTGTGCCATTTGTCAAAGAGGGTGTGAGGCCAACTGAAACTGAAAATGAATGGCTCTCTCCGTCTCGAGGGAAAGAGGGGAAGCTGGAGGGAGGGGGAAAAGATAAGAGAAAGGAAAGAGAAGGGGGAGAGAGAGGAAATGGGGGAGGGCTGAGAGACAAAGAAGAGAGCAAGGGAGGGCAAGGGAGTATGTGGGGAGGGCTGAGAAGAGGTGGGGAGGGCTGAGAGGGGGTGGAGATGCAGGGAGGGGGTGCGAGGAGGCTGAGAGGAGGCGGGGGGGCAGAAAAGGCAGGCGGGAGGGCTGAGAGGGGGGGTGGGGGGAAGGAAGGGGAGGTAGGGAGAGGGGGTGGAGAGGCTAAGAGGAGGCAGGGGGCAGGGCAGGGAGGCAGGGGGGCAGGAAGAGGGGACCGGGGGCTGAAGGGGAGGCGGGGGGTTGAGAGCGGAGGCGGGGGGGGGCTGAGGGGGAGGGGGGGGGCTGAGAGGGGAGGCGGGGGCACTGAGAAGGGATGGAGGGGGCTGAGCGAGGCTAGGGGGCTGAGGGAAAGACGTGGAGGAGCTGCAGCTCCAACGCGGCTTGGGGTCATTCATACATATGATTCTAAAATTTCAGTTTGGGTATAATTCTATATACATAAATAATGTCTCGAAAGATAGTCTAGCTAGGGTGCTCAAGGCTCCAAGGCCTCTCTGATCTTGAGGGAAGATGCTTGCAAAATTACCATTACTCCCTCACATTTAGTCAATGCTTTGAAAAGAGATTCTGATTAAGCATAATTGTTGTGCTTCTAGTTCTCTGATGCAACAAGAACTATATAGGATACAATGTAAACCTGCTACAAATTTGCCTTGAATTGTGAGTGTAGTTGTTGGAAGGAAGTAGCATTTTCAAAAGGGATAGTGCAAGATTTCATAGAGAGATGTGTTGTTGTAGGAGTGGGTGGAGAACAAGCTTGTAGGAGAGGCTATTTTGCAAATGGAGCTGTTGCAGAGGGAATTACTGCTGTTGCGTAATTGCTAGAAAAAGGAGCTGCTGCAGAAGGGGCTGTTGCAAGAGAGAGTGCTGTAGAGAGACTACTGCTGTTGCAGAAGGAGCTGTTGTAGAGGAGCTGCTGCAGGGGGCAACTGTAGAAGGGATATTGTGGCTGCAGAAGGAGCAGCAGGAGTTGCTACAGAAGGGCTGCTACTGTAAACGGAGCAGAAGGAGCTACTGCAGGACTGCGTGGAGAATGGGCTGCAAAGGAGGGGGGTTGTAGAAGCTTCATAGAGAAGGACTGCTGCAGGAGGCTGGACCTGAGTATGCACCAGCAAGGGGGTGTGAAAATACAACTTGTGTCCATAGTACAATGAGATGGCATGAAAACAGAGGCGAGTTATTAACTTAGCTCCTTCAAGATGTTCTCTCGTGCGAGGATGACATTGGGGGAGGCGCCGTTCTTCAAGGGCGGCTACTTGGAGGCACTTGTTGTAAGAGTGGTTCCAGCAACTATCTTCAAAAAAATTAATGAGATCCTAAATGTGAGAAACAAAAAGTAGAGGAGAGAAAATGAAGGAAAATGAGCTCCACTAAGGTCGTGAGCTTAGCTCTAGGACTGATATAAGAACTATCCTTGAAAGTAGTCAATGGTAGCACAGTATCACTTGGGAGATAAAAAATTAGCATGGTATCTATTGGGAGAAAGAAAGAAAGAAAGAATTCTATTGACATCCACGGGAGACCAAAAGGTCCATGCGAATAGAAAATCCATCTAATATAACAGCTTAGGGAGGGCATCGAGAAGCTCCCAAGGAGTGCATAAAGCAACTCCAGCTATTTAGAGTACCTAAATTATATCCTTAAAAAAACATATATAATCGGCCATACATCATTGTAAGACTGAGAGTTTTGATCTAAACTCCTTAATGAGTGCTGTTCCTCCGATTTACATCGCCCACTTTCCATCCTTCGTGGCAGCCTTGGCTAATTCTGTTGCTCTATCCTTAAGTTGAGCTCTTGTAAATTCTTCAGCTATCCATAGCTTGGTTCCTTTCAGCTTATATGACTGTTGTAGGATCTTGAGTCTTAAATCTTGTGAGTTAAATGTAATAACAACATGACCTTTACGATGACTCGTAGGATCTTGAGTCTTAAATCTCGTGAGTTAAATGTAATAACAACATGACCTTTACGATGACTAGTATGGACTGCTCTAGCTTCACCATCATCCTCAGAGTTATCGGGCTTGTCATCTTCATCGGCTGTCTAGTCAATATTAGGCATGGCTGCTGTAACATGTGCTAAGGTATCACGAGCGAATCCTCCTCATTGTACCATCCATCCGAGACAAAAACTTGGGATAAAATAGGTAACCATTGGACCTTTACGTGCCAAAAGCTTAGAGATGTCTAGTGGATGAGTTCAGATCTCCCTATCTCAGAGGTACATCCCTTGCAAATATCTACCGAAGGAGCTTAGACTCAGTTATTTGTGAAAGTCCATCTCTCGACCACCATGGGCTTGTAGCTTCATTTGTTGGAGAATGTCCATTGATCTCCTAGAGCAGATCAACAACACCATGGGCTTGTAGCTTCATTTTTTGGGAATGTCCATTGATCTCCTTGGAGCAGATCAACAACACCTACTTGTCCTCCCTTAAGCTGATGATTTATGCCTTCGAGTAATTATTCAAAAACAGCTCCCCTTAGTTCTCCTTTTTATGACCTATGTTATGGTGGCTTGTCACTTTCATCACGAAGGAGCTTTACACTTTGGTTTCTATTCATTTTTCACTTTTTCCCTCTATGACAAGGATTGGGGATTCTACCTCATTCTTGGTGTGTTGGTTCCATACCTGTCCGTGGATGTTGACATCAGAAAGTAAACATATTAACTTATCAATGAGGTAAGCATAAGATGATATGGAAAAAATGCTCTGAATGAGTATGCAATTTATATTGCCAGAAACTTCAATGGCAATGGTGTTTCATAATATGCATGGAGTGCTGCGAAAAAGTCAACCTTTGAAGATATCATGATATGTCTTTTCGAGGCAGTAAATATGAGTAGGTTTTCTCTAACAACACGTTTTGTCTCTACTTTGTTGCCCATAGATCTATGCTGGCTAAGCTCTTGGTTGCTCAAATGAGGTTATACTAAGTTTTGTCATAGGCTTGGGGACCTACTATGGACACTTTCTTTAATCTTGATGTCTTGATGTTGAGGCATGAACTTTTGGGCATCTAATTGTTTTAAGATAAAATTTGGTTCAAATGCTGATTTGAACCATGTATTTTTTGCCTCATTGTGTCTGTGCTTAGTTGGAGTCTCTAATTTTAGTGCCGATGAGGTCAAACGGGCACACAAGGTTCTTTTGAAACGCAACATCAGTCTTTCTTCAAATCAGGTTCCTTCTGTGCATAGATCAATCTATGCCCTTTGTTGATCGAGCTGGAGAGGTTATTGATTGCTATGCATATTTTGATTAATTTTGTTTAGACTTATTTTCTTGAATGTATCTCGTTTTTTGATCTTTATTCTTAAAGTCATTACAATATGCTAGAATCAATAATTATTTCAAGGGGTTGCAAAAAACTAGAGGGTTCAGTACAACCAACTTCCTTGCGACCCCATAGATTTAGATATCTTGGCTCCCAAGATAGATAAGACTTCTAGGTTTTTGCATTTACTACTACAGGGGTCCCAACAAAATTATTGTCTAAGAGTTTTTACCCCCTTCCTAGGATTGATGACATCCTAGACCAACTTCCACCTAAAGCCCTCCACATGAAACAAACCTTTGATTTTGGCATCCATAACACTTGAATAGGAGATCTCCCAAAGAACACTTCAAGTATGGGTGCATCTTTTGAGGGAGTTTAGATATGGCAAGTCATCAAATGTTCTTTTTCTTTGCTTATTCAAGGCTCGTTTCTACTTGAAATGCTTAATATTAGAGAATTCTTTTTTGACTTGGAAATAAATTACTTCATAAATTCTCTGAGTATTTTTGGAGATACAATTCTGGATTGAACTTGTTAGTAATGATGATGTAGAAGTAGTACAATATTCGAATCCCTTTGAGGAATTAGAATCAGTCCCTTCTTTTTTTAATGAGAGAAAAAACCGTTGACTTGAGTATGACTTTCCAATTTGATCTTCTTTGAGAGCTCTCATGAGAATCTCACCCATTTTCAGGAGGACACCCCTTGTGCCCCGGGATCCTCTTCGATTTCGGCAAAGACATTCCTGTCTTGGTTGCGACTGAGGTGGCCATTCCACTAGATACAGATCAAGATGGACCTTCAGATACCTCAGATCCTGCTAGAGCTACCTCTGTCCCAGCCGTGGATAGGACTAGTGATGATTCTCATGCGAATACGTTGACATTGTGTTGGAGAAATCATAGCCAAAGAGTGTGTGTGTGATGTGTTGTACTAGGAGATCTAGTAGTGGTTTGATTTGTGAGTGCCACGTGTCATCTTGGGAGTTATCCCATATGTACTTTGTACATGTGTGAGCCTATAAAGGCTTGTACTTCACTTGTCATATCATACTTGATGATACTTGATGAATGAATGAAAGCCTTTCACGATGTCTTCATTTGAGTATCATTTCCTCTCACCATGTTTCCTTCATGGTATCAGAGCAGGTCGGCCTTGCCCTAATCCACCTTGCCACGTCATCTCCTCTTCAACCCTAACCCTAACCCTATTCATTTCGCCTCTAGCCGCCGCCTCCTTTCAGCCATTTGCATCAGCTTAGAGCCTCTCCACAGCCTGCCTTCATAGCCGCCTCCATACAAGATCTTTTGGAGCTCTAGGCGCCCTTGACAGCCTCTCGGATAGCTGGTTGGCACGTTTTCTTAGAGGCGTGTGCATGTGTGGTCATTCGAGGACGTTTTGGAGCATTCCATCGCCAAAATTGACGTCTTATTGCTGCTGCTGCATAGCCGCCTTCAACAGAACTACTTCCCAGCTGTTTGAAGGCTTCCAATACACCTAAACTGGTCAATTTTCACTTTGGTGACCTGCTGCAGCAATTCGGAGTGCCCTGGTGAACCGCCTTACACATTTCAGGACCTGCGCTTGTATTTTGGAGCACCACAGGCCATCGACTAGTTGCTGGAACCGCCTACAGGAGCACTTCAACAAGTCGACTATCCAAAAGATTTCGAAGAATGACAGATGTTAGGGTTTCAGTTCAGCTGCTCCAAAGTTGCTTTAGAAGATTTCAATCTGTTTTGAGGACATTTGGAGCTGTCCTGAGCCGTTCTTTCATGGAATATACTGTTTTTTCTGACCTACAGCAAAAAACCCTAATTTTTACAAATCCTAAATTTCAGAAAAAGTGCTCGAGAGACCTCAACTAATGGAAAGACAGCCCTCCTTATTGATGAAAACCATCACATCCTGCACCATGCCAATCTTATTGCTGAAGACCAAGCCGAACCTGAAGGGCCCCCTGAGGAGATACATGCAGCCACAGCTGAGGTTCACGGTCTCTCTGTGAGGAACATTATGACTAGGATTCTTGGGCTTTCTAGGCGCTATATGCTATGTGTTTTTTTGGTCAGTCAATAAAGGTTCTCAGCCTTGAGGAGTCACTCTAAAATGAATGTATTTGGAGGCAATAAAGGTACTCTGCCCTGGGTGTGATGTGTTGTACTAGGAGATCTAGTAGTAGTTTGATTTGTGAGTGCCACGTGTCATATCCCAGCACTTGGTATATGTGCGAGTGTGTCTAGCCTATAAAGGTCTGTACTTCACTTGTCATATCAATACTTGATGAATGAATGAAAGCCTTTCACGATGTCTTCATTTGAGTATCATTTCCTCTCACCTTAGCCTGTCTGTTTGTCTGTCTGTCTCTTTCTCTCTCTCTCTCTCTCTCTCTCTCTCTCTCTCTCTCTCTCTCGGATGCATCACATGTGACAGGATATGGGAGACATCTATTGGATATGGTAGCGATACCTGACTTATGATAGACAGCTCCTTTCCCAGGTGTGGGGGTTTCTCTTCCGTGTGGATTTCCCACCCCTTGGCAGTCTTAGCAGGAGGGTTTCTCCTCAGGAGAGGTTTGTTTCCACTACCCGATCGATTAAGGTGTTCCATCCGACTCCCTCCCACCGATGAGGATTGTCACGTGGAACATATAGGGCCTTCGTGGTGCCCGCGTAGGTAGCTGATCCGTAATTAGTTTCATCTAGTTGTTACTGGGAGTCCCACAGACATTCTTCTAATCCAAGAACACAAATTGGATGCCAAAGATTGTGCCAAGTCAGGTAAATTTCTTTGAGGCTATAATTTTTGGTCACCTGTAGCTGGCACTAGGGGAGGCACTTGCATTTCAGTTTTAGATTCCATTCTCCCCTTGGTTGTTAGACACAGAGTTATCATTCCCTCTAGAGCTTAGTGGATTCTTCTTTTGATTGGGGAGCATAAGGTTGGCTTCCTTTATGTACCCAATAATACAGGTATCATGTCCTTATATGGGAGGAGCTGCTTTCTTGGGCCCCCATTGCAAATTCATGGGTTATTGAAGGAGACTTCAACATGGTGGAGTTGCCTTCAGCTAATAACGGGGGTAGGGAGGGTGGTATACACTCCTTGGAGAGAGCAGCCTGGGATACCTTCCTTCTATGATTCAATGGTACAGATGCATGGTTTGATTATGCCTTTTACATTCAGCCACATTCACTCCTGCTTTTGTGGTTGAACATGAGGTTGTAGATGCCTATTCATGCGGATTGATAGATTTTATGCGGATGATTGGGCTCTGGACGGAGGTGGGTCAGTTTGTATTTCCACTAGGATATCCACTTCACATCAATTTTCCGTGGTATTGATGATTTTGGAGCCTCATTTGAGAGGACGATCTGCTAGTCTCAGGATTTTGGATGTCTTTTACATAGAGGAGGACCTCACAGAGGCATATTTGGGTTTCTCATGTGTAGGAGGGAGATGCTAGGTTTTGGCCTTCAAATTTGCAAGCACTGTCAAGCCCTTTTGGGTTTTGCACCTCGCCATAATTACACTATGGGCTTCCACAATTATGGCTGACAGAACATTTCCTTCCCCTTAAGAATGGTTTACATCCTCGAAAACAAAATTGGGAAACCTCCTCTGGAGATTTCTGACACTTTCCCATGTTGAACTCTCTTTAGGTCTATCTTTCTACTTAACCATGCATTCTTGCCATGTTCTATGTCGCATTATTTTTTCTTGCCTAAATTATTTTTGGTTCTTTGGCTCTCTGGACCTCTTCATCTGGAGTTACTGCAGAAGAGAGGAGTGCCTAGAAATGACTGTGTATCAAATTGATATTCTCCTCTGTGGATGAGACCAAAGTGCCATTAGACTTTTTCAACAAATGGATGTCCTCATTGACTCTTTTTCTTCCAATAAAGTAATACACTTTGGGCATCTAGATATCGTGATTTGGCCTACTGCTCTAATCTCTTAATCCTTCTCTGAATCATGTCCATTGTCTGAGCTCTAATTTGGCTCTATTCTTTCTAGCTGTCTTGAGAAGTTTTTGAATATTCTCAACTGCAACAACCACAACAAAATCCAGGAAGTTCTTATCTATCCAGACCCAAAGTCATAGCAAAGAAATAATTAAGAGCCAAGACCTTGGGAAAGACAAAATCAATGCTCTTTGAGGTCCTCCCAAGCATCAAGCTTAGAGCCTCTAATAACAGTTCCCTTGTCCAAAACAATTGCCATCTAATAATAGTTGTAAGAGGCAAAGTTGTAGAGAGGTTTGACATGGTTAGAGAATCCTTTTACCATTGAAGAGATGAAGGAAGAAGTCATAGGGATGGTAGATGGAAAAACTCCATGAGAGGATGGTCTTCCTATTGAATTTTACAAGGTCTTTTGGGACATAATTGGACCTTACTTGCTGCTACTGTGGCAAGACAGTATATCCAAGGGTGCCCTACCCTCTCATGTTAATAGAGGAATGATCAAGCTCATCCCCAAGGAAGGCTCTAAGGATGAGCTTAGGATTTGGAGATAATGCTAGGAGATATCAGCTGAGCTGTAGAGGTTGGAGGCCATCCAGAGTCCCGATTGGAAGGGGTTTGAGATTTCAGTTGACATACAAAAGAACTTTTGGAAGAGACGCTGGAAATCCCTCAGCAATAGAAAATCACTCTTTTCCTTTGGCTTTCTATTCATGGTGGGATTGCAGTGAACTTGTGGAGATCCAGGTTCGGGGCTTACCCTACTTGTCCTTGTTGCTTTTCGCAGTGAACTTGTGGAGATCCAGGTTCGGGGCTTACCCTACTTGTCCTTGTTGCTTTTCTACTTAGAGCCAATTCAGCATTGTTCATGGGACTGCATACAGGCAAGGATTATTTGGTGGGGGATAGCCAGGATCCTCAACAATTTTGTTTGTTCCTCCTTTTTCATGACCTGGGGCTTCGTTGCATGGTTCTCTCTTTCCGGACCTCAAATCTTTCATGAGACACGACTCCTCATGGGTTTTATCGGTTCGTCGCCACTTAGTGAAGCTATGCTCTTTGGGTGATGTTCCTGCTTCACTATTCAGAGCAGTGCATGCCTTCGTGGACACTTCTTGGGAGATACCGGCGAGTATTGCAGCATGGCATATCTGGCGAGCAAGATGTACAGAGGCATTAGATGGATCCTAGGTTCACCTTCCTCACACATTGACCAGTATTATGGACTGAGATTATACATACTCTGATGCCCATCTGGTCGAGCATGTAGGGGTCTTCTCGCGCAGCCTCCGCAAAGGGAAGGAATGTTGCGGGTGATGGTTGCAAGACAAGAGGGGAAATGGACAGTTTACAGAGATGGCAAGCTGATCATTTGAGAGAGGGCAGAAAGAGAAGTACGAGATGTAGGAGAAGGGGACAGTACATGACGGTGTCTAAACAATAGGACGAGTATGCAAAACAAATTGAGGATGGCATTGTGGAATTTTAATGGCACCCTTTGGTCTGACCCAAGAGGGTTCTTGGAGGCATACAATAACAGAGATTTGGTCTTCTACACCGAGATACACGAGAGCCCCAAGAGAGGACTGCCCACCGTGACAGGATACACATGGGAGTCTGCCCATAGGAGGGAACTGAGGAGGGATAGTGGAGTACGAAGTTCTGGGAGTGTGGCTGTCCTCTTCAAATCAGCTCTCAGGCCACTCCTTTCAGTGGTTAGGAAAGAGGAACATGCACGGCACATGTGGATTAGAGTTCAAATACTGGCACGACCGATCCTCATTGCGGTGTGCTACTTTCCTCCGGATACATCATCCTATGTATGTGAGATTGCCACAGAAGGGAACAGCCCATATGAGAGTATACATGATGATATCATAGAGAGTTCTCTTGACTGGGTGACACCCTCCTCCTTAGTGACTTCAATGCATGCAAAGGGGACAACCAGGTGGGACTACTTGACTTTGCATCCGATTCCCTCATAGTACCATAGTTAGATGCAACTGAGCTCGAGATAGTGAGACACTCAACAGATGCTCCACACGTGATAGGGTATGGGTGGCACCTACTTGTGATGGGAGCAGTATATGATTTGATCATTTACAATGGCCTTCAGGCATGGCCATCATCCGGTGGACTCAATTGTTTCCCACATGGAGGGGGACAAGCACAATGGACTACCTGATGGGCTCCCTTGCCTTCGCATCTCAGATTCATGACTTTGTAGTACCCCCTCCCCCACTCGGTGCTGATCACGCATACTTGACATTCTGTATTTCCACTAGTGACAGAGAGAGTCCTCCATGCGCCCACTCGGACCCATGTTCACTTTGACCTGACTCTCGATCCAGTTTACGTGAGTCACTTAGGTCGAGATCGTTCAACCCTACACGGAGCGTGGTACACGAGACTGCCATCATATCTTTCCCTACGACTCGACCCACACATGCCCCGGCTTGGAAGATGCCTTAGAACCCTTGGTATGATGATGAGTGTAAGGAGATGAGAGCTCACCTCACATGCGAGCAGGCCCTGGGACACCTGACCTCATTTGAGGCACATCGCATCTCACGTCAGATGACACGACGTAAGAAGCAGACTTTTCTCACTTGTAGGATTGATGTGGTGGTCGGATCCTTTCGAGGGGGAGACCCGACTATCGATTGGGGACTCCTATCAGAGGGGAAATGGCCCATTTCCATCACAAACCCAGAGATTTGGCACAGATATGCATGCTCCTTATATGACATTCCAGGTTAGATGCCACCAGATATGTCCTCTATGCCGAAACCCACTACTTGCCAATTGTTCACTACGCAAAACGTGAGGAATGCCCTCCTTCGTCTGCACAAACGACATGGAGGTTGACCGGGCACATCGACACGTCATAGACTTCTATACATACGAGTCATCTCCAGGACACATTGGAGTAGAGGAGGAGGAGCTAGCTGATATGAAGGCAGCTTGGATTAGCAGAGAGAGCCGACACGGTGCCACTATGAGAGGGATGCAGAGATCATGCGCAAGACAGAGAGAGCCAAGAGCACATTCTATTGAGGTCGGACCTATCACAACTTTCCTTAGCGGGGACCGACAGAGACGAGGGGTCACCCTAGACTTAGCCCAGAGAGCTCAGAGATTGAGGAGACCGCGCCCCCCGCCACAGCGCAAGACGGCTCGGCAGATGCGGATACGAGATATTTTCACATCTCACCAGAGAGCCATCACGGTGCCAGGCTTTGGATTCTGAGTCCTAGCTCCGAGATCAACTTGATTGAGCTTGTGCTTGACTGGTTTTGATTATGGTTATGATTTTGCTAGCATAGATTAGTACTCAGCAAGGGCTCTAGCAGCGCGCCCTTTGCTCCAGCTCACTGAGGCCTATATGAGTCTACTATTTTTGCGTACTTTGTCCTATAGACCTGCGAGGCCTCCCGCGGATGTTAATAAATCTCTCTCTCTCTCTCTGTCTCTCTCTCTCTCGCGCGCGCGTTAATGTAAAGCTTGCAAATACATGAATACATGAAAATGGGAAAAAAGCTCACAAAAAAATCACGCTCCTTAGTTCCTTGAGCATGTCTACGGAGTAAGGACCTCACCAGCATTTCATAAGGCCAGAATGAAGAGGAACTCTTGAACTTTCACAGTTGCCTATCCTCAATTTGTCATAATTGTGAAGGAAGCATGTTTTAATAAGTATATGCCTGGTTGCTCCATGTTTACATGCTGTCATCTGATTCTACTGTTGTTTCTTTGGTCCTTTGTGCATTCTAATTGCTAGATTGCTAATGATTTCTTTATGTTGTGCTCACCTTTGTAGATCATGTGCTTTAAATTATGATTTTCTTATGAACTTCCTTCAACATTACACACACATATGCGCATGCTCACTCTCACACACACATATGCATGTGCATGCACATGCACATACACACCCCTTGCATTCATTTGTGCCATATGCATAGATAGTTTTGGCATGTGTGCACGAGCACATGCACACCACACATGCATAGTTTTTTTTTTTGTATCCATGTATGTGGATGAGGACTTCAGTTCCTTTACACTTGTCAAAAGAAGTGAACAAATTCTGTTTAGCTTTCATTATTTTCAGGTAAATACTCAGCAATGAATCCTCCTCCGAACGGAAGGCGCTTTGGCAATATTCCGATGGATAAATTGGATCCCTTGCTTGAGAAGATGAAATCCATTGCAGCTGTGAGGGATAAATCATTAGCACAAGTTGCTTTAAACTGGTGCATGTAAGCATTCCCATCAAACCTTCATTCTATCGATTATAAAAGAATCGGAATCCAAGCTACTCTGCATTTGAAAAAGGATCTTGAACTTTATGGTGGTCTTATATTCATCAAAGTTTTTTGTATCCTTGAAATGTTGATTTACCAAATATTTGTTTTGCCATCAACAGATGTAAGGGAGCAGTTCCAATACCTGGAGCAAAGAATGCCAATCAGGTAATATATGTTTAGGCACTTGTACTCAAGGCAAAAATAATGGTTGCCACTCCACCCCCTCCCCCCTCGCTTTAAGATAAGAACAAACCCCAATTGCATCAAAATATTATCATAGGCATGCGGGAACAAACTCCCATGAGATGGCAATGTATTGCCTATGTTCCCCCACATATCGTATAAGGAAACATTCTTAACCGATAGTGTCAACATATTAGATGGACAAAGGTAGACCGGTTACCTGAAAATCCACTACCTTGCTATGCAAGTAATTCTCAATGATTCAAGGTCACATCTTTGGAACTTCTACTGCTGTCCATCCCAATAAGTACGGTAGGGATGGTCCTCTCTCTCTTTCTCTCTCTCTCTCTCTCTCATTTTGTATCTAGGCAATTTTGGTACTCTATTTCATTTCATTTTGTATCTAGGATTTTTGTAGCCATTTTTGGCATCTTAGCGGTATTACGATGAGGCCACCTAGTTGGCGCATCGTTGATGATGTATTTTCCTTTCGGATGATTTTGTGTCCCATAGGCCATGTATGGCCTTCCGTGGACCTTTAATAAAATTTCTTTCTTTCTTTCTTTCTGTCTCTGGCTTTGGCTTCACTTCGCACCCGATCACACCAGCTGCAAATTGAAATAGGAGGATGGAAAGACATGCCAAGAGAGAGCAGAATATGCCAATTATGTGACCAGGGTATGCCAGAAACAGAAGAACACATGGTAATGATATGCCCTTACTATGCACACATTAGGCGTCACCCTCAGCTTTAGGACATAACAGACTGGCTGATTTGCTACATAAGGCGTCACCCTCAGCTTTAGGAACATTTGTATCTAAACTTTTCAAGCACAGAAACTCACCTAGACATAAAGGTAGTTTCTCTTATTACCCTCCCCTTTGAGGGAGGAGTCTTTATGTATGTAAGGTTTTGTATTGTTTCAGGTCCCATAGGCCGATTTTTGGTCTTCAGAGGACGATAATATATTCTTCTTCTTCTTCTTCTTCTTCTTCTCTCTCTTTTGCGTTGGGCCACGTAGCTACTGCCATGTATCTCGGATATCACGCTAGGTGCAGGGGTTCCCCGCCACGTTGTGCTCCACAGTCTCCCAAAAAATCTCGGGATGGGATTACTGTGGAGGGTCAATTGGCCTTTTATATTCAAGGATGTCGAAAGTCCCCATATGTGTATGGGATTTCTTCATGTAGATTGCCATGTGTCGACGCGCAAGGCTACCCCTTCAAACAAACCACTAACTCAAATGAGGGATGAAGGCCACCACCTCCAACACCCCCCTGTGGACTAACCCTGAGGTACAACTTGACCAAACCAAAGGTGACCCTCAACCAAATCAAGAGGGGGCCTAACCAAATACCCGCGTGGCACAAATCAAAGTCCACGAAAGGAGACAAAGGCTAGTTCGTAATTGGGTAGCCGCCGCCAAAGAGAGGGAGTCGAATCGTAGTAAGCGCTGCCTCCGCTATTGTAAACAATGCGCTCGAATAGTCAGTCTCTCGCCACACGCAGTCCATTAGACAGTCCGCAGGTTCAAACGTGTTCTGATACCATGTTGGGCCATGCAGCTACTACTGCGTGTTCCGGAAATCACCAAGCCCTGCCCCATAGCCACGTGTTGCTCCACAGTCCCCCAAAAAGTCCCGGGAGGGGATTACTGCGGATGGTTCAATTGGCCTTTTATATTCAAGGATGTCCAAAGTCCCCATATGCTTATGGGATTTCTTCATGTAGATTGCCATGGATCGACACACGAGGCTACCCCTTCAAACAAACTACTAACTCAAACGAGGGGTGAAGGCCACCACCTCCAGCATCTCTCTCTCTCTCTCTCTGTTTGTCCGCCTCCCCCGTGCCCTTTCCCGCCCCTTCACTTCCATCCTGCCAGCCCCTCTTCATCTCCATCCTATGAGCCAGTGCTCTCCATGAGCCTTGGCACGTTGCTTTGCCATCGCCACAACCCCCCCCCCCCCCCCCCCCCCCGGTGGGCTGCGCCATCATCACAGAGCCCCCCCCTTGCTGCTTTGCCATTGCCACAGCCCCCCCCTCGTGGACTACGCCATCGTCACAGCCCCCTCCCCATGGGCTCTTGCATCACCGAGCGGCAGCTTTGTTGCACCATATGCCGCCCTTCTGTGCGACCCTCCTGCTCAGCAATGCCAACTGGAGCTCCCGTGTTTACCTCTAGGATGCTATTGTTGTGCCACGTGCTGTGCGCCATGCTATGCGACAGTTTTGGGCAGCCCGCAGCAGCCTATAGCTTGGCATAGGCCAAGCCACATCCCTTCACAGTCCCTCACAGGGAGCCTCTGCTGCACCAATAATCTGCACTAAGTGGTGCCAGGCATAAACAGTTGCGCAGGTCACATGGGGCCTGCGCCAGCTCTGTAAACAGGCCCTAGGCCCCCTCGCGCTCCAATGGCTCCAGCCCTGCTCCTGCCCGACTCCAACAAGCCGCAAAACCTGCAAGAAAATCAAGAAAGATAACCTCAGAATCAAGAAAGTCCAGAAGGACGGACCTCAACGTCAATCTCCTGCAATGCAGCCCTGGACAGGAGATAGCAACCAGCATACCTGAAGATCAGTCGGGACAATAAATATGTGAGGAACCCACTTATTTCTGTACTTTAACGCTTCTGTAAACAGTCGCAACACATTAGCAAAATAGTGAACTTGCACAATGCCTACGCGAGCATGTGTAGAGGATATTTGGGGGAAACAAGCACTTGACAAGGCCATGACAGCCTACACAGCAGGGACAATTCCAAACTCTGCATCCAATGTTCTCAACAGCCTTCAAAAGATGTCTTGCATTGATAGAAAAAATTGACATTTTAGAATCTACAAACGTGGCCCTGCTTGCGGAGAAAGCACATGTAGACAAGACACTTGCTGAAGTGAAAAAACATGGAGGTAAAATGCAAGAGGAATGGAGAAAAGAAAAAGGCAAAAAGGAGGAATGGGAGAAAGAAATGGATATGTGAAAAAAACAAGCTCCAAGACAGGATACATTCTCTTGAAACTGAAGCGCAGCAAATAAAGGATAGTAAAGAAAGAAAGAAAGAAAGAAAGAAATTTTATTAGAGTCTTCGGAAGACCGATGGATCTATGAGACTGAAAGAAAACCTGATACAAATCACAGAAGGGTGGAGCTACTGAAATGAGCATCATCACCCGTGCTGAATCCTAAGTCTGATCATACATAATCAAATTCATCTGGATGTAACAATGAAAAGAAAAGGACTGGAGCGGAGTGGAATCCTCTGTATGTCATGTCGCCCTGGCTGGTGCATAGCCGGTGATGGGACGTTGGCGCCCGTCAAGGGGTGCCGTGCGTCTCGGTCTCTTGGACGAGGCTCAACGCAAGACCAGAGCCACCGTGACTTCCGTGGGATGTATCCTGGGTCTAAACAATGACGGGAGGTCCCCCAGAGTGATCTGTGTGTCCCCTCGATGTCTCGTGTGTCGTGCTGCGGTCGTTGGGTCGAGGTCTCTGTCACGTCTGCGGCTAGAGACTGGACGATTGGGAATAACTCTGTGATTTTGCTCTGAGAGGTGTCTGATGATGTGGCCAAGCCCCGTCGCTTGAGTAAGTACTCTCTGTGTCGGACCCCCTCGTGAATGAAGGCCTCGAGGCATCTCTCATCTGGGTAGGCGAGGAATCTGGAAAGGAGCCCAGAGCCGTCTCTGAAGAGGTAGTGGTAGCGACCTCGGATCTCGTAGCACATTGGGCACCTATAAATAAAATGCTCCTCCGACTCAACCTCCTGATAGTCGCACAATATGGATAAGCGATGCTCCCTAGGAATCCCCTTTGCTCCGCCGCTCTCCATGCGGAGACGGTGTGATGATACCCGAAACTGTCCAAGGCATATGAAGCTCAGTTTACTCCGGTGGTGTGATGAATCCATCCTTCGAAATACGAAGACAGTAATCTCTGTAGAAACTCAGCTTCATTGGAAGCTCCCTCGGCTCCAACCAGGTCCTAAAGGTATGTAGCTGCAGGAGATCCTCTCGAATGACTTGGTTGGTGTGTGGCCCGATCGGGATGGTGGGTGGGAGTACCGGAGGGGCATCTAAACTGTACTGAAAAGGAGGTATCCTATCGATGTGAAACCCTAGTCTCAAAAACCATCTGTGAGTCCGTGCATACCAGCATCGCTCGTCTCCCTCTGCTACCAACCTCATGGAGGAATCGAGAGCCAACCATGGAAACCTCTGTCTCCTTGATGTGCAGTCCCCATATGATCTAACCTGGTGTAGATATATGATGGTCTGAAAGGCTGCATCTAGCTGGAGTGGAGAAGCACCAAACTTGGCCTGAATGATGTGATGTGGTACAGATGGTTTCCCTCGGATCATCCGTGAGAGCATGAGGATCACTCTATCTCTAACATGTCAGGCCCCCAACAAGGGCTGCCATACATACCGGCTGGTTGGACCAAGGAGTCGAAGAGAAGAGCCTTGGTTCAAGGGTCCTGGAAGTGGGAGTGGAAGCATTGTCTCTCTAGCCGAGCCAGTGAGGCGTATCCCCTACTCAATCTGGCTTGCATCGCTGGTCTCATCATGAAGATCGAGAGAAGATGACCCCCAAGTAAGTGTATGAGGATACGATCTCAACTGGTGACCCACCGAAAGTGAACTGCTTCCGTTGCATGTTTGCTCGAGAGGTGATAAAGATCATGACCTTGGTCTTGCCAAGGTTGACCTCCAAATCATGGGATAAACAAAAAGCCTGCAGTGCATCCAGGTGCCGTTGGAGCCCCTCGGGTGTGGACGACAAGAGTGCCACATCATCTGCATAAAGAAGAATCCTGATGATGATCCCGGCAAGTGAGCAACCGGTCCCTCCGAATGCCCCCATGAAAGTCTCAAGCTCATCGATGTAGAGGCCAAACAGGGTTGGTGATAAGGGACAACCCTGTTTGACCCCTATGGTACTCAAGATCTCATCTGTCCAACCTGCGCCTGTCCGAACTTGGCCTGAGACTCTCTCATAAAGTGCCATGACTGCCCAGATGATCTCCTGATCAAATCCTAGTGTTTGTAGGCGTGTGATGAGACAAGCTCGAGGTACTATGTCAAAGGCTTTGCGGAAATCCACAAAGCAGCAATATACCCTCTCCTTCCGTGATCTGGCCTCCTCAATGACACTCCTGAGTGTGAGTATGTGATCCATAGTCCCACGGTCTTGCTTGAAACCGGCCTGACCCTTTGCTCTGAGCCCTCTCAACCTGCGAACAGGCTGACCGACGCGTCCAATACAGCTGCATAGATCTTGGACATCACATGCCCAATCATGATAGTCCTGTAGTTACTCGAGTCCATGCTACCTTGTGGATGGGGGTGATGGTGTTGAGTGTCCAAGTGCAGGGGAAGCCAAGGCAAACAGCGTCATTGAATAGCTTTGCTAGGATCGGGGCTAACGTGTCGATCCCATATGCGATAAACTCAGTGCATAGCCCCTCGTGATCCTTAGCTCATCCATTGTGCAGTTTCAATGTCGTGTCCTTGACTTTGTATGAGATGTGGAGTGGGCTGGTGCAGAAGAACGCGTCGCTCCTCAATCTGTAGTGGTGTCAAATCCTCATCTATGGACAGAGTGGGATGCTCTTGTAGAGCGGCTCGACGTCGAAGTGTCGCTAGTCGAGCATGTGAATCTCTGAAGCGAATGACTAGGGGCTGCTCTCAGTTGGGGTCTGTCCCAACACGCCATGCTCCCTCTATGCCATGGTCGGGGACCCCCATGGTGGTGGTCACAAAGGTGATCGCCTCCTCCATGGGCATCGTAGTGGTCAAGGCTGTGTCATCTACAAACTCCGAGTCAAGTAGCTCCTCCTCCTATCTGATTGGGAGCCTCAACCCTATGAGACCCGCCACCTGTGATCTCAAGTAGTAGCCCAAAGCCTCCGCCACAAACAAGAAGAGGGAGGGAGCGAGTGGGCAGCCCTAGGGGACCGAGCGAGAGAGAGGAAAGGCCTCGCCTGTGTGTCCTCCGATAAGCATCTGACTAGAGCTCCTTGCATATAGTGTTGAAACTCCTCTGACCCATCTGTTTGAGAAACCCAATCTCCTCATAGTGCCCTCTACCTCTAGGAAGGACCACTTCACCCTGTCGTAGGCCTTCTCAAAGTCCAAGAGAAGGACGGCTAGCGGCTGTGACTCCTCCCTAGACCAATCCACTACCTCCCAGAATGTGAAGATGTCCAGGATGTTGCACTCCTGTGGACAAACCCAGTCTGTGTGTCGTGGATGATGTCGGTAAAATGGGGCCGTAACCGCAAACTCAAGACCTTGGCGAGGATCTTGTATGCAGTATCAAGTAGAGTGATCGGCCTCCACTGTCGGCAGATGTCTGACCTATCTTTCCCTTTCGAGATCAAATAAATCCCATCACCTCTGAATCGCATCGGCCACCCATGCAGTCGCTCCCAAATCCGTGCCATGACCTGCTGGATCTCCTCGTCCTGTAGGAGGTCCTCTGGAATGCGGACCCCCTTCTGGGGGAGACCTCGGTGGGGCTGATCCAAGTGAAGTACCATTGGAGAGTGGTCTGACATCGTGGTACCTGCCAGAATCCTGGTAGATCCGCCTTTGTGTAGTGCCCCCCGCATGGGAGGCAATATACTAGGATGAGACCTGGGAGATAGGAGTCGTCCGAGTCCCCAACATAGAAACGGTCTAGTCTCTCTAGCAATCCATCGTGTCTCCTCTGTCCAAAGGAGAAGAGAAGGCTGCCAGGTGTCCTACTTAAATCTAGCTCTCTCCACGGGTCTTTGCCACTAATCATGAAAATGAACTGCTCCCAGGTGCTACGCTCTGCTGCTAGCATCTTAGAGAACAAGGCGCCGCCCTACTTGTCTTCCCGAAACTCCAGGTTGTTGAAGTCACCTCCAACAATCCAAGAGTCTACATCCGGAAGACACTCTGATAGCCTCCTTCAAAAGGCCGGGCGGTGTTGTCTACATGCTGGGCATACACGTTCAGGATCCCAATCCTGGACTCTCATGTCCGAACTCCCATCCAAACTGCCCGTCCTAGAATGAGCTGGCCTTGATCGTAGACCTGGAGCCAAAGTCTGTGAGGTTGAGATACAGACCCCTCCGCTCCATCCTACTGCAGGGGACCACTCCTCTAGACCTTTCCCTCTTTGCGCCCATCAAAAAAAAACTTTTTAGTGTAAAATAGGTCGGTATTTCCATCGAAAAGAAGGTGATGACGTCGTTTGATGTCTGCGGCTGAAAACATGTGCTCCTGAATCATAAGGATGTCCACTGCTCACCCTACCACTGCCCTCTGCAATTCCTGCTGGAGTATCAGGTACTGCGGCTGGCTACAAACACGGTCGTGGAGTTCAACTCACTATGGTTCAACTCATGAGGACGGGGGTGTCGAGAACAAGGCTCTCCTATGAGTGGGTGCTTATTCTAGAAAGACTGCCTTGTGTGACTTTGCCAGGGGTTTGGAGGCGAGTAGTCGCTGTCTGTGCGGTGCCGTACTAGGGTGGATACCGGCTCAATACCGATCTTCTGTGCCCACTTCATCATGAAGGAGGCTTCCACTTCGAACAGCTCCACACACTTCTGGAGGGGCCATAAGTATGCTTGCACCACCTTTGCCTCCAGCGGCAATCTGATAACTCCTGTCGCCAAACCACACACTGGCTCCTCGTGCATGAAGCTCAATTGGAAGTTCACCTCCGCGCCATGGGTGTACCAAAGGTCCAGTCCTTGTGGCCCCATCCACTCGTCCATCATGAGTTTAATCTGATTTCCCCAAATAGCATCGAACACCTTTGGGGACCACTTCTCCAACCCTGTGGAGGCAAACTGAAATCTCCAAACGGGGTGTGTCTGAGATCCCACTGCATTGATCAAACCCCCCTTCCGGGGCTGAAGGACCATGAGCGTTACCTCCAGTGGTAGAGGATATGAGTCTGGAATCTCCAGACAATTCCAGGGTCCTAACCTCTAGAAGTCCCGCGGTAAGGGACGCCCAGGCTGGAGGTTGGGAGTTGCTGACCGGGAGGACGAGCCTCGTCCCTCAGGATCCTTCCCTGAATGGACGTGCTGCTACAATGAGGAAGCAGAAGGGGGCGTCAGCGTTCCCTTGCCTGCTGACAGGGGTGTCGAGGTGGAAGAACTTGCTGCTGAGGTGGAGAGAGGGGCGGCGGGAGAGGGAGGGGTAGGGACGCGAGGGGTAGAGGGAGGGGGGCGAGTGGTGAGAGTGACCATAGAAGGGGGGGCTGAGGAGGGGGGAGGGGGCGGGGGGAACTCTGGAGGGGGAGGGGGAAGTGGAAAGGAAGAGGGGGAGGGGTCTAGAGGGGGAGGGGGAGGGATAAGGACGACCTCAAGCCCCCCCTTACTGATCAGGCTTGTCGGGGCTCTAAATCTGCTCCACTCTCGCACCTGTCTCCGTGTAGGCGTGAGGCCCACAATTCTGCCCATAAGCGCCTTGTCTTGGAGGGACTGAACTACCTACTGTACCTATTGCTTGTCAGCTAGGGAAAGAAGAACCTTAACGGCTGTGGGAGTCGAGGGTGCTGCCATAGAGCCCCTCTGGCTAGACCAAGGGTCACCACCAAGATTTTCTTTCACCTGAACAAGCGCATATGCTCCCACTGCAGGGAGGAAGAGGAGAAAAAGGAAGAGGAAGAAGAGTGTCCGAGGGGGAGGCGAGGTGAAGAGGCAGAGGAGAGAGGTGGAGGAGGTAGGAGGGAAGGTAGAAGGGAGAAGGGGAAGGAGAGAGGAAGGAGAGGAGAAGAGGAGGATGGAGTGGAGGAGTGGAAGGAGGGTTGGGGGGGAGCGCCTGCGGGGGGAGGAAGAGGCGGAAGAGGGAGGGGGGAGGCGGAAGGGCGGGGGGAGGCGCTCGGGCGGGAGAGGCAAGGAACAGCGGGAGATGCGAAGCGGGCAGAGTTGGAGGTGGGGAGGTGAGAAGGCGGGAGGGGAGGAGCGGGGGCGGAGGAGCAGCAAGGGGGGCGGGAGATCAAGAAGGCGGGCGAGGCAGGGCGGAGCGGAGGCTGAGGGGAGAGTGAGGCGGAAGGGAGGCGAGGAGGACCAGAGGGTAGTAGGGCAGCAGGCCGCCGCGGCGGGGGGGGGGGGGGGGGCAAGCTCATCAAGCAGCTCCTACCTCTCGCAAGTCCCCAGAGAACAGGATCAAAAACCACCACTTGTTGGTTGGCTCTATCTTCATCCATGGGCCTCACAGAAGGTGGGGATGAGAGAGGTTGGTATGCCCAGACACGTAGGTAGTTTGAGAGATTGGGGCTTCACATGACAGGTTGCCTCCCTTTCAGTACAGCTTAGACGCTCCATCTATCCCACTGGGATACCACCACGTCAACTAGGTCATCTACTACAATTACACACATTCAGAACCTGGTTGGAGCCGAGGGAGCTTCCAATGAAGCTCACTTTCTATAGAGACGACTGTCTGCACATCTCTGAGGAGGGTTTCATTGTCCCACCAGAGTACACTCGGATCCACGTGCCACACTCACTGAGAATCTCTATTGGGCAGTTTTGAGTTACATCACACCGACTCCGTACTAAGAGTGGGCGAGCTGAGGGGATACCCAGGGAGAGACGCATATGCACGTTATGTGATCGACAAGAGGTGGAGTCAGAGGAGCACTTCGTGTTTAGATGCCTCGTGTACTACAAGATCCGTGGTCGATACCATTGGCTTTTTAGGGACTGTATTGGGCCATTATCCAAACTTCTCTCATACCCAGACCAGGGATGCCTCGTCGCCTTCATCCATGAGGCGGTCTGCAATAGGGAGCACTTACTCAGGACGTAGAGACAGTCCTCAGATACAGGACCCGTTCCCTCTCAGAGCAGGATCACAGAGTTCTTCTAGTCAGACCGCACGCGCCCTACAGTCACTAATAGCAGACGTAGCAGAGACCTAGAGCCTGAGGCACACTGCACTCGACAGCGGGCGGACATGCAGATCACACTGAGCGACCTTCCATCCCTATTCAAGCCTGGGCTCGGCCCACAAGGGTTACTATAGCCCTGGTTTGGAGCAGAGTCATTGCTAGGAGACCGAGACGGGCGGCACCCACAGATAGTCGTTGCTCCATCACTAGCTACATATCAGTATCCCCCTGACACACATATACCTCTGTGGGGCCACTTGAGCTTTGATGGTGACTGACCCGAGTATGAGGATGATGATGATGTCACTATTGATGATATGACTATGTATTGCTTAGCACTTAGCATTCAGCATGGGTGATGATGCTCGTTTAGTAGCTCCACCCTTTCTGCTTGATTTGTATCAATTTTCTATCAGTCTCCCTCTCAGTCAGCGCACGCTTCCGCATCCCATTGGGACTGCCTCATCCATTCCACTGTCATCTCCGTACCTCACCCAGTTCACCCAGTCACCGCCCAGCTTTTGGACTCATCCCCACACTTTCATGTCACAACCATCACAGCTTGCTCATGGAGGTACATAGTTTCTGTGAGCGCGAGATGGAGCTGACACGATTTGCACGGAAGTAGGTCTGCTTCAAATAGGAGTAGAGCTGCATCATACAAGAGCAGACTCGGGCCATTCGGGAGCAGGCTGGCCTCATGGGACTACCTCGGTGGTCGAGGCATAGATTGCGAGCATGTAATCTGCTATTGAGGAGACATCCATATGGGTTGACGTGGCCAAACGGGAACCCGCAAGGGTAATCATTTCGGCTATCCTCATGGAGCAACAGCAGAGAGCCAGTACAGCTCTCAACATCAAAGTACGCGGGATCCCACGCATTGATGCTACACCGATGGCAGATGCGATTGCTTTCATGGCCGCTACTGTAGGTGTGGCTGAGCACAAGATAGAGAGGGCATGGCGGGTGGGGAGGGACCCCAACTGAGAGCAACTCTTGATCATACGGTTCCATGACACTCAAGCATGACTTTTAGCTCTACGACGTAGGTTAGTCCTTCGAGATCAACCAGCGATCTTCATGGATGAGGACCTCACCCCTCTACAGGTTGAGGAGAGACGCTCTTTGCTGTAGCAGCGGGATCAGGCCCGGAAGGAGGGGAAGTGGGCAGTGGTACGAGAGGGACGACTTCTTATAGACCCCCGTAGGGTACCCGCCCCCTTCCCTACATAGGGAAGCGGGGTCTATGAGACTTAGATATCCGAGACCCTATCCAACACCATTTGGAACTGTAATGGTACCTTATGGTCAGAACCTTCTCAGAATCCTATACAGGTCACGACAGTCTTAAAAAAGAGACAAATCAGAGTCCAGAGTGCCCACTTCCAATAGTCAGCGGATATACATGGGAGTTTGCCTACGAAGATGAGACGAGGGATACAGGGGGAGTTCGAGGGTTTGGTGGAGTTGCAGTCCTTTTCAGATCCACACTTTTGGGGACCATTTCAGTGGAGCAGAGAGATGCGCATTCCAGGTTTCTTTGGATCCAGATTCGGCACATGGACAGCTGGGATTTGTTTGTTGCAGTTTGCTACTTCCCCCCTGAGACCTCCCACTTTGCCAGAGATATTCGAGGTGAGGATGAGACATCTCCATTCACTGCTCTTTATCAGTCCATTGTTGACTTCTCTAGCTGCGGAGAAGTCCTCCTAGTGGGGGACTTCAACGCGAGGACAGGCGCCTGTCAGGTACCACTCCTCGACTTTAGGGATGATGTCACGGGGGCATGAAATTCTAAGTACTTTAATGTACTACAAGACCGTAACAACTTTGGTTTTAAAAGTCCAAGCATGGGCTTAATAATGTGTAATTAAACGCGGCATGATGCCTAGCACATAAGCGTTATTAATCCCTAGGCCCAAAGGCATTCCAAGGAATTAAAAGAGTGGTTGTTGGGAAATGATGATGTGGCATTTTTAATGGGCTCCCTAGAGGGCCATGTACCTTCAGTGGCGCCCCTAGAGTTCGAGGTGGCTCTAGTGTCTTCTACATGCTCCTTTGCCATTCTTGGACCTTCCTGGGCCTTCTAAACTTCACACGTGTGGTTTTCTCTCTCATGTTCTCCCTTTGTTGAGATTTTGGACTGGTTTTTCAGCCTCCTTCAGCTGAATTCCGTTTTTCTTCATAACTCCTCACTCGTTTGGATTCTTCAACTTCTGTTTGGCCCGATTGCTTCCCCTCTGCCTCGCCTTCTTAGTGATATGCTTTTCCCTCCGTGCGTTTGGTAGAACGGGTAGAGCTGAGCACTTCTTTTGCTGGTCGAATTTGCAAAAGTGGCTTTTTCTGGACCTTTTTGCTTCTACCGGCTCCTAGGCTTCTCCTCTTGCAAAGCTACATCTTTCTGTTGAATTTCGAGTGGTCCCACGCGCTGGTTGACTGGTTTTTCTCAGTTTTGAAGGACTTTCCGGCAATGAAACTTCTCGAAAACCTTCTCAATGCATTCCTCTCTGAAGCACGCTTCTTTTGAGCCCAAGAACTCCCACTTCTTCGCAACAGAAGTGCTTCTTTTCGCATTTTTCAGTGGAATTCTTGCTGTTCGGGTCTTGTAAATGCTCTTTCTTCATGCGTTTGCACTCCTCTTTGGCTGAGAATGCAATTGGGCATTGGCTACTATGTCCTCTTGGCGATTGAGGTCTTGGTTCGAGTTTTCAGGGCTTGGTGAGTTGTGATTTTGCTGCTGCAATTTCTTTTTGCCATAAGCTATTGGTTGGCCTCATGTGCCGCCTCTTTCTTGGCTCACAGGTGCCCAGGCAGTGCTACATGAGTCATTCTTTGGTTGCATACTTTGCTGATTTTATTTTGGAGCTTTGAAAAGCTTTGTGAATGCCATCTAGAAACCACTCAAAGAGACTGCAGTTGGGGTGCAGTGTGATTGCATCTGGACAGCCAATGGAATTGCACTCGGAAAAGAGAATGCCTTTGGATTGAGCCTATGGGTTAAGTGCACTTATGTGATGGTGTTCTATGCTTGAAAGCCTTGCGAAGGCTTAGTGAATTGGGGCTGCGTGCTCAGTTGCAGGGAAGGTCTCCCAGATGAAACTTGTAATCATTTCACTTTGAAATATAAAGAAATACCGAAAGGGGCGCCACGGTGTTTGGGGCCAATCGGGTGCACTTGTCTATGTTTGTTGAGCAGGGGCATTCTAGCCTCCATCCCTTTTTCAGTGGTTTTGTTTGTGAACAAATGGGTAAATGCCAAATGGTGATCATGCAATGGTTAATGGTTGTGATATATGCTTTGTGAGCTGTAAATAAGTGCTGAAGTGATTAAAGGTTTAGTTGCACTGCCCTCTGAGTGATTGGAGGCCGGTTTCAGATGATTCCACTCTACCGCCATACATTGAGCTTGAGGAGGTAGGTATGCTACGGGTTTCGGCTGACAAACGAGGTCCATTCACATCTTATGGGCAGGCCCTATTAGACCTTGGCAAGATTCATGATCTCATTATCTATAATGGTCTTGACAGATGGCCCGCCTCAGGTGGTTTCACGTGCTTCCCACATGGGGGAGGCTCCAGCGTTGATTACATCATGGGATCCCTTGCCTTCACATCTCACATTACTGACTTCAATGTAGCACCTCTCCCTCTAGCGGCAGATCATACCTATCTTTTCTCTAGCATCTCCACTCCCCGTCGCATAGCACCTTCCACCCCACTACCATGATATACGCTTTGACCGTGGTCACTCACCTACTTACTGTAGTTGTCTAAACATACTTCTCGCTTATATTGACTTCATATTCCTTTTAGAGGGTCGTGCTGCCCTGGTCACTACACGAGGCTACCCTTCACGCTTTCCCCCACACCACCCGCTCCACCTGCCCACCACCCCCTGGCACTCTACCGTGTAATAGCTGGTACGATGATGAGTGTAAGGCTTTACGCTGTCAGCTCAGATTCGGAATCAAAAACAGTATTTCGAGCAAACCAGAGACGCTAAGCGAGTACTGTAGACTGGTACGGAGAAAGAAACTAGACTTCGTTTGTCGGAACGAGGAGGAGCTACTGAACATTTTGTTTAGTAGCAGAGATTTCTAGAAGGACGGTCCCCCTCACCACTCACTGAGACTCAGATCTGGTTTGATTATGCACGCACACTTTATGACATCCCAAATCAGCGAGTCCCTAACCTCACACATGCCACGCCCCACATCCTGCACCCTCGTCACTAGAGGAGGAGTAAAGGATGCCGTAATGAAACTTCATAATGGCCGAGCAAAGGATCATGAGGGGCTATGCACTGAGTTCATTGCATATGGGATTAACCTCCTAGTCTCGATTTTAGCAAAGCTCTTTAATGAAGCTGTTTGTTTGGGGTTTCAAGGACCTGGACCATTAACACTATCTCACCCATCCACAAGGCAGGGGATCCCACGAGTCCGGAGAACTACAGGACCATTATGATTGGACATGTCATGTCTAAGGTTCATGCATCAGTACTTGATTCCGAGGTTAGCAAATTTGCAGAGTGTCGAGGACTTATAGCAAGACAAGCCAGATTCCGGCGCGATCATGGAACCATGGACCACATTCTGACGCTCAGATGTATCATCAAGGAGGCAAGGGCACAGAAGCAGAGGGTTTATTGTTGCTTTTTGGATTTCTGCAAGGCATTTGACACGGTTCCAAGAGCCCACCTCATATGGTGCCTATAGGACTTGGGTTATGACCAGAAGATCATTTGGGTTGTCATGGCACTTTACGAGAGAGTTTCAGGCAGAGTCCAAGAAGGATCTGGATGGACAGACGAGATCATGAGCATTATCAGGATCAAACAAGGGTATCCTTCATCGCCTACCTTATTTGGCCGCTATATTGACGAGCTTGAGACAGTGATGCAGACACAGGGAGGCTGTCTTGCGGGCACGTTGATCCGGATATTGCTTTACGCAGAGGATGTGGCTCTCGTCTTCCTCAGCAGAGGGGCTCAAGAGATACCTTGATGCACTACATTCCTTTTGTGAGTCTCATGATTTGAAGGTCAACCTGGGTAAATTAAGGTCATGATCTTCAATACATCTCGAGCCATCATGCGCTAGGAGCAGTTCACATTTGATGGGTCACCTGTTGAGATAGTTTCATCATACACTTATCTTGGGGTTATCTTTTCTGGACCCATCTTCACTATGAGACCCGTGATAAAGGCACGCTTGAGCAGAGGGTATGCTTCATTGGCCAGACTAGAGAGGCAGTGCTTCCGCTCGCACTTTCAGGATCCACGTACTAAGGGGTTTCTTTTTAACTCCTTGGTTCGCCCAGCGGGGATGTACGGCAGCCCATGTTGGGGACTAGACTTGTCGGATACAGAGTGGGCCCGTGTACAGGTTCTCATGTTATCATGGATGATTCATGGTAAGCCATCCGTTCCTCACCAGATCATTCAGGCTGAGTTTGGGTCACCCCCTTTACAGCTAGATGTTGCATTTCAGGTCATCATGTATCTATACTGAGTGAGGGAATATGGGGATTACATCTCTAGGTGCAGCAAGCTACCATGTAGCTTTGTCCTCTTCTATGGCACTTGCAGTAGGAGGGGACCAGAGGTGCTGGTATGCATGCACAGAGAGATGGTTTGAGCAACTGGGGCTCCACATGGATAGACTACCTCCCTTCCAGTACAGCATGGACGCTCTGTTTTCTCCCCTCCTATTACATGAGGTCAACCAAGTTATCCGTGAGGATCTATTACAGCTACACACATTTCGGACCTGGTTGGGACCGAGTGAACTCCCAGTGAATCTTAGCTTCTACAGAGATCACTGTAATATCACAGCGGAGGGTTTCATTGACCCACCAGGATACACGCAGATTCACCTACCCCACTTGCTGAGGATCTCTCTTGGGCAGTTCCGGGTCTCTTCACACAAACTTCGTATCGAGAGCGGCAGACCAAAGCGACTACCTAGGGAGAGGCGCATATCCACACTGTGTGACATGCATGAGGTTGAGACAGAGGAGTATTTCATCTTCAGGTGTCCTGTTTACTATGAGATCCGAGGGTGTTTCTACTGCCTCTTCAGAGATAGCTATGGAATTTTAGCCTGATTCCTCTCCTATCCAAACCAACGGTGTTTGGCAAGTTTCATTCATGAGGTACTTAGACACCGCAAGAAAATACTCCGAGCACGGAGATAGGAGCAGGTTTTTGCCTTGGTTGATCCCTCTCAAAGCTCTATCACGGAGTTCTTTCAGCCAGATCACATGGACTCCCACGAGACAAGGCCTCGACATGATCGTGACCCGGAGCCTATGACCCAACGGCTCAGACAGGGGGTTGACACACAGATCACACTTGGGGACATCCCCTTCTTGTTTAGAGTCGGAGCCCGACCGACTGGGGTCACAATAGCCCTGGTTAGACGTAGAGCTACGACCAGGAGATGTGCGAGGACTGCACCTTTGAGTGGCCGACAACACTCTATTGACGACTTCATGCCCCCATTGCTTCATCCACCCTGATGTCCTGCTGATGATGATGATGAGGATGTTGATGATGATGCTGAGATTTTTATATAGTCGACCATCGACATGACTATGTGTAGTACTTAGGACTTAGTACTACCATGCCAAGCTAGATGTTTCCAATCCAAAAACATTTGAGTAACAATGGGGCAACCTTTGATTTTGCCTTCAATATAGAAAATCCCACTGAGCGGGTTGCTAATAGCCAAATGCAGTAGTAGTGAGTTGAAGAAGTAAATCACGCATCATGGCAGCGCAAGGATGATCTCCTTGTAAAAATTGCAGCATCATTTCTCCCTTATGAGCCAGAAGGTGCACATGAATGTTGAGAATATTCAGCCCCCCATGCAATTTTGGTGAACATAACTGTTGTACTGGAAGCAAGCACAAACTTTTCCTGCCAAGCTTTAAACGCCAGAATATTTCCATGATGGCGGACATAAAAGATGTAATATCTCCTTTAGTAAACAAGATCAATGGCAGATAGAATTGACTATAGGCCACTCACATTGGCAAGAATTGCTGCAATCGAAATGCCAATACTGGCTGGAACAAAAGCAATTGTACATGTAACAACAATTGAACTGCAAACACACAATGAACCTTACAAATAGCAAACCCTAATTAAGGAGGTGATGAGGAGAAGCCTCTTGGATGGCTTCTCACAGAAGCAAGGGCTTTACTCTCATCCTATGTGGCACAGTGACACAGTGTGCCCAATTAAAATCTATGAAACACATGCACTAGATGCATCACTTGCATCTGATTGGCTGCCCTAGAGTGGGTGAGATGGCAAGTGAATGTCTATGTGACGTGGTAAGGCCACAATAGATAGATCATTGGATTGGTGCCATGTGCCACTCATCCGCTTCATCCATGATAGATGTATGTGAGGACTGCCACATCATGTAAGAATGACACTAATAAAAAGCAACCACTTGAAGCTTGTGCAGTCTTTCTGTTGGCTTTAATAAGTTTTCAACTCGGAAAAGATCTGTTGGTAGTTCTGATTTGTCCTTATGAGGATTATACTCTACAGACACTAATGAGAAGGAAGGTTTTACTTCATGTTCTCAGGCAGAGGAGAATGCAGGGGCTTTAGGGTGGAGCTTAAGTGCTGAAGAAATTCAACAACTTGACAGGCTCGGGCATTTGGGAAAGAGCGCACCATTTTGGCAACATGGATGAAATCTGGACAAGGATCTTCCTCTGATTCTCTTCAATTCAAAAATATCTTATAATTGTTTTGTGCAATTCAATATTTGCATTCAAATGATGTATGATAGGTCGATTGGAAGGTGCTTGGAGTGGAATGATACTTTGATTATCTGTGGATGGTAACACAATTTCTCGCCTACAGGTATCATTTTGAAAAGGGTGAATGAACAAACACAACTATTCTTTTATTTATTGATTAAGCTTCTCAGATAATAAACGTAAAACCCATGTTATCTCTTGTCATCTCAGAAAAAGTACTCACATTTGAAGGCCTGTAACCTTTTTTTTTTCTGGAAAAGGGAAGTATGACCAAATACATCAAAGCTAGGAAGAACTCGTGTGAAGAACAAAGCATCCCGATGGATAATGATAAACAGGCTGAAAATGAAAGCAACATAGCCCGTGAGGTGCATCAAAATGCCATGAGAGGCCTGTAACTTTGAACTTTTCAAAGCAAAAGTTCTCCATGATACCACTCCCTTAGAAAGACCCTCCCGCTTGGGAAGAGCCGAAGGCGTGTAATTTTGGACAAACAAATCTTAGGAAAATCATGCAGTACTAGCAAACCATAAAAAATATTCACCCCATCTAGAAGCAGATTTCCTACTTCCATGCCATTGCTCTTCTTTGGGCACAAAGTCACACTGATGCAGATTATGCCTGGACAGCTTTTGTAACTCGCATGCAACATGCCATTTGGGACTATGGAAAGATTAATATGCATAATCTCAGGGAAGATGTTGCGAAAGCTAAATGCACGTGTCAAGAATTGATAGAATCAGTTATTTTCGCATTTATCTCAAGCGAGACTGCTTGTGTTGTCAGGCTACTCGCTTTCTTAGATGCAATGATCACAGAAAGTTAGAAAAATGGGAAACCAGGGCCAGGTTGAGAGCTTCTATTGATAAAGGCTGATCCTCCAAAGAGTTTTTACGAGTCTGCAGTACAAGAGGCAAACTACTAGTATTTGCTGGGTGAAATTTTGCATTATAAGAGGCAAATTACTAGTTTTTTAAGAGTTTGCATTATAAGAGGCAAACTACTAGTATTTGTTGGGTGAAATTTCTCGATGGTATTTGGACTGACTCTAGAACACAGCTTGCTGAGGCATGGGTTACTTATTTTGCTACACATTTGGGCGGGCTGATTTAGGTTTGCATGCAATGCTGTCAGTTCGTCAAGAGCTCCTTCGACATGTTACTCCCATTCTCTCTCCACAGCAAGCATTGCAGCTAGAGGTTCCTTCAAAGAGAGAGAATTGAAAGATGCCATTAGAGAATGTGGGAAATGGAAGAGTCCGGCGGGTTGGGATGGTTTGACAGTAGAGTTTTACTTGAACAAGTGCCATGTTAGTTATGACATAGGCTTTTGTACGAAGTACAATCATACTAACAAGGACCATGAGATGCCATCTATGTGGGCATTTCAAGAAAGATTGCTACTTAGTGACATTATACTACAAAGGAATTCAAGTTGGCCTATGGTGAAGTAGAGGAATAGAGGCATTAAGTTCAAATGGAAGAGTTTCTTTGCATGCCTCTAGTTGTTGTAAATGATAGCGATAATAGCTTTACTTCTTTGTGTGTAAGATTTGATGTTAGCTAAGCATGTGGAGTCAATTGATTGAGTGGAAATTGAAGACATATTTGATGAAGCAAGGATTGAAGACGCTTTTGTTGATGTCGAAGAGGAGAAATTGAATGAATATTGGATAGATATGAAAGGGAAAGGGGTAAGTGCTCATGGGCGTTAAGCTATGAGACATTGTTAGCGTGTCTAGTTACTACATGTTCTTGTTTTATATCCTCTATAAGCAACTATCTTTGATGTTTATGGATATGTAGTAGAGCTCCGCATATTTGAAGTTTTGCCTTTATTTTGGAGTGTTTTTCAATTATGTGTGGAAAAATAAAGCATTTGAGCTAAAGGAGTAGTCTTACCTTTGTGTTGCTACTACTATTTGTTTAAAGGGGGATGATGAAGCTATGTATGTTAGCTAGAGTAGCTACTTCTTAATATAATAGTGCTTGTATGTAGCCTCAGAGAGAGAAATGTTAATATATTAGTGTTTGTGTGTAGCCTTGTTAGATTACAGTTTGTATGTCTGGCCCCACACATAGTTACCAAATTTGAGATGTAAGAGGCATCTTGGCGTCTCCAAAAGTGTACAAATCATTTCATCATCAACTTATTAATCATTTATACAAGATCATACCAGATATCAAAGACTTTATACAAATCAGTTCAAATTTAATATAATGTTTGTGCTATATTCGATGACTAAATCCTATTTCTCCCAGGGCCTGCCGATCGGAACTCTCTTTTTGATCTTGATTGGAGTCTTTTTCTTCTTTATTGGCTTGATGTCGACTGTCTCTTTATCCTTTTCTTCAGCTCTCTCCACCTGTTCCTCTTCTTGGACTGTGTGGCCTGATGCAATCATGGGTGGCTCTCGAAACCTTACGAGCTGGTGTTTTCCATAGCCCTCCAGATATTTGGGCTCCTTAACACCACATGCTAATGCATAAGAAGTGTAAGACAAAAAGTAAGCGGCCCTAGAGGCCTGCTTATTCACATAATCTCCAAATATATCTATGGCAGACAACCTCTCTATCAAAATGATCTTTTCCTTTTGCCATGAAAGAACATGTCCACCTAAAGCCCTGGACAAACATTTTAGGAAGTAAACAATGGCTTCTCCATTGTTGCTCAACTGCCTATGGTAAATCAAGATCTTGGCACTGCCTAGATCATGAATATAATGAGCTAGGCCTGACATTTTGCGAAACCCAACCTGCCTGCTTCCACTTGATCTCTGGAGGAATGTGTCATCCTCAATTTGTAGCTGCAACATATCAAAGGATTGGAGTGAGACAATACACAACCTACAAAACCAAAGTTAAGCAGAAGTCAAAGTATATGATTTGAAGTACCTTCTCATTTTCATCAGCAACAAGCAGTTCATCTTTCCAAAGATTTATCCCTCTCCCTTCTTGTCCAGCCTCTTCTTTAGGCTTTTCTGTGTATAGTGCTGAGAGATTCATAGCTTCCTGTGTGAGCTGGAAGGCAGCTTCATCTGGCTCTTGGAACTTTTCAGCCTCTTTGAAACAAAATGAAAGGGCCTCTACAGGATCAAACATTGTTTCCAAAGCCAGTAGTGAATGGTCATCCTCTATGCCAACCTCCTTGTCAAGCCTTGAAGCCTGGGCAATAAGGGAAATGGCATAGTCCTCCCTCAAATCAAACATACACTCTATATCATGGAGGAAAACATAATCCTTTCCACCAATCAACACACCTGGAAGCATGGGCATTGCATAGTTGCTGCTCTGAACATCAAAATCTTCAACTGGCTCTGCTCCCCTCAGAGTTTTTGTCCTCAGTTGAACAAGGTCAAGAGCAGCCACTTGCAGCCCCTCATCCTGAAGGTTGATATCTTCTTCTTGCTCTGCCATTTATGTGACCAAAGAAACATCCTCCTTTTCAGAAGCTTCAGATGTGTCTTCTTCTTCTGTTTCCTGCCCTTGTTCATCCAAAGACTCCTGACTGAAGACAATGTACATAAGAAATGCCATGCTCTCCTCCAGCACTCTGCACTTTCTGGTGTGCAAAGTATAGTTGAATTTATAGTGATCAGGCAGGCTGTCAAATCTTCTGTTCACATGGTACCTCAGCCTGTCATTGGAGACAATATGATTTAGGTGCACAAAAACCTTTTCTCCTCCCACAATTCTTCCTGCCTCTGTCAGTTCTTTGAAGGCATCCCAATAGTCTGAAAGAAAATCTTTGTGCTGCTCCAGTACAGAGCTCATTGTGAACTCCATGTTGAAAATACTGTGGTATATATGGAAGTTACTCTGAGCCTTGCATTTGTGAAGAAACTCAAATAGGAGCAAATCTGGAGAACTGTCCTCTTCTGGTTCCATTTGTTTTTTGATGGAAGAATCAGCACTCTGCTCCAGCCTCTTCTTTTTGCCTGTTCAAAAACTTATATACTATGAATTCTATATGCTGACATATGCAATCAATGAATGCATTGTATATCACCAGATAATTCCTTCATGACATCTCATGACTCACCTGGTGATTGCTGTGGTCTAATAATAGCAGCAGAAAAGTCCAGCTTCCTCTTGAAAGGTGGGGCCTGGGAGCCAGCTGTTCCAAAACAAAAACATTTCTCATCATCAAGGAAGATTTCCACAGGGCTAAAGATAGCAAATTAATGAGGTAGAAGTGAGAAATAAATAATACACAGGAATTTGCAGCAAAATGCGATGTGGGCTGTTTAGAGAATTATAAACCACTCTCCTCGCATTTTGTTGCAAATTCTCAAATTCTGTTCATGTGCATGTCAAATCAAGCACTTGGTTCATCTCAGTGATTCCTGGACACTATGATCTCATATGCAAGAGAAATAATGGAATGAGTGAAACTATTCATGAGGAATGTGTAAACAACAGGAATTTGTAGCAAAATGCGATATGGGCTGTTTAGAGAACTATAAACCACTCTCCTCGCATTTTGTTGCAAATTCTCAAGTTCTGTTCATGTGCATGTCAAATCAAGCACTTGGTTCATCTCAGTGATTCCTGGACACTATGATCTCATATGCAAGAGAAATAATGGAATGAGTGAAACTTTTCATGAGGAAGGAGTCAACAACAGGAATTTGCAGCAAAATGCGATATGGGCTGTTTAGAGAATTATAAACCACTCTCCTCGCATTTTGTTGCAAATTTCTTGTTTCTATTCATATTAACCTACAATCTAATTTCTGGGTGATTTACCACATTCTTGAACAGTATTAATTGAAAATGTAAGAAGAAGGATGGAGCTGAGTGAAGACATTGGGACATCAAAAATCCAATGGATGGAAGAAATAAATGTTGAAAAACATTGAAACCAAACTAGAATTCTGACCTTTTTTTTCCTTTTCCATGCTGATTGAGTTGCACTGGTAAATCTCCTGCTCTTTCTCTAGCTTGAACTTTGCACTCTAGGTAACCTGGAGATCTGGCAGTACTGTCTTCAGGCAGGTTGCAGTCTGGATGGAGTGTGCTGGGTAGGAAAGGATCAGAGAGAAGGAAATGAAAGATGCGAGGGTCGTGGCAGGGATGAAAGATTGGGATCCAGGGGAGGGAAAAGTGGTTGTGGTATTGATGATGAAATCATGAATGGCACAAGTTCCAAGGAATAAAGTGTACTTTCACACGTGCCAAATTTCAAACTCCAAGAGATCTGGGTCCCATCCACATGTGTGAAAAATGACTACATTTCACACGTGTGGGATTTAGTGATTCTTTAATTCTATTTGCACTTATTTCTGGTATCCTATTTTAGACCTCTTGCCCTCCAGTCTCTGCTCTCTTGCCTCCCTACCTCCATACTCTGCAGCATCAGCATCTTGTCCAGCAGCACAGGTTCATCCTCGGCACAGATTACTCCTCAGCAGCATAGCACATCCACAGATAGATTCCAGGTCAGTAACAATGGGTTCTCCCCTTAGTCTCTGCAATCTTCTTGCCTAAAATAGAAAAAATACATCCTGCATGGAAATGCATAGACTCAAACCAAGACAGAGAAATCACTGTAGGAATGCAGATCTTCAAGTGTGATATTTGCATGTGATCTTCTTGCATAAACTCCATTCATACTGTATTTGGTTGGAGAAACATAGAAATCACTGTAGGAGTGCACCAGCATGTCATTTCAAAAATTTGCAGCAAAATGCGATGTGGACCTGTTTGAAATTCCAAACTGCTCATATCGCATTTTATTGCAAATTTCTCTATTTGGCTTCTTCCACCCCTGTGATTGCCTTTTCTTTGTTAGAACATGTTTTGGTTTTGTGACTTTCATAGCTGTAATCTTCTTGCATAAACTCCATTCATACTGTATTTGGTTGGAGAGACAAAGAAATCACTGTAGGAGTGCACCAGCATGTCATTTCAAAAATTTACAGTAAAATGCGATGTGGACCTGTTTGAAATTCCAAACTGCTCATATCGCATTTTATTGCAAATTTCTCTATTTGGCTTCTTCCACCCTTGTGATTGCCTTTTCTTTGTTAGAACATGTTCTGGTTTTGTGACTTCCATAGTTGTAATCTTCTTGCATAAACTCCATTCATACTGTATTTGGTTGGAGAAACATAGAAATCACTGTAGGAGTGCACCAGCATGTCATTTCAAAAATTTGCAGCAAAATGCGATGTGGACCTGTTTGAAATTCCAAACTGCTCATATCGCATTTTATTGCAAATTTCTCTATTTGGCTTCTTCCACCCCTGTGATTGCCTTTTCTTTGTTAGAACATGTTCTTCATGTCTGTGATCTCTTTCCAATCCTTTGTATGCAGTTTTTCAGAGTGATGGCAAGAACCAAGTCAACTGCAAGGAAAGTTGGCAAAGGACCAGGTCTTGCAGCAACAGCAGCTGGGGCAGGTACCAAGAAGTTTAGTGTGCCTCCAAAGGGAAGAGCTGCACATGGCAGGAAGGGTAAGCCAATGAGCTTGCTCAAGCAAAAGGCCAAAAGATTGAATAAGGGTGCAGGTGTGCTAAGGGAGATAAGGAGGCAACAGAAAGCTATAGGCTTTGCAATACCCAAAGCACCCTTTCAAAGACTGGTGAGAGAAATTTGTGACAGTTGGAACCTTGGGTTCAGGTGGAATAGAACTGCCATTCTTTCCTTACAGGAAATGGCAGAGGATTACCTGGAGAAATATTTTGAGGATGCAATGCTTGTAGCAGCCCATGCTCACAGGGTGACTTTGATGGCCAAAGACTTCAACACTTTGTCCAGAGTGAGATGGAGGTATGACAAGCTGGTTCATCCTGTGGAATGGCAGGACATCAAAATAAGAGATATATTGCTAATTCCACCTACAAGGAAGGTGAAGGTTGATGAGGTAAAGGTTGTTGAGGTAACACACTCAAAGAACACCAGAAGGAAGGCTGCTTATGAGGACTCACTGAAGCAGCAAATAAAAGAAACAAAATCTGTTATAGATGTGGAGATTGGAAAGAAGGAGCTACACATACATAGAAGGTTGAAGGAGATGGGCCCTGATGTAGTTGTACATATTGAGGATGAAGTTTCAGTCAATGATTTTGATTTGACAAAACAATGCTTAGCAGCATTGGCTAACAAGAATGAGTATTGCTCAGATACTATCATTCTTGCAATGCTCTAGTAAGTGTCTATAAATTTTACATTTTTTGCAAATCAATCCTCCTTGTAACTCCTTTATAACCTACCCTAATTATGTTCTGATCCTATGCAGCATGATGAGAAGCTGGCTTCACCCCTCTGTACAGCATACAGTCCATATTGTTGATCCAGCCATTTCTTCTAGATTAAGAGATGCAAAGGAGACTCCCATGAGTATTTCCAGCTGGTTCAAACACACTGCAATTTTGAAGTAATTGATATTTTGCTACTTCCATACCATAGCAGGTATGTGGGTGACTACTTCTTTTAAGATTCTTCTTTAATATTGGGAACTCTTGTAGCCTTTCATTTTCTTATGCTTTTTTCCTTATGCAGTGACCACTGGAGTTTTGTGTCTATTGACATCCAGCAGAAGCAATGCTTTCTATTCAACTCTCTAAAAAACACACACAGAGAGCTGAAATTGTAAGTGCTGTGTGTGCTTTTTGAACTTAAAACTTCATTATTTTGATACCATACTAACTAAATTATACATATTGCAGTTGTATTAGAAGGCTATTAGATGCATTGGATCATTGTCCTCCAAATGTCTCTCTTTTGGATTCAATAGAGCCAATAAGTCTAGAGGTAAAAAGTCTATTAAATGCTATGTCTTTGAACTTATTGAATAATTTTGTTTTGTGCTGATGCTCACAGTTTCTAACATTTTTTTCTAACTGTACAGACACCACAACAAAATGATTCAAGTAGCTATGGATGGAGGGTGCTGATCAATGCAAAATATATACTTTCAAGCTACTTTGAGAAGGAACAGCCAGATCTGGTAAGGAAAAATACTTTTCATTTAGCTTGAAGATAATTCATAATGATACAAAGTGTTCTAAATTATCCTCTGCCATTGCAGATGAAAGAGGATAGCTTCAGCCCCAACTATGTACATAATTTTAGAGCTCATACAATTTGGAGGTTTTTGAGCTATGCCTCCCCCAAACCTATTGTACCAGCTACTGTGGAGCTGGGTGAAAGCTCTAAAGTACAAGAAGGTGTCATACACCTTGATCCCACAGATGAAGCACCTAATGCTGAGGACCAGAAGCCACAAGAGCAATCACAGAGTGCTAAGGAGGAGAAGACACAGGAGCAAAGACCTGCTGCTGATGTTGAGGAGAAGGTGGAGAAGCAGCAAAGAGAGGCTTCTGGGGCAGTGGAGGAGACAGGATGGAGCACGGACAGGATGGAGCAGCAGAGAGAAGATCCTCCAGAAAATGTAGAGCAGCCTCTGGATGAAACTGTACATAAATAGAAAATGGATGTTAGAAATATGTTCTACAGATTCAGCTAAACAGTTCTGTACAAAATCTTACTTGATTGAATACAAAACCTTTCTTTATGGAGTCTGTGTTATCTCAATTTTAAAAATTTCTATGTCTTTGCATTTAACTGAGCTCTCTCTTCTTCTGAGTAACTGCAAAAAAGCAATATGAATTAGAGTGGTAAATTAAACTAATAGCAATGCTTAATGAGACTAGGATAAATCAGATGGTGTACCTTTCTGTTGTTGTAGATAAATAAAAAGTCGTTTGAGATAGAACCTTCAGTCTAAAACAGAATGTCACTGCGCAATTGAGCTAGGGAGCAACATTCTCTTAATGAGATATTGGCTACCACATCACCATTCTCAACAACATCAATATCAATAAGTTTATTTTCTGCACCAAAAGACTCTTCATCTTGATCCATTGGGACAAGCTTTGTGCCTAGCATTCGACTGCGCTTGTAATAAAAAGAGAAAATAAAATTTTGTGATGCAACCATGTACTTCAGTTGCATAGAAGGTTGGACCACCTCACAAAACACTGAACTACATGTCTTCTTATCCCAACCTTTATCCAAAAATTGTGGCATGCATGCCGAATTTGTTGCTTTAACTGTGAACATTGTTTTTGAAACCTTTACTAGAAAGGTATTAAACAAGTTTACAAAAACTGTGAGAGGCATGCACAAAGAAATTTTTACTATCCTAGTGGCAATATTGGGCCTCAGAGCTTTCTGTACTTCTGTAAAAAGCTTCGCCCTATATGCCTCTGTAACACTAGAATGTGGGTGAGGCCAATCCACCGAATTCCACGCCGGAAGGTCTTGTTTTATTAATACACCATGTGTGTTAGCTTTGTCCAGCAACTGATAAAAATGATCAGTAAAAAATATACCCGATTGAGCTAGCTCTGTTGCACATCGACCTTGGTATTGTTGTTCTCCTATTGATCCATGCAGAACATCTATAAATCCCATAATACAATCGATGTTTTGCCATGTCTCATACGATGAAGGATATAAATCTGAAATAAAACAACACAAGAATGTCAATAAGCTAAGAGAGAAAGCTTCATCTTAAAAATCCATACACCTCATGAAGAAAAAAACCACAATAGAAAAATATACAATTAGGCCTGTGTTGCGGAAGATTTTTTGGATAGTCTCGCAAGACAAGTTCTTTATGCATGTACACGTGCTGAATCAAAACTTCTTTCACGGATATCTTCCCTTTGGTGATTTTAAAATCTCGTACTCTTCCCTTCCACGATGCCAAGAAAATGTTTTTTGTCTGGGGTCTTTTTCTTTTGCTAGGTTGCATGAGCACCCATGCTCCTTTCGAAACACTAAACCTTTCCCAAGTTCCTTCCGTTTTGACTGTACTTTGACTGTACTTGAATTCTCTACCGACGAAATAGAAGAAACAGGTCGACGGGGTAAGGATGTTTGGTATAATTCTGCCTTCGTAGCATTATCATCCACAGAGCGTCTTCCACAAGAACGGCCGTGGTTTTGGTTCACCATGGAGATTTTCTGAATCTGTAACAATAGCAAAGTAATGTAACTAAGATAACAATTTGAAGTTTCAAGAAAGAGAAAGTGGGCAAACAGATAGTTAACGAGAAACATCTTACTCTACACGCCAAACAGGATCAAGGGAGCAGTTTTGGAAAAGAAAGGCTGTTGCACAATGAGGCAATGGTGTAGAATGGTAGACCTTTCGCACGAAAGGCGGCACAACATTTGAAAATTCAAAGAAAGGTGGAAGCGGGAAGGATCTTGTCAAATAAAATGTCAGTTTAGATTCTATCTTCTTGTCCAAAGATCTTCTGAGAATAAAAAACCAATCTCCTCATTAATGTAGCACGCTTGTACTTACATAAAGTATTGTTTCTTTTTTCTATTTTCTCTTATTTTCGTGAATTTTCAACGTTATGTTGGCCTTCTATTGATTGGTTGAGAGCTTATTTTTCCAAACCGTAAAAGGCCCCAAAATGAGCTCCCTTTTTTCCTAATGGGTTGTTGTCCACATGTTCAATTGACCTCATGTTCATTTTTATGCCCCATCAGTATGCATCTAGCTCCTTTGTCCTAGTTGATTGCAATGTGTCAATCTTGAGCCTCGATGACATGTGGTGAGGGGCAGGCTGCAGCATTGTATCCAGTCAAATAGGAGTGTGCCCCTCATCTTACTCTACATGAAACTCATTCTCAAACCAACAATATTTGCCTCTAAAGTGGAGAATAGAATCCTCCCAAGAAGCCCTCTCAAAGGGAAGGATGCCACCTTCTTTTCCCCCTCTTTTGTTAGTGAGGTGCTCCACCATGTTGACGTCTCCTCCAACTATCCAAGAATCAACATCAGGTTACAACTCATGGACATTCTTCCAAAAGTGTTGTAGGGTATATATGTGGGATCATCATTTAATTAAAATAGTGAGAGCACAAAGAGCCTCATAATCTTGTAACCACTACCACTACAAAGTAGAGCCAATTAGAAGCCAATTCGGACCACTTTGTGGGTCATTTTGGACTTAATTAGGTCTAGTGGTGAAATTAGGGTTGGACCTCCCTTCAAAAGGTTTTGTATAAAAGACAATTTTTTGACTTTTAGTAATCATTATAATCTTGATGTAATACAAGCTCTCTATTCTCTCCAATCCTTCTTGTTGTTATGAGTGTATGAGTGTTTGATTTTCCATACTATTGATCGTTGCCACATCCCCTTCCATTCACCATCACATCCTCTCTCTCAGTCACTCTTTTCTTACCCCTCTTTCTTCTCTTCTTGTGGATTGACATAAGAGGCATACTAGAGGCTACAGAGGTGAGAGCCATAGATCAAAGAGCAAGAAGAGACGCCTTCATGAATTATGGCTGGTGGTGAGGTTGAGCACCTCGTCGGCACAATTTTGAGATGCCCATGACACATTTAGGAGGTTAGTAGAAACCACCTTAACCTTTTTGATGCCGTTGCCAGGAATGAAGAAATGCCATTTGTTTTTTGTTCTCTTTCCTTTATTACTACCTATTGCCTGACCATCGAAAGGGCTTGGAGTTTGGGAGCTTGATGCTCAAGGAATCATTATTTGAGTGACTTGTAGGCATTAGAAAGGATTAAGATCGTGCATAGGGAAGGCTATAATGAATCTTAAAGGATGAGGATAGCCAAAATTCTCTCTAGAAAAGATCCAATCATACTTGCAAAATCAGGATCTAGAGAGAGAAAGACTAAATCTAGAGAGAGAAATACTAAAGCCTACACTTTTTGAGGTTCCTCCCGGGGTCCCCCCACTTTATGTAGAGACTCAAAGATCCCCCCACTTTGTGTAGAGACTCCAAGGTCCCCCCACTTTGTGTAGAGACCGAAAAGGTCCCCCCCAAAAGTGGAGGGATTCTTGTCCAAAAGGTCTCCTACAAAAGAGGTCCCACCACGGAGGTACCTACAGATCGCAGTATAAATATCTCTCGATGGAATGAAGCTCCCACTCTTTGGGGTTCAGTGTTCAAGCTCACTATTGTGTTCATGCAATTGATCTCCATTGCATCCATGCTCTCTTACACTATCGTCTTCTAGCATGCTGTTACCCTTGCACTCTCTACCCTTGTACTCCCTCCTCCTCCTCCCTCCTCCTCCCTCCCTCCTCCTCCTCCTCCATCATCTCCTCCTCCCTCCTTCTCCTCCTCCTCCTCCTCCTCCTCCCTCCTCTTGCTTACTAAGGTCCCGGTAGTGTTATACTACAAGAAAAACAAACATGAAAATTGATTTAAGCATGTTTTGGGTCATTAGGAAGAGTGCTTGACTTGATGGAAATCACCAACAAGCTAATAAATAATAGTAAGTTTGTTGTTTTCTATTATTTAATTTGATAGAGGTAGGTAATTTAGACCACCCACCATCTCCCTAGCTAATCATAGATTCGAAAAAGAACATGTTTTGGAGTAGATCTAAGTTGAAAGGGCCGAGGACACTTTTTGGGCCAAAATTTGTTCGAGTCCTAAGTACACGGTGTGGAGTCAGCAAGTCCACGTGTGGACTTAGGGAATATCTCACCCACTTGTCAGGTTGATTCATGGTAATCAAACCTAGTCCCCCTCACTAAACTACACATATTTCAAGATGTGTAAGAACCCTTTGACTATGGACTACAAAAATACATGTTGAATTTTGCAAACCATGTCAAAAACTTGCTAAATTTATGTAAAACTAGTTGCACATCCAACACAACATCAATATATCCTCCAAATACCCAAGTTCTAAATCCACCATTGGATTTGTCAGCTTCATCTACCTGACAAACTTTGGTTTTCAAACACATCCACACCCTCCTACCCTTGAACACTTATCCATCTAAAAATACATCATCCGATGGAGATCCCAAGTACACATGTGGATTTAGAAACATTTCGACATGATTCATCCAAGGTACCCAAGGTATTTTCTAAGACTCTATTTGATCTCTGGAAACTAAAACTTGAACAAAACTTCAGTCTTTACCTGCGGACTTACTAAATACATGACGTTTACTTATTAAGGATACAAGTTGTTGACCAGGTTTCCACCAACTTGAGTAACCCAACACATAGTTGATCAGTTTTGATCCCCCCAGAACAATCCAAAACCATCTATCACTTGAAAATTTTGCCAAAATCCACTCATGCTGAGAGCTAAGTGATGTTCTAGGAACTTGATTGCACAACTCGATTGTCACTTCTACACATAAAATTGCCCAAAGTATTCATAGAGTCACAATGTGTAAACTAGAAATTGAACCCCCTATGGACAAACTAACCAAAATTCAAGGAGGAAATAGACCTCCCAAGTATGTGAGTTGATTAGTGAAAGTGTTTGTTTTTAGTCCAGGAAGATTTGGAGTCATCTATTGCCAGAATCAAACCCAACCAGGAGTGCATCTCATAAGTAGACGCATGTACTTAGCAAGTACACAATGTGAACTTGTGAACTACCCTTGCAGCTCTCCAAGACTCATCCACCAGTACCCCAATAGTAGAATTTCACTCTCATATGCGACTGAGGTTAAGAAAAACACTTGGAATTGACGCTACACCTAAAGATTGCACATCAAACATAGTTTCATCAAGCCATACCCAAGCTTCACATTGTATAGATTTACCAACTCACATGGAAGCTCATACATGGACTTCAATTCATATCTAGAACATTGGCCACTAACAAGCCTACATGTCACATACAAAGAAATCCATGAGCATGGGATCAAATATGAATACCCCGTGGGATCCTCGAGCTACCCAAGACATAGAGGCCAACCTCCCTATGTCTCCATTATTTGCGCCTCCCTCATCAGAACTATTTCATAAGGTAACCAATCATTTGACACCGCAACATGATGGGTAGGAACAAGACTAATGCTTCCAACACCTACAAAGTTTGTAAATGGAAGGTCAGGTACACAGCACACGGGGCCACCCTACAGGATGAACCCCCACCCTTAGAAGATCCATTCATAGGGTTTGAACACCATGAAACTTTTGGCACTTATGTGCCAAGTATACATGCATATCACATGGATTCTAATGATGTTTACTACTACATTAGGAGGAATAGGTCTTATAAATATTTTATGTATACTCCTTCTATGAGTTCTTACTATTTTTAATTCAATCTTATCACACAATTGTGCAATAGACCTCAATGTAGTAACATATACATACATGCATACACACATGTATGCATGCATCAATCAACATGTACATTGCAAAGAAGCAAATGCATAGGTATATAGGCATACATACCTTTTTGTTCCATATGGATCCTTATTGTGTTTCCATTAAAATAAAATAATATGAACATAGAAAACCAAAGTACACATTTGCCTTCTCGCATTGACACTTCAGAAGCTCACGTATTTTAATCTTCCATATGCAACTCTTTTGCTAATTGGCCTATCACATTACCCTTTAAAGCATTATGCTACTTTTTAAAATAAAAAATAAAAAATAGCCCTTATGGAATAAACTACTTGTATATTGGAAAGTACAATTTATATAGCTAAACATGTCTTACTTTCAATGTAAATGGATGGGTGGCATGTATAAATTTACAAGTTCACACATCCATCTCCTAAATTTTCTTCCAACTCAATCAAAACATAGAATAAGTATCATGGTATGTGCATTGACATTTCTTTAACATTCAAACTGCGTTCTTATTTTTGTGCCATTTTTGGTTTTGAACTACAACATAAAAGGAATTTCATTTATTTAAAACAATGCCAATAAATTTGTTTATGCTTTTTTGCTATTTACTTTTAAATTTCAACAAATGCTAGATTTCTTGCAAACTTTTACCACATGGAAAATTTCACCTGCAGCAAGGACAAAAGCAATTATAGGCATAGTAACAAAGTCTCTTAAAGAAGTTTTATTGAAAGAATATAATGAAAAGTTTTTTGAGCTAGGTACGATCCACTATAAATGTATCTATGCCTTTCACCCTAGAAGATTCACTTCTTGATTTAAAAAACAGAACTCTACATGTCTTTAAGATATCATGTTTTTCAAAAGAAGTATGAGTTGTGGATGCCATTCGAATGACATAATGAGCATAGCTAGATGACAAAGGTATCACTTTACAAAAATCCTTATTTTGCATAGGAGTAAAAATTTGATCAATGGGGTCCATTTAGGATCTAAGAAATTAAGTATAAGATGACAAAATATATGCATCTCTTATAATCTTCAATGTTTAAGGATTTTTTGGTATTTATGGGAATATGATTTAAAATAATGAATCTCTCTCTCTCTCTCTCTCTCTGCACGTGCGCGCACGCGCACGCGTGTGTGTGTTTTAGGTCGCTACTCTTGTAATATAATCAATCAAAAGTTTTCACCCAAAAAAAAAGTGTGTGTGTGTGTGTGTGTGTGTGTTAAGATTAGATTAGAACCCCTCAAGAAGATCCAAGAATATATGCACTCCACTTAACAGGAAATGATTATAAGGTATTTATAAAGAGTTGATGTAGTTGAATCCTAATTTTTTTTAAAATAGGATTCAATTTAAAAATTCAGTGGTAGAACCTTTGCACAAAACCTCAACCAGCAACGCTGATACGTGCCACAACCAAAAAGTTTAAGTTAGGACTAAAACAACAAGGGAAGACATGTGTCGTAGCATTGTTGGACTTGTTATTGATGTTCAAAGAAATTATTTAAAGAAAAAACACATGGATAATAGGAGAAACTCCTAAATTCTAACTCACACATGTTGTTTACAGTACAATGTTCCATATTTATGAACATAAAAGAGAATGTCCATATGTAGGAGGGAAGAAGATCAATACAAGAATATGCGATAACCGTAGGTGTGGAATACAATACGTTTAAGAGAAAATCTCTTAACATCTTTCAAGAGACTAACACACACACACACACACACAAAACACAATCCTTGACAATTCTTGTCAGGCATTGTCATCCTCGATCAATGGAAATAGGATGAGCTAAATGGGTAGAGTCTTTCATGGCATTCCCATGTGATGCGACCAAAAATATAGGGGGTGTAGCTCTCCGGAAGGAACCAATGAAACGATGGGGCGAATGGGGAGGTGAAAAAAAAACTATCAAACGTTAGCCAGCAATTCCAAAAGGCGAATCGACATGCAGCCACGCTAACACTCGACTTTATACATCGAGTTGAAGGCATTCAAGTTAACATCTCAGCGTCGAAGGAGGACGATAATATTCTCTTTCAAGGTATGATCTATGGCGCAGCTGAAAGCCACGCTCACAAGTTGGTTTGGCTGGACTGCAAGTCCCATAGACCGTGAGAATGGTCACGGTTAGCCTTTTCTAGATGCGCCAGCACCATCTGCTGAGTAGAGGATATGGCTGTTCATTGCTCTACTGCATTACAATGCTCGGCGCTCCATTTGAGTACAATCATCATCGCTCACGTCCTCCATCTACTTCAAATATATCCTCACCTACTTGTACGCGCCCTTCCAGGAGTTCTAAGGGAGTCGCTTATTGCATGCAATGCATACTCGACCTCACTAAGCCCTTCACTATGGCAAACGAAATAGTGAGAGCCTATTTCCCATTGACTTTTCTTGGGGGTTTTAATTTGTCCCACCTTCATCATTGTCATTCTTGAAAATTAGGATGAACCATATATGTGACCATTGAGTACAAAAAAGATCCTCAAGGTATAAGTTGGGCTTTAAATAATAAAATTTTAGAAAAGAGCAACATGATGCTTGCTAAGATTGAGGGTCCATGCTTCTTTGTAGTGTAAGACAAATGTGCACTAAAGGCCTTTCGTATAAAAGGATAAGGATGAAGGTAAGTCCTCCAAAATAGGGGGGCCCAGTTGGTAAAAAATCGTATTAGAGCATGAAAGATGGGGGAAGGAGGGGAAGCATGAAAGATAGGGGAAGGAGGGGAAGGGGGAGAAATAGATTAAAGGGGCAGGAAAAGTCGACACGTGCCCCCTTTCCAAAAAGTTATATACCGTCTTGCGGAGTACATATAAAGAGAGGTGGACCAGCGTCGATGGGGCACGCAGGTCAAGATGTTGTAGTAATGCAGCTTCACATCTCTTTGCGGCGGAGCAAGACTTTCGGGAGCTACCACAAATGTCTCTTCGCTCACACACATGCCCTCCCCTTCACCATCCTTGCCCTGCATGAAAGCCAATCTCAACGGCTACACATGATCAAACCAACAGACAGATCGCTTCACGAGCCCCTCATGCAAAATCTCTCTTGTCTGATCATTTCACCGATCAACTTGCGCATTGAATTATCCCCTTGTACATAGGTTGGGGGAATGGAATTGCTTCGTACATAGGCTGGGGGATTCTAGATTCTAGAGTCCAAACGGAGGCCTAGGAATTGGCTGAGTGGAGAAGGGCTTAGGGAACCGTTGAGGATGAGGGAGTGGATGGAAGAGGGGGGGGGTTCTTGGCCACTGTAGGTGGGAGGAGATGGGGTTGGGGGCTAGGGGAAGGGGGGCAGGGAGGAGGGAGGAACTAAGGAGCTGGGAGGTGAGCTGCCAGGGGGAGCGAGGAAAGAAGGAGCAAGGAGGGAGAGATAGTAGAGCTGGAGAGGAGAGAGATGAGCTTGAGATGAGCTGCCAAGAGGAGGAGCAGCAGGGGACAAGTGATAAGCCCTAAGGAAGAGTAGGGGAAGAAGTTGAGAAGGGGAGGGGTGATGAGCCCCAGTGATAAGTCACCAGAGAAGAAGCCACGAGGAAGAAGGAGCTCAAATCACATAGATTTGGGGCTTAATCTCTTGCATGAGCTTAGATTACTTTTTTCCTGCATAACCCCTATAGTCTTAGGTTAATAGCCTTAATTAATGCAATGGATTTTAGATACTTCTTTTATAAATTTCTATGTATTAGTTGATCCGATGCAAAATTGAAATGCGCAATGGATTAGATCTTAAAACTACAATCACGATATAAAAAATTCAATGGAAATCAGGTGGTGGAGCGCAAAGACCCATTAGATCTTGTAGGAAGCGAGCGGACCCATTATGCACTAAGCTATCTTGAGCAAAGTTCATAAAATTCAAGCAAGTATTTCTACTATTTCTTGGACAATATATTGAACATAAAGACTACCGAAAAAAACATATGTTCTCTACATTGTGTTAAGGTAGCTACATTGTTGCCCTCGTCAGTGTATCTATACTTGTTCTCTTCTTCGGTCTTCTCCATCATTATGCAATGTGTACTTGCCATCGACTACAACCATTGTTGATGGTTTTTATCATTTGCTTGCTCTTCTTTCATGAGCCATCCCATCTGTGACTTAGTTGTTAGATTGGTGACCCTGCTTGGGTTGATGCCTAAGCTTACAATACTGGAGTGCTTTCTACTTTCAAACCTTGCATTTTTATTATTTTTCCTGCCCATTATCACCACCTCAAGCTATGGACATTACTCATTTGCCTATGTTTATCCTTAAAATGCAAATTCTCCCCCAATGTAGCTTATAGTATTATGACTTTTATGTGGGTTTTGTTGGTGATGCAATTTTGTAATTTGGTTTGTGTCTCTTGTTGCAATTGTATTATCAAAGAAGTCACTTTAATTGTTTGTTCTTTGATGCCATTATATTATCAAAGAAGGCACTTTAATTGTTTTGTCAAGTGGTAATGCATTTTGTATTGCCATGAATGTATTATCAATTTCTACTAAGAGCAACTAGCAACCTATTTGACCAACTAGCCTAAGGGCCACTAAAATATTCATTCTACCTTCAAAAGAGGTGCAAAGGCTTACTACTTCAAGGAGGGCATTTAGCCCCCAAAGATGGTTACCTAGATGGTCACTTAAATTTGATAAAAATAACAAATTGGAAGGGTTCACTAAACAACGGCCTATAACCATGAATGACACTATGCTTTGATAAGCAACATGATACATGACATTCTAGTTGCCACATACACGATAGCAAAGGGAAATTCCATGACGGAGAAAGCCATGCACGATATATAACATTAATTTGAACATAGTAATTTGAGGAAGAATGTGATAGGCACAAAACAAACTGGCAAAATAAAATACCATGCACATGGTTGAGCTCAGAAAAACAAAGTGCAGTTATTGCACAAAACCATTTAGAAGAGGATAGATTTTCTCTGCTCCCAAGTAAAACTGTGTGGAAACTAGTTTCATTGTAATCAGTATTTGAAATGGATTTGAACGCAATGGTGAAACTGTGTGGAAACTAGTTTCATTGTAGTCAGTATCTGAAATGGATTCAAAAGCAATGGTGACCTTGAAGGAAAGATAAATGTATAGCAACTACCTCAATTGCTACTTTGACACCTAAAATGAAGGTACCTCCCATTACTCCCTATTCTGATTTTCCACCCTCTACTATGAATGATATTAAGCTCCTCCAATCAATACAATCAAACAATGACATCCCAATTAGATAAGACTCACACTCTGGTAGCTTTGTTTCAATAGGCAAGAGTGGAGATGCCTCACTGTGGAGGCTTACATTTCTACTTGTATTGTTGATAAATAGCTAAATGGAATTTGTGATTCTTGTAGTTCAAGAGCTAATATATTAACCAAGTAGTAGCACTCCATCACCAATGTTGTCCACTCCACCCATGGAATTGGTTACACCTCTATCACTACCTACACAATCGGAATCATCACCTCTACCCATACAATAAGACTAGCATGTAGATAAGGGAAGGGGATGTGTTGGTGCATGCATTAGAAATGCCTATAAAAGCACCAAATGTACATGTGTTTGGACCATGAGCATCATAGAGTGGCATGCAGTCATGTAGTTCCTCCTATATGTATGTGCAGTAATGTAGTCATCGAGTAACACGTAGGCAGTCATGTAATCATGTGCATGTCCTCCTATAGGTAGTCATGTAGTTCCTCCCATGGTATTCCATTCATATTTATTATGATGATTGTACCTTATGATATACAATGACCTTTTGGTAATTCATAGTTTGATGTGTCCTAACATATGTTTATCTCTCGTATTTGATATATCTAGTTTCCCATTGATTTTGTTGACAAGTCCATGTCAATGTTACTCATGATCTTCATAACATATCCATATTTCTTAGCTTTCATGAAAATACCAAAAGCGTGAAAATACTCATGATCTTCACAACAAACCCATATTTCTTAGCTTGATCTTTAGGAGATGCTAAGGCATAGACCATGCTCATCTTGATGACATATATAAGGAGATTCTTCATGATTGGTTTGATCCATAGGTTCATGAGCTATTAATAGCCTTTAGATGGTGCACATGACCAAAACCAAAATAGAAACAAGAAGCCTTGGATCAAATTAGATGAGAAGCAAAGAAACCAATCTATAAAATGTGGAAATTTTCAGGCTTCTTAGAAATTTTCTCATCAAGGATATTCAAGAAGAATATGGTTGGAGCAACATCTTAGTGTTGGCAATTCTTGCACAAGAGAAACTTGTTCTTTGGGGGTGAGATTTTCTATGATATGCATGGTATTCTTTTCACAAAGGTTGTATAAAATGCTTTTCAGTATGTTATGCCATGATTGCAAGTTATTGCATAGTAAAACATTACCACATGGAAAATTTTACTAGCATCAAGGACAAAAGCAAGTTCTATGCTTGCTTTGCTATGGAACAAAACAGATCCATGTGAGGTAAATGATAGCATTTTATTTAGGCAATCAAGAAAAAATATCATTTGCACAAATCATAGAAAGCAATGCTTTAAAGTTTTAGATGATGCCGATAGCCAAGTGGCAAGACAAGTGTTGCTAAACATTCCCATAATCCATCGTCTTTGGAACATTATTTTGTTGTCAAACTTTGGCTAAGTATCTGGTCTGACTTGAAAATAGTAAATGTATACATATATACATACATATGCATACACCATACCACATGGATTCTAATTATTTTTACAAATATGTTAGAAGGTCTACGTAGGTCTTATATATTTCATGTACACTTCTTCCATGAGTTTGTCACTACTTTTATTTCAATCTTATCACAAATAATTGTGCAATAGATCTCAATCATAATAACATATACATACATACATGGACGCATCAACATATACATAACAAAGAAGCAAATGCATATGTATATAGGCATACATACCTTTTTGCTTCATATAGATCTTAATTATAATTCCATTGAAATAAAATAATATAGACATAGAAACTAAAGTATACACTTGCCTTATGGCATCGATGCTTCACAAGCTCAAATGTTTTAATCTTCTCTTTTGCTAATTGCTCTATCACATTACTCTTTAAAGCATTGTGTTGCTTTCAAAATAAAACATACAAATTTAGCCACTATGCAATAACCTAATTGTAAACTAAAATGTATAATTTATGTAGCTAAACATGTCTAGTAAATAAATTGATAAGTTCACACATCAATTTCCTAAACCTTCTTGCAACACATCCATCTCCTAAACCTTCTTCCATCTCAATCAAAACAAAGAATAAGTATCATGGAATGGATGCTTAGACAACCAGTCACCTCTTTTAAATAGCCATATCTCTTCAAGGGTGGTATGTGTGTTTGTTTGAAGAAATGGTTGATATTAGCTTCTTAAAAATTGGGCAAACAATCTACGATGTTCGTGGATTACATGGAAAAGATCAACAACAAGCTTGATCCAGCTATCACCTATTCCATCATTACCATACTCATTGGGTTAAAACTACCACAGCACACATTGACATTTCTTTAATGTTGCTTCCTTATTTTTGTAACTTTTTTTACAAAACCACAACACAAATGGTATTGCATTTATCTATGACGATGCCAATAAATATGTTTTATATTTTTTCTATTTGATTGTTGCAAATTTTAACAAATATTACTTTTTTTCAAGCTTTTACTTGTGAATTGTAGGCAAAGTGCAAGGAAGAAGAATACAAGAGCTTTGAGTGTAGGAATCATGGCCTATTTTGAGAGAAGAAATAGGATCATACATATAGTTTGGTCATCAAAAGAAACTAGCTAACGGAAGGACTAATAAAAAAATCACAACCCGATTAGGAAAGGGAAGTAGAATTGCCATGATCACATAATTGTAAATTCAAATGTATTTTGAGTTTTTCCGTCTTATAACTTGTGATCAAAAGGAGAAGAGCCTTCATTTATGATGAGATAAATATTTCTTTTGAACAAACAATTTTGTTGCATTACCTTCAAGAAACAATAAGGTTTTCAGTAAAACCTCTTGCAAAAATTGAGAGTTAACACTGTGTTCTTGCAACTCAATCAAAGACACACATGTAGTAGTAGCAATTTCGATGACCTGGGTGGCAATGAAGGGGAGGACGAGGAGGATGAACAGGCAAGTTGAGGAACAGTACGATCAGTAAGAGGTGAGACTTATAAGGATGAAGAGGTCGATATCCTTCTTTGCCTTGGTATGCATTTGCCTTTCATAAAACCATCACTCTACAATAGAGAACAAGACTATATTTCAAGTTGTTATGCGACTCCACATTCTATATATGCATATATACATACATACCTTTATAATAAGATTCAATTTGCGTAGGGATAGTATTCTTTATATCACCAAGCATCTCTCTTTAAGCTATGCTTTTTCTCCTCATTAACACCACCTCAAATTTGTTCAAGCTATTGACACTACTCGTTGGACACATTTATCCTCAAAATACAAAATCTCCCCCCATGTAGCCTATGAAGTCCTCTTTTGACTTTTGTTTGGTTTTCATTGGTCATCCTTTTGATGCCCTTTGCTAGTTGAGTTTGTCTCTTATTGCAATGCACCCAATTGCCAACAATGCCTGAGTTTTGTGCTCTCACAAGGCTAACATTGTGTCCCCTCTTCTTGTCCTCTTCTTTTTTTTCAAGGGATTTCTCTTTTAGAGGTGCTTCGCCCAATTCTACTTTGGAGAACATGTGATGGAGTTGTTTCATATTTTGAAGCCTCTACATAATTATCGAATGGATCGATGTAATTGCTTGAGAGGTTTGCAATTTATAGGTAGTCTTTGAATCTCAAGTCCTTTGGACAACTCAAAGCAAAGGATTCCTCCACCTCATATTGTAGTAGCTCATATTTTTTAAATCCTTTGGACAACTCAAAGCAAAGGATTCCTCCACCTTATATTGTAGTACCTCATATTTTTTTAAATATGGAATCCTAGTTGAGGGGCATTCCTTATTTTGTCCAAGTTCAATACTTCACTTTGATAGCTTGTATTATCATAGAAACACTTTAATTGTTTTGTCAAGTGGTAATGCATTTTGTATTGCAATGAACATACTATCAATTTCTACTGAGAGCAACTAGCAACATAATATACCAACCAAGATCATCACTTAAATTTGTTAAAAATAACAAAGTATAAGGGTTTACTAAACAAGGGCCTATTACTATAAATGGCACTATGCATAAGCAACACGGCGCATGACATCCTAGTTGCCACATATAAGATAGCAAAGAGAAATTCCAAAACGAAGCCACGCAAGATATATAGCATTAATTTGAACATAGTAATTGGTTGTTTCTAGGAAGAATGTGATAGGCACAAAATGGATCGGCAAAATAGAATACCATGCAGATGGTTGAGCTCAAAAAGCCAAAGCAACTTATTGCATAAAGCTATGCACAAGAGGATAGATTTGCTCTGCTTCCAAGTGAAGCCGTGTGGGAACTACTTACATTGTAATCGATATTTGAAAGGGTTTTTCAGAAATTGTTAGTTCTCAAAATTTTTTTTAGTTAGAATATTCATAGCTTTTTCTGTAGACACCGACCCCTTGGATTATTTTATCTTCCTCACCGGAGAATGATATATGCTATAGGAGATAATATCTGTGCTGTATATCTCGGTAATCAGAAACTCGTTCTATCCGCCGCTCTTCACTTGTGTGCAAGAGTAGCGAACCCATGGGCATTTACTTCCCCTTATGACAATCCTACTGCCGTGATAACTAGAAGGAACTTGTCTGCAGAAAGTAGGTAGGCCACACCATTTGCTCAAGGTTGGTGCGTGCGATCAGGCAGGTAGAGAGCTCTGTGGCTCTAGCTTAAAGAGATTTCATAAGCTGCGGTTTCGGTCGTATCTAGTACATAATCGTCCAAAGCAAATATTCGAACCTAATAATTTGCGGCTGCTTAGGAGTGGATTTGAATTCGAATGTAATGGTGACTTTGTATTGCTAGCAACTACCTCAGTTGCTACTTTAAAACCTGAAATGAGGGTACGCAAGCTTCATAAAGCTGTATGTGCTCTAGTCCGCATCAAAACACATACCTGTCTTTCGTGCTTTCACAACAATCCCATCAAGCATATATTCATTATGGATTGAAAGATTAAATGAGTATGTATTAATCATCCTCTATAGGTATGCTTTTATTTTCTCTGAATACAAGTTGCAGAACCCAAGTAGATTGACTTCATTTTTCAGATGATTTGCAAACGCTTACCATACATCAGACAACCAACTGGAACTTGTGGACACAAAATGACCATTGAAAGTCTGCCCACATGAGTAAATTGTTGCATTCATACTTCGATTCACTTGGTCGATGGTAGCCTTTAGGAATCAGACTATTTTGAAGCATTACTCTGAGTTAACCTTCACTGAAAACTCAACTCCTTCGAGTAGAATCCGCAGGACAGTACCACTGGGATGACTTTCCTCACGGGTTGGAAGTGAAACGATTGTTTGCAGAACTTGCCAACTGAGCTTATCCACAACCTGCCGACAGACCCTTCCAACGTAAGCCAACAAGATCGCCTGGCAAGCCTAACAAGTGGACAATATTGACAATATAAGCATGAGAAACACCTCTCCCCAGGCTGTAAAGCTTCCATTCCACTCAATATGGTCTTCCAGATTGAAAAAAAACTCACTGGTTCCCTGCAGTTCAGACATATTTAGTGTCAGCAGAGCGAGCTAAGCTCATTTACAGTGATGAGCCATTTGGAAACTATAATCGTTTTTTCATCCATTGATACCATGTGTATAATTAATTAGTCTCGGGAGTTTTGATAAAGAATAGATGAATATGAAACATACAATGAAAGCAATGGCCATGTAGCAAGTAAAAATGTTAACATAGAGGCAACTATTATAGAACTATCTACCCAGTGGACAAAATCCAATGATGGTTGTGGCCAAGTGCGGAAAAGCTGTTCACTCACCCACTGAGCTACAAGATCCAAATTAAGCAAGACAGGTCCAAGTCAGTCTGCCAAAAAAACAGACGGGACAACTATGGCCTGGCTCATTCAAGGGCTCACCTTACAGGTGAATGAGTAATCAGCCTTAGGCACGTTATTAATAGCCAACCCCATTATGCGTGGAAAGAAACCAGTGTGACTACACGCACTATAGTTTCACCCATCCCAGTGTAGTATAAATTAATTTCAATATGCATTTTGAAAGTTATTGCATTGCCATTATAAAGAATCCTGTATTTCATGTCTACATGAAACAGGGGCCACATGATGTGGCGTGTCCCCCCACACATCCCTCATGAATGGAGGGGACAAGTGCTACATGGCACTATCTCACCAGTCTGGTAGGTGGCTATATCACGTGCTAATGGACATGCACCCAATGAGAGCTGTCACTTGTGCATGTGGTTTAATGTGTGTTGATTGGACACACTATGTCTATGCCAGATGGGGGGGCTAAAAACCTAAACTTCTTAGTGGAGCTTTATGTTAGCTTCCCCTTCACCCCTTGTCAGAGAATTAAGGGTCGACTACCCATTTGTAAGCTCCCGAATGAGGAGAGCATGGGGGAGGGACACCTGTAGCATGATAGGGGGAACATGGAAGGAGAGAGAAGCTGCCATGTCGGCAGCAGACAGGCCGCCACATGGGCAGTATACAAACACCCTTCTTCTATTGGAGTGGACTCCCACAGCAGGCAGTACAGGCCACATAGAACTGCCACTGCCATGTGGCTGCCCATTATTGAGGCTTCCCATGGGCCCTAGGCTGTGGCATTGTCCAGCCATAGGCCTTGATTATGGGCAGCAGAGCTGGGGCTCAGCCTGGCAAACACGTGTAAGTAAGCAGGGCCTTTACAGACTCCGTGGCCTGGCCTGGTCGGCAAGCAGAATATACTGGTTGTCCAAAACCTGGTCTGGTCAGGTATACAGCAGTCCGCCAGGTTAGTGGCCTGCAGACAAAAGGGCCAGTCAGCCTGTTTCTGGGGCATTTCCAGCCCTATAAAAGGCTCCCATTGGAGGGCGCCACAAGTATTCAGCAGAGCCCCTTGCAGGCTGCAGGCAAGGCTTTGAGAGTGCACCCAAGGAACTAGAAAGAGTCAGATGAAGTGCAGCAGCAAGAGGCAGTGGATCCAGCCCTGTTCCACGTGTAGGGCTCATCTAATGAGTGGACAGAACACACAAGTGCAGAAATGGATTGACAGTGACAGAGCTTTGAGGCTCCTCCCATAGCGACTGAAGTCGTCATTGAGAGGTGTGCAGCAGCAGGAGTTCCAGCACTAGTGGGCAGCACCCTGCTGTCCACAGTGTGTGGTTTGGGAGTGCACCTTTTGTGATACATGTTGAGTCCTCTTCGAATTCTACTTCTGAAGGACACATACCCTTGCGAGGAGGAGGCTGATCCAGATTCAGACAGGTGTACTCATCCTAAACCCTTCATTTCCTCGTCATGGTTTCTGAGGAGGACTCTTCATCTGGTGGAGGCAAGAAGAAGAACAAATGCTTCTACTGTGACCAGCCAAGACATTTTGCAAAGGAACGTAGAAAGAGGAAGGATGACCAAAAGAGAAGGAAGGAGTCCAATCAGTAATCAGAGGAGTCAAAACAGCAACCAATGAGGTGATAGAAACAGGGGAGCTTTGCGAAGTTCAAGGTATCGCTGGATGCATGCACTGGCACAATACAATTATTAAGAAATATGCTTATGATAGGAAGAATCATCGATGAAATTTTGTTTTTTGCTTACCTGTTATAGGTGGCTATATGTCTCCTTTATTTTGCGAACTTATAGTAAAATTTTGATCTTTATTTTTGCAAAAAAAAAGAAGGAATGTTTGAGTGATGTGAGAGCTGATGGTAGCATCTTGACCTTAGTCAGGAAATGTATAGATTTTCATGTTTTTATTACACATGCATACATTATTCTCAATGTATACATGCATACATTACCCTCAATGTAGTTGTCCATAATAGCATTATGTAGTTGGGTTTATTATGGATGAAATTATGGGTTCAATTTCCCATGCATTTGCATTTGCCATTTCTATTGGATGTTGTCACATACTTTGTACATGCTTCACTCTATTATGCACTATACCTAGATGAATCCAGGAACATTCCCAAACTCATCCTCTAAAAACACAACATAGTGCAGTTTCAATCTCATGATAGTCACTCACAAGGTTGAAAACCATAAACTCCATCATGCATAGCAGGGACTAGCTACTATGACATCCCCACTGACGTCATCAGCGCCCAACAGTGGGTGTAGACCATGGTATAAAAATATGCTCTCACACATACAAATCCACACACCCACACATACTTGAGCATCCATTTATACAAAGTCTTCGTACTGAGTTTCTGTCGGCACTCCGAAGGTGAAGGGCAGACTCAACCATGATGAAGGCTAGCACTAAAGGAGAAGGCTATTATGGTGATATATTCACTCTATTATGCACTCATGTAATATTGGGCACTTGCATGTTTTGGTGATATATGATCGAGATGTTCATTGAGATGTGGTAAAGGGTCCCAACCCACTTGAATGGATCCATATGATCACATGGATAATGATTTTGGTGGTTATATATTTACACACACGTCAAATGCCGATTTTGAGTTGACATGATTGTTGGGCTCATCATCACAAAGAAAATTTAACCTCTTTGAGCTCTATGATCATAGGTTTTAGAGAGGAGTAGGTTGTGGCAAGATTCTAGATTTTGTTGAGTTGTTCATGTTTTGGTTTTACAATCACCTTGATCTAATATCTTCGTGGAGAGTCACAGATTTTGATGGATTATGGGGTTAGATGTAGGTTTACTAGTCATTATGATTAGAAAACTTGATCACTGGTTAGGTTATAACTTAGTTGGGATCCAGGCTCCCCGCAGGGTGCAGGTGTCTTCCAACAATCAGGAGAAGAGAGAAATGAAAGTAGAGAGCGGAGGGTGAACAAGAAAGAGGGGTAGAGGAAAGATGGTTCACAGATCTGCCCTGAAATGATTGCCTCGGGATCTGTGCCTAAGAGAAGGTGCCAAAAGCAACAGGGAAAGTTCCTCCTGCAGCCTACACTAGTCCAAAACAGCTCCAGAAGCCACCACGCAGCCAAAAACATGTGCACAAAGGTCCAACACAGCAAAAGACAACCCCGGGCACCTGCTGGAGGCACTTGTATACGTCTGTACGGATTCCGTACAGCCGTCCGTACGAAAATTTTCAGAAAGTTCAAAAATGACTTCTGGCACTTCCTAGAAGTGCGTACTAGCCTTGGAACAGTCAAAACAAAGTTAAAACGGCTTAAAACGGCTGAAAACAGGCTTCAAACAGCTCAAACAGCTCAAAAACTGCACAAGAACAACTGAAAACGTCCAACACCTTTGGGAGAGTGAGGGGAGAGAGACGGAAGGTGGGGGAAGGGCATGCATACACATGCATGACAAATGGAATCTCCTCCTTGCCATTTGCCCCTTCATTAAAGTCCTAACCCCCATACCAAGGACAACGTTAGTTGTCCTTGGGCCCAACTTTTAGACCCCTCTTTTAAAGCCTTTGCCTTGCCCCTAGGACCTAATGGTGCACCTAGACTTTGCCCTTAGAAAGTTCTAGGAAGTGTGCACTTCCTCTAGCCAGTCCCTCACAGCCAAACCATTACAACACTTAACCATGGTTAACCTTGGGTTAAGCGTAGGTTGAGTTATGAAGATACTTTGCATCACTTTTCACGTCCTCGTGACAGCTACCCCCTTTTCTACGTTGATATCACAGCTCTGCCCCTGGCACCTTTGCTCCCCCTTTTCACCTTCATTCCTAATTCCAAGAGCACACCAACGCCAAAGCCAACATGGGGCAGATAGTGTGCAACACCAACACTGGAGGAAGACTCAAGGACGATTCAATGCAGCCTGACGTAGACAACAGCGCCATAGCCACCACTTGATAGGTCCATCGAAGGACCTATGCGCTATCCTCCTAGCGGGTAATGTACAAATAGAAAGGGCCCAAATCAAACAAACAAGGAAAGAAACTATGCAGCAACAGGTGATTGGGATTTGACGCAACAACAATGTCATTACAAGAAATTTCACTCAGCCATACTCACTTATTCGGGGCAGCTGTGGTTTGACTAATCATACTCATACTCCTATCTGCGTGGGATAGGCCCTCAGAGCCGCTCAGCCCGACTCTAGCCAATTAACCTATGAATCGGCAAGAGCAACAAACTCTGGGAGTTGCCGCTCGGGCAACCCAACTTGCGGTGAGCCACTCGTCGACTGAGCTGCTGAGCACCCATCCGACAACCTGCTACCAATCCACCATCCGAGATGCCTATCCGAATTCTAGTAGTAGCCGACTGTAGAAGCCCCACCTCGACCTATGAGATCACAAATGTGATAGCGCCGCCTGCAATTCGCTGTCACATTTGTACCGTCCATCACTTTCACCATCCATGGCCATTTCAATCCTTAGTCATAGGGTTTTTTAAATTTATTTGTTAGGTTAGATTAGCTTGGGTTAGTTAGTTAGGGTTAGATTTAGCTAGTTGGTTGGTTTGCTTAGTAGTTGGGGTTAGGCTTGGGTTTAGTTAGGTTAGTTGGCTAATCTGACTAGGGTTGGGTAAATCTTTTATTGATTTAGGTTAAGTTAACTAGGGATGCTTTAGGTGTACTAACTGTCTTAGCTGTCCTAGATTAGGAGTCCTAAGTGTCTTAGGTGACTAAGGACCCCCTCCCCCTCCCCCCCCAAAAAAAAAAAAGAAGAGGTAAAAAAGAGACTTTTTACAGCCCCTTTCCAGGGCCTTTCACTGCCCCATTTGGGCTTATTTGGGCTCCATTTGGAAGCCTTTTCATCAGTCTTTCTCTTGAGCCTCTCCATTTATATTTCAGGCAGCCATATGGCATTGACAGGAATCCATCACATATGCATGCATTTGGGAGAGTGGGACAGCAGCAAATCTTTATTACACACCAAGGGACACTCAAATGCCTATGGAAGGGATAGATATGCCAATGGGGAAAAATATACGTACCCTTCATGTCATAATTTCATGAAAAGAAATCATGTGACTCCCTCAATGTCAAAATCCTTTTGCCTGAGCTGCTGAGCTCCCCGTCTTGCTGCTCCCTGCTGCCCTCCGTCCTGCACCCCTCTCCCCTCCCTCCCAGCCCTTCCCTTCCCCTCCCTCCTCTCTCTCCCTGCCAGCCCCTCCTCCCGGGCTGCTGCCCCCTCACCTGCTGCCTCTCCTGCTGCCCTCCCTCCTGCTGCCTCTCCCGCTGCCCTCCCGATGAAGGTGATTTGAGGTGTGCTGTGGTGAAGATCCATCTAACACTGCTCATCCAGTCTCCTCCTGAGGAAGGTGTGCACCTTTGTATGCTGCTGATAAGAAAGTCCTTCCATGGTTCCTGTCCTGGCATAAGTCCTCGCAGATTTTTGATCTTTAGAATAACAAAATTTCTAAATTTGTATGATTGGACTTATTCTAGTCTTACAAAGGTATATATATGTCCTGAAAGAGGCAAGTGTTTGTGGAGTGGCATCTAAAAAAATAGCCGTGTCATCTGCCAGCTCACTGTCCAGCAACTCCTCTTCCTGTCTTAACAGAAGTCTCAGCCCAAAAATATCAGCTTGAGCTCTAATATAGAGGCTCATATCTTCAGTCACAAATAAGAATAGAAAGGGGGCTAGAGGGCATCCCTGTCGGACTAATCTGGATATCTGAAACCTATCTCCCCTGACTCCACCAATGAGTACGTGGCTATGGGCTGACCTGTAAAGAGCAGAAACCCCTCTAATCCACAAATTTGAAAATCCAAAGCGAAGAAGAGTTCCCTCTAGAAAACCCCAATCTACCCTGTCATATGCTTTTTCGAAATCCAGGAGTAGAATTGCCAATCTATGGCCTTCATGCATAGCCCACTCAGAAGCCTCCCAAAACGAGAATATGTTATCAAAAATGCTTCTGCCATGGACAAAGCCTGTTTGTGTGTCATGTATAAGATCTGGCAGGATGGGCTGCAATCGCAGGCTGATGGCTTTCACCAAGATCTTATACAAAGTGCCCAGTAAGGTGATTGGTCTCCACTGAGACACTAAATTTTTGCAACCTCCTTTTGGGATAAGATGAATGAGACCCTCCGAGAGTGAGTCTGGCATCTCACCCAAGTCCCAAATGCCTTGGTGGGTTGAGGTGATGTAATCCCCAATATGATCCCAAAAAATAATAAAAAAAGAAGGTGTAAGTCCATCTGACCTTGGACAACTACCCTTTTGAAGGGCAGTAAGAGCAGTCCCGAACTCTATGTTGGGGAAGCGTACATCAAGTGAGGCTCTCATACTTCTATCCACCAACATAGGAATATGCTGCCAAATAACCTGTCTAGCATCATCTCTGGCCTGTGAATCAGGATATGCAGTCAGAAGAGAGGCATAGTAATCTGAAGCAATCTGCATGATGGCATCTGGATGTGTCTGAAGTATCCCGTCTGAGTCAACAAGCTGCGAAACACTCTCTCTACTATGTCTAGGGCCGAGAGTAGAGAAGAACTGTTTGTTGACTCTACCTCCGATCTGTGTCCAGAAAGACTCTCTGGCGTGAAAGGCATACTCTGCTCTCTGATCTAAAAGTGTATGCCGATGAGCCCTTGCTGCAGCAAGGCGCTCCTGAATCCAAGCATCTGTAGGCCGTTTCTGCTCCTCTCTTTGAAGGGCTGTCAGTGAGGGCTGCAGCCACATGTGACAGGAATGACTGCCCACCTTGCAGGTGAGAAACCGAAATCCGTAGCACTGCCTCTGTGAGGCCCTCCTCTGCATAGAAGGCATTTGGAATTCTGATACTGGCAGAGCGGCCTCTCACCCAAGGCTCTGAAACCACCAAAACAACCTGAAAATGATCTGAAGTAAGGAGGAGAGGTGGAGGGAAGGAGGGGAGGGGGAGGGGAGGGGGAGGGAAGGATGGAGGAGGTGAGGCAGAGGTTGAGAAAGGGGCAGAGGGAGGGAAGGAGGGGCAAAAGGTAGGGGCGGGGGGGGGGGGGAGGGAGGCAGGGTAGGGGCAGCGGGGGGTAGGAGGAGTGGGGGGTTAGGAAGGAGGGGCAGTGGGGGGGTAGGGAGAGGAGGGGAGAGGGCAGCGGGGGTAGGGAGGGAGGGGCTGGTAGGGGGAGCAGGGGGTAAGGAGGGAGGGGCAGGGGGGGGGTAGGGAGAGGCGGGGAAAGCAGCGGGGGTAGGGAGGGAGAGGTAGCGGGGGTTAGGCAGCAGGAGGGGGAGGGAGGGGAGCGGGAGAGGCAGCAGAGTCACTGGAACAAATCCAATGGTTTCTGGATTAGTGATGAGGACACTCTAGATTGGGGTGCTGATATTGGCTTTACTTGGATTCAGAGGGGTGTCTCCATCAGGTATCTTGGATGCTAGGTTGGGGTGGGCATTTCTCCAGCACGGCAGTTCGCTCCTGTGTTGGAGAGCATCAGGAGGAAACTCCTATTTTGGAGTTCGGCCAGACTTGACCTTGCATCCAGAGTGGTGGTTGTAAACCAGGTACTGTTGGCTACAGCCTGATTTGTTTGCTCTTGTTGGTGCCGATCTACAAGTAGTATCACTCAGCTCAAGAGACCTATCAGGAATTTTTTGTGGAGTGGATTAGACGGCACTTCAGATGTGATAGCCAAGGGAGGAAGGGGGTCTCAATATCATTGATGTGTAGAGCCTTGCTCTGCAAGATGGTGGTCAGAGGTTTGATGCCTGGTCAGGAGCCATGGAAGGATTTTTTCTTACGCAGTATACAGACATGCACACCTTCTCAGGGAGGAGATTGGATGGACAGCCCTAGATGGATCTTTAGGTCAACCCGTCTCAAATCTCCTACCCCTCTCATGGCTGCCATTCTAAAAGCTTGGGACAGCTTCAAAAGTACTCTTCGGAGAGTTCTACCCTCCTCTCGTGGAGAAATTGACAGGCAGCCCGACATGTGGAATGATTGCATACTAGATGAGCATGGCAGATCATTGGGCATGTCACACTATATGCAGTGGTCTAGATGGGAGTTGGGACCTGCATCCACGGTGGGTGCTTGGAAAGCTTTCAGGATGCTTCCAGAGGATCAGAGAGCTCGTTCAGTTAGTCACCTCAGAGGAAGTGCAGGCAGGATGCAGCAGATAGATGCAGCCATATCCTCTGCAGGTTATAGCCTTTCGGGATGCACATGAGGATACCCTTGTCTTTCAGGTTCATGCAGGAGGCAGACTCCACAGATCTTCAGAGGACATTCTTTTGGAGGCTCCTTTTCAGCACTTCTAGAGTAGAACCTGAAAATGGCAGCCAAAATGCTGCAAACAACAGGCAGCATAAGGAAGATGGCTGCTATGACAGTTTTGAAAATGGCCATAATAATACTGTTGGCAAGCAGCCCTTGCACCACCATATTGGTCTAAACAGTTACTGTTCCGATCAGTACATTGGTGGGCAGCAGCAAGGTAATACATACAAGCAAGATGATGAAAAGGATGCACATGGAAGTGCTATTGAAGGAGATCAAGGTAAGACTACAGTTGGGGATGAGGCAAACTTACCACAACCGAAGTTGAGAATTGTGAAGGACAAAGGCAACCAGCTTCTTTCCAAGGAGGGTGACCTTACAGGGCACAATAATGCTACATCCTGTTTGGTAGAGCACCCGAGGTATATATACCTAGATGAATCCAGGAACATAAGATGCACTACTGCATGGGGATTCTACTGCAATTCCGCATAAGATGCAAGGAGGGCAACAAGCAGAATATATATTACACAACCAGCAAGATCCTTCCATCTTTGGAAAGCTTATTAGTGAGCAGCCCAAGAGGCTCTACATTGAGTCTAGATCACCTCAAATGCAGCCTGGACAAGAAATGCAGCCTGGACAGATTTATGTGATATGCCCAATATGCACATGAGTTTGCAGGCCGAGTGGGACATTGATGTTGCCTTGTCAAATCAACACCATGCCTATATGGACGTACCATCTGAGGTAAAAAATAATTTATATTTCTTACATCATGCCAGGGGCCTAGTTGGGCACTGATAGCTTGATGGACCACAAATTCAAAGGAGAAACCAATAAGCGGGAGGAATGGCTCTCAGCTTTGGAAGGATATATCCCAATAAATGATGAGGGCAAGATTTTTTATGATGGTCTACGCCATGCCCACATCTGGTTAGAGATGAGTACTTCATCTTGGAAGCACTATACATGGGCAGCTTTCAAGACCGCATGGGTGCCATGGATAGAAGGAAATTACAGTGGTCCAACCCAGGGCTGAAGGCCTTACATGTGAGGATTGGAAATCCCTGGAATGCTGAGGAAGCACGAGAACTACTGGAACTGTATGAGCGTGATAATAGCATCCATCATGAAGATGATTTTCAGTTTTTAGCATTTGGGCAGGCGAGCATTGCTACAGCCATTGTGCTCCCAACAAATATTGAGAAAGCAAAGGAGCTGTTGGAGCCTAAATACAGCAGCTATAATGAGACTATTTTCAGTTCTTAGCATTTGGGCAGGCGAGCACAGATAAAAATGGAATGCAACAACAGCTGATCAAAGCTGCCTTGCAAGGAACAATGAATGCTTCCAGGAAAAGTGGACAGCAAGGCACAGAGAGGTCCGCAAAATAACTGCCTTGGAGACAGCCAATCTCTATGTGATTTTGGAGCTTCTTCATGAACAGCATGCTAGGTGGGATCAGACACTTACATGACCCCGGTGGCGCTAAGCTGTGACCTCGGTGGCGCTACAGCTTATGGGAACAAGAAGTATCTTACTTTTACATTTGAGCCGAGTGGCATGCATGACCTTTTTTTATAGCAGCAAGGGCCTTCGTTTCCAGCCAGCAATTGCAATTTTGAGGGCAAATTTGTTTTTGGTGGGGATGGTTTGTAATGAAGGCCAAAACTAGCCCAAGTTAGTGTGGGCTAGGTCTAAGTGGTGAACGGACTATATAAGCCCACCTCAGTCCCATTGTTCTATCTATCTACTCTCCACCTTCCTCCTCCTACTTGTTGCCTATTGTCTCTCTCTCTCTCTCCATCCTACCCCTTCCTCTCTCTCTCATCCTACCCCCTCTCCTTCCTACTCCCCCTCGTCCTCCCTCCCTTCCACTCTTCTATCCCCCTTCTCTAATCTAACCCTACCCCCTTTTCTATAGACAAAGAGAATAAATTATTTAAACATAAAAAATAAAGGAACCATTTATACTTATGTACCGCTTCCTACAATGATGCAGTATTAAATTCCTTACTTAGAAAACACATGCATATTGAGAAAACGGGCTGTTCAGCTCTCCGCTTTTTGTTTTCAGCTTATGTTCAATCATTCTAAGCGTGCCCAAGGCCGATACACCATAGATAAAAGACTTCATATCTAAGATTGTGCGTACTTTTGTCATTATTTTTCTTGGATCGTACCTCTTGTGTATTGGCAAAGTGATAAAATTACTACATTGAGTGATTAAAGATTCCTTAGTTGTACAAAGGCAAGAAATTCTATGGAATAGGGAAGAAATTTCCAATAGGGATTCCGAAACAAAGAATTGCCTATTGTGATGTAAAGATTATCCAAAAGAAAATCTATCCAAGAGCAAACATCTTCAACACTTCCGACCTTTGTGTATCTTTTCATTTTAGAATCAATGTCGTGATGTTTATGTTTAGCCACAAAATGTCAGAACATAAAGCTGTTTTCTCAACTTTTAGCAATTTGCATCTAATCTCAGCTTAAAAACTTCAGCCATTAGTTTTTTAATTATAAACTTCAGACCTTCCAGGTCTATCTTTGTATAAAGGGTAGTAAAAGGAGAATCACTCAATGGAATGACTCAAATCAAAGTAGACTACCAGGTTTGACACAAAAAAGCTCTTTTGGTGGGTGGATAAAGCCTTCATTGGCTCCTGTACTCTGTGTGAGGCCAATCCTTGCTAAGAGTTTACGTTCACATACGTTCACTGACAAGCATTTCTCATATGGCTTATTTTATGTCAAAGTCTCGCAGTTGCTGCTTGATGCGATGCAACTCACAGTAATTAAGGAGACCGTCCCCTTCGTGTTAGGTGTAGTTGACTCCACTGGCAGCATATCAGAACGTTGCCTTCCACATGAATATAGACCTCCTTGTAGCAAAGCATACCTAAGGTATAATTTAGAGCCATCAATAACTACGTGGTTGCATCGCACATATTTGAATCTTTACGCAGATGCAAGAGTTGAAAAAACAACAATTTTCATGATAAATTATAACTACCCTTTTCTAGAGCCGGCATGGCCTGCATCCGTCGTCTCCCCCGGCGGTTCCGCACGATAGAATGCGCATCCATCGAAGAGCTTTTTCTCCACTAATGACTGCAATTCCAACCAAGGCCAAGGAAACCCTGCATGAGAAAAGCAGGACAATCAATTCACATTAGTTGATAAAGTAAACAAGCGCACCAGAACTGACTTGGACCAGTCCTATTTGTCTACGCCGAGATCCCTTCGCTATAGAATGAAAAAAGGCACCTTTAAGTATTGCACGGCCTTGGGAGCTGTCTTCGTAAACAGACGAACTTTGATATCCTGCCAATTGCGCAAGAGTTTATTTAAGTTCAACGTGGGCAAACGGTGAAAATTAGAAGATTCTCTTGTTTAATCCGAACCAGCAGGTACGCACCCCGTATCTGGTGGTAAATACCAGGAACTCGTGCTTTTTGGTGGGTATATCTGCAACAGAAATGCACAAAAAGGTTGTCAAACAGCTGCAAATGACGAATTCAGGTCATGGCCTCAGATCTGCTTACTTATGCTTGAAAACTTGAAAATCACAGCGAGAAAACGTAACCTGAATGATGATTCGGCAATATGATCTCGGTGTAACCAATGAAAGCTCCATCGCGCGAAGATGTGCGAGCAGCACAGGGCTTGCAGAGAAGCAACAAGAGGGCCACAAGAAGAGCGCTGTATAAACGAAAAACCATCCTCCAAATAGCTATGTGCGCGTCTTATTTTCTATGAACGTGTGACAATGTGATTGTGGCCGAGCAGATAACGGGATATCTGCTGGATGTAACAACCACCTTGGTTGTTAGCCAGAGATTCCGTAGGTAGTGTGCTGGGTTCTCTAGGAAATAGGATATGAGTTGTTTCTCATGTACTTACCTTCCTTAGCTCCTTTTGACAGATGAGTTCTATGGTCTTTTTCAAGCATCCATAGAAGCTTCCTTTTTTTGGAAAAAAAAAATGGCTTCAAATTCTCTATGGTGATCAGGGTTCACTTACCATGCATGCTTACACGGATAGTGACTGGGCAGGATGTTCTGACACCAGAGTGTCACATACTGGCAATTGTTTTTTGCTTGGCAATTCATGTATCTCTTGGCTCAGCAAGAAGCAACCAATAGTTGCCACGTCTAGCTGTGAGGCTCAGTACAGGGCAGCTTTCACTGCTATAGTAGAGTGTGTTTGGCTTCGACAGTTACTTACAAATCTTGGTATTTGCCAGACATCCTCCGCTATTGTCTACACTAACAGCCAAAGTGCTTTGACCATTGCGCGTAACCTAGTGTTTCATGCGCGTACCAAGCATATTGAAGTTCACTATCATTATGTTCGGGAGCGGTTGTCAGCAGGAGACATAGAGTTGTCCTATCTTCCCACAAAGGACAACATAGCAGCCAAGTTCGAAGTCTTCCGATAGGCTTTACACTTGGTTCCCTTTGTTACATGATCTGACATCTCTTGTACATTCATAGGTGGCTATATCCTTTTGGATGAACATGTGCCACCATGACCAGAAACTACCAGGTATTCTGAGACATTTCCAGAATACTTCAGCCCATCCCATGGAGGGGGGTTTGTAGGCCATCTCCTGGTGGTTCTAGTGATGCCCTCTAGGCGGGTGAAGGCAATAGGTGCATGCAGAGCGGGGGTGAATCCTATCTAGGGATTAACAAGAAAGCACTATAATGCAACAGCAACTCAAGAGTAGGGCCGCTACCTATTGGAGCTGGTTGCCCGCATTCTAGTCCCCCACTGCAACATTGGTCCTAGGCACAATGCCACTCATTGGAACATGGGTGGGTAAGCTTTGTCAGAATTGATTACAAAATGAGACTTTGTGAGTATTATTTTAAATCAATCGTGAATTTCTTGTCTATTGCATAATATAGCAGCATGGTTGAATTCTCTTTATCAATATGCTATATATGGAACCCTGATCGACATGAACCTTCGTCTGAGAAGTTGAGTATCAATCCGTTTGAGCACTCATCCTCTACATCTACCAGCCCGTCCACGAGTGAGGCTTCTACCACACGGGTAGCTCTGGTTGTAAGGAGAGGCAAAGGTCCAAGAAATGGCAAGAGGCTTCAAATATTTACTGCTCTAGTAGAAAAGCTCATGATATCTAGCAATTGCAACTGAATTACGGCCAGATTGTAGAGCGATTCGTGTGATCATTGAGAAGATGTGCGCTTGTGCACCAAGTGCAAAAGTGAAGCTAAATGTGATAAAGAAATTGCAAAGGAGATCTTCATCATTCGCACCAGACACTGATGATTCGCATTCAATCTCACGTCTATGTTAAACTCACGTTTTCAACAATCAGTCATGCATACATCTCGAGCTTTTATGTTAAACTGTGAATCTAGATAGAAAGAAGATGAATAATTCAAAAGAGTTCTTTATGAAGCTGCACCAAAGACTCTTGTCCTTCCTGCACCTCCTGTCACAAATTCTTGTTTCTTGCTATTACTTAGAACGAACTCTTTATTCAAACATTTATATAGATTTCTTTTGTTTTGCGTTTCAAAAGGAAGGATATGCTTTTACTTTAGTTCCGCTTTTTGGATAAAAGTTGAAAGCTTCATGTTAAAACCTCGATGGTTCAGATTAAACAATAAAATGAACATCAATGGCTCATATTTATGACAAGTGGCTAAACGAGGTGGGAGAAAACCAAAACATCTCTTTAGGCTGCCTACTGTAATGAAATGGACTACAACCACGTGAATGTTGGTGTTATTGTTTGTCAATTTGCATCCACCATGATCGTTTCGTTTGATTGCACAATGCTCGCTCACCGTCAAGAACGTGCATTAAAAAATAAAGGACCGGTTAGGTAAAATCATAAGTTTATAGGAAATATGAAACGAGAAAGTTTTAAAAAGTCTCTTCGGAGACATCTAATAAAATTGAAACAATACAAAGAAGATTAGCATGGCCTTGCACAAGGATGACATGCACAAATTGAGAAAGTTTATTAAAAAAATCATATGGGAAGAGGTGGCACACTTCCTCTCTGGTTATTTATAATATGAGAGAGCATGCTCCTCTCTCGTCAACTTTTGTTTTTAGTTCTACTTTCAGGTAGACAAGAGGACTTTCGCTTGCCAGAGTGAAACTTGCAAATATATTGCTATCGCTACAGAGAATATCTGTATTGACAAGCAAGTTCATCTACCTTATATCGAACCACTTGTACTACTTGGGCAATATCCATGCGAGTGATGATTATCCTGGAACGTGGGAAGTATATCTTCACCACAAAAACCTAGGGGGTTTGTGGACCTCCAGTTTTGCGACAACCAACCAAGGTAGACCAAGTAAGGCAAAGGCTGTCGAGGATATCAAAGAATCAGGAGATCTCATAGCCCTTGCTCAGAAGGAATTTAGTCAAGTAATATGGGATTGAAGTTAGTATGCAAAGACGGGAAGCTTATGCTTTGTTTAATTTTCTTCACTTCTTCAAAAATGCACTTGCAAGCATAGCCCCTTAAACTGATTTTCAAGCATCTGGTTGTTATGTGTTGTTTCCACAGACCTCCAATACTTCTGCCTCCACCATGTCTTGTCACCCCATACTCAATGTCATCGTCCAAGCAAGCAGGTTGGCGATCGTTTCATGCACAACCAATGAAGAATGGCTTGCACTCATCCATGATCTATGCAACCTTATGTATCTTGCTGTCTACAAAGACTAGGTCCAAGAGATCGCTCTGGCAAGAGAGATGGGCATCTCCTAATTCCATGAGCAATTTCATGCATGACTTCACTAGGCCAAAAAGTATTTCCCATTTAATCTCCCAGCCCTCGACGTTGGATGGAGTAGCAATACACTAGTAGTGAATGGGTGGGTGCAACAAAGCTTGTAGTTGATGATCCAAAAACAAGATTGGGGGTCTGGGAAAAATTGTTCAACATACTTGTAGCCAAGAATTAGGTAGCAAAGGGGGTGTTCCCACCAATGACATTGTCTTTCCGCCATGTTTCGTCTTGAATGAGACATTTTCTTTTTTTCCAAGTCATGTCCTCTTTAGCATAGGTGATTATAATCATTTGCTACTCTTGATATTGGCCATGTTAATTCCCTCAATTGTGGCATCCAATTCTTTTTCCTCATCTATCTTTTTGTCACTTGGGTACACGAGATATGGCAAATAAGTAAGTTCTAATTAAGGACTCATCAATCATTGATCATTCAATGCATTGCTAATTTAGACATGGAATTGGGTTGATGATGAGATGAGGCCTCTCTCTATCTCACTCTCAGAATGTCAGAGATTTAGAGTCTCTAGTCTCATTGCACAAGGATGTGCAAGACTACAGACTATGACACAGTGTTTTGATGCTGATGCGAAAATTCCTCAAAAGGATTGCTTTGAACAAGGTTTGGGAGGCTGCTTTTGCTTCCTCCTCTAAATAGAAGGAGATTAGTGATCTATAGACAGTCAATGAAGAAAAAAGTCCCAACAAAGTGTTGCAAGAAGGTACTGGTATTCCAATGGATCTCAAACTAGGGCTTCTCCACATCTAGAATTAGATCAGCACCCACTATCACTAACCCCGCACTATCACTAAATAGTGCTTGACCCACCAAACTATCCAAATGTGGTTTGCTTGGACTGTAGAATGTGGTTGCAATTCTCTTGTAAAGATTTAAATGCAAGTTCTTCATCTCTCCAAATACCCCAAACATTTTGTGTAGATCATCCTCTTGGCCATCTTCATGAACTCCAATAGCCAGGATTATCCCATCCTTTGATAGAGCATTGCGGTCTAGGACCATTATCAGAACCATCTAGGAGATCGCCTTTTTTGTCAGGCTCAAAATCAATGCCCTCCACCTCAAGGGCTACCATGTTTATGGTGATGGTGATGGCACTCTCTCTCTCTCTCTCTCTCTCTGCGAAATCCTGGCTGTAAGTTGTCCCTAAAATCTCAAATTTTATCCTATTCTCAATCACAAAAAGGAATTTTCAATCACCAAGAGAGAACTTTCATCATCGCCAATGTCTTCTTTTTCACAAGATTAACTGGAAGTTGTACTTGCTACAGCAAGATAACTGGATTGTGATGAGTTGAGGTTGGAGGAGTGGCTTTTGGCTCGGACTATCTTCGTCTTCCATGCGGTTTGAGTCAAGGTGCCCCATGAAGACTGTGGGTCTTGAGTCAACAAAGACAGCCTCAGTCCCTACTTGTGGCTCAAAGACTGGGTGTTGCTGGCCTCCCCTTTCTGTGGGCATGCTAGCGAAAGTGCTCTCCATTTTTGCTAAATCTGATGGGCCTAACCGTCCAAACATGTTGGATATAGTCTCCCTTAATCTAGAGGCCACAGAAGGAGTAGGGGAATCAGGTGGAGCTATGCTAGTGTAGGGGGCTTTGAAAACCCTTGAGCGAGAGGGTTCTTGCATTTCCTTGTTCAAGCTCTCGGTCTCGTCCGAGAACTAGAGGGATCACTATGTTGGGGCCCTAACACTAAGTGAGAGCTGGGGGTTAAACTCCTTGTTGGAGCTTTTCTACCTTTTGAGAGCCTAGATTATAGATTAGTTTTCTTGGAAAATTCACCTCGTGTAGCCTTGCCTTCTATGCACTATGAGCCTCCTAGTAGCGATTGCTTTGACTCTTCCTTTCCTTATGGCTTATTGTCTTCCCTTGCTAGCATCGCCATTTCCACTGCAATTGCTATTTTGCATCAATCGGATCAGGTGTTCCTTCTTCTTTGCATAGGTCGAATTCGAGGGTGGCCCTACAATCAAAATATCTCCCTTTTTTATGTCTTTACGGTGCAATTTCTCTTTGCATCAATCCACAGATGCTTCTTCCCCTTCATAGGTTGAATTCCAAAGCGGTGCTACATGGACAAAGATATCCAAAAGTAGGTTTACACTTTTCAATCTAAGGCCTATTTTTTATGTTCTTTTAACCACCATTAGCATCATGACACGTGGCTTATTCTCCTTTTTGAATTTCAAAACTTAATCTAGGCTGGTCATGTACACATTCTCAAGCATCTATGATAGCGAAATATCACCTTTTGGAAAACAAGGATCAATATCCCATTAAGCAAATATTTTTTGTACTACTCTATGGTACAAAGTGGCTTTCATGTTGATTCCTTTACATCCATCATGGTTGGAGGGAAAGTGCACTTTCTTGGGAGAGAAGCCATAGGAAAGTGGCAAGCGGCCGGTAGGCCACAAGCCACCTTTTTGGGTGGCCTCTCGATTGGGAAAGTGCAACTAGAGCACTTTCCCAGCCATCAAGGGCCCAAGGGAGGTGGAAGGGGCAATAATTTTGAGTTTTCGGTGAGGTTTTTTTCATTTTTACTGGTGGCAGTGATAATCTTAGTGATGCAAGCTGGGATGTGTTTTCCACAAGGTCTATTTTAATACGACACGTGTCAACATTGTTGCCATGCTCCCTTTATGCAATGCCCATGTGCCATGTCAATCGTCTATTTCTAGTGTGTTGTCAACCTACAGGGGTAGTTAGGTTGCATGCATACGATGTGACACAGTGTGAGACGAAGTGGCTTGGGGAGGCACGGTTAAACTCAGTGCACCCAAATCACATGGTGTGGCCAAAGTTGATTCTGAGCACCACACAGGGTCTGACTATGTGAGATGAGCAAGCACATGATGTGACATGGAAAAATGGCTAGCATGTTTGATTTAGGGTAAGTGTTAGGTGTCCTTGGGTGCCACAATTAGTCTATGACTGTGCTGTTGAACTATGTTATCTCGGACTGCACAACCTATTTTGCACAATCAGATGAGCTAGTCAGGGTGGGTTCAAACCACCCGCCCACTCATGGAGAAAGAAAAAATATTGGTGGATGTCCGGGTGGGTGTGGTGGTTCACACCACCTAGACGAAAAGTTTTAAGAAAAGCTACCCATTTATCACATCAACATGCAATTGGCTAAGTGGAAAGAGGGGCCACTTTCTACTAGCTAGTGCAATTTAAATGCCCATTGAAATTGTTTCATGGGCTATGAGTTCTAGCCGCCCATTGGATGGGCGACGTCAGATAGTTTTTGGAAAACCTAGTCTGGGCCGTTTTATTTGATTCCTCCATGTGGGAGGATGCATCTTTTCACCCGACTTTGAGTGTGTCCAAGTTGGTGGTGTGAAACCCCCCCTAGAGGATTGGGTAGGGTGGTTAGATGACTGTGTGTTCTACCCACGTGATGTAGATGACATGGCACAATGAATTATGAATGTTTAGAGTCCATATTGTGGCATGTGTTCTAGCAAGAGGGGTGACATGGCATCGCAGCATGTTAGGCATCATTCAATTTTGACATGTATCAATCTACTCTATTTGTCCAATAGTGATTTTGTCCTAGTTCCTTCTCTTGTTTGGGAACTACCAATGTGTTAGTTTTTACTGGAGTTAAAATTTTTCGGTTGGGCTTTTAATATGCTCAAGTTGTGTTTTCACCCTTTGTTTGTTTAGAAGGCCCTTTGATTAGATGGTGGAGATCTCTGCTCCACTGATCTCAGCCCTTGACATATGAAAAAATTAGCTATTATGAAAATATCATTCACCCTTAAGGGAAAACTAGAGGACCCTTTGATCAGACGGTGGAGACCTCTGCTCCACCGATCTCAGCCCTTGACATATGAAAAAATTAGCTATTGTGAAAATATCATTCACCCATAAGAAAAGAACACAAATACCTAAGTTTTAATTTATATGCGATTCAATTCAATTTTTTTTAAATTAATAAAATTCTTAATTATTTCTCCTATGATCTCTCTCTCTCTCTCTCTCTCTCTCTCTCTCTCTCTCTCTCTCTCTCTCTCTCTCTCTCTCTCTCTCTCTCTCTCTCTCTCTCTCTCTCTCTCTCTCTCTCTCTCTCTCTCTCTCACACACACACACACACACACACACACACACATGCGCATGCGCACGCACACACACGGACACACACACACACATCTCTCCTCAGGGACCTTTGTAGTCTTAGGATGTGTCTATAAATTGACACCCCTGTGCAATCCTCCCATATGGGCACACATGGCCTTTGGACTCTATAAATGTGAATATACATTCTTTATAGAATGGTTTTTATTATTGGTGGATATTTCTCTAACTATGAGGATATGTTGAGGATAGATGTGTGATTTTTTATTAGTCAAAGTCCCATGATTTGTGTAGTGGTGACGATGGGATCCACATACCCAATCGGGATTTGATAGATTCATTATCTTGAAGACCTGCTCATTAATTGAAGAGAGGGTTAATGCTCGACCCCAAAACCTCAAGATTTGGTGATTCATTTAGCTACTACTAGGCATGACCTTAGACTTGCGAAATCTTTAGACTTGATATAGATATATATTAAGAAAAGGCAAGAGAGACATGGTCACAAGGATAATTATTGGAATCCCATAGTTGTATGATGGGAGCCTTTGTACTCAACCGAGGTTTGGCAGATGAACTAGAGCAGTATTGATTACACTATATCTGTCCTAGAAATGGGCAGTTCAATGGTACTTGCAGGCATGAACTGCATGGCAGAAAGTATATCCAAGAAGGCCATGCCTAATCTATATGTTACTTCTACTTTGACTTGGTGATACCACCTGAACTGTAGTCCTCCTGGTTCGAGATATTTGAATGTGCATTCGCAAAGCTCGTGAGATGGCGAGCATTGTGACCTGAACCAAGTAAGGGATCTCCTGCCATCTTTATTTACTGCTATGTTATTGTAACTCAAGTGTTCTTAACGTGAGATGAGAAGAAGAGAAAGAAGTAAGCTATAGAGGTCAAAACACTACAGCTATACCTTTCGTTAAGGAGATGACCCATGAAATAGGGGAAAAGAGGAGTATTGCCTTATAGCTCAAAAAAAGGTGCCTGTTGAGATATCTCAACAATGGAAGTAGAATGGAAGAAGGTGAGACAAAGGGAGAGCCACACAAGTTTAGGTGGGTGCAAAACACCCTAATCTTCTATTATTGGATTAGAAAAGGCTTAATGGTCACTAGTGTGAGATTCTTGAGGAGGTTTCTTTTTCTTTTTATTTGAGACTAAGGATATGGCTTGGAAGACCCTTCACCATGCCCTCTGAACTATCAGACATCAACCTCTATGCTTAGAATTTTGGTCTTAAGATTTCATCCTGATAAGCCTAGATCTACTTTTGTACCTGTGTGGGTTGAACTCCCTAACCTCCCCTTCTCATTGGTAAACTAAGCTCCTAACTTTTGCAGAAGCTTAGGTCCAGGTCATTAATGTAGAGAAGGAACAATTTATTAATCCAAGAGGACACACTCAAGTTTGTGTCAAGCTAGATGTTGTTGAGGAACTCCCAGACACCCTGGTAATTGTGAACAGGAATAGGAGTGTCTTCATGGAACAACCTCTAGTTTATAAGAACCTTCCCAATTCTTGTTTTTTGTGTGGGTTGTCAACCCACACAATGAAAAGTTGTCCTTTGAAGAGGAACATGCCTAAGCAACATTAGGAACAAAATCAACAATAGGCCAGCCAACCCCCCAAGCCCAAGTGGGCTGTTAAAGGTAAACAAAAAAGTCAAAATCAAGAGAAGAGTGCAGATACAGTGACAAGTAATGTGTTAGACAAGGAGGCAGAGGAACAGAAGATTCTTGAGGTTCACCAAGTGAAGGACAGAGTCACATTTTCCTTAGCCATAAACAATGCATTTGAGGCACTAACAGACCAAGAAACTAAGCAATGGATACAGGATGCCAAGATGGAAGAGGTTGAGATTCAGCCTGGCTGGTCTAAGGAGTTTGAAGAGGATGTCAATCAATAAGATGCTAGCATAGGTAGGGGAATCTGAGGAAGAACTTCCTTTGGCTCAAAAATAGGAAAAGGCTTCTAAAGCCCCTATCAAACCTCAAGCCATTGTTCAAAACAAGAGAAGAATCTCTCAGGTCAAAGGCTAGAGTGTCCCCCCCAAAAGCCCTGCCCCTAAGGTAAAAAAGGGGAAAAGTAAGAATGGTAAATAGCCCCTACTCATTCCTCACACTCAATGTTTGTGGGCCCATGGAGAGGTCAGAAGTTAGCCAATTGGCTGAGAGGAAACTCTCTTTCTCCAACATTTCTTGTTTTGCAAGAAGTTAAAGTCATCAATGATATCTTAGAAAACATACTAAAAAATATTGATAACAGAAGGGTATGGTTCTTTACAAATCATGATGTAGGCAGAGGAGGCACTGCAATTGGAATACTATCTCACTACAAAGACTGTGTCCTTAATGCCATCATGATTTAAACCACAGATGGCTGGCTGTAGAATGCAAGGTGAAAAGAATTTCTTTTATTGTAGCTTTAGTATATGCCCTAGCTAGATCAATGGGCAGAAGAGCCACATGAGACTCAATGATGAACTTGGGCAGTGATTGTGTTATTATGGGGGATGGCTACAAAAGGGTATGTAATTAGAGGTCCTGAACTTCAACTTTGGGAAGACCTCAAGGAAAACCTACAAGTGATTGACATAGGTTCACCTAGCATTTACACTTGGTGCAATAGACAAATAGGCAATCTAAGAAGAGAAGCTAGATTGGATAGAGTTTACATTGCTCAATCTTTGGTAGATCGCGGGCTTTGGAAGTCAAACAAAGAACTTTCTCCTCTCTCACTCTTTTAGACCACAAGCAAGTTCTAGCTTGGATTGATTTGGGAAATGGAAAAAAAGGAAACTCGTGGTTTAAGGTAGACCCCTCTCTTTTCAAGCTCTAGATTGTACAAAAACAGATTATTAAGAGATGGAACCTTGCTTTCTTTGCAGCAAAATCATGTTCTCAGGGATGGCAAGATGCTGTACCAGGTGTACAAACAATTCTAAAAGAGGCTAGAAAGTGCAGGGCTGCTATCGGGGCAAGGATAATGGATAAGCTGAAGATGGAGGTGGAACTAGTTGAACAAAGAGCAAGAATGAATGACATTAATGCTCAACAACAACTTCTGGAAAAAAGAAAGGAAATCGGAATCCAAGAGCAGATTAAAATTCATAATGCCAAGATATATTTCAAGGAATGGTGGGCAAGAAAAGTAGATAGACCAACTAAGGAAAATTTCATGAGGATAAAAAAAAAAAGACACCAAGAGGAAATTCCTCTTTTATAGAAGGAAGATGGAGAGGGGGCCAGAACAGAAGAAGAAAATGTGGATATTATTGTGAGTCATTTCAAGAACTTGTTAAGTACAGTGGACACAACTGATGAGATAAAGTTTTGGAGGCTAGAGTCAGATGCCAAACAGTCAAACAATATAAAGTTTCCAACTTAGATAGGTTGCAACTAGAAAATGACCTTTCTTTGCAAGAACTTAAAGAGGCAGCCTTCTCTATGGCTGATGGCAAAACTCCAGGGGAGGACAGACTTCCTATAGAGTTTTACAAGGTTTTCTAGGACATACTGGGACCTTCTCTGCTGGCAGTTTGGAGAGAGAGTGCTAAACATGGCCCTTTACCCAACCACTTAAATGGAGGTGTGATAAAACTCATTCCAAAAGAGACCCCTCACCATGTTAAACTACTCCTACAAGATCTATGCCAAAGCTATTGCATTGAGATTGAGATGTAAAATGGATAATTGGATTCTGCAGGAATAGAAAGGCTTTATAAAAACAAGCATCTTTTGGAGGCAATTATCAATTTATGGGAAGGTCGCACACATGCTGAAGAGAGTAATCAAGAGGTTTGTCAAATAAAAATTGACGTTGACAAAGCCTATGACAGGCTTAATTGGGATTTTCTTCTGCAATCCCTTAACAGTTTGGGGCTTGGAACCAAGTTCACTTCCTTTGTTACCCTACTACTCTCCAATGCTTCAGAAAGAGTTTGTGTGAATGGAGAAATGTCTCAGAGCTTCATGTTGAAGCGATCAATAAGACAAGGGTGCCATTTGGCCCCTCTCTTATTTGCCATAGCTATTGATGCCTTAGGATGGCTTATAAAATATCAAGTGTCAATGGGTGAAAATAGAGGTATTGAGCTCCCTTCAGGAAAGCATCTAGTGAATCAGCAATTTGCAAATGACACCACTCTTACCATTAGAAACACAGATGCAAAGGGGATTGTATGGACATCTTTTGTTTAGCATCTAGTTCTAAAACACACCACACAAAAATTGGCTATGCATTGCTAACAGGTGGCTCTCAAAACCTTCTGGAACAGATTGGTTGCAAAAGAATTACACATGGTCAAATCTTTAGACTATTGGGTATTCCTATGGGCTTCAAAGTTAAGATGAAAGACATATGGGAATGGTTTCTAGATAGACTTAAAAAAAAAATAGACAGGCTCAAAGGGTTGCAGCCAAATCTAGTAGGGAGGAGGGTTGTTCTAAACCATTGCATATACCCAATAGCTATTTTTTATTTCTCTTGTTGGTGCCCCTCCAAAACAAGATTAGAATAGTTTATAAGAGTCTGCAGATCCTTCCTGTGGGGGGGAAGTGACACAAGAAGGAGAATATCAAAGGTCAAATGGTCCTTTTGTACTAGACTTAGAAAGGAAGGAGGGTTGGGAGTTATTAATATACAGTTGGCAGCATACAAACTGGTAGCCATGTGGATAATAAAAGCTATCACCTCTCCTGATAGTGACTAGGCTAACCTCCCACTTAGAAACTTTAAATATGTCAGAACCTACAGGGCCCCTAGTACTTTCCTCTTCTCTCAACTATAGTAACCCAGAACCCTGCATGACTAAGGGGAGTCAGCTTTGGAAAACTTTATGGGGGGCCTTTGTACAGATCAAGAGTCACATTGTTCTCTCTAGAAAAGGGAGTTTCATGACTTTAGATTCAATCTGGGTGTCTGTCTTCTTTACTAAACAACAATTAAGTGATCAAAATCATGGCATCTCTCAAAGAAGGGGCTAACCAACTGGGGAGATTTGTGGGACAAAACCAACCTCAAATGGAAGACATGGCTAGAGATAAGAAGGGAATATAGACTCAATAATGCAGATCAAGAGCTAGTTATGAGCTAATTACAACTGTGGGAGGAAGACATTACCTGGAAAGGGGGCAGGGTCTTAAACTTCACTAGAGAGTTCAATTGGGTTGGCATTTCATCTTTCTTACCTATACCTACTCCTTCTGAGGGCATTGAAGAGGTTGTTTCCACACTCAATGCTAGATGGAATCTATCTGATGATGAAAGGAAATGGGATAAGAGGTTTTCATTGATCTAGGATAGAAGGATACCAAAGAAAATGTCCACTCTTTTGTGGCTAATTCTGCATAAAGCTGTCTGTACTAATTGTAGAAGCCTCAAGATTGGTAAGGGAGAAGAAGACGTATTCCATCTATTTATATCATGCCTCAGGGCAAGAAAAGATTGGAAGGTGGTTCAGTTAAGGCTAGGGGAACCAATCAACCGGAAGTCATTTCTCTTAGGGGATGCACTCAACTGCACTATGCCACATGGATGTACATCAGGGCACATGCTTTATGGTTTATTTGGATTGCCAGAAATGCTTATCAATTTAATGATGAGGTCATGCATGCTGATCAATTATTTTTGAATTGGTATGGAAGGTATTTTCTTACTAACTGAACACTACCTTCTGTGGTCCAAGCCAAATTCCTGTTGGATCAAGAATTCCATAACTTTAATGAATAGATTTCACAACTATAAGCTGAACTGGAGGACCACATCAAAGATGTTGGGAGGTGCACAAACTCCAGTGTTGATCTTCAAGCACAGCTCTTACCCTCCCTTTTCCCTATCAAGGAAGAACCCATAGTCTAAAGAGACACCTTGTTCCTCTGTCATAAAGCTATGTGAATGCTGCGACGTCATTAGAAGCAGCTTTTTTTGGTCTTTTTGTTCTAATCAGGAGATATCTTGGATACAGATTGTATATTCCTCTCTTGAGAGGGACTTTTTATTTTTGAGGACCTTATGTGTACAAATCATATGATGATCATAATATTTTTTTTTAAAATTCTACCCAAAAAAAGAAGAAGTGAGTTTTTGGTATATCTACACAACCAAATAGTGTACATGTACTCTCTCACTTTGTGAGTGCAGCCTCTTTTGTATCAACATCAATAATTTCATCATGATCAAGGTTATTGTCATAATTGTATGACAATCTAGAAGAGGATGATCCTATCCTCCTTGAGACTATGAATAAGAACATTTCTTCATCCCTATGATGACCTAATGCTCCTTTCATTTGCAAGAGGAGCCAACAAGATGTGTGGCATGGGATGGAACCTTCTCAAAGAGGATATCTATTGTCTTCTTCCTTAGGTGTCCATCCTTTGTAAGTTGAAGCATGTTGGTCTCGACAACACTATATTTTTTGGTCATTTGGGTTGCCTATTGCACTATACTGCTCTTTGGTTGTGAGCTATTGTGCCACAGATATGGCATCTACAGCTGGTAGTGCCCTCTTTGATATTGAGAGGTTGGATGGATTAAACTTTCAGTATTGGAAAGAGCAGATTTATGATGTGTTAGTGCGGAAGAGGCAGCATAAGCCCATTCAATGCAAAGGTGTCAAGCCTAATAGCATTAAACAGAGTGATTGGGATGACATGGATGAGCAAGCATGCTCTATCATTCAGTCATCACTCTCGAAGTCAGTCTACTTGCAAGTATATGATGGTGTACAGGGTGTAGACTGCCATTCATATGAGTTCTATACTTGTATATGCTGGATGTATGACCATGATAGTGTTATGTTACAGCATGATGGGTTGAAATGCCCTGATGGGCTGAAATACAGCCTTGATATGCACTTCAAAGGTCGATCAATTGGTAGAAACAGATCATGTTCAAGGGGGAATTCCAAGAGCAAGTCTAGCTCTCGGACTTGTGTTAGATGTTTCTATTGTGGAAAGTATGGCCACATGAAAAAGTACTACTAGAAATGGCTAAGAAAATGCAAGAAGAAGAGCAAGGTTAAGAATGACAGGAAGAAGGAGAAGAAGCATGTTGAGCTTCAAGGCGTGGATGCCAGGGTTTCCACTGACAATAGCAATGATGAAGGCATTCTTTTGTCTATGTCTGACACCTCCTTCTTGGCCACTGATGTACCCATTCTCGGTGATTGGATGTTAGATCCATGTGCTTCATGTCATATGACCCCTCATAGGTCATGGTTCAGTGCATATCAGGAATGCATTGTGGAGAGTGGTTTGATGGGCATTGATCATTCTATGGATGTCTATGGTTATGGGGATATCCACCTTGTTATGCCTAGTGGCTCTATTCTTGTTCTACAGAGGGTTAGATATATACCAGGACTTGCTACAAGCAAGATCAATACTGGACAATTGGTTGAGGCAGGTTATCATGTCTCTTTGGGTGATCATGCATGGAAGATTGCTAGAGGCAATCTAGTTATGGCAAGGGGATCACGGGTTGGATTCTCTTATGCATTGCATGTATCAGGTGTCCAAGATAAGATGCTTATGATTAGTAAGCAGCCATCAGTTAGTTTATGGTATGCCAGACTTAGACATATGTCTATTGCAGGTATGGAAGCCCTTACAACATTGAGATACATTCCTGTTATGGATGTCTCTCAAATTTTATGTCATGATTGTGATGATGATCAGCAGTCAGGATCCTATTTTGTGAGGAAGATAGTCAGTGAGAGGTATGTTGAGCCATTGCAGTTGGTTCATAGTGCAGTTTGTGGGCCTATGGCTACCGTTTCACTGGGTGGCGCCTCCTACTTTGTAACATTTATTGATGCTGCTACAAAGTACATATGGGTATATCCAATTCAGCAAAAGCATCATGTATATGATACATTTCAGCGCTTCTTGGGTAATGTTGAAAATCAGTTAGGAAAGAAGCTATTGAGCTTGATGTCTGATGGTGATGCAGAGTTTACCTCTTTTAGATTTCAGCATCTATGTGATACACTTGGTATCAGGAGGGTGTTGACCACTCCTCATCTTTCTGCTCACGATGCCTTGGTAGAAGGCATAAATCGGATTCTATTGGACAAGATTGGTAGCATGCTACCATATGCAGGTCTTACTGAATGCTATTGGGCTGAGGCAAGTAAGACAACTGCATACTTGCTTAACAGGTCACCCAAGAGATCTCTGAATGGTAGAGTGCCATTTGACTTCTTGACAGGCAGGGCACCATTTTATGAGCATTTACGTGTGTTTGGCTGGAGGCTTATGCTCATGGTTCCCGATCGAGGAGGTGTATCTTCCTTGGATATAGTGAGTCCAGTAGGGACTACAGGTTATGGGATTCTTCAACTAGAGAGTTGATACGTAGCCATAATGTCTGTTTCAGAGAGGATGCTATGTTTAGACAGCCCAGGACTGTGGATAGCAGGAGAGTGGTATTCCAAGAGGGTGTAAGTGCACTGATATCTCCGAATTCTTTGCAGGGGCAGTGCATATCCCTTGGAGTGGGAGGTTTTTCCCACAGTGGGTAGGTTATAAAGTTGGGACAGCCACGATTATTTCCTGATTTTGGTCAGAGATGGTTAGATGTCTCAAGTATTCCATAGGTTTATACTCCTATGGAGATTGTTGATGCATCTTCTATGGACAGTTACAGTTTACTCCCAGGATGCGGAGTGCCTCTTGCAGATGAGGATGAGGCTATGCATGGTGAGGAGGATACCTTGGCTAATGATGCCCGGTATGATCCATTGGTTGGTTATGCCAGGACAGATGTGGTTTCTGTAGTTATTGACTCGGGTCATATTGTGCATGGGCAGGAATCATTGATATGTTTGCTTCGTAAGTGCCTCCATGGCCAGAAGCAATCCCCTCGAGCTTGGCTTCATAGGTTTGATACTGCTATGAGAGCTCAGGATGTGATGCGCAATGAGATAGGTTATGGTCTCAGTATTCAGGAGGTTGCTATCCTTCTGAGGTTATTTGCCATATGGTTCCTTATGGACAGGGATGCTTTGCAGTGGGAGTTGCATGATCTTGATGATGTTTGTCAGATACTTGGTTGTTTCAGTATGGAGAGGGGGAAGTTACTGAGTACTCCATTGCCTATATTGGCTCCATACTTAAAACACAGCAGGTTTGATGATCACAGATCAGTTGAGTAGCAAGTTATGGTTGATATGGTAGCCATAGTACTTCATGCATCCATGACTATGTTGAGACTTGTTTCTCACATGTTTGCCATTGGGGCTACACTTCCAGTTCTTGCTTCCGTTTCTTGCTTCCGTTGCAGTGGGAGTTAGTAGCATGATTATGGCAGATTTTGGCAGTAGGGAAGCAGTTGTGGACATTAGGTCCTTATGCTTCCAGGAGTAGCATGCAGGTGATGCAGGTTGGGTAGACCAGCAGAGGTCTATTTTAGGGCATGTGCTTATGGTCACAGGTGGTACAGAGACATTTTCTTTGCACAGTGACAGTTCGGGTGCTATGGACTTAGCACAGGAGCACGTGGTGGTGAGAGTTCACTCTCCCAGTGAGATCTGGCATGAGATCTTGGTTGACAGGCATCTACAGCTTGTCATTTTCTATCCTACAAACCTAATGTCTGCTAGCAGCTTATCCTCTATGCACTTTGCACATTGTAAAGTGCCGATGGGCATAGGATGACAGTCTGGTCATCTTGTTTTTCAGCCTATGGCTAATTGTATTATATGTGTACTATACTCCCTTAAAGGCACACTGCCTTTAAGTGGGAGGTTGTTGGGGTAAAGGGCAGTGTGCCCACCCACTTGTACAGTGCCCATGTATACTCATATATATATATGATAGAGGAATAAGCTGGAGTAGCTTTTGCTCCACCACTTTTGGTGTCTCCTCTTATCCCTTTCTGAGTGCTCCCTCTTCCCCCATAGTGTCCCACCTCGGTGCTGCACCAGCAAACAGCTCCCCAAGTGACCGGTCCTAGCTCGGGTGCAGCCCTCGCTAAGATCCCCATGACTCCCTTCCACACTGTTTGAGCATGCAAACAGCTCCAAAGGCATTGTTTCAGGGATTCCTCCTCCTGAAAACACATCTAGCAGTGCCCCATCTGCCTTAGCCATCTCCCCACTGGTAGCCCCTTATGGACCACCATCCAAAGAAAGTAAGAGATCTTTCTCCTGGGAGGAGATGTCTGGTGATCCTGGGAATCCTCCAACCTGCAGGAATGGCAGCATCAATCTCCTCTCACCGAGCCTGGATCCCACGTGCCATACCTACTACTGCTACCAGCTCGTCTGGGCCCAATTGGCTATAGATGTCCCTCTAAACCCAGAGTGAGCATGCAAGCCCACGTGCCCAGAGCACCCATGGGATATGGGATCTCTCTCCAAGCTGGTGACCTATATCATCCATCACTTGGCTGCTCCAAATCAGGGGCTATCTGTCTATCTCCTCTCGGTAGCTAGAGGGAACCTGGGAGAGGCTGTGCCGCAGCTTCCTCCAGACCGAGAAGAGGCTACGGAGGAAGGGGGAGTGGGGCTGAAGTGAAAATCCATCAGATAGAAGGCTGCCAATCACCCCCTCTCTGGGGGATACACGCGCTGATACCATGCTGAAGCAAGAGCTTCCCTGTCTGCCCTCCTGGGGCCAGATCGCAGATGACTGACATGCCAAGTAATGCCTGACTCTAAAGTTTTGGATCTATGATGCCAAGACTGCCCTTTGTCTGGGGGAGAATGACCGTCTGCCAGGTGACTCGGGCTCTGGTGGTGCCGAAACCGTCTGAGCCAGACCACAAAAAGTTTCGGACCAATCTCCTCAGCTGGGCTATGTACGATCTCGAGAAGCACCATGACTGGGGCATGGTCAGAGAGGGTCGTCCCTGGAACCAATCCTGACTCTCCACCTCTGCCTATCGCACAACATTGACTATCGCACAACACTGACATAGAACCACTCCTAACTCTCCACCTCTGCCTATCGCACAACACTGACATAGAAACGGTCCAGCCACTCCAAAAGTCTACCTCCCTCCCTCCTATAACCCCAAGAGAAGTCCAAGCTCCCTGTTCATCTGCAAAAGGAAGGCTCTCTCCAATTGTCCCAACCTCCCATAGTGAACAAGAAAGAGTCCCATTCCACCTGCTCCGCCTGAGCTATACTGAGGAACTCTGGGCCCCGTCCCTGCTGATCCTCTAGAGCCTCAAGGTTATTGAAATCCCCTCCTACAATCCAAGAATCCATCTCTGGCAATAAGTCTGTCAGAAAGCTCTAGAAAGCGGCTCTCCATCTAAGGTCGATCGGGGCATAGATATTGAGGATGCCGATGCGGGATCCCTCAATATTCAAGCCCACCCAAAGCGCTTGTCCTAGAATCAAGGTGTCAAAACCACACACATAATGAACTAGAGAAGTGTCGATGGAGGTACAGACACCTCTGCTCCTCCCCTGCTTGCCAATCAAAGGTTCCCAATAGGTGTGGGAGCGCCCTCTGAGGACCTTCCCACACGTACTGGTCTGAGAAGCTAAAAGCTTGTGTTCTTGTAATAGGAGCACATCTACCCTTCCCACCAAAGCTGGCTGAAGCTTCTGTCTGAGCACCATCTTCTTGGGGCTGCGGGTTCCTGATGAGTGGAACCTGTTGACATTCCAAGAGACAATGTGTATACTCATGAAGAGGAGAGATGGACCACAAATAGCTATGTGCTTGTGGTCGATGTCGAGGTGGTTGGAGGATGTCCAGTGTGCAGACGAAGGCGCTTCTGTGAAGGTTTCGAACGTGAGGCTGGATCATCGGACCCATCCTCTAAAACCTTCAGCAGAGGGGAAAGGCCCTTCATCCCATGGTGGTAAGCTCTCTCTAACCAACTCGAAGCCTCCGCCAGGGAAATACTATAGAAGCCCACTACCTTTGAGGTCCTCCAAGGGCGGAGCCCTTCTGTATAGATCCACTCTAGAGGCGATTGAATGATGACCAAAAGGCGGAACCGTTTGGCGTTGTGGCGCCATCTGAGACGAATGTCACCCTCCTTCCACTGCTGCTGAAGAAGCTCCGCTGCTCTGCTACCAATCCAGTCCTGTACCTGCTCCTGGGACTGATCATGAATCATCTCCCAAACATTTTCATTCGTCCATTGCTCATTCTCGTCACTAGTGATAGTGAAGGAATAACTAGGACCATCATGGGGGGTGAGGACGGACACCTTACCCTCCGCCCCCTTTCGGAGGAAGAAGATGCTAATGTCTAGGCATGCAGGGAAGGAGCCAATACCAGCTGCATCCAAGTAATCCCAAGGTCCTGCTCAGTAGAACTCCAAAGGTAGAGCTCTAGGAGCTGCCCTTGGGTGGGGGGACGAAGATGAGGAGTCAGAACTAGAAAGTGGGGTGCGGGTCGTCGGAAGAACTGGGGTGGTGCTAGCCGTCTGCAGGGAAGGGCCTCTCCCCTCCATCGGGCCAGGGGGTAGGCGCGGCAGAGGTTTATGCTAGCTTCGGGGCCACAGGAGGAGGGGGGGTCCCCACGGGATCATGCTCGAGGGAGAGGGGAGGGCTGAAACCAAATGTGCTGGGGGGGGTCTTGGAGGGGGGGGAGGTAGGGGAACCGAGGAGAAGGGGGGAGGAGGAGGGGGGGGTGGGGTGAAGGATGAGGAGGAGGCTAGCTGACCTTCTCCTTCCCTTTCTTCTTCCCCTTACTGGGCTGCTGATGTCTGGTGACCTCAGGGGTCTCCTGCTAGAGAGGCGGGCTTTTTGGTTATTGATTTATTTCCTTTTTGTTTCCTTTTGACCTCAGTCGAGGGGTTGTTGATGCCTGGCGGGGGGATCCTGAGTTGCCTGGCTGGGGGCCATCAGAGGTTCTGTCCTTGTGAAGCGAGGGCAAGCGTGCGCCTGGTGCCCGAAGTCGTAGCATCTCAAACACTGATCTAGGTAACCAGTGACCATAATGCACTACGTCGCCACACCTGTGTCCGTCTCAATCTCGAATTTCGAGGGGATACTCTGCGGATCTAGGACTACCACTTTGATGTGTGGCACCCCTTGGGCTGCCACTGCATCAACGAACATGTCCTGCATGAGCCAGCCAAAGTGCGCCCCCAAGTCCTTGATGATTGGGTGAAGCTCTGTTGCGAGGCCTGGGAAGATGAGAGTAACTGGATGGCGGGGGATGCGATAGCAGGCATTGAAGTCTGCTACACTGAAACCCCTATACCATGGGACCATAAGGATGATCTTCCCACCCACAGAGGTAGGGGACCATCTGACCATATCGCTTGTAGCCTACGCCGAGGAGAGCTTGAGCCTGAAGATACCACGTCCCATGAGTGCGACCTCCTCAATGTGGTTGTCCTCAAGGTATAGGGTGGACTACAGCCAGCAGTCCCTGATGTCTGCTCGTGAAGGGGTGTAGCCAATGACTCTTCCATAAATGGAAGTCTGGGAAAAGTCATTGGCAGCCTGCTTCACCAAGGAGACCTGATGCTCTGTCAGTGTTATGCAATAGGCTGAACGAGGGGGGGGTCCATCTGGGCCACCGGTTTCGGGCTTACGGTCACCATACTGCACCGACAAACTGCAAAAGCTCCAAAAGGCGGGGGAAAAGAAACGGCAAAGGCAAGGGAGGAATGGAGGCGGAGGAGGGGAAGAAAAGAAGGAGGGATGGAGGCGCAAGAGGAAGCAGGGGGAGGAGAGATGGCAGCGGGGAGAGAGTGGCGAGGGAGGGGAAGGAAAGGAGGAGGGAGGTGGTGGCAGCATGGCATGAAGGCGGGGAAGGGGAAGGAGGAGAAGCGAGGGTGTAGCAGCACGACACGAGGCAAAGGCGGGGAAGGAAGGAGGAGAGGAAGGAGGGGAGGGGGGGTGGCAGCGTGGCACAGAGGTGGGGAAGGGGAAGGAAGAGGAAGGGAGGTGGGGGTGTGGCAACACAGCACGAGGAGGAGGTGGAGAAGGAAGGAGGGGCAGAGGGAGGGTGGTGCGGTGGTAGCATGGTGAGAGGCGGAGGAGGGGGAGGAAGGTAAGTGGGGAGGGGGCCGAACGGCACGAGGGAGGTAGATGGGAGCGGGGGGGCTGGGAGCATTCGCAGGAGCATTCCCTTAGAAAAAATCATATTGCAATGAGAGTATGTATTATACGTGCAAGGCTCAAGATTCAACAATAAAGGGTAGAAACCTCAAGCAAATGAGGTACCAATCTTTTTACATGTACATATTGATTGTCTAAAAGATTTTGAGTATGTTGAATAATTTTTGTGCATTTTTACATGCATCTCAAGTCAATAGGGCTCTTAAGCACTATAGAGAGCAATAAACTCAAGAATGGTCAAAGTTGGTGAAGCATACAAGAAAGTGTTTGAAGAATCCCAATAAATATACTAGCATCTTTATGGATGGTATGGATTGAAAAATAACCTATTTGCCATGCTTTATGAGAGCACCAAAAGATATGAAAGAAGAAATATTTGTGCAAATGTATCTTGTGGGATGTCTTTTATATCACAAGAAACTCAAAGCTAAGGTGTTTTTCAATAATCCCAATTTCACAATGATCTGAATCTATTAGTCACAATAACTCATTGCATTATCACATCATGGTAAGGCCCTCTTCTAAGAATACTATATATCCAGCTCAATAGTATTGTGAGAGAAATTAAGGCTAGACATTTCTCATGTATATGTGTATGCTTGGGATAAGGCAATTATTGATAAGATTCCTCTTCCTCTTATTTGGCCATACTCAAAATCAAATAGATCAAATGTTTATCAGATTCTCTAAGAAGCTTGGAAGAAATGATGCATTCCATTTGGTAAAGATGATGGATCTAGTGAAAGAAAGTTATACTCCATGGCTTGAGTTTATCACCAGAAAGAGATTTATGACTTCAAATATTTATTCAAGGTGGATACAACAAGGAATGTTGTACCAAGAAATTGAATGACTTGAGCTTTCAGCATCAATTTTCCATAAAGCCAAAAATTGATCAAAGAACATATCTATATGATAAGAAATATACATCTTCTCTAGATTGCGTGCTCATGGATGGATTACAATTTTTGTCCTTCATTCTAATCCATGAAATTCATGCTTCCCTGCAAGAACCTCTTTTGGTTGATAGTGAGCAAAAGTAGACACAAGCTCAAAGAAGGGATGTAGACTATGAAAGATGCATGTTTGAGAAGAGAATTTGATTGAGAAGGCAAAACATACTCTAGGAGTCAAGATATTGGAGTGTGGTGGAATACTTTGTTTGAAGATCAAGGCCTCATCTGAGTTCAAGTGTAACACTACTAGTTCACACAATCCTTTTGTATGGTCAACATCTTCTCCTCCTTCAAAATAGCTTGTACAATCTTAGAGTCATTAGGAAAAAAGGGAGCTCATTTTGGGGCCTTTTAGCTAAGAAAGAAAATAGCCCTCCACCAATCAAAGGACGGCCAATGTAACATTGAAAATTTTAGAAAAATGAAACAAAAGAAATGCAGTCGAGTTTGCATTTAATGAGGACACTTGAGCTACTTTATTATATTTGCAGTACGGTGCAAAATTTGGTATTTTTGACATCATTGGCACCGCATCCAAAGTGGGCCAAAACCCCCTTAAAGGCTTTTGAAATGCCAAAAACAGGCCCTCGGAGCCCAAAAAAGGCCAAAAAATCCCGAAAAGCAACCTGTACAAATGAAAGCGACGGGTCCAACTTGTCAAATCGCTTTCATTTGCACAAGTTGAGCTACTTTATTATATTTGACGTACGGTGCACAATTTGGTATTTTCGACATCATTGGCACCGCATCCAGAGTGGGCCAAAATCCCCTAAAAGCTTTTGAAATGCCAAAAACAGGCCCTCAGAGGCCAAAAAAAGGCCAAAAAATCCCGAAAAGCAACATGTACAAATGAAAGCGACGGGTCCAACCTGTCAAATTGCTTTCATTTGTACAAGTTGCTTTTTGGGACTTTTTGGCATTTTTCGGGCCTTCAAGGGTCTGGTTTCAGCATTTCAAAAGCCTTTTCGAGGTTTTTGGCTTGCTTTGAATGCACTGGTGATGTCAAAAATACCAAAATTTGCACCGTACATTAGTGGGGTTGTGTTATATTTTATTATTTTAGAGGAAAGAAAAATGAAGAAATCGTGAATTTCTCACAGGGCCCCGAAGTGAGCTCCCTTTTTTCCTAATGCTACTGCCTAAGGTAGAAGCGTTAATCAATATAGCTACACGAGATATGTAGCTTGATGCATGAGGATCTCGCTAAAGATGAGAAGGTTCCATTGAAATGTGGGCATGTTTAATACAAGACTTGAAGGTTGGATCAGTGATTACAACTCTTGCTCAAGAGGATCCCCTTAGACATTCATTTTGGATTGTAAAATTGGTACAAATACAAAAGTCTATGGAATGTCAAGTGACTTTGATTGCTGTACAATGATTTAGGACTACACATGCTAATCCATTGACAAGGAAATATGTTCTTGAAATAGTTGCATGTCCGAAATAGAAAAGGGAAAGAAGGGGTACCGAAACCAACCATGATTGGGTGTTCCTTGATCTTGAAGAAGTAGACATACTTCAACAAGGCAACTTATTCTACCATGTGGCACGACTGCCATAGAATCCTCCCTTAAGAAGGTAAATTCAAACTCCTGCAAACTGAGCATCCACTTAGTAATCCTTGGAGTATTTTCCCTTCCGTGCAATTATTTTAATATCAAAATCATACTCACGAAGAATCTTCATCCATTTATGTTGGCTATTGTTCAACTGTGGTTGGGTTAACAAATATTCCAAACTGGCATGATCATTCTTCAGCTCAAACTTATGGCCGAGTAGAAATTGCCTAAGGACCACATCAACATACATTTTGCAATGTCATTAGTGGCAACCCTAGTGCCACATCACTCATCTACCACATCAGCAGCCTTGCCTACCTACCACATCATCATTGTGACACATCAATTTTGTCCATTCACTCTTGCTACATCAAAAGGGCACGTGGCATGGCCACATCATTAGTGATGTGCCATGTTAGCACACAGTGCCATGTCAACATGTCTACCTCAGCATAGTACCACACAGGCACAGTTGTAATTAGCATGTGACCTCATCTTGCCACCTCACCACAAGCCACCTCATCATTTTGGCCACTCCATTGGACAAAGTATGTCTCAAAATTCAAATAAGCATAGCTTTTGATCCAAAAGGATTTTTGCAGTGATACAAAAAGAAAAAATGATGCTAGATTGTGCTCTATGCATTGAGCACCTCATATCTACATCCTAACTCATGCACAGGTCAGAAACAGCCCGTGGTAACAAAATAATTACAAGCCTCTTAGGGCATAATCATCTGAGTGTGGACAAACAGCCACAGTGGGGGCGAGTAATGCCACTGAAGACTTTGAGCAGAGTGCTGGAAGAAAAGCTCTTGATGGTCCTAGTCGTGAAGGAAGTCCGTCTCTTCTCCTTCCCTGCTCGGGAGTCCCCCTGAATCTGATCCCACTGACCCTTGAGCGTGTGAATGATCGTGCTCCATATGTCTGCTAGGGTCTGGGTAGCAAAAGAAGCCTGATCTCCTAGGGTCTGCATGCATCTGGAAGTCCAGATATGCCAGCCTACAATACTCCCTATGATCTCCCAAACTGGGTGCCGAGTCATCGCTCCTACATCTGTCTCTGTCAGATGCCAGGGGAAGCTTTCCATGTGTGCCCATATGGCCTGCGTGATGAAGAAAACTGGATCCTGCCGAGAGAACTTGTAAGCCAAGTGGTATCTGTTGGGGTAAAGGGCAGTGTGCCCACCCACTTGTACAGTGCCCATGTATACTCATATATATATATGATAGAGGAATAAGCTGGAGTAGCTTTTGCTCCACCACTTTTAGTGTCTCCTTAACCCTTTGTGCGTGCTCTCCTCTCCCACAACTGGTATCAAAGCGTGGAGGAAGCCCAGAGCCCGAAGGAGAGCTTGGTAGATTCCCGTGTTTGTTGAGGGTGAAGCTAAAGGAAGGCAAGGCTGCTATTGCCATTGTGATCTGCACAAAGGAGCAGGAAAAACTGAACGATTTCCTTACTCAAGAACTTGTTGGAGTGGCATTGGCTATAGACTATTGCAGTTTGAAGACTACAGACCAACTCCAATGATATGCTGTGGAAATAGATTGCATACATTAGGCTTGTCATCGACCTGCTTAGCTCTTGAATACCTCGGAAGCTAAGGATGGGTATTGTAATAGCAATGCCAAACTAGAAGGGTAGGTAGAGCTTCCATACATAGCTAATGAAAATGTAGATGAAGGGCCTGTAAGGCAGGGATTGCAACAGGTTTTTTCTTGTGATACAGAATCTATTCGACTATTGTATCAAGCCATCATGGACAATCTGTCTATTTCAAAAACGGAACTGCTGTAACAAGAAGAGTGATTGCGCTTTTGGGTCTTGCATCTCTGTCTGGTAGAACCAAATGTTGGCTAAGTAAAAGGAATTGTTGTAAATTGAGTGACCCAAAGGTCGAAACTGGTTCTGCTTCATAGGCTATCATCTATTATATTTAAGAGTGCTTAAACTGTGTCAGGTTTTTTCTATAAAGCAAATTATGGGTGTTGGTTTTCCAACGTATGCACTGCTTACATACCTGATTCTTTCAACAAAGGTTGGAGTTGATGGGCTGCTTCTATGAGAGCTCCTTCCATTGCAATTTAGTCTATATTGTGGCTGTGGTGGCACAGTTTGTGGTCAATGTTTGTTTCAATTGGAGAAACTTAGTTTCCTGTCGTGGAAGCAAATATATCTTTGACAAGGAAGCTACAAGAACATGTCATTTCTGGTGGGCGAGCTTGTGACCACTCAGAGTGAACTATGGATGCGCTTGGATGCCGAGCAGATTGCCATTGATGCTGTGAAGTATGGACATCAGCTGTGGATACGCTGATTTGAGGCTATTGCTTGGACACTTTGCGGGGCTGGTCATATGCCATTTTGCAGTCTTGCACAAGGAGCTTTCAATCTGTAGTTACATCACTTTGGCAGTGGCAGTGACACATGCTTTGATAGTGGTACATGCCTGGTTGAGATGCATTGACAGTTCGTTGGATGCATGGTTATTTGTCTATGTTAAATACATACGGTGGTATGGTGATGTATTGAGATCCTATCAGATTAGCATTGTTTGGAGCTCAGCATTTTGGGGCTGATTTGTTACCGTATTCGGGGCTGATTTTATGGCATTGTGTTTGCCATTGGTCAGGACATTACAATTGCTGCTGTTGCTGTTTTTTATGACAAAATAGTCATTTTCAGGACTGAATATCTCTTTCCTGGTGTGGAATTGCACTTTGCTCCAAACTGAAAAGTTGTAGTTTACAGAACATACTACAACTTTGCTTTTGGAAGCACATTGATCCGGTATAAGCTGCAAGAGTTACAGCCTCTGAAAAACCACAAAAAGTTGCAGTCTACTGTCTATTTGTGACCAATGTGCAGGAAGCTATTTTTCAAGTGAGAATATCTGAGAATCCATAAGGATTTGGCTCTTGAGATCAACTGACAATTTGTAGATCTTTCTACCAGCTACAACTTTGCTGTTTATAGCTTTGGCATCCGGTCTTTCGGTGAAAAGATATCACTGTTCAAAGACAAGGATAGCGTGTTATCCTGCCCAAAGTGGATGTGATTTCTCTTGCACAACAGTAAATTACAAAGAGTGATTGGGATCTCACTTCAGTCCAAGGGCATTATTGGCATTTTGGCAAGTCATTTTGGCACATTTGGCAAGTGGTGAATGCTTGATTTTCTCGCTAAAGGATTGCACACTTGAGGTGATACATTGGTGATGCAGTAAATGCCATTTCGATGCATTATGGATTTGCATTGGTGGATGCCGCACTGATGTTTATGGATAGTTGAGCTGGGCTCCTATTGCCATTGGTTGAGCAGGCATTGCTCATTTGGTTCAGTGCATTTCTTACTTGGATTGCCAGGCATTGGCAGGTTACTGGGCTGCATATATTCTTGTTTATGACTCTTTATGGCTGAGTTTTTTTTAGCATTGGATCAGCCAGTTTATTGAGGGAGCGCAAGGTTGATGTGGTAGATGTGGATAGGATGGCACTTCAGATAAGGTTGCCACATGGTAGCATGGAGGCTAAGTGGTGAGAGTGTGGATAGGGACACATGGCAGTTTGCGGTCTAACGGCAGATAAGTCACCTTGTTAATGTGGCATGAGTAAGTGCAAGGTTGATGTGGTAGATGTGGATAGGGTACCATGTGGCCCTTCAGATAAGACTGCCATGTGGTAGCGTGGAGGCCAAGTGGTGAGAGTGTGGATAGGGACACATGATAGTTTGTGGTCTGTCAAAATCATTGAGATTTTGACAGAATCATCAAGCTTCCATCGTCGTCATCTTTGTCGGAACGTGAGCATCGCTATGCAACTAGGTAGAGCCTGGCTAGAGTATCTATGGCCTTGATGGTGATAAGCCTCGCATTGAATGTGGATGCCTCATGGGTCATAGGTTGTTGGATGAGCTGTCCATTGTCGTTGTTGTGGCTCATTTGCCATTCAATGGGTGTTGCTTTGGAGTTGGAGTTCTATTGGTCGGTGGTGGCCCTGGCAGTCACTCGGGCTGCTCGTTAGCAAGAGTTGGTGCTATAGAGGAAGTTGTTCAGTGAGTACATTATGGGAGTGGTGGTTGGCACTGTTTGCTGGATGGCATTGAGATTTTCTACTTAATTTATTTTATTTCAATTTTAGTGTTAAAAATTCTAGTTCATAAAATAAGAATGGTTATCCATTGATATCTTTATACTTTCATATCATATTGTTTATCATTTTTCACGAATTAGTAGTTGCAGAAGTAGGAGGCTTCTTTTTGAAAAAGTGTAACATGATTTGATGCCTTGAGGATTAGAACTCATAATTAATAGATCTATTTGAATGAAGATTTTCAATAACAAAGTGTGTAAACATAAAATATAATTCCTTTGGCTTTTACCTTTTCTCGAGCATCCAAGTGTCATTGGTTGGAAGCAAAGAGGTGGTAGTGTCATCAATGCAACCACATGATCCTACCACTTTGCAAGCTTACTTTTAATGTATATGGGCACTTTGGAAGTGGAACATGAAATTTTAAAAAGGTAAACTAACATAATTTACTCTTCTACCTCATGCCTTGGTCTAGTACATAGTTCATACAAGGGGAAAAATAAGAAACTGATTGAGCTATACATTCAATTAAAGGTAAACTAACATAATTTACTCTTCTACCTCATGCCTTGGTCTAGTACATAGTTCATACAAGGGGAAAAATAAGAAACTGATTGAGCTATACATTCAATTAAAGTCATTGAGGGGACATTTAGTGCTTCTCATCTCAAATGATTCTTTCTTTGAAAGTATTTATATATTGGATTTTTATGTAGCTACTAGCATTTTATATTCATTAAAGTGTTTCCCACAACTTGCATAGTAGCTCATGAATTCCATGAAAATAAGTATTTTCAAGAAATGAATCCACATGTAGAAGCAAAGGTCTTACACCCAATATCAAATGTGCAAATTTTGCTTAAATAGCTATGATTGCTTCATATGTTCCCAAAATTAGTTTTTAGATATATCACTACAACAATATTGTTTTTCTCAAAGCATCTCCAAAAAATACCTAAAGCATCCTCCTACATATCCCAAATACATAAGGTAGGTGCAAAATGCACCTATGTAGTCTCAAAATTCAATTATCAATACTTGGCTGGTTTCTACGAGAAATTAGTGCTTGGAACAATTTTATCCTTGTAAGATTTTCTTGGTGCATAAAATCATGCAATTTATCACTCATTCCCAAAACACCAATGAAGATAAAGTAAACGACATGTTTACATGGAATATAAGTCCATTTCTTGGCATCATGTTGCATGAAGTCCTTGTAGGAGTAGTGTGGAAACTCTGATATTGTCACCATGTATGTCAGAATGCTTGCAATAGAACTTTCCATATGCACATGGAAAATATGCATTCATTTTCAGTTATTATTCCACTTTCACATTCAAACACTAGGACTTCTAAATGCTCTCTTGAAAATCTGTACTCAGCTTGGATCTCCACTTTGCTATTCTATTATCCCTTCAAGAAGTCGAACATGCTGCAATGCTAGTGCATTCCTCTACATGTGTTGCACATGAAAACTTTCATTCTCCTCAAGCACAAAACCTGCTTGGTGTAATTGTTCCCTTTCATGTTTGACAATGGAAGTCCTGACAGAAACCTTCTACATCCTAAATAAATGACTAGACACACCAAGGATAGACTAACCAACACCGCATGTGTAGGCTACAAAGCTGTTGCAAAACCACACAAACTATTCTTTAATACCATTTGCACGTTGTCTTCTCCCCTTGAAGCAAATTGTAGGGACACCCTCAACCTTTTTAGTGTGCACTTTGCATCATAGACATTGCCAATCTTGTAGCAGTGGCCTCATATAAGTTTATGTATTTACCATACCCATCAACAACCTCATGCTCGAGCCCTAAGTCTCTAATAAATTCATAGAAAGTACAAATCCACTATCCTCATGTTGTTGCATGAATGAACCCCCCATTGAGGAGCCCATATATCCCACCATGCCAACCATGTCTCAAGGGCATGAAACTCACCATCTTTAACATGAAGAGTTGTCCATGACTTCCTCAGATCCTCCTTACAAATCTCTGCACTAGCATCCAACATTGTTCTCCAATTTCTACACAGCTGCTTATGCTCTTCTTGAAAAGTTCCATATGCAATATATTCCCTCAACCTCACAATACATGCCTACTAGATCATGCTTTGCGCACCACCCAATCCCCCCCCGCCGTGCCCCCCCTTCTCTCTCTCTCTCTCTCTCTCTCTCTCTCTCTCTCTCTCTCTCTCTCTCTCTCTCTCTCTCTCTCTCTCTCCCCCCTCTCATTTTAAAATTTAATCATATTATTATATCAATTCCCTTAACACAACAAGAAATACAATCTTGCATGATATGTGATGATGTTGAGATCAATATGTGCTACATAGAGGTCTTCTTAAGCCCATACAAGGAGTAAATTTCTATTTTGTATATCCTTACCTATTTTTTTTAAATGTGTGGTTTACATGGATTGATTCTCCCCTAAAGACATCAAATGTTTCAAAATAGGGTTTTGTAATTATTCAATTGAGAATGAGAGCATTATTTATAATGCTGTGACTCATTCCTCAAAATTAGTATAGGAAATTCTTCATACTTTCAAAGATAGCAAGAATAAAGATTGCAACACGAGAAAATACCAATTGAGAAAAGAAAATAGGTTTTTTATTATTGATCAAAAAATACCAAAGGGTGTGGAAAGACTTTCAAATGAAAAGCAATTTAGCAAGAGGGAGAAAATAGTGATGTTGGAAAGGAAGATGAAGGGAACTAGCTTTAGGATCTAGTACATGCAAATGACAAAGGAATGAAATTAGTGAGAGATAAATAGATGTAAAATGGAAATATTGAAGATGAGAGTGGTTGTAGTGTCAAACAAAAGAGTTTTTGTAAAGTTACTAGGAAAGTGCAAAAACTAGTAATTACTAGGAAAGTGTAAAATTAGTAGGAAAGTTTTAAGAATGCTACCAAATTTATATCATGTAATTATCATTTTATATCAAAAACCATCTCTAAATAGAGGTTTCATTGAATGGGTGAACAACTTATGTCCTTAAAGCATATTGATAAAAAACAACCTTTTCTAGGTACGACTTTCATTAAACATAAATTTCATATGTTCAAAGGTCTCATCCTCTTGGATGTAATCCTTGATATCATTGAGCCACCAACTTGATTTCACGCCTTGGTGTCATCTTTGAAAATAGATGTTTTCACCATTTGTTGGAGGGCATTTACACATTTGAACCCACAAGCCTTCAGTCTCTACAATTGCAAATACCAAAAGGACTTATGAAACTAATGGAATTAGTAGTTTCCAAAGCATTTACATCTTAAAATGTGTAGAATTACATGCTATGAAAGTGATTATTTGGGATGATGTTAGCCTTTATACATTTCTTTGCCTAGGATATTTGCAACAAAAATGTTTCACATATGTAAATACATATTATTCTTGAGATGCAATATAATAAATTTTGATGTTTAAAGATTAGAGGGAATAACATGGCTTAAAATGTTGATGGAGTTTTTCTTATCATTGCTTGTTATCCAATTATTTAATAGAAAATTCACATGTAAGATAATTGTCTCAAAAGCAACACCCTTCCTTTGTAAACTTCTACCCCCAATTGGTCATGTTCCTTTTGTTTAGCCACTTTATGTGGCCCTAACCTATGAAGGATGCATTATTATCTATAAAAATGTATAATTTTAATCATATTCCAATTTCCTTTGGTGTTGCAAAAGTTGTGAAGGATCAAAGAATAAATGAATTTATTTGGTTGCCTCATTTGCGAAATGATTCCTATATTTACACACTAAACATTGTAGATTTCCAAAGTAGAACTAATGAAGCCTAGCATAAAATTCATTTATTAAATTTTGTATCCATGCTCAATCTACATGACATAAAAGTAATGGGAAATTAGGGGGAAAAGAAGCATAGACCATCACCATCCATAGTAGAGGCTAGTATAGCAAGGATAAAATAGGAAAAAGACAATTCCTCTGAAGGAAAAAATCCTTTGATAATTTTCTTGTCCATAATCCTTTGATAATTTTCTTGTCCATAATCTCTATAATCATTATAGGAAAATTATTGGAATGGGGAAAAGAACCAAACATCACAATCTCTTTGGCACACGTAGCCAATGTCACAAATTTCCAACTCAATTTTAGCGTTGAATTTGAGAATCATGGAGGTGCCAATTTAGCATTGAATTCGAGAATCATGAAGGTGTCAATTTTTCTTTTTAAAAAACATGAGCATTCTCTAACATGTTATAATCATGGTAAAAAAGAGACAAATGCAAAATAAGCCTTTAATACATCAAAAAAAGCCTTGGAGATGACTCAATTACCATGACATACATTTGATCTTGGACAATATTAGGTTATGTCACCAAAGTAATGCTAGGAATAAACCTTATTGCAATGTTCATCACTTTGTTGGAAGGAATGTACCACTAACAAATGGGTCTAATAATAATTGGAAGAATTCAGTATGAGTTTGCATGGATAATATACTAAAAAAGTGAAGGAAGAACTACATACACTTTAAGTGTCATCCACTAGTCGACAATGGCCGTGCTTTCTCTTTAGAACACTATGATACTACTGGTTTTGAAAGTTGGCAATTTTAGAATTTATGTGGGGAAGAAAAGGAAATTTTTCTAAAATCCATTCCTAGTTCAAATCCATGGCTAAGAGTAGAGTTAATGTAAAATCAAAATGAGCTTGGGCAATGTTATATGGTGGTCCCCTATGGCACTATTTGAGCCTCATTCTATAATATGGAGATAGCTTCCCACATATATAGTGGAAAATCTTGCACATGTCAAACTCTTGTAGGACATATAAAATCCCACCTATCATTTTGCCATATTTAAAGGGGACACTTTTGGGTTGAAATCCATCATCCGTTGGAATGTCAATTTAGAAGGCGCATTTGTGGAATCAAGATTCTAGAGTGGGTGGTATACTAATGCTTCTATGATGCTAAAGAACTTTAAAGGAATTGTTTAAAAACGTTGTGACCTCTGTTTATGCACATTTTTAGCTTGGTAGTCTCGTACATGATGAACATGAAGATAATTTAAGTTACAAAGTTAAAAGCAAAGACTAGACAATGGAGGTTAGAAGATAAGAGATCCAAAGATGCTAGGAGACATTAAGATAACTTAGAAATGCAACATTGAAGACACCTTAGTAGTAGTTCCTAAGGCAGCAGAGGAGATGGTACTAGCTAATGAGGACAAAATTGTAGCAAGAAGAATGTAAAAGTTTGTTGGAGATATTGATGCATTATTGCACATGCATGGTTCTTAAATATATTTATTGAAGCAAAGACATCAATAGCTTGAAAATTGTCAACTAAAGTAGAGAAGAAGAGGTGATCAATTTTAACACTTGAACCATGAGTTAAATGTCACATGTCCAAATTTGACTTTTCCCCTACCAAGTGGGTCACAATATTATAAGATTAGTTGCCAACATGTTTGATCTAGAAACTATATCATTAAAGATTTTTAGAGGATGGAGTGGTAACTTTAGAACATTGTCGCCAGGGTACTTGTTGTGCTAAAACATTAGCATAGATACTTATTAAAGATGGGCATTAATCTTGACCTAGAAAATGGGCTTAATGATATTTTTGGTAAGACTAGGTTGTATGAATGGGTCACGGCAATTAATGGGACACACCAATCTATCAAAGATGTCCTATTGACCTGTGGGAGTCAAGGCCTCTAGGGTGATGGCTAATGCCCAAGCCCATGGGCAATGGCTACAACAAACCCTTGATGGTAGTCTTATAAGCCAAGCGTCATGCGTGATGGCTAAAGCAAGTCCATCTTTGATTAATAATACAACTTCTATATTAATCAACTTCTATGTTATGCATAGATTTTGGATCTCTCGTTTATTACTAAATAAACGTTTGTTTTCATGGCTTTGTTTTGCTTCTCTTTTGTTGCTTGTCCAAAAAGTACATTCATATTCTACAAAATTAACCACCTAGGGCAAGGAGTGGAACCTTACAGTATCATATTAATCTATGCAAGAAAAGAAAGATGCCAATTGTACAATACACATGAGAATGTAATTCCCAAGAAAGTTACCCTAGAAGTTCATATAAGGGCAATAATGTTATACTTCTCCTTTAACGTGTTATCAGGAACCTTTTGCTTTAGGCATACATTCACGTGACGAGGAGAGAAGACATACAATATTTTGTACTTATTTAAGATACATGCATAAGAATGAGCACATGTGCAATGTACATACAATCTTAGTACGTACACACTTGCACTTGTAGATAAAACACAATATTGCAAATGCGTATGAATGCAAATGTGCATATGGATACATAGCACATGCATGCTTTCCAAGCATACACAAATTGGTAATCTCTCTCTCTCTCTCTCTCTCTCTCTCTCACTCTCTCTCTCTCTGTGCGCACGTGCGCCCCCTTACATCTCTCATGAATAGGACATCACCTTGAGTAAGAGCCAATGCACATGAGAACCAGAATGCGTGGATGGTTGTGAATTTTTGTATCCACATGGATTTTGATGTCCACAAGAGAAGTGCCTCCATACTCACACTGGTGCGCTAAATTGCACCTTCATTTTTGAAGGCGCCATTTTGAGCGCCGATGCACGACTCTAGCCCTCAACCAATCATAGCTCTATGCACTCTCCTTTGCCATATTTCAGAACCTTGAAAATCTGACGGAGACTTGAAACACCCAATCTATAAATGCCAACTTAGGCTTCAATGAGGCAGGTACAAACTCTAAGGCTCTACTGTGTCAATTTGAGGCTCTTCTGCCAAGTCCTTGACTCACAGGCAAAGCATTGTCATATTTTTTATTTTGGTTCACACGATTAATTGGCTTCATAGCACTAACGCATAGGATTGCGCATTCCTTTCATCGTGTGCACTCGCCCTAAGACCTTAACACTATATGCATTTCTTGTGATGAGCTTATAGTACATTAGATATATTTTATTCTTTTTAAATTTGAAAGATGCCATTAAGGTACTTGAAAGAGTGTAGCAATAAGGAACCTTCACTTTGGCCACCTCGGTTGGTAGGAAATGCATAGCTTTCACCATTGAAAGCAGATCTTGGTGGTTAACTCGTTTGCAACGTCCAGATTGTACACGTGGAGGGAAAGTTGATTTTAAGGATTATTTAATCGGGGAGCTTAAAACGTCTTATCATTGGGAGAGCGTCGTGTTGGGACCGCCTGTGAAATGATCTCTGTTGCTACAATTGTACGTGAAAAGATGAGCAGAAATTAGAATATTGTAGACACATTAAGCATCCAAGTTCCATTGCAAACTTCCCTTGCTATCGATGTCCTTCCATCGGGGTCGATGTTTCGAGCATTGAGCAATGACATTTGCTTGTTTCTCTAGAAAAGTTAGTGCTCCGCGTTCGCTCGCTTATTTAGGGAAAACCAGGCCGATAAAGTTGTGAATCGTAATCTGTAATGCACTCGCCTCGGGAATGGGATCCTGTCGGAGGACGAAGCCGGCGCACGTCATAAATATTGTATCATCGGATCCCCAATTCCGCCCGCACTTTTCTTTGTCCTCGCTTTCTGGCGCAGCGGATGCGGATGACCGAAGTGGTTGATCTGAGTCCTGACGTTCTTCTTCTTTGTCCGTGTCGACGAGTTTTCCTGTGCTCTGTTTACTTCGGTGGCCACATTTCCGGACTTTGGATGCGGCTGTGGGCTAGGGCCGACGGCTGTGGAGGCGTGAGTTTTGGGGTAATTGTCGAAGTCTTGGCCTGGGGTGACGGGTCCAGGTCCGAATTGGGACATTTTCGCCCACCAGTGACGGCATCGCGGTGGTGGAGAATCGAACTTAGCTCGGATGCTCGATTCGATTGTTGGAGCAAGCAGGCGAACCGATCGGATAGAAAAATCTGGATGAAGGAATCGCACAACAAGTATTTGCACGGCGATTGGGATTGTGCGACGTTAACATGGCATGCGGATTGATTGATAAGTTTACAAGCTGGACGGCTTGAATAGGGCGTTAAGGAGAAGGTTGAAGAGAGAATGAGTGGGCGGGGGGAGTTAAAGGTCGTGCACGATTAAGCAGCAAGTAAGTAGTGGAGCAGCTAGCTACTTAAAGAATTGATGAGGGCTGGATAGGAGTAGACAGAAGAGAGGGAGTTTTAGCAGAAGTAGCTCTTTCAGCTTCAACTTTCAAGTTCCAAGTTCCAACTGAAACAATCAAGCGCCCAGTTCTAACATTTGCATGATTCACTCATCCACAACATCCACGCATATCAGCATCAATCAATCAGCCCCACACACACACACCCCGCCCCCACAAACACATTGTTCCACCTTCAACTTCGCATCTTTGGACTGGTCGCCGGCCTCTGCTCCTGCTCTGCCAAGGTACCTCCCCTCCCCTCCCCTCCTTTCTCCCAAGCAAGGGAAAGTTGCTCTCTTTCCCTTGTAGCGTCTCTCTCCATCGCCTGCAACGATCATATTGCCTTCTTGCATACTTCACCTCTTAGCTCCTGCATCTCCTTCCTCCGCGCACCCCCCCCCCCCCTCCCCCTCTCTGTCTCCACCTCCCAAGTTGGGACCCCTTCCCTTCCCCTATAATTGCACGACATTTTGTTTTGCCGTCCGTTCCGCCTTGCCTTTGCATTCGCTTTCCGGACATCCGTTCTGCCTCTCAAGCCTCAGACCCGATCCCCCTGGAAGTTCTCCATTCCTATACCGTTTCATGAGACCGTTCCGTAGCTTCCTCGCTCTGTATTCGGATATCCGAGCGCAGCTTTTGGGTTCTTCTAATTACGATTGTGGTAAGTTTCTTCTGTTTTTCTTCCTTTTGAGAGTGGGTTTTTGCTTTGCATTACACAACATACAGTTCCATAAGCGACCTGCGGTTCGACAGCTTCTTTTTGAAGCAGCACTGCATTGCGTCAATAATTTCATAGCGATCAAGAAAATAAGAATGCAAGCATGTTCTCCTGGAATACATGGCAAAAATTTGGATGGAAGAACGTTATGCTCGACGACCTGCTTATGAAAGCTTTGCTTCCCAATCCGTAACACGTAGTCGGAATGAACCGAGAATATCTAAATATTATTTTGTTCACAAGGGCGAGAATTCAAGGTCTTATTGCCATGCTTCCAGTCGAAGCACAAGAATTCGGAATCGTTATTGTGATGGCGTCGAACCTTGTCGAGCATTTTTTCGGACAGTCTGAACGATGATGCAACTGATTCTCGCGCAATCGGCCAGTATGATGTTCGTCCAAGCAGAGTAGCGGGTTTTAGCTTAGTGGTGTGACAATCATCACATTTTCCAGTCACAAAAGACGCAATGCACGGCGCACTGCTGAGGCTCCCTATCTTATAAGAATTACCGCATCTGCCGTAGCTCTTATATTGCCATAATCGCTTAAAGATTGCGAAGCCGAAGATTAATCTGCTCTCGTCGAGTTTCATTGCTGTTAAGATGTGTCATCCGAGTTAAACAGTAAAGCTTTGTGCTTCAAATATGGAGTTAGCAATGGATTTCGTATTTCGATAGTCAAGTTCTTAATAGACGTTTCTTCAAGAATTTGTGTTTTACCCGTGAATTTGTTAAGGATTCAAGAATGGTGATGGAGTTGGAGCCTTTTTGCTCAAAAATTTGTACACATAGGCTGCTGGGAGCTCTTTACTGACCTGTTTGGATTGATGTTGCTTGCAGCAGGGCCTGCTATCGAACGTGATATCTACGGCAATTAAAAGCGTTTTCAGTACGTGGTAGGACTTGTCAACAGATACTTCCTGCACTCCCTCTATGTATGAAATTCTTAGAAAGTTTCTGTGAATGGACTTGGCTAGAACTGGGAAAAGTAGCTACTGACCTCTAAATGCACCCAAAACGAGCAAAATGGAAAACATGAAGGAGACGTTCAGAACGGAAGAGGAGGGTGCTTTCGATGAGCCTAAGCCCTCGTTGAGGTCCAAACATGCCAGATTAAAGGAAAAAATGGAACAGTCCAGTAGAAGATTTGTTACTGGTGACATCGACTGGTTTTTCCATAGCAATGGGGACCTTGAAAAGAGGAGTTATGTTGGGATAGAAAGTTTCTGGGAGGGTCAGTGGCCTTCTCACGAAAGAGAATGGGCTCTGAACACACGCAGTGAGACGGTGTCAAACGATCCTCACATGTTAAGTCTCAGCAGGGAAGGTTGCCAGTCACCATCAGCGAGCGAATCATCCTCCTCTTTGTCAACCCGTGAATCGTCTTCATTTTCCGGGAAGAGTGACACAAGCCCTTTTGCTAAAAGGGATCTGCTGCCGTCCAATTCAGTTCTATCAGGTCAATTTTCTAATTTTTGTTCGTTACAATCCAATGCCGCCCACTGGTCCTTTTATATGGAGAAACCTGATGATACTGATAGGAAGCCCGAGCAGAACAAACATCAGAGCCCCACAGACAGGTCTAGGAAACAATCGAGGGGAGGGATCAACTCGAAGTTTCTCGAGAGACAGATTGTCCGAGATGAAGGTGTATGGCAGAGCATGTGTGGGACGGTTGGATCACATCAGGACAGACAAGACAGTGATTCTGAGCGTTCAGGGTTTTTCCGAGACTGTGGGGCCTTGGGAGCTGCCGAATCTGTTGAATTAGACGGCACCGAGCTTGATGCTGGTGCAGATTCTGAAAAGGATTGTTCAGTTCCCATAACTGGCCAGGCTTATGCTTCACTGGAGTGTTCAGATGAAGGTTGGGCAAGTGATTCTGGTTCCTCTGAGCTTTCTTGGGCAAGCGCTTACTCACAGGAATATTACTCTGAGCATCCTTACGATGCAACTCTCGAAACTGAGGATTTAGAGTGCACCAACCCTCTTGTGGAAAGCACGCCTTCACATATAACATGGCCGATCGATGCTGATTATCAGCATACTGATGTGGGGTATCCAAAACCTTACCCACGGTCTTCAACCGGGGAAGTGGGAAACACTGGAACACGAACCCTCTATAGGAAGTCATTAAAGGACATAAACTCTGAGCTACTTAAAAGCAAGGTTCTGACTGGGAGTGGGGAATGTGAACAATTTGATGCGATCAATGGGATTAAATTTCAGGCCAAAGACAATGAGGTCCTGCAAGATGCTTCTGTGCTTCGCAATTTTGATGCAAATGTTTCAGCAATTAGTCCTGCATGTACCATGTCCTCAAAGTTCTCTTCTCAAGGAGGTATCACTGTGTTAAGTTCGCCTAGAAAGACAAGTGACTGGAGATCACATAATGTTTATGCAGAGCCTCGGCCTGCTGCCTCATCTCGTGACGAATTTTTGAACAGCTCTGCACGAGTTCCTTGTGAGTTGACAGAGCTTAGAACAAACCAATTGAAATTAGGTGGGGCCTTGGCACAGGGTGCACCAAGGGCGCACAGCACAGCGAAGGATCGCAGATTAGTGGAAAAGAGTTCATGTTCAGATCAAACCCTCTTGCCAACTGTAGGCTCGCCTGGTACTGAGACTGCAGGTCATGTAAAGCCCTTTCCATCTGTAGGCTTGAAATCCAGGCACTCTGCAGCTGTGAACAATAGATATCCATCCACTCCTCTGCATGGCTACTTCAGATTTGTGGAACAAGGCGGCTCACCGTGTTACACATTTTTTGTGAATGACTCGGATGAGGTATATTTTGCAAGGGCCTATAGATCAGAGCAGCAATCCAGCAAAGAGAATTGGGATTGGATGTACACATTCCATTCCAAGAGGGACAATGGGAAGGTGAAAGGTGGATGGAGAGATTGGGGAAAGAAGGAAAAGCTGGGTTCAGATGTTGTTGGGAAAATGAAAGTTTCAAATGTTCGACACCTTGATGCCAAATGTTCTGGCAATAAATGTACAAAAGAAACAGAGTTTGTTCTGTTTGACGATAGGGTCGAACATTTGGGAGAGACTAAAAGCAGCAGAGTTGATTGCATACCTCATCAACCTGCACCCATTACAAGTCCAAAGGCTGTACATGGGGGTGTAGAATCTCTCTCAAATGCCTCAGTCTTATCCGATGCCCATTCACGGCACCTTCATCAGAGAGCCAAGTCTAAAAACTTGATCAATTTGGCCTGTCTGAGCCAGGGGAATAGCAGCTCCGACTTGCATAAATCAGATCCCAGTAAGCCTAAAGACAGTAGTGATATGAAAAACTCCAAAGATAAGCAAATGCCAATATCTCATGTGGAGCTTGCCGCCTTAGTGATAAGTACCTCCGTGGAAGAGGAAAAGTCGGATGGAAAGAGAAATGGAAATCTTGAAATAGAAGGTTGGGGTCTGAAGTTTCTTGAGAAAGGCTCAAGCAACGGATGGGGTTTCAAGTTCCTGGAGAAGAACATGGACAATAACAGCGAGTTGGAACCAGCGGTTCAAGTCCAAGCAACGGATAGAGTACGTAAAAGCAAGGAGGGCAATGGCTGTGATAAAACGCTTGAAGACAATAGAAACTGTGAAGGGCTTTCAGCATCTGTTCGGCAAAAGCCAGCAAGTACGAATGGAGTGGGTTGCATCCGTAGGCAGAGCTTTGTACAAGGTGAAAATGTAACTTCTGTTTCCAACAAGAAGTTGAAGAGGAAGGATGGAAGAGCAAAAGTGAAAGTAGAAGTGAATGTGATTCTACCAGCTGGTGTTCATGGGCAGCCACCAACACCACTTGTTGAGCGGTGGCGATCGGGGGGTAAGTGTGACTGTGGAGGGTGGGATGAAGGGTGTGGGCTGTGTGTTGTCCGATCAGAAAACCTTACGGTACATGGGTTCCCAGAAAAGGTGGCGCTAACTAGCCATGACCGCATCAATTGGATTTCTTCCGGCAACCCCTTGAAGCTCTTCACGCAGGTCTCACCTTTTTCAATGAATAAATCGCGCTTTGAGCTTTCCTTGTTACTCGCATACTCATTGATGCTGTTGGCATGGCTGAAACAGGGCACCCGGCGGAAGAAGGTTCTTGGCTTGGAAATCGTTCAAGCGGGGTTTTTCTCTCTCAGCTTCCATGCGCGATTCTCACCCCTGCAGGCCTTCGCCACGGCCGTGGCCATTTTGCACCAACAGATCACGCAGAGATAAAGACTTTTGCGTGCCCATCTCCACCTTCCGAGGCTCGTTATACACGAAGCATGTCAGTACAGATGTGGCGATGTTGCATTGTATTCTTTCGAAGAACTCTATGGAGGTCCTCCTGTGCTGTGCACTTCTCAAAGTAAACCAAGGCTTGCACAGAGCATGTTGACCTGTGCAGCTTTGAAAACATCACCATTGAATCCAAGAGAGTTCCATTTAATCACGAGGGAATCACTAAGTTTCTAACTTCTTAGGATTACATGATGAGATGTTCTGAGAGCCAAAGCCATCCGCATGGACATCCGTCTTAGTTGTTTCGATCAATGTACATGCCTCATCTTGCCTCTCTTGGAAAAGGTTATCATAGCCACAATTGATATCCTTTGTTTATGGTTGTAAAATAAGAGGTCATTTGAAGGTCCTTGTTTAGCACGATAGTGATTGCTTTCAGATTACAAATGATATGAACTTAAGATGTCTCTTGCAGTATTGAATGTATACAAAATATCCAATGAGCAACTTTGAACTTTCTATTCTCAAGGTGGAGGTGCAAAGAGTGTGTGGCCTACAATGCTGTCATACGCTTTGATAGAGCTATTGTAATTAATGATAGCTCATCCATGGAATAAAGCCTTGGACTATTGAAATTGTAAAGAAGGTACGTGTCATATCTTGGTGAATTGCATTCTTGGGTTTCACCTTTGATCTTGTAGTTGAATAAACATTTATAGGGTTGGGAGCAAGTGAAAGAAGTTTATTAATAAAGCTGTACCAAGGGAAAAAAGCCTTAATAGGTGAAATGATTTGCTTGGTGTGTGGCTCAATGTTAGCTTCTAAACTTCCATGATAAGAGTAGACTTTTAATGTCCATGGAAAACTTTGATGTGTCCATCCTATTTGGTTGTGAATTCTAGTCTCTTCTCTCACTAGTTTTAGCTTTCTCGTTGCAAAGTATTTAGCTCGCTCTCTCTCTCTCTCTCTCTCAAAACACTGATTGAGCTTTTTGTTTACAGAGATCATTGCTTACGGGCCGTCTGGCTATACCTAGATTCATCTCCCACATGCATTGAGGATCTCGATCGAATAGGTTTGGCTACCTTCACATAGGCTAGAAGTTGAGAGAAGGCAAGCAGAGGACATCCCACCTGAGAGAAGGCTTGCACTCTCTATGCAATATGTAGGAGAAGAATCATTTTGTATTTGGATTCCCTATGTACTGTAATGAGATTCGTTGACGGCATCACTATCTTTTCAACAACATTTTTGGCCCACTCTAAAGAGATTTCAACACACCTTGATCAAACGTGTGGAAATTTTCCTTCTCAAGGCACAAAAGCATGGAGATTATCTGTTATGAGCTTGGAGCAAAGCACATGAGGAATCATTAGCCCAGTCAAAGGACGCTCACAGACTTTTCCTTTGGTGCCATTAAGTTGAGGTCGACAAGGGACTAGGCATAACGATGAGCCAAAAGTGCACGCAGATAGACTTGATCTTGGGAGGAATTAGGTATACACTCCCTATTCTTTAAGGTGGGGAGGCATTTGATGACGCGAGTGACAAAGGCACTTGCTAGATGATGAGCTTCCTCTAGGAAGCTACAGAGGAGGGAAGGACTTAGGTATCTACTCCCTATTCTTTAAGATGGGGAGGCATTTGATGACGTGAGTGACAGAGGCACTTGCTAGATGATGAGCTTCCTCTAGGAAGCTACAGAGGAGGGAGGGATTAGTCTAGATGGTATCGATCCATCATTGATTGTCTTCGTTATTGCCAACCCTCACAAGATCAAAAGCCATTTTTAGACGAGATTATCTTGTCCACGCTCAACTGATCAGTGGAGTTAGTCCCATAGATAGCGCACACAGGTCCAATCACCTCAATGGATAGCTGATGGAACGATCAACAACCAAGGGCTATTGCCAAGTTCTCTATCTCGTAGCCACAGTGCGATGTATTTATATAGTCTTGTCTCAGACACCAATTTTGGGGTGCCCGTTTTTATTGGCCCCACCTCTTAGCTTTGATTGTAATTGGTTTTTTAAAGTCTCATAGACCCTTCGATCTTTTGTTGATATTAATAAACTCTCTCTCTCTCTCTCTCTCTCTCTCTCTCTCTCACTCCATCTTTCTCTCTTTGCACGTTGTTTTACAAAAAAAAAACTTGCTTGAAATACCACAAGCCTATAGGCCCCATTATCTAATTTTCTTGTTCCCTATGAAGTTGTGTTTTTACATCTACCTTCTCATACATTTTATCAGATCTCTCTATGTTATGCCATAATATCCCATATTTTATGTTATAAAGGTAGCAAAACCACTATGTTTCCCTGTATGAGATAATATGAAATAGCTCAAACAAAAGATAGTACAATGAAATCCTTCAATATGTCATAAAAGGGAAGAGGAGAGAGGAAAACAGGGGTTTCAGGTGAAGGAAGATTAGGGACGAGAGAGGAGTAAAAGACGAAGGGGAGAGGTGGATGGGGCAAAGGTGATAAAATTTTTATAACAAGGGGAGCCATTAATTATGGAGGGGAAAGTGAAGCCTTATACATTTAATACTCTATCTTATGTGTTTAATAAAGGGCCATTTGATGAGAACCCAACCCTTCATTAAAACTAAGCCCCTTGTTATACATTTAATACTCTATCTTATATGTTTAATAAAGAGCTATTTGATGAGTACCCAATGCTTCATTAAAACTACTGACCCAATCTCCATTAACCATCTAGTCTTTTGGGAGGCTTTGGGACCATTGATGAAGTGATAAAACCACTATAATCCTTTATATACAATAATATTAAGTAGCTTTGAAAAAGATAAAATAAAAGAGAGTGAAGGCTAATGCATTTGGTAGAGAGGAGACATGTAAAAGTGTAGTGTGGGCAACATAAAGAATGAAAGGGGAGGGGCTCATTAGGGAAGGGGTCGTGGAGCTGTAGTTATACTTTTACATACCTAATGTTGTGTGTTTTAATAAAGGCTCACCTAACCAACACATTAACACTACAAATCCCGTCAACATTGACCAATAATATTACCAATCCTATCCACATTGACCATTTAGTCTTTTCACAGCACTTTGGGACTATAATGCAAAAACCAACCAAGGCCCTATTGTCTTTCTACGCAAGGAAAAAGGGTCACCATCTTCCCATAGTCTCCCTAGTGAGGACCAAAATGTGTGTTTGCAATGCTCAATACAAGGAGAAACACTCTATTTTCATTGGAAGAGAAACACCTTTAATCTTCCGTTTCTACATTTGGTTACCACTTCATCCTCCAAAAATCTTTAATGATATAGTTTCTAGATCAAAGTGGCCCACCACATTGCCATTAACATTGACATTCAAAAAAGCATTCACAAATAAAGTATCAACCATAGTCAAATACTTGTTAAGGAACCCCAACTACAAAGCACTTTGTACATATAGTCCCCACCAATCATAAACCAAAACCAAATTTGAGACAAACCAAAGTGTTTAAGAAGGAAGCCCACACAGATCATATGCCAACAAGATAAAGGCTAAAGGATCAAAAGGAAAGAGCTCTTTGACATACCTATTTGTAATAATATTCATAATGGCCAATCACGAAAAATGACACACAAATTGAAGAAGTTAGATGCAAGGCATTCTTACTTAAAGAGATAGCCACATTTCATTCTATTTAGGGGGAAGCATACCCACAAAGAGAAAGAATAGGTCACATCTCAATAAGCTTAAAAAAGCAACCATCAATAACATAAATTAATAGACTCAAATATCCATCAATTCTTCACAAAAACTAGCCTATGTTATAATTGCAAAAACACTTTAGCAATGCTCTTTTGAAGGTTTTTGAAACATCCACAACCATTAAGCCAAAGATATTGTTTAAGAATGTCGATGGGGGACAAGGGGGCTTAGTGCCTCACCTCTTAGTTAGGCTCTAAGTGGGGACCTTCTTCGTCAAGTTTTAATTGGTGACACTCAAGCCCACTTTGCTAAGCCCACAATCAGGCCACCCATAGTTGGGTAAGTGACTCTAAGTTCAATGGTATTTTCTAAAATTAAAAATATGAATTAAAAGTTGTGAATTAGGAAAATAACAGGGTAGGAAGATTAGCCTTAAACTCTTCAAACCTCCAATAAAGAATTAGTAAATTTCCCTATTGTTTTTCATGCAATTTTACACTATTTGCATGTTGGAAGTTCATTGAGTTATAGCTAATCATCTAGAAGTTTTGGACCTTGTGTTGCTTCATATTTGGATTGCCCAAATCATGGTATTGATGGCGGGATAATATGTTTCAAGTTCATTTGAAATCTTGGTGTTTCAATTGGAACGATGGTAATCATCTTCAATGATGTGTTGATTGATATCAACGGCTCTAAGTTCATGTTTCGTTGGCAAGTGAATAAACGCCTTTCAAAGTGGGCTTGCTCATTTGGGTCCTAGATATCTTATGCCAAGTGCAATGATTTGGGTTCATATGCTTTTATGGGTTTCTTTCATAATTGTAATCAACTAAATTGAGAGTTCTTGCCTATGAAAGGGTAAGGAATGCTAGTTGAATCATGATGAATGATTTAATTGACATGGGCTTCATGCTATGTGGTTGGAAGAAACAGTAGAACATTCATAAATTTCATTAAGAAAGGAAAATTGCAAGTTCTTTCCTTTACGATAGAGTAAGGTTTCTTATTACAATTATGATGATGAATAGATTGACATGGGCTTCATGTTATGTGGTTGGAAGAAACAAGAATTGCATCGAGAAGTTCTACACATGCATGGACTATAAATACACAAACCTTGGTAAGTATTATTGGCACAATAATGCTATGAATAAATATGTTCAGTGATGTGGTTGAGAAGTCATAGATCCTATTACGTGTATGCTTTCTTCTTGGGAAGGACATCTCTTTTGAATAGCCAGCCATGCCACTATGACACACATGATAGGGGACCCTATTGGGAGGAACCTTGACCCCATGTCCATTTGATTGGGATCAACCCTTTTCAATCATTGGTATTTGTGACAAGTGCTAAACATGAATGCTTGTCAAGTTTGTTTTTCCAAGGAAAGTATGTTTCTATTAATGCTTAAAAAATCAACCATATAAATTATCCATTGGAGTTGTGCTAATCATGGAAGAAAACAAAAGGAGAAAAATTAGCTGTCAACTAATCTATTTTCAGAGAACTCATCTTATTGTCTATGGAATTTCTAAAACAAGGGCCAACAACTAGGGTGGAAGACTTTCCATCCATGAATGCCATGCTCAATAAATATATATTAGACACATGCAAGCCAAGAATTGAACAAACATGTCCACTTCTCAACAATATTTCGAGACCCTGATGTCCCTTTGCTATTATATGGCACGTAGGGTGTAGATAATATCTTGCCAAATGGCAATGAGGGTGGCTACTGGGGGGACCTAGTGGCCTCACATCACCAAGCTACAAGGGACAACCCAAATGTAAGACATCATCTCACATATACTATCCTCTGGTGAAGAAAAAAGACACTACTAGGAAGGAGTCACATCCTTTACCTAGATCTAGATGACATTTTTGTCCCTGGATCTTGTAAGCTACTATGATAGGGTCAATGGAGAACGAGTGATCCCCCTCCATTAGCCTTGATGCAATAACCCAAGTGAAGTTTGGTGGAATACTTTGTGTCCTGGATGCGATTAGGAGGGCTCTCGCCATATTTCTGTGCTGCGAGATAGCTCCAATGATAATGCAAGATCATATCCACAAATAGGACCAAAATTTGGAGATGCCCTCTTGGGGTACCTATTGCTCGATCTAGTGTTGTTCTCTCAAGGGAGTGTAGGCAAATGCTTGCAGCAGCTAAGACACAATGGCCAATACCTATCAAGTATAAGAAGGAACCTCAACACACCTGTTCGAGTGTCCTACTCTTGAAGGACCAAATCTCACTCTTGGATGCCACTTCTCCTCACAAAGGGGCGAACCCTCCTACAACCAAATATGCGAGGGTGACCTATCGTGACACGTAGTGACTAGCATGGGGTTGATGGTATAGTCCTTGTTCAAGCAACCCACTAGCATGATTTGCCACTCAAGTGATTCCAAAGGCCCATTGTACTTTGGGTCTCCATCTTTATGTGGCCGAAGAAGGCGTCCGAGGCCCACTCTATAAATTCTGGAGCAAAAGGATCCTAGGGCTTGATGCAAAAGTTGAATCCTCATGGGAACCCTTGTCTTAGAGAATTGTCCACACTATCTGCTGCAGGGGAAATGAGCCTATATGCAAACTATCCCTCCAAGGCTTAGGTGTGATGGAGTCTATTTCTAACATTTGCATACTTGCCGCCTCAAATGAGAGAGGAATCACACTTGTTCCTCTATCTTGGTGCGGAGATGGCTCCATGCTCTAAAGGATCTAGCAAAGCCACTATCCCATTGGGCCCAACCAATGTACATCTGCTGCTCTAACATGAAGCCCTCTTGATCTTAGACCTCCATATGCTAGAGGAGGGGTTGGCACTCAAAAAATTCACGCTACCAAGGGATGGCCCAAATATGTCCCTTCAACAAATCGTGTCAAACTCTATGAATTCTCCTCATTAGGGGTGAGCTCTTCCTTGTGAGGGGTCCTCTAATAAGATCCATCAATGAGACTTACTAACCTCCTATGCGAGGTGCGTTCCTGAGAAGCTTTCATTGAGCAAGTGCTCCTAGTGTTCTGAGCCCAAATTGAGACCCACATCTCTAGGACTATAGTGTCAAGTCCTCCCTATTCCTAGTACAAGATCACCATCTACTGGGAAACTTTGGCTCTAGTGTTCCTTCTACCATCTAATCTAGCCCACAAGAAGTTGTACACCAAGTGCTTGAGATTTCCCCTGCATTCCCTATGAAAACGCCAACATGAGGCTATGTACTAGTTTGTAGCCAGGGGGACTTGGTTGGCAATGAGGGCTGCTTACAAGTGAGAGTTTGGCCAAGCTCCAATGCAAAAGTTTGCATTGTACACTTATCTAGCACAAGGGAAATCTACTATTTCATTGAACTGTCAATGTTCACCTAACACTACCTACCATGGTGGGATCCATCGCCCTCAAGTATAGGTTCTCTTGAACCTTCTTAGTCACACTGTGAGGAAGATGATTGACTCTATCTGTGAATTGTAGCCTTCGATGCCAAATAGTACAACTCAATGGCTCCTCAAACTCCCTCCAGTCTCACTATCGTGAGACCACCACAAAAAGTGATGTCTTATCTACAACCTCTAAGTCTAGTAGCTCCTCCTCCTAGTGGATTGAGAGCTGCATCCCTATGACGCCCAACACTTAGGAGCATAAGAGATAATATAGAACCTCTATCATCGAAAGAAAAAGGAAGGGTAACCCTACCAACATGATGGTGTACAGGATTTTAGCTTGGGGATTGGGCAACGCAACATGTATTTTGGCAAAGAAGACGATATTAAATCAGACTCCCACAAAAGGGGGTTTACATTTTTTATGCTTTGTTACAAGAGGAGCATGTGCAACAAGCCAAAGTAGCTATCTGGTAGTATTAGCCAGAGAGACTCATCCAAGGAGTTGGGTCCAATTAAGTGGAAGATGTGATCTAAAGGAGTATTGAAGAGCTTCAAACACAGGCACTATAGCAATGACACTCTCTCCAGGATCAAGAGAGAGCATTGAGATGGGATTTAGATTTCATAAAGCATCTTGCCCTCTCAGTGGCTACGAGATGAGAGTGTATGGATTGACCACTAGAGATTTGCAAGGTTGAGTTCAACCTGCGCTCCGCATGTTGGGTCTAGAAAGGAGAGAGAATGAGTAGAAAAATCTTCTAGGCCATCGACTCTCGCTGAGCAAGGATGCAGTTGCAATGCAGAGATGATAGAGGCCAGATGCACTTAGACCCTCAAGAGATTCTAGAGAAGATGGTCGGTGAAGGGGAGGGTGGGGGGCAAGTGGTAAGGGTGATCACTAGATTTGTTGCATAGGTAGTAGAAAAGAGTGGCAGAGGGGGAGAAGGATGAGCCAATGGAGGAGAAGATGAGGAGTGGGGGGGGGGGGGTGGGTGGAAGAAGGTGGGGGTGGGGGGGCAAGGGATCTCATGGTAGGGATGTGGGCAAAGGCTTGGGAAGGGGCACCTCCCACAATCCTAAGCCTAGGGTAGACTCTTGAGCCGGTTGGGAGCCTTTAGGAGCTTTCAAAATAATAGGGTCCACCAGGAGATGGAAGAAAACCTCATCTATAGTCAATACCTATCGGGGCTCTCCTTTGCCTACTCCTTTTGAGCTAAGGGAATTGGTGAGGCCTCATACTTGCTTGTTGTCAATGTCATGCTTAGTGTTTATGATTCTTCATATCTTGTTCTTGAATTTTTTAAATCCACCAAAGTCCAATTCTCCTTGAAAGGCTAAACCCATGGAGTCTATGTCTCAGCTATTGCCCATTTGTGTGAGGTGATTTGTTTTCACAACTCTCCCATTACCATTTTGAATGATGCAATAGCTAGGCAATAGCTCAACCTATACTGCAAGGTAGGCTCTTGCAAGGTGCCCCATTCATTTGCATCAAAGGCACTACATTGGAAATCTTGAAATCTCAACGCCTTGATGGAAAGAGCTCTCATCCAAAGTCTCAAGAAAGATTTGGACTTTGGGAAATTTGCTATTATTTGTATTACCTTGATTTGAGGAACCCTATCATCTGCTTGTATTGAGGCCATGGTGGGGACACTATAGCACCACACCAAAACACCCTCCAATAGATGATAAGATGGAGCGATACTCCACCAAAAGGCCAAGGAACTGAAGAGTCATTGGAAGCATGGCATATGGTGCGTTGAATCCATGTAATCAACTATGAAGCCATGGTAAAATGATATGAGAAACACAAAATGTGGAACAAGGAAGATAGGGCTCTACTCCACAAAGGCCTGGGTGATATCAATGGAACTCAGTTGGAGAACAAAAATAGCTCCCCCATAGATGGTGACTTCTTGAATTTGGTCATCCTTTAAGGGCAAGCTCACCTATATTGAATAATGAGCCTAGCTTTTGATGGGTATGATGGCAACAATGCTGCTCACAAGGCTCTATTATGTAATGACTAGATGGAAATTTACACTTGTTTTCTATCCTTTGGGGAGAGAGAAATATAAAGGACTTGGGGAGTTGAGGGAGATGACATGAGAGCCCCTTTGGCCAAACCCAAAGAGAGGTCACCACCAAGATTCCACTCCTTAGAAAAGTGAACATTGGACTTGAGCATGACATTTGAGAACTATAGAGGGCACAAGGACAAGTTCCATAGCAAGGTTCCTTAATGGCAAGTTACATTGAAAGCTTCCTAGGTGGCACGTCACACAATAGACTCCTCAAAGTCAAGACACACCATAAGGGAACCTCTATTTCCATGAAGGAGGAAAATTGTATATATGTAGAGGAGAAACCAAGCATGGTGAGGGGGGTGTGAAGAAATGGTTGAATTTTTTCCACGTTATCAATCTCTCTATTATTGAGTTCCCAAAAAGTAGATGTCTATTTGGCTAAGAGGCACACATTTGCCTAACCAAGAAAATGCCACTCTTTTAAGTACAAGAGAAACAAGTAGCAAACTTTGAGCCATAGAAGGATGAAGTGTGGTGCTCTTATTACAAGTGATTCCATATAGCATCCAAATGCCCCCATCATAATTGTATAGATGCCTTGTGGTTTGGCTACTGTGGCTACATGCCCAACCACAATATTGCCAATTGTTATTATAGGTGGATGTCATTTTACCATAATTGTGTAGCGTGTTAAAAGGTGAAGACCAATATCTAGTAATTATAGCCCCAACCCATGCAACCAATGCTACTGTGCCCGTTCATGCACACACTCACTAGGTAGGCTTTCATCCCAGAGTGATGTTTCCACCCATGAGGCTATAGTATCTAGCAACCTAGTACCATTTACCTACTATAGTGCTAGATCCCAAGCCCCCAAGCCCAAGACATGTGGCCTTCAAATTTGTAGGACCCCAAATGAAAAAGAATGTACTCCCAAGGACTTGACTGATTCTTTTGATCATGCACATGTAGAATATCCTCCAATAAAGGCAAAATAGGAAGTAGAAATACTTCTCAAGTCTTATCGTAGGCAAAGAAGCTGAATACCATACCTACATGATTTAAGGTTCATCAAGTTTAGACGGTCCCAACCACAATGGCCAATCCTCAACACTACACATACCAATGATTTGAATTCATGCTACGATGAATGTACTAAAAATAGGCTGGCACCCTTCTCTTCAGCATGTGCACCACCTCTAAATGGCAGACATCCCCCTTAAGTCTATTTACATAGGCTAGAGAAATCTTTAGGATACCCCTTGAAGGGGAGGAGAAAGTTTTAGGACACCTCTTGGAGGGGGCACTCACCTTCCCTTCACCAAGGTGAAATGGGGGAGTCTTTTCTTGAAATTGTGAGAGGGAGGGTAGGGGGTATCAAGCCCTTCTTACATAGGCTCAAGGCAGGGAAGGGAAGGATGGGGATTAAAGTGTGGCATAATGCAATAGCTTGGGCTGCATATGCTGTCAAAAATAGTGCATTGTAAAAGGTTCGATGGCTACATGAAGTACCACCAATTGTGTGGTCCCTTTCAATGGGTATGACCTAGTTTAGGGCTATTTTACATATGGGCATGACTACAAGCCATACCAAGAACTTGAACAAGTTTTTGGGAGATTGTCTCAAAATGTGTGCCCAACATGTCCACCAGCTGTGCAAAGTTTTTTTGGGTGGAAATGTTAGGGGTGTTCCCATGGTTGTGCAAGTATGCTCTGTGTCATAAAATGGGCACCTAGATAGCCACTTTTTGGACATAAAATGGTCACATGCTATGAAGTTTAAAATTTGCATAGGAACTCACCCTAGTGTCCAATTAGGGTGATCTAAATTCCATGTTTGAGTAATTTTTGCATGTAGAAAAAAAATTTTAACTCAAAATCACAAAATAACAAGCAAAGCTTGCCCATTTTACATAAAAGCATCAAACTAGTTGGAGACTAGTTATACTAGTTGTCACTCACAATAGAAGACACTGATGATATTTTGATCATGATTTCTACCAACCATGCTATTGATGTAAGTGCAAGATCATCAATTAGGTGGGCCACTGGTATACACATGTTGAGCTTGACTTGACAACACCCCCCTTGATGCTCACACCATGTCTTGCACTCCAAGCATACTTCAGAACATACAAAGATTCTCTGCACACAAGGCCTTTATGAAGATCTCAACATGATTCTATGTACTGACATATACCAAATTAATATCTTCTTCCCAAATGTTTTCTCTCAAAAGTGATAGCGCACCTAATGTGAAGGCTAGATTCTATGCTAACAATATGCTAATAACATTTTCACTTTGTATAACGACTCTATCATGTGCCTCTCATCAATGTCATCCAAGAACTAGTGTAACCACACCACCGTAGATGCTATCATAGAAGCATCTCTGTACTTATGCTTTAATGAAATGGTGGGTGCTTCTTGCTGCTCCATGTAACTATGACACTGTCAAGTGAAAACATAAATCCACTCGTATTTCTCATTTTTGATTTGATATCAACCAAGTTAGCATCAATTAACCTTGTATATATAATGCTAACCCAACCTACCTTAATATTTGTCTAGTAGCATCCAAAAGTGGCTTCCTTGGGCCATGCATAAGCTCACCCACTAAGCCCATAGTATATCTCACAAATCTATCCAAGTGATCATCATGTACATATGATTCCCTACTATCCACCCATACATACTAGGGTCCTCCAAAAATTGCCTCATTTCAGCACTAAGCTTCACATTTTGCTTCAATGGCATAAAGATTGCTTTGTATGTTCTCATGCCATATTTGGATAGCATGTCAAAACCATATTGCCCCTATAATAGCCAAATCCCATCTCCTCTCACAACCTCAATCCTAAGGAAATGTTGTCACTCACCTACATCCTTCACCTCAAACTTCTTCTTGAAAAGCATCTTGAACTCATCAATATCACCATTACTATCACCCCTAATGATCAAGTCATCCACATAAGTGGTGCTATTGGCAGAACCCCATTCTATGTCTTCTTCGATAAATGAAGTGATCTGCATGAAAATGAGGAATCCAATGGTGACAAGACATCCCCAAATTTTGTCCAACCATGATTTGGGCACGTACTTCAAGCCATTCAAAGGATTTGCCCAACTTGCACAAAAATGTAGGGTGACTCAAATCCTCAAAACTTGGTGGCTCCACCATATACACCTCCTTGGCAAATAACAAAGAGAGTCATTCCTCTACGGAGGGGACACCAACAAGAAAAGCATAGCCAATAGATTGCACCAAATTGATGAGCAAGATAGACCCATAAGAATTCCTTTAACCTATCTCCATGCCATACCATTGAATTGTATGTAGATGTTAGAAATCAACCATGAATTATGCTTGATGGCTATATCAAAGTCAAAGAAAAATGGCTTCTCACATGAATGTGTCTAGTCTCCAATACATGGTGTCGAAGGCCACTTCTAAAATGAAATTTAAGTGTATCCAGTATCCTTAAAGGCCATTCTAGCCACCTCTCTTATCATGTTAATGAGTGCTTCCATTCCATCAAGTGGAATACATTCATAGTAATGAGCAATGTCTACCATATATATACTAAATATATTGTCTCAAAGATTAATAATGAAATCATATAAAGACTCAATCCCCCACCAACATATTACCTTAACTCCTCCTTTGAGAAAGAGTTCATTTTGTGTATGTAAACATTTTTTCTTAAGTTTCTTAATACAAGTTTTCAGTATACATGAATTGATGAGTCCACTTTCATAATAAAGACAATAAGAGGCATTAATGATTCACCTCAATGTGTCGTTATGTGCTTTGAAAGTTCAATTAAAAAAGGTAGTTTATAAAATTTTGAAGTAATAGATAGAGGATCACATAATTTCTCTACATTGATCTCAATGTTTGAGCTACAACTATTTTCCATTTTGAAGTCATTACTTCCTAACCTCTCTTTTGCCAAATCATAGGCAATTTTTTTATAGACAAATGCAATATTATATCCGGCTTGATCAATATGATGTATTAAAAAAACATTTTTGAGATTTCTTAAATTATCCCAAAAGCCTATGTCATTCCATATATCTTTCATAATCCTTCTGTGTGCTGGCATCTTTCTATAAGATATAAAAATCAAATAAAACATAAAAATTTCTAAACATATTTTGAGAAATAGATGGAGGGAAACCAATTATCTAATAGAGTTCCCCCCATGCAAGTTCAATTGCTTTACTAGCACTTTGTACACAGGGTTTTCTAAGAGGGATATGGTTAAGTCCCTTACCAAGTTCTTGTCTTAGAGGTTCATAGTTAATTAAACCAACATTGCAAGTAACTACATGATTCCATTTACTATTGATGAATTTCCAATAATAGTAGTAACAACATATAGTGATTTAGCATTGTTACAAAAAGTTATCCTTAGGAGAGTATTCCATTTCCCACAAGTTTTTGTGGAATTTCCAATTGAACAAAATATCATCAAAAAGTTACTAATCAACATCAACATCAACATTACAAGCAACACATGATTGGTAGAAGAAGTCTTTCAAAATACATCCCTCTAGTAAGGGATTATGAAAAAGGACATGTATATTGTGTGAATATAGTTATTCTCCCTTGTAGTACTCAAAAACTTTATACCATATTAGAGACAGTGATAAGTCTATGAACCTATCCATCATTTAAACAAAACTTTCTTAGTAGGATCAACATTCTCAATCAAATAAAAATTTTTGGAAGTCCTACTGCCTTCATCCATATTGAATTATGTACCACTATTTCTTCAAGTATCTACAATGAATTATCTAACTAGAAAAAAATCAATGGTAGCATGTCTCTTTCCATAATCTCATCCAGCAAAGTCCACTGATATCTATCATCTTCCCCTATTGATGGGTGGTCTATATCCCTCTTCTTGGGGCTCCACCCCTTCTTCCTCCATGTGCAAGGGTATTACTAGGCTTATATTTATGGGATGTCTATCATCCATGGTCCTTGATCTCTTAGGATTACATGACCTAATCAAGAAATTGATCCCTTCTCTAGTTAATCCTTGGAAAGATCTGTCTCAGGTTCATTTACCAAGGTCTCGACTCTTTTGACAAAGTATCGATAACAAGATCGTTTTACTAAAAGCAATAGAAAGGAAGAACACCATCTACTGAAAGAATACATTTTCACTGCTAGCGTGCTTCCATGCATGAATTGGCAGATATGATTGAGAATAAACCACACTAGATGATCGAACCACATGATGCTATTTGGGCATTGTATGCTAATATTACTACAAGTACATTTTAAATAAGGCCTCACATAGTTCCACACATAAAGTTACTTTTTTGGTAGGTAGAAGAGTCTTATGGCTATAGAATACACCATGTTTTGTGTTACAAAATGACTCTTCAAGCTCATTTAGTCAAAAGAGCTTTGGGAGGACAATATTATCTGTGTGTTGGCTTGACATCCATAGCCATCTTCTTGAACTCCTATTCAATTTCTTCTTCGTTATCAATCATACACACATAAAGCATCAAGGCACATGGTAGAACAAAGCATCATGCTTCAAGTTGCATCAAGCAAAGAAGATAATGCCATCGACATCAAGCATTGAGAAGCAACATCCTTTCCACCTTCAGCCCATATGTTTTATAAATCAAACCTGACCACCTGTAAGTAGCCATGTAAGCACTCAGGGGAGGTATTGACATGTAAAAGCCACACTTGACCACCTTATGTAGCAAGGTATGCACTAAGGGGAGGTGATGGATTTGTAACTCACATCTGACCACCTTGCAGTAGCCAAAGGATCATGGCACCAAGGGGAGGTGTTGAGATATGGTGCCATGAACACATATTAGAGGCTAAGGTATGGTATAGGAAAGAATTAAAGTAGCCACCCTAGGATGTGGACTACATGATGTGGAGATATGGATTGATATCCACAAGGAGAGATGTGGATCAGAGGATCCCACAAATGTTGACTATTCCAAGGGCACTCTCTATATAAGAGGCCTATCATGTATTGTTGAATTGAGATAAACATTTTCTATCTCCCTCTCATGTCTTATTTAGTGTGCTTTGAGCCTCCTTGATCTCTTGCTTTTGACAAAAAGGCCCCAAAATGACCTCCCTTTTTTCCTAATGCTAATGGTTTTGTACAGTCGTTCTTGATGAAGTCAGCATTCTTGAGGTGCTGGGCACTGGAGTCGCAATGAGGTCGATGTTGTGGAGGAGCCATTTTGCTAAGAGCTCTTGTAGATGGCATCTACTATGAATCGGCCAAGCTGAGAGCCTTTGAAGTTGCTTGTTGTCTTGTATTGAAGACTTTGAAGTTGTGCTTGCTATGGGTCTGAGTCGCTTGGTCGAGAGATGTCTTTGCCTAGAGCCTTGCTGGGATGCAGAAGCTTTGTACTTCTCTCCAAGAAGAGTAGATATTATCTTGGAAGTTAGTCATCCTTGCAGCCGTAGAGTTGGGCTATTGCTTTGCTTACTTGCACCTTAGGTGTAAGTCACCTTTGTTTATTGTGAAGTAGCAAGCTATAGTAGCCTCTTTCTCTCTCTCTTTTTGAAAGGAGGGACTGCCATCACCTAAAAGAGACCAAACATGAACCTTGCAAGACATAGAATGAGGATGAATCACTCAAATTGATATAGAAGCTCTATAGAGGAAGCTCTAAATGATGGAATCAAAAGCTTTTAGGGTTGCAAAACGAAGAGTGAATCAAGCTCTACATGGAGAGCTTGATGAGAGATGAAGATGCCTCAAATGGAGGGCTTACACCTTAACAAAACAAGGGCTTGCACTCCCTCTCAAAACTCTCTCATGAAGACCTCGCAAAGAATGGAGATGGAGCATGCCTCCTAGAAGGAGGGCTTGACACTCATGAAGTCCCCATGAAGGGAGTGGGTGCACAATTGACTTTGATACAATGATAAAGTTGGGAGAGAGAGAGAGAGAGAGAGAGAGAGAGAGAGAGAGAGAGAGCACAATATATCTACATGTTCACTTTGTTGTATTGAGCATAAACATGAATATATACATGAGAACCCCTTATGGTTAGGGTTAGGGTTTGCCTCTAATGCCCTATCTAGATATTACAATTTACTCTATCCTCAACACAGCTACCATTATAATAGATGGGGTCAGCGTGGTTTAGGGAAAATATAGTGGCCAACCCCCACAACTAATGATCTAGCAGTAGCCTATGCTCAAGTACAAGGAAATGCCGAGCCGCAATAGCCAACCTTGTTAGGAGGGGCAATGGCAGTAGTGGTGGCAGTGGTGGTGGTATATGGTGATTCGCCTGCAATGCCCAGGCCTCTACCCACTTGGTACAATAATCTGTTATGATTAGACATATCAATTCTGGTTCTTTGTTGTTGTTGCTGGCTTCAATGGCCCCATTAATTCTAAGCCCCATTTTTTTGGAAGAGCTCTAAAGGCAAGAACAGCTCCATGGCAAGAACAGTTGCATGGCATCCAATCCCACTCTGATATTGGATCCAATCTTTGGCATCACATCTTTGGACAACTCTCTCAACAGATCGTTGTAGCTTCGACCACCACAATCTAGGTTGCACCACCTTTTTTTTAGTAATGGATCTCGCAAAATTTTCACTCGCAACTTCGTAATGCGCTTTAGTTAGCACTACATCTTGCTCATGTGGAAGAACATAGTGGAGTAGCACATTTTCAAGATTGCAATGACAAAGCTAGATTATTACCACTTTGAATCCATGGCTCCACAATGCTAATCTCTTGTATAGATCACAAGTCAAACATTTCATCATTCCAAGACCAAAAGCTACCTGGGAGTACTCCATTTGGCCTTTCACAATAGGATCCACTAGAAACAATGTGCACATCTCCACATCTAGAAGTTCGTGTCTTTGATGCTAGTGGCTAGTTCTTCAGACTTTAGGTAAGATAAGAAGTTTGTGATTGCATGCTATGACCTCAATCAATGAACCACTTCAAATCAAATTCCTGGAGTAAGAGAATCACGCATGCTAGAAGGCCAATAAGGTTCTATTAACACACCAAGTATTGTAATTCTAAGTGATGTACATGAAATATAAATGGGCAATCTAGAAGGTGGTGGTGGAACTTCTTCACTGAGTAAAATCATTCCGAGGCATTCTCCTTCTATCACCAAGTAGTTCTTATCTACTATAGAGAGCCTATGGCTTGCATAATACACTGGTCAATACCATCCAGCAATACCCTCTTGCATATGAAACTACCAATCACCTGGTCTGAGGTTCTACAAACACATGGAAGGTATTTTTCTGATTTGGAGGTAGCAACACTGGCACCTTGGACAATTAAACATTGAGCTAGTGATATGTCCTCCATCTTTTCAACATGAGCCAACATATTCAATGGAATCAAACATTGAGCTAGTGATATGCCTTGTCATATTCCTCCATCTTTCCAACATGAGCCAACATATTCAATGGAGTTGCCATATAGGTGCCACCCATTCAGCCTAATCTGGACCAAGAACTATATGGCACTTCTTTGGGATCATTGGTATGGAAGCTTGCATGATCATTGTCACCTTGTCAAGATCCACCACAATGCCATTTGTCGAGAAACCATGCCCCAACAAGCGGCTGCTACAACCACAAACTCACATTTCATAGGATTCAAGTTGGACACTTCTTTGAATTGTTGGAAACACAACCATAGATGCTCCATATGATTGGCCCATGCTCCTAATACACTGAGGTTGTCTAGAAAGATACTCATGAAATCAGTGATCTACATCTTGAAAATATCTTGCATGTCTCTCTGAACATAGAAGAAGCATTTCTCATTCCAAATCACATGACTAAACATAGAAGAAGCATTTCTCATTCCAAATCACGACTGTATAAACATAGACACCCCATGTAGGATTCCAAATCACTCTCTTAGAATTATAAACATAAATCATCTTGGAAGATTCCATCATTCACAAATGCAGTGACTCTTAGAATTCCTCTAAAAGCCTTTAATTTCTTGGAGGTCCTAGGAGCTCACTCACCTATTGGCCACGAGATGTGGATATCTATCCAATGATGAATAATAATTTTCATTCCTAGATGCATGGTCTTTTGGACTATTATTAGACTTTACAAGGATCCTTTGTGCCATGTTGATCCAGCATTACAAAAACATTAGACTCAAAAAGGGACCTGTAAGGGATCCCTTAAGCTGGTGACATGGAAGAAAAAGGTGAATAAAACCCAATATAAGATTGGCTAGTGGAGGGCAATAGAATATTAGAAGTGGCCTCACTTCTCTATTTGTTTATTCAATGGCCCAAACAATGATGTGGAGCACCCAATTGTTGCCTCAACTCTCCCATCACTTTTTTTAATTGTAACCAAAGTGAGAGACCTAGTTTCTTAACAAAACTTGTACCAATTGACCTAACGCCAAATCCTTGTACCCAACTACCACACTCCTTTCATTCTCTCTCATTCCTCTTCCTTCCCCTTCATTTTTGAGCACCATTTTGAAATTTTCTTTGCTCTAGCCCTCTTTTCAAATTTCTTGCTTGCTTCTAAGTAAGAGGCTTCTTTCTCTCTTCTCCCTCTCATGGGATGGACTCTCATAGCAAAATCTCATCACTTCTCTTCTCTACCTACATTTCCCTCCCATTTCACTCTCTTTCTTTCAAAACTTTCAAGATTTCTGAATGAGATTCACCCTACCTTCTTCTTTCTCTATTTTGGGGGCTTCTCTTTCAAATCTTGCCACTTCCTCTCTCATCTAAGATTCTCCCATGATTTTTAATCATTTCATTCAGGAAGTAAAGGCGATCAATTTTCTGAGCGAACCATGAATGATGCAGGGTGTTTGGAGCTTAAAAGGAGCTACTGGATGAGATTCTTTAAAAAAGGATCAAAGAAGATGACTTTCACGCATTGAATTCACTAATGCATGTAAATCAATCTTTCTTTTTCCCATCTCTCAATACTAGTCACTTTTTTTGGGATTCAAGCTCATCTTCTTCTTCGCTAAAATGCACCCTCGGCAATTATCTCTGTAGTCAATCGTTGCCCAGCAATTCTCATTATAACGGCTTCGCTTGCTGCCCTAGTGCCAACATTAAACCTTTTTAACAATCGTAGATTCCCAAAGCAAAAGACTAAATCTGCAGCTCTTGATGGCTTTAAACAATTGTGTCTCTTAGAATGAATAAAATTGTATGCACTCCAATTTCGCTCACATGCACCCGATGATGCAGCAATAGAGAGCACACGTGTTGCAACATGTTGCAACTCCAAATTCTCTCCACCATATTCCTTCTGCGTAGGTGCGATCGTCATTTTAATAGCATCAAGATTCCAAGGATCTTTAAAAGAGCCTTCACGGTTCATAAACCTCACTCGTTGTTGGTAGGCCAATTTGCCTTGATCTCCTGAAAGCAAGTTCTTATTACAAACCTCTCGAAAGTTACTTATGACTTCTGGATTCTATGATTGAGCATGCATTTAATATTGTGGATGTATTGCAAACCTGGCTCCATGCAAAGGGGTGTGCATTTGCTTCCATCTCTTATCGGCTAAATATACCACTTGTTGCTTTTCCCTAGGTGCAAAGCGCATGAATTCTTTAACTTGTCGTATTGCTTTGGACATCTTCCAAGACACTTTACCCATAACAAAGGCATCAGTGTTGACCATCCTCAACACTATCACAAATGGCTCCACACCTTTTATTCTTTCTACCATTTTCTACAATATTGATGATTGCACAATATGTACACATTTATTGCCTGGTACTGCATACTGCATCTTTTTCGTGAGCTAATTTGCCCATCATCTATCAACAATAGTCTCGACTAAAGCTTGGCGCACTTCCAACAATCTAGCAAGAACCAGAAAAGAAGTGGCAAATCTAGTTTGACAAAATTGCCTTAGTTGCTTCACAAAGTGATCTCTAAATACTGCATGCAAGTATTGATGGCTCTTTATAAAACTGACTACACTGTTAGCATCTTGTAGCGCTGGTTGCACAAATGGCAATTGTTCAACATCTTTGAATAAGAAGTTGAGAGTAAGAGCACCACATGGCACCCATGTCATAGTGGGATACTTTGCCATGATCACCTCACCCACAGTCTTATAATTCGATGCACTATCTGTTACTAATACGGTAGCATTTTCATTGCCACCAACTTTATGAATTGCTCTTTTGTATGTTTTTACAATATATGCTGAAGTTTTTTCTTTTAGAGACGTATCAATACTCTCTAAAAACATTGTTCCCTTGGGAGTAATGCACATTGTACATTTATCAAGGGTTGGCTATTATTCTAGCACTAGATACATATATGGTTGGCTAAATCTATAATTATTTATGAATGGTTGCCAATATCTATATGAGGATTTGGAGTGCAACACTTGCCATGATTGTTGAATATCATTTTGGCTATAATTATGGTTCTTGCATATCATTGTTACAGCTATGAAGTCAAGAAAGAATCAAGCAATTACTCATAATACGCTTGGCAAAGGGACATCCTTGTTTGCATTAAAGCCCATTTCATTAATTTTGAACTTTTGAAGTTGTTTTTGAACAAAGCCCAAAAATCCTTCCGGAATGAAAAGTTTACTTTGTGAACATATCCTTCCAAAATCATAAGTTCATTTTGTGAACAAATCCTTCCCAAATCAAAAGTTTAAGTTCTAGTGCTATTATTGTTTGCAAAGACAAGAATCCATATTCATATTCATATTCATAATTAGAGTTCTTTACATTCTCCAAGATTTAATAATGGTGTTATAATAAACACCTTTTAGAGTTTCAGAACTCTAAAGTATTTAAGACTTAGTAACGGTGCCAAAAAACACCTTTTGGAAAAGTAACTGTGATAAAATCTCAAAGGACTTTATTATAACAGTGCCAATAAACACCTTATAATATTCAAAATCAGTTTGTAAGAGGTAATAGCTGGCGAGTGAAGCATCATTGGTTGATATGGCGGCACGGGTATGATATGTTAACACTACGTCATTGGTGTGATATGGCACCACAAGTGTTAGTATCCAAATTTAGTTTTCCATACCCATGTTGGGCATCAATGCTCGAAAAAAAATGAAACTTGGACCGACTCTTATGCACCTGTATAGGGCAAGGTCAAATCCATAGCACTATATCTCGCAATCGACCAAATTGGAATTTGTAGAGTCTCTATTTTGAGCCCACTTTTTCCTAGGAAGCCTCAAAATGCTTATTTGATAGGACTCAAACACAAGCATTCCTAGGCCTCAAAGGAAGCTAAAAGTAGCAACTCTAAGAAGCACATTTTGGATGTGCAATAGTGCACATCAAGATGTTCTTTGGAAAGAGCCAATTCTACTTGGTAAACCCTAGAATGATTGTTTGCGAGGACTCAAACATAGGCATTGGCTGTATTGTTGAGCCACGAAGGGGGTCAAGAATTGGAACTCTACGATGCCCGTTTTAGATTTCCACTAGTGCATACCAAAATGGTCTCCAAAGGCTCCTAATTATAAGCCCACCTCTACCCTACTAGACCCAAAATGATTGATCAAGATGCTTCAAGCACCAGGCATTGCTAGGTCTTGAAGGGGATAAAAACTAGAAACTCTGAAAGGCCCATTTTGGATGTGCGCTAGAACACAACAAAATTCGGCTCTGGAGAGTCCTTAATTTAATCCCACTTCTTCTTGGCACACAATAAAATGATTGTTTAATGGTACTTGAGCACATGCATTGTTAGGGATCAAATGGGGTTGAATCTAGGGACTTTGAGAGGCCTATTTTTTATGTGCACTCGTGCACACAAAAATGGGCTTTGGAAAGTCTTGATTTTGACCCCATCTTTGCTCCACTAGCCTCAAAGTGATTGCTTGGTAGGGCTTGATAATAGGCATTATTGGGCCTCAAAGGGGGTCAAAACTTAGGAATTTGAGAGGCCCATTTTGGATGTGCACTAGTGCACACCAAAATGGGATCTAGAGAGTCCCAATTCTAAGACCACCTCCACCCCACTATTCCTAAAATGATTTCTCAAGATGCCTCGAGCACAGGAATTATTGGGCATCGAAGGGGGTCTAAACTAGGGACTCTAAGAGGCCATTTTGGATGTGTGCTAGCACACTATTAATCCTTGGTGAATAGGGTACCTGGGCTCAATTAAGCTCAGTGTTGCTCGGTTACTAACCAACTTGGAGAAGCAAATCTCGGTGGTGAAGACATAATAGGTGACTGTACACACCAAAGTGGCCACTCCATATATTGATGGACCTTGTAGGATTCTCGCAAAGTGCCAATGGTTGGGTCGGAGTCCAGTGATAGCAAGCAGTTCTCAATATCAAACGGAGAATAGGAATAGAAGGCATTAGACTCAGTCGCCTAAGGTAAAGAAGTGAATTCGTTTTATGTAGAAGGACAACACTTCTAGAAGAGGTGTAAGGGACAAGGCAAGTATGTAGGTTAGATCTTTAGTTGAGACATTGGCTACTGCTAACCTAAGTCAAGGTGAGGACTTGCATGTGTAGAGTGCATCCTTGAGTTGTTGCAACTAGTATTCCTTATGAGTTATATGATTTCAAGATGTCTTTGCTCTATCTTTGTCTCTATTCAAGTGATTTCCACCTATCTTCTCTATCTTTGTCTCTATTCAAGTGCATAGCACTTGTCTTCACATGGTTTGCTTACTTGGCATGTCACCCCAATCTATTAGATCCTTGATGTATGTTCCTTCCACAACATTATTTTATAAGAGACTTTCACAACAACCTAGGGATTGCAAGAGATAGCTTCTTTGTGAGAGGGGCAAGTTCCACTAATCATTGGGCACCCATACTCGCTTGGGCACTGGGGAGTTGGGCAACTCGGGAGTACAATGAGAAGAAAAACCCATCAACATTTGGTAATCTTACTGCTGGGATTGACATGTTGAAAGTGTTTAGTGAGGAATTGATTGGAGTGATAGTAGGATTGCATACACAAGAATCCATCATAGTAGTTGATGATAAGCCAAGCAAAAATTCAACAATTACTCGTCTCAGCAAATTATTACAAGAAATTTCTCTTTGGATAGTTTGAATCTTTTTGAACATTATAGACTTGTTTGATGACTACTGTGTGGACTAAGGCGTGTTCTTAGGCAACCACTCACACCATCTAGGTGCTACAAAATATCTAATATATGGTCAGTGTAGAGAGAAAATTATATGGCAAGATGATAATAATATCTACGTAGAGGCCGAAGAAGTTAGCAACTGATGGAGGACTAGGAAGATGCTATGAACTCAAAACCAATAATTGATGAATGGTGGAATCAAGTAGAGGATCCAGAGAACCATCTACATTAACAATAGAGAGAGGATGTAGGATATGACACTAACACAGGAAATTTCCACAATTTCATTCACAAGAATTTGAAACCTTAGGGAAGCATTCAAGAACTAGCATGAGTATTCTAAGTAGTCTTCTACAGAGAGTATCCATACCAAAGAGCTTGAAGGGTCCCAATATAGACTAGGCCATGATCATGGTTCTCCTAGGTGATAACACAATTCAAGCTCTAAGGATGGAGTGGGTCTAACTAAGCACAACAAAGAAGATCTGCACAAGGGTTAGAAGAAAAATAGCCAAGCAGGCTCGATCGAGTTTCAAAATGTGAAACTAAGCATTGTCATGGAAGTGGGCATTCACAACAATAGTCATCATTGTCAAGACAAAGTAGTCCTACTTTACTATGAGGACAAAGTATTCCTACACCATCTTCTCAAGATGGGTTACTGAGTCCAACATTTGAATAGGTACCAAGGCATATTGTAGTGACAACCCAAGTTCCTAATAAAGGAGGACAATATCATTATGAGTAAATTGATCATGACAAATCCCAACATGGAAAAGGTTGATACCATAAGGATGTAGAAGAAGAAGGTGAACTAGAGGCACCAATGTTGAAATGTAGCTTAGTGCATGTTAAGGAAAAAGTAGCCATGCCTATAAAAGTAAAGTTCCATGACTGAGGATTCTTGTAGAGTTTTTACATGTTTGGCATATTAATGGTGCTGTGAGATAAAAGAGAAATATGTGAATTATTACTCATGTACATTGATCAAGATATCCCAACATTGGTTTAACCAATTTTTGATTGGTTACTTCAAGGATTGGTAGCAAATGTTAGAGGCTTTCCTCAAAAGGTTCAGATAGGAAATTAATGAAGTAGATGTCCACACTAAGCTTCTTGAATTGAAGCATAAAGAACACCTGCTTGGTAGTCCATTGATCAAAAGCAAGAGTGCACCCGTATGTAGGAGTAAAGTCCAATATATTTTACTTTAAGCAGTCTGCTATAGTCTACTTAACTCTATCAAGATGATCCATACGCATTTTATTTTAATCCAGCAAAACAAATCTTGGTCTAGCACATGACCTCAAGGCATTACAAAACGTCTCATCTCTCATGACATTGAATGGTATACCATTTTTTACAAATGCTTCTGTCCATCTTAAGTGCTCTTCATGCACTTGTTGTTGAATAAAACTATCCTCCATAGATGATTGGTCTCCCCTTTTTCTCTTCTTTACTTGATTGACATTTGTGGCATAGAAACTCACCTGCGATCCGCTTGTTAGCAAATCTACATCGCCTTTATGTATTGATACACCCCTCACATTTATTAGTGCTTCTCCTTCAACAGTCTCATCAACCTCATTGCTCACATTAGGACTTGGACGATTCCTTATCAATGTAAGATTAACCTCTTTTTTCACTTTCTCTAAATACGATTTACATAATGGAAGAACATCAGATGGAGTGCATGAGCAAGCTTCAACCTCACTACCAATTCCGAGAAAATGTTGCTTGATGCGAGTAGAACTGCCTGTGAACTTGTGTCCACAATATTTACACTACAGAAAGGAGATCGAGTCATGCACTTTGCGTTCTCCATCACATATGTCCAAATCTTGCCATGCACCATGCTTTTGAAGTTGCAAAAAAAACAAAATCCAAAAATATAAATTTGTGTATGCTATAGAAACATACTGCAATACACATTATGTCAAAAGCGACAAATATACTTTAAAAATCTCTTTCAAGAATGCAATATATTAATTGTCATTCAATAAAATATCATTATCAAAAAACAAGATTATTTTCATTCATCAATAATTATATTTCATTCACACAAGATTATATCCTCACTAGAATATGATAATTCATTTTTAACATTTTTTAAAAGAATATAAAATATTCTTTCAAAAGAAAGTGTAAGAATGAGTAATGAAAATTGAGAGACAAGGATTCATATTCTATTGAAAGAATATACTCAAACTGTAAGTCATTCATTCACATTCTATTGAAAGAATATTAAATATTCATTCGAAAGAAAGTGTGAGACTGAGTAATGAAAATTGAGACATGGATCCATTTCTATCGAAATAATATACTCAAACTGTAAATCATTCATTCACATTCTATTGAAAGAATATTAAATATTCATTCGAAAGAAAGTGTGAGACTGAGTAATGAAAATTGAGACATGGATCCATTTCTATCGAAAGAATATACTCAAACTGCAAATCATTCATTCACATTCTATCGAAAGAATATTAAAGATTTATTCAAAAGAAAGGGTAAGAATGAGTAATGAAAATTGAGAAACGTGGATGGCAAGCATCACTTTTATTGAAGAGGGGAGATTGCATACCTGCCACCATCCAACAAACAAATTGATAAGAAACATATTTGAATTTAGTTGGGAAGACAAGTGTCATAAACACCCCTCCCTTGTTATTGGGATCACAATAAAAATAGTTGCTCATGTTACAACCTCATAAAGCTAAATTTTGACACAATGATGTACGTGTAAATTTAGTTGGGTTGTGTTGAAGGAAAGGCAATTTTATGGTTATGCAATGAAAAAATGTTAATGCATTTGTGCTGAGAATTAAAAAAAGGGAGAAAGAGGCGATAATAAATAAATACATAGAGCATTAAATGTCAAACTAAGATTTAGAGCAAAGAAGGGGAAAATTTTATAAGAAAGAGGAGCATAAAATGAAAAATTTAAAAAGAAAGACAGGGAGCATAAAACTTAAATAAATGAAGCCTTAGAGCCCTAAATGATCAATTAAGAGATAAAGTTTTAAGGGAAATAAAGGACTGGGAAAAGTAAAGGATTTGTGGGGGGGGGGAGATTGAAAAGAGAGGACCTTAATGTCCAAGTCATAATGATAGGTGTAGGTAGAACAAGGTACAGTGATGGAGTGCCATGTGATCAGAGGACCATGCACAACTGCAAAGAAGTCGAGAGGTAGTTTAGAGTGGGCACGAGAATTGGGGACTATTGTAAAGAGATGCAAAGGTAGCTACAGGGCAGAGACTACTAGGGAACTAGAAGGAAGGGCAGCAGCTAAAGGTGAGAGGTCCACGTATGAGAGGAGCACGAGGTGATAGGAGAACGATGGGAGCTATAGGCAAGGGGCTTAAAGTAGGTCGTAGGCATTATATGCAGTCGACAGGATGAAGGCATGTCATCAATGAAAAACCAATCAGTTAGATGAAGGGAGGGTTAAGAGTTTTAGAGAGGGGAGAATTTAGAGCATAGGAGAATTACTTAGACTAGAGGGGGTAAAGTAGCTTTTGAGGCCAGTCGATAGTTGGAAGCGACTGTCAAGCGGGGAAAAGAAGGTTCAGGGAAGACAAGGGGTTTCTTTTGGGGGGAGTAAACTAGGCGGTTGGGTAGAGGTTTAATAAGGGAGGGGAGGTTAGGGGGAGTGGGGGTTATACGTTTAGTTAAGGATAAGGAGAGGTGAGGTCTAATTAGAAAAAATAGGAAGAATCAATGGAAATTTAGTGAAAAAAGGGGGGGGAAGGGAAAGAAATGAGGGAAAATATGAAATGAGGAAAAAAAAGAGTTACGGAGAACTATAAGACAGATAGGGAAAATAGGAGAGGGATAGGAAATAATTAGAGAATGATATAAAAAGGGAAAAATAGGAAAGAAAATAGGGGACCATATCAAATAATAATAAAGGAGAAAAGGGGGGGTGGGGTAGAGACTTAAGATATTTTAGGGAAAACTAGGAAAATAAGAAAAGATTAGGAATAGACCTTAGGAGAGGGGATGAGTAGGTAAATTAGGGGGGTCTTGGAGAAAGAGAAAGAGGGGGTGTTGAGAGAGAAATGAAGAGACAATAGAGAGAGAGAGAGAGAGAGAGAGAGAGAGAGAGATTGTACAGAGAGATAAGAAGAGGGTAGAGAGAGAGAGAGAGAGAGAGAAGGGGGGTTTGTTGAGAGAGATTAAAAATTTTAGAGAGATAAAAAAGGAAGAAATCGGGAAAATTTAGGGGGGCAAAAATAGGGGGAAATTGGGAGAAGAACTAGGTGAAAATTAAGGGGGGAAAAGGGGGGGGGGGGTAGGGAGGGGGAGTTAGGAATATTAGAAAAATAGAAAAAATATATATGAAAAATTTAAGGGAAATGTAAGCAAAATTAGGGGGGAAATCAAGGAGAAAACTAGAGGAAAATTACAAGGGGGGTTAGGAAAATTAGAAAAAATACTTAGTAAAAATTTAACGAAAATTTAAGCAAAATTAGGGGGAAATAAAGGAGAAAACTATGGAAAAATTAGAGAGGGGGTGGGGGGAAGGAAGGGAAAAAGGAAGGGGGGGGGGGGGGAGAATTAAACAGGGAAATAAATAGGGGGAGGGGAGATTGTAAAAGACTAAATTAAATGAAATAAATGCGGGGGGGGGGGGAGATTGAAAAGAGAGGACCTTAATGTCCAAGTCGTAATGATAGGTGCAGGTACAATAAGGTACAATGATGGAGTGCCACGTGATCAGAGGACCATGCACAACTGCAAAGGAGTCGAGAGGTAGTGTAGAGGGGACGAGAATTGGGGACTATCTCATAAAGAGACGCAGAGACAACTACAAGGCAGAGACTACTAGGGAACTAGAAGGAAGGGCACTAGCTAAAGGTGAGAGGTCCGCAGACGAGAGTTGCAAGAGGTGATAGGACAATGATGGGAGCAATAGGCAAGGGGCTTAAAGTAGGTTGCACGCATTACGTAGTTGACGGGATGAAGGCACGCCATCGACAAAAAACCAATCAGTCGAACAGGAGGGTTAAGAGTTTTAGAGAGGGGAGAATTTAGAGCGTAGGACAATTACTGAGAGTGGAGGGGGTTAAGTAGCTTGTGAGGCCAATCAGTAGTTGGAAGCGATTGTCAAGCGAGGAAAAGAAGGGTCGGGGAAGACAAGGGGTTTTCTTTTGGAGGGAGTAAACTAGGCGGTTGGGTAGAGATTTAATTAGGGAGGGGAGGTTGGGGGGAGTGGGGGTAATAGCTTTAGTTAAGGATAAGGAGAGGTGAGGTCTAGTTAGGTAAGGGGGGGTTAAGGAGACTGATGGGGAGGAAATAAACAAAGAAATAGGAAGAATCAATGGACATTTAGTGAAAAAAAAGGGGGGGAAAGGAAAGAAATGAGGGAAAATTAGGTGTTTTTATAAAATGAGAAAAAAAAAGGGTTACAGAGAACTATAGGATAGATAGAGAAAATAGGAGAGGGACAGGAAATAATTAGAAGATGATATGAAAAGGGAAAAATAGCAAAGAAAATAGGAGACCATATTAAATAATAATAAAGGAGAAAAAGGGGGGGGGTGGGGTAGAGACTTAAGAAATTTTAGGGAAAATTAGGAAAGATTAGGGAGGGGATGAATAGGTAAAATAAGGGGGTTTTGGAGAAAGAGAAAGAGGGGATGTTGAGAGAAAAATGAAGAGACAGTAGAGAGAGAGAGAGAGAGAGAGAGATGGTACAGAGAGATAAGAAGAGGGTAGAGAGAGAAATAAGAAGAGGGTAGAGAGAGAGAGAGAGAGAGAGAGAGAGAGAAGGGGGGGTTGTTGAGAGAGATAAAAAAGGAAGAAATTGGAAAATTTTAGGGGGAATTTAGGGGGGCAAAAATAGGGGGAAATCGGGAGAAGAACTAGGTGAAAATTAAGGGGGGAAAAGGGGGAGGGGGGGGTAGGGAGGGGAAGTTAGGAAAATTAGAAAAAATAGAAAAAATTTAAGGGATTTTAAAGCAAAATTAGGCAAAAATAAAGGAGAAAAACTAGGGTCCCGCTAATAGAAAGACTATTTTGCTGACTTGAAGCTACCTCATTGTTTGATTTGCAGGTTGAAACAATGGAGGAGAGAAGGAGAGTCGAATGTGTGCCATATGCATAACAATCCTAATGGAATGTTGCATAGGAGCGATAGGCGCAAAGTGTTGCAGCAGCAAGGTTCATGAGAAAAATGGCAAGTCGGTGACGATGACCAGACAAAGATGGTCGAATTTGATGATACTCTATTCACTATAGGTCATCCAATAGTGTAAAAAATTCCCAGAGTGCAAGACAAATGTTATCTATCTCTAGAAGGGATGGAAGGGACACCCAATAGAGTATCCAACATAGTACCCTCATCCTGATAAGTGCTACGCTGCCTGAGACCGGGTTGAGGCATAGAGCTTGGTACCATTTACCAAAGGTTTTAGGAGTTAAGTCAGTTATGGGGCCGCTCCAAAACATAGGGCTATCCAAGTATAAGTGTGTGAGTATTGGGATAATTCCAAGACATATGCAGATATGTCAAGCCCCTCGGCTCCTTTGTTTCAACAATAGTCAAGGCGTAACTTCTAGCAACCAATGTGGTTGATAACATCTCTTCGATAGTTGAGTATATGTGGTTCTAGAATATATCTCAGAATATCTTCACAACCTAGATATTCAAGCAGACTTGCTATAGACTCCACTAGTCTTGTTTGCCAAGGTAGAGGGAGATAGTACAAAGCTTTCTTCCTCAAGTTTCGTGGTGTAGAGAAGCTACGTAAACTTGCTGGGCGAGTTCCCTCATAAGCCTATTTCATCTCCTCCATTTTGAAGACCACAATATGATAAGAAAACATAGGTAGTAGAAGGTATGGCGTGTGCTATTTACATGAGTGGTCATAGTAAAATGACGTTGTAGGCATTATGAAATGACAAAGTGAAACGACTACCTTGGAGACTCTGCGATGCAGTAACAACACGATCCGTGAGCTTCGAAGAATGTCCATGGGATTCATTCACACTATACCCATGATGCTCATCCTGAGTAAGTAGAGTCTCTCTCTTTACAAGGAAATCAAGTAGAGTCTCTCTCTTTACAAGGAAATGGAGGAAATGGAGGAGGCGAAACTCTGCTAACCTCTCTCTCTTTACAAGGAAATGGAGGAGGCCAAACTCTGCTAACCTTTTTATTCGAAGTACTACCAAATGGTCCATGAGTTGAGGCTACAGGTCCAACACTCTGGTTCTCATTCTCCTGCAACATGAGTTCGGGAGCTGTATATGCAGTCCACCTTCACCCTGTTTGTGTAAAGTGTATTGGATACCCCATCTTGGGAGTAGGGAGAGAGAGAGGGGGGAGGGGAGGAAAGAAAAAGGGGGGGAAAAGTCTCATATGTACTTCTTTATAAAATTACATATATGGTTCCCCGAGGCAAAAGAAGGGGGGAAAAAAAGGGGATGTGGTTATTTCCTTCATCAGCCCCAAGTACCAATTTTTTATTACACTCATCTAGTACTTTTATATTCTCCTAATAGTGTCATGCGGATTCTCCAAATCTCTACTCTCAATGCCATAGTAGGGGTAGGAGTATTCCCCATTTCCAATAACTCTCAGTCCCTTTCCATCACAGGCGATATAAATTGTGTTAGTATTTTTTCCATCAGTGACAATCCTTTCAATTATTCAGGTTCTCTCATGTATAATTGGTGTTTTAAAACTTAATCAATCCTATAACTTTCCCTTGCTAATGGATAAAGTTCATAATAAATAATAACTTAGCCATGTTCCTCCATTATTTTTAGTATAATATATCCATGTTGAATAATAAAAAGCATTATGGAGCAATAATAAACATCATTACCATGTTCGAGAGGATGCAATAACCTCTACAGGACGGAGCCTGGGATGGACGGAGCCTGTGCATAAGTGGAACATCATAATCTTAATGAAATACCTCAATATGATTTCCTACATTCATAGGCCATCAATATGTTGACAAGCTTGAAGCACACAAGGGTCCTCAACTAAATGTGTGTGTGTGTGTGTGTGTGTGTGTGTGTATGTTTTAGACTTGACATGACCCCTTTCCATAGTGAAATGAAAACAATATAGCTTAAAAGAGAGAGCAATTGTAATTAATGAAAAAATATTGAACGCTAATGTTTTGTCAAAAGGTCAAAAAATTATAGAATGCACAATTGTTCAAAAGGTTACGCTTTGATAAGTCGTGGCAAGCATCACTTTTATTGAATAGGGGAGTTTGCATACTTGCCACCATCCAACAAGCAAAATAGGCAAAATAAAGATTAAAAAGGGGGAGGGAGAAGGGGGGTGGTTGAGAGAGATAAAAAAGGTTAGAGAGAGAAAAAAAGGAAGAAATTGGGAGAAAATTAGTGGGAATTTAGGGGGGTAAAAAATAGGGGAAAATGGGAAAAGAACTAAGTGGAAATTAAGGGGAAAAGGGGGAAGGGGGGTTAGGAAAAATAGAAACTATATATATATAGGAAAAAGGGAAATTTAAGCAAAATTAGGGGGGGAAAGGGGGAAACTAGGACAAAATGAGGGAGGGGGTGGGAGGAAGGAAGGGAAAAGGAAGGCAGAGGGGGGGGGGGGATTAAACATGGAAATAAATAGGGGATAGGGATAAAAGGTAAGTTGAATGTAAAGTGGGAAAGGGATAGTGTGTGTGTGTGTGTGTGTGTGTGTACCCAACTTAACCCCAATAGGATGCAACACACTAGGTGAGATAGTAGGTCATCACCTAGTGTGATGACCTACTGTCTACCCGAAAAGGAATAGAAGTGTTTATTTAAAGGAGTAGAAAGGATGTATTAGAGTATGGTGAGTTTGAAATTCAACAAGCAAAGGTAAATGTTTTAAGAAGAGGTATATGGTAGGTAGAAAGTTTAAGCAATACCGAGGTGGGAGAGGGACGTGGGTTAAACTAAGAATTATTTGGGATAGAAGTTTTTATTGGGGCTACTATGGGAATTGTTTGGGCTAGAAGAGCAAGATAAAAACGGTAAGTGGGGAAGAGGGAATTGCTCAACGAGCAAAGAAGTGAGTCAACATGCAAGAAGGCCTTAATGACTTAAATATACTATGTGCAACCGTCCAAAGTTGTAAGGGAAACATTATGTTTGTGTTTTAGACTTGAAATGACCCCTTTCCATAGTGAAATGAAAACAATGTAGCTCAAAAGAGAGAGCAATTGTAATTAATGAAAAAATATTGAACGCTAATGTTTTGCCAAAAGGTCAAAAAATTGTAGAATGCACAATTGTTCAAAACGTTACGCTTTGATAAGTCGTGGCAAGCATCACTTTTATTGAAGAGGGGAGTCTACATACCTACCACCATCCAACAAGCAAAACATGGTGAGAACTAGTTAAACCTTAGTTGGGAAAACGGGTGTCATAAACACCCCTCCCTTGTTATTGGAGTCACAATAAATATAAACCCTTGACCATAGACTTACAAAGCTAGTTAGTAAAAAAGGTATTAGTGCAAGATTGTAGAATTGGGTTAAGAGAATTTTGGGGATAATGAAGTGGAGGTGTGGTGAAAGAGTAGACATAGGCATTGCAAAAAAGGTTGAGAACTTTAAGCTTTGAAGGAAAAAATTAAAGTATTATGAGCAAATAGAGAGTAGGGAGAAGGAAGAAGTTAGGAGATACCATTAAGAGAACATTTAAGGAATATGGATAAAGGAGGCTAGAAAAGGTTATGACTTTTTTAAAAAAGAGGGGATAATTAGAACAAAAAGGGGGGGAAAGAGAGAGAGAGAGAGAGAGAGAGAGAGAGAGAGAGAGAGAGAGGTATATAGATGGATAAGAGGGGGGTTAGTGAGCAAACTAGAGTAATAAGTAACTGAGATAAGGATGGGGGGTAATGAAAATTTAGAAAAAAGAATAGTAAGGTACTTTTACTATAATGGTGGGTTTTTAAAAAATGTTGAGCAAATAGGCAAAATAAAGATTTAGAAGAGAAGGGAGAAAAGAAATAAATTCCTAAAAGGGAATAAACAGAGAGACTTAAAGAGGGAAAGAGTTTAAATACATGAATAAATCGAAAAAAAAAGGGGGGGGGAGTTCTAAAGGTACAAAGCTCTAAAGTACCTAAGATCGAAGACTCCGTCGAGTCCATCGAAAGGTACAAAGCTCTAAAGTATCTAAGCGCGACAACTTGGGTGGTAGTAGAAAATTAAAGCAGACTTTCTGGCAAGGTGCAAGGCGTACTGAGCAATGAGGGGATCGGGTTGCAGTCCAGCATTTGAGGCTTCAGGAAGCAAGGAAGTCTGTGAGTCCAAGGAGCTTAGAAGGTCGTGCGAATCGGCAGTCGTGTAGTAGGACCGAGCAGTAGCACAATACACGAGGCCATGCGAACCGGTAAATGAGAAGTAGGATAGGCAAGTAGCGCAGTAGTCGAGGGCGGGAGTTCAGAGACAGGATAGCTTGAGCACAGCAATAGGAAGGAAAGCCTGAGCAGAGCGGCACTATCTAGGAGTCTACGGAGCAGTAAGATAGGCTACAGGCAATGCATAGGGCAGAGCACATTAAAAGGGGTTGGGCAGTAGTTAGCTAGGCCAGGCAGTCATTTAGAGGTAGCCGAGCAGGGAAGCATAGGATAGGCACTATGTTTATATAGAAGTTGATATGATGAGTCGGTACTCGAGTGCGGGGCAAGAGTAAACGTTAGTCGAGTGAGGGATTGGGAGGTGGAGAGATTTAGTTGAGTTCGGAGTTAGGGAGAAAGGTGGAGAGATTTAGTTGAGTTAGGGGTTAAGGGAGGGGGGGTTGTTAAGGTGGTTAGGGGGTAGTTAGGGGTAACACGTAAGTTAGTGAGTGCAGTTAGGGAAAAAAAGGGGGGGGGAGAGAGAGGGAGAGAGAAGGGGGGTGGTTGAGAGAGATAAAAAAGGTTAGAGAGAAAAAAAAAGGAAGAAATTGGGAGAAAATTAGGGGGAATTTAGGGGGGTTAAAAATAGGGGGAAATGGGAGAAGAACTAGGTGGAAATTAAGGGAAAAGGGGGGAAGGGGGGTTAGGAAAAATAGAAAAAATATATATATAAAGCAAAAAGGGAAATTTAAGCAAAATTAAGGGGGGGAAGGGGGAAACTAGGTCAAAATTAGAGGGGGGGTGGGAGGAAGGAAGGGAAAAGGAAGGCAAGGGGGGGGGGGAATTAAACATGGAAATAAATAGGGGGAAAGGGATAAAAGGTAAGTTGAATGTAAAGTGGGAAAGGGATAGTAAGTGTGTGTGTGTGTGTGTGTGTGTGTGTGTACAGCCCATTTCCCTTCGTTTGCAATCTAGTGTATAGTTAGCCTACATACATGCATAATCTTATGTGTGTAATTGCCTACCAATATTGTGTTCTTGTTGACTTGTTAAAGATAGGGGAATTGCAAATATCGATAAAGGGCTATATAGCATTGTACAAACCCTAAACCCAAACCTAAGGGGTAAGATGTATATAATCCTCATTTTGTTGATTTTGACATAGTCATCTTATATGCGCACTCCTCTCTCTCTCTCCCATTTTACAAACATGGTAATAGAGTTTTTGTACTGCTCCTACACGAGTTGGAGCCCTTCCTTTTAGCATCTGCTTCTTTTGTGAAGCACATCTTGTAGAGCTCCTCTTCAACCTGCTTACGAAAGCTACACATTTTGATTCTTAGAGCTCTGTTATTCCGTTTTGAGGGTTAGTGTGTTTTCTTAAGTATATGTGAGAACTTAAGAGAAGAAAACCTGTGTGAAAGAGAGAGCAAAGAGAATCCTTACAAGTTTTTAATTGACATAAATCTGAGGAAGAAGCTTGTATACTTCTTGATATGGCCACCTAAGATGTCATTGAGAGGCTAAGAGCTTATGTGACTTCTCAATGCCTGGTGCGGTAGCCTATTCCTGTAAATATTGGATCCTAATTGAAGCTTTGCACTAGGCACTTGATTGCTTATAGGCTCACATTGTGCAATCACCCAAGCCTTAACCAAAGGCCAATGAGCCTTTAGAGGCTCTCTTTTGCAAGGTTCGATGAAGTCCAAGCTCTATGAGAGGCCACTTAAGGCCTACGCAACTATAGACACAGTTTAGCTAGTTCGATTGGGCCAACTCTAAGATAATCCAATAACTAAGGAGAGGTACCCCTACTTAGAACCTCCATCACATTTATCTACCCTACAACGTTGTGCACTCTAAAGCTTCAAACGAAGCTTCTCCTCCCTTTGGAGAAACTCTTGTCTTTGCAAAAGTGACTAAGCACCAAACAAAGTGATTTCACATCCATTGAAAATCTTAGCTGATTCTCCAGAGTTGGTAACTTCAGTAAACCCATGGATCATAGAACAAATAAGGTGGCGTGGGTAGTTAAGGGTTGCAATGGCCTTGCCATCCATCCATCATCTCATTTGCAAGGTTCCCTCGAGGCCCAATTACCATGCCTTGTCATCATCTATGCACAAAAATGGGCTCTAGGTTTAGTTAAATGTGAAATACCCATAATAAAAAACCCAAGGCAATAAGTCAAGCACATGAAAAAAAGTGAAAATGAGGTGGCATGGATGGTCATGTAGAATGGTGAGGTAGCACAATGTGTTCTTACATGGTAGTGATGAGGTGACACTATGCAGTGATGTGGCAAGGTGATCATGCATTATGTGTAACCTATTTACCACGTGTGCCTTGATTCTCGATAAGGTGATGATGTGGTCCTCAATTGCCACATGTCACTATCTAGTAACATCTCTTGTGTAGATAAGGCAATGATGTGCGATATCATGCACTTTAAGTGTGTGAAACCTCTATTCAAACTAGGCATAACTTGGAAATAAAATGGTCAAGAATGGAGGTTCCATTCTTGACCATTTTATTTCCAATGTATACCTGGTTTGAATAAAGGTTTCTCGTAGTTAGAGTGCATAATATGCACACCATTTAGGAGCTATAAAACATGTTTTTGGACATATTCTCATATGCAACTTCTAAACCGTAATCTCTTTCAAAGAATTTCCCAAAGACACAATGCTTAAGAACCAAAGGATCTCACAATCCCAAGAAAACAAACATCTTTACGTCTCTGTACTACATTATATTTCTTAGAGTTGGTCTATCCCCGATGCACATGGCAGAAAAACTCACAATCCTAAGAAAAAGGACATACTAGTGCTCTATAAGCTACACACCCTCCATTCTCTTTCTTATAGGTTAAGTTCCAATGCATAGCTTGGTATAAGAGCCTGAAATATACCACTAGCATACAATCAAATATCGTTGATGTATTTATATACCAACGTAGTTATACCACTAGTAATAGTACAACAATGTTATATTATTTATAGCAATGTATTTGTGCCACTGATAAACACATTCATACCAATGGTAGAATATTTATACCACTAGTATTAATATACCATTGGTATAAAACTTTACTATTAGGTAGGTCATCCTAGTAATTGTTAACACATCACCACTAATTATGATTTTCTTAGTAGTGATTACTAACCATGATCATGACATGCAAAACTTTGGTTTCAAGTTCCAAATTATGGAGGATTTTGGTTTCCCCCATCACTAGTTCTAGATTCTCAAGATAACGAGTTTAGAGTTCCTAGTTCTGTTATACTAGATTCACTAGTTTTAGGGTTTTTCAACTTTGTTATTTACTTTTTCCAAGTTCGATGATGCTAGATTCACTTGTCTTATGTTACAAACTCCAACGTTCTTGGTTCACTTATTCTAGATTCTAAGTTCTAGCTTCAATTCTACGTACCAAGCTTCAAAGAAATCAATGTCTCCTCGAATAGAAGAAAGTAGCAGCAATGTTGTCAAAAATATGACCCATGATAATGCCTAAGAAAATACCAAGACCTTGGTCATGCATGATGGTATTGTCAAACTACCATGTATGTAATTAGGGACAAAGTATAATAGGCAATGACCCTCAATACCTATAGAAACGCCAAAGGTACAATATCATAACATTTTCACTCTCATCAATGCCATTATGGGCATCCACATTTGCATCTTCAAAAACACATCCCACGAGGATTCTCCCATGTAACCATTTCCCACAATTTGCATCCTTCAGAATCGCTTTGCCTCCCGTTTTGTTTTGTCTCTTTTATATACTATTTTAAGAGTGAGAAAATGCATAGCACAAGGACCGCAAGATGCAGAACTAACCCATAATGGGGAGGCAAGGGAATAGATTCCTCAAGAGGACACAAACATTGTTCATGTCTGAAAGGGCCTCTCAGCTCTCCTCCTTTCTCTCATTGCCCACATTATCTCCTTATTATAAGAATGAGAACATCCAGATTTGGCACAACACCTTTTCAAGCTTTCTAGCCTGACGAAATTTGTACTGCTCTTGTTACCCACCACAAACACGTGCACAATCTTGTTCACCTCCATAAAGCATTTGCAGGCTTTCTTTGCCCCCGTATGTCTTCCTCAGCCCCTCTCGTAAAAATGTATGATCCCACCTGCCTGCACTTGCATAGATGTTTGCCATAAGCACACAGGAAACAGCAGATTCTGGATTCATCCGGTCAAGCTGCTCAAAGCATCTCAGTCCAAGTTCTGCTTCCCCGTAAATTTTGCAGGCACTAAGTAAACTTGTCCATGTCCTTTCAGATGGAGGACACCACATAGTTTCAAGAAATTCCTCTGCCTCATACAGATGTCCTGATTGGGCAAGAAGATCAACCATGCAAGTATAGTGCTCTATTGTTGGTACAATCCTATACTGTTTTCTCATCAACTGTAAATACTCCTGCCCCTTGAATACAAGCTTTGTATGGCTGCACGCAGTAAAAAGAGATGTGAATGTAATGGCATCCGGCTTCACACCTTGTTCTTGCATAAGCTTGAAAAATTCTAGAGCCATGTCACCCTCAAGGTTCATGCCATATCCTTTGATCATTGTGCTCCACGCTGCAACATTTTGAGCTCGTAGCTTGTCAAAGGCATCATATGCCTCTGAAAGTGATCCACATTTGGCATACATGTCAACTAATGTGCTCCCAATGGAAGGATCTCTCTCAAATCCCTTTTGTGTGATCTCAGCATGTATTTCTTGGCCCTTGCCTATAGCTCCCATACTGCCACAAGCTTTCAAAGCACAAGCAAATGTAAGAGCATCTGGACAGATGCCCTCCAATTGCATCTCATCAAAGCATTTCAGTGCGTCCCAACCAAGTCCATGTTCAGCATAACCTGCAATAAGTGGGTTCCAAGAAACAACATCTCGTACTGGCAGCTTGTTAAAGACTTCCTGTGCCTCTGAAAGTGAACCACATTTGGCGTACATGTCAACTAAAGTGCTGCCGACAAAAAGATCTGTTCCAAATCCCCTTTGTGCAATTTCCTCTTGTATTTCTCTGCCCTGACGTATGGCTCCTATACTACCACAAGCTTTCAAGACACACACAAATGTGACAGCATCTGGAGGGATACCCTCTTGTTGCATATCTTTAAAGCGTTTCAGTGCTTCCTGACCACATCCATGTTCAGCATATCCTGCAATAAGCGCATTCCAGGATACGATATCTCGGATTGGAAGCTTGCCAAAGACTTCCTCTGCTTCTAAAGGTGAGCCACATTTGGCATACATGTCAACCAACGAGTTGCCAACAAAACGATCTCTCTCAAGTCCCCTTTTTAAAATCTCCATGTGTAATTCTTGGCCCAAGCGAATTGCCCCAATGCTGCCACAAACTTTCAAGATGCAGACAAACGTGCCACCATCAGGAGAGATGCCAACAAGTTGCATATGTTCATAGCACTTTAGTGCTTGCTGACCTGATCCATGTTCTGCAAAACCTGAAATAAGCGCATTCCATGAGACAATATTTTTAGCTGGCAGATGGTTAAAGACCTCCTGTGCCTCTGAAAGCAAGCCACATGTGGCATACATGTTCACCAATGTACTGCCAACAAATAGATCTCGTTCAAATCCTGTTTGCACAATCATAGCATGCATTTCTCGGCCCTTGCTTATGGCACCCAAGTTGCCACAAGCTTTCAAGAGAGCGATGAACGTGACAGAATTTGGACGGACACCCTCCATTTGCATCTGTTGAAAATATTTCAGCACTTCCTGACCAAGTCCATGTTCAGCATAACCTGTAATAAGTGTAGTCCACGAGACCACATCTCTAACTGGCAATTTATCAAAGACCTCCTGTGCCTCTGGAAGTGAGCCACATTTTGCATACATATCAACCAAAGTGCTGCCAACAAAAATCTCTCTTTCAAATCCTTTTTGGGCAAGCTCAGAATGCATTTCTCGGCCTCTTATAACATCTTTCAGACTAGTACAGGATTTTAGTACAGCCATAAACGTGTAGCTGCTAGGATATACACTACCTTCTACCATCTTTTGGTACAAGCTGAGAGCATGATGCGCTTGCCCACATTGCGTATACCCTAGTATAAGAGAAGTCCAAGAATGCACATTCAGATGTATTAGCCTGTCAAAAACTTGCTGAGCATCCGGCACACTTCCACATTCCACAAACATTGGCACAACATAGTTCCCAACAGCTCTATGAGTTTCCAGCCCATTATTGCAAATGTGTTCATGTGCACGCTTGGCATATGCTAGATTTTCATTTTTCCTAGCCTTTCGTGAAACGTAAATGCAATTCTCAACGGACGGCAGCTCAGCCGTCCGATCCAAATTACCGAGCGTCTCCTCTAAGCTCAGCATGTGCCAACCGATGCCCTCTCGTGGAGCTTGTGAATCCAGTCTAAAGCTAGCCTTGTACAGACAGCCACGGTGCGCTAGCACCTGGGTCAAGTCAGGTTCTCCAGAGATTGAGCACGCACGTTCTTGCTTTTCATGCCAATCAGGTGCTTTGCCCTCATTAACTTCCTTGACTCCCTGGCATTCATTATTTTGAGCCTCCGTACCTGTAACCCAACCTGGATCGTTCCAGCTGTCTATCCACAGTACCTTTCTGGTACTTAAACAATGCCTAGCCTGTATGTCTATCTGTTACAGATCACCAGACTCGTAATCAGCACACTATTTCTAGAGCATGATATTCACATATCTCTACATCTTCAGCTATGCAGAGCAGTTTGTGCCATACCCGTTGGTCACCTACTCTGTTGTCCCACAGTTCAGAGGGATCGACACTCTCTTCCTGCCATAAACGCTTTGTACATAACTTGTGCTCGGGAACGTAATCTACACTAAAACCCGATGACAAAAGAACAAAGAGAAGATCTGTCCCGCCATAGCGAAGTAGCAAGTCTACACTAGAACTTCTTGAAGTAGTTGGAAAAGGACCAGCAGAACAAATTTCGCATCTCTTGACTGTTGACCACCTGTTTGAGGATGAGGAAGATCACACCGTGGCGGAGTCTTGCTCCATTCCTTGTTTTGCAATACTCTGCCCTTCACAACAACTGGCCTGGAATACGAAGGCCAGAGAGAGGTGCTAGGCAGCCCCGCCGCAGGAAGAGCCCGTCGCGATGCCCGTGCTCGTGCTCCAGCTGTGCTATTGTTTCTGCCGTCCTGATGATAAGGGCCTGAGATCAAAGTCGGAGCCGACAACATTTCTGTGAAGTTGAGAACTAGCGTGAACAAGACACAAGAATGTGCTCACAAAACGTGGTTACATTAAGGGTCCGTTCACACCATCCGTCCGGAACGCCACCAGGGCTTGCCTTTATTCTCATTTAACTTGTCGCTTCGCCTCAATGGTAGTCGATGGTACTATAGAGAAGCGAATGTCCTTGTAAACGATGTATTGTTCGTGAGGATGCAGGTTGAACTGGAAATTGTGTTCGTTTGATTGTGTTCAAGTTGTTTTTTCCTAATGGAATTCATATTGGATCGGGGTCAATGGAGTTCATGTATCTGATGTGTTGTTCACATAAAGGTTTGTATGTCTTAGTCCTAATGTCATTGAACTGTATCCAAACTACTTGATGCATCATGTTTTCAGCATCGGCCCCATTGACGAGGCCATTCTTAATGTCGACAAACCCTTAATGTCCAGATTTCTTGAACAAATCTCCACGATCATGCCCACCTTCAGTTGTAGTTTTGAATGCAAGCCAGTTGTGTTTTTTGGGTCATCTGATGTGCGTATTGACTTGCTACAAGTATTATGTCTCTTGTCGATCGCATGTAGAATGTGTTCTTTACCTTGAAGAATGGTGAAGACCTCGTTGTTGTGTTTATCCTTAAGTGTGTTTGTGTAAAATAAGTGTGGTACTTTTGTCATATCTATGGGTTTGCATCTGTATCTCACGTTCAAGTGAAGAAGGTCTTCTTTCGTTGCTGTCCTAATCCATTATTATTGATCATGTCAATATATTGTCTCGTTGGTTTAATCAATTCATAGTGTGTGACCTTTCCTCGCCATATGGGGCATTATTGCGAAGGATGTGTTTTTTTGTGAGAAAATCCAACTATCCTTTGTCGGGCTTGCTTGGCAAAGATCTCCACACAATAGCACATCCACTCCTCCGAATGGCTCTGAGTGGTGGTTATGCTTAATCTCTCTCATACACATGTTAATGGCAATGAAGGTGTTTAATCCAATCAATGAAAATTCATCTAGAACTTGTAATTCCAAATTTTAGTATAGCATTGAAAGGCATGTGTAGTTGGACATGAGAAGAGGTAGGTGCAACGTAGAGTGAATTGTTGTTCCACCAATGTTGAAAGTGGCTTTACCTGTGTATGCCAGTAGAAGCACTCGTGGGAGTTAAACGTTTGTGTTCTCTTTACGAGAGTAATGTCATAACAATGCTTATACTATCATGTTGAGAGTGTAAGTTTTTCATGTTCCCACATTTCCTTATAGAAAAAGAATGAATTGCTTATTTCCATATTTTCTTTTTTCCAAGGTAATGTCTTGTACTATTATACGTTGTTCGTTGTTTAAGTTCCTGAAGAGTTCATGATATTCTATGTTTTGCATCCTACCTTGTGTCTTGGGTTGACTTTGGTCGATGCTCCTCTTCTTACTTAAGCCTTCCATTTCCATACAAATATCATATTTTTCTTGATGCTCATTTTGTCTTGTCATTTCCAATGAGCTTGATGTTGTGTTACTATGTGATGGTGACTTTATTATTGGTAGTAACATTTTATTAAATATGGCTCTATTATGTTTAATGGTTTGCTTGTTCTCATTGTATAAGTCATGCCATGTTGTTGGAAGCTCTTCTATTAGAGAGTGTTCCCTTTCGATGAAAAATAAGTATAGAAGGCATTCTTCTTTGTAGTGGTTCTTGGGGTCCTTATTCTTGCTATAGTTATTAAATCTTAAGATCTCTTCTTTTCTTCTCTTTCTTGTTGCCTTCTTGTCATGTGAGTACTCGCTTGCAAATTGTGCAAGGCAAATGTGGTGTAGGTGTAGTGGACTTCTTCGATACTTAGTGATAATGTCATCAAAGAAGATGTCTGTGCTTTCTGAGTCCATCTTCTCTAGTTCCCACCTTCTCTTTAACAAGAGTGTGCACTCATTGGGTGAGCTAGTGTTTATGTAACTGTGTCTTCTAGTACTATTTACTAGAGGTAGGGATAGGGAAAGGTAGACAACCTATTGAGCACATATGTGTTGAGTGTTTAGTATTGCATTTCCTCTTTTATGTACATGTTCATTAGCTGGTGCTTTGGACATTATACTCTCATTCAATGCTTGTTTAACTACTTCTTTTGTTGCTCTATCTTCCTTTGCAATGTATGAGGTGCAATAAGCTACATCACCATGTGGGTTTAGAATGAATTGTGTGTCCGTGTTTGCTCCCCAGGGCACTGTTATCGTAGCATTGATGTTGTTTGTGGAAATGTCTTTTGGATCTCTTCTTAGGAAAATGTTGGCTCGTTTATTTTGAATCTCAGTGTGGTAATATATTCTTGTTCAGATATGTCGACAAGAATGTGTCAAAGTCGATTGACATGATTGAGGAGTCATTTAGTATAGATTCTATTTTCTAGAGTGTTTTCTTGTGTTCTACATTGCTTTGTTCTGCATTAAGTGGTGATAGAATTTGTGTTGTACATATTGGTGGCTGCGGGAATCCAAATCTACATGCCCTTCTTCCTTTCTTACATGTTCTCTTGTGTTTGTGCATTTGAATGTCCTTCTTTGTTGTCTCTAGCAATGAAGAGTCCATTGTAATATATGGATCTATGAATACAACAAATATCTTGGTTAGTTGATGACTATAGCATTGGTGCAATCCACAATAGGCCATGGTCATACTGGGTATAACAATTTTGGAATTCAGTCATGAACAAATAGTCCAATACTTTTCTGACAATCGTTGCCTTCTGTAGCAAATGTTTCATTGCATTGAATCCGTGCATATAATATTGACTAGTAGTGATGACAAGGCTTGATCAAATCATGTCGTGTATTTCTAATGTTGTTGTTGCTCTTAGAGCCTATGATCCATTGCCTCTGAGTTCTTCCAAGCACAAAATTAGAGGTTCCCACGATCTCTCCTTTCCAAAGAAGGTTATGAAGAACGTGGGAGATCCTAGTTATTGCACCATTGCAAAGAGATTATTCTTTAGTTTATGCTTATAGTCTAGAAAAGCTCGAAGGCACACTAGATCTCAAAATCCAATGTTGGATTTTAGTATCTCTCAATGTTTGTGTCTGGTATTGCTTCTCTTGCATGGACTTCTCTTCTTTTGCTAATTTTTGCTTTCCTCATCCGTACCCATGTTGAAGATAGAACTTTCCAAACTAATATCTTCATCATTTTAAAGAACAAGTTCTCAATGCTTAATGCAAACCTTTTATCTTTAGTTGTTAATTCCCATTGTGTTATGGTCTGATAAGGTGTAGATATTGGGATATTATTTGTTAATTCCCATTGTGCTATGGTCTGATAAGGTGTACATGTTAGGATATTATATGTTCTTGCTTGACCATAGAAGATACTTGGGAATTCCAACTCCTCACAATGGGTATCTTTGAACATGCTTAGAGGATTGAATCCTTCGGATGGTGCAATGACAATGGTTTTATCCTCAAGTCCACAACTTGTTGACTACTATATATACTGTGCACTAAGGTATTTCTTTTGATGTCATCCTCTCCTATCATTGTAGCTATCATTTTTTCATCACCATACATTGTAGTTTCTTAGTTTTGCATGTTCTTTATGTGTTCGGCCTAGCTAGTGTTGAGTTTCACATTGTGCATTTGGTACAAGGGCAACTCATTAACTCTTGCTCTCAACGTCAATGTTGGTCGGACAAGTCCACCCATGTAGTTGTGATTATATTGTAGCTTCCTTTTGATAGTTACCATTATAGTAGTGCTATCACTAATGAATTGTGGAAGGATGCATTGAGATGTCTCAACATCTGCAAGGACATTAACTACACTTCCATGTATTCCATATTGTCCATCATATGTTAGTTCTCTTAGTTGGCAAAATGGACTCCTGATTTGTTTAACGTGGGAACCGATGTCATCTTTTTTGCCATAGTCATGTTTTTCACGTTGAATATCGCAACCATCTTCTTCCATGCTTGGTTTTTGTAGGATGCGCAAAGCACCCTTCATACTGATAAAAAAGGTGGTAGTAGTAAGTTATGGTCTTGTAGAATTTGGCTATGGATGGACTTAGCTTCTTAAGCCTTTTGTTGAATGTTAATGTTCCGCAACAAATGCATGTGAACTTAGGAGAGACCTTTATTGTTAACCCTCTGGCAACAAGGGCCAAAAGTGCAGTCTAGGTCAGCAATGATGAGAGCATTGTGTGTGTAGAGTAGCAGCAAAGATCCACTTGTAATATCTTGAACCTAAAAGATGATATGATGAATCTTAAGAATGAGGATAGCCAAATCCTCTCTATTGTGTTCATGTGATTGATCTCCATTGCCTCCATGCTCTCTTACACTATCGTGTTCTAGCATGCCCTTACCCTTGCACTCCCTACCCTTGTACTCCTCCTTTCTCCTCCTCCTTCTCCTCCTTCCTCCTCCCTCCTCCCTCCCTCCTCCTTCGCCTTCCTCCCTCCTCCTCCTTCCTCCTTCCTCCTACTCCTCCTCCTCCTCCTTCCTCCCTCCTCCTCCCTCCTCCTCCTCCTCCCTCCTCCCTTGTCCCTCTCCTAAACCCTTACCCCTCAAATCCATGAAGGAGACTAGCTCTCCACTCCTCAACCTTGTACTCCTACTAAACCTTGCAACCCTCTCTGAACCTTGGAACTCCTAGATAGCTCTCTCAACCTTGTCTCCTTTTTGAACCCTGCAATCCCCTTCTAAACCTTGAACTCCCAAGGAGGCGAGAGCCTCCATCAATTGTTGTGATCAAGCCCTCTTTCTTACCCACGCACGCATGAGATTTGCTTTCCATGCTTTAGCCTACACCTCTCATTGGAATAGGACTCGAGGACCTATGCTACACTTGTGAACACCTATGCTATAACGAGCAACGAGACGATTCTAGGTGATCGACACCCTCAAAACCTACACGGGAGAAAAAATAACAACATTTTGGCACCACTGCTCATGCGGCAACCATTGACATCGAGGATGGCATGACAAACTCTGACACCATCTGTGCAGATGAAAGAGCAAGTGCATGAGATAAGCGCTCTAAAAAGAGCAAAGCCAAGTCAAATACATAAACATCTAATGAAGATCACCTAGAGGCCATGACCATGAAGCTCAGAGAAGAAATGATGCATGCCATGGAACAAAAGCTTCACATATCTCAGCTGCCACCTCAAACTTATCCAAGGCAAGAAAATGTAAGGTGTCCATATTGCATCGCCAATCATACAGCAAATGAATGCCCCATCCTAAGAGCCAAGATCAATGCACAAGCCAATCCACCGCCAAGGTTGTGGTGCCACGTTTGTACAATCGGTGGGCATGATAAAAATAGTTGCATCTTCACCATGCACAACAACTTGCCCCGAGAAGCACACAGAGACTAGAGTAGTCACCTACCATGCCATGACAACAGAAAAATGTAGAAGGAAGGCATGGTTTGATAGAAACCTTACAGCTAAAGACATCAAGGAATGTGACGTGGCTTTGCTGTACAATACCAAAGTCCATAAGGGCAAACTCAAATTTCTACGTATAGAGTCAAAAAAATGAACCCCATCGGAGCTGTCATTCTAGAAACATTGGATGGAGTCCAGTTCACAACAACAATAAATGGGAGCTGGCTGAAGCGCTACTACTTCAACATGCAAGCCATCCTAGACATTAATGAAGACTTTGGGGGGCCAAGTCTTCCAGAGTTAGGACTAGATTGTATCATGAGCACTCACTAGCATATGTACATCTTTCCACATATAGGTAGTTTCAACCGATTTCAACCTAGGGCTCAGAGGTAATGAATGAGTCCTAGCTACCCTATGATTTCCTAAGCAAATTAAGCATATAAGAGGAATGCCTGCCTCACTAGTCATGCATAGTGCACTCACACATTTTGAGCACCACGAATAAATTGCATGAATAAAAGCCCTAAGACATTCTTGCTTTGGTCCACACACGCAGCACCTTCATCACAAAAAGAGTAGAATACATTAGCCACTCACAAAAGAAACAGGCACTCTTAGTATATGGCACTATATCGGCACTATCAAATTGGGGTCTGACTCATGTGTGAAATTCCAACATAAAGACAATCCAATAAGATGGGAAAAAGTCCTACAATGCCATTGGCAAAGTGACACCATGCCAAATGGCCCAAATCTCAACCTCAACAACCCTCCTCAAATCACCAACCTTAAGAAGGACAAGATCGAGAATCACCAACCCAGAGGTCAGCACCAAAACGACTATGGCTAGTAGTTTTGGACAGTGATATCGATGAGAAAATAAATGCAACATGCCAAGGAGATATGCCACAGAACCAAAGGACCCTAGAGTTAGGAGAAATCAAGGCAAGCAACTGACTATGCAGGATGCAGGTGTAGAACAACTTGATGGCCAAACCAACAAAGAGCTAGCAACAGATGAAACAAAATAGCTTGTATGGCCATGAGTCTCAACGTTCGCCATGTCAACCGGATGCATACAACTTCTTGCAGTCAAAGGGTCTAGGAAGTCTTTTTGAGAAGCTACAATCCTTCGTACCAATACCTGCTATGTTTGAACTTAGCCAAAGAATCTTGCAAGTCAGTTCAATATTGCTATCATAACAGAAGGCCCTCGAGCGTGGAAATCCAAGAGGAGACCATGCCACACAATGACTTTGCAAGTGAGCCAAATAGTATGCCTCTTCAAGAATCACAAGTCACCAACATTGATGACTCCACAACTCTAGAGTCACAACCCTCAAATGTCTCTAGTGGCACCATAAAATAGACTATTGTTCAAGAAATATATCAAAATTCCACATGGGCGCATGGGAGTTAACTATATGTCCAATACAAGCAAGGTCATAGCACATTCCAGAGCAAACAACATCATAGTCAATAGTTACAACAATGGTCACAATTATTTGCTACCATGGCATTAGATGAGCAAGAAAGAGAAATGGAAAGGTAGATGCTCCCATCACTCCAAACCAAGTTGCAAAGTGCCAAGACTGAAATTCATAAGCTCAAGGAAAGCATGGCAAAGAAAATGTAGCAACAGCTCCTTGCACAAAATTCTCTAATAGAAAGTAGAAAGGATGCCCTACAACCCACGATTTCTCTCCAAGAAAAACACCTACATCTATTTGATGCCTTGAACAGAAAGGAAGAGGTTGAGTTAACCCTCTCCCAAATGCAAGTCACTTGTGAGGATCTCAAAAAGTAAATGGTGCACTTAAATGAAAGACTGCTACTTAAATAGGACCAGGTCCATGCCACAATAGACACAAACAATGAGTTGCCAAACAACCTCAAAGAAGGTAAACATCAAATTCAAGCAATAGAGAAGGAATGCATGGCATCAAGGGAGACACTTATGAGTATCAAAGTAGAATTGGATGCTTAAGAACAAGCAATACTCCAACTCTGTATGCTTAATGATCGATTGCCAGGGCAGCCAAAAGCAGCTCAATAATTCAATAGTCTAAAGCTTGCATACACCTCAACACTGGGTAAGTATAAAGAAAAGTGCATATAGTTGCAAAATCAAAAGGAAATAATTTCCAAGTTGGAACTTCAACTACTAAGTCAAGCCGATGACGATGCTAATGGGTCAGCACAAGATCTTTTGCTACAGGGCATCACTACATTATACCAAGAGCTTATTGTAGCCCACTAGCAAGAGGATCACCTTGAAGGAAGAATACGCATACCATGGAAACACTTGCAAATCAAGATGTTACATGTATCTGGTCTTGGTTGGACCAAGCTAGTAAGCACAAAGACTCTCCAAGATCTATGTTAGAAGATGGATGAGGATGAGAAAAATGTGTTTTGTCTCTCAGTGCATGCAAATCTCATATGGTTAAAACCTAATGCAATACTACTATATGAATGCTAAACCCCCCTCTTTGGGTAGTAGCTAGCCTCCTACCCTTACTGCAACAATCACCAACAACTTCCTTGGGATAAAACTCCCAAAAAAATCCTACATTAAAGCTGACAATGCCTAGTAGAAGTGACAAAAAGATCTGCCAAAGGAATATGTGGTCAATCTAATCTCCCCTATCTTGCCACTCTCTATTTTGATCTTCTCACATCCCTTGCTAACTCTAGTACTATCCTCCATACCTTTCTAGAAATCCACGCTAACCCATTTTCCTCACCATGTCTCTTAGCACTACCACCTACTAATCCAAGAATCTAACTCCTATCATCTAGTTACACCTAACTTTTTTCCATCAATTGACAATCCATCCCTTGAGGACTATCAAGTCACTTAATCCATTTGCCTTGCCCTCCCTCCACTTTCCACCAACATCCGTACTTCTACCTTCTCAAATTCACTACTTGCTTTGACCTCAAGCTTTTCCCCTATAACCTCTTCCTCTCCCCCAAGACCACATATTCCTCAGATCTCCCTTGAGTTTTCAATGGAAGACCATTAATGATTCCATCAATGAGCTTCAAGAATTGGACAATCCTAATCGCATACCCACATGAGAGTTGTAACAAAATACAAATAGATTCCCATGCTTGGGAACTTTTTGGGAATCCCATTGGTGATTTTTGGAGGCAATATCCATATATGTTGTCAAGAGGAGGATGGGACCTCTCCGAAATTTCAATGAGTATTCACCAAGCGCAAATCATCCCAAACATCAAAAACAAATTGGAGCCATTGCTTGCTTGGCATAGACCAAAGCTGCTCAACAAAAAGTACCAAGCTCCATCTTCCTTTTGAACATATCCCACATTTGATGTGATACCCCTTTACTATCGGTGGGATGCCAATCATCATGATCCAAATAGTGTAGATGCTCCTCCAAGATGAAATGGGCAAGCCAAGAAACACTCATCGGAGCCTTGGACAAACATGCATCAATTATGCAGGGCAGTTATGACAAAACACTCAAGGAAAGTGCAAAATAGAGTGAAGCCTTAGCAGTAATCCTGGAGGTATCCTGGAGGTGTCCCTGACCATTGATGACCATTTACCCAACATCAGCTTCAATCCAAATCAACAGATAGATGCTCAAACAACAAGTCACCTCTTTCAAAGAGCCATATCTCTTCAAGGGCATTATGTGTGTTTGTTTGAAGAAATGGTTGACACTGTCTTCTTAAAAACTGAGCAAACACTCTATGGTGTTCATGGATTACAAAAAAAAGATTGACAAGAAGCTCGCTCCATCTATCTCACCGATGCCGTCTTTACCATACTCATTGGGTAAAGGCAACTGCAACAGCACATCATCTACAGACTCAACCATAACTCGAGGACAAGTAATCAAATCGGTCCAAGGGAATTGTTGACCTTGTGGCAACAAGGGCAAGAAGTGTAGTCTAGGGCAACAATGATGAGAGCATTGTGTGTATAGAGTAGCGGCAAAGCTTGTAATATCTTGAGCCTAAAAGATGGTATGATGAATCTTAAAGGAGGAGGATAGCCAAAATCCTCTCTAGAAAAGATCCAATCATACTTGCAAAATTAGGATCTACAGAGAGAAATACTAAATCTAGAGAAAGAAAGACTAAAAGCCTACACTTTTTGAGGTCCCCCCACTTTGTGTAGAGACCCAAAAGATCCCCCCACTTTGTGTAGAGACTCAAAAGGTCCCCCCCAAATGTGGAGGGACTCTTGTCCAAAGGTCTCCTACCAAAGATGTTCCACTATGGAGGCACCTACGGATTGTGTAGAGACCAACATGTATAAATATCTCTCAATGGAATTAAGCTCCCACTTTTTGGGGTTCAGTGTTCAAGTTCACTATTGTGTTCATGTGATTGATCTCCATTGCGTCCATGCTCTCTTACACTATTGTGTTTTAGGATGCCCTTACCCTTGCACTCCCTACCCTTGTACTCCTCCTCCTCCTCCTTCCTTCTCGTCCTTCTCCCTCCCCCACCCTCCTCCTCCTTCCTCCTCCCTTCTTCTTCCCTCCTCCTCCTCCTCCTCCTCCCTCCTCCTTTGTCCTCCATCCTCCCTTGTCCCTCCTTCTCAACCCTTACCCCTCAATTCCACGAAGGAGAATAGCTCTCCACTTCTCAACCCTGGACTCCTCCTATTCCCTACAACCCTCTTTGAACCCTAGAACTCCTACATAGCTCTCTCAAGATTAACGGCTTGTTCAATTCCACTCCATATATTGTAGGTTCTGCTTTTTCTTCTTTTGAAAAGTGGCATCAAAGTTGGCGGCTAGCATGGATCATCTATAAGTATAGTGTGTGTTTACCTCTTTTTGATAGTGGAAATATGTTTTGGTATTGCCAATTGTGAGCCATCATATCAAAGTATGCTATAATCAACTTGTAAGGAGTTCAAGAATCTTGTAAGAGAGTTGCAAAGGATTGCTTTGGGGCAAGAGGTAGTTGCAACATCTATTATGACATGGTCTTTTGTAATGTCTTCTTCAGTATGGATATGATCTAGTCTTGTAAATAATAACCATCAGCTTGTACATGAGCTCGTTGATGACCTTATGGAGTCAAATAGGATATTTAATAATGACTCATATGTTTTTGTTGGAGTTAATGAGATCAAGCAGTTAATTATGTCAATGTTGTGTCTATTTTGTTCATTGGACCTCTTTGGTCTTTCCATGTCGTAGTCATCAAAGCTCTCAATGTAGTTATTACTTACTTACAAATCTTGTTTTTCTTTGTTGATGTTTTGGCATAATGGACATATTGTTTGGGGGTTTGTGGTTTCATTTAAAAGGATTGTGTGGAGTGGCATTTCTCTATCTTTGCCTATGCTTTATACCTCACACAACTTCTCTCTATCTTTTTTCCAAATAGTGAAATGCACACCCAACTCACTGGAGAACCTACTCAAGCAATCATTGACCATTAGCCTCAAGAATGCAGTATCGCGACTCAGGTTAGGAAGGGTCTAATAGTCACCAATGTAACATTTCTCCATAAAGGTTACTATGTTTTCCTTTTTTATAAGGAAGTTATGGTATTCATGGCTCTAAATTAGGGACTTTGGACCTTGAGAAACCCACCTCTCTATGTTGAACATCGGTACCCTTACTTCTAACTTGATAACCCTAGATCAAGTGACATCCCTATTTGGTAAAACCCCTGACCTTCGACTCTCAATGTGCAATTAGGATGCCAATCTATTTTGAGGTCTATGTGAGGTTGTAGGAATAGAAAGAGAACAATTTATTTACCTAAGAGGCAATCCCCAAGTTTTAGAAAGCTATACCTAGCTAAAGACCTACCTAAAGCTCATGTTATCATGAGTAGAAATGGAGAGGTTTATAGAGAACAACCACTTGTCTATAAGAACCTCCTTCATTCTTGTTTTCTCTATGGACTTGCTTCCTATGCTATAAAAGTTGTCCCTAGAGAAAGAATAATTTTAAGGTGGTCAAGGAGACTCCCCCTTACTATGAATGACAAGTTTTCCAAAACTAACTCGTCCTCTCACAAGAGAAGCAACCTTAAGAAGGAGGGGCTAAGGGGGGTAGACAACTAGTGGTAAAGGAAATTTAAGTTAATCTCATGGTAAAGAGCAAAGTGGCCTCCCTCCTTATTAAAAAAATTCTTTTGAGGATTTAGCGGACAAGGGGACTAAAGAGTGGATACAAGAGAACAATGCTGAGATGGCAAACATTGAGATTAGGCCAAGCAAGTCATGTATTTTGAAAAAGAAGTAAATCAAGTAGATGCTATGGTCACAAATTTGGCTGCTAAGGAAGAACTAAAAGAATAGATTCCCCTTCTTAATATTGGGGGGGAGGACTTTTCTATCCAAGGTGAAGCAATTGTCACCTTACATAATAAAATAATACTTTCACAGTTGAAGGAAGCAACAATTGTGCCAAAAATCCCTCCCCCCAAGGCTAAGAAGGGAAGAACAAACATGGTAAGTAAGCACCTATATTTCCTCACACTTAATGTGTGTGGACAAAGTAACTCTTCAAGAGGGTGAGAATTATCTTCTTGGTTGAGGGAAAATACTTTAACCCCTACCTTTTTAGCTTTGTAGGAAGTTGAAGTTACTAAACAATTGGAAGATACATTGAAATCAATGGACAAAAGGAGGAAATGGTTCTATACCAACCATGAAGAAGGCAAATAAGGAATAGCTATCAGTATCCTTTCTCATTTTAAAGATAGTATTATCAATCATTCTTGTGACTTAGAAGAGAGGTGGGTTCTCCTCAAGGGTATCACTATATTTTTATTTCCTTATATGCACCCACAAGAACCAAATACAAAAAAGCAACTTGCGACCCTCTTAGTATTTTGGGGGCAACACTATTGTTCTAGGAGATTTTAACATTGTAGAGAGTCAAAAGTATAAGAATGAAAAAAAGTTGAGTTTTTAGGGAGAGAGAATTGAAGGTATGGGATAATCTCAAGGTTTCATTACAATTGGCTTATGCTAGCACAGAGGACATTTTCACTTGGTGTAAGAGATAAGCAAGGTAAAATAGAAGGGAAGCTAGACTAGATAGATGCTATATCTCTCCGGACCTCCTAGAAATAATAATCATTCACTCTTCTTAGATTTTCTCTATTAGACCACAAACTAGTGCTCACAAGGTTTGATTTAACAAGAGTAAGGGTTCACCATACTGCTGACTCTAGTCATTTTCAATTAAAGTCAATCCAAGACTAGTTCAATAGGGTGTGGAAGCTTCCTTTTGATAAGCATAATTCTACTTTTGTTGCTTAGGTTGAGGCTCAAAAATTCCTAAGATATACCAAGAAAAAAAGGGCAATCATCAAAGCTAGAAGGACCAATAAGATCGAGCAAGAAATATAGGTTTTAGAAGTGCAGGCTAGAAAAGGGCTTAGGGGAACAAGAAGCACTAAGAAAAACTAAAAGAGCCCTTAAAGTGTAAGAAAAAATAAGAATGAATGACTCGCAAGTGTATTTCATAGATTGATGGTCAAGGGTCATTGTTTGCTTGGGTGTAGCCACTTTTGGCAAGGTTCAGGGAATTTTCTATATATAGGTATCTTGCATGACCCATAATTACGCATTGCTCAATGGAATTTGGCAAGCTTTGTCTTCAACTTGTAGTGCACATTTCAAAATTAAACATGAGACCAAAAAATTATGGAATAATTATTTGGAATGAGACCATTAAAGCATTACAAGTGCTATGTTGCATGTGAAGCATGCATCCCGAAGAGTATCAGATATAGCAATTTATTCAAAAACATCAAAATTTTGTTCTATACGTACATGCAACCAAGTAATCATTCAAAAGTAAACTACATGAGCTTCTCTCAACCCAAGGATAAAGTTATGCACACCCATTTGAGGGCACGCTCCATAACCTTTTTTGATTTGTTGAATACCAAAGTGGATTGAAAATTTGGAATCCAAACTTGGTACTACTGCATGATGGTCTTAAAACATTGATAGTTGTTGATATTGGTATCTAGATTCACTTTAGAATGGAAGAAGTTGAAAATGTGGAATTTGTGTATGTGCAAATATCTTTTAATAAATCCAGCATTATTTACAATTTTGAATTGTTTCTTTTTCCATGCACTTGCTTGCTATATGGCTCATAAGCATGCCAAAGGTCATTGCATTTCATAATATACAACATCAAACTCAATAGCATGCCCTTTTGTATATTTTTGTTTTGTAGCATTTTAGGCCACATTGCACTTGTTTGGGATATCCAATTCTGTTGACATGTATCGTCAGAGGGGGGAAACCCGACCACTCCTGCAAATTTAAAATTTTCACATCTCTTATCTGTTGAACTTGGAATATTAAGTACCTATAACCTGCAACCCGCACGCTCCTCGACATGACATTGCATCGTCTTTGGTTTGGCATTGTCATCTTTTAGGTAAGTTATCTTCTATTCTTTGATCACCTCACAAGCTAGCTTCTCTCTGTTCTGGAGGGTCTATTCTGGCAGTTTATTGATCGTTACCATGTCATCAATGGCAACATGCAGCTTGCCATGGCTTGAAAGAGAAGTAGATAGAGGCTGTGAGACATGAAAGCTAAAAAGCTTGGTCAAGACAAGGAGTTGATTGTTGCGGGTTGAGGAAATCAATGGCATGTTATGAAGACAGCAACGAAAGACACTTTTGTAACGTTTGCAAAAGGAGAAACAATGAGAAGAAAGAAGACTCCTTATAGAGTAGTAGCAGGAAGAAGTTACAGATGCACACATTTAATCATTGCCATCATCAAAGCGAAGAACATGAGTTGTGGTGTCATGATGATTGGTGGGAGCATTTAAGGAGACATATGCTCATGCATAAGCATAAGCGTAAGAGAAGGAGACATATGCTCATGCTTATGCTTATGCTTATGCATGAGCATAAGAGAAGGAGACATATGCTTATGCTTATGCATAGGCAAATACATATGCTTATGAAAAGAGATTGAAAGAGGGGAAAGAGGGGGGGAAAGAGAGAGGAAAGGAGGAAAAGAGGAGAAGGAGAAGGAGAAGGAGACATATACTCATGCATAAGCATAAGCATAAGAGAAGGAGACATATGCTCATGCTTATGCTTATGCATGAGCATAAGAGAAGGAGACATATGCTTATGCTTATGCATAAGAGGAAGAAGAGGGAAAGGAAACAAATCATATGCCTATGCTTATGCATGAGCATATAAACATAAAAGAAAAAAAGAGAAAGCTTAAGCATAAAAGAAAAAGAGAGAAAAAGAAATTGAAAGAGGAGAAAGAGGGGGGGAAAGAGAGAGGAAAAGAGATTGAAAGAGGGGAAAAAGAAGAAGGGAAAAGAGCATAAACATAAGAGAAGTAAGAGGGGAAAAGAGATTGAAAGAGAGAAAAAAGAAGAGAAGGAAAGGAGGGAAAAAGAGATTGAAAGAGGGGAAAAAAGAAGAGGGGAAAGGAGATTGAAATAGGGAAAAAAGAGGGAAAAAAGCATATAAGCATAAAAGAAAAAGAGAGAAAAAGAAATTGAAAGAGGGGAAAGAGGGGGGGAAAGAGAGAGGAAAAGAGGAAAAGAGATTGAAAAAGGGGAAAAAGAAGAGGGGAAAAGAGCATAAACATAAGAGAAGGAAGAGGGGAAAAGAGATTGAAAGAGGGAAAAAAGAAAAGAAGGAAATGAGGGAAAAAGAGATTGAAAGAGGGGAAAAAAGAAGAGGGGAAAAGAGATTGAAAGAGGGAAAAAAGAAGAGAAGGAAAGAAGGGAAAAAGAGATTGAAAGAGGAAAAGAGATTGAAAGAGGGAAAAAAGAAGAGAAGGAAAGGAGGGGAAAAGAGATTGAAAGAGGGGGAAAAAGAAGAGGGGAAAAGAGATTAAAAGAGGGGAAAAAGAAGAGGAAAAAAGAAGAGAAAGGAAGAGGAGAAAAGAGGGAAAGAAGAGGAAATAGGGGAAGAGAGGGGAAGAGAGGGTTCCTACGCCCATCACTATTGCAGGCCAATGCAAATAACAAAAATAACAAAAGGAAAAAAGAGGAAGCACTTTCTTACCTGGAATAGTCCCGCTCAATGTTTTGTGGACTGGTCCTACAAAAGAGAGGAAACATATCATTTTTCAAATAACTAGTTAGAGGAAGGAGGAGTTTAAAGAAGTAATTTCTCAAAGGGATTGGATTGAGGAGACAGGGAGAAAGAGGAGGAAGAGAAATACAAAAAAGACTAGAAGAGGTGAGTCTTCTTTCTTTCACAAAATCTCATTTTTTGTCTAACCCTTGAAAATCAAGCATGAAAACTAGCACATAGCCTTAGCAATACAAGGAGAAATATGCTTCAACACTCACAAAATGAAATCTCACAAAAAATGAACCTACATTGCTTAAAGAGACTCACCTTCTTGAAAAACTTCTTTTCACACAAGCAAAGAGGGAGAAGGGTGGAGAGGGAGCACAAGTGTTAGGAGAGGGATTGAGTAGTGGTGAGGAGTGGAGAATAGAGAGGAGAAAAGCGAGGTCATCGGATATGAGATAGGAGGAGAGATTACTTTTTTCACAATAGAGATGCTAAAGAAAGCGTCGCGTCGTGGGGTTTCAGGTTTTAGCCCACAGCATCACTATATAGCGATGCTAGTCAATCACTATATAATGATGAAACAGAGCAAATTGTCTCTATATAGCAACTAAACAAAGCAAAACATCGCTATATAGTGACGCTTTAGGACACTTATTATTTAAAGTAAAAAAGAAGCTCATAGATGCTATTCTATTACTGTTAATATATTTCCTTGCAACTTATGTTGTGATTTTAGAAGTGTGCAGATGGAAGGGATGAGTGGAAGCTCGTCAGATGATGCACCAATGCCCGGGAGCACAAAGAGGCTTACGGAGAGGTTGTATTGTCATTGCACTCATTGCAAGTAAGAAGTACGACATCAACGTCATATTATCATGTGCCACTTGCGGATGTATGGGAAGGAGCCCGAACCAGTACCCACCATTGGTGTTGCACGTGTTGATGGATTATTTATTGAAGAAGTGAAAGGAAAGCATGAAGCTGAACACAAAATGAGAGAATGCTTGCTTGCTTATGGAATGAAGAAAGGTGAGGTCCATATGTAGGCACCTCTACGTGAGCCACCAAGCTCCACAATCATCTCCTCAATCAGCTCCTAGAATCTCTCAATCATCCTATGTGGCATCTACCACCCCCTAACAGTGCTTATGGGCAAGGATAAATCTATTACTAGGATCTCATGCTAGCAAGGGCTCCCAAGGGTGTGAGGTCAACAAAAGGAATACATAAGACCTTCAAATGGTTATCTCCCCTGCATGTACATGCACACAATGTCTGTAGGAGGTACCATGGAGCAAAACACATACACATGGCCTACATCATATGGTGCCCAGAGGTGTTTACAAAGCACACAATAGTTTATTCCATTCATTTTGGAGGAATATCTAGGCAGAGTACCTTGACTCAACATAAAAAGAGAGATCTGGAGCATATATGGAGATGGTTCAAAAAGCATAATCTTCATAGGAGGCCTCATCTGGTGGAGGCACATCAACTGAAAGTAGATTGGCAGTCTTTGGTTTTGTAGTTGCTTCCTTTTTAACCTTACAATACTTTTCATGGTGATTGTTTTTGCCACAATGTTTGCAAGGATTGATCTTGAAGCAATCTTTTGAGAGGTGATTAGTCCTCCCACAATGTTTGCAAGGTGAAAACTTGCCCTTTTGAGTTTTTATGGCATAGGCTGTGTCATTGCCTCTCCGGAGTTCCATGTCCCTTTCTTCTTCTTGAAGAGTAGTAATAAGACCTTCAAGAGTAGGATTAGGAAGATTTTTCAATGTGGTAACAACATGATCATAATCTTCAGGCATACTTTTGAGCAATACTGCCATTACATCATTTGTAGTGATTGGAGAGTTGATAGAAGCAAGTTGACTCGTGAGACTCGGCATGTGATTGACATAAGCAGCCAAGGGAGTGCCACTAGCCATCTTCAATTCAAAGAAAGGAATCTTATGTGATAATTTTGAGATGTGAGAGCTAGCACCAAAAATAATATCAAGCTTTTGCCAAGCTTCAGAAGGAGACTCCAAATCAGAAATGTGATGAATATAGTCATCTCCTAAGCCAAGAGCAACAATGCCATAGGCTTTCTCCTCTCTAGTAGGATCTCGTGCCGAGTGTGTAGGAGCTGAGGATTCTCCAGCATTAGAGGCTGTTGAAGAAGAAGTTGAAGCAGGTTTTACAAGCCCAGAGGTTTTCCCTCATCAATGCAAACTTAACTTTCATTTGCCATGTGTGAAAGCCTTTACCATTTAACTTATCCATATTTAAGAAGGTAGCCATGAGAGGGTCTAACCCAAAATGGGTAGTGTCTACTCTCTTACAAGGCTAGAAAGAGTTGAAAAGCTTCAAAGTACAAGCATTTATTGTAGCAAAGACTTGTAGCCAAATTCCATACTACAAATCATAATGGAAATGATGCTTCAACTTGCATGCTTGAAAGTATTCCAAGCAAATCTAGGTATAACAATCTAAAGGAAAGTTATAGCTACAATTGTACTGATGCTATTCAATACTTTAAAACATCAGAAATGCTAAAGTAGCATCTAATGTAGCACCAAACTCACAACATTATCAAAACTATCCAAAACAAAGGCTTGAACTTGGAGGGCTTGTATCTCACTCTTCAAAGCAAAGAAAAGAGGGATTTCTAGGTAAAAACAAAGCTGGCATACCACAGAAGAGCCACTGAAGAAGAGAGGTGAAATGCCATGTCACGTCACCATAGCCAGTAGCTTGAAAGTTGACTGGTTTTTTGGCTCTTTCTCCCTCCCTGGTAGACCATTTCCCTTCAAATCTGGATAGGAGCTAGCTCATACTGTTGTGCAAGCTTGGCTCAAAGGAATTTTGGAATGGCTGTTCTAGCAAGTCGCATTGTATGAAATGGCATCATGAAGAAGATGACCGTTGCACGGTTTCGTGGGCACCATTATCTAATTCCTCTGATGTGGAAGTTTGCCCATATGAAGGGTCTCTCCAACCAAAAGGACCCTGGGAATGGTTGCTTGTAGGTAGGGAACTCAGCCCTCCAAGTGGTTGGGCAGAAAGGGGCAAAATGAAGAGGAAGGTGAAGAAGAAGAAGAAGATGAAGAAGATGACATGGCACAAATGGGCTCAAGGAGGATCATAGTGCTCTGATACCATGTTGAAGAAGTGAAAGGAAAGCATGAAGCTGAACACAAAATGAGAGAATGCTTACTTGCTTATGGAATGAAGAAAGGTGAGGTCCATATGTAGGCACCTCTACATGAGCCACCAAGCTCCATAATCATCTCCTCAATCAGCTCCTAGAATCTCTCAATCATCCTATGTGGCATCTACCACCACCTAATAGTGCTTATGGCACCTAATTGTGCCTCTAGCACACGCACATAGAAACCAAGGTGTGCCTGGGGCATACACCTTGAGATATCCCATCAGTATCGGTAAGTCAAAGCTATTTAACTTCGTGGTTAATATTGGATACCATTATGATAAGAAACCTTGAGACAAGATCTAAATATAGCTCCTGCATTAATTTGACTCATTATTTGGATATTGTTTGTTTTGAGAATCATCATGTATGGATTAGTGTATCAAATCATCATTATTCGAAGCCTATGTATGTTTGAATTGTGATAGGTTGCTCCAGAAGATGTTGCCTATACCAAATACCATGCCCACATCAAGAGATGAAGCAAAGAAGATGTTAACAATGGTGGGTATGGATTATGATACCATCCATGCTTGCCGTAATGACTGTATTCTCTTTTGTCATGAGCATGGAGATTTGGCTACTTGTAAGGATATAGAGATGACTTGCAGGGTGAGCAGATACTAGTAAAGGTCTTGAGACACTTTCCCATCATTGTAAGAATACAGCACATGTTTAGATGCAAATCCATAGCGGAGTTGATGACATGACATGCATCTCATCGGTCCACTGATGACACATTGAGGATTCCCGCAGATTGTGTAGCTTGGAAGCACATAGACAATCAGTGGCCAAACTTTGCGAGAGAGCCATGCAACTTACATCTTGGGCTCGCCACATGAATCCTTTTGGGTTACGCTCGACATCTTGGTCGACATGCCCATAGTCGTGGTGAATTACAATATCCCACCATGGCTAACAATAAAAAAGGGACACCTCATGCACTTCTTGTGCCAGGGAAGTACAAGGCAAAAAATATGGACATGTACATGGCACCTTTGATAGAGGAGTTACAGATATTATGGAGAGGAGTGTGGGTCTTTGATATTTCCAGAGCTCCTAGACATACCAATGATATTTTGGTCAGGGGTATCTTGATGTGGACCATGCATGACTACCCAAGATATGGAGAGTGCGCAGGTACATGGTTGTGTCTCTATATGTATAATATAGGATTATGCTTTTATGACTCTCTTTCGCACTCATGTCTTATACTAACACATTCATGCATGCGTGCAGGACTTGTTACAAGTGGGTACCATGCTTGTCCTGTTTGTGGATTGGGTTTGAAACTGCTTGCACGATACTCCAAACATATGAGGAAAAATGTTTATGAAGGTCATGCTCGATAGCTTCCATTGGACCATCTCGCGCGTGGAGGTTAGCTTGATCCACCACCATCATATTTGAAGGCAAGTGACTGGATTCAGGCTTGGAGGGCAAATGGAGAGGAACCTCCTCTTGGTATGAAGAGGCTATCGATCTTTCACGAGCTTCCTTATTGGGGTCAGTTACAAATCAATCATGTCTTGGATCCCATGCATATCTTCAAGAATGTGGGGGCTACTATTTGGGCACATGTGGTTGGTTCCAAAGACTCGAGAGGAGTGCGAGATGACTTGCGTGCTATGAATAGGATGTCTCGTTTGTGGCCCCAAGTGCATGCTTCGGGAAAAGTTATCCTCCCGAAAGCAACGTGGATCCTCTCTACGAGGGAGGAGGCAACGGTCAAGGCAGACATTGCCTCTTTTCAAACACCGATAGGGTACATGCGTTGCTTGAAAGGAGCATTTTCAAAGGACAATAAGCTTAGTGGGCTCAAGTCCCATGATTGGCACAAGGTCTTACAAGTATTCTAAGTTGTAGAATTAGTGTACTGATAATCGTGATGTGTTAGCATAATTATGATTATGTTATATTGTTGACGACTTCTTTGTTGCTTTGAGAGTTCATCCTCCCAATTACAATAAAAGGGTGCTTATAAGAAGACGTTAGAAATGCTATATTCAAGATCAGTGGTATTGTGAGGTATGCTTACTATCAAATCACATTGATTGCATTTTCTTCAATTTAAGATAAATAATCTGTAGATTGATTACAAAAATATCTTACATGGGCATGTGAAATAGGTGGATATCTCAAAATCTCCATATCGAGCATCGAGAAGGCTAGGGTGGAATCCATCGAAGCCATATGCTTGCTTAAGAAGAACTTTCCCTTGAGCATTATGACAACTCAAGTCCACTTGTGCAAATAGTTGATGAGGTGGCTATTGCAGGTACCGTTCATAGTCGGCAGTGGATGTTTTTTCTCGAGCGGTTTATGAAAACTTTGAAGGGATTTGTAAAACAAAGAGCAAGACCAGAAGCAAGCATGGCAGAGGGTTGGCTTGTGCAAGAGTCATTAGTATATATCACGGAGTTTCTTGCATCCACGGATCCCGATATGCCGCAAGCTTAGCATAACAAGGATGATGATCGCATCATTGGCGAGGTTCCCTAAGGAAAAGGGATTGAAAGAAAGATGAGCGAAGAGCAAATGGAGAAATTCAATAAGGTTTGTATCCTCAATAGCAAGGAGATGCAGCAAGGATGAGATTCAGAGTAATGTACAGGCGATCACAACCATATCCACGAGATTTGGCTCTTCTCCCCACTCACATGTCACTTGATTGGCTACAATTGGCTCTATGTAAAGCCGAACATGATGGAAAGACAATAAATGAGCGCGAGTGAGAGTTATCATCTGGATGTATGATGCATGTAAGTTTCTTATCTCTTGACGTAATTAAGTGATTATTTGTGGCAATATATGCTATAAAATAGATGCATCTTCATTATTTTAATGATGCTCTTTTATAGTACAAAAAGTACACTGCATTATGGTCATATGGACGAAATTTTCACGTGGAACGCATCAATTCAAAGAGAGTCACGTATGATTGTAAAGTCATCACACAAGATAGCCGAGCAAGTGCTTCAGATACCAATCTTCTCTCCTCACACTTGGATTATTGTGGAACCATACGCGAAATCTATGAAGTTGATTTCAAATGATTTAGTATTTTCATTCTTGATGTAAAATGGTTTAGAACTATTTACAATGGTCCCCATGCGACAGTGAGAAAAGATAGTAGCGATTTCTTTGCAATAGACTCCACCAAACATTGGACCAATGAAAGTGATACTTTTTTCTTCCCGAGCACTATGAGCAGGTGCATACTAATGATTTAATTAATCGAAGCTTTTGGTTTTAAAGATCCATTGATACATGTACGTAAGCATAATTTCATATATATAATTGACGACATTTGGCACCCATCTTCAATATAGGTGGTTTTTCATGCAGATTGTTTTGATCCAAGATGGTGGTACATGATCCAAGTTGCACCATGAAGTAAGCAAAATTTTGAAGATAGAGATGTGGATATGGAGATGCCACTACCAATGTCGGATCAAATTGATCCAGATGAATCTAGTGAAAAAGATGAAGATCACAATATGAGCCAAGAGGTAGATGCGCATAATGACATCACACGGGAGGAAGATGTTAGATATCAATGCTCCACTCCCATGTCACTATGCGGGAACCAACTAACTCTACTTGTAAGCCCCCCATATGAGGAGAAGGCATTTGAGTAGCTACGTTATCCGGTAGGTCCTTGTTTGGACACCAGCAGATGGGGGCCATGTGTGGCCTAATGGTTGGACGGCTTTAGATAGAGTTGGCACACTGTCAACTAGGCTACATGCAAGTGCGGGAAGGCATCCCATGACTGACCGCACTGAGGGTAGACAGAGCATTTCCTGAGGCAGCCCACTCTCGGGTTACGGGGCCCGTTTGGAGCCCCAGATGATTCGGGATGGGCCGAATGGCAACCGTAGGTTGGTTGCTCTATTCTGTGCCACGGTTCTAACGTGTGGTCGGTGGCCTATTTCGGGACCTGACCTCGGCTGTTTTGGGCCGATTGGGTCGGTCTCCCGATTGGGTCTAACCGACTACAACTGGTGGCTATATAAGAGCAAGCCCATGAAGCCCATTATCATCACTGTCTGGCAACCCTGATTCCTTAGCATCGAGCCTCCGTCCTCTACTATTTCTAGCATGCAATCGAAGCTTCTCACACAAGAGCGCACGGTTGGGAGGGAGTGCCATCTATTGTATCAGTTTTATAGTAATCAAATTTTTTATTTTCCATACTATCTGCTTTTCTCTCTTGCATACGAGATCCTGTTATCTGTTGAGCACAAACGTTGTATTGTTTTCTTACATGGTATTAGAGCTTGGGCTCTAGCAAGAAGATTTGGTAGTGTGTTTCTGTTTGCGAGTAGATTGTGAGAGATGGCCCAACCCGCAAGACTGCGAATCCCACCGTTCAACGAAAGCGAAAAGTTGGATGGCACTAACTATCCACTCTAGAAGTTCAAGATGAAGACCATCCTAAGCACATATGAGCTTTGGAATACTGCCACTGGGGTGGACATGAAGCCAGTTGTGAGACCGAATCCAGCCAATGTAGGACAACAAATAATACCAACTACGGATGAGATTCTTGCATGGACAAGAAGAAATGCAGATGCGCAATGTTCTATTGTCTGTAGTGTAAGTGATTCTGTCATGGCGTTAATTCAACATGTCACCATAGCGGAGGAGGCATTCAGTAGGAGACCACGAATCAGATGCAGATTCAGAATGTGGAGACTCAACTCGCGAATGAGAAATTGTCTGAGTCTGAAACCGCAGAGAATTTCATCATCAGGGTGAAGAATCTATGCGATCAGATGACTGCGATTGGCATCACCATCATCAACAAGAATCTAGCACGAAGGTGCATACGGATTCTCCCACCAAAGTACGACAGTCTTGTTATAGCGCTGAATACGCAAAACAGAAATCTACCCCTCAACTTTGAGGATTTCAACGCAATGCTTCTGGAGGAGGAGATGTGTCAAAAGATGAGGACTAGAGAAGATTCGGCTTTCTCGATTGGATCAAAGAAAGGAAAGGGTAAGGACTCTGGTAACCCATCTTCTTTTGATGATAAAAAGAGAAAGAAGAAGATCAAGTGCTTCTATTGCAGCAAGGCAGGGCACAAGCAGAATGAGTGCTGGAAGAAGATTGTAGATGAGAAGAACGGAGTAAAGAAAGAGTCCAACAACAGTGCGCAGGTAGTACTAGTAGAGCTATTCGTAGCAATTGAGGAGATTTGCATAGAAGCAGTTCATGTACCTGCAGATGAACCTTGGATTATTGACAGTGGTGCATCGCGCCACATGACCAGTCAGAAGGATTGGCATACCTCTCTACATCCGGTAGGGAATGACATCCTGGTAGCAATCGACAATGATGCCAAATGTCCAAAAAAGGAAAAGGTACGATTGCTCTCAAGTTAGATGGAGTTGTAAAACAGTTGTCCAATGTTCTTTATGTGCTAGATATCAAGAGGAACTTGTTGTCCATTTTTGCGATCATGGATCGGGACCTCAAAGTTCACTTCGATAAGAATGGCACACAGATTTTGGATATTCAAGGGAAGGTCATTGGTAAAGATACACGACACAACATCTACAAACTCTTAGCTTTCAATGCTCAAGTCGATGTGAGCAACACTACTGTGGCATGAGAGGTTTGGTCATCTGAACCTTAGTTTTTTAAAGGAGATGCATAAAAGTGGAATGATTGTAGACCTACCAGAAATTATAGATCTGCCCGATGTATGTGAAACTTGCATGATGGGCAAGCAGCATCGGCAGCCCTTTCCTAAAGAGGCCAGCAAGGCAAAGGCTCCTCTAGAGCTCGTTCACACGGACCTTTGCGAAAATATGGAGACGAAAGCTTTGGGTGGTTCCTACTACTTCATGATACTAATCGACGACTACAATAGAAGGATATGGATGTACTTAGATGAGGGTCTTAGTACGTTCAAAGAATGGCATGTAATGGTCGAGAAAGAAACGGGGAGGAAGGTGAAGAAGTTGAGATCAGACAGAGGTGGAGAGTTCACATCAAGTGAATTCGAAAGTTACTACAAAAGTCATGGGATCAAAAGGCAGAAACCCCTGCCACATACACCACAGCAAAATGGAGTAGCAGAGCGCAAGATGGGCGTCGTCTGCGAAATGGGCAGGAGTATGATGAAAGGGAAAGATTTGCTAAAGTCTTTCTAGGGTGAAGCATGTAACACAGTAGTTTACATTCTGAATCATAGCTACAGGAAGGTTGTGAATGGGATGACTCCACTACAGGACTTTTCTCGTAAGAAACCTTTAGCTGCACATTTCAGAGTTTTTGGATGTGACTGTTTTGTGCATGTCCCTGATGCTAATAGGACCAAATGGGAACTGAAGAGCCAGAAGTGTATTTTCTTAGGCTACAGTGAAGAGGCAAAGGGTTACCATCTCTATAATCATGTTACCAAGAAGGTAATAGTAAGTCGCGATGTGGTCTTCTTAGAATAGCCGCATCAATTAGAGGAGGATGCTTCCTTCGCAAACAACCAGGACCAGGATATCCATCCAATACAACCACCAACAGCAGATTGAACTCCCCCAACGGTGCTTGGGAGGATTCAAGATAAAGAAGAGGAAGAAGAGCCTGCAGAACCACAATGGCAATGGCCATTTTCGAAGTGGGTAAAGCAGCTTTTGGACGGTAGAGAACCTCCAACCATTGAGGAGGAACCATCCAAACACCGCCAGTCCAAGAGATTAGAGGAGCAAAGAAGGGTGCAGGAACACTTGGTCAACTACGCTTTGATGACAGATGTGATCCGTGCTGAAGAACCCGTGTCTTGAAGAAGCACAGGGTGATGATAAGTGGATGGAGGCTATGCAGTCGGAGTATGGCTCCATATGGCAAAAGTATTCGCACAGGTACATGGTTTTGATTATCATGATACTTTTGCTCCCATAGCTCGACTAACCACAATTCATAGTGTTTTGGCTTTAGCAGCACAGGAAACTTGGCCCGTGTTTCAAATGGATGTAAAATCCGCCTTTTTGAATGGAGATCTCAAGGAGGAGGTATACATGGAACAACCATCAAGTTTTGTGATCCCCAGTTCCGGTTCAAAAGGCAAAGTCTGTAAACTAAAGAAGGCACTTTACGGGTTGAAACAGGCCCCACGAGTGTGGTACCAGTGGATTGATGCCTACTTTCTGCAAAACGGTTCAAGAGGAACCCATTTGATGCAAATTTGTATATCTATAGAGAAGGAGGCAGGTGTATGATCGTGGTCCTTTATGTGGACGACCTTGTCATAACAGGGAATCATGAAGAGAAGATCTCATAGAAAGCATTTCCTAGGAAGAGAGTTTGAAATGATAGACCTCGGACTGATGCATTTCTGTTTAGGGATTGAAGTTTGGCAAGAGCCAAAATAGATCTTCATTTCACAGCTGAAGTATGCTGCTGGAGAGATACTGAAGGCATTTGGCATGGCTGAGTGCAAGACAGTTGGCACCCCTATGGAGGTTGACGTGAAGCTCTCAAACGAGGATTCATCACCACTAGTGGACGAAGCGAAGTACAGAAGGCTTGTGGGCAGTTTGATTTACTTGTGCAACACACGGCCGGACATCAGCTTTGCGACTGGTGTACTAAGCAGGTTTTCCAATAAGCCCTAGGAGAACCATTGGAGGGCAAGGATGCGGGTGCTGAAATACATCAAAGGCACACTTGATTATGGCATCACCAATACCAAGGGCAACATCTTGACCGGATTCTGTGACTTGGATTGGGTAGGAGACGTGACAGTAGGAGATCAGTGACAGGTTACTATTTCTCACTTGGATCTAAAGCTGTGTCATGGGTCAGCAAGAAGCAACCTATAGTTGCTCTTTCTTCTACCAAGGCTGAGTACAAATCAGCATGTTTTGCTTCTTATGAGGCAGTGTGGTTGAGGAGGATTTTAGGGGACATGGGTCCAATGTAGAATAAGCCTGCCTGATGCGATTAGAGAAGAAGTCCCACATTTTGCACAGCTATACATGTTTGACATAGAGCATGAATTACATAATTGTTTGAATGGGATGCCTGGGTTGGATGCTGGTATTTTGGAGTAGTTGTAGGGAATGATGCATGCCTGCAACCCATATGCAGTGCGTTGCTAGTTGTGGGGGAAGTTTTAAAAAGAAATCCATATGTAGACTTGAAGATGGTGATTTGTGAAAATCACTCAACCTCCAAACAATACTTAGCTCCCACTGCCAGTGAGGTTGCTGCTATCATGCCAAGGCAAGGGGACAACTTTGATCTTGGAAATCAAGACATCCAAATTTTAAGCTGCAATGGGATTATTAAAAGAATATCCAATTTGCATCGATCATACATGCCTCTCATGTACGTTCTTCTCTTTCCTCGAGGGGAGGATGGCTGGCATGTACACATGCCATACAATGATGTTCTTGATGACATGCCATTACATGAGATACAGAGTCATAAGAGCATTACACAAAGGCAATACTATGCATACCGTCTGCAAGTGAGAGAAGATACAAATTCTTGCCTTTTGCGTGGAGGAAGATTGCTACAACAATACATTGTCGATGCATAGAATAGCATAGAAGAATCTAGGCTGATATGGATATGGAACAATAAAGCATCTCTGCATGCAGAAGTTTATCAAGGATTGAGGGACATGGTGAATGCAGTTGATGGGACACATAATGTAATTGGCAATGCTTCAAGGTGGAGAATTGTGTTGCCATCTTCCTTTATAGGAGGACCACGATATATGTGTCAGTTATATCAAGATGCAATGGTTATTGTCAGAAAAAGAGGTAAACCTGATTTGTTTATTACATGCACTTGCAGTCCAAAATGGCATGAAATATCTGAAGCTAGAGCTATTGCTAGGCCAAAGTGCACAGGATCGACCAAATCTGACAACCCGTGTGTTTTATCAAAAGCAAAAAGACATGATGCAATCAATTCTGAATGATAATTTGTTTGGCAAAGTGGCTGGGTATGTCTATGTGATAGAATTTCAAAAGAGAGGTTTGCCACACACATATACTATTGATTTTAGACGGTGCATTCAAACCTACAGAGGTTACCCACTATGATCAATTGGTATGTGCTGAGCTTCCTGATGTGGCATTATTTCAAGAGTTGCATGAAGTCATTAAATAGTGTAATGTTCATGGTCCATGTGGTGCACTGAATCCCTCTGCTACTTGCATGATTGAAGGTAAATGCTAATCTTTTGGGATGATGATGATTTGGGAATATAGTGGACAGGGAACAAAACAGAAAAACTACTCTTACAGAATGGTTCAAATGCAATATCTTTGGAACTTTTGGATTATTTTTTCCATGCATTTGAATCAACTATGGATAATATGAGTTATCGTCAGGAAATGGTAGTAAAGGAGACCCTATTGCATTTGGAGCACAATCTTCTGCAGCATGGACGAAGGTTATCATATTTTGATGGGTTGCCTATGGTGGACAGATCATCTTTCTTAGTCATAAATAGTTTACTGCAAGAGGAGAGAATGCTCAATGTTGGGCAACATGCACAAATCGCTCGACGTATGGAAATAACTTTAAATAATTATTAGCGGGCTACCCTTGAACAAATTTTGGTGGCAGTACATGCAAGGGCAAGTGGGGTGTTTTTTCTTGATGGCCCAAGAGGATCTGGAAAGGTCTTTCTATACAATTGTTTGCTCTCTTAGTTGCGTGGTGAGGGACACATTACTTTAGCATGCGTGTCTTCTGGCATGCAGCATTGCTATTCACAAATGGCCGGACAGTACACTCATGCTTCAAGATACCATTGGATCTGTGTGCCCACGAGCATTAGCGGATGCGACTGGGTTTTTGTAGGGGAGTGGATTCCTCTTGGCTTTTACAGAATTCACGCACATAGAGCTACTGGACTTGCCGGTCCATACACCATCTTGTAAGCTTCTTGGGATATGAACTAGGGCCTTGGCATGTTTTTATTAGGGCCACAAAATGGTGATTATGCATACACCTTTATGAGACCTCTTAGGCGACCACCGCCGCTTATTGTGCAACCATTAGTGCGCGAAAGTAAGTGTCCTATCATTGAACATGCAATTTCTTTTTTATTGACTATATAGAATTCTTAATCTTATTTTTTAAAAATTTGCGTAGGTCTGATATGCATCATTGGAGGTCCAGAGTATATGCGTCAACCAAGGACTCTCGGAACACTACATAGACAACGCCTTTTTTGATTAGCGGCTCTTATATTGTAGAGGAAAGATCTACAATATCCTTTCATTGGGAGATATCTAAGTAGACATACTATATCTTTTTGTATATGGATATGCACTTTTGCGTACCATTTTGATTTTCATATTGAGTTGGAGGCCTCACTACTTTGTTTTGTATCATTGTGTTCTCATTATAGAGAGAGGGAGAGAGAGAAAGAGATGTATGTAATGCCCGGGATTCAATTTGAAAACTTTTGAAAAGCATTCTAATATTGCGATTTATAAATAAAACCTAAAACCTTATTCATATGATCCCAATTCCTAGCATGAGATCTTATGAAGGTGCGTCGCTAACCCGCCGTAGACGAGTCAAGGCTCTCGTGCATATAAATTTTTAAAGGTTTAAAAAGCAAGGTGGCAATCCCTCTAAGGTGGCCTGCTCCTTGGAATGCTATTGTAGGTGTAAGTGTTAGTGTGCATTATGAAAGACAAAAGCACTTAGGATGGCCAAAACTGACCCTAGAAAGCCTTAAACAACCACTAAACCAACATTTAAAATGGTGAACTTAACCAATATTTTAATCCTGGATTAGTAAACAAGCTACATGGCAACCTTTGTTAAATGCGATCATAACACATGAAGCTTGGGGGTGGGCTGGGCATCCGAGAGAGAGTTCTGTTGCAACTGTTGATGAGTTAAAAGTGTCTCTGAAAAGTTAAATTGCTCAGCGAAATGAAGGCGGTGGTTCTCGAGCATCAACAACTGCTCAATATGTTTCCGGGCGGGCTTTTTCTCAGCTCCCCCATTCAACTCTCGTGCGCATACGCTCATTTCTTTGCATCCAAGCCACAGCGCATTTCAAAATCGACAACTTTGGAAATTTGTCGCAAGAGGGACGCCCTACCATATGTGACTGACAAGTATGTTATCGCGTTTCTTAGAATTGGACATACTTTTGAGTTGCTATATTGTGTCTGCGCGTGTGCATGGCGCTTAATTTGGAACTCGACGGCTGGTGTCCTTTGAGGCTTGAGTAGAGAGTTGAGGTGCTTGTATGAAATAGCGCATATAGCTGTGAAGAAAGTTATAACTCATAGTAGTCTGTTGGTTTGTGCTCATGTCAAATTCTTACAGGAGATTCTATTGCGGTCTTCTCTCTATGACAATTCATTCAGAATGCGCTTCGATGAATACCTTAATCATGATTAGTGTCGTCGATTTGATATCTAAAGGGAAAGACGGCTCCCTAAAACCTTTTAACATGAAATTGTTGGGAAAAATCTGATCGCTCAAATCACGGAGTCCAGAAATGCTTTCAAATTACGTCTTTTTACGTCAGACTTGAAGGTGACGGTGGGGATATCAGGATATATGTTTGGCAGCATTCCATTCATGACAGACTTGGCAGATGAAAAGGTAATTTTTGGTTTTCCCTATGTGCTTGAGAGCGCGTGTCTTGAGCTTCAGGACACGGAGGTTTGGCAAGCTGAGTTCTCCTATCACTCCTCTTGGACCCGGTAGGTACAGCAGGGGACAGGATGACGAAGCAGTTCTTTCAGACCACTGGGCCACGATCGGCAGACACGCAGTTATAGCGTCTATGGGATCTGCAAGACATCATGGACAATGATCCGCATGAGATTTTAGACGTGACCACATGATTTTACAGCGAGCTCTTTCAGATGGAGAGGATGATTTTACAGCAAGCTCTTTCTGCCTAGCCTGGCAGGAGATCTTCGACACAGGCTCCCTTCCTTAGCCTTGAGTAGGAGGTGGATTTGTTTGATCCCAAAAGGAGGAGATAGGTCAGACATCCGACAGTGGAGACCGATCACTTTGCTTGATACTGGATACAAGATCCTCGCCAAGGTCTTGAGTTTGTGGTTACGGTCTTACTGACATCATCCACGACACTTAGACCGGGTTCGTTCAGGAGCGCAATATCTTGGACAACATCTTCATGCTCTGGGAGGTAGTGGATTGGTTCAGGGAGGAGTCACAGTCTTTGGCCGTCCTCCTCTTGGATTTTGAGAAGGCTTATGATGACAAGGTGGAGTGGTCTTTCTTGGGGGCTACCATGGGGAGATTGGGTTTCTCAGACAGATGGATCAGAGGAGTTTCTGCGCTTTATGTGGGAGCTCTAGTTAGATGCTTATCGGTGGACACACAGGCGAGGCCTTTCCTCTCTCTCGCTCGGTCAGCCAGGACTACCCTCTCGCTCCCTTCCTTTGTGGCAGAGGCTCTGGGCTACTACTTGAGATCACACGTGGCGGGTCTCATAGGGTCGAGGCTCCCAATCAGACTAGAGAAGGAGCTGCTAGATGCTGAGTTTGCAGATGACATGGCCTTGTACATAGAGGACACCAGAACGAGTTTGGAGAGAGTCAGGGGAGCCTTGGCTATCTACTGTGAGGCCTCGGGTGCGCGGATTAACTGGACAAAATCCATAGGTTTCTTCACAGGCTCTAAGGAGACATAGAAGATTTGAGAGTGAGGGAGTGACTTTGGCTTCCGCTGTTTACCGCGGGGCCATCAGACAGCGAGATGCCTTGAATGCTAGGTGGGTATTGATATTACAACAGAGCAACAGATCGCCCCGGTCCTCGAGAGTGTTCGACGCAAGCTTCTCTTCTAGAGCTCGGTCAAACTCTTCCTAGCGGGCTGTGCCTTAGTGGCAAACCAGGTCGTCCTTGCCACGGCATGGTATACATGGTATATCACCTCCTGCTGGTGTTTTCACAAAGGGTGCATTGGTCAGCTCCGACGGTGGTTCGGAACTCCCTTTGGGCAAGGATCGGATGGCATGAGGAATACTAGAGCCTGGGTCGCTTGGCAGACGGTGATCATGCCGCAAGCATTGGGAGGCTTGGGTATTATTGATTCGGAGATGCAAAGCAGAGCCCTCTTAGGCAAAGTTGGTTATGCGTGGCCTCACTCCAGGTGTAGAGCCTTGGAAGCTCCTCTTACAGCGAGGGCTTTTCAGGAACACCCCACGCACTGGGGGGAAGTAGCATCATTCATATCGATGGGTCTTCTTAGAGGTCCCCCTTATGGGGAAGGGGGACCTCTTATGGTTGGTTCGGAACTTCCTTTAGGCAGGATCGGACGGCACGAGGAATACTAGAGCCCGGGTTGCTTGACAGACGGTGATCATGCCGCAGGCATTGGGAGGCTTGGGTATTATTGATTCGGAGATGCAAAGCAGAGCCCTTTTAGGCAAAGTTGGTTATGCGCGGCCTCACCCCAGGTGTAGAGCCTTGGAAGCTCCTCTCACAGCAAGGGCTTCTCAGGAACACCCAACGCACTGGGGGACAGCAGCAGCATTCATATCGATGGATCTTCTTAGAGGTCCCCCTTACGGGGAAGGGTTCCCCTTTGATGGGGAGCCTCCATAGGGTTTGGTAGAGATTAGCAGGGGGCCTCATTTGTGCTCAGTCCCGATGCAGAGAGGAGTTCGAGCGTTAGCCCGTTGCTTGGCACGTGTAGATCAGGGATCGGGATGGGCGTATGCTCGGGCAGCGGATTCACATTGGGTGGGTACAGTGGGACAGTGGATCGACCGGCTCCTTTGGTAGAGGGAATAGATTACCCATGGAGGCAGAGGCAGAGGCGATGCTTGGCGCCTTAGCGCATTTACGAGGGATAGGGCAACGAATGAGAGAGATTGACCTAGTGTCACGAGGACGTGAAAAGTGATGTAAAGTATCTTTGTAACTCAACCTACGCTTAACCCAGGGGTTATAGTGGTTTGGCCGTGAGGGACTAGCTAGAGGAAGTGCGCACTTTCTAGAAGTTCCTAAGGGCAAAGTCTAGGTGCACCACTAGGTTCTAGGAGCAAGGCAAAGGCTTTAAAGAGGGGTCTAAAAGTTGGGCCCAAGGACAACCAACGTTGTTCTTGGTATGGAGGTTAGGACTTTAATGAAGGGGCAAATGGCAAGGAGGAGATGCCATTTGTCATGCATGTGTATGCATGCCCTTCCCCCACCTTCCATCTCTCTCTCTCTCACTCTCCCAGAGGTGTTGGACGTTTTCAGTTGTTCTTGTGCAGTTTTTGAGGTTTTTGATTTGTTTCAAGCCTGTTTTCAGCCGCTTTAAGTTTGTTTTGACTGTTTCAAGGCTAGTACACACTTTTAGGAACTTCCAGAAGTCATTTTTGAACTTTCTAAAAATTTTCGTACGGGCTGTACGTACGTCCGTACAGTTGTATGGAATCCATACAGACGTGTTTATCTACCTCCAGTAGGTGTGTGGGGTTGCCTTTTGTTGTGCTAGACCTTTGTGCACATGTTTCTGGCTGCGTGGTGGCTTCTGGAGCTGTGCAGAGTGCAGGAGGAACTTTCCTTGCTGCTTTTGGCACCCTCTCTTAGGAGGACTCAGGCATAGATCCGGAGGCAATCATTTTGGGACAAATCTGTGAACCATCTTTCTTCGATAGCTCTTTCTTGTTCACCCTCCGCTCTCTACCTTCATTTCTCTCTTCTCTTGATTGTTGGAAGCATAGTTACGGGAAACGGAAACGGCAACGGCAAGGGGGGAAACGGAAACGTTTTGGGATTTTTTGAAAGGGCTGAAACGGGGAAACGCCACGTCAGCAAGGGGCTTTTACGAGAGGGAAAAGGAGCCACCGTTTATTTTGCCGAAAAAACAGTGCTAATTATATTACTTCGAAAACAAGATACAAGAGGTCAGCATTGCAGCTGATGGGCTGCGTTCACAAATCGGACGCAGCCCAAAAGGTAACAAAAGGGTAAAGCTCTCTCTCACGGAGGGATCAGGCGAGTGTGAATGAACAGCCAGAGAGGTGGTGAGTAGCGCCACTGAAGGCCCTGCGAAGTATGCTCGAAGAAGAGGCCCTGTGTGTCCCAAACCCGGAGGAAACGTCTCCGCTTCTCCCGACCGGCCCGGGAGTCTCCCTGTATCTGGTCCCACTGGCCTCTGAGGGTGTGTATAATCTCACTCCAGATGTCAGTCATGATCTGGGCAGTCGATAAGGAGGTGCCACCGAGGATCTGCGCGCAGCGCGAGGTCCAAATGTGCCATCCTGCGATGCTGCTAATAATCTCCTAGACTGGCTGCCTCTCCTGAGCTCCTGTGCCAGCCTCTGCCAGGTGCGGCGGAATGCTCTCGAGCGGCCCCCACGTCCCCTGTGTGATAAGGAATGTGGGGTCCTGCTGACATGCCTCGAATAAGTGATGAAAACCAGGTGCGGTGCTGCACCAGCAGAACGCGCCCCAAGTGATCAATCCTAGCTCCGGTGCTGCCGAATAAGTATCCCGAAGGTCCACCTCCACACTTCCTGGGCGCGAGTGCAACTCCATAGGCAGTGTTTTGGTGACTCCTCGTCCTCATGACAGATCTGACAAGGTCGGTCCTGACCTATCTGCCGCAACCAGCTCCCTACTGGAAGAGCTTTGTGGGCAAGAAGCCACAGGAAGTAGGAGATCTTCCGCGGCCGCCAGCTCTCCCACAAGGCCTTCCAGAAGGCCTGCAAAAATATCCTGGAAATACCCTGTGCATACCAACTAGGCCGCTGGGTGGGAGGGCGGCTCTGCATCCTCCCGAGAACTCGCCTGCCCAATGTCGTGCTGTAGGCAAAGAAAGAGGTCGGCCCCTGACCTGTCACAATCTCTGGCCATCTCCACTCTCCTGGGTCCCAATCAAGCTTTGACAAGGCCCGCCCCTCCTAGAGCCAGAGTCGCCAAAGCTGCAGCTGATCCTGCTCTATGCTAGGATCGGTCCGCCAAACCTTCCCCACGAGGCCTACGACCCGAACCCTCTGCCATGGGAGTAGGGGGTCGATGAGCACATCCTCTCTCCTGAGTCGGCCGTCCCCCATAACCGCGAAGAAGGAAACAAAGGAGTCGTCCATCCGACCTGCAACCACCAGTGGGATGCCACGGGGGGTGAACTGTCCCAGCCAACGGTCATCACCAGGCATGAGGATCTGAAACTCGGGTGGAACCAACCAATCAGCTGGAATCGCTCCATCTATCTCCGTACGTCTCGCCTGAGCTCCACGGGCACCTTCAGCTGCGTCTGCAAGATCAACGGTCTCATCAACGGTCTCCAAATGTGTGTACGTGTCCCTCCAAACTCGAAGGGACCGGGCTGGCCCCCGCGTCCAGCTGTCCCACCTGATGTGTGATCTCTCCCCCAGCTGAAGGCCCTCGGCATCTCTGACCTGATTATTCCAGATAAGCGGCTGGCGATCGATCTCCTCCTGACAGCTAGGAGGGGACTGTATGAGACTGAGGCGGAGCCGCCTCCAAACCATGAGGAGGCTACGAACGAGTGGGGAGCGGGGCGGAAGTGAAGATCCACCTGAGGGACGGAAGCCACTCTCCACCTTGGCGTGGGACACAAGAACCGACCCCCTGTTGAAGTAACATCTTCCACGTTTGCCCCCCTGGGGTCAAATCGCGGATAACTAGCTTGCCCAGCAGGGCCTGACTCTGAAGCTCTGGATCGATGACCCCCAGGCCACCCTCAGCCTGCGGAAGAATGACTGTCTGCCAAGCAACCCTGGCTCTGGTATCTCTGAGACCCCATCCCCCCCGGACCACAGGAAGTTCCGAACCAACCTCCTAAGCTGTGCCACGCTGGATCTCAAGAAACACCAACAGGAAGCCACATACCAAGCCGTGGCTAGGAGGACCTGGTTGACTACCAGGGCACGACCTGCAAGGGAGAGCTTAGCAGTGCTCCAGAAAGTCAGCTTCCGTCGAATGGAATCTAGCACCGGGAGAAACTGCTGAGCTGGCGTGATATCCAGGCCGACCTGAAAGCCGAGATATCTAGCTGTCTGTCCCCGCGGGATCCACCTGAAACCCAAAAACCTCCCCCACTGAGAGCACGCCCCGGGGTTTGTGAGAAAACCAACTGATTTGTTCCAGTTGATTTTCGCACCGGCTGCTGAGCAGAAGACCTCTAGAGCCATCCTCACCCTCTCCAACATCATCTCGTCATCTTGGACATACAGTGCTGTGTCATCCGCATACTCCGAGTCCAGGAGCTCCGTGTCCTCCCTGAGGGGAAGGCGAACACCCCGGATCACGGTAGACCTCGCCCGAAGGTAGTATGTCATAGCCTCGGCGAAGAAGAGAAACAGGTAAGGAGCAAGGGGGCAGCCCTGACGCACTGATCTCTCCAAACGAAAACGCTCTCCCATCCTGCCGCCAATGATGACCTTGCTAGAAGCTGTCCTGTATAACGCTGAAATACCCTGAATCCATCCTGCTGGGAAACCTAGTCGCTCCAGAGTCCCCTCCAGGAAGGACCAGTCCACTCGATCGTAGGCCTTCTCAAAGTCGAGAAGTAGGATGGCTAAATGTGACCCACTGTGCTGAGCCCACTCCGCCGCCTCTGAGAAGGTTAAGACATTATCCAGGATACTGCGATCCTGGACAAAGCCTGTCTGAGTGTCATGAATGAGGTCTGGAAGTAGAGGCCGAACTCTGGCGCTGATCATCTTGGCAAGGATTTTGTAGGCGGTGGTGAGGAGGGTGATCGGGCGCCACTGACGGATCTCCTGTCGATCTCCTCCCTTCGGGATGAGGCAAATCAGTCCCGAGGAGAGGCTCTCTGGCATATATCCGCTGCTGAAAATCCTCTGAAGAGCTGCTAGGAGGGGCCGATGGATCTGATCCCAAAAGGAGGTGAAGAAAGCTCGGGATAGCCCATCCTCGCCAGGGCATTTTTGCCCGTCGATGGCCATCAAGGCCTCCAACATCTCGTCCGTAGTGAACGGTGCCAACAACGTCGCCTGCATGCTGGGCTGGATCAGGGATGGAATGTGCCTCCACACCTCCTCCCGGGAGCGTCGAGTGCGAGGGGCAAGCTGCTCCTGCTGGAAAAGAGTCCTGTAGAAGTCGGTAGCCAACCCCAAGACCTCACCCGGATCAGTAACGATGTGCCCCTCCGCTGTCCTAAGACTCCGTAGCTGATCACCTGCTGCTCTCTGGCCATGCGTCCTGAAGAACTCCCTGCACATCCGGTCGCCCTTCCGAGCCCAGAAAGAGAGAGAGGCGTGATAGGAAAACTCTGAATGGCGCTGGAGAGTCTCCTCAAGAAGGGCTCTGGCTCGAAGGGCCTGGATCCGAAGCTCCTCCGAGCTCGGGGCTGCCTGCTGGAGTCGCTGAATGAGGTCCCTCCGAAGAGCTCTCTCTGCCCCACCACTCCTGTCGAACCTGTAGGGCTGCGAGCTGGCAAATCTGGCTGGACTCCTGCAAAGCCTGCGCCACCGAATCAACCAGATCCACGCACTCGCCCCAATCTCTGTCCCATAGACTGCCGATACTGCTGCGCACGTCCTCCCTCGAGAAGATGGAGTCAGGAATCCGGCACGAACGGGGGGGAAGGGCCTGAACTGCCGAGTCTAATGATAAGAGCACAGGCGCATGGTCGGAAAGTGTCGTCCCTAGAACTATACCCGCCTGACCGCCTTTGCTGATGGCCCAATCACTGACATAAAATCTATCCAGCCTCTCCAGGAGTCTGCCTCCTTCCCTGCGGAAGCCCCACGAGAAGTCCAAGCTCCCGTGCCAACGGCGGAAGGACGGGTCTCTCCAGCTGTCCCTACCTCCTATCGCGAAGATAAAAGAGTCCCAAGCGGACTGCTCTGCCTGAGACATGCCTGTAAACTCTGGTCCTCTGCCCTGCTGGTCCTCCAAGGTCTCCAGATTGTTGAAGTCACCTCCAACAATCCAAGAATCCATGTCTGGGAGAATCCCTGTGAGTGTCCTCCAGAAGGTGGCTCTGCACCGGAGGTCTGTGGGAGCATAAATGTTGAGGATTCCTATTCTGGTACCCTCCAACTCCAGGCCTACCCAAAGGGCACGGCCTGGGATCAACGTGCCATGACCAAAAACTCCCTGGGCTAATTGCTCACACACGGAAGTACAGACACCTCCACTCCTCCCCTGTGCGCCGATCGAGGGCTTACAATAAGTGTGAGAACGTCCAGGGAGAATCTTCCCGCAGCTACGGGAATGAGCCACAGAAAGCTTGTGCTCCTAGAGCAGAAGTATATCCAAACGACCAATCACTGCTGGCTGAAGTTCCTGTCTCAAAATGAGCTTCCTAGGACCACAGGTGCCAGAAGAATGAAACCCGTTCACATTCCAGGAGACAAGGTGTAGGCTCATGGTGAGGACTGGGAGGCTGCGAACAACTGTCTGCTCGCGGCAGATGCTCGCGGCAGATGTCGATGAAGAAGCTGACATTTCGGAGTGGAGGCGCTGACGCTTATGAGAAGGTTTGCAGGGGGAGGCGGGGTCGCCCTGCCCGTTCTTCAACACCTTTAGCAAAGGCGAGAGGCCTTTGGTGCCATGAGCAAATGCTTTCTCGAGCCAGCTCGAGATCTCTGAAGTAGTCATCCCGTAGAAGGCTCGGAGTTTCTGAGGGGTCCAGGCTCTGACATCCTGGGGGAGGGGCCATGATAGAGGGGGCCTGAGGATCACAATCAATCTGAAGCGTTTGGCGGCGCAACGCCACCGCAGGCGCACGTCACCCTCGGACCACTGAGTCTCGAGAAGCTGCCCACCAGACGGGCCTATCCAGGAGCAAACCTGAGCGTGCGTCTGCTCTCTGAGAGCCTCCCAGACCGAGTCGTCTGTCCAAGTTTCGGTGCCGTCGCTGAGGAACGTGAAAGCAAAGCTAGGGCCATCCCTCGGGTCCAAGGCTGCGATCTTCCCATCCGCCCCTACTGATGTCGAGACAAGCAGGGAAGGTCCCAAGGTCGGTCACATCCAAGTAGTCCCAGGGGCCAGATCTGTAAAAGTCACGAGGAAGCTCTCTCTCCTGAAGCTGAGGCCCACCAGAGTCTGCAACTGAGGGGCTAGCGGACAGGGAAGCCTGCTCCAGTGGTGGTGTAGACTCAGGGTGTCCTGCCTGTGGAGGGGAAGGGGGAGGTGGCTGGGGGGTAGGCGACTCAGACTCCACGGAGGCGACTAGCGGGGGGGGTGGAGGAGGGGGAGTGGGGGCTGCCCTCGGCTGAGGAACCATCGGTACAGCTGACTCTGCAGGAGAGTTGAGAGAGGCAGGGGGGGGATGGGGCTGCATCTGGGACTGGGGCTGAGAAGGAGGAGGAGGAGACTAAAGAGGAAGAGGCGGGGGCTGAAGTTGCGGGTCGGAAAGAGGGGGGTGCGACTGGGGAAGGGGCTCGGACTGAGTGGAAAGGGGCTGGGGAGCGGAAGAGAGGGGGACCTAAGGCTGTGGAGGGCGGGCTACCGTCGAAGAAGAAGCTCTCCCAGGACCCTGGGGCGGCTGCCTGTCAGGTCTCTGAGGTGCTGCTGCAGGTTGGGTAACCTCTGCCTCCTTGCCTTTATCGGAAATCTTCTTGTTCTTTCCTCTTTTCCTTCTAACCTCAGTCCAACCGCCACCTAACTCTGGACCGGACTCCGGCTGCCTCTGCTCCTCCTGACGTGGCTGCCCGAAGGGGGGGGGAGGGGGCGGAGGGGGAGGGGGCGAGGGAGGCCGAGAGGAACTGGCGAATCGTGGACAAATAGCAGCCAAGTGCCCAAAGCCGTGACACCTCAGGCACTGGCCTGGCTGTCCGGTGACTACCATGCTCTGGGTGATGCTGCCGGCATCTGTCACAATCTCGATCACTGCAGGGAGAGTCGCAGGGTCAGCCACAGCCACACGGACTCGGGGGGCTCCTGCCGTAGTCACCGCGTCGGCGAAAGTGTCGTGCATAACCTAGCCAAAGTGGGAGCCCAGGTACCTGACAATCGGCCGCAGCTCAGCAGCAAGACCTGGAAAAACTAGCGTCACTGGATGGCGAGGTATGCGGAACCGAGCATCAAAATCCGCTGCACTGAATCCACGGTACCAAGGGACTATCATAATGATCTTTCCATCCACAGACGTGGGGGAACCAGCAATCAGGTTGCTCGCAGCTTTCGCATTGGACAGTTTGAGCCAGAAGATGCCCCTTCCCATAAGGGCCACCTCCTCAATATGGCCGTCCTCTAGCATGAGAGTGGCCTGGAGCCAGTCCCTGATGGCTGATCTGGAGGGGGAATGTCCAATGACTCTGCCATAGACAGAGGTAAGGGCAAAGTCATTGGCAACCTCCTGAACCCGAGACGATTGTTGCTCTGTCAAGATGACGCGATATACATCTGGAGAGGGAGGGTCCGACTGGGCCTCCGGTTCCGGGCAGGGAGCCGCCATACCGCCAAGACAAACTGCGAGACCTTCGATGAAGAAGAGGCTGCCACCCAAAAAAGGGGGGGGATAGATGCGGGAGGGTGGAGCCTGGGTGTGAAGAAGACGGGTGAGGCGAACCGGGGCGACGTGAGTCGGGTGGGGGAAGCAGAGGCGCAAGCGAGAGCGGAGGGGGAGAGCGAGAAGGATGGAGGGCGGAGGGCGGTGGAAACGAGGTCGGGAGGCGGAGGTGGTGGGGGGTGGGGGCTGAGGATGGAGGGTGGGTGAGGTGAAGAGGCGAGAGTGGGGGTGGGGCGGGGCGGGGCGGGAGGGCGGGAGGGGGCGGGGCGGGGCGAGGCGGAAGGGTGGGAGGGGCGGGGGGCGGCGTAGCGAGGGGGCGGGGGGGTGAAGCGGGGGGCAAGGGGGAGCGAAGTGGGGGGGCGGGGGGCGGGCGAAGCGAGGGGGCGGGGGGGTGAGGCGGAGAGGCTAGGGGGGGGTGAGGCGTAGCGAGGGGGGCGGAGTGAGACGGAGGGGCGAGGGGGATGAGGGCGGAGAGGCGAGGGGAGAGGGCGGGGGAGGGTGGGTGAGGGCGCAGCGGGGTGAGGCGGAGGGGCGAGGGGGGGAGAGCGGAGAGGCGAGGGGGTGAGGCGGAGAGGCGAGGGGTGAGAGCAGAGGGGGTGAGGGGGTGAGAGCGGAGAGGCGAGGGGGTGCAGGCAGCAGCGGTGGGGGTGAGGCGGAGGGCGAGGGGGTGAGGGCGGAGAGGCAGGGGGGTGAGGGCGGTCAAGGTGGGGAGGAGCTAGGGGGGGGTAGAGGTTGCGGGAGGGAGGGGGAGGGCTCGCAGGAGCAGCTCAGAGCTTATATGCAACGGATTTTTGCTAGAAGTACTCACCGTTTAGTACTCACATTTGAGAATACATGAAGAAAGACAACATTAAAGTTCAACCAATGATCAATCATCAATGCCAAATTCCAATACATTATAAACTATAGTATATACACCACATGTGTCATGCATTTACAATTTGCATAATGACTCAAGAGTAACAAAATGGCATTGCAAAATTCCAAGTTCCATCTCAGCCTCCAGGAAAAAAATGAAAGAGTACATACTACAAAGGTAAAAAGCCCAAAAAGTGTAGGCCCTAAGCCTTGGCCCATAAGACCTATACATCAACATCTGGCGGATCTATGGGATCCTCCTCTTCAACCTCAACCTAGTACCATTGGTCCCATTTGGTCTATGAAAACCAATATACTTGTCATGTGTATACTCCTGTCTCATCTTGTTAAGCAAACACAAGTTTGCATTGACAAAGACAAGATCATTAGCCCTGTGTACTTCGAGACGGTTCCTCTTCTTTGTGTGGATGTGGGCGAAGCTACTCCACAAGCGCTCACAAGAAGAGGAGCTACAACCCTGGCTAAGAATCCGAATGGCAAGCCATTGTAGCCACCGATGCATCTACTTGTGCCTTTCTTTGCGGGTGCCATGATGTGTATAAGCTGCTTTGCTTATGTCTGGGAGGTTGGATAGCTGAAGGAGCATTTGGTGTCTGAACTTGTGCACTCCTAGAAGAAGAAACAGTAGCACAAGAAGGAAGAGGACTTCGAAATGCAGTAGCCACATGAGGACTTGAACCTGAAGTAGCTCCTGCATCTGTGGATGTTGTGGTCTTTGTCCTCTTTGAGCTAAGCAATGCTTCGACCTCCCGTTGCATCCTTTCTTTTTGTTCTTAAGGTACTTGCAAGCAGATCTCCCTTAATGCCAAGAAGATTGGTAATGGATCTTGCATCAGCCTTTACCGTGGCTCTTCCTTCTACCCACTTAGTGAAGTAGTTGGTGGCGAGGATGATGTATCATGCCCCAGTCCCCTTAGCAGCTAGGCTTATGGGACTAATGAAATCAATGCCCCATTTCTTGAAGGGTTGGTCGAATAGGATTCCGGTCAGGGGCATCATGTCTGCCCTGTGTGAAATTTGGATACGGCGGCAAGGGTCACATCATTTGACAAATTCGGTCACGTCTCTGAAGAGTGCTGACCAGCTTGCAGCACTTTATGTTCCGTAACATCAAACGCAAAATGACCTCTTGCGATTCTTGAGTGGGCTTCTTCAAGCACCTCGATGTATTCATGTTTGCCCATGCATCTTCACAATATGCCATCCTTACCCACTCAGTAGAGTTGGCCCGCTATCAGCAGCTGATATGGCATTGCATCCTTAATGAGTTTACGGGCTCTATCCTTCTTGAGGTCCTGGCTTAGGGGTAGTCCATTGGCCCAGTAGTGGCCAATTTTGGCGGCCCATTCTAAAATGACATCGAGGAAGAAGAGGGAAGCACTGGGGAGATCATCTTCTACTCCCGTTGGAGCTTCGCCGTTCAGGATCCTCGATAGGTGGTTAGCCTAGAACATGGGTTTTGTCTTTACACACAGTGAGTGTGAAGTTGAATTCTAGCAGGATCAGCATCCACCTAGTGATGCATCCCGTCAGGTAGGGTTTGTTGACCAAGTACAACAATGCTTAATGGTCCACAAAGAAGACAAACTTGTTAGCTAACAAGTAGTGCCTGAACTTCTTGACTGCATAGACCATGGTGAGACCCTCTCTCTCAGTGGTGGTGTGGTTAACTTCAGCCTCATTTAGTTGACAGCTCGCAAAGTATATCAGGTAATCCAAATTATGCTCCCTGGGTTGGGCTAATGCACATCCAATGGCAAAGTTAGAGGCATCAATGTGGATGTGGAATATTAAATTCCAGTTTGGAGACCTCAATACTGGTGCGGTGGCTAGAGGTAGCTTGAGGGTCTCAAAGTATGTTTGGCATTCTTTGGTCCACTCAAAGGTTACTGGTAGTTTGTGGGCTATGTTCGCATAGAACAAGATGAATCTCCGGTAATAGCCTGCATGGCCACTAAATTGTTGGACTCCCTTAGCATCGGTGGGGGGCGGTAACTCCAAAATGAGTTTGATTTTGTTGTGCTTCGTAGAGATTCCATTCTGGGACACTATGTGTCCCAAGATGACACCATGTTGGAAACTGGCACTTAAGGGGGTTGAGGGATAGGCAGCATAAGTTGCACTTCTCGAGGACGAGCCTGAGATCTTTCAGGTGGTCATCCCATTTTGAGTTCACGCAGATATCGTCCGAGAAGATTTCCACAAAGTCCCCTTGAATACCGTAATCATCATACGTTGGAAGGTAGCAGGGGCATTGGTTAATCCAAATATCATCACCCTGGTTGCATATACACCCCATTTGGTTGCGAAGGCGGTCTTGTGTTGATCTTAGGGGGCGATTGAGACTTGGTTGTAACCTAAAAATCCATCTAGGAAGCTATACACTTCCTTTTCGGCTATCCTTTCCAGAAAATGTTTTGTGAATGGCAGGGGGTAGTGGTCACGTCTCGTGTCACATTAACCTTCTTCAAATCCATGCATACTCTAATTTTTCCATTTTTCTTCAGGACTATCACAATGGGTGATACCTAGTCTGTATGCTTGATCTCATAGATGAATTCTGCATCTATGAGTTTCTAGATTTCTTTCCTCACTATGAGTGCATATTTAGGATTCATAGGGTAGGGGTGTTGCTGTATTGGCCTGATGTCATCCATCATGGGGATTGTATGATGTACTATTATGACAGGTACTCCTTTCATGTCCATGTATTTCCAAGCGATGCAGTCCTTATATTCCTGTCGGAGAGCTACTAAGGCATTCTCCTCACTGGGAGTTAGGTCATCGGCAACAAATATGGGTTGTGGGTCCTGCCCTTCTGAAGCTAGGTTTACTTCTTTGATCTGGGCCGACGGTCCATCGTATCCTTAAGAACAACCATCCTCTCGAGATCTTTTATCTTGTTGGTATAAGATCTTACGATCCTAAATAATGTAGGCCTTGTAGTGGGCTAGTACCTGCCGTAGGTCTTCTTTATCCTCAATCTCCTTCTCTTTTTTTGCTGGAGCAGTGGAGTTTTTGGCCTTAGCCTTGCCTTTGGATATAGGGGATTTGGGACCTGAAGGGGGCTCTTCCATTGTACTTATAGAGCCGACAGGGGTGGTTACCCTACTTACCCTATTTCCCCAGTAAGAGGAGAACTCGTGGTTGCCTACTTAGGATAGCCAGTGAAGATCTGATTTTACCCTTATGGTTCCCTTGCTTACCTCTCGAGGTTTGAGCATTTTAAACATCCTTAGGGGGACCGTTGGGGTCAGCCCCTTGAGCTCTGGGGTGGTGATCTAAAACCCTCCTCTTTCTGGGAAATCTATGTTGGCTAAGATGGGCATCGAGTTCTGCGAGAATTCTGGCTCAGGGAGAGGTGCATACCAGAACTCATTAGACTCCTTCTCATCCTCTTCCTTGTCACAGGGTTGGAATAGTTTTATGGAGGTGGTTTGGGCAATGGTGTCATACTCTGTGGCAAAGAGGTGTCCAATGGGTGGGCCTTGTAGGTTTGTAGGTCCACTCTCATGGTCTGCTCCTTGTGCCATAAATAGCTATTATCATTGCGCTAGTCATGCACGAGTCCGGACATTCGCAAGAAGGGTTGCCTAGGATAGCTTCATATCCTGGATGTCGAGTGAAGTCCATGACCACAAACTTGACAGGGTACGTGAATCCAAACACCTTAATATTTATGCCAGTCAACACTCCCAGAGGTTCAATGGTTCCTCCATCAGCTAGCTTTACTACCAGATGGGTTTGCTCGAGTGCGGGTTTTCCCCATTTCTCCTAGCATCCCTTGGTGCAGACACTCACTCCTGCTCCCCCATTTAGGATGGCTTCCACCTTCTGGTTTTGGTAGACCATGGGGATAGAGGCGTTTGTGTCATCACCCTCAAAATATTGGCCTAGCTTGTTGATGGGAATCTTGGGTAGGTTTTGCCCCTTTTCTAGCATTGATTGGTTGGGCTTAGGACTGGCAAGGGTTGGAGGTAGGAACGGCCTATTCATCCAATTGGATAGATCATGCCATAGGATAGGATTTTCTCTTAGCAGAGATGCGATCGGCATTTTCACCTTTGTTGATAGGAAGGCAGCCAGCCGGGCAGTGTCGCAGGGTTTTGGTGAAGCTTCTTCTCCCATGGACAACATGTCATTGAAGCCGTACAGGTCTCCTTTGTCTTGGAGGTTATGCAGAACACGAGATCGAAGGGGCCTTTGGGCCTGCGCACCGTGGAGGACAAGAGTGAAGAGAGGGCTGAAGGCTGAGGGCACTTGAGGCTTGAGCCTTGGGCACTCGGGAGGACACGGCTTGAGGCTTGAGGCTTGAGCCTTGGGCACTGGGGAGGACACAAAACGGGCAGCAGCAAGCAGGGAAGGAGCGGCGAACAGGCAGCGACAAAAGTGACGGGCTGCGCAGGAATTTTTTTGTTTTGTCAGGGTTTGCAGGCAGAAACGGCACGTTTCCCCAAGGGGTGAAACGGGGAAACGCGTCGTTTTCCCCAGGGGGAAACGTTTCCCACAGAAACGCCGTTTCTATTCTAGATCAACCCCGAAATGCCATTTCGCCTATTTTTTCTCCTGAAACGCGCATTTCCCGTAACTATGGTTGGAAGACACCCTGCGGGGAGCTTGGACAGAGGATAGGTGCGAGGAAGGAGCTCGCCCCTCTGCTACAGACAGCGGGAGTTGGTTCCAGGTTTTGTTTTTCCTTGTTCTTTCTTGCTTTGCAGCTTTTTGCAGTGCATGCGTGTTGTGTGCAGTTCTTTCAGGACTCCTACAGGTTCTAGCAAGCACTCAAAGGCAAGGGTGATCCTGTGGAAGGCCTAAGGACAGTCTGGATGCATGTGATAGCCTTGAGGCTGCCTTGAGCTCAGTTTGCCAGTGGTTTGGATGCTTGAATGCCTCTAAGTTGTGTCGGATCAGAAGTGAATGCATGAGTATGGCTTAGTGGTGCACTTGGATTAGATGCTTTGAAGACAAGTAGAGGATTTACAGAGAGGAATAGTGCAGGGTTGAACCCTTGTTGTAAAGCATTTCCATTCAGAAGCATTAAATAAATACCGTAAGGGGTGCCAAGGCATTTGGGGCCAGTGGGTGCACTGTGTACTATTTTCATTGAGCAGGGGTATTCTAGCCTCACCTTTGTTGTTGTTGAAGCTTGTTTCTAAGTTGTGCTAAGTGATTGAAGTGACTGAAGCTTGCATTGTGGCCATTTATGAAGTTAATGATTGTGTAGAAGAAGATCACTGCCCTTTTGTTTATCGAAGGCCGGTTTCAGTGGTTCCATTGCCGGGATCGTCACCATCTTCCTACAGAGGTGAGCCTTGGTGGTGTTGGGTGAAGGACACCTTCAGCGCAATTGTTGCTATAGCCATCAATCTTAGCAAGCATGTCACACCGTGAGAGGTCATGCTGTCACGGAGATTATGCAAGCTCCTCCCCCTATGGTTGCTTCTGGAAGCAAAAAGACATCTCAGAAGAAACATAAGAAGCATAAGAAGACTCCTAGGCATGTTTCTTTCGGTGGACAGCCGTCAAAGATGCCCTCGATGACCCCTGTAGCGGGTAATGCCAATAACTTTCATTCAGTTAAACAGGGACAGCAAGCCCTTCCTCAGCCCACGATGCATCCAGGATATTTCGGAGGGGGATCAGTTTTTCAGGCAACGGTGGCACCATCCGCAAAGGCACCCGGAATGCCAGGTAGCTTTGTGGGCAGCATGCAGCCGGGAATGCAGAATTTCCAGCAACCTATGATGGGTGGAATGCCCCTTGCAAATGCCAATATGATGTACTCAAACATTGGGATGCAGCCTGGAATGCAGACAAGAATGCCTGGGACAATGGGCAATACTTGGAAGATGCCACAGATGCAGGGAGTGGGACCTGGAATGCCAAACCCCACCATGGGTACGGCTGGAATGGTTAAGAATGCGGGAGCAGTGATGCCCCCACCGTTTTTACAGCCCCCCGTTTATGACAATCTCACCCCTAAATGCAAATTGAAAGATTACAAGGAGGGAGGGGCAACTGTCAAGTTTGAGACTTTCAATGGGATGCAGGATAGATTGAAGGCTTTGACATTCGTGCAACAGTTTGATGCTGCTTACTCAGGTGGACACTTCACAGAATCCTCCAAAGTCCAAAAGGAAGCCACCTTTTTGAAGGGCAATGCGCTCCAATGGTGGACCAACCTCCTCTTGCAAGGCAGAGCACCTACCACTTGGTTCGAATTCAAGCAAGTCTTCTCAACAGCATGGCTCACTACCACTTTTGAGGTGAATATCATGACCACCTGGTACAGGTTGGATGCTGCAAATTGCAGAAATTTGGAGGACTACAGTAAGAAGTTTTGGGAAGCCCTACTGCCAGTGAATTCTTACAGACATGTACTGCTGTCCGAGTGAATTGAAAGATATTGCTGCGGGTTGCCAAAGGAGATTTGGGACTACTACACGAAGACAAGGGTTTCCAATATGTCTCAGTTGGTTGAGAATGCCACTACAACTTATGCATTAATGCAAGGGAAAGTTTCTGGGTTCAAAGGAAGCTCACAGGAGACATCAAGGTCAAAGGGCAGCAAGACGGAATCCCCTAAGAAGTTCAGAAAGTTTTCGCAGCCCATGAAGGCAAAGTTTGTTGGAGGACAGAGGCGAGTACTGACCTGCATGTCTGATGAGGAAAAGCAAATTCTTTATGATGCCAACAAGTGTTATATTTGCAAGGAGGAAGGCCACAGGGCTTTTGAATGCCCACATAAGAAGCGGAAGTTCCCTCCTTCTGAGCAGGGAAGTTTGTTGGAGGACAGAGGCGAGTACTGACCTGCATGTCTGATGAGGAAAAGCAAATTCTTTATGATGCCAACAAGTGTTATATTTGCAAGGAGGAAGGCCACATGGCTTTTGAATGCCCACATAAGAAGCGGAAGTTCCCTCCTTCTGAGCAGGGCGAGCACAAGGAGGAAAAGAGGACTGATTAGAAAAGTAAAAAGCCCAAGCCCATTGCTGGTCTTTTGCCAGACTTGATTGGGGCTGTTCAGAGTATAGATGCTACAGAGTTATGCCGGGCATGGGGCAAGATAAGAGACCAGACAGCTTTGATGTTTTTCGATCCGGGAGCCAAGGCCAATTTCATCTCTCCAGAGCTGGCTGGAAAGTTAGGAATAAGGGCAAAAGAGATGGGTCCTTTGTGTGATGCAGATATGGCTTGTCCGGCACTCAACCAGTCAGTTAGTTTGGTGATAGGCAAGCTGCGGATGCATATTTAGAGCTACGTGGACACAGAAGAGTTCTATATTATGCCGTTGAATGGTTGTGATGTGTTACTGGGGATAGCTTGGCACTTTCGTGTTGGGGCTGTTTTGGATACAAAGAATAAAACAATCACAATCACTCACCGTGGCAAGACCCACGTTCTAGATGCTAAATTGAAGAGGGAAACCATCCCTGTTGTATCTGCTTCTGCCATTGGCAACGTAATGAAAAAGCATCTTTCAGCGTACTTAGTGTTTGCATCTGAAAAGAAGTCAGTAGAAGAAGAGTCTCATTTTTCTAAGCTGGAAAAACAGCGGACAGATTTTCTTTTTCAGTTTAGGGACTGTTTTTGTGACTCACTTCCATAGGAGTTGCCCCTTGAAAGGCCAGAAGACCACACGATAGATATAATCCCTGGTAGCAATCCTCCTAACCGACCTCCTTACAGGGTCAGTGCAGCCCAGCAAGAGGAAATAATGAACCAAGTCAAGGACCTACCGGAGAAGGGGCTGATTCAGCCCAGATCTTGACCTTACTGCTCACCGGTGCTCTTGGTCCAGAAGAAGGATAGATCTTGGCGGATGCGCATTGACTATAGAGCCCTCACTAAGATTACCATTAAGAACAGATTCCCTATACTTCGGATAGATGATATTTTGGATAGGTTACAAGGGTCTGGAATGTTCAGCCGCATTGATCTGAAGAGTGGTTATCACCAGATCAGAATTCAGCCAGAGGATGTTCACAAAAAACAGCATTTCGTACCTTATTTGGTCTGTACGAGTTTCTTGTCATGCCATTTGGGTTAACCAATGCACTTGCCACCTTAAACAGAATGATGGACAGGATTTTTAGAGAGCACTGAGCCTTTGTTGGCACTTTCTTCGATGACATCATCGTGTTCTCTCAGGATGAGGCTGAACATAGGAAGCACTTGGCAATTGTTCTCGAGGAGCTACGGAAGCATAAGCTGCTTGTCAATGCCAAGAAAAGTGAATTCTTCATGCATGAGATCCATTTTCTTGGGCACATTGTTTCCAAGGATGGAGTTAGGATGGACACCCTGCCAAGGTAGAGGCCATCAGGAATTGGCCACACTTGAAGAACATCCATGAAGTACGTAGCTTTCTGGGCTTGTGCTCGTACTACAAGAGGTTCATTCGGTATTTTGCAGAGATTGCATCTCCTTTAAATGCCTTACAGAAGAAAGGGGTCGCTTTCAGATGGGGTCCCAAAGAAATTGCAGCTTTTGACCTACTGAAGGAGCGACTCTGCTCAGATCCTGTGATTATTTTGCTAGATCTTCGCAAACCCTTCTCTGTCCAATGCATGCCCTTCCCCCACCTTCCATCTCTCTCCCCTCACTCTCCTAGAGATGTTGGACGTTTTCAGTTGTTCTTGTGTAGTGTTTGAGCTGTTTCAAGCCTGTTTTCAGCCGTTTTAAGTCTGTTTTGACTGTTCCAAGGCTAGTACACACTTTTAGGAAGTGCCAGAAGTCATTTTTGAACTTTTTGAAAATATTCGTACGGGCTGTATGGACGTCCGTACGGAATCGGTACAGACGTGTTCAGCTGCCTCCAACAGGTGCCTGGGGTTGTCTTTTGCTATGCTGGACCTTTGTGCACATGTTTCTAGCTGCGTGGTGGCTTCTGGAGCTGTTTTGGAGCTGTGCATGGTGCAGGAGGAACTTTCCCTATTGCTTTTGGCTCCCTCTCTTAGGAGGACTCAGGCACAGATCCCGAGGCAATCATTTCGGGCAAATCTGTGAACGATCTCTCCTCTACAGCTCTTTCTTGTTCACCCTCCGCTCTCTACCTTCATTTCTCTCTTCTCCTGATTGCTGGAAGACACTTGCACCCTGCGGGGAGCCTGGACAGAGGATAGGTGCGAGGAAGAAGCTCGCCCCTCTGCCACAAACAGCGGGAGTTGATTCCAGGTTTTGTTTTTCCTTGTTCTTTCTAGCTTTGCAGCTTTTTGCATTGCATGCGTGTTGTGTGCAGTCCTTTCAAGACTCCTACAGGTTCTAGCAAGCACCCAAAGGCAAGGGTGATCCTGTGGATGGCCTAAGGACAATGTGGATTTATGTGATAGCCTTGAGGCTGCCTTGATCTTAGTTTGCCAGTGGTTTGGATGCCTGAATGCCTCTAAGTTGTGTCAGATCAGAAGTGAATGCCTGAGTATGCCTTGCCAGTGGGAATTCTAGTGGTGCACTTGGATTAGATGCCTTGAAGACAAGTAGAGGATTTGCAGAGAGGAACAGTGCAGGGTTGAACCCTTGTTGTAAAGCATTTCCATTTAGAAGCATTAAGTAATTGAAGTGAGCGAAGCTTGCATTGTGGCCATTTATGAAGTTTATGACTGAGTAGAAGAAGATCACTGCCCTTTTGTTTATCGGAGGCCGGTTTCACCTAGCCATCCCCGAGTCCTGGTGGGAGGAACTTCGCGTGTGGATGGATAGCAGATGGTTGGGTCAGTTTTTTCGGACCGGTGTCCCCTTGAGGATGATGATGCAACGAGGCATTATTACGTAGTCCGATTTTTTCCGTGTAGGACCTGGAGTACTTGAGGTACTCACTGAGAGAGACCCAGAGATGGATGGGATTTATTGGCAGATGATCAGAGTGGTGGGACGTCTGGGGAAGGAGTGGCACGTTGATCTTCCCAGTATTCGAGAGCAGGATGCCCCCAGATGCCGCCTCTGGCTTTGAGAGGGTAGGCCCTTGAGAGAGGTTCAGTGGGACGCAGGAGAGTGGTTCTGGCCCTCCAGGGGCGGCCTTGCCGAGCAAGTGGATAAGGTGCCCTTCTTTTCCTACACCACACGGATTGGTAGGAGGCTTCAGATGGACTCTTCAATTTGGACCCTTTCGAGGGAAAGGCATTGGGTGGCCCAGAGAGTGCCCCAAGAGATCCGTTCCAGGTTTTGGTGGACGTGGTTATGGTCCAGTTTGCGGCCGAGGAAGATCTCCTACTCTTTGGGCTGGGTGCCCACGGAGGCTTGTCCATCGGCCCGTGGTTGGAGCAGATGCGGGTGGAGGGGCAATGTTATTGTTGCTCTACTGGTTTTCTGGAGATGATCCCTCACTGCCTCTGAAAAGCTATCGCAGTGTAGTGAGGATTTGGATGGGAGTCCTTAGGATTATGACCCGGATGCAGAGCTTTTAGAGAGACTACGCTTGGGGGATGGTGGCCTGGTTGACTGAGGGAGGATACGCGTTCCAGATTGATGAGGTCTCCCCAGCTTACCGGATACAGGGTCAGAGCATTCAGAGGATAGAGCTCCATGAGGGGGTTCCTCCTGATAGCCTCGCTCCTTGTTCTCCTCCGAAGGACAATGTATGGGAGGTAGTAGCTAGTATCTCGGTGCGGAACATTTGGGTTGCTTGCTGCAGTTTGGTGATGGGTGAGCATCTGATCCCACCCTCAGCTACCTTGGTCGCCATCTGGCAGGATATCATCTACACCCTCTGCTCCATGTGGGAGCATGGGACCTTAGGCTCTAGGGCGACTGTTGCGAGGCGCGCTCATTTTTGCAAGGCTTGGCCTGTAGGAGTTTTTTACATATCCACTCCGCGAGGGATTCGCTGGTTGTATAGTCCCCCCACCTAGCTGTTAGCCCTAGTACCAGAGATCCCCTAGGCAGTGAGTTGGGTTTCTCTGGAACAGGCCGGTTTTTTCTTCTTTCAACCTTTTCCAGTTTTTTCCATACTCAGCATTTTCGAGGCTGCTGTTTCGTATGAAGTTTTTCGAGCATTAATAGAAGGCTCCTTTCTTTGCAAAAAAAAGAAAAGAGGGGTGGAGTTTACTTCAGAAGCATTTGATGTTTTTTATAAGAAGAACGGATCAAACGACAGCTTACTGCAGCCCACACATGTCAGGAGAATGGAGTTGCTGAAAGGTAGAACCGTGTCATAATGAAAACGAGATCGACCATGACGAGGGAAAAGAACCTCTCGAAGGCCTATTGGGGTGAGGAGTTAATACAGCCGTACATATCCTAAATGGGTCAAAGATAAGGCAGTTGAAGAAAAGCAAGCACATCAAATATCATCGCTGTTATGGGTTAATGTGCATATGAGTTTGCAACTTTGCTGACCTGTAGAGGCTTTGGGTTCAATGGCAGGTCAAGTTAGAATTCTGAACGTGTGGAACTTTTGCCAGAAGAGGAAGAGGGCTTTTAGGGCTGAAGGAGCCTAGCAATAAACTGAAGCGTGTAAAAATGCCTGAAGCAGGAGTCAATGGAAGCAGGGATCTCAAGCTGCAATTTACAGGCTTCTTGGCAGCTGTCAATTAGCTAGGCGTCTAACTAAGTGTGCTACTCAAAGGGGCATGCAACCGTGGGGCTGGTAACACAGTTACAGAAAGACTTTGGATACTGAACCCAGAATTTATTTCTTCTAGGGCAGGCAGGAGGTGCATGCCTGGGGTACTGCCTGTTGTCATTGTTTTGATCCAGGCTGGACTTTGTTTCCTTGTTGGCAACTTCTGGGTAATGCATATCAGAAACAGTTACGAATTCCTCAGAGAGAGTGTTTTTGAAATCTGAAATATAATCTTACTTCCAAGATAAAAAACACTCTTACCTAAAAATATCATGGCACATAAGAAGTACTTCGATTGGTTTTTTCTGTTTTACATTTTCTTATAAGATCTTCCCAAAGTTATCATGTGCTAAGCTTTGACTTGCTTCAATGGACAAAGGCAATCTGTGGAGTGAATGAGGTAGGTTAGAATATCAGAGTCCTCAGACACTGTATTCTAATCTCTTTACTGTTATTTCTATATTATACGCCTTCAATAGACAGACATGTATGTCCTGAGATGTGGATGACACTCTTTGCCTAGATTATTGGTCTGGCAAACGAGAATTTGACTTCAGCTTCTTCTGCATCATCTTCTGCATGAGTGCCAAAGCCCTTATCTATCAGAGTTTTGGTTGTGGGTTGTGCAGTGTGTCCAAGAGTGCTTCCAACTCCGAGGCTGGATCAGCAACACTTCTAAAGAGCCCTGTGGAGTGTTATCTAGCAATTATACTTTGTGTTTTACAATCTTTTGATAGCCATGCAATAGTTTCCAATATGTCCCAACATGCAAAGCCAGTCTATGATTGCGAAAATATATCACAGTATTACAAAAGTGTGGATGGCATGAAGGGCAACGATTTGAAAAGAAGGCTGCATATGATTATCCGTAGTCATCGTACTGTTTCTTATGCTCAGGTCATTCCTCAACCTTTAATTATTGTTCTGTTCAAGATCTTTATGCCAGATATAGTCTTAGTTCAACTCATGTCGGTTTCCTTGAAAATGGTCAAGCTAGACCACAGTCTGTATCTGGCAAGGAATTTTCCATGTGTTGCTTTGTATCAAAGGACACACCACCAGTGATCTTGGAATTTTCAATTTGGCAGGTTTGGGGTGCATTGAAAGTTCTTGATGCTGCTGATCCGATCAACCCTGAATTGTCTCACGACATGTAGTGTGTACATTTTTTGCACTTCTTGAATGCTGAAATTTTACAATAGTCAAATACATTTTTCACCAAAGAATTGACGAGGACAAGTAATGCTGCCTCTTATTGGTTTGTAAACTGGACTTTGCAGTATTGAGATCTATACTCAGAGAGCTGTTCCAAAAGCGTTAGCTGCAAAACCAGAGGGGTGGAACAGTAAGTGCACAAAAGAAGGCTACTTGTCTACATGTCTAAAGAGTGTTGTGATAGTGTTACTGTCTTGCTTTATTCTTTCTATGTTGCTAATATTCTTTGTTCTATAGGGGAGCATCTATGGCCACGTTCTTATGGCTTGACCAAAGGAAAGCCAGAGTTCACAGATTTGCACAATCTACGACCTGCAGATGTGAATGGTAGACTAGTATTCAAAGCTTCAAATGCTTGACCCTGCCACTAGTTTTTCTTCAAGCTTTGGTGGTGGCAGTCTGATTGAACCTGAGACCTCCTGGTTTGGTTGCATGGCTTTAGTCAATTCTGCACGAGGTAAGAAATACTATGGGGAGTGCACAGAGAGCAGGAGCAAGACATGCTTGGTGCCTGCACACCGTGAAGCTGCCCTAGATACAGCAACAGACACTAAGAGCTGGACACCACCATCACAGGTCTAAACTGAATTTTGTCTGTTTCCACTCTTGCATGACTGCTTGCACATGTTGTCTTACATGTTACCATATCCATAGGAAATACTCCATGTTTAAGATGGAATTGCAGTAGAATCGACATTTTGGCCAACTCACATGTTGGCTTGGACAATGTATGCAATGATTTTATGAATGCTTTAATGACAAACAGTGCATGACTGCTTGCACATGTTGTATCTCATGTTACCATCTCCAGAGGAAATACTCCATGTTCAAGATGGAATTGCAGTAGAATCGAGATTTTGGCCTTGGCTTGGACAATGCATGCAATGATTTTATAATGTTTCTGATGACAAACTGTGCATGCTGGATGCTGGTTTACATGCTATAGATAACAAATTTGATGTTTTATCTAAGGGAACCTTATTATGAAAGAACCCCTCGTGAAGAAGGTTTTGGTTGAAATGGCAAGGTGGGTGTACAATGACCTCGGGGGACTGACAGGTAGAGACGATGTAGAAGCTGATCCTCAAATAAATGATGGTTCCAGGTGAACCATGCTGGTTCCCCAAGAAGCATTTTGGTTGACGGTAGTCCTATGATGTGGTATTAATGATTGCCACTAATGATAATTCCGGAGGCGCTGACTATCCCCTAATGGTGATTGTGGGATCTAAGAAACCTCAAATAGCTCATATTTCTATGCTCCTGAGCAGTTAAACATGATAAGATCCTGAGCAGTGTGTATTCACTCATCATTGCCTGTAAATGCAACAATAAGAATGGTCAAGACCATCCAGTTCAATTGGCTTGTCGAAAGCCCTCTTGAAGCTCCGAGAATGATCAAACAAGCAAATAATACATGTTTGTTTCTCGAATTTCCACGTGTAGCTACATTGATGGAGTTTAGAGATTTCTAGAGGTGGTTGAATAACAAGAGGGGCATTTTCTAGAGACTTCTCTCATGGACTAAATTGGAATATCATAAGGGCTGCCTTAAGCTGGCCCCTCCTTTATAAAAGAAGGGTTACATTTATCCATTCCACAATCTTTCCTCCTTTCATCTTGATGTGCCCCACGTCCATCTAAGCTGGCCCCTCCTTTTATAAAAGAAGGGTCATTTCTCCATTCCACAGTCTTCATCTTGATGTGCCCCACGTCCATCTAACTGCCTTGTTGCTTGCTTCTGCTGCTGCCCAGTGCTACCTTGGTCATCCCCTGCCCTTCGGTCATCCCTTCAGAGTGCTTTGGTGAGGATGTGCTGCTGACCCGGATTCCTTATCCATTTTTTGGCAGTTCTCGTTGGCTGCCTCACTCCTCTTGATTGGGCTGCCTTCTGCTTTGTTTGCTGAACAGCTGCTTCATGTCTCTCCCTAGGAAACTTGCACTGACATCTTTGTGGCTTTATTTTCCCCTAGTCTCTGCCCGGCCTGCATTGGAAGTTGTGTCGACTTTCCTCGTGTTTATGAGCTGCAGCTAGGATATGTGTCACCACAATGTAAATATCCTAAGTCAAAGTACAGTTGACCATTTATTTGATCATAATTAAAGAGTTTTATATGTGTTAATTATGGTCAAAGAGTTATTTTAATGGTCAAAGGATTGACTACGGTCAAAGATACTTGACTCTAGTCAAGTAAACCTGACTTCGGTCAAGGAGACTTGGTTTATTACCAAGAGGGTTAACTGCAGTTAACCAGAGAACCACAGAGCTGACTACGGTCAGAGAGTGTTGACTTTGGTCAACAAGACTTGGCATGCGCCAAGAGGGTTAACCCCGGTTAACCAAGATGTGCCAACTTTGGTTGGAGAGACTTGGCTATAATTAAGGCGCCTCGACCCTTGGTCAAAGCTCCTTGATTATAATCAAGAGTGTTGACTCCGGTCAACTAGAGAATAAATATATATATATTTTTATATATTTGTTTAGATGTGCACATGTGTTCAGTGGGGACGCCCACCGTGACTAGAATTAGTCCACAGTGTGTTATTTGCATGCAAAGCGCTAACAATTAATGGGTGCAATGGTGGTGCGCTTTAATTAATTGTTGCAGGTACTAGGAAGAATTATTTTTCCTAAGCGCTACGGGAGCCTGACAAGCAACTAGGAGGCGGTTCGTGTGACCGAGAGCTTTGAAGACTCCAGAATGGCCCTTAGTGGCATGTAATAGGACTTAGTCTAGATTTTAGACAAGTGGCATGTTGCCAATTTGAATTGAGCTTAAAGCTCTTGTAATAAAGTGGATTTTTCACGTTTTGAAATGTAGAGGTTACCAGACAGCTCTACGCTGAACTTCTGTAACAGATTCTCTCTCATGAATAAAAACCTTCGGGGGGGTCCAGCCCGACGTTTTGTCCTGGGCCCTAGTGCATCTACAGAGAGAGGGAGTGAGGGAGAGCTTATGAAAGTATAATTACTGTCTTTTATGAGCTGTAATTGCTGTCTTTTTTGAGCGAGTTGGGTTTTATTGGTATCAGAGCCTGGCTGCACAGCTTCATAAAGCTGTGACGATCAAGTACTAGTTGCGTCGAAAATTTCCAAAGAAGGGGTGCTATTATCGTACGTAGGGATGGACAGACGAGAACTCGGAAGGGCTGAGAGTGCAGTTTTCTTTTGAAATTTCCCGTGCTCATTGACCACGTAGTTCACAGAGAAACCCGAAGCCCAAGTCGAGGGAGCCCGTATCTAGGAGCAAAGGAAGATGGAGCAACGACGTATGAGACCTGCTGGTGGGCTGGATTAAAATCTCGAACCATGGTCGTGCTTCACTGACGTAATAGCACGCAAGTGCTTTGGCGTAACGTTTGAAGCGGGGTGCGAGGTGCTGGCGAAAGTGAAGCGTCTGTCCCAAGAACGCGATGCCTTGTGCGTCTTCTTTGTTATGATGTAGATTCGTCATATATGGTCAGGCATGGAGAAGGTGCGAAGGAGCGGCGAGTCACGCTATCGTTCTAATTTGGCCAGTGGACGGAAAGCTTTGCTAGTCCCGTGACGCTGTGTGCACGCGATGCTTGGCGATGCCCTCTACGCTAAAGCTTCACGAAACTGCTAAGGTGACGCAACGTCCACGAGGATGCTGACGTGGCCAGGGTGCCAGCTGGGTGTACACGTGGTAGATGAGCAGTTGGCTTGATGATGTGGCAGTCCATGCTGGCAGACAGCTCAGCAGATGACGTGGCAGCCAGGTGGCATGCACGTGCAGGTGCTGATGTGGCAGTACACGTGGCATCCAGCTCAGAGCTGACGTGGCACACTGACACGTGGTAGGTTGAGGTGGCAAACCAGTGGTTAAATTAACTCTGGTTAGTTAACTCTGGTCAGAGGTCTAGTTAACTTGACCCAACCAGACCAGTCTGGTCACTGTAACTAGACTGTGACCAGTCCAGTTAGACCAGTTGCAAGCTAACCAGACCAGAACCAGTCAGTCTGGTTAGAGTAACTAGCCAGTTACTCCATCTGGTTACTGTTCTTTTCACCAAAAAACAAAAAAAAAAAAAAGTTGCAGAGACTGTTTCTGCTAGCAATTTTCACTTATCTGTTAGACTTTTACTGTCAGAAAAGCAGCAGAAAAGCAGAGAAATCAGAGATTTGCAGAAAAAGAGTATGCATGCCTTGGAGCAGTGAAAAGAGGGAAAAACAGATGCCTTTTGAAGCCATCTGCAGCAGCCAGAAAAGGGCAATATAGTTGTTGATGCTTTGACAACTGTGTGGGTTTATGCCTTGAATTGATAGCCAGTACTGGCATAGATTGTGAATGCAAAACACCTCTTGTTGAGGTATTTTTCTGTTGGAAAAGCAAAGGTAGTTGTGCATCAATTACCTACACGGTGTGTGAAATTTGCAGATCTCAGAATATGGATCAATCACCTATCCAGTGGGATTCACAAGATAGGGATGTACATCCAAGACAGAGAAGTGTGCCGCAAACTCAACAAGAATTTGAACAGATGGTACGCACTCGTATACAAGAGATGGAAAATCTCAAAAGGGATCCAAGGGCTCAGCATTTGTTTCAAGCAGAAGCTATGCCTAATCCAGTATATGACGTGCCAATGCTAGAGGCACACTCTCGTGTACAGCCTGAGAAAAAGAGATCTCATAGGAGACGGTCCCATGGCAAAAAGAGATCGAGGCATCATCACCGATCTCCTAGTCCATCACCGTCTACCTCGAGTTCGACTTCTGTGTCTTCTTCTTCCTTATCAGATAAACCATCCAGGAAAAGAAGAAAACACAAGAAGTCTAGGAAGAGAAAGTCTTCCAAAGAGACCAAGGAATTTAAAGAGGGAGGAAAATCTGTCAAGTTTATGACCTACAATGGACAGTATGGTCATACAGACAAAGCATTGCAGTTCATCAGACAGTTTGATGCTGCATTCGGTACAGAAAAATTTTCAGAATCCACCAAGTTAAGAATGGTCAGTTTGCACTTGACAGCAACAGCTAGTGCATGGTGGAGTGCACAGATCACAGATGGGTCAGCCCCAAGGAAGTGGAAGGACTTCAAGAAAGCCTTCTACCAGCAGTTTATGCCTAAACAGTTTAGAGACCATGTTCTTCAAGACTGGGACAGCTTGCATATGGATGCAGGAGATACAGTGGATGTGTACAACCAAAAGTTTTGGGATGCTTATTTACAGGTTGCACCTTTCAAAAAGATCTCCAAAGGCACCCAAATGAGAAAATACAGAGCAGGTCTCACTCCAAGAATTCAGGCAGTAGTGAATGCTTTGGGGGCAAAGAACATTCAAGACCTTATGCATTCAGCTTCAGTAGCGAGTCTTGTGCCGCTACAAGATCCATCTACAGTGCCATCCTTGCATGCAGGACGTGCTGACAAAAAGAAAACTGATTTTTCAAAATCAGAAAAGAAAGAGTACCCCAAGGTTGAAAAGAAAGGGTTTCAGCCTCAGAAGCCGAGGGGTACTCAGTTTTCAAGAACTTATAAGGGCAAATCTCTATTCACCCCTGAACAGATAGCGGAATTCCGTAGAGATGGGAAATGCTTCAAGTGCGGCAAAGAGGGGCATGTGGCTGCCCAGTGCCCAGAAAAGCCTTCAACTTCGAAGGGAAAAGAGGCAGAGAAGCCACGAGGACCGCAAAAGCCAATGGCGGGGGGAATTCCTGACATACTGGGCCATGCTTTGAACCCAGAAGAACGAGAATTTCTGCTATCATGGGGCAAAGTTAGAGACCAGCAAGCGCTAATTTTATTTGATCCAGGGGCTACTGATAATTTCATATTAGAGGATCTAGCCCTGAGGCTGGGAATAAAAACGGAGGAGTTGGGCAGGGCTTTGGATGCCGAACATCTCAGGGCTTTGGATGCCGATCAGATGTTCTGTGGGAATCCTGTGCCAGTTACTCCTTTGATAGGGAAGCTCCGTCTTCATGTTCAGAGTTATGTGGATCAGGAAGACTTCTTCATTTCTCCACTGAAACATCATGATGTAGTCTTGGGAATGCCTTGGTTTCATCGCAAGGCAGTGAAGTTGACCCTTCCTGAAAGAGTGCTGGAGTTTGTGCATAGGGGAAAAAATCAGCGTTTAATTGCGAGGAATCATAGTCACATGAAAACCCGTTTCGTCCTCTTCGAAACCTCGAAATGCGAAATAGACGAAACGTTTCGAAATAGGACGAAACGCTCTCAACGAAACCTTTGTTTCGCCCAAATCAAAATAAACGTTTTTGCCCCGTTTTTTCTAGAATCCAAGGTGTTTATGTTTTGAATTTCCTTTTAGTATCTTGACTTTATATTTCTCTTTGTTCACTCTAACTTAAATATAACATATCTTTTTGTACCTATAAGGGTATATATTAAGTATCAATTCAAAACCTATGTGTTTCGTTTGACAACACGAAACGAAACGAAACAAAACCTGTCGAAACAGCGAAACGGCGAAACAGACGAAACGTTTCTTGTGACTATGCCAGGAATAAAGGGGAGACTATCCCCATTGTATGTGATGTTACATGTGGTAAAGCAATAAAGTCTGCAATTTCTGCGTACATGGTTTTTGTAAAAGAAAAAGAGAATGATATGCATGCTGAAATGAATGATGCAGACAAAGATAAGTTTCAGTGTCTTATAAACTTTAAAGATTGCTTTTCTGATACTTTGCCAGGGGAGTTACCCCCAGAGAGACCAGAAGATCATCAGATAGAGTTAATGCCTGGTAGTGAGCCACCAAACAGACCACCTTATAGAGTCAGTGCGACTTAGAGAGAGGAGATTATGGCTCAGGTACAGGATTTGCTGTCCAAAGGGTTGATTCAGCCCAGCTCGTCTCCTTTTTGTTCCTCTGTACTGTTAGTACAGAAGAAAGATGGTTCATTCCGTATGTGCGTCGATTATCGCGCACTGAACAAAATGACCATCAAGAATAGATTCCCTATTCCGCGCATTGATGATGTCCTGGATCAATTAAATGGAGCTTCAGTTTTCAGCAGGATAGACTTAAAGAGTGGCTATCACCAAGTGAGGATACAGCCTTAGGATGTGCACAAGACAGCATTCCGCACTACATTCGGGTTGTATGAATACTTAGTGATGCCTTTTGGGTTGACAAATGCTCCAGCCACATTCAATAGAATGATGGATCGCATCTTCTGAAAGTACAAGCATTTTACGGGTACTTTCTTTGATGATATCTTGGTCTTTTCTAAGACAGAAGAAGAGCACAGAGAACATCTTGCTATAGTGTTTCAAGAGCTGAGAAATCATCAGCTCTACGCAAATAGCAAGAAAAGTGAATTCTTCTTGGAAGAAATCCACTATCTGGGGCATATAATATCCAAGAATGGGATACAAATGGATCCAGCGAAGATCCGTGCCATTCAGGAATGGCCAGAGCTGAAAACTGTGCATGAAGTTCGAAGTTTCCTAGGCGTGTGTTCTTACTACAGAAGGTTTATCAGACATTTTGCTGATATTGCAGCTCCATTACATGACCTTACTAAGAAAAATGCAGCCTTCACATGGGGAATATCACAGAAGAAAGCATTCAATACACTCAAGGAGAAGTTGACTACAGAGCCTATTCTGGTAGTCCCGGATCTTTATCAATCTTTTGATGTTGATTGTGATTCTTGTGGAGAATGTGTTGGGGCTGCATTGCATCAGAATGGCCATGTAGTAGCCTATGAAAGCAGGAGACTTCGGGATGCACAAAGATATCTAGGAATCTATGAGAAAGAGTTATTGGTTGTAATTCATGCCATCCATACATGGAAGCACTATCTTTTGGGTGCAGATTTTACTGTTAAGACAGATCACCAAAGTCTGAGATACTTTTTGACTCGGACCAATTGACTCAGACCAAGCTTTCCGAGAAGCATATGAAATGGGCAAACATGCTGTCAATGTATCATTTTCAGATTGTCCATACCCCAGGAATTTGGAACAGAGTGGCAGATGCCTTGTCCCGAAGACCCCAGGTCAATAATGTGACTATTGCTTATCATCAGGACCTGGAAGGCATGAGGGAGCAATATGCTCATGATTCAGATTTTGGTGAAATTTTACAGCAAATGCAAGAGGGGCAATCCACCAATCACTATTCCCTGAAAGATGGGTATTTAATGAAAGATGATTGCCTATGCATCACCCAGGAGATGAGGAAAAAGATTTTGGGGGAATGCCATGCACCTCCCTATGCTGGACATAGAGGAATTACAGCAACAACTCTAGCACTAGAGAGGTATTTCTTTTGGCCAGGGATGCGGAAAGATATACATCAGTTTGTTACTGAATGCCTTACGTGTCAGAAAGTGAAGTATGATAGACGGAAGGCACCTGGCCTGCTTATGCCTCTTCCCGTGCCTCAGGCACCATGGGAAAGTATTACAATGGACTTTATTTTTTATTTGCCGAGATCAAAGTCAGGGAATGATGGGATTTGGACTATCATTGATAGATTCAGCAAGCAAGCTCATTTCATTCCGGTTCGCAAAACCATAAAGGCAGATCATATGGCTAAGCTTTTCATGGTTCAAATTTTTAAACATCATGGTATGCCTAAGTCCATTGATAGTGATCGAGATCCCAGAATGACCAGTCTATTCTGGAGAGCTTTATTTGATAACATGGGGACGAATTTGAATTTTTCTTCTTCTTTCCATCCCCAGACAGATGGTCAAAGTGAAGTAGCAAATTCTACAGCTTTGGATATGCTGAAATGCTACGTGGGTGACCAAAGTTCAGACTGGGAAAAGTACCTACCGTTAGTAGAGTTTGCTTACAATAATATAGTACATAGCTCTACAGGGAAAGCTCCTTTTGAGGTCATATATGGGAAGGTGATTTTGTCACCTATATTGAGGACCAAAGATGAAATATTTGCAGCTGATCAGTTTGTGAGAGACCTTCCGACAGCTTACAGCCAAGTCCAGACAGCAATTGAAAGGTCTCAAGAGAAACATAAAAGAGCTGCAGATAAGCATAGGAGACAGTTAGATCTCAAGGAAGGGGATTGGGTACTTTTGAGGTTTGAAAAAGCTAGGCTCCGCAAGTTTAAAGGCAAACAGAAAGTGTATGCAAAGTTATCTCCCAAATACTATGGCCCTTTCAGGGTTACAGAAACAATAAATGAGGTTGCATACAGATTAGCATTGCCAAAGCATTGGAGGATTCACAATGCATTCCATTTGAGTCTTCTAAAGAAATTCCAGGGATCAGAGCCTACAGAACCAGTATCAGAGGATCCACCAGAAGTGGATGAACTGGAGGAAGTCCTTCAGCTAGAGCAAATTGTGTACCATACTATACGTAAAGGCCCTCAGGGTAAGCAGTTTTACAGGTATCTTGTAAAATTCAAGAATTATATGACATTAGATGCCAAGTGGATGGACGAAGACATGTTATCCGATCATCCACAGCTTTTGGATGTTTACAAGGAAGCTTTTCAGTTGAGGTCAACTGAATAGAAGCCGAGGGGATGTCACCACAATGTAAATATCCTAAGTCAAAGTACAGTTGACCATTTATTTCATCATAATTAAAGAGTTTTATATGTGTTAATTATGGTCAAAGAGTTATTTCAATGGTCAAAGGATTGACTACGGTCAAAGATACTTGACTCTAGTCAAGTAAACCTGACTTCGGTCAAGGAGACTTGGTTTATTACCAAGAGGGTTAACTGCGGTTAACCAGAGAACCACAGAGCTGACTACGGTCAGAGAGTGTTGACTTCGGTCAACAAGACTTGGCATGCGCCAAGAGGGTTAACCCCGGTTAACCAAGATGTGCCAACTTCGGTTGGAGAGACTTGGCTATAATTAAGGCGCCTCGACCCTTGGTCAAAGCTCCTTAATTATAATCAAGAGTGTTGACTCCGGTCAACCAGAGAATAAATATATATATTTTTTAATATATTTGTTTAGATGTGCACATGTGTTCAGTGGGGACGCCCACCGTGACTAGAATCAGTCCACAGTGTGTTATTTGCATGCAAAGCGCTAACAATTAATGGGTGCCATGGTGGTGCGTTTTAATTAATTGTTGCAGGTACTAGGAAGAATTATTTTTCCTAAGCGCTACGGGAGCCTGACAAGCAACTAGGAGGCGGTTCGTGTGACCGAGAGCTTTGAAGACTCCAGAATGGCCCTTAGTGGCATGTAATAGGACTTAGTCTAGATTTTAGACAAGTGGCATGTTGCCAATTTGAATTGAGCTTGAAGCTCTTGTAATAAAGTGGATTTTTCACGTTTTGAAATGTAGAGGTTACCAGACAGCTCTGCGCTGAACTTCTGTAACAGATTCTCTCTCATGAATAAAAACCTTCGGGGGGGTCCAGCCCGATGTTTTGTCCTGGACCCTAGTGCATCTACAGAGAGAGGGAGTGAGGGAGAGCTTATGAAGTATAATTACTGTCTTTTATGAGCTGTAATTGCTGTCTTTTCTGAGCGAGTTGGGTTTTATGATATGTGTGACTCAATATTGACCCCCAATGCTAATGTAATACAAGTGTGCCATAATCCTAATTGGGAGATAGGAACTGCTGTTTGATTTGCTTTTTGATTCTTTAAAACCATATCTTGGGGTGCAAGCGCTTGATGCTGAACCTTCTATCAAAACTGGAGCTCCTAGTTTGTAACCAACCAAGAAGCATCTCGGGCTTGTGATCACTATTGTACTTCGTCACTTCAAGATGCTTGTCTCCCAACTTGATACGGACCACCTCCTATAGATTGTCTAGAATGGACATCAGTGGAGAAGCGGATGGCATGAACCTATAACTCCTCAATGAAGTGTCATTTTCTTAGGCATTTGCAACCTCTCTTCTCCCATTCCTCCTCATATTCTGTAAATCCTCAACATCATCATCATCCTATAGCATCCTCTCACCTCTCCTAAAACCCTCCGGGCTGTGCTGTCTTTTCCTTTGCAAGGGCCTCTTATTTACCTTTCTTATTTCTTGCACCTTCTCGTTTGCTGAATTCTGTCCCTTAGCTGGCTGATCTGCGTTTTCCTCATTTTTTGTCTTTCCTAGGTTTAAGAGAGCTGAACCCATCTTTGAAAGTTTTTGCTATGGATCAGTCTCAATTTCAGCCTTAAAAGAATAAAAAAGCTGAAATAGATAATCACTTTCCAGCTCCTGTGATGACTCCTTTAGACACCTCCTCCTATCTGCATCGATTGGCTTCATATTGTCCATGAACCAGACCGTGGTGGGATTTTAGGGGTCCCCTCCCCACACATTGCAAGGACAGCAAGTTTGGGTTCTCAGGGCCGTGCCAGATGGCTGGAGCAGGTTTGCAAACACCAGATGTCTGCACAGGAGAAATGCGCAGCAGACAGGTGTAGTTAGGAGCTGTTTGACAGGTCAGGAGAGTGAAAAAATCTGCAGCAGATAGGCAGCCGGCAGGTTTCAGGGGGCTCCAGCCCTATATAAAGGGCCAAAAGCCCTGGTCATCCATATCCACTCACAATAGGCTATCCTGGAGCGCAGCAAGGGGGCCAGCATCTACTGTTGGTGGGCTATAGAATGTGCACAATAGTGAAATCATCAAGCAAGTGAAGCCATACAGTGCAAAAATGCAAATGCTGTCAGATATGAGGCTCTCAAATCTAATCGAAATCTCTTGGAAGAGCTTTTGTGCAAATTTCAATTAGTGCAAGAGTTTGCTGTGTCAGTCACCAAGTGCAAATGGTAGCCAAGCACCATGAAGTGTGTCAAAACATGTTAGTGCTGGCAGAAACTGGCAATTTAATATATAGAAACTCATAAATACCAGCATCATAAAACTGAAACTATGCTCAAAGAGAGCCTAGAAAAGTTGAAATTGCCGAAATGTCAAGCAGCAGGAGCTCAAAAACAAATGGCAATCAATCTGGACAGCATTCACTGTATGGAATAGCCGCCTGGAGTAAGCATGAGTTGTAGGTGATGATGTAGAAGTGCCAAAATTGCAGCAGGAGGTTGCAATTCCGGTTTTGCAATCATCATGCTTATGGCTTTGGACTATATGATTACTGCATCTTTGTTGAAGACCATGCTCATTCTATTTCCTCCAAGCCTGTTGTTGCCTAGGTATCTTCAAGATTCCAAAGTGTAAATGACTTGGACTAGTGACTATACTAGTGTTCCAGACTGGATAAGGTTGTTTCTATATGATGCGGAGCAAGACCTAGTGATATTGGAGGCGTGGGTTCGTGGACTAGATGAGCGGATGTGTGTTACTGGTCTTGGTACAATTTCGGATTTTGTATGACTTTCTATATCCATCAGATGAGATCTATTTTGAAAGAAAATGTTTGCAGCAGAAGATAACAACGAAACGTACCTACACAATAAAATGCTGGAGAGAATAAAAAATTCTGATGTACCAAAACTCTTGATACAACTGATGGCTGCTTTGTTGTCCACCCGTGCGCTCTTAAGAGAGAGCTTAGATGGTGATTTGGACAGATGCTGGACAAAGGACTGTGAGCACTGATGATCGGAGATTACTCAAGACAAGAGGGGCAACTATTCTATGGTGTGCCATACAGGTTGGTCAGACTAACCGACTATAGATCCTTTAGAAGTGTATATTTGAGCCGACGATGGATTGTATAGAGGTTGTACCGTCAGACTGGGGCCTCCGAAGTGCCCCCGAACCCTTGGCTGTGGGGGTTGCCACCTACTTCCCCAAAAAGGGCGCAAGTATCAAGCTCTATCCCACTCGACTAGATATCAAGTCCACATAGGCCATTTCATAACCATCTGAGGGGATCCTCCCTATATCCAGTGCTCATCATGGCTTCTCCTCATGTGGGGACTTCATAACATTGTGGCATTCAGAATAGAGGGGGTAACTTACATGAGAGGTGGACATTTGAGCTACTTCTAACTCCCCCCTCAATGTTCACCCGAAGATGAACTACCTATTCGACCCAACTCGAGCCAATGAAGATGCCGAGGTCACTTCCAAGAGCCTTGGTGAAGATGTCTGCGCAATTATACTGCATGGGACAATAGTAAATACTCCAACTCCACAACTCCATCCTCGGTAAGCTCCCACACATAAAGATACTAAATTTCGATGTGTTTTGTGAGGGCATGGAACTGAGGGTTCTTAGCAACGGTGGCCATGCAACTTTGATTGTCGCACTTCAAGATTTTCGCTTCATTGATAAAACTCCAAGACCCTCCTTAGCCAAACTGCTTCACAAGCAGAAATCATGCTGCCTTGTACTCACCTTCGGTCAAAGATAATGCCACTGTTGGTTGTTTCTTACTGATCCAAGAGAAGACTCATGATTCAAATGAGAAACAAAATCCAAAAACTAATTTTCCATTATCACAATCTCTTGCCTAAATCTGAGTCGCAGTGTCCCACTAAGATCTTGCCCCATTTGTAGGTACTTAATCACCCACATCCTTGCCCTCCAATGGCTCTCTTGGGGATGATTTGAGAACCTACTGAGGACACCAATTGCATAGCTGATATCTGGTCTGGTGTTACACAGAAAAATGACACTCCCCACAAGTTTCCTGTACTAGGAGATGTCGACAAGTGGTGATGTATCCTAAACTGAAAGCTTTGCATTCACCTCCATGGGTGAGACCACGCTCTTACACTCGGTTATTCCGAATGCCTTCAGAGTCACCTGAGCATACCTCTGCTAAGAAATGCAAATCTTGCTTGGCTCTTGCTAAACCTCAATGCCTAAGAAAACATGCATAATTCCAAGTCTGTAGTCTCAAACTCAGAACTTCAAACTTAGAACTTAGCAACTCCCTCGTTTGCTGCATCATCATCTTATGATCTCCTGTGATGATCAAGACATCCACATAAACGACAACCACAGCATGCTTGCCATCTTGCTTAGCAATATAGAGGTTGGTATTAAAAGCAATTTTCAAGACTCCAATAGATATTAAAAAACTATCTATCTGTTGATACCATGCCCTCCGGGCTTGTTTCAGCCTGGACAATGCCTTCTTAAGCTTGCAAACCTTGTTCTTGGAACTGGGCAACTCAAAACCTGGTGGCTGAGACACATATACATCCTCCTTGAGGTGTCCATTCAAGAACACTGATTTCACATCCATTTGAAAGACTTGCCACTTCTTATGGGTAGCCAAGGCGAGTTCTATCTGAATAGTGGTCATCCTTTCTGTGGGAGCAAAGGTACCCTCAAAATCAAAGCCTTTAACGTGTGAGTAGTGCAACAAGTCAAGCCTTGTACTTTTTCAAAGATCCATCGTACTTGTACTTGGCTTTCCATACTCATTTAGTGCCAATGACTTTACTTTTTAGAGGCCTATCTACCAAGTCCAAGTCTGGTTTTTGATGAAGCTGTCACATCTTGCATAAGGTCATATGGACTATGTGTTCGGAGGCTTTGCTCTTCTATCGTCTTTGACCTTGGAAGTCCATGTGCACACTTTGGAAGTGGCTTACCTTGTGGAGCTAAGGCAGGCTGTGGTGCTAGTGGAGTCTTCTCCTCGATGTCTATCATGAAGTTGAATTTCTGCTTCGGGTACGGCACAAGGCGAGTTATTTTTGTGGCTGATGATAAAGTGGATGGAGCCGTCTCCTCCTCCACTTATTTGGCTGCTCATGAGACACCACATCACGGTTAATTATGATCTTCTTTGCCTCTTGATCATATAAATTGTATGCCTTTGATTCGTGACTATATCAAGAAAGATGCATTTCTTGCTCTTTGGATCTAACTTCTTTCTGGAGCTATTTGGAACATGTGCATAACACTCACATCCAAATAGTCTAAAATGAGAAGTTGAAGGCTTCTTACCTGAGTAAGCCTCCAATGCTGTCTTGCTCGTTGAGGATGTGGACTACAGTGTTGACCGCCTCAACCCAAGATGCCTTAGACAATCCTTTCCCTTGTAGCATACACCACGCCATCTCCATGGAGTTTTGTTGCAATGTTCTATAAACCATCCTGTTGAGCTATATGTGCAACTGTAAGTTGGCATTGAATGCCATTCTCCTTTAGGTACTTGTCAACTCCTTTGAGATGAACTCACATCCTGTATCTGTTTGAAACTTTTTCACCTTCATCTCACTTTCATTCTCCACTATCTTGTGCCACTCAACTTTCCAAGGGCTTCATCCTTATCCCATAAAAGATACACCCACATGTACGTACTATATTCGTCAACGACCAGCATAAAGTAGGGTCATACAAGCCGAGAATCTAGGACTACCTCATCAATATTTGCCAACTGCTCTTTCAAATCTTTAACATTGGTAAGATAGGCATCCATATTACAACCCTCTTCAAGCTTTAAGTCCTTCAATTGCTTGCATAGATAGGCCACTCTAGCCTCATTCTATACCGGATATAAGGAGGCAAGTTGATCCCATGCTTGTTTAGCTGTCTTGCATGAACGGATATGAGGGATAATAACCCTTTTTACTGACAGAGCAATCATGGCATGTGCTTTTGTATCATGTCCATCCCACTGAATTTGCTCCTGAGTAGGAGGCAAAGCAGCTGTAGTGGAAGAGGCAACTGTAGTGGAAGAGGGAGCTATAGTGGAAGAACCATTAGACCCATCAGCAAATGAGCTAGAGGCATTACCAAATGTACCAGAGGCATTAGGTCTAGTAGGTTTGACCTTAGTACATGCAACAATGTTTCAAAGATTCTTGGCAACCAATACGTACCCCATCATACAAGTCCACATGGGGTAAATTGTGCCATCAAGTTTGTCCTCAGATCCAAGCATCTCAAATAAGTCATCCTTGTTGCTAGCCATAGTGCAAAAATGCAAGGCAAAAGCACCAACTAACAATGCAAATGACAAGAGTGCAATCTCCCAAATCCAAAGGCAATTTACTGCACAAGCTTCAAAGCTTTTTCACTGCAAATATGTGGCCATCACGAAGTGTACCTGCTGCAAAAAGACTTCCAAAGGCAACGCGGGGCCTTTCCACAATTCCAAGGAACCAAAAGAAAAACTGTTTTGCTGGGAAATAAAAGAAGTCAATGCAGTAGGAGCTTACCAAGTGACTTTGGTCAAAATTACACCAAGGAAAAATGCTCCAAACTTGAAGACAAGTAGTCACCCTTGTAGGAGAGGTAAAATGGACAGAAAATAGCAGCTAAGGGTGCCAAGAGAGGCTGGAATAAGACGTTACAGCAAGGGTATATGACATCGTTCAAGAGGTTGTTTGGAAGCTTCCACAAGTGAAGGCCAGCTAGAGTAGACCTCAAAATGAATGCAGCAGCAGCCAAGGTGAAAAGCTCTCAGCCCGAGATAAGGAACCAGCAATGGAGAGCAAGGTGGCTGCAAGAGAGCACTCCGAAATGCAGCAGCAGGCCAAGAATATGCAAGTTGGCTGGTCTAGGGCACTCCGAAATGCAGCAGCAGGCCACAACTGTGCAATTCAGCTGGTCTAGGGCTCTTGTAGGCCTTGGAACAGCTTTGGAGTCACTTATGGTGCTTCGAAATGCTGGACCAGGGCAAAAATGAGCCAAAATGCAGCTTTGGAGTAGTCGCCTATGCAGTAGGAACATAAAAGAGGTGTTTGTTGGCGATGAAACTCAAAACAGCCTTGGGTGACCACACGTTCAGCTGCGGCTTGAAAAAACGTGCGGACCAGCAGATGAACAGGTGCCAAACAGCCGCCAACAATGAGAACTATAGGGCTCGGGGTGGCTGGAAATGGCTGAGGGGTGTGACCTTAACCTGCTTTGATACCTTTGTAGACTAGGGCAAGCAATGAACGTGGAAAGAAAAACCGTGCTACTGTAATGAATCAATGGAATGAAAGAACTAGTACAAAGTACACCCAATATAATGAAACCCTAGGACAGGGTGTCCTAGTAGTAACTAGTAAGTGGTACATGTACTAAATGTACCAGATGTCCTAACTGCCTATATCTAGGCCTACACGTCTCATACCAAGGAATGGATGGCATCTATGGATAGCCCATAGAGTGGCCTACAAGAGGCTGTACCAGGGCAGCAAGGTCATCATGTTGGACAGGAAAGCAAGCCCTAGACCAGGTCGATGTCTACAGCACATGCAGTAGATTGGCCGCAGGTCTATATGCATCTTGCCGAAAAAACAGTGCTAATTATATTACTTCGAGAACAAGATACAAGAGGTCAGCTTATAGCTGACGGGCTGCGTTCACAAACCGGACGCAGCCCTAAAAGGTAGCATAATAAATCATACTCTCACGGGGGGATATGACGAGTGTGAATGAACAGCCATCGGGGTGGTGAGTAGTGCCACCGAAGGCCCTGCGTAGTCTGCTCGAAGAAGAGGCCCTGTGTGTCCCAAGCCCGGAGGAAGCGTCTCCGCTTCTCCTGACCGGCCCGGGAGTCTCCCTGAATCTGGTCCCACTGGCCTCTGAGGGTATGAATAATCTCAATCCAAATCTCCGCCATGATCTGGCAGTCGATAAGGAGGTGCCACCGAGGATCTGCGCGCAGCGCGAGGTCCAGATGTGCCACCCTGTAATGCTGCTAATAATCTCCCAGACTGGCTGCCTCTCCCGAACTCCTGTATCAGCCTCTGCTAGGTGCTGCGGGATACCCTCGAGCGGCCCCCACGTCCCCTGTGTGATAAGGAAAATGGGGTCCTGCTGGCATGCCTCGAATAAGTGATGAAGACCAGGTGCGGTGCTGCACCAACAGAACGCGCCCCAAGTGATCAATCCTAGCTCTGGTGCTGCGCGAGTAAGAAGCCCGAAAGTCCACCTCCACACTTCCTGGGCGCGAGTGCAGCTCCACAGGCAGTGTTTTGGTGACTCCTCATCCGCATGGCAAATCTGACAGCATCCGTCCTGGCCTATCTGCCTCAACCAGCTCCCCACTGGAAGACCTTTGTGGGCAAGAAGCCACAGGAAGTATGAGATCTTCCGTGGCCGCCAGCTCTCCCACAAGGCCTTCCAGAATGCCTGCAAAAAGAACCTGGAAATACCCTGTGCGTACCAGCTGGGTCGCTGGGTGGGGGGGCGGCTCTGCATCCTCCCGAGAACTCGCCTGCCCAGAGTCATGCTGTAGGCGAAGAAGGAAGTCGGTCCCTGTCCTGTCACAATCTCTGGCCACCACCACTCTCCTGGGCCCCAATCAAGCTCTGACAAGGCCCGCCCCTCCCAGAGCCAAAGACGCCAAAGCTGCAACTGGTCCTGCTCGATGCTAGGGTCGGTACGCCAGACCTTCCCCAAAAGGCCTACGACCCTAACCCTCTGCCACGGGAGTAGGGGGTCGATGAGCGCATCCTCTCTCCTGAGTCGTCCATCCCCTGAAACCGCGAAGAAGGAGATAGAGGAGTCATCCATACGTCCTGCGACCACCAGTGGGATGCCACGGGGGGTGAACTGTCCCAGCCAACGGGTGTCACCAGGCATGAGGACCTGAGGCTCAGGTGGAACCAACCAAGCAGCTGGGATCGCACCGTCGATCTCCGTGCGTCTCGCCTGGACTCCACGTGCACCTCCAGCTGCGTCTGCAAGATCAGCCATCTCCAGATGTCTGTACGTATCCCTCCAAACTCGAAGGGACCGGGCTGGCCCCCTCATCCAGCCATCCCACCTGATATGTGATCTCTCCCCCAACTGAAGGCCCTCGGCATCTCTGACCTGACCGTTCCAGATAAGCGGCTGGCGATCGATCTCCTCCTGACAGCTGGGAGGGGACTGAATGAGACTGAGGCGGAGCTGCCTCCAAACCATGAGGAGGCTACGAACGAGTGGGGAACGGGGCTGAGTGAGCGGGGCGGAAGTGAAGATCCACGTGAGGGACGGTAGCCACTCTCCACCTCGGCGCGGGACACAAGAGCCGACTCCCTGCTGAAGTAACATCTTCCACGTCTGCCCCCCCGGGGTCAAACCGCGGATGACAAGCTTGCCTAACAAGGCCTGACTCTGAAGCTTTGGATCGATAACCCCCAGGCCACCCTCAGCCTGCGGAAGAATGACTGTCTGCCAAGCAACCCTGGCTCTGGTATCTCTAAGACCATCCTCCCCAGACCAAAGGAAGTTCCGAACCAACCTCCTGAGCTGTGCCACGCTGGATCTCGAGAAGCACCAGCAGGAAGCCACATACCAAGCCGTGACTAGGAGGACCTGGTTAACTACCAGGGCACGACCTGCAAGAGACAGCTTAGCAGTGCTCCAGAAAGCCAGCTTCCGTCGGATGGAGTCTAGCACCGGGAGAAACTGCTGAGGTGGCGTGATGTCTAGGCCAACCTGGAAGCCAAGGTATCTAGCTGTCTGTCCCCGTGGAATCCATCTGAAACCCAGAAATCGCCCCCACTGGGAACACGCCCCAGGGTCTGTGAGAAAACCAACTGATTTGTTCCAGTTGATTTTCGCACCAGCGGCCGAGCAGAAGACCTCCAGGACCATCCGCACCCTCTCTAGCATCCTCTCATCGTCCTGGACATAAAGGGCTGTATCATCTGCGTACTCCGAGTCCAAAAGCTCCGTGTCCTCCCGGAGTGGAAGGCGAACACCCCTGATCCCGGTAGACCTCGCCCGAAGGTAGTAAGTCATGGCCTCGGCAAAGAAAAGAAACAGGTAAGGAGCAAGGGGGCAGCCCTGACGCACTGATCTCTCCAAGCTAAAGCGCTCACCCATCCTGCCTCCAATGATGACCCTGCTAGACGCTGTCCTGTACAAAGCTGAGATACCCTGAATCCAACCCGTCGGGAAACCTAGCCGCTCCAGAGTCCCCTCCAAAAAGGACCAGTCCACGCGATCGTAGGCCTTCTCGAAGTCGAGAAGTAGAATGGCAAGGTGTGATCCGCTGTGCTGAGCCCACTCCGCCGCCTCTGAAAAGGTGAAGACATTATCCAGGATACTGCGATCCTGGACAAAGCCTGTCTGAGTGTCATGAATGAGGTCTGGGAGTAGAGGCCGAACTCTGGCACTGATCATCTTGGCGAGGATTTTGTAGGCAGTGGTAAGGAGAGTGATCGGACGCCACTGGCGGATCTCCTGTCTATCTCCTCCCTTCGGGATGAGGCAAATCAGTCCCGAAGAAAGGCTCTCTGGCATCTGACCGCTACTGAAAATCCCCTGCAGAGCTGCAAGGAGGGGCTGATGGATCTGGTCCCAGAAGGAGGTGAAGAATGCTTGGGATAGCCCATCCTCACCTGGGCATTTCTGTCCGTCGATAGCCATCAAGGCCTCCAGCATCTCATCCAAGGTAAACGGCGAACAACGTCGCCTGCATGCTAGGCTGGACCAGGGATGGAATGTGCCTCCACACCTCCTCACGGGCACGACTAGCACGAGGGGCAAGCGGCTCCTGCTGGAAGAGGGTCCTGTAGAAGTCAGTGGCCAACCCCAGGACCTCCCTCGGATCCGTAACGATGTGACCATCCGCTGTCCTGAGACTCCGAAGCTGATCACCTGCAGCTCTCTGGCCATGCGTCCTGAAGAACTCCCTGCACATCCGGTCACCCTTCCGGGCCCAGAAGGAGAGAGAGGCGTGATAGGAAAACTCTGAGCGACCCTGGAGTGTCTCCTCCAGGAGGGCTCTGGCTCGAAGGGCCTGGATCCGAAGCTCCTCCGAGCCCGGGGAAGCCTGCTGGAGTCGCTGAATGGAGGCGAGGTCCCTCCGAAGAGCTCTCTCTCTACTCCACCAATCCTGTCGAACCTGTAGGGCTGCTAGCTGGCAGATCTGGCTGGACTCCTGCAGAGCCTGCGCAACTGAGTCCACCAGATCCACGCACTCCCCCCAGTCTCTGTCCCAAAGACTGCAAATACTGCTGCGCACGTCCACCCTCGAGAAAATGGAGTCGGGAATCCTGCATGACCGGGGGGGAAGGGTCTGGGCTGCCGAATCTAATGAAAGGAGCACCGGCGCATGGTCGGAAAGTGTCGTCCCTGGAACTATACCCGCCTGACCGCCTCTACTGATGGCCCAATCACTGACATAAAATCTATCAAGCCTCTCCAGGAGTCTGCCTCCTTCCCTGCGGAAGCCCCAAGAGAAGTCCAGGCTCCCGTGCCAACGCCGGAAGGACGGGTCTCTCCAAATGTCCCTCCCTCCTGTCGCGAAGATGAAAGAGTCCCAAGCTGACTGCTCTGCCTGAGCCATACCTGTGAACTCCGGACCTCTGCCCTGCTGGTCCTCCAAGGTCTCCAGATTGTTGAAGTCACCTCCAACAATCCAGGAATCCATGTCTGGAAGAATCCCTGTAAGTGTCCTCCAGAAGGTGGCTCTGCATCGGAGGTCTGTAGGAGCATAAATGTTGAGGATTTTAATTCTGGATTCCTCCAAATCCAGGCCTACCCAAAGGGCTCGGCCTGGGATCAACGTGCCATGACCGAAAACTCCCTGGGCTAACTGCTCGCACACGGAGGTACAGACACCCCCGCTCCTCCCCTGTGCGCCGATCGAGGGCTCCCAGTAAGTGTAGGAACGTCCAGGGAGAACCTTCCTGCAGCTACGGGAATGAGCCGCAGAGAGCTTGTGCTCCTGGAGCAGAAGTACATCCAAACGACCAATCATTGCAGGCTGAAGTTCCTGTCGCAAAATGAGCTTCCTGGGACCACGGGTGCCAGAAGAGTGAAACCCGTTCACATTCCAGGATACGAGGTGTAGGCTCATGGAGAGGGATGGGGGGCTGCGAACAACTGTCTGCTCGCGGTCGAAGTCGATGAAGAATCAGACATGTCGGAATGGAGGCGCTACCGCTTATGAGAAGGTTTGGAGGGGGAGACGGGGTCGTCCTGCCCGTTCTTCAACACCTTCAGCAAAGGCGAGAGGCCTTTGGTGCCATGAACAAATGCTTTCTCGAGCCAGCTCGAGATCTCTGAAGTGGTCATCCCATAGAAGGTTCAGAGTTTCTGATGGGACCAAGCTTTGACATCCTGGGGGAGAGGCCATGACAGGGGAGGTCTGAGGATCACAATCAGTCGGAAGCGTTTGGCGGCGCAACGCCACCGCAGGCGCACATCGCCCTCGGACCACTGAGTCTCGAGAAGCTGCCCACCGGACGGGCCTATCCAGGAGCAGACCTGGGCGTGTGTCTGCTCTCTGAGAGCCTCCCAAACCGAGTCGTCTGTCCAGGTCTCGGTGCCATCGCTGAGGAACGTGAAGGCGAAGCTAGGGCCATCCCTAGGGGCCAAGGCGACAATCTTCCCATCCGCCCCTTTGCAGAGCAGGAAGATACTGATGTCGAGACAAGCCGGGAAGGTCCCAAGGTCGGCCACATCCAAGTAGTCCCAGGGGCCAGATCTGTAAAAGTCTCGAGGAAGCTCTCTCTCTTGAAGCTGAGACCCATCAGAGTCTGCCATTGATGGGCTAGCGGCCAGGGAAGCCTGCTCTAGTGGTGGTGTAGACTCCGGGTGTCCTGCCAGTGGGGGGGGAGGGGGAGGAGGCTGAGGGGTAGGCGACTCGGACTCCACGGAGGCGACTGGCGGAGAAGGTGGAGGAGACGGAGCGGGGGCTGCCCTCGGCTGGGAAGCCGACGGTGCAGCTAACTCTGTAGGAGAGTCGAGGGGAACGGAGGGAGGGGGGGGATGGGGATGCATCTGGAATTGGGGTTGAGAGGGAGGAGGAGGAGACTGAGGAAGAAGAGACGGGGGCTGAAGCTGCGGGTCGGGCGAAGGGAGGGGAAAGTGGGGAAGGGGCTGGGACTGAGTGGAAAGGGGCGGGGGAGCGGGAGAGAGGGGGATGTGAGGCTGTGAAGGGCGGGCTGCCGTCGAAGAAGAAGCTCTCCCAGGTCCCTGGGGCGGCTGCCTGTCAGGTCTCTGGGGTGCTGCTGCAGGAAGGGTAACCTCTGCCTCCTTGCCTTTATCCGACATCTTCTTGTTCTTTCCTCTTTTCCTTCTAACCTCGGTCCAACCACCCACTAACTCTGGACCGGCGGGCTCCGACTGCCTCGGCTCCTCCTGACGTGGATGTCCGGGGGGGGGCGGGGGCGGAGGGGGCGGGGGCGGGGGGGGGGGTCGAGATGAGCTGGCGAAGCGTGGACAAGCAGCTGCCAAGTGCCCAAAGCCGTGGCACCTCAGGCACTGACCTGGCTGTCTGGTGACTATCATGCTCTGGGTGATGCTGCCGGCATCTGTCACAATCTCGATCACTGCAAGGAGAGTCGCAGGATCTGCCACAGCCACACGGACTCGGGGGGCTCCTGCCGTGGTCACCGCGTCGGCGAAAGTGTCGTGCATAACCCAGCCAAAGTGGGAGCCCAAGTCCCTGACAATCGGCCGCAGCTCAGCAGCAAGACCTGGAAAAACTAGTGTCACTGGGTGGCGAGGTATACGGAACCGAACATCAAAATCTGCTGCGCTGAATCCACGGTACCACGGGACTATCATGATAATCTTTCCATCCACCGATGTGGGAGAACCGGCAATCAGGTTGCTCGCAGCTTTCTCATTGGAGAGTTTGAGCCAGAAGATGCCCCTTCCCATAAGGGCCACCTCCTCAATATGGCCATCCTCTAGCAGGAGAGTGGACTGGAGCCAGTCCCTGATGGCTGATCTGGAGGGAGAGTGTCCAATGACTCTACCGTAAACAGAGGTACGGGCAAAGTCAATGGCAACCTCCTGAACACGAGATGATTGTTGCTCTGTCAGGATAACGCGGTAGGCATCTGGAGAGGGAGGGTCCGACTGGGCCTCCGGATCCGGGCAGGGAGCCGCCATACCGCCAAGACTAACTGCAAGCTTCCGATGAGGAACAGGCTGCCACCCAAAAAAGGGGGGGCGAAGTGGGAGGGTGGAGCTTGGGTGTGGAGAGGACGCGGAGGGTGGAGGCGAGGTGGAGAAGTGGAGCGGAAGGGCGGGCGAGGCGAAGTGAGGGGGCGGGGGGGTCGGGACGGGGCGGGGTGAAGGGTGCGGGGTGCGGGGAAGGCGGGGGGCGCGGAAGGGCGGGGGGGGCGGGGTTGGTGTGGCGGGGGCGGAGGGGTGAAGCGGGGGGCGGGGGAGCGGAATGGAGGCGGGGGGGCGAAATGGGGGCGGGTGGAGCGGAATGGAGGCGGAGGGGAGCGGAATGGAGGCGGGGGGGGGCGGAATGGGGCGGAATGGGGGCGGAATGGGGGTCGGGCGGAGGTGCGGGGGGCGTGGGGAGCGGAATGGGAGGCGGGTGAAGCGAGGGGTCGGGCGGGAGAGGCGGAGCAGCGAGAGGGGGGGGGTGAGGTGAAGCGAGGGGGGGGTGGGGTGAAACGAGGGAAGGGGGGGGGAGTGGAGGCGAGGGGGCGGCGATGGAGAGGCGAGGTGGAGAGACGGGATGGGGGGCGAGGGCGGCGATGGAGAGGCGGCGGGTGAGGGGGAGGGCGGGCGGGGGGCGAGGGCGGAGAGGCAGGGGGCGGGGGTGGTCGCGGCGAGGGGGGGGGCTAGGGAGGGGAGGTAGAGCTAGCGGTGGGGGGGAGGGAAGCTCGCAGGAGCTCTGTGCTAGCTAGTCATGCTACTGCAGATTACAATTGTGACTCTTGACTGTGACAAGGCGGTCTATATGCATCTGCCATCTAGTGGGCCATGTTTCACCTCCGGTCTGCGTCTCATGTACATGCTTGATCCCATCTCAATGCTGCATCTCGTGTTAAGCATCTTGCATCCCGTGCATCCTGTCCATCTTGTTCTTAGCTTGTGTCTTTCAATTGGTATCAGAGCTTGGATCTTGCCCTTGCTCACACACATCTATATGGAGGCATCAAATCTGCTGATTCACATCATCTAAGAGCTGCAGATTGTCATCAAGGTTTCGTTGCCGTATTAAGGTTGCAGATCAGGCGGTCGCCATGTTGCCAAACTTTTACATGCCCAGCTTGCTCTTGATCTACCTTGCTCACCTCAATTACTGCTCAAAATATGTTACGAGTTGCCTCTACTGGAGTTTGTGATCTGCATGGCCTGTCTACTATCCTGCTTGTGGTTTGTTGTCACTTATCTGCTCAACTCAGCTTCGAATTACATTTTTTTCTCTACTCAAAATCAGCTGGCTTATTGTTGCTTATTAGAAATCAGCCCTTCTGCTTCTGCTCAGCATAAAATTCTAGCATCTGAGCACATGAGTGGGTTGTCCAACCAGCATTTTCTGCCCAGAGTGTTGTTGGTGTTATAGATTCGACATTTTTTGGGAGACTGCTGACATTCCATCATCAACATTCTATCCAACAGCAAAATTGTGTCATATTTCTTCCCTGGTTTCTTTGAGGTTGCTAGGCATTGGCCTGTTCTGCATCCCTTCCTAAAAACAAGAGTTTTTTGCACTATTCTTTGGGATTTTTGTAAAGTGAAAGCATTTTTTGCTTAGATGCTCGTCTAAGAGAGATTAAAATGAAATGGTTAGTCTTCACAAGCAGTTGTAGCTTGAATGAAGAGATTGTGGTTAGTCTTCACAAGCAGTTGTAGCTTGAATGAAGAGATTTTTGACACTACATTTTAATTAGCCTTCTCCCTTAGTGCTAGCCTTTGTCATGGCTTACTCTGCCCTTCATCTCCGGAGTGCCAATAGAAACTCAGTACAAAGAGCTTTGTATAAACGGATGCTCAGTACAAAGACCTTTGTATAAACTCAGTACAAAGACCTTTGTATAAACACATGCTCAAGTATTTGTGGGTGTGTGGATTTATATGTGTGAGAGCATATGTGTAAACTATGGTCTACACCCACTGTGGGGTGCTGATGATGTCAATGTGGATGTCATAATAGCTAGGCCTTGCTAGCGTGATGGAGTTTATGGTTTTCAACCTTGTGAGTGACTATCATGAGATTGAAACTGCACTATGCTGTGTTTTTAGAGGATGAATTTGGGCATGTTCTTGGATTCATCTAGATATATACTCTTGCGTCTTGTGCTCATTCTCAAAGCTATGCAAGCTCATTCCTGGTGCTTTCAGGATATATACTCTTGCTTCTTGTGAAACTGCACCATGTTGTGGTTTTAGAGAATTAGTTTGGGCATGTTCTTGGATTCGTCTAGATAATTACTCTCGTTTCTTGTGCTCATTCTTAGAGCTATGCAAGCTCATTTTTGGTGCTTTCAAGTAGCACATTCTTGGAGCCTTGTGTGCTCATTCAAGAGCATTTCTCACTTGGTCCTGGTGCTTGTTTAGCACATTCCAGGTGGATCATTACACACTTTTTGTATCCTCTTACTTGTATTGGTGCTTCTAAGTTTTCGATTCATCGTTTGACATGCAGTAAGAATATCTCATTGTGCTTCCAATCTTATAAGCACTCGGGAATTAGAGTGATGCAAATTTTGGAGCATATGAAATTCTCAAATTGGGATGAAGCAGTCTTGTTCTATCTGGTTAGATTGCAGTCTTGTTGATTATTGCAATGTGCCATCAATTACAAGCAAAGGTGAATTTCGTAACTTGTCCTGTACGAGTTTGTTGATTCTTGTTGCTTACCGTGCTTGTGTACTGGTCCCGTATATCATCTGGAGATTGTCATTGTCATTGTAATCTGCTGCTCTTATATCTTGTAGTGCTCATGTAATGGGCATCTCGGCTCTCTAGTAATGATGGTTCAAGTCAAGGCATCCACTTTATGTTTGAACCTCTCTATCCCTCGCCACCTATGAAGTTCCAGCTCTAGGAGGGATGTGTTTCTGGTCTCATCCTCACCTGTGGCACATCTGAAGGTTGGTGCAAAGTTGTTGGTTTGAGGCTTTTGTTGAAGATTGTTCATGCAGCTGGCCATCCAAGAATTGCCTTCATTTTGTCCTCTTTAGATTGGGCCTATACAGGCTATCTTCGGCTCATACCTCCTTTCCATTGAAGGAGGGCTTGTTGGGAAGATTCAATGTAAAAAGCGTGTAATGTAAACATTAGAGAAGCACTCTAGAGTGGTGTTGTGAGTGTAGTGAGGTGTAAAATAATGATTGGGTGTGCGTGATAGGTTTGGATTGGGATAGGAGTGATGTAGGCAATGATATAGACGTGCTGATCTAAGCAATGAGGTGTGGACCACTTTTGATTAAATCCTATATAAGGCTCATGTTGATATCAATAGATGCTTTCACCTCCAACCTGTGTCACGAGGACATGATTTTTGTTGTGCAAATAAACCTGTGGACACTGAAGAACCCCCAAGGTGCACCCACTAGACCCAAATGCTAGGGGCAAGGCAAGGTTTAGGGGGCTCATAAAGTTGCACCCAAGGAAACCCAAAGTGTGTCATTGGTAGGAGGGTTAGAGGCATTAATGAGCCATGTGGCAGTCCCAAGTGTGCATATGATAGCAAGTTTCTAGCTGGATTTTCTCTCTCTACCCTTGGACTTTGTTTGCACCTTGGTGGATTAACCTTGTGTATGGATCTCTCTCTCTCTCTCTCTCTCTCTCTCTCTCTCTCTCGCTCTATGTGATCACTGTACGATGATTTTTCTCTCCCCCCAAGGCTGGCTGCACGCATTTCAAGACCTTCCATTTGAATGGCACGTAAATCAAGGCGAATGAAGTACATTAATTGCTGTACGGATTTCCGTACAGGCTGTACGGACTTTCCTTCTTGCTGTACAGATGGTACAATGCAGGCTTTATGGCTGTTTCATGTTGCGTGCATCCTGAGGTGTCTTCAACACTGATATATGAGCTATTTGCTGGCTGTACGGACAGATTTTTCAGATTGTGTGGGCTGTTGTATGGCTGATTGTATGATGCCCTTGCACACATCCCGAGGCAGCTTGCCAACTGTTCGGTCGCATTCTTCTGCCCGTGATCCACTTGCTCTCTTTCTCTCTGTCTTTCACTCTCCTAGGTGCCCATTTCTTCTGCTGGCCTTTGCTCTGGGATCTGCTACCCTCAGGAGGTGAATTCTCTCCTTCATTTTCTACTCTGGTTCATGGCTGAGGGTCACTGTGCACTGCTGGGAGGCCAAACAAGGGATAAATGCGAGGGTAGAGCTCACCCCTCTTCCAAGGACAGCGAGTACGGTCGTTCTAGCCCTCCTTTGATTTCCATTTTGTCATTTTGGGAAGGTTGTTGTTGCATTTTGTTGTTTGAAGTTTCCCCCTTGGCCATTCAGGCTGTGGATAGACACCCAGTCACAGAGGGTGTGCCTAGATTGGTGCCAGAGGGGCACAATGTGGATTTTCTTCGTGCTTTGAGGTCACATGTGCAGTTTGACACCTGTGTTGATGCAATGTCGCTCTGAGAGGCTGGACATTGTGCCAAACCCTGTGTAGCAAGCTTAATGCCTTGTGGAATGCCTAGACAGCTTTGTAGTGGACACAAACCGTGGGAAAATGCCTTAGCCTTGCCCTGGCAGTTGGGAACTAGTGTGTGCATTGGAATTGGATGCAGGTTGAGGCCAAGCATTGGCTCTGACAGGGGAATTGGAGGAAGCATAGCACAAGGGTGAGCCCCTGTTGTAAAAGCAGATTCCTTTTCCCAAAGAATTAAATGAATACCGAAAGGGGTGCCAAAGCATTTGAGGCCAGTGGGTGTCTCGTATCTGATTTCATTGAGTAGGGGCATTCTAGTCTCCATCTATCTAATTTGTGCAAGTTTATTTTCTAAGTGGTTTCATTGTAATTAAGTGGCTGGAAGTTATTGAATATGGCTGTAAATGATGTTGTCAGTTTAGTTAAGATACACTGCCCTTTAGACATTTGAAGGCCAGTTTCAGCCTGAGACTCGTGTACATGCTCAATCGTGTCTCAATGCTGCACCTCTTGTCCTGTATCTTTGCATTTTGTACATCCTGTCCACCTTGTGCTCAGCTTGTGTCTTTCAACCTGCTGAATTGAAGTCACCTTTCTTTCTTCGACCAAAGTCCACCTTCAGTCATCGTTGAAGCTGATCCATTGCGTAAGCTATCTGGCTTTACCACCAAGGATGTTCACCTCCTTGGATCGATACAATGTTTTAAAACATACCTACACTTGCCTGTAACGTAGCAGAGTTAATATCACCTGTAGATAGATAAATGCCATTGCAATTACCAACTAAGAAAGCAAAAGACATCTAGCGCGGAAGATATGCCACTGTACAACACCCAGGTTATCTTGCTTCGAGACTTGTATAGATACAGAGAGCGCTTCAGATAAGAGAGAGGGAGTACACAGATGTACAACCAAAATAGATACCTTCTACATATAGAAAGTTGTACAAAAGAAGCTCCAAAAGTGTACCAACACCTGCAGCAAACATCCGCTGAGGTATGACAGCAACATGAGCTCTGTAGTGGAACCCATCCTAGGTCATCCTAGATCACCATGTTCCTCGTAGTAGTAGTTTACTGTAGGCTGAGTGTGCATTCTGCTTCCTCCCGCTCACACATGTACTGTCCTATTGCCTATAGATAATGTACCAGAAAAACTGCTTTATTACTAAATACACATTTCAATTTCTCTTGATCTCTTTCACTCGGTAGCTTATTTTTATCTTCAGTTTCAATTTGATGTGCAATACCATCTCCATTAAGCAGGGGCAAAGAGGGTCGAATAGGACAAACAAATTCAGCATAATGTGCCTCATGGTGCATATGTTGTGGGCTCCAAGCAAGGACGTACGCTACTGTTCATCTCAGTTTTATGGAGTGGACAAAATGTTGAGAAATTGTCCTATTCTCTACCATTTCCTTCTTCTCAGCTTCTTAGTTTCTTTCTAAACTATCTTGACTTCTCCAGCGTGTTGCTACCTGCTCTGTATGCCTTCTCTAATTTTTCAATTTCTCTTTTGGCAATAAAGCTTGTATCCAGCTCATAGCTTCTTTCTGAAACCTACTGATAGGTCTTGGTTGGCATCTTTTTATGTTGCTTGTGGTGCATTGCAAAAGGGAGATAGGTGCACTAGTATCTAGGACTCAATATTAATCATTCTTTTGTTTCTCTTTGTACAATCTTACACTTTGCATATTCTTTTATAGGTTAGAGGAGATATAGCACGAGCTGTATTATACATGGCAGTACGATATGGAGTCATTGACGCTGATGGTGAAGTGAATCTACAATTGTCTGATGTTCCACATGCTGGTTTGACATAGCCTTTCAAATTTCATAGTGAAGTAGAAAGTTTGAAAGATTTGTAAAAAAAAAAAAAAAAAAAGGTTTGAAAGATTCGTAATGTATTACATGAATGTTTTGGGTTACCAACTAGATTTGTCTGCTTTTGTTATTACAGATGAGTCACATGCGTTCAATGCGTATGCAGGCTTGTTTCTTCTACTTGTGTCGGGTTGATGGTGTTAGAACAAATTGATGAAGGTATACCTATGTTTGTGGGTGTGTGCTTGTGTGTCCATGTGTGTGACCACCTGTGTGGTGAGTGTGCCTGTAGTAGGTGTGATTGATGATGTGTCAGTCAGTAGGTGTGAGTGTGGAAGGTTCTAGTGGATGATTGAGAAATTCATGGAGAGATTAGTGGAGTGATTTGCGGATCTGGGATGCTCTCTCTTGAGCTCACATACAATGTATCACTGGCATATATATTGGTACTTTCTCTCATGAATAAACTACACTTTCTCCTTCATTGTTGATCTCATCATGACTTCCTTTCAGTCCCTTCATTTGGTATCAGAGCCACGTCCTCCTTGAGCACCTAGCCTCCATTTTTTTGCCACGTGTCATCATCTCCTTCATCTTCTCCATCTTCTTCCATATTTCACCTCCTTTTTCTCCAAAACTTGCAAAGCTTGGTTCTCCTACCACACGCAACCATTTTCGGAATGCTCTCAGCAGTAGACTCCTCTAGTAGGGGTGAACCTACAACAGCAAGCATTTAGATAGAAATGCAGTATATGCGCCATGCCGTCTCTAACTTTGTTCACCGAAGTTTCGCACAATTCCATCGATAGGGAATACACTTTTCTAATTCTTTCAAGCCACAGTTGGGCGACGGTATAAGACGTCTTGGGTACGAGTCTGAGACCATTTGGTCCACTGACCAAGGAGAATTCTGCAAAAAGATAGTCGCTTTTCATCAGCGTTTCCCGAACAAAATCACGCACCATTTTGCTCATGCTTCATACTAAAAACTCTCCTTAGTAAGAGCTTTCATTGCGCTATAAATGCCCCCTTTGTTGCTACTCAGGACATGTCAAATTGGATCCTCCAATCTCTGCTTGCTCAATTTGGGGGTAACTCAGAAATCTTGGTCAAAGCTTGACTTTTCCAGAAGTCTGTCATTTAAAAACTTTTCTTCTATATGGGTTTTAGTTGCTTGAAGTGATAGATCTTGAATTGACTGAGTATTGACTTCAATATGGACCATGGAAGTATCATGGTATATTTCATATTGAAGTGGTGTATAGTCAAAGATTTGACTATCTTTATGAAAACTATGCTTTGCATGATGAATGCTTGCTTCAACAAAGATAAAGCGTGTATATTCTATGATGATGATATTGTGATGACATGGATGTTGACTATGTACGAGCTTCAATGTATAAGAGTAGACACTGCCTTTGTTCTTCTGACAAGTGGTAAGACCCTCTTCATATTCAATCTATTTGAAGGCATATGGGATGCAAGAAAGATCAAAAAGCAAAAGAGGTATACAAAGAACTACACCAAGAACCTCTCCAATGACAATGTACCTCACACTATGGTAGCTTGGAAGAGAAGAAGGAAAAGGACAAGACATGCCATCAAAGGGGGGTATTTCCTCACATCTTCAATTTAGAATTTTTGTGGTTGTTGATGGTCAATAAGGGTTATTTGCCTTGGGATGTCCCCCTGAAAAGATTGTATTGGGTTTTGTAAGGGTTGCTAGTCATTTTGTCAAGAAACCTTCAAGAGAGATTGTAAACCAGGGACCAAAATTGGAGTGAGATCATGTTGGAGCTAGGGTGTCCAAATGAGTCTACTGGCAATGCAACTTAGAGTGAGTCTAGGTCGGGATTATGTGTGTTGCCACTAGAGGTCGGCAAGCCATGAAGTTTCCCATAGACTACTGCTAGGGGTCAAGGCATGGGTGTTAGAACAAATTGATGAAGGTATACCTATGTTTGTGTGTGTGTGCTTGTGTGTCCATGTGTGTGACCACCTGTGTGGTGAGTGTGCCTGTTGTAGGTGTTTTATACTATGGTCTACACCCACTGTTGGGCACTGATGACGTCAGTGGGGATGTCATAGTAGCTAGTCCCTGCTATGCGTGATGGAGTTTACGGTTTTCAATCTTATGAGTGACTATTGTGAGATGGAAACTGCACTATGTTGTGTTTTTAGAGGATGAGTTTGGGAATGTTCATGGATTCATCCAGGTGTATGCTTCTGCCGTATTAGCGGACATGCAAATTTCACCTTGTGAAGTTTTCGTCCAAGTTGCGACCTGCTCGTATTGTGATAATTCTTTCTATCTTAAATGGTGGGTTGCCCTATCAGCTAGATTTAGATGCTCGTTTGGGAGAGACTAAAATTAAATTGTTTAGACTTCACAAGCAGTTGTAGCTTGATGAAGAGATTTTGGACTACTTTTTGATTAGCCTTCTCCTTTAGTGCTAGCCTTCGTCATGGCTGAGCCTGCCCTTCACCTCCGGAGTGCCGAGAGAAACTCAGTACAAAGACACTTGTATGAAAGGATGCTCAAGTATGTGTGGGTGTGTGGATTTGTATGTGTGAGAGCATACTTTTATACTATGGTCTACACCCACTGTTGGGTGCTGATGACGTCAGTGGGGATGCCATAGTAGCTAGTCCTTGCTATGCGTGATGTAGTTTATGGTTTTCAATCTTATGAGTGACTATCGTGAGATGGAAACTGCACTATGTTGTGTTTTTAGAGGATGAGTTTGGGAATGTTCCTGGATTCATCTAGGTATATATCTCTTTAGGTTGCTGTTCTTCAAGTTGTTGTAGATAAGCTCCCCGCTACAAGTGGACAATAACGTTGTAAAAACCTGGAGGATGCTATTAGATATGCAAAAATCTACGTTGACACTACGGCCAAAGGCACTTCTTCATAGAAATCTCAGCCTACCACATGCACCGAGACAAAGGACTTTAGGAAGAAGATATAATTCTGTCCTACAAGGCCTTCACAGACTCAAGCCACGAGTCCTTTACAGACTCTTGCTGAAGTGACTACAAAGTCTGTCAAGAAAGCAGGCAAACCTTTTAGTATCTGGAGGAGGGTCATTGCTTCGTTTGTGGACAAAAGGGACGCATGCAGATGGAATATTTGAAGTCTTAAGACTAAGTAAAAGAATGCAACTTTGACTGGGTTCAAAGGGGACACTGTCTCTTCCATGCACACATAGTCTTATGTCAAAGTCTTTGCAAAATGGATTGTAACTTTAACATGAAAGTATTCAGACCCAATGACCTTGTTCCCATATATGGATCGGTCGTGAGTAGAATAGTTCACATCCTGATTGATTCTGGTAGTTCTCAATGCTAAACTTATGCAGAAATTAGGTGGACATGGCAACCGGGAAGCAGATTTGCGATCGATGAGTGACGTAGATTCCCGTTACCATATAAATCTACATAGAAGGTCTAGTTGACACAGTACACACTTTGATGGCCATTTGGGCGAGCATGCACGGATCCTCCATAGTAGCCACTGCCAAGAGAGTTTCTTTTTCCAGAGTTTGGAGGGGATCTCCTTTCTTCTCTAAGTTTCCTTCAGGGTTGAGATAGCATTTTCAGCCTCCGCCTTGGTTCTTTATTAGCTCACTTTGAGCTATTTTTTCCTCATGCATTGCATGATGTACTCCCGCATTTGAGCTTGCTCTCGCGGTTTTCATTCATACTTAATGAAGTAATTTTCTTGAAAAAAAAGAGAGCAAATTATTGAAGTACAAGTGTTGTATTTAAATTAATTACTTCTGTAATTCCAATCTTTTTTTTTTGGTCATTATTATAGGAGAGGTTGCATAAGTTGAATGTCCAAACTGATTAGCAGAGTCATCATTAACTTCTGTCCAAGGGGGTGTACCCTATGTATTACAGGGTGATTTGGATGTTCCTTGTAAACTCGTTGGAAGGTGTTAATATGATTGCGAATTCTAAGCATGAAGTGTATGAGTGTGTATTGTGTAATTTTTGCATCTGAAGTAGATCATGCTGATAAATCTGTAAGTTAGATGCATGGGAAACATGAGCATTTGCCAAAATGAAAGCAGAATTTGCAGATGTATTTCCATTTGAGTTGGTGCATGGTTTGCCACCCGTTTGGGTGGTAGATCATTTGGTAGAATTAGTTCTAGGAGTTCAGCCTGTAAGCGTGATGCCTTACAGAATGAGTTGAATGGAAGAAGATGAGGTATCTTGATAGTTGTCAGAATACCTATGTATGAGACAGATTGGGAAAAGTAAATCTCCCTCAGGGTGCATTTCACTTCTCTTTCCATTCTTGAGGAATTAGACCTTATCAAGATTGTGACCAAGTAAATCATCCTAACGTAGATGGATTATTCTCATCAATGATGCAAAGGCTTAAAAAGAAGTTGTGAGGACGTGTGGCATGTTTGTGCAAATGATGAAATGAGAGCTTTGAATTGGGCATCTATTACAACCCCTTGTCACCACACTACGTTGTGTACAATAGTTGATAGGAATTTGCCTCCCAGCCTAGGTAGCTCGAGACGGAAGTCCCACGGCTTGAAGCTTCATGAATGAGCCATTCTTCATCCCTAAGCCCAATTGCCACCTTCTATTTATGCAGTAGTCCACTTAGGGCACTTATTGGACCTAGGAGTTAGGACTAGTACTAACTGTCCTCGCTGTCCTAGCTAGGCACTACTAGGGCTTAGGGTCACAGTTCACTTAAACCCATTGACCAATGACCACTTCCTTATCTCTATCTTCCTAATCTAAGGTGTCCCCCTCGACATTAACACAACATCTTATTATCGTTGATGCAACATTTCCTTCCCCTTAAGAAGAGTTGATGTCCTCGACAACAATGTTAAGAAAACACTTTTTGAGTTTGCTTACACTTTCCCCTGTAGCTTGAACCATCTTTCCACTTTATAGGACATATTTGAATAATCGTTTTTTTTTTGCGCAAAAAGTAGTGCTAGTTATATTACTTGAAAGCGAGAGTACAAGAAGGCCTAAAGGCCAGCGGGCTGTAATCACAAAATGGATTCAGCCCGAGGAGTCAAAATGCTAAATACAAGCCTCTTAGGGCATAATCATCGGAGAGTGGACAAACAGCCATGGTGGAGGGGCGTAATGCCATTGAAGACTCTGAGTGGAGTGCTGGAAGAACAACTCCCGGTGGTCCCAGTCGCGAAGGAAACGTCGTCTCTTTTCCTTCCCTGCCTGGGACTCTCCCTGAATCTGATCCCACTGACCCTTGAGCGTGTGAATGATCGTGCTCCAGATGTCTGCTAGGGTCTGGGTAGTAGAAGTAGTCTGAGCTCCTACAGTCTGCGCGCATGTGGAAGTCCAGATATGCCAGCCTGCAATGCTCCCTATGATCTCCCAAACTGGGTGCCGAGGCATCGCTCCTGCATCTGTCTCTGTCAGATGCCAAGGGAAGCTGTCCATGTATGCCCAGGTGGCCTGCGTGATGAAAAAGACGGGATCCTGTCTAGAGAACTCATAGGCCAAGTGATGTCCCGGTTCAGTGCTGCACCAGCAAACGGCTCCCCAAGTGATCGGTCCTAGCTCTCGCTAAGATCCCCATGATTCCCTTCCAAACCGTCTGCGCATGCGAGCAGCTCCAAAGGCAATGCTTCAGGGACTCCTCCTGAAAACACATCTGGCAATGCCCCTCCTGCCCCATCTGTCTCAGCCAGCTGCCAATTGGAAGCCCCTTGTGTGCCACCATCCAAAGGAAGTAGGAGATCTTCCTCGGACGCTAGCTAGCCCAAAGAGTCTTCCAGAAAGTGCGAAGAAAGACCAAGGATATCCCCTGGGCATACCACCTATGTGCCTGTGTGGGTAGCCCTCGCTGGAGAGCCCCAAGAGCACGCCGACCCGTGCGTGCACTGTAAGAAAAGAAGGGGGTAGGGTTCTCTGAGGTCTCCGATGGTGGCCAACGCCACTTTCCTGGGTCCCACTCCACCTCTGTCAAGGAACGGCCCTCCCATATCGAGAGTCTCCAATCCTGGTCCTGCATAATCAGGGGGTCTATATGCCACGTTCTTCCCTTGTAGCCCTACAATGCGAAGGCACTGCCAGGGAAGCTGGGGGTCGATCACGGCCTCTCTGCTCTGTAGGCGACTGTCATCAGTGACGGAGAAGAAGTGTACCGAGGAGTCCGAGAAGAGGCTTGCAACCACCAAAGGAATGCCTCGTGGAGTGAACTGTCCTAGCCACCTCTCATCTCCCGGGAAGAGCTGTCCGGTGACTATGGGAATCCTCCAACCTGTATGGCAGCATCAATCTCCGCTCGCCGAGCCTGAATCCCACGTGCCGTACCTACTGCTGCTGCCAGCTAGCCTGGGCTCAGCTGACTGTAGACGTCCCTCCAAACCCGGAGCGAGCGCGCTGGCCCACGCGCCCAGAGCGCCCAAGGGATATGGGATCTCTCTCCAAGCTGACGACCTGTAACATCTGTCACCTGGCTGCTCCAGATCAGGGGCTGTCTGTCTATCTCCTCTCGGCAGCTAGGGGGAACCTGGGAAAGGCTGTGTCGCAACTTCCTCCAGACCGAGATGAGGCTACGGAGGAAGGGGGAACGGGGCTGAGTCAAAGGAGCTGAAGTGAAGATCCATTGGATAGAAGCTGCCAAACACCCCCTCTCTGGGGAGTACACGCACTGAGACCATGCTGTAGCAAGAGCTTCCACGTCTGCCCTCCTGGGGTCAGACCGTGGATGACTAGCTTGCCAAGAAGTGCCTGACTCTGCAGTTCTGGATCTATGATGCTGAGGCCGCCCTTTGCGTGGGGGAGAATGACCGTCTGCCAGGCGACCCTAGCTCTGGTGGTGCCGGAACCGTCTGAACCAGACCATAGGAAGTTCCGCACCAGTCTCCTCAGCTGGGCTACACAAGTCCTCGAGAAACACCAGCAAGAGGCCACATACCAAGCAGTGGCAAGAAGGACCTGGTTGACCACAAGGGCCCTGCCTGCCAAGGAAAGCCGAGCCGTGCTCCAGAAAGCAAGCTTCCGTCGTATGGAGGCTAGGACCGGCAAGAATTGCTGAGCCGGTGTGATGTCCAGGCCTACCTGGAATCCCAGGTAACGTGTCGTCTGTCCTCTAGGGATCCAGCGAACCCCAGGAAAATACCCCATTGTGAGTTGGCTCCCGGATCCGTAAGAAAACCAACTGACTTATGCTAGTCGATTTTCACTCCAGCCGTAAGGCAAAAAATCTCTAGGGACAATCTCACACGCTCCAATGACTCGACATCATCCTGCACATATAGGGCTGTGTCGTCTGCATACTCGGAGTCCAGAAGCTCTGCATCATCTCGAATAGGGAGACGCATGCTGCGAAGACCAGTGGTACGGGCTCGAAGGAAGTGGGTCATGGCCTCCGCAAAAAATAGGAAGAGGTAGGGCGCTAATGGACAGCCCTGACGCACCGAGTGCTCGAGTGTGAATCTCTCCCCCATCTTGCCACTAATGATAACCCGACTGGAGGCCGATCTGTAAAGGCTAGCAATACCTTTGATCCACTCGTCCGGGAAACCAAACCGAGAGAGTGTACCTTCCAAGAAGGACCAGTCTACCCTATCGTACGCCTTCTCAAAGTCGAGAAGGAGCATGGCAAGGTGCTGGCCACTGTGCTGGGCCCATTCCGTCACCTTTGAGAAAGTGAAGATGTCCAAAATGCTGCGATCTTGGACAAAACCAGTCTGGGTGTCATGAATCAAGTCGTGTAACAGGGGGCGGATGCGGCTGCTGATCATCTTGGCGAGGATTTTGTAGGTGGTCGGGAGGAGGGTGATTGGGCGCCATTGTCTGATAACCTGGCGGTCCCCCCCTTTGGGGATGAGGCAAATCAGGCCTGTCGCAAGGCTCTCTGGCATCTGCCCGATGGAGAAGATGTGCTGGAAGGCTGCGAGCAAGGGCCGGTGAATAGCGCTCACCGCATCTTGCATCTCCGCAACTGTGAAAGGGGCGAGAAGGGTGTCGCTCATGCTAGGCTGCACGAGCCGCGGTGTGGATCTCCACACCTCCTCCCTGCAAATGCGGCCACGAGGGTCTGGGGGCTCCTGCTGGAACAATGATCTGTAGAAGTCTGTCGCCAAGTCCTGGACCTCGTCTAGATCTGTCCTAACACTACCATCCTGCGCCCTAAGAGAACAGAGCTGTTCCCCTGCTGACCTCTGTCAATGAGTCCTGAAGAACTCTCTGCACATCCTGTCGCCTTTCCTAGCCCAGAAGGACTTGGAAGCATGAAATGAAAACTCTGAGCGACGCTGGGTGATCTCCTCTAGCATGGCTCGGGCCCGAATCTCTTGCTGTCTGAGCTCCTCAGAGCCCGGAGAAAACTGTTGCATCCGCTGAATCGAAGCGAGATCACGTCTGAGACCCCTCTCCCGCGCCCAACACCACTATCTACCCGAATCACCTCCTGCTGGCAAATGAGGCTAGACTCAGCAAGCGCCTGAGCTACCTGTGCTGCCATATCCCTGGTGGGGTCCCAATCCTGCTCCCATAGGTCCACTATCCTGCTGTGTGAACCGCTGCTCTGGAGTAGATGGAGTCTGGGATCCGGCATGAATGTGGAGGTGAGGACTGAGAGGCTGAGTCCAGGACTAGGATGACTGGGGCATGGTCTGAAAGTGTCGTCCCTGGAACCATTCCTGACTCTCCTCCTCTGCCAAGCGCCCAATCACTGACATAGAAACGGTCCAGCCGCTCTAGAAGTTTGCCTCCCTCCCTCCTGTAACCCCCGAAGAAGTCTAGACTCTCGGGCCATCTGCGAAAGGAAGGCTCCCTCCAACTGTCTCGATCTCCCACTGCGAAGAGGAAGGAGTCCGAATCTGCCTGCTCTGACTGAGCTATACCAAGGAACTCTGGGCCCCGTCCTTGCTGATCCTCTAAGGTCTCAAGGTTGTTGAAGTCCCCTCCTACAATCCAAGAGTCCATCTCTGGCAACAAGTCTGTCAAGGATCTCCAAAAAACGGATCTACGTCGGAGATCAGTCGGGGCGTAGATATTGAGGATGCCGATACGGAATCCCTCAATATGCAAGCCCACCCAAAGCGCACGTCCTGGGATCATAGTGCCAAAACCACACACATGCTGAACTAGAGAAGCGTCGATGGAGGTATAGACACCCCCGCTCCTCCCCTGCTTGCCAATCGAAGGTTCCCAGTAGGTGTGGGAGCGTCCTGTGAGGACCTTCCCACAAATACTGGTCTGTGAAGCCAAAAGCTTGTGTTCTTGTAGTAGGAGCACATCTACCTTTCCCACCAAGGCTGGCTGGAGCTCCTGTCTGAGCACCATCTTCTTGGGGCCACGGGTGCTTAATGAGTGGAACCCGTTAACGTTCCAAGAGATAATGCGTAAACTCATGAGGAGGGAAGGTGGGCCACAAATAGCTGTCTGCTTGCGGTCGAAGTCGAAGTGGTCGGAGGATGTCCTGTGTGGAGACGAAGGCGCTTCTGTGAAGGTTTCGAAGGAGAGGCCGGATCATCGGACCCATCCTCTAAAACCTTCAGCAGAGGGGAAAGGCCCTTCATCCCGTGGTGGTATGCTCTCTCTAAATAGCTCAACGCCTCTGCCAAGGAAATGCTGTAGAAGCCCGCTACCTCTAATGTCCTCCATGGGCGAATCCCTTCCGCATAGGCCCACTCCAGCGGTGGTCTAATAATGACCAGGAGTCGGAAACGTTTGGCGCTGTGGCGCCAACGCAGATGAACATCACCCTCCTGCCACTGCTGCTGAAGAAGCTCCGCTGCTCTGCTACCAATCCAGTCCTGCACCTGCTCCTGGGACTGTTCTCGTATCGTCTCCCAAACATTTTCATTCGTCCATTGCTCATTCCCTTCACTGGAGATAGTGAAGGAATAGCTAGGACCATCGTGTGGAGCAAGGATGGACACCTTATCCTCCGCCCCCTTGCGGAGGAAGAAGATGCTGATGTCTAGGCATGCGGGGAAGGAGCCAATACGTGCTGCATCCAAGTAATCCCAAGGACCTGCTCGATAAAACTCCAACAGAAGAGCTCTAGGAGCAGCCCTTGGGCATGGGGACGAAGATGAGGAGTTTGAACCAGAGGGAGGGGTGCTGGCCACCTGCGGGGAAGGGCCTCTCCCCTCCGCCGGGCCCGGAGGGATAGGCGAGGGTGAGGTCTGTGCTGGCTTCGGGGCTGCAGGTGGCGCAGGTGAGGGGGGGGTTCCCTCTGGATCATGCTCGAGGAAGAGAGTGGAGTGGAAACCACCGGTGCAGAGGGGGATCCTGGAGGGGGTGGGGGTCAAAGAATCGAGGAGGAGGGGGGAGGGGGAGGAGGGCGGGGTGAAGGATGAGGGGGAGGCTGGCTGACCTTCTCCTTTCCCTTACCGGGCTGCTGATGAGTAGGGACCATCGGAGGGGGCTCTTGCTGTAGATGGGCAGGTTTTTTGGGGCCTGCTTTGTTTCCCTTCCATTTTCATTTGTCCTCCGTCTAGCCTTCCCCTTCGGGAGGGGATGTCGCTGACTGGTGCGGAGTATCCTGAGTTGCCTGAACAGGGGTCTTCTGAGGTTCTGTACCCGTGAAGCGAGGACATGAGCGCGCCTGGTGCCCGAAGCCATGGCATCTCAGACACTGGTTTGGGCGACCAGTGACCAGAATGCGCTGCGTCACCACACCTGTGTCTGTCTCTATCTCGAACTCCGAGGGGATGCTCTGTGGATCAAGGACTGCCACTTTGACACGTGGCACCCCTTGGGCTGCCGCCGCATCAACGTAGGTGTCCTGCATAGGCCAACCAAAGTGCGCCCCCAGGTCCTTGATGATCGGGCGAAGCTCGGTTGCGAGACCTGGGAAGATAAGGGTAAGTGGATGGCGAGGAATGCGAAAGTGGGCATCGAAGTCCACTACACTGAAACCCCTGTACCATGGGACCATGAGGATGATCTTCCCACCCACAGAAGTAGGGGATCGCCTGACCATGTCGCTCGCAGCTTGTGCTGAGGAGAGCTTAAGCTAGAAGATGCCATGTCCCATGAGTGCAACCTCCTCAATGTGACTGTCCTCGAGGTAGAGGGTGGACTGCAACCAGTCCCTGATGTCTGCTCGTGAAGGGGAGTAGCCAATGACTCTCCCATAATCTGATGTCTGGGAGAAATCCGTGGCGGCCTGCTTCACCAAGGAGACCTGGTGCTCTGTCAATGTAACGCGATAGGCTGATGGAGGGGGGGGGTCCGTCTGGGCCACTGGTTCCGGGCACGTAGCCGCCATATCGCTCGACTACTCTCCGAGGCGGGGGAAGGGAAAGGAAACGGAAGGAACGGGGATGGGGATTAAGGTGGGGGCGGGGGGAAGGGGGGGTGGAGAGGTACGGGGAAACGGGGGGGGAAGAAGGTGGTGACGAAAGGGTTGGCAGGGGAAGAGGAGGAGAAAGAGAGGGGGGGGCAGCGCAGTGCAGGGGGGTGAGAGGAAGGGGAAGGGAGGGTGTGGCAGCGCCGCACGAGGGGGTGGGGAGGAGAGGTAAGGAGGGGAGGGAAAAAGGGGGGGCAGCGTGGCCAGCAGCGGGGAGGGGCAGGAAGGGGCGAGGGGGTTGGTAGCGCCACGCGAGGGGGTGGGGCGGGTGGGGGGGGCTGAATGCGGCGAGGGGGGGAGCAGGGCGGAGGAGTGAAACGGGGGGGGGGGGCGACGGGCGGAGAGGGGGTGAGGTGAGTGGAGCGGGGCGGAGCGGAGCGAGGCGGGGTGAGGTGAGGTGAGCGGAGCGGAGCGGAGTGAGGCGGGGTGAGGTGAGCGGAGCGTGGCGAGGGGGGAGGGGAGGAACGACGGGCAGAGGATGAGGAGAGGGGGGCGGCTGGCTGCGCGGCAGCAGCTGACGGAGGTAGAGGGAGGGCTGCACAGCACGCGAGGGGGGGGTAGACGGGGAACGGAGGAGGGAGGGAGTTCGCAGGAGCAACGAATGCTTGCTTTCCATGAATTGATCCAATACTCACTATTTGAATAATCGTATGATGTGTAACCTTTTCTTTAATGTCAAGGATTCTTTTTCGAGTTTGCTTACACTTTCCCATGTGGCATTGAAGCATCTTTCCACTTTATTGAATATTCTCGAATAATTGTATGGCGTGTACGATTTTCTTAAATGTTCAGAATTCATTTTGGTTCGTGTGGAAGCATTGGGGTTTGCCTTCAAGCTATAAAAACTCAAGCAGTCACTTTTTTAAACAACTAACATGAAATTCTGGATGTCTTATACATCCTTCCGGCCAGGCTGAAAGTGTTGGGCTCGAGTTACCTGGCTAACCAGGTCCAAGAGCTACCACCGAGTAGCCGAGCAGCGTGATCCTGAGCAACTGGGAAGAGCCAAAATAGGCCATGCCGTGGAGCCAACCCCTGGCAGCGGTATCTGTATGCGAAACGCAAAGACCCCACCCCACCCGAGTATCTAAACATGAGAGTAGTCAAATGCATAGAATGCATACTGACAGCACGTGTTAAAGAGAATGTTTATAGTAGCCTTGTGTGGGCTTATGAACAGGAAAGAGTCAAAGAGATACTAGACAAGGCAACAAACTAAGAGGCCTAATAGGTTATGAAAGAAGGCCATCCAAACTCAAACTTACCCTAGACTAGCCCTTTGTATAGAGCTACAAAAGTAACATCGTAGTATTGATCGCCCAAACTGAATAGTCCGGCAAATAAAGAGTGGTTAAAATAAATAACCTTAGTCCACAATTTCAGCATGACATGTGGCAGTCTGACATGGCATGCTGAGTGGCAGCCATGACGTGTGGCATGGGACACATGGCAGCCCATGACGTGCTCAGGGCACATGGCAGCCTGTGGGGACATGTGCAGGGCCATGCATGAGAGCCAGGCCTCCATGCCAAAATGGGCACCAATTCCCACGTTTGAAGCTGCCCCTCCTAGATCTATATAAGAAGGCCTGCCCTCCCGTCATTGGCACACACTTTCTCACCCCCCTTGCTAGTTCAAGTTCTCCATCCTCCTGCTTCTGTAGTTCCTTCCCACACAGTAGCAGTTCTGCAACAAGAGCAGCCCCTTCTGCGCCCTCTGCAGCAGCACCTCTTCCAGCACTTTCTGACCCCCCTTGCTGGTTCATGCTCACCATCCTCTTGCCTCTGCATTTCCTTCCCACGCAGTCCTGCAGCAGCAGCTTTTTCTGCTCCTTCGACAGCAACAGCATCCCCTTTTCCTCCCTCTGCAGAGCAGCCCCTTCTGCAGGAGCGCCTGCTTCTCTACAATATCGAATTCCGTCTGCAGCAGCCCATTTGTAGAATAGCTGTTGCTACAAGCTTGTTCTCCACACAGTCCTACAACAGCACATCTCCCTATGAAATCTTTGTTTCTAGAGAAATCTGCCTCTGAATTCTTGTACTCTCCCTTGTGAAATGCTACTTCCTCCCAACAAGTACGCTCAAATTTAGAGGCAAATCTGTAGCAGATTTACATTGTATTCTGCATAGCGTTTGAAGTTGCATCATAAAACTAGAAGAACACAGTTATGCTAAATCAATCTCTCTATCTTCAAAGCATTTGCTAAGTGTTACTGATGTGTGGAATGAGTGGTAGTTGTGCAGGCATCTGCTCTTTGGATTGGGGGAGCCTTGAGCAACCTAGCTAGGCTATCTTGAAAAACACTGTTATGTATATAGCTTACTGCTCAGCCTTGAGCTTAATTTTGATGTCTTGTACATAGCTCATGCTAAAGTGTGGGTCTTTTTAGTTTGGTCTCAAGTGTGGAAGGTGTCGATAATATTAAGTTCAACACCTTGGTCTTGCATCTCATTGTAATAAAGAGCTTGGATAAGAGGGCCGCTTGGGGGGGGGGGGGGGGGGGGGCAATTCTTACCTCTTAATCACTCAAGCAATATTGTACATTTCAGCTTCTATTCTTTCAAAATCTATGAACTAAAGAAATATTCTGCAAGAGCACGGAGGTAGTATCCTCAAACCCACTCACATTCAGATAGCCCTCTCACCTAGGAATGGTGCTGTCCTGCCAACTGTCGGTGGTCAGCAAGTTGTGGTAGATCCTGATGAAAAGTGGAGCACTCTTGCAGGATGGAAATGGAGGCAATGCCACTTGTCACGGCCATTCATATGGAAATTTTGAGCAAGCTCCCAGGTGTTGTCATATATCACAGACGGCATGTGCCGAACATATCATTGAATGTCAAGCCTAAGACTCTGCAGAAATGTACTGAGGTGGTCATTGTTTGAAACTATAATTGTATGGCCACTTGCGTGAAGCAATTAATGTAATGGTTACTGACTCCATGGCCCCTTGAACTAGCTCAAAGAACTGTTTGAGAAGACTATCCATATACTGTGAATGAGGATCATATGTTGATCAACTCTGCCCATGCATAATGAGCTGTCTCTAGTACATCATGTAGTGCTTGGTTGCTATTGGTACCACCAATTGATGGCTTCACCTATCAAGTGCATGAAAGCCAAGATGCTCTTCTCGTTGTCTCTTGAGTCAACAAAGACAATGTTTGGATTGAAGTACGAGATTGAGATCTAGCTTCATTTGGCAAAAGACAAACATTGACCTTTTCTTTCATGTACAAGGTATATCTAGGGTAACTAAGGAAATATTCTAAGCGATTTATCCCAACCAATCTTATTCCCATCAATTGGTCGTGATTTTGTAATAACAGATCAAATAGAGAAGCATTTTTAGAGCAACTATGGTGTGCTAGGCTTATGTTGATAGGTTGTCATGCAATTGCAACATGATTAATTTTGAAATCATCTCTATAGCTGAGATGAGCACATTAATATTCCATCTCATCTATCAAAGTTTAGCTTCTTTAGTCTGTCAGGCTCTGCTGCTTTGGCCTGGAGCAATAACACTAGCAAAGCTCAATCCTGTTCCTCCTTTGCTTCTTGCACTGACCCCAGATGTGCTCTTCTTTGGCCTTGTGGGCAGCTTCTTTTGCTTTCTTCGTGCTCTTCTCTGGTTTCGTGGGTAGCTTCTTTCTCTTCCTTGTCTAAGATGTTCTTCCCTCAACCCTTCAATTCGTAACATTGCCTACAAAGTGGTTTTCTGTCTATTGAGCCTGCATCTGCATCATAGTTTACATCATAGCAACCTTATCTTAAGGAGATAACTGTGCCTCTGATGGTGGCTGGGGCTATGTTGTAGAGGCTATGGGAGAAATGTACCCATGAGAGAAGGAATATTGTGTTAGAGATCAATGACCCCACCTGTGAGCCCTCAATTTGTTGGGACAAAGGGGCATTGGATCATAGGAACATATTGTGAGGGGGAGGGATAAGGGACAGTTCTGGGCTGCAGGACAGCAGCAGAGAATGCTGGAAGAAGGCCACGAAGGCAGGAGCAGCAAGCTCTACTAGACCTCCTGGCAGCCCTTTATAGGCTGCCTAGAGGGGGTTTGTTGGGGCCCAAATAGGCCGATTGGCAAGTCCGCCAGTCAGCCTGCTAACCGATGCAAAAGTCAGCCAGTGCAAGGGGCCTCCAGCCCCCTATATAAAGAGCCCTTCTCCTCCTCATTTCAGCATCAGCCACATTTCCGCAGTAGCCTACAAAGAGGCAACACGGATCAGGAGTAGTCTACCAGAAAAAGTTCCAGATCTTGGCCAGCCCCTTGGTGGATATCTTGTGCTCACTCTGAGCTTGGTTTTGCCCACTATCTGGTGGAGGAATACATTTGAGTTCTTTCTCATATTCTCTCTCTTGTATATGCTTTCTACACTCTATCCTTTAAGTGAGGTTCGCTTGCGTGGTCTGCATCATTGAGTGTGTGAGTCCTATCCCGCATAGGTTGCGAGGTTGGAGTGATTCTATCCTTCATTTCCAACATCTTCTAGGGGCTAGAGAGCCTGTTGGTGAGGTGACTACTGCGTCTGTTGCAAGCTGGAGCTATGTGGACTCCAGGAATTGCTGCCGCAGGGCTACGCGGTGATGCTGCATTGATTGGAGCTACTGGAGGTGTTGTAACCTGCATCATCTGTTGCCGAAGTTAAGGGCTATGGCTGAAGCTGATATTTGCTGGAGATGATGCTGTGCTGATTGTATGTGGAGGTGCAGGTGGAGCTGGGAAGCAGTTTTGGGATCATAAGGTTGACGAACTTTTTTTTAAAATTTCTTAAAATAAAACTCATTCTCTCCTACAAAGCGGTAGGCATGGAGTTGCTCGGTGAGCTCCCCCCTGCGCCCGCGGTGGCGTGTAGGCTGCTTGCGGCTCCCAGTTGCTCCGCGCGTTGCCCCCTCCTCGCAGCCCTCCATCATTGCCTCGCCCTCGTCCTCGTCCTCGCGCTGCCCAGCCCCTCCTCCTCCTCCGCTCCGTCCTACCTTCCCAACTCTGCCTCTGTCCCCTGCCCTGCATTCTCCCGCTCCGCCCCGCTCCATCTCCCCTTGCTGCTCCTCCACCCCGCTCCACCCCTCCTTCCCTTGCCTCTCAGCCTCCTCCCTTCCGCCTCGCACCTCCTCCCGTCCTTCTGCCCCTCCTGCTAGCGTGCCTCCCCAGCCATTCCGCCTCCCCCCACCTCCTCCTCCTCCTCTCCCACCTCTCCCGCCCTCCTTCCTTTTCTTCTTTCCTTCCTTCTTCTCCTTCGCCTTTCTTCCTCCTTCCTCTCCTCCCCTCTACTTTCCTTGCCGCCCTCTCCTCTCTTCTCTGCCTCTCCGCCTCGCCTCGCCCTTCTTCGATTCTCCCTTTTTTTCATTTGTCTCCCTCCAGCGGGAGTATTCGTGTTTGTTACAGTGAAAGAAAATCTTGGTGGTGACCTTTGGTTTGGCCAGAGGGGCTTTATGGCAGCACCCTCGACTCCCACAGTCGTTAAGGTTCTTCTTTTCCCAGCTGACAAGCAACAGGTACATCAGGCAGTTTAGTCCCTCCCAAGGCGCTTGTGGGTAGAATTGTGGGCCTCACGCCTACATGGAGATAGGTGTGAGAGTGGATCCAGGCGAGCTTGACATTAGAGGGCGACTACATCCAGGAGATCACCATCTATGGAAGAGGCATTTTTCTCATCCAGTTGAGCTCCCTTGACACTGCCTCGACACTTGTGGAGCAGAGCCCCATCCTCCTTGGCCCGCATCTAGTTTACCTCTTTCCTTGGTATCATGGGTTCACAGTGGAGGACATGGATACGACACACCATGTTCCACGTTTTTCAGTTACGCTCCGCTTCCCAGGGCTCCCCAAGGAGTATTGAGCCATCCTCCCCTCCATTGGTCAGACATTTGGCACAATGCTCGAGTCCCCGCCAGAGTCGGTCGCCTCAGTTCTAGCAGATGATGGAGTCCCTAGGATCAGATTGGTGGTTGAGAGTCTAGAGTCCCTCCCAGAGTTGATCCTCCTCGAGACCCTTGAAGGGGACACACTTCGCCAGAGGGTGGAGATTTCTGGGCTACCAGGCCAGTGTCTTCGATGCAGACAGTGGGCCCCTTGCAAGAGATTGCCCCCGTGGCCTCCCCCATGCGCCTCCCCCCCCTCCCCCGTAGAGTAGGCAGAGTCAGCAGGCCCGAGTCCTAGGCCCAAATCCAGCGCCCTCTCAGGCAGGAGCAACAGGAGTCTCAGACCCTATGGATTACCCCCTCAGAAGGGGACTGGACCCAGGTTAAAAAGAAAAAGAAACCAAGCAAACAGGCCCGCAAGCGCTACAGGCAGAGGGCCAATTGCAGAGAGAGGGACAGGGTTGACGGAGAGGCCTCGAAGGAGGAACAACAGGAGCCACCTTCCCCAGTGACAGGGGCTGCCGCCCATCCAGACGATTCTCCCGCTTTGGAGGTTTAGCCTGTGCACCCACCCTTGCAGCAGTAGTGAGCCCCAGGAGCTCTAGATGCGGCGATGGCGGAAGCCGCAGACGCTAGCCCGATAGCGGCCGTGGAGGAGTGGATCTAGAGCCCCGATGAGCCTGATCAATAGGGGGGGCCTGCGGTCGTCCATATTCCTCCTCCCCAAACCCCTCCCCCTCTTCCTTTCCACCTCCCCCTCCCCCTCTTGGGTTCCCCCTGCCCCCTCCCCCCCCCCCTCAACCCCCCCTGCTATGGTCACTCTCACCACCCGTCCCCCGCGTCCCTACCCCCCCTCGGGTGGCCCGTTGACAAGGGACTAACAGTCTCAGTCCACTCCTCGTTCACCATCATTGGCATCGACTAAGAGCTGAGGGCTCTTATACCTCTAGGGGAGCAGCTGTACGAGGTTCGGCTTCGACAAACCCTAAGCAAGGAGAAATCCTTGCCCTCCATTGAGTCAAGGGGGAGCAGCCCTTTGGCATGTCCACATGATCCACCTAAGGGGAGCAGCCCATAGCATGTATGGATCCCCACCCATGGCTCTTGAAGGGCTCAAATGCAAACGGGCAAGTTTGAATTGATTGGCCCTTAGGACAAGTGGCTGTTGGGGCAAAGGACCAAGGAGGAAAGGCAGGAGGCGGCTGGACGTTTGAAGCTAGGGGACTAATTCCCTACATTTTCATCAACACTCCATCAAGGGATTCGAATTCCTGACGAAGGAGCAGCTTGGCAAGGGAGATGGAGCTTTGGGATCCCGGTAGGGGACCAATCCAGGGAGCAAAGGAAAAAGTGTAAAATTTTGAGGTGAGAACTTTGCCCTCGTGACAGTGGTATCAGAGCTGAAGGAACTGAGCAGAGTCAGTTCATCAAAGTATCAGCTTGATAAGGTTTTGGGAAGTCAAGGTAGTTGACAGTTTTTTCCACAGTCTGTGTTTTTTGGGACAGACAGACCAGCCAGTTTGAAAGCACTTTTTCTCAGTCATGGGCACTCAAACGAGGTCAATGGTGCTGAGCCAAGCAATACAAGAAGTCGGACCAAGATCAAGTTCCGGGAACATGATGCAAGGCTTGAGGCCATAGAGCTTGCTCTTAGTGAGTTGCAGGCCAGCCAGGGGCTGTTACAGCAGCAGCAAAGATCGGGCTTGCTCATGTGATGAGCAAGCTAATCAAAGATGATGGGATAGGACCCTCTGGAAGGCTTCAGGTGAAGCTTAAGGAGCCCGAACCCTACAAGGGCGCACAAGAGGTAAAGGTATTGGAGAACTTCATCTATGACATGCAACAATACCTTGCCCTTGCCAAGATAGTCGATCCCCAACAGCAAGTACTTCATGCCTCAACCTACTTGGTGGACGACGCAAAGCTATGGTGGAGGAATTGCAAGGAAGATGAGAGGAACAACCGCAACACTTACACCATTTTGACATGGGAGGAGCTTTCACAAAGGTTGAGGCTGCAATTTCTGCCCTCCGACATTGAATGGAAGGCTCGGGATGCCTTGAACAGTTTCAAGCACACCGGAACTTTGAGGGAGTTCATCAAGGCTCACTCCTCCCTAATGCTAGAGATCAAGGAGATGAGTGAGGCCGATCGGCTGTATTATTTCATCAAAAGACTGAGGCCTTGGGCACATGATGAGCTCATGAGGGAGCATGCCAAAACAGTGGCTGAAGCCTATGAGGTGGCTGACCGCCTTACCGATTGGCAAGAGAAGAACCATGGTGGTGAGAGACATGCTCAAGCCAAGACCAAGCCAAGTGGACAAGGGATCCCTCCATTCAAGAAGAAGAAATTCAAGAGGTTTGGCTCCAAGAACAAGAAGAAATACCATCCAATGGGGGAGGTTTCAGTTGAGAAAGCCAAGCCCAAGTTTACTGCAGCTCAAAAGGGAAAAGGCAAAGTGAGCGCTACTCAGCGAGATACCTCGGATGCCAGGTTGGTATTGACATTACAGCAGAGCATCAGATTGCCCCGGTCCTTGAGAGTGTTTGGTGCAAGCTTCTCTACTAGAGCTCAGCCAAACTCTCCCTAGCAGGTCGAGCCTTAGTGGCAAACCAGGTCCTTCTTGCCACGGCGTGGTATATCACCTCCCGCAGGTGCTTTCACAGAGGATGCATTAGGCAGCTCCGACGTTTGGTACGGAACCTCCTTTGGGTAGGTTCAGACGGCACAAGGGACACTAGAGCCCGAGTAGCTTGGCAGACGGTGATCATGCCACAGGCACTGGGAGGCTTGGGTATCATTGATCCGGAGATGCAGAGCAGAGCCCTTTTGGGCAAGTTGGTGGTTCGTGGCCTCACCCCAGGTGTAGAGCCTTGGAAGCTCCTCTTATAGCGAGGGCTTCTAAGGAATACCCCATGCACTGGGGGACAGTGGCAGCCTTCACATAGATGGATTTTCTCAGAGACCCCCCTTACAGGGATGGGTTCCCTCTTGATGAGGAGCCTTCACAGGGTCTAGCAGAGACTGGTAGGGGGTCTCATCCGTGCTCTGCCCAAATGCAGAGAGAAGTTTGAGTGCCAGCTCCTTATGTGGCACCCAGAGATCAGAGATTAGGAGGGACGTATGCTCGGACAACGGACTAACATTGGTTGGGCACAGCGGGACAGTGGTCCAACAGGGTCCTTTGGCCATTGGGGCAGATTACCCATGGAGGCAGAGGCGAGGCTTGACGCCCTAGCGCATCTGTGAGGGACAGGGCAGCGGATGGGCGAGATTGACTTAGCCATTCCTGAGTCCTAGTGGGAAGGACTTCGCGTTTGGAGAGACATCATATGGTTGGGGCAGTTTTCCCGTATTGGTGTCCCCTTGAGGATGTTGATGTAGCGAGGCAACACACACCCTGGCTTCTTCCGTGTAGGACCAGGAGGCCTACTCCACCCACTCACTGAGAGAGACCCCGAGATGGATGGGAGTCTTGATGGGATTCATTGGCAGATGATCAGAGTGGTGGGACGTTTGGGAAAGGAGTGGCACATTGACCCTCCCAGTATCTCAGAGCAGGACGCCCCGAGATGGCGCCTTTGGCTGTGGGAGGGTAGACCCCTGAGGAAGGTCCAGTGGGATTCGGGAGAGTGGTTCTGGCCTTCCAAGGGTGGCCTAGCTGAGCAGGTGGATGAGGTGCCCTTCTTTTCCTACACCACACAGATTGGTAGGAGGCTTCAGATGGACTTGTCGAGATTGACCCCCTCGAGGGAGGGGCATTGGGTGACCCAGAGAGTGCCCCGGGATGTTCGTCGCTCCAGGTTTTGGACGCGATTGTGGTCCAATTTGCGGCCGAGGAAGATTTCATACTTCTTCTGGCTAGCCACCCATGGAGGCTTGTCCATCGGACCATGGTTGGAGCAATGAGAGTGGAGGGGTAGTGCCATTGCTGCTCCGATGGTGTCTTGGAGACTATCCCGCACTGCCTGTGGAGTTGTCGTAGCGCAGTGAGGATTTGGATGGGAGCCCTCAGGATCATGACACGTATGCAGAGCCTTCAGAGAGACTACACCTGTGGGATGGTGGCTTGGTTGACAGAGGGAGGACACACGTTTCAGATTGATGAGATCTCCCTAGCCTACCGGATACAGGGTTAGAGCATCCAGAGGATAGCACTCCACGAGTCACTCCCTCCTGACAGCCTAGCTCCTCCTCCTAGGGAGGACAGTGTTTGGGAGGTGGTAGCCAGCATCACGGCTTAGAACATTTGGGTGGCTCGTTGCAGTCTTGTGATAGTTGAGCACCCGGTTTCACCCTCAGCTACCCTAGTTGCCATCTGACAGGATATCATTTACACTCTACGGTCCACCAAGGAGTGTGGGACTCTAGGCTCCAGGGTCACTATCGAGAGGCGTGCTTGTTTTTGCAAGGCTTGGCTTGCAGGAGTTTTCTACATCTTTACCCTGCGAGGGATTCGCTGGTTGTATAGTCTCCCGACTTGGTTGTTAGCCCCAGTATCAGAGATCCCCTAGGCAGTGAGCTTGGTTTCTTTGGAATAGGCCAGTTCTTTCTTTCAGCCTTTGTGTGTGACGGGTCGGAATTGAGGGGAAGAAAGGCTAGATGGACAGAGCTAATGCAAGATTTTGATTTTGAAATATGTTATCGAAAGGGTTCGATGAATAGTGGGGCGGATGCCTTAAGTCGAGTCAAGTTTGTAAATGCTATGTCATATACGAAAATATCCTCAGACCTATTTCAATCCTTGAGAGGGCTTTGCGCAATTGATAGTCATTTCAGTTCTTATTGGTAGAAGGTCCAGGATGGGAGCTCCATGGTTGACCAGGACTCAAGGATTGTGCCACCCACGGTACAAGCGGCAGGAGATCAATGGATGATTAGGAACGGCTTGTTGTTCCGGAATGGAAAGATATGTTGCCTGATGTTTTGGATCTTCGATTCAAGATTCTCTGGGAGTGTCATGATGCTCCTAGTGTTGGACATCCAGGTTTACATCGGACTCTGTCTCTTGTGAAACGTTCCTTTTATTGTCCTAAGATGCGTGCATTTATTGAAAGCTATGTGGTAGGTTGCCGAGTTTGTCAGGTTACTAAGGCAGAACGCCTTAGAAGCGCGGGTTTATTACAGCCATTGCAAATCCTAGGTAATAATGGGAAAGTATTTCCATGGACTTTATTACCGGTTTGCCTAGAACGCGCAAGGGTCATGATTCCATTTGGGTCATAGTTGATTGTCTGAGAAAGATGGCTAGATTCTTACCTACTAGATCGACCATATCAGCTATTCAGTTAGCTCACGAGTTCGTGGACCAATTGTTTAAGCTATATGGTTTGCCTTTTGACATAGTCAGTGACAGGGACTCTAAGTTTACAAGTAACTTTTGGATACTTGTTTTTGAGAAGTTGGAAACTACTTTAAGTATGGGTTTCTCAGATCATGCACAATCTGATGGTAGTACAAAGAAGGTTAACCAATTGGTTGAAGATAAGCTTCAGGCATATGTTTCTAAGAGACAGTCTTCATGGGAAGATTATCTTCCTATGATAGAATTTGCTTACAACAGTACAAAGCATTCAAGTACTGGTTACAGTCCTTTTATGCTTATGTACGGGTTTCAAACTAAGTCACCAGTTATGGTTGGGTTCAAGGGAATTCAAAATGATACTGTAAGGACATTCTTGCAAGACATGCAAGAAATGTTGTAGTTTGCCAAGGAGTCTATTAGAAGTGCCCAAGATCGGGATAGATTTTATGCTAATAGACATCGATCACCCAGAGAGTACTCTGAAGGGACGATCATGAATTTTGGTGAAAGACAGATCAAGAATAGAACTATCACGGAGTACAAGATCAAGTGGAAGGATCATGTTGAGGAGGAAGCAACATGGGAGACATTACCTAACCTCCGGAGGACATTCCCGGGCAAGTCTAGTTCCCTAGTGCTAGGTCTGATCCTGGATTGAGTCGCGGACGCGCACCTGCATCTTAGCATAGCCCAAGGCCCAGTGGCAGATCCAAGGATAGGTGAGGGCATGTTGAGGAGGATCCTATCTTCGCACCTTCTACAATGATAGTCCAGAAAGATAGGCTTCTAGAGGGAAAGCCCTGTATGGTTGTGGTGATGCTCACTAAGTTGCAAACCACATTCAACAAGGAAACAGCTACCATGACCCCATGCTTGGCTCTAGCACAGTGGGATCAGCCTTTTGATTTGTGGATCAATGCTATTAACTATGCCATCAGTGCAGTACTGGAGCAGCACGGCCATTGATCGCATTTGACATGCAAAATTTGATTCCAACCAAGAATCGGTACTCTGTAAATGATATAAATAACTCTTTGCTGTTTTTAATTCTCTCAAGACTTGTGTGCATTTGTTGATTGGACATGAGTGCACAATTATCGTGAGGCCTTGATGTGGCTATAAACGATGCCAGCTATCAATGGTTGGACTGACAAGTTAGATGAAGCCGAATGTTAGCACAATTCAGGGGGATGATTGACTACATGCTAGGCGTAGACAAAATGGTTGCTAATGCCTTAAGGGCATGGTGTCTGTGATATTGATTGTTCAATGAGTCCACGTTCCCCCGATTAAAATAAACAATACAACAACTCTCCCGAGTTCAAAGAGTTTTAATGCAAAGGATGACCAACCTAGTGACCATGCCATACATCATGGTGGTTGTTCCTTTATAAAGGAAAACCTAATGTATCTCTTAGATCTGTCTAGCTTTATAGAATTTTTGAGAAATTAGAAAGGACAACGGTTTCTATAAGAAGTTGGTTGCCCTTTCCAAAGACTTTGTTAGACAACTCTAGTATTCAAACCAATTATTCAAACCAATTTCTCCAAGTTTTCATCTGAGCTAGAAAGCTGAACAGACTTTCGAGGACCGAGTTAGCTTCCTTTCAATGTCTTGAAGTGTTATGACACAGTCCTGATGAGAGAAGTATCTTCCAATAGTATAAGGGATCTTGGAATGATACCCCTTCATCTAGTGTGGGTGGCAAGATGATGCGGAATACAAGGAAGGTCTGTGATTAGGAACCATGAGGATTTATAAGAAGGGTACCTGCAGCTGCAAATGCTTTTATGTAGTCAAGATCAAGCATCAAGCCTCTCATGAGGCTCCATGTATTGATGATGATTCGTAGTCTAATTCTTCTCATTTCCTTTCCGCTTACACGGACTCATTCACTTTTCTTTAGCCCTGTTTCAGCTTGAGTAGAGGGAGTGTCATGGGCTTAGAACTATGCACATCTGACTTGGCTAGGCCAGGTCATCACATGGCATATAGACATTATGGGTTGCCATATAGGCAGCTGTCCTATGCACAGTAGCCATGTCAGCCTGACAACTGACAGACACGTGGACAGGCCATGCAGGAGTCCACAAGCCCCAACGCAAAAGAATTGCAATCTCTCCCCTCACATCTCAATTTCTTCAAAAGCTCTGATTTCACATCGAGTGTGAACTCAACTCTGTCTGTCATAACTTCTTAAGGTGGTGTCTAAGTACAACGCTTTAAATCAAGGCCCCTCTTCTGGGGAGGATATGTTGGAGTCTGTATAGGAATAAAGTTTCTTTTTATTTAAAGACTTAAAAAGGCTTATTGTCACAAAATCTATTTTTAACTCTGCTTGAGAACTTTTAGGCTTCACCATTCAGGTTTTATTTTGAAGTGATTTGCTATGTACTTTTCTGTGCATGCAACTCTTTTTGGGTGTACAATTTCCATACTGATTGACAGCGTGGGGAACACAAAATTTCAATTTACATTGCATGATGGCCATCAATGGTGTCCAAACTGTGGCAAAACATATGGTATGAGAAAGGGTATTTTAGAAATGGCAATTCTTAGAGCTCACAGTTCAAAGAATGTTGCAGGCAGTGCACAAATGGGACTTCTGTCTATACTGCTGCATTGGAACATTACAGATCCCCCCTCAATTGACGAGAAGTTGCGTAATTTTCGAGTGTGCACTATCTATCAGCACAATCGAAATCCTTTTGTGGACCATCCTGAGTATGCAGATCTTATATGGGGAGACCATCAATATTACTGGAGTCTGACGGGACTCATCAAGTGGGTACAAAAACTCATGGAGGGAGCAATGCATGGATCGATAAATTTCCTTACACAACAATAAAGGAATCGACCACATTAAGGTTTTACAAGAGAGAATTTATTTATCATGCTACTAGTTTAGTCCATTAAAGGTACATGGTATTGTCTTTTTCTAAAGTTTCTTTAATTCTATAGTAGTCTTACTGCAAAGCCAATAAGCCTATCATGACTTAAGGCACTGGATGTGCAAGAAATCAAATCGTAGTTCCTGATTCAGTTAAGGCTGCTTTTATTCCTCTTGTTCCCTAGTTCCTCTTGTCCTCAAAGTCCAAGCCAATAAGCCTATCATGACTTAAGGCACTGGATGTCTTGAAATCAATGTATCAAATGGTAGTTCCTGATTCAGTTAAGGCTGCTTTTATTCCTCTTGTCCTCAAAGTCCCACACGTTCCTCTTATTTAATTGTCTATGGAATAATATTTTATGTAATCTCCAATGTGAGCACCATATTTACATAAAATAGAGCCATCACTTATAAGGCTAAGCCATAGCCAAATTCGTTCAAGTACTCTTTTCATATGCACAAGCGGCAGTCAGATTTTTATTCATAGTTTATGAGGCAGGCATGTGTGAAAGGATGAGATGCGGTTTATGGTTCCCGGGCCACAAAGAGACCTTCTGTTATCATTTCTATCAAAGATGGGGATCCGTTTATCTTGCTTGTAGCTTACACTTTCCTGCATGCCGTCTTCTTAATTAGAGACTCAAAATATTTAGAATTTTTGAACTGCGCATTATTTTTGTCTATTCTGAAGTGTAATCCCAGGGGGCATTCCCAACGGTTATATCAATCACCTGGACACTGGAGAAGGCAAGGAATATTTAAGCAAATGGCCTTAAAATAATCCAAGGCTGACGTACTGTATTTGTGAGTGTACGCACATACACACATATATTCTTTTATAGTGAAGCCTACTTTTTAATGTTGGCATGATATCCCTTGGTGCACCACAGTGTACCACAATTGGATTATTTTAACATTTGTGAAAGTGGGGAATGGTGGGCAAGGCATATATGAAAATATCTTGTTTAGATCATTGGCTAAAATTGCCCTCTAATGGTTATGTAGATTTACAAAAGTAAAATGCTTTATAATAAATTGGAAAAGGAATGTTTAGCAAAGTAAATGATGCATATTTAATACTAGACAATGTCAAGCCCTTGATTGTTGGTATGCGCCACACCCAACCTCCACTTAGGTGTTGGTAATGAGCCACGACCCACATCTGTTTCAAGCCATACTGTGGGGATTGTTTTCAGTGCTTGAACATGATACTCCCTCTTTGCAGTTACAATTACTCCTTGCATGCTAAAGTCATGATATTGAATGACGAGTAAACTGTCACTTATCTCCTCGAGCCCAATGCTGGGGTCACAAGGATCTGTTGCCTCAAGGTTTTTTACCCCAACACGAGAAAGATCAGGTGGGACGGCATTCAAAGTCAATATGTAGCTACCAGGACTATCAGAAGCTTGTAGGCATTGCGCAACTCCTAGTTTTACGAAGCCAAAGGAGCATTCTGGGTCAATGGTTATGTAGAGAACGGGTTCTTTCTTCGAGGACTTGTTTGCGAATTGTGCGCTGTGATTCCCTTTGTCATGGCAGCTGCACAACAGGTAAACCGTTATCACACCATATTTCTCTTATGTAACTTGCCCTCTTGTTGACTTGTGAGGCTAATTGCACTTGCGTGTAGGAATGGCTAAACTGACAACTTTTGCTCTTCTACATGTTGTCATTGTACCTATTCCCTTGCTGACACAATAGGGTTTGCTTGATTGGGTCTGTTAGTAGAATATAGCTTTTTTCTGACTACTACTCTGATAGCTTTTGTGCTAATATGTTAAGTCATTGTTGTTTACTCCATGTGCATGCTCCACTGACATGAGGAGCAACGGTCTGAGATCATTTAAGTTCACTCTAAATGTCTTGCTTTTGGCTAAATTGTGAATATTAGCCCCACTTTCATCTAATGTGGCCAATTATACTACATTGTATTTAGCTGTTTAAAATATGGCAAGGCACTTCCAGCAGGTTATAGTGGTTGAAACACCCATTTTTTATGGCCAGAATAGTTTTTCTTGATAACCCCCAGATTAGCAAGATTATGCCGAGTGTTGATCACAAGAATTATGTAAAATTGGGATGTTTGGAGGTTAATAAATTTGAAAGCACATGTTGTGTTGATCGAAAGTATGAAGAAAAGAGCAAACTACTTCTCTTTATTTTTTTAATTTAAAGAGAAAACCTAAAGCTTTGATAGATCATTTAAATGTTCTAGTTTCGCAATATGGTAGGACTATCAAAAGATGTGTAGGAAAATATGTTTGCATACTTTGGAACAACTATCCCAACAATTGCAAAAACAAGGCTTGTGACCACCATACCAGTCCTTTCTTTTGTACAAGGCTATTCAATAATCACAATAGCAACAAAGCTATTTGTACGATTGGATATATTAGTCTTATGTATATATGTGTGTGTGTTTTCTTGGGGCAACCATTGCTCTAACCTTACGAGTTTTTTAGAGCCTCATTACGACAATCTCTGTATGATGCTTGTCGTGAGGATGACTTGGATGTATTTTGTTTAGAGGTGTTTTTCCACTGCTTTTGATTTTTCGGAATAGTCTATTTTGTAGAGTATTCTCATTGTAAAAAGATTTTCTAATATAAATACAGTGGTTTCACCCAAAAAAAGAAGAGTGTGTGTGTGTGTGTGTGCGCGTGCGCACCTCTTCCTCAACTTCAACTTGACTCCCCCAATCAACCTCATTTCTGTAGAGAATATGGGCCTGAAGTGCTTCATTCCCCCACAGAGTTTGCTCTCTCCCCCTCAACATAGTTTCTGTGATATGGAAGGGTTATCTCAAGACGACTAAGAGAAGATATTTTCGGACTTGATGGTGACCCCCATGACAAGCACTAGAAAGAGTTCATGCCCTACTTATACGAACCCATTCTTCCCACCCAGAGTATTGGAGGCGGAACTAATGGCACATGATAACAAAGTATGGGACCTGCATGACATGAATCATTCAAGATTGACACCTGGCTGTTTCTCACTGATCTGATACAGTTCACTAAGAGTATTAAATCAGAAGCAAAAGAAGCGGCCCAAAATTTTGATAGCCCAATTGTATATAGCCATTCGTTGGCTAGTTTCTTCCCCATGGCTATGTTTGCAGCTGGCAGATGCCCATCCTCAGTGGGGGTCTTTGGTAGATGCAAGAGTAGGATTAGTGAGACTAAGAAGAGAACTCCCAAGTATGTCAATGACATTTTCAATGTGGGCAGACCCTATATTAAATGCAGATGCAATGAGGAAAGGATGGATTGCAAAGCCCAACCGCTTTGGTTTGACCACGCCATTTGGTTCATTGTTAATAACTTGGTTACTTTCTTCCCTGGGAGACCTCTGAAAGCAGCCTTTAACTCATTCTTACTGTTTATGAAGACCCTTGATATGGTATTGGTTGGAAGAGCCTCCATTACATTCATGTATATGAGGGAACTGATGCTTACCGCAGTACGGAATTTGGAGAGGAGCCCTTCCATGCCATTGCTCCCACACCCATCCCCAGGAATTTGTTCATACGGGGAGAAAATTGTGAGGGGTCACGATACTAGCAACCATAGAGCAACCAGCTCTTCAAAACGGGGTAGATTCCAATCACGAGGGGGAGCGAACGGAAGAGTCAAGAATGCACAACCAGTCCAATCATGCACCTCGAGGCAGATCGAATGGCAGAATAGTGTAGAGAGTTCAATCCACTTGGACACAGGAGATTCTCAGGTAAGGCCCTAAAAAATTATGAGAGGCGGAAAAACAATGTCCTTTACACAAGATACCAATGTAAAGCTGCTAGTGAGGCACCTCCTCTATGGTGAGAAAGATTGATGTTTTGCAGGTACACAGCCTTCCCCCAAAGAGTTTTATCCACCTCCCTCATGGGGAAATTACTTTAATCACTCACCGCTTGAATGATAATAAAGGATTCATAACATTGGAATTTGATAATCTCCTTCTTGACTACTTTTCTATCAAGAAACTGCTTTCTGAATTCTATTTGGATTACGATTTGCCATTGGCTAGTGCATTTATAATGGAAGCATCTATTAGCTGGTCCTTTAAGGACAACTTGGGAGCGAAGTTAATGAAACCATGGCTATACTTTAGGGATAAAGGGAACACATCATGCCACTGCCTTTAGCTCGACATGACCAGGTTTATCAACAGAAACTGGAACCATGTCGTAACACTGGATACATCCATAATAAAGAACAAACAACTTCGCATTGAGGTGCAGAAAGGTCTGAACCATATCCCAAGGGAGAGTGCATAGGTGGAGGGCACATAACATACATTAATGCAGGCCTGGTTCTAGATGATAGACTTGGCTAGTAAACAGGAATTAGACCGCCTACGGTCGCTTACAAAACCATTTGAAGCATTTGCAAGGAATTTCTTAGTACACTTGACAACCACTAAACCCCATATCAGAGGGGATCCCTTAACCTTTTCTTACTCTCACTAGATACAGAAGGAGATAGACCGTATTACATCCAGTATCTTCGTTACCACCATGGATAAATCAGCATCCACGTCGGCATTTATATGCACGAAGCTTGGCTTCTCCCTAGCATATGAGAGGCTAAGCAGCCCGGACTTTGTTCGGGTCGAGCATGGGGGCTTCCTTGACCAACTGGCTAGGAGCATTTTATCCTTTCAGATATGTCCACTTATTGAGAAACACTCATTACCCTACTTAATGTGCACATACAAAGCACACAAAAGCTCATTCAGGTGGATAACAAATGCCCATGTATGTGTTTTCTAAAAAATAGCCGCGTTTATATTATCATCACTACAGGCATGCCTGGAACCCGTTATGGTTGCTAGTGCAAACCTACAAGAAGCAATCATGGACGACTTAGGAGTCCCCTCTAAAGCCTTTGGATTGTCAAATCAATCTATGACACAAACATAAACTTGCCAGATTCCAGAACGTGTGTATTCACAGTCGATATTGGCAAATGCTTTGAGAACATCCCCGTTCAAGGGGAAACAGGCCTCATACAAGTGATGGAGCGGGTGATTTCATTGGCCTTCTCATGCTCAGAAGAAGACTTCATTGTTCTCCGGTCACCTTGATTTCCAGGATATCCAGAGGGTAGATCCAATACGGCTTCTTGAGGTCCCTCTCCTCTAATGGGTCAAGGAAAACGTCTCAAGTTTGGTACATTAACTAAGAGGATATCATCCATGTACCTTGTTGCGTGCTTAAAGTTTTTCAGGGCTTCTCCTTGTTTTAGGTGCCAAAGTCTCATGGTGAAATTGTATTCGAACCAAAAAAGGCAAAGGTTGCACTAGAGTGGGGAGCAAGCGAACCCCATGGGGATGCCAAACACCTGTCTATAGGTTTCCCCTCCCAGGGATAGGTGCATATTACAAAGGAGCCATGTGTTCATCTCAATCAGCTCTTGTTTTGATGCTAGGGGGGTGCGTGGTGGTCTTCTATCACACCATTTTGCTATCTACAAAAGCATACTCCTCTGGCATATGGAATGAACCCCGGGGATCAAAAGCTTCCTTCTTGAACATGGCCATTATCGTTGTACATCTAGAAAATGGGATAGCTGTTACAAGTAGGTTTGATAAGCTCAAGAAGCTTAATTACAAAAGGTATGTCAATACATCTAGTAGAATGCGAACCGACCAAAGTCCTTTGCGGAAAAAGTTATCTTATCACAAATAATGCCCATACTCTACACTGAGAATGGGAATTTTAATGCCTTCGTACAAATTGAGAAGTTGATGAAGAAATTTGAAAGGAACGGGTTCAATTGGAGGAGTCGTCGGGGATTGATACTCGAGTTCCTAAGAAACGACTTCCCGAGGAGTTTCCTAAACATTTGGTCGATAACCCAATGGATCAGTAAGCACCTTCTACCCTTGATACCCCATAATAAATACACCATTTGAAACCTTATGTGGAGCAGCGGTCCATCCCAGTCCATGAGGATGGGTGGATAGCTGACCACACATGGACTGTGGATCTAGGACAGCTGTTGGATTGCGGCTTGGCAGGACACACACACACACACACACTTGCCTCCCAAGAGGGAGGGGATCAGACCCCTTTTGAAATACTGGGGGATATTTGACAGAGGAACTGGGGACATACAAAAAACCCTTTGAGTGAACCCCTTCAGATGGTCGGAACAGCACTGGATGACCCCCAAGAACTGATATGCACTTCAAGTCCATCGGAGTGTTGCACATTAGGTGCCTGATGGTTAGGAAGGATGAATAAATATTTGACAAAAAGGAATTAATAAGAGCTACTATGGGGAGGACCCCCATAGTAGACCTCATAGCACATCATAGACCTCCCACATCCTTGCCCACGCACCCCACCATACAGCCTGTGGGAAGTACATGGTACTTAGGCGCACTAGCACATGCATATTTACCCTCCCTCCTTCCCGCCCTTGGCATGGTCCCCAACGGCCACTTGAGGGCAATACCATCAAGGGTATGCGAAGTGCCTCGAGCCCAACATCGGGTAAAGACAACGAGTCCCCAACACCCACCCCTTCAGTACCTCTGACAACCCAAATTTCAAGACGCAGGAAGCTCTTAAGGGAGCGGAGGACCTTGGTATGACGACCCAGCTCTGACAAAGCTCTTCATTACAGTCTCGAGGGACGCGATTCTCAGCTACACAAGGCAACAGAGGGCACACAGGTGAGTTACACATACTCGCTCTCCCCCTCCAGCCCAGCCACCCTTGTCACCGTGTGGGAGCTGCTCGCACTCCTGAGCAGTCAGGAGGAGCCTCACCACCTTGCCTCTCCCCCCCTTACTCTGTGTTCTACTCCTTTACACCCACGAAGCAAGTATAGGAGCACACGGTGCCAGCTGAGAGCTCTCTAGAGCTTGAGGATGCAGCAAACGACACCCATGGCCATCTCGCAGACTCTTGCACCTATAGTGTGAGATGCTGCAGGCCATGGAGCACGTCAAAGTGCTAAGAGATGGACTAACGAACGCTGCCCTCTCCTCTACTCATCGTATTTCGACCCCCCTCATTATATTTTGACACTCCCCCTCGTCATATTTCCGTAGCAGATGCATTTCGCTTCTGAAGGATCACGTTGTAGGAGCGAATGGTTAACAAGTCTGCATGGATCCAACTCGCGATCCACCTCTTACATACACGACTATATTTTAGTCCACTCTCGCTACGTGTCCTGGGTGCTAGGGGGCCTGCATGCAATCCGAAAAGAACGGGGCATATAGTCTCTACTTCAAGAGGATTTACCCTACACTCTAGAGCGGGAGAGCATGCCCATGAAGTGCCATCCCCAAGCACTGAGGTAATATCGAACGAACGGGGTTGCCAAGTTGCTTATGCCTCATAGAACTCCCTGAGCGAGGCATATGACGTAGATACGTGTGACTTGAATAGGACACAGTCGTATACACCTTGCTTTCTACACGCTCCAAGTTGGATACGCACCTATGTAACATGAGGAGCCCAACTCATGTTATTTCATCGACTATCGTGAGTCACACAATGATATGCGATGGCGCTCAACCCTTGAGTGACGACTCACAAACAGAGCACAGTAAGCCAAGGTAAGGTGAAATACTTATATGTCCCCTATTTTAGCTATTCTTGCTTATACATCCCTTATTCACATCGGCACCCAAAAGACGAGCATCGACCCTAAGCGGAGATAGTAGAGCATCCAATGCCACCTCAGTAGAGGAGGACTGTTGGAACGATACGAAGAACGGAGATACGAGGGATATCCCGGTCTATACTTAGCAAGAATATGAGAAAACCCCCCTCCAAATAACTAAATGTGATCCTTGAAGAACCCAAGCCATAGAATTACTGCCTTCATGCTCTCGACATAGACGAATAGAGCTTCAAGACCCTAAGATAATATCTCAAGCGACTAAAGAGTATAACATACACTGTCTCCCTGTTGCAATCGAGAGTTGCGACCCCTTCCATCTGAGATATCGATAGGAAGATGTCTATGTTACACTAGATGTATGGTTGATAACGAGTTAATGGATGTATGCCCTGCAGATATTTACATCGTGAACAATAGTTAAAGAAGTATTAATGAAGTCGAACTCTTAAGCATGACTGAAATACTTGTGCCCAGCTATTTATTATCACCTGAGTGATCCAGGAAGTATATGGATGAACTGACACCTCAGATCTTAGAAGAATGCTATGATATTAGGTGTGGGTATTTGACACTAGAGCATTTTTATGTCTTACTGAGTTATTAGGGATCATTATTAATGACATTCTCATGTAACCCTTAGGCTAATTGTATTTTATGGCAACAATATTACTTTTTTACTAGAATCTTGAAGATTGGCATTGTTGTAAGCTTGACTGCAATGTTTATATCAAAAATTGTTCAATGGGATAATAAAAGCGCTTGATGACAGTAAGTAGTCACATCCCTAATGACCCTTAAGTCCCTTGAGAAGAAAAGGTTATCAATACCCACTACAGTCTTACTAAGTTATCAGAATGACATTCTCTTGTAACCCTTAGGCTAATTGTATTTTATGGCAACAATATTACCTTTTTACTAGAATCTTGAAGATTCGCATTGTTGTTTAATCAGAAATTGTTCAATGGGATAATAAAAGCGCTTGATGATAGTTAAGTAGTCACATCCCTAATGACCCTTAAGTCCCTTGAGAAGAAAAGGTTATTAATACCCACTACAGACAATAGGATCTATGAGAAAGATCTTTATGCTCTGTACTAATCATCACCATCGACATCTCCTTCTTGATAAGAAATTGTTGGGTTTGATAAGGATAACAACTGCAGTTGGGCCATGAAGCCTATAGAGTGCATTGTGTTCATGTTCTAACATGCTGTGCCTGTGGATGGATGCAGGTGAGTCCAGTTACCTAGCTTTGTTTTGGTTAACAAGAAGAGAGGATAATGACACTTGACAATAGCATTGGCTCACTAAATGAGATTTACTCCTTAGCACTGGAACAGTTTTTAAGAATAGCCGGTTGCTTTTCTCACTTTTTGACGCCTTTGATCAACTTTTTTGGAGGCCCCATGCTGGTTGTAACTGGTTAATGGGTGGACTATCTACTGTGATGCATATATTGCTAAAACAACAAACATCCTTGGATATGACTTGAGCGAATCAAGCTATCAACTATGTTTGAGAATTTTGAGAAAAAGAGACATAGTTTGTTTTTTGCAATATCCATTTGTTATGCACCTTGATTGGAGTAAATTTCTTTGTACATATGCATATGTATGTATGGATAAAAATGATTAAAGCATGTTATGCAATGGAGGATGCATTAATGGCATAGGACTGATGTTGCATGAAGGGAGAAAGGCAGTTTTATAACTGTGAGCTAGAGGGTTGTAATGAGGGAGGATTAGAAATCACTGTTCTATTAGGCAACACACACACACACACACACACACTTAACCCCTTCTTTGTTCCCTCTCTCTATTTTGCTTTAACCCCTCTTATTATAACTAAAAACTTCTTACCTTATTTCTTGTTATTCCATGGCACCTTAATTCTCAATTAATTTCTTTGATTTTTTGAAAACTATGGTTTACCCCCAATTTTTTCCACTTTGCTTACACTTTCTAAAGATCTTTTCCTCCTTTTTAACCCCTTCAAACCACCTCTATTTCTTGAAATTCCTTTTAAATTAAACCCCTTCTATGTCTCACTTATTTCAATTTGTATTAATCCTCTTTTTTGAATACAAAAGTGCATTATTCTTACTCTTAAAACTTTAGACTAATAGTGCTAAACATTGCTTTGTATTAAACAAATTTTTTTAAAACAAAGGTTCATTATCTTCGCTACTTGAGCTTGATAAGTGTGCGGCTTAAGCAAGTATTTTTAATGTGACTCCAATAACAATGGAGGGGTGTTGATGACCCCTAAATGAAGATACTGCATTGGTTGTGATAACATTTTGAACACTAGAATAATCCCTATACTATGATGGACTGCTTTTCCAGGTTGCAGAAAATTAACACGAGTTTGGAGGGATAAAGGGGGACTCCCCCCTTGATATGTACTCTTGCAATGAAAATTCTTATATGGACGAGAATTGGAAGTCATAATAGCATTACTTTTTGCTTACATCCTCCTATGTAATGCTGAGATTGGATGATTCTGGTTTAGGCAATACAATTGATTATAAGATTATGAGCAAGTCGTAGTCGCTATTAACAGAATTAATTAGCATTTGAAAAGTCGTGACACTTGTTTAAGAATCCTCCTTTCTTTCTTGAAATGCTGGAAATGACAGGGATAACAACAGTAGCTGAGCTATGAAGCCTGCGGTTACAGGTGTAAAGCATTGGTTCTAACTCATGTTTTACCTTGATTGACGTAGGTGAGTCTAGCCACCTATCCCAACTTTTTGGTTAAAGAGGACGGAAGAGAATGAAACACTTACTGGTGAGTCGGATCACTCTACAATGTTCCTCAGTTTAGGAATGTTTACTATAGAGACTTTTTACCCCCAAGAGGGTTTTGACACCTTTTGATGTCTTTTGGGAGGACCCGTACAAGCAGCACCAGATCAGATGACGGGCTGTCTATATTGTAATGTGGTCTTGATACAAGAAAGGCATAAGTACTTATCAGATACTCTATGATACACCTTATTCTGGACAAACTGGGAATTATGGTTTTTGGAAACATTTTTTAAAAGAAGTAACCAAATTCTGCACAGTATACACAATGGGCAGTTTGAAGTTTGAAGTTTTGAATTACTGCTGTTTGCCCATTGATATATTTGAGCAGCATCATAGAAAGCAGGATGCAACATTCAACAAAATATGGTGCAACATAGAGCACAATAATAACATGGGAATGAGGATGCATTGGGTGCAAAGGGTAGCTTCTTAATTGAGAACCAAGAGGGTGTATTGAGAGTGAAATAGAGTTTACTATTTTAGTAGGTAACACACACCTTGATAGGCTCGTTAGGATGACAAAGATCCTAACTTGATGGGTTTGTTTCTCTCTCTCTCTCTCTCTCTCTCTCTCCCCCTAGGCACCTATTTGGTTTGCAGACCTCACCAAATTTGTTTATGAGGATCGGCTACCGGCCCCTTCTCAAGCATGCCAAGAAGTCATGACCATGTTCCCTCAAAGAGTCCATGAAACCATAATCAGTTTGGACTCCCAAGAAGCAAAAGAACACTCGGATTCTAGAAGACTGTTAGTAATGCAGTTATCTTTCAATGATTGGTGCAAAGTCCTAGTTCTCGGCAAAGGAAGAGTGGATGAAGCAGTTAGTCTCATCAAACAACTCCATGAATCATTGGACCAGATCATTCATGAAGACAACAAAGCTCTCTTGGACTTTGTGGAATCATCCCCAAATACTATGAGGAACCTGTTCCTCAACTTCAATTTGAACCCCCCAGTCAATCCAGTTTTTGCAGAAAATATGGGTTCGAAATGGTTAATCCCTCCACAGAGTATGCAATCCCCTCCACAACACAGTTTCTGGAATATGGAAGGACTATCTCAGAACGACCAAGAAAAAATCTTCTCACATTTGATGGTGACCCTAGTAACAAATACTTGAAAAAGCTCATGCCCCACTTATACCAATCCATTCTTCCCACCTAGAGTGCTGGAAGCAGAACTTATGGCACATGATAATAAAGTATGGGATTTACACTTGGTTATTTCTCACGGATCTTTTGCAGTCCACTAAGAGCATAAAGTTGGAAACAAGACAAGCGGCTCAGAACTTTAATATCCCGATTGTGTATAGCCATGCGCTAGCCAGTTTCTTCCTCATGGCCATGTTTGCATCAGGCAGATGTCCATCCCCAGTAGGGGTATTCGGCAGATGTAAAAGTAGGATTAATGAATCGAAAACGAGAACCCCGAAATACGTCAATGATATTTTTAATGTGGGGAGACCATATATTAAATGCAGATGCGATGAGGAAAGAATGGAGTGTAAAGCTCAACCCCTTTGGTTTGACCATGCCATCTGGTTTATTGCTGATAATTTGGTTACCTTCTTTCCGGGGAGACCCCTCAAAGCTGCCTTTAACTCATTCCTGGTACTGTTTGGGAGAGCCTCCATTACCTTCATGTACATGAGAGAACTGATGCTTACTGCAATACGGAATCTGGAAAAAAGCCCCTCTTTGCCATTGCTCTGCAACCATCCCCAGGAATTTGTTTGTATGGCAAGAAAATTGTAAAAGGACATGATACCAGCAACCATAGAGCAGTGAGCTCTTCAAAGTGAGGTAGATTTCAACCACGAGGTGGAGCAGGATATGGAAGAACCAAGAATTTGCAGCCAGCCCAATCACACACCCCGAAGCAAATTGAACGGCAGAATAGTGCAGAGAGCTCAGTCCACTTGGACACAAGTGAATCTCAGGTAAGATGGGAAGCTTTAACCTTCTCTTACTCTCATGAAATACACAAGGAGATAGATTGGATGGTATTCACTATCCTAGTTACCTCCACGGACAAATCAGCATCCACGCCAGCATTTATATGCACTGAACTGGCTGTAACCTTAGCATATGAGAGACTACATAGCCCAGACTTCATTCGGGTAGAACATGGGAACTCCCTTGACCGACTGGCCAAGGACATTTTATTCGTTCAGATATGCCCACTTATTGAGAAGCATTCACTACAATACCTAATGTGTACATACAAAGCACGTAAAGGCTCCTTTAGGTGGATAACAAACGCTCATGCATGTGTCTTCTCAGAGATAGCAGGATTCATGGCATCATCACTACAGGCATGCCTGGAACCCCTTATGATTGCTAGTGCAAATCTACAGGAATCAATCATGGATGACTTAGGAGTCCCATCAAAAGCCTTCTGGATATTCAAGTCGGTGTATGACACAAAGATAAACTTGCCTGACTAGATAACATGTGTCTTCACAGCCGACATTGGCAAATGCTTTGAGAACATCCCCCTACAAGGGGAGATGGGCCTCATCCAAGTTATGGAACAAGTGATTTCACTTGCCTTCTCTTGGTTGGGGAAAGATTTCATTGTTCCCCGTAAATGGAAAATAGCGAAATGGCATGAAAGGAGACCACAAAGGACCCCCTCAACATCAAAACAAGAATTGATAAACATGAACACTTGGCTCCTTGGCAATGTGCACCTCTCTGGGAGGGGAGACCTACAGAGAGGTCTCCAACATCCCCATGGGCTTTGCATGCTTCCCCTTATGTTGCAATCTCTACCTTTTATGGTCTGAATACAACTTCATAAAAAGATTGTGGAATCTCAGACACGGGGAAACCCTGAGAAATTTCAAGAACTCAGCACAATCGAGTCGGAGGAGAAGACGGAGTTCTCCCAAATGGAAACCATAACCTAGGGGATGGCAACCTTAGGAGGACACATACGAGGGTCCTCAATCAAAGCCTGCATAAAGGATATGAAACTAATCATTAACATTACCATGAAATATCATCACCCATTAATTTAGAAGACACCAGAACGGAGACGGTGGAAAAAGAGGGGTTGAAGTGGGTAGGGATAGGACCAACGACCCAATTAATCATGGCCTAACACCATGGGGCCTGGGACAACCATGATTAACCTCAGAATTATAATGAAACCAGGAACCCCCCACTATGTAGTACTACTGGACACGCCGAACACATTTATTGCGACCCTGGGACATGAACCCTAGAGCCCCAAAAATGGCCATTTGACCCAGCTATAAGCCCCTCCATGTTGTCTCCAAGTCCTCCCTCAGCCATCTGTCATTATCTTTGATGCTAGCTCTCCTTGGCTCCATTTGCTTCACTGTCAAGTGGAGGGTAGGAGGGGGACACTTCCCAGTAGGCAGCCTAATCCCCTGGCTACAAGTAGACGACAGATGCAAACTTTGCAAAGCTGGAGCGGAGTCTCTTACCCATCTATTCTGGGGATGCCCGTGGGTGCGGAATCTCTGGGGAGCTATCCGAGCATGGTGTGCCAAGGACCTAGGGCTGGATTATATCTCCAAGGGTGCCGCCATATTCGGAGCAGCTCTCGAGACAGATAAGTCCATAATGTGGGATGTTATTAGATATTCAATGCTTCATAGAATATGGTTAGCTAGATGTGAGGCCTCTATGAACAAGATTGATGTGTTTGCACTGACATGTAAGAAGGCTGTTATGGATATAGTGAACCAAACCACATGGTTGGTAGCTAGCTGGCCTGATGAGTCTCTAAGAGCTCGTCTTGAAAGCTTTTTGTTTCAGTTGTAATCTGGTCGTTTTGATTAATATATAAGTAGACCTGTTTCAATTTATTAAAAAAAAAAAAAGGCCATTTGAAAGGAGAGGACACAGAAACAGATGACCATCTATCCCTTCCCGCTCTCTAAGGCGCGTAATAAACAAGCTTGAGAGCAAAGTATTGAATGCACTGTCCCTCCTTACCCCCCGCATTACGACGAGAAGAGACAATCCAAGGGAGCACTGAGCCCCAAGATACGTTAATCTGCCAAATACTGGATCCACAAGCCTGCACACGACACCCGAAGTTGCTGGCAGAAGGCTATAGAGACTGCAGACCGTAGAGGGACCCTGGAGCCTCGACTGCCGCGAAGCGAAGCACGCGATGCCCAAGAACATGGACGACAAATAGGTCCTCGCTTATCCACACACTGAGGGAGCCTTATTCTATAGTCTCTTGTTCACCATTTCACACACTTAAGAGACGGAGGATCTGAGTGCTCAATGGAGCATGGCGAAGATTAGTGTCGACTCCCAACGAAGAGCACGGGGAGGACATAGCCGCAGTTTGCAAAGTAGTGCCAGCTTATGGCATGGCCTCCCCTTCCCCCTGTAGAACGTCTCAGATGACTGACCACAGACGAGCTGCACGGGAGCTCTTATCCCCCATCGGAATTTTTTGTAGTTCTCGTATTTCTGATGAGTCTCGTCTATCCTACCATCGGAGTTCTGGTCTGGAACTTGGTCCATGTACAAGGGCTTTAGCTGTGATGGGTTCCGACGTCCCACATAGGACGAGGACCCTATGCTTAGCGACATGTCACGAACTCCTACTACGACGCGCATAGGTCTTGCAGCTGCAAAGCGTAAGAAAGAGATACTGATACCACTCCAGCTAGGAACCCTTTGGAGTCTGCCGACCCCAGCCAAGAGTCATACACGGTGGTATGACGATGACTACCATAGTTGAGGGACCGGACCACCAAGCACCGTCTCCGTGCGATAGGAAACAGTTGAGAATAGAACGGTAATGGGGAAACTTATGCCCCGATCCACACCCACGTAACAGAGGGAAGCTTGCGTATAATGCTCTGCGAAGCATATATACGGTGGGCTGCAAATGAGTACTACACACACTCACCCACATTACATGGGAGGCAGATATTAAGCCAAACCGCACCAATATTAGGAACGAAAACATGAAAAACACAGCAGATAAATGCTAACACTGATAGATGCCCCAGCAGAAACGGCGCACATTGACACAGCTATTGAGGTCGGGACCCCAACGCCCTTACCTCCTTCAAGGATGCCTTCAGCTGACATCGCGGGGCCACTAGTCCTTTAGCTTGCCAACTCCAAGCCATGGCCAACGCTCACTGACACTCCGCTACTGTCTCTAGGTAGTAATACAAGCTAGGAAACTCTCCGTGACCAACTAAGGTATTGTCAACCTCCGTACTTGATTTTCACTTACGAGGATTATAAGGACGATTAGGAAACAGGTGATCTACGTATACCCTTATGTCAGCATTAGACGGTATTATGAAGAACACCAACGATATGGGCGGACCCTTGGAAACAAAAGCTTTGCGTACGAAGCGTATAGTAGCTCTGCGCAGCCAGATTACGATCTTATGTCACCTTTAGCAGTTCACTGCTTCAAACCCGGTAGCAGAACAAAAGTCTCACGCTGGGGAAGGAACCAGAAATAGAAGTATGTAAACGGCTGAGTGCATATGATCTGCACAATGATAAGGCAAGAAAGCTTACCCGCACCAGGGGAAGAATCTCCCAATAGTACTATGCACTGCGTGATGCTTGGCATTCTGGCCGGCCAACGCCCCTGTCTGCCCTCACTTGACATCTAGAACAAAATTGGAGGGAAGAGAGACCTCGTAGCAGCTATCTAGGCCGTACTCTGACTTGGAGAGGAGTAGCAAGCTTCATCCTCCCACGAAATACTAACACTAGGAATTTTTTAAAGAAAAAATGAAGGAACTGCATGGGTTATGATAACATTTTGAACACTAGAATAATCCCTATACTATTATGGACTGCTTTTCCAGGGACCAGGTTGCAGAAAATCAACACGAGTTTGGAGGGATATAGGGGGACTCCCCCCTTGATATGTACTCTTGCAATGAAACTTCTTATATGGACGAGAATTGGAAGTCCTAATAGCATTACTTTTTGCTTAAATCCTCCTACGCAATGCTGAGATTGGATGAGATTGGTTTAGGCAATACAATTGATTATAACATTATGAGCAAGTCATAGTCGATATTAACAGAATTAATTAGCATTTGAAAAGTCCAGCTACCTATCCTAACTTTTTGGTTAAAGAGGACAAAAGAGAATGAAACATTTATTCGTGAATCGGATCACTCTACAATGTTCCTCAGTTTAGGAATGTTTACTATAGAGACTTTTTAGCCCCAAGAGGGTTTTGAGACCTTTTGATGTCTTTTTGGGAGGACCCTGTACAAGTAGCACCAGATCGGATGAGCTGTCTACTGTAATGTGGTCTTGACACAAATGCAGTACAACCATAGTTTTTTTTGCTTAATAATACATCATAGATTGCTAGCTATCAACTTAACAAGAGCTTTTTAGTGAGATTTATCAATTATAAAATCCATTTCTCATAATTAGTATCATAATCAAACTCATGATCACGACCAAAATACAATCATAGTCCTTTTGCTTATTAATACATAAGGCAGGATGGAGCAAGGAAGGGAGGGAGAGCCGGATCCTCACCTTATGGGAGCAAGGCGCTGCCTAACATTGCAACAGCCGGAAGAGTCTAGAAGCACCTAGAAAACATCTTGTTGCCTTGGGTAGCCTCATTATTTTTTCAGAACTTGCGTAATCGTTCAATTTTGGTTCCATAGGTTTTTTAGATTTAGGCTAATCAATCAATTTCGCCCTCAAACTACTTGTCAAATTTTGGTTTTTTCACTATCAGGAGGGACTTCTTGGTATGGTACTAGTATTCATTTGTGGCTTGAGTTAGGCTTACTGAATTTGTGATTAAATGTCCAAACTCCGATGTGAAGAAGTGGGGTGTATAAGCCTGCTATCCACATATCCTCTTCCCAACAACTTCTGTAATAGAATCGATCTTAACTTTCTATTTATAAGATCTTAAAAGAGAGAGTTGGTTATTTTTTTGTTAGAATCATAGTATCCTAGGTCTTTTCTATGTGAATTACAACTACATCATCAACTATTGATCATACTAATTTTTCTTTCTTAGGAGTTTATGTTTCAAAAACATGATTGAAAGACAAGTAGGAAGCACACTAAATTTGTTACTAGCATGAAGGAGCTCACCACAAGTGCCAAGCCACTTATAAGGAATTGCAAAATCTCGCAAATAGGGTGTAAAGGGTTCTTGAAAAACTCCACATCATGTTTTTTTTTGTGTTTTTCCTGCATCTTCCCACTTGACTTATACATTTTAACTTTGTTACTGCCACATTTTTTCCAAGGTGCAGTACATGAAACTATTGAATGTCTACATGCTTTGTGCCACTTCAAGGTTCATTAACAATGGTTATGAAATCCTATTATTAAAGCAAAGTGCTAGTGATAATGTGGTCAGTAAGTTGTAACTGACGACCATTCTGACTCCAAAAACTTTATAACTAATCTCTATCATGTTTTACATGCCATTAAATACTAGGAAAACTCTTGATAACTCTATCATAGGTTGATCATTGTATCCCTTGTTTGTCAGCAGTTGAAAATAAATCCTATTTGGGGGCTTGTATGTGGGAAGTTACCCTACTTTCTTAACAGAGACAAGCAAGATGAATTTCTAGTGTGTGCATGTGTGATCATTCAATGGGGACTACCAACTTAAGATTATGTGAAAGTTTGAAGGCTATCATCCACATAACTCACATAGATTAATCATTCCTTGATATATTCCAAGCCATACTAACATTTGTTTATGTGCTCTCCATGGACAACCAAGCTCAAGGCTATGGCATCATGCTTTTATCTTCTTCCTTTGCTTGGGTCTCCATGACTATAGTGCTCGACACATGTCCCCTTTGGTTAATCCCATCGCTCATGTTGCCTTTTCTCTTTGTGCACTTCTTGCTTTTCTCCTTTTCACCCATTAGTTGGCTCATTGTATATTGTTCTCTTCCTTTGTTCTTTTCATGTTTTTGCCTTTGAACAAGCTTTGAACAACTAGTTGTCCATTCGTGCCCCCTCTCTCTCTCTCTCTCTAAGGTGAGCTACGTTGGGAGGGGGCCATTTTTGTTCCTTCTCGACTTAGCTCCCCAGGGTGAGCTAAGCCTTGACTTGGAAAAATCGCAATCTTAAGCTATCTACTAGAAAAATTGAAATCACCTCAAAAAGCTATATCCATTGGGAAAGCTAGCATCTAAAGCTGTATCTGCGGGCATTATGATATTGATTGTGGTGCTGAATATGAGAAGTAGATTATGATGCTAATTATGAGACACTATTTATGATGCTAATTACAAGAAACTATTATGAGATGTTGATTATAATGTTAATTCAAAGAAATTGATTATGATACTGATTCTAAGAAAGAACTACAAAGAACTGATTACAATTGCTAAATTTCTCTAAAAAGTCCTTAATAAGTTGAAAAGCTAGCAAACAATGATAGATTATTAAGTTTTAAAAAACTATTATATTATGATGCCTATAATGATGTTGAATATGATGCTAATTAAGAGAAATTGAGTATGCTCGTGATAACCAGAAACTAATGATGGTGTTGATTATGGGAAAGTGATTATGATGTTAATTATAGGAAATTTATTATGATATTGATTCTGAGTAAATACTATAAAAATTATTTATAATTGCTAAATTTTACTAAAAAGTCTTGTTAAGTTGAAAAGATACAAACTATGATGATTATAAGCAAAAATACTATATTTGTTGTCAATACTAAAGCAGGGGTTACGAATTCAATTATTTGAAATGCTAATTATGAAAAATTGATAATAATGATGATTATGAGAACTTAATGATGATGCTGATTATGTGAAACTGATTATGACGTTAATTCAAAGAATTGGTTATAATATTGATTATGAGATAGTACTACAAAGAATTGATTAAAGTTGCTAAATTTCACTAAAATGTTCTTGACAAAGTTAAAAAAAGCTAGTCCTCTCTCCCTTGATTCACATTTCATTGGCGCGTCCTTACTTTCAAGCCATTAGGACCCCTTGCTTGAGCTTGAAGGGAGGGCTATATCTTCTCCCAAAGTTTGACTTTATACTGGAGGGTGTTGCTGCCACTGCGCGTGAAATTCATGCGAAAGATGGGAGAGGGGGTCACGAGGAAGCACATGGAGAGGGCAATCAGGGATATAAGGGGCAATGCACTACACTAAGGCTAAAGGATGCGATGGGATACTTCTGTTGAGCATTTTCCATCCAACACTGGCGAGGTAGGCAATATGTCCCCCCTTACATTTGAAATTGATGGTTGTGGTTCAAGGCTTTCTCTGAAGCTCTTAAGCTCTTTTGACGATTTTGGCCGGAGCTAGTAAGCTACTTTGGCAAAGGGCGAGCAAGGTTAGTTTTATTTGGGGACCTAGAGGAGAGTAGTTGAAAAGGATGCGCAATCAGGTTGCATATGTCCATGATGCCAATGGAGCCGGTGACCAAATGTCCAGAGACCCGATTGACGTAGATCAAAAGCTTCATGGTGGGTAAATTGGAGCAACATGGCAATCCGAAGCTTCATGGACAGTAACTTTTAGAGAGGCAAGAGAAGGATCTCATCTTTAGAAAATTGCTTCGGTCCAAGCATGCTGTTTCTACACAGGGTGAGACCATGAGGCTCATTTCGTTCTTAGCATTTAGTATGATTCCTAAACGAGAAGTTGGACCAGGCTACTTGGGCTCCAAACAGAACCGTAGTTTAGTTAGTTTAAGCTATCTATAGTTGTCGATGAAAGTCACGTAGTAAAGTGAACCATTAATGCTGCAGGTTTGGGCATAACCCCATACATCTGTATGTATCAAATCAAGAATACCTCATTCTCGAGAGGTACTTCTACCAAAATTGGTTTGCTTTTGTTTGTTAGCTTTGGAATCCCTATTGCCATATTCTAATTCTTGAGATCTACCAAGATCTTGAAATTGACATGACCATATCTCTTGTGCCATTTTGTAGATAGTGGCATCTGTTTTGGTTGAGCTGACATGGCATGCTTATCTGGTACTATACCTAGCATTTTGTACAAGTGTCCTTCCTTGACACCTTTTCCTACTAGTAGCTGAAATCTTCTAGATTTGTGTCTGATATTGCATTCATCTCTGTCAAAGATGACTTGATAGTTGTGTTTTGTCATTGGACCTACTGATAAGAGGTTCTTGCTGAGCGTCAGAACATAGAGCACATCTTTCACCAATCCTTTCGTACCAGTGAAATTGTTCATAGGGATAATGCATGTCCCTTGAACTAGATTCGATGTATTATCTATTGTGTAGATGGCATTCTTTTGACCTTCTAATGGTTTCAACTCTATGAACCATTCCTAATGATTTGTCATGTGAGATGATGCACCGCTGTCAATGTACCAAGGGCACCGTTGTCCTATTTTGCTTGGTCGACTTGATAGCTGAAATCCTCTTTTCGATTACAATCAGTGTCTAGGTACACTGTATCAGTATTATACATTTCCTCATTTGCAACATATTCCCATGTTCATTTGCAAAATTTTTGTGACTAGAATGTCCACCATGATGATTTCCTCTTCTATGGAAATTCTCTCAATTACTGCTAGATTGACCGCCTTGGTCATACTGCTTCTTGAGGCAATCTTTTTCATAGTGTCCAAACTTTTGATAGTAGTTGCACTGAATGTTTGACATGTTGGTAGATGTATTCCCTTGTTCTTAGAATCTTCCCCGATTGGAATGATTTCCTCTTTACTGATTCTGATGTTGCTGAGGATGATGATGATGTTGATGCTGACTTTGCTCATAACTTTGTTGCTGATAATGACCATTTCTCTAGAATGGTCTACCTCTACCTCTGCCTCTACCTTTTCTTTTTTCTGAAGCTGTGAATGCTTGATCATTAGAATGACCTTTGTGTGCATGAATGGCCTGAGTCCTAAATTCTTCACCAAGTAAGACTGTGGCTGAAGTTCTTCTAGTGCTGGAATTTGCCTTGGATGGCAATATTCTCATATCCCTCTCCTAGTCCATTTAGGATGACTTGAACCATTTTAGCTAGATTCATGGTCTGGTCCTACTGCTGCAAGTTCATTGTTATAGTCTTTCATTCAAAGTACATAAGCATGACCGGTTTTGCTACTGTTGCAGGAACTCTGGTTGATTTGGTTTCTCAATGTGAGAATCCTAAAAGTGTTCTTGGACTCGTAGAGAGCTGCAAACATATCCCATGCTTCTTTCAATGTCTTGATGGTGTTGAGCTATCCTAGCATGACATCTTGCACATTCTACTTGATCAAATGATATGCATACTTATCTTTCTTATCCCAGTCTACCTATGCTCAGGCAATGGTAGGATCTACTATAGGTTTGGAAACTACTGGTGTAGCTGGAGATCCCACTATAGATCCTCTTACTAGTGCTATAACAATAGATGGAGTAGAGCCACTACTAGCTAGATCATCCAATGGTCTAGGTGTAGATCCATTGACATACTCCCATTTGTTGTGAAGTACAAGAATGGTCTCCATTTTTCCATGTGCCGTAATTGGAGTTGTCTAGCTTAGCAGATGCCTCCAGATTGAGGTTGCTAGTTGTAGACATGGTGCAAGAAATGTACTCAAAGTGTCATGAAAATCACTGTTTGTATCAACTGCAAAAACACGGACTATGGCGAGTGAAATTTGAACTATCAGTGAAGGTAGAACTACAATATATAATTCGGTTTGAATTACAAGGCTTGTGGAAAATGATGTCAGAAATAGCCGAGAGGCTTTACAAGACTGAAATGATGTGCACAAATTTTGTGAAATAGCCAAATAGGCTTTACAATGATGGCATGTGTGTGTGAAATCGAATCATGTGCTATCTACCCATTGAACAATCGAAAATGCCTCTAAAACACTTTGAAGTCTTCTCACTAAACTTATGAACGTCAAGTTTCAGGTAATGTGATGATGTGAAACCATATGTGAGCATAGGGACTGACTCCAAGTAGGAACTAGCTGAGAATTTCGAGCATCGGTTAGATTGGCAATTTGGAGAAATTCAAACCGTCTCCTCTATGGTGATCTAGTCTACTCTGATCTAGATCTATACCAACAATCAATTGATGAAAGAATAGCAAATAATTTATTTTCTTTGGATCTTTTTATGTGCTAGGTCAGATGCGTTAATGTAGAGGCTGATGTGCATGTAGGAAGTGGATTTGCCAGTGAGGCCCAAAAGTGTGTGATACTTGCACCAAAATGTGCATGTGATGTGATGAGCACGTAGAGCGTAAAAAATTGATCGTTTCACTTTTTTATAGTACCCTCAAATTCCTCCTGGATCAAGAGATATGGCTTGATCTATGTGGACGGGCAAAAAGAGTGAAAATGCAATGATGATGTGGCATTGTGAGTCACATGCAATGATGATGTGGCAATGTGCTTTCTTGGCAATGTGTTGATGTGGTACAGTGACATATCACCTGCTGATGTGGACCTATTGATGACACAGCTAGATGAGCTGATGTTAGTAAGGATGATGTGGCAATTAGTGCCATGTGTCAATCGACAGTGACATGGATGGATACGGGTGCTAATTGCTGACATGGATGAGGTGAAGTGGTTGCTGAGACAAGGCTAATGATGTGGCACTTTGGATGTGGGGCCACATGTGAGTAACCTAGCCAAGGGTGAACTGCACCTACTCTTAGTTAGTTCCTATCTACCACATGGCTGAATCTGATGTAGTGAGAGAGACTACTGAGAGAAGGTGCATGCAGCAGAGGAGGAGGATGATGTTGCAAGTTGCGGGTGGTGGGCTGCTGAGCTGCAAGGTCATTGGAGGAAAGCAAAGCATCTTCCCTCAAAAATTTAAGGACCTATGAGTGGAAGCCTTCATAGATCTGTCCCTTGTTTGGGCATAGCAGCTTTTGGAGCTAGTGTGAGCATTGGAGGTCTTGTGGGCAACCGATGATGCTAGAGGCATTCAATGGAGTTGTTTGTGCTACTTCGTTGGATCTTGGAGTGTGCTATAGGGTAGCGCGGTCTTTCTATTTTACTGAAGCCAGTTGCAGAGGAGCTACTACAGAGCGTGCATGGAGCACTATGTGCAGGGCCCGTCATGAGGCAGCTAGTAGATGGTCTCAGGGAAGAGTCACGTCAAGGATCTCATTTGTTGACTGGAGTTTGCATTGGCATAGGGCATCATTGAAGCTAAGTTTGCACAAGGCACTGAAGCTGTTGGTCACTTTGTCGTAGGAGGGCATTGCAGTGGAGCGGCCGTTAGAGCTTTATTGATAGATGTTGGCCTTTGCTATAGAGGGCAGCTAGCTGCCTATAAATGGAGAGGATAGTGCTTTTCTCCAGGAATCATTTTTGTTTGAGGTGCTCACTACTAGAGCTATGGCATGAAGCTTAGTGCTGGCAGTAGAGGAAGTCCTAGCTGAGGTTGTTGGTGGTCTTAGGCAGAGTGATGGCTTAGAGCCTAGATCCTTAGAGCTGTTGTAGGCAGCTATAGTTGTAGGTCCATGATGCAAGAGCCCATTGCTAGAAGCTGGTTGTTGAAGACACAACCCTCAAGCACTTGTCAAAATGGCTCGAGGACACCTTGAATGTCTTGGATGTCAAAGTGAAAGCCATGCTTAATCTGATCGAAGAGGATGCTAACTTGTTTGCTAAACAAGATGATGTATCAAAAGAAATGACAACGACCAGTATTTGTTAGCTAGTCTCTCTTCATCTCAGATCTCTCACAATAGAGAGACTCTTTCTCCCTATAAATCTGAACTTTTGAAACTCTCTCTCACAATTATAATGTCACAAAGAATGAATTGAAATCCCCACAAGGAAATCTCAAGAAATGAACAAAAATCTCTTTCAATCAAATGGACAGAAATCTCTTTCAATCAAATGGATGAAAATCTCTTTCATTAATGGAATGAAAGGATGCTCACTCAATTGGTCTCAATCTCTCAATCTCTCGATCACTCTCTCACACTCTCATAAAGATGGATGGTGCCTCAACAGTGGAAGGTAGAACCATGCTCTGATACCATTGAAAATCCAAATTTTTTAAATTATTGCAATGCAATGGGAGAATAACACCCATTTACAAAGCCAAAAATATTCGAATGTATTGGCTTTAACAGAAGCAAAAATTTTACAAAAGTTTGGACTTGCTAAGGGAGAATGGCACTTGTGCCATTCCCCAACTACCTTGTCTTAATTAAAAAATTTTAGATTTGCAATGGGAGAATGACACACATGGTCTAGAAATTATGGCTTTTTAATAGGGGAATGGCATCATTGCCATTCTTAGTTACCAAAGCCAAAGTAAGACAATGTAGTGTGGGAATGGCACTGGTACCATTCTCCATTTGCAAAGCCAAAAAATTTCAAATGTCTTGGCTTTTCCAAGAGTAAAAAATTTTCAAGAATTTGAATTCGCTAAGAGAGAATGGAACAAGTTCCATTCCCTGATTGCATTGTGCCAATTCAATCGCCATGGGATAATGGCATACATGATTTAAAAATAATGGCTTTGTAATAGGGGAATGACATCATTGCCATTCTTAGATCCCAAAGCCAAAAAGTTTGAATTACAAAAATGCAATGGGGGAACCAATGCCATTCCCCTCTCCATTTGCAAAGGCAATTGTTTTTTAAAAGTCTTGGCTTTTTTGAAGCCAAAATCTTTTAAAATTTTGGTTTGCTAAGGGAGAATGGTAGTAGTGCCATTTTCCTCGACTATTATCCATTTACAATGTCCTAATCCAAAATTTTGGCTTTGCAAGGGAAGAATTGCAATATGAATGGCTCTCATGCCACCTTTGCAATGTTCTGATTCAAATTCTTTGCTTTGCAAAGAAATAATGACACTAGTATACCAAGACAAAAATGTGAATTAGAACAATGCAATGGGAGAGTGGCACTTACACTAGTGCCATCCTCCCCTTAGAAAGCCAAGAGTTTAAAGTAGAGAATTGCAATTAGAGAATGGCACTAGTGCCATTCTTCCCAGAACCATTCAAAGCTAAAATTTTGAAAACATTTTCTTTTCAAGGGGTGAATGGCACTAGTGCCATTCTCCCAATGATATGTTTCAAATTAAAATATTGGCTTTGCAAGTGCCATTCTATCCATGCAAATTATGGAAATGTTGGCTTTGTGCAAAGCCAAAATTTCCATAATTTTAGCTTTGCAAGGATAGATTGTCATGTAGCAACAATTGTTTATCTAATCTTGTTTGACTTGTCTAATAAATTGCTTTGGTTGCAATCTTCTAGAAATCTTATTTCCCATAAGTGAAATAATAGAAATGGCTATTAAAGCTGGGGATAATGTTAAGATGTTGGTGGGGAGTGAAGTGGTTGCAACAAGTGTAGTTTGTGTGGTCGATCCAAGTAGGTGATGTAGTGGTGTGAAGATTTGGATAGAAAATGTATCGATGATAGTGGAGAAGTATATCAATAATGGCATGCCCTTGTCATTTCCCATTATGGATGCAATTTTTAGCAGTGAAGTAATTTGGAGTGTTATCAAGTGGTTTGAGCCCTCTCTACAACATGACTATGTGGCTTTAGATGAGCCAATAGCTCAAGGGGATGCAGCAAGTGAGCATGAGAAACCTTACGTAAAGGCAACTCTACTTTCTTCATTGGAGACCGACAACTGCATTCATGAATCTTGAATGGAGAAAAGGGTTGTCTTGTGAGATGAGAGCATGACAGAGACCATTGGAGAGGGTTTGATCTTATATGTTTTCTCAGATGACTCTATCAACTTTGAGCTGTTGAACTAAGAAGAAATAACAAACTACAGCAAGTGACTTGGAGTCTTCTATCCAATACATTATCTCTCTTTGTCTACTTAGGTGGCCCATCAAGCAAGTCACCTTACTTGATGGAAGCCCATTGCAACAATATGTGCCCATGGACTGTATTCTAGTACAAGTGAGGTGGTCACCAATGGAACATTAGAAAGGTATGCTGCTCCACTTTCAAAAAGAGAATATACATTTTCATTCAGAGGAAGCCTAAGCAAAGAGATCCTCCAACATTAATGTACACAATGTCATTGGAATTGGTGCAACAAGTTTCTTCCATTGATTGCTATGATAATAGTGTTGCCAACAAGCTGATAATGGCAATGAGGAAGAATGTTTTGGGGTAGCTCCTTGGAATCTCTTACAAACTTTCTACATGATAGCAGTCAATGGCATGGCATCATGACATCGCTAGGATAGAACTTGACGGTGAATGGTAGGGTGGTGTGTTGCAGAGCATGGTACAAGATGCAAAGATGTCATTTTATTGATACGGGGAGTAGTTTAAGAATGGTGCAGGATGATATGTCCACGGGATTACATGGATTCTTAAGAAGAGTAGAGAGCACATAGGTATGGGCAAGGCTCTTATGCAAGAATTTGTGGAAAATAACACAAAGCATACAACTCACAAGATTAGAACCATGTTGAATGGTTCTAGAGAGACAAAGTTGGTGATACTAGAACTATATAAGCATATAGAAATCGTACATGAGGTCAATAGTTAACTTAAGCAATGGGGTTATGAGAGTCTATCCACATCTACATCTCGTAGATAAGACTAGTGAATTCTCTGAATGAAGTTTGTTCAGTGGGATCAAGGCTCAATTGGCAACCACAAAAAGCAAGAGGAGCTAACTTGTTGGTAGACTAAGTAGAAAAAAGGAAGCACATGATATGGCAACAGAGTTGTAGGAACTTATGCATTGCATGATGTAAGTACTATGAGATGAATCCACATAAATAATCCATGATAAGATGGACCAGAAGAAGACAATGATTCTGAGACTTTGGGTGTAGTCAAAGGACATCGATTCTACATGGTAGTTACAAGTGCCACACATTGGAGTGATTACCCATTGGTGTGTCATGGTCATTATGGGCACTTTAGCCTCAATGGTTTGTGACACTTGATCCCAACCTAACAATCGGATCCCTTTCATTTTGTTTGCACAACCTAGAGAGGAAGGAGACACATGACCTTGGAGACCTTTCTATTGATGGGAAGCAATGCTTGACTTCTAAATGCTTTGTTCTCAAGAAAGGCATTGAAATATCACCAAATTTTTTAAAGATAAGAAGATTTCCAATATGGGTGCCGCATGTGAAATTATTGCAGATAAGACAATTAAAAATGTAGATTTGGAGACATTAGATGGTGGTCCAATGTTTGGCATAAATACCATATCAACTTCTATTATGGAGGCTACAATCCACATGAAAGCCCACCCTCTCTAGATGGAAATGTTACTCGTGGAATCCCCTTTCTAAAAGTTGCAAGAGAACTTACTACTCCAACTAGACAATTGTGCATTGGAGAACAAGAACATATTTTTATTTATATACCTTTCTCTACTAGTAGCAAGAGCTATTTTCAAGACAATTCAATTAGACTTCTTGATGGTAGGGCACACACACGAGGACATTGATGCCATGTTTAGCAAGCTCTCTAAGAAATTGCGAGATGGGCAAAAATTCAACTTTCCTCATTTGATGGATACATTCAAGGAATATATATCATCCTCTCTTATGCCATTTCTTCTCTCTTAGGTTCTAGACTTCAAGGGTTATGGGGAGGGCTACCTATGTAATAGGCAATCCATGCGAGTTGGTCATGCAAAACCATTACAGATTTAGTTTTTTATGCAAGGCAATACACCTATGATGCAATAGAAAGTGCATCCAAAATCACCAAATTGGAATCCCATAGAAGGGGGAATTGAATGCTGGAAGAAAGATAGCAAGGGACTACCATTGTTGCCAATAGGCTCTCCAAAAATATTGCCAATGGCTGAATTTGTGAAGGACCACATGCAAGTGATCAAGGATGAAGGATAACATTAGGTTTTGGGAGAGGTGGGCAAGGGGAAATAATGCATCATATGAATCCTATATTAGACCAGTGTAGATTATTAGAAAAACATGATTGGATAACACGGGCAAGTGAATGTCTTAGAGGGAGGAGTGCAAATAGATTTTTGGCCAAGAACACAATCACTAAATGAGGAGGATAATATAGATGCTTGAATCAATGAATTCCAAGTCTATGAGGAATGGAATGATCACTACTGTGGTAGAGCAACAAGAGGTAAGCCAAGGGATGAATTTAAACCAATGGTGGACATCAAGCAAGGTGACTTTGTCTTGGTGAGACCATCTAACCCTGTATACCCCATATGGCTTGGGATTGCCTAGTCAAGTGTTGAGACACATGCAATGTGCAAATAGATTTTTGGCCAAGAACACAGTCACTGAATGAGGAGGATAATATAGATGCTTGAATCAATGAATTCCAAGGCTATAAGGAATGGAATGATCACTACTATGGTCCTACAACAAGAATAAGCCAAGGGATGAATTTAAACCAATGGTGGACATCAAGCAAGGTGACTTTGTCTTGGTGAGACCATCTGACCCTGTATACCCCATATGGCTTGGGATTTCCTAGTCAAGTGTTTGAGATGCATGCAACATATTCTAACTTCAAGAAAGTGAAAATTTAGTATGGGGCACCATCAATTAAGAGAAGAGATCCCAATGATGAGGCAGTCTATGTTGATTGTTGGAACAAGTATTGGGCAGAGAAAAGGTCAGGATCCACAAGTTTGGAAATTTTCTGATTTGGTAGTTTGGTTGTGGACATCAAAAGCCACAAATTCACCCAAAAATATAAATATTCCATAGCACATAAGTATGAAAGCACAAGAAGGCCTTCTTGGTACTAGAGCATAGACAATTGTGATGATTTTGTCCATCATGATCTCCCAACCTACCAAGTTAATATGTTCTCTCATGTAATGTTTCCCATTAGTTTTGATATTCATCGATGCATTTATGAATAATATATCAATTTACAAAAGAATTTCATCAAATTTGTGTCCTCTGGGTCACTTTACATGGTGTTTTATTAACATCACCAATTAGTGTTTACCAACACCCCCAATAGTCCACTATGTCCTCAAATGGTGTTCACTAACACAACCAAATTTTCAATATTTTGCAGTGCTTCATGCCAATTCCATTATTAAATTTTAGTCCCTAGAAATAATGAAACTTTCCACAATCAATGAAGTTTCCCACAATCTAGCTATTTTTCATAATTAGTGGAAGATTTCCATAAATAATGCATTCACAAATTTGATGAAATCTAGGCAATTTCAAAATTCCAAAAACTCCATTTTTTCTCCCACTTTATCTAATATGGTGTTTTTATTACTTCTTGGAATTTGACAAAATATTTCACCTAAACCACACAACATTTATAGGCTGTTTAAACCCTTTAGGCTTCATATATTTGACAATGTCCTTTGCCTCATCCACTAGCTTCTTTTCCCACCTTGGCATTTTCTTAGATGATGAGGCTTCTTAGTCATGTTGACAATGATATGTTTTCTCCACTTGAGAGTTTGAAAAAGGTATGGGAGATACTTCCCCATTCTGTGCACTGTTCCTACTCATGCTAGGTAGCTTTTCATCAAATATTTCCATGGATGTCTGCAAATTTGTATCTCTATCATTGTCAACCACTTTATACTTTGATCATACATCTAATTTTTCATAGCCATGATGGAAAGTAGCTCAATGTGTTACCTTCTCATCAAACACCACATCATGGGAAGAAAATATTTTGTGTGTAGGGTTATACTGCTTATAAGTTTATGTTCCTCTACATACCCAACCAAAATGCATTTCTCACTCACTCTTGACATCAAAATTACCTTTGTTGTCCTTTGATGAATGAGCATAGGTAGTTGATCCACAGACCTTGAGATGCTGGACATTTGGCTTATGTCCACTCCATGCTTCCTTTGTGTCAAACATTTGTAGGGGGTTGGTTTAACAAATTAATTGCTACACAAACTGCATCTACCCAAAATTTGTGTCATGTGCATGGCCTTTGTTTACATCCTTTCACACTAAAAAATGGTGTGGTTCTTCCATTTTTGCTACTCCATGTTTTGGCTATGATTTCTAAGCAAAGAAAATTCTATGTGTATTCCCCATTGCTTGCAAAGTCTAGTGAACTCTTTGGAGGCATATTCTTCCCCATTGTCAAGTCTAAGGCATTTGGTTCAACAACTAGTCTGGGTTTTTCCCATGGTCTTTAACTGTTTAAAATTTTCAAGTAGTTCACTGAGGGAGGTCCTTTCACCATGTCCTTGTGTCCAAGAAACTACATGGATTTGAAATTGAGGTGCCCATACCTTTAGTGCCATAACTAAGAATCTATATGTGCAAGCATGCATACACTTTGCCTAGGGTTTGTGCTGGCCAATTTTAAATAAAGCCATCTCTTAATCTATGTCCCCAATCTCCTTCCAAGTGAACAAGAGCACCTTCTTATCATCGAAGAAGGTATAAATCTTCTAAGCAGCACATTGTATGATTGAAAATAGATTCAAGGCAAGTCTCAAGACATAAAGAACATCACAAATGAACTTTACCTTTCCATTTGGAAGATAAACTAGTATACAACCAATTCCCTTGAATAAAAGTGGATGATTTTATCATCGATGAACATCTGGAGATCCTTTTACTGGATCAAGTGTCATGAACCAATTACATCTACAGCACATGGGTTATGATACACTAGAATCTGCTATCTACATATCTCAATCATTTTTGTTTGATGCACGCAATGCTGTGCAAATTTTAATGCCTTGAGATGTCTAAGGACTTTGCATGACCTTTCTATGACAATCAGTATCCTTGTCATTTCACAACACAATTTTCTTGAGGCATCACCCCTTTCTCACACATTAGAAGCATATCCAAATTTGCTTCCTGTGCCTTCAATGGTTTCTTGCCATTATTCTAATACTATGGCATTCTTTGGCAATGTGAACCAACCTGCCACATTGATAGCATTTGATTTTTCTCTTTACATCTTGAGTCTACTTACCAACATACTATTGTATTTGTTGGCTTTGATTGTTCTTGTGCTTGGACTTAGAACTTTCACCATGTTGTCCATTCCTTTAAGGCTAGTTCTCTTTGAACTACATATTGCACATCTTTGCCACTATTGTGCCCTCAACATGGTCATCCCTCAATCCCCTTCTCTGATCCTCCTCTTGGATCAATAGGCTTATCAATTCATCTGACTTAATAGTTGTGCCTATGGCAATAACTACCACCCTGAGGCTCTCATAGAGTGGGGGTAATTGGAGTATCCTTTCCACAATTTCTATATCATCCATGTCAAAACCATTCTTTGTTAGCCTGTCCTTGAGGATTTTGATTTTGTTGAGATGTTCTAGCAAGGCATCATATGAAGATTGGCCAATTGTGTCTTCAGATTCAAGCATGTAGCCAAGGTTTTTCCCTCATAAATGGACATCAGCATAGTCCACACATCAAATCATTTGTCAAATGCATCACTTGGGCAAACACTGTATTCTTTTGGCATATTGTGAGAATATCCATTCCTTTGGCACTCAACTCATCATAGGCATCCTTTTGTGCTTGCGTGGCATTCTCTACTGCCATGACTTTGCTATCAACAAACCTCCACAACTTCCTACTAACAAGCAGACTCTTTAAGTAGCATTTTGATATGTGGAAGTTGTTCCCATCATTCACAAGAGTATGTGGCACATGAAATTCTCCCATGGATGTCATCTTGGAGATGAGGGAGAACACTCTTTAACAATTCATATTTTTATGAAGTTATAGAAAATGTATAGGTTTTTATATTTTAATGAAGTTACAACAAATATACATACATAAGGGATTTTTTAATTCAAAAAGTAATTTTTTTTTCATACATAAGGGATACTTTACAAAAGGGGTATATACAAGTTATTAAAATTAGTAGGTAGGGGGTTTTCTTAATATCCCTTAATCGCCTGTGGTATATGGGGATTTTATATTGTGCCCACCCCCCCACCCCAAGGTTGGTTTTCTAAACAAAAAGTTATGCTCTGTGAGTGCTCTGTAAAAAATTGATGCCCTTGAATGCCAAAAAAGAGGTATTGTGGCCTTGGAATACCCAAAAAAACAATTCGACTTTAGAAATTGGAGACCTTTGAAACCTTGGAGATCTTAGGAGTCAATGAAGATGTTGAATTTACAATCTTCTCTAAAGTTGACTCACTATGTGGAGGAAAACAATCAATCTTCTCTAAAATTGACTCACTATGTGGAGGAAAACAATCTTATCCACTAAGGTAGAAACTCTCATGTGAGATAGAAGCAAAGAGGTCTGTAATAAAGAAGGAATTCTCCCTTGAATTTGGAAAGAGACATATTGAAGAGAGGAAGGAGGTAAAGTGCCCTAATTTTTTTTGTGAATATGCACCACTCCCATCCTTTTCTCTATGCACTTCATGACTATTTCACCAAGCTCTCCCTTAACACAGACCACACAATTGGGCTATACACACTGTAAATGCTCACATAACCAAAAGGAGAAAGATGATAAAAGATATACACAATCCTAGGTTGGTTGCTCAAAGTACATAAGGACTATTCACACAGGGACTTAGGATCCCTCTAGAGAACTCTATCCACCTATCCATCTATCCATATATACAACATAAGAACATATGTCTAACCATATGTATGTACATGGATGAGATAATCCAAATGACCCATACACTTCAACATGATCCTTATGTCACTCAAATCTCAAGTGCAATTTTGTTTGCTCATCTAATAAATTATAGAGGTTATAATGAAAACCTATGTAGTAGCATGGTGTCTGTATGCTACACCCACCTGCATGATAGTTTCAACTAGAATGGGGGCGTTAACCACCATGGCAGTTTCAACCACCACGATGGTGGTTCTTATTTCAACCCCTATGATAGTCACTTGCAAAATAACTCTCTCTCTCTCTCTCTCTCTCTCTCTCTCTCTCTCTCTCTCTCTCTCTCAAACCCCCAATCTTAAAAGATGCAAAAGAAAGTTAATCATCATTTTGATTTGGTAGGTGAAAAATTAATAGCAGACACAACTAGCATAATGGTTTTTACTTGCAAAAAATAGTGCAACCTCTGTTTGTCTCTCTCTCTCTCTATCTCTCTATCACTTTTTGTCTCTGTCTCTGTCTGTCTATTTGTTTGTCTGTCTGTTTGTCTGTCTGTCTGTCTGTCTGTCTCTCTCTCTCTCTCTCTCTCTCTCTCTCTCTCTCTCTCTCTCTCTCTCTCTCTCTCTCTCTCTCGATCTCGCCTCCTCGATTTTACAAGACAAGAGCTTTAAAAGTGCTATCAAGTGCTAAAAAGTGTGAGAAGTGGAAGAAAGTGTGAAAAAGTGATAGAATATGCTAAAATATGAAAATTTTCTCAATATTACCAAAAAGTGCTCTAACAGCTCTCAACTAGCTGGCTTCAACCAACATGGTGGCCTCTTCCAAAATAATATTTTGTGCACACATGCGCGCGCGTGTGTGTGTGTTTGTGTTTGTGTTAGCCCTAGGGTTAGGCTAACATGGAGCCATGATTGTCTAGTCAAAGAGTGTTGACCTTGGGTGGAAGTAGTCGTCTCAACCAAGCACCATTTTTGTAGTAGTGGAGCTACAAAAGATTACAGCATCACTACCAACCAATAGATACAGGCTGGCGCACCAAGCACATATCTATTTTGGAATGCAATTTTCTTAGATAGCATGATATGGTTGTAACAAGCAGAGAAGAGAGAAAGAGAGAAGTGTGCCAAGTTCTCTATCTATTTAACTCTATTATTGTTTACACTCCATATTCTTTAAGTGTTATTAAGTGTGTTTGTGACCTCAGTACTCTCTCATCATCACATGCTTCACCTATAATAGCTAACCCCAACCTCTGAGTGTATATGCCATGAAATATGTTCTGCACCTGAGCACACCTACCTTAGGACTATAAGAGAAAGCATCTTCATCATGCACAACAACGAGTTGGGTTAAACCTACTTTTTAAGTTAATCTTGGGTGAGGGAATCAAATCGTCAATATTTTGGTGATCCTTGTGGGGAAGGGTCAATCGAGTTATGAGTTGACAAGTTGCTAATAGGAGAATTAGAGAACCGAGTTAATAAGCTTAGTGTTGAGGTCAAAAGGGTTCATGTTAACCAGTGAAATGAAGTAAAAACATTGTTGCTAGAGATCATGAGCTACTACAGGAAGTTCATCCAAGTGACTCCAAATGAGTGGACTAGCGGTGTTCTCAAACATTAGAGTGTGGAATACAGAGAGTACTCGGATGATAGACAGAGAGCCCACCATCAAGAAGAGCGACATGCTTTTGATGGAGAGAGACACACCAAAGACCCGAGGTGAATGAGGAGCAACTAAGGTAGTTTGTCCGAGTTCCCCTCACAACATATCAAATACTACTTGGCCAATAGGTGTACATCAAACTATACCTTTGAGTCCCAAAGATAGCACCAACTGATTCAAGGAGACCCTACAGTGACCTCATACCCATGAAGGTGGTTATGACAGATGTGGAAGGCTAGTGACTCGGTCCTTTTGAGTGGGAGACTACCTACTCGGGTTTGGGAGTGGAGAAATCTAGGTGCAGCTCCAATATCAAGGTAAAGTTTCAAATTTTCAAAGGCATGGATAATGAAGACCCCTACAGTCACTTGCAGAGCTTCTTGCACATATGTCACATCAATGGGGCAACAACAAACAAAGAATATAACTTAATAAAAAATGCTCATAGATAGTTCAATCAATTCCCAATTGAGTACTTCTTGGTTGGTATGCAATGTCCAAAGCATTCTTGCGAAGGTTTTGGCAAGAGATCAATGAAGAAGATGTGTAAACAAAGCTGAGTAAGCTAAAGCAAAACAAGGGAGAGTCCATGCAAGACTTTGTGCTACAGATGCAAGAACTCATCAACCAATTGAGCACTCAAATGTGAGCACTCATCAACCAATTGAGCTGAAGCGGAACAAGGGAGAGTTTGTACAAGACTGTGTGCTGTAGATGTGAGCACTCATCATCCAATTGAGCACCACAATGACAATTCTATGTGCGCCTGGTTGAATACAGGCTAAAACTAGCTAGAATTGCACAAACTAGAGAACCCCTTAATAGAGGCTCTATGGAGCCTTGATAATGTGTGATCAAATATGGTCTCATGCTTGCCAAATTTCAACCATTTGTCTTTTGGACCTATAAGCTATCCAATTTAGTAGGTGAAAGTCCATACTCTCTTTAGGTTGGTCATTATTGTGATTGATGAGACCAATAGTAGTACCTCTTTGACTCAACAGGAGTCTTGGAAAAGTCAAAATTTTGTTGCTTCAGTTTGGAGATTTGAGAAAGGCTAAGAGCATTATTTTCATATGGAAAGAGTGATGAATCTAAAACTTTGGGCTCCAAGTAGACATGGTTCTAGTAAGTGAAGTGAATATTGGTGCATTGTGAGTGGGTCATTAGGAGGTGGTGCTTGCATCAGTTTATATCGTAGGCTATTCCTTTTGGGTGGATTCTTAATCGAGAGTATGTGTAATCCATCTAATGCAAAGGGAATGTTGTTATGGTGACTTGAGGGAGATTTTCCTCTTGTTGCTTGCTCACAAACTTTTAACATCCCAAGTCTAGCACTATACACAATAGGATTGTACCACCCTAAAAATCACACATCATTGTGGATGATTCAAGTTGTACTGATGAGTTGGACCCCTCAAACTCACCTTCCATCTTTCTTTAATGGTAATGTAGTTCCAAGTCAGTTTGTAGTCTCGAAGGTGTATGGAATTTGTGTATGGTAACTCCTTGTATTGCTTTCCTTGCATTATTTTTATGTCTTAATTAGTTGTATAGAGTTTTTTGGATAATCTATTCACAACATTGAAATCTTGAAGCACATCATTGTTTGCTTGCATTGACTATGTGTTTGGGGGCTTTTGAATATGCATTGGCCAAGTTTTAATTCTTATCAATTACAAATCATGACATCGAACAAAAGTCTGTGTATAAGAATTTTTGCTCTTGCTGGCAGTTGAAATTTGATCTACACATTCTCCTTGGTTATATATGAGCCATCATTCTTTTAATAACAAGGGACATGATTTAAGAGTGAAGGCAAGTCTAATGGATTCTAGTTTTTTGTTTGATTACATGTGCATCATGTCATGGATCATTACCATGTAGAATGCTTGGACTTTATCACATTTACAAATCCTTAGCTTATTTTATGTGCAATGCAAATCCTACTTGGTCAAGTGAGAGGGCATACTTATATTATTATTGTGATTTTCTATCTTGAAATGTATTGATTTTTTGGACTGATTGATTATCCTAAAAGATCATGAAAGAAATATCCTCTTGGAAACATTTATGCAATAATCCCTTTTTGTAAGCACTTAAAAGAGACTTCCTCTTTGGACTTTTTTAGTGCAGGGGAGGATACCACTTGATGGGTTTCCTACCCCCATTAATATGTGGTGGCCCCTCGGGTGAGGGTGGGTACACACACACACATTTCATTCACTTTTGTGTGTATGTGTGTGTAAAACTTCCTAAATCCCCTAGCCCATATTTCCTATCGTGTTCCCCCCCCCTATAATTTTTTAAATGACCTATGTAAATTTCTTTTTCTTTTGCTTTAGGCCTTACTTCAAATTTTTTTCAAAAAAAATTCAACCCTAATTTTTTCTTAGACTTTGTATTGGAGATTTACCATCCCCATTCTTTTCTTTTAATTACACTCACACAATTATTATTTTTTTTCTATGCCCAAAGGCATTAGTGGCATGGTTTTCTCATGGACATTAATGTCATGTATTTCCTATGGTTATAAGCTTTAAGATTCTCTTAGGTTTATGGGAATTCTTATGTTAATAGACATTTAACTTATCCTCTTTCACATTAATTGTTCACATAGTGAACCTTAAATACCCCTCACCAAAGGTTATACTTTTACACCCTCTTAGAATCCACTTTAAAAGTTCATTTTCTTTTTCATTATAGACTAATGATTTAGAATCCACTCTAATTTTTTTGACCCTGTAATGAACATTTATTGGAATTATATACATTTAATCCATACCCTTCCCTTTCTCCCTACACTCTAGAATATTGAAAAAATCACTATATCCTATACATTTATTACAATTAGAATTGATTCAGTAGTATAGTTGATATGACAAACACACACACACACACACACACACATACATGGAGGAAGGGAGGGAGGGGGGGGAGAGAGAGAGAGAGAGAGAGAGAGAGAGAGAGAGAGAGAGAGAGAGAGAGAGAAGAGTGCATGCACGTGCATGTGAGAGAGAGTGTGTACGTGTGATAAAGAATTGACATTTGTGATGAATGTTATTTTGTTTTTTTGGGAAACAAAAGGGGGGACACACAGAGAGAGAGAGAGAGAGAGAGAGAGAGAGAGAGAGAGTAGATGAGATAGAGAGTGATGTTAACATAACATTAATAACTAATGTGTTTTTTGTCCTTTTAGGAAACAAAGAAACCGGATCAGTTAAGGACTGAGATTCCATCAAAGCCAAAATGTCTATTAAGGATTGAGAGTCCATCCTACTGCCTTAGAAAACTTTTGTATTACATCAATTATGGACTGAGTTTCCCACATCTATGTTGGTGCCTTAGCCAATTTGGAGTCTTGAATGATTGCAATGCCTTCAAGATTTGTTGCCCACTTGTCATTCTTTCAAGCTTCTCCTACTTTCTGAAGTTCATTAGACTTCATCTTAAGCTATTGAGAAGTAATATCTGCTGCTATCCATATTTAGTGTCTTTCAGGGCTTTTCATTGGTGCAGGATTTCCAACCTATCCTCTTGTGTCTGGACTGTGACAATGGAATAACTTTGTGATGTGCGTTGGAATGCCTCAACTACTATAATGTCCCAAATGATCATGGGCATGGTGTTCGCTATCTTCTCAAGGCATTGTTCAAATACTAAAAGAGCTTTGAAGTCCTCGCTTCACCAATTCTCTGGCAAACCCCCAATCCACACATTAAGTGTAATTTTTCCCCTATCTTTCTCTTCCTTAGATGCTAATAATGTGGAGAGAGAGAGAGAGAGAGAGAGAGAGCGAGAGAGAGAGTGAGAGAGAGAGAGAGAGAGAGAGAGAGAGAGAGAGAGAGAGAGAGAGAGAGAGAGAGAGAGAGAGAGAGATTCACCCTCTTGCCTTGGAAGAAGTGGTTAAGGGGAGGAATGCAACAATCCAATGCTCTAGGGATGCTTTAAGAGCCACTAATGTCAAGAAAGCTATGGCAAAGTTATATGATGCAACCATAGAATGCAACCATAGACTATACACGTGAACAAACATTGGCACAAACATCACAATCTCAATATATCACGAGTGAGAATGCTTTGGATAGAAACAAGGGCTTTTCTTTGTGAAATCAAACAAGCCTTTCATCATCGTAATTGTGGACATAAGAAAGGTCAAAATCCTACTTAGCTTTATTTTTTTAAATGGAGGTTTGTCTCCACTTCATCGTTTAAATGTATATATATCACTATCATATAAATGTCAAAATGGAGAAATCAGTGTCAATGTTATGGCGACATACTCACTCAACTTAATTTTATTCCTATTTGTTTTGGCCCATTGAGGCTGATTAAACTATGTCTAAGAGGGGTGCACATTATATGTGAAATTCAAGAAGGGATTTGAACCCATAATCTTGTGTATGACACACGTGAGCTCTACCACTAAGCTATAGAGTAGTATAGCTACTCTAAAAATAGCTATAATATTTTAAATGGTCCCCCCTCTGCCTTTTGCAAGTCCCTTTCTCTTTAATGCCCCCTTCATAAGTGGTCAATCTACCCCCTCCCCAATCTCACATAGCTTCATCTTTAATGCCCCCTACCCTCCATTATTCTTCAATTGAAACTCCTCCCCTCCCCCTTTATCCTTTAGTTTAATTCATGGCCTTGCCCTCTTCCTTTTCACCCCTCTTCTTTTCTCCACAACTAATTAATAGGAATTTCCCATTTTTCAATGTTAGGCGGACATACTCATGTAGTCTCAATCTCTGTTTGGATATACCGTATTGAATTCATCATTGTGTAGCGCTTCTTTGCTTATGCTCATTTCATCACTTAATCTTAACAATGGGTTTGAGTGATGTTGTATGAAACAAAATTTCCTAAAGGTGGCACTGGGCCTATTGCTGTTGTGTGGAGGGTAAGCTTGCTGAATTGAAGTTCAAATCTATGGATTCTCCTTTTGGGGTAATACTCATTTTTCGACTAGTTTTCGAGTGCCCAACTGTCTGAGTACAAATAAGTGCAAAACTTGTAAGCATTTGCAATTTTATTTCTTTCACATTTGTTGTACATGGGACAATGTCCTGGGGTACCATAGTAGCTATGTGTAATAAAGTTGATAGTTGTTAACTTTGTGCACGACTAGATCTTAGCATTGTTTGTTTTACATATAAAGATGAGTTTTGATCTATAGGTATGACCTAATGCACCTATTTGTCGTTCTCGGCATGTGTTGCTGAACATAAACTATTGAAAGGAATTAACACATAACATTTTCTTGGAAAATCTTCAGGTACTTTTAAAATTCATAAATTTACTTTTACTAATGCTTTCACCATGATTTAAAAACCAAGATTTTTCTATGTAGAAAATTCATATGCCACATATTTAGTTCAATCTACAACTTCAACATTTGCACCAATCCACATTAATTTATGTTAAGCTAAGTACTTTGTGAAAGAGAAATCTGAAGTCTTCTCCAGATTTCAAGAATTCAAAGCCCTCGGTAGAAAACCAGACAGACAAAAAGATCAAAGTCATGAGATCAGATAGAGGAAGTGAATACATGTCTTCAGCATTCATAAACTTTTCCACAAGTCACGGCATTCGAAACAATTCACTTGTGCAAATACTCCTCAGTAGAATGCAAGAGCTAAAAGGAAGAATGGTACTTTAGTAGACAGTGCTAGAGCAATGCTTAGTGAGAAGCATCTTTCAAATCAGTATTGGGCAGAAGAAATAGCCACTGCAAACTATTTGCTTAATCAGCTTCCTACCAAACCAATTCAGGGTATGACACCCTATGAAGCATTCACCAAACCAATTCAGGGTATGACACCCTATGAAGCATTCACTAGACACAAGCCACACATTGGGCATCTCTGCATATTTGGTTGCATAGCATATGCCCACATACATGATGACCATCACAAAAAATTGGATGTGAAGTCACACAAATGCATCATGGTTGGCTATAGTGAAGAAAGCAAAGCATGCAAGTTGTATGATCCCATCAACTAAAAGGTCCATTAGGGGAGAAAAGGGGTCTCAAAAGGGCCTCCAATTAGTGTTTCCTAATTTCAAGGGATTAGACAGTGATTTGAGGTGTCCCAATGAGAGTGCTAGAAGGTGTGGGGAAATAGTATGTTGAGGTGGAGGGTGGGTAGGCTTGCAGCAGAAAGCCCCTATTGGTTGCTCTCCTTACACTAGGGACCACCCAAACTATCCCCCCCTCTCTTAACCCATGTTTGACCCTCCTACCAGGTGCAGCTCCCCCACATGAGCCCAAAACTACCTTCCATGGGATGGTAGGGCCCTTCTGGCAAAATTTCCTTCTCCCTTCCCTCTTTCTAGGGCCTTTGCCCCCACTATTCTGGTCCAGCCTCCGAATCACTCCATTTGAACCAAATCCCATGCATTTTCCCTCTTCCCCCTCTTTCTCTGCCCACTCCTGCTCTAGCCTACTTGTTGTAGCTCCCCTCTCTCTCTCTCTCTCTCTCTCTCTCTCTCTCTCTTCCCCCTCTTCCTCTCTTGTGCCTCTATTGTAGTTGCTTTATCCCTCTCCTTCTCTCTCTCTTGTGCCTCTGTTGCTGTTGCTTTGCCCCTCTCCTTATCCCTCTTTTATGCCTCTCTTGGAGCTGCTATGTCCCTCTCCTGTGCCCCGGTTGCTACTACTCTGTCCCTCTCCTTCTCCCTCTTTTGTGCCTTTGTTAGAGCTGCATTGCCCTGTGTAGGAGTCCCATTCTTGCTATTGCAACCTCTGTAAGCATGGTGAGGAGCAAGGCTACAAGACCATGCAATGTTGTGACCTCTTGTGTCTTCCACAACACTAGAAATGCATTGGAAGTGGATCCCTTGCACCTACATCTTAAATGACTAGATAGTGATGAAAGGATTGGCCAAAGGTTCACATAAGCTTCCCAAGAGTAAGACAGCTGACATCTTACATGAGTGGAAGGGGCACATCTTGAAGTTCAAGTTTGGGAAGAAATGATGGCTCACAAAAGTGCAACATGTTTACATGTGAAAAGATATGCAACTTCCTCCATCATTCAATCAATCTAGGATACCATCACACTATGAGCCTTTCTATCTATGTACCTTTTTCACCTGTAAGTGTAGTGAGTCCATTTGGAAATTTTGTGTTTGGTTTCTAAGAGCTCTTATTTATGATGGTAGATGTTTTCCCTTCGTACTTCGAGGAGTGGGAACCAGTGTCATAAGACATCCATTCTACTCTCCATTTTATGCAATTGGTAGGACCACCTCTCTAAATTTTTGAAAACAAAGGCAAGCTCTCACATAATCAAATTATAACATAGGGAATCATGCATATCCTCCCAATATAATATAGCTTCACAATGTGCTCCACTATGGCTATTTTGTGACTGCTTTAAGCCTTGGATACTATGCTTGGCTCTAAAACTTTTCTATTAATTTGCATCATTGGTGTGGTCTTCTCTTTGTCCAAATCCTATGGTAAGTGCACCAATCACATTTGAAAATGTGTCAAGTTTTCTTCAAAATGCGAGAGATGGTTTGGTTGTTATTGTAATAAAAGTTGAATCATTCATAGGAAAGTTCACTGCGATTCATGAGGATTTAGGTAAGCAAATGCATGCTGGGGAGAAGTTGGCCTCCTTGTGAATGAAGAATGTGTATTGGTATAATGCAACATAAATCACTCCAATGACATCATCAAGCTATGGCCGTCTGCAAACCATTGCACCACCACAACTTCAAGACATGGATTGTAGCAATGTGGACTCGAGGACATTGCAATCGTACAAGGACAAGATTGCAAAGGATGTCGGCATGGCCATGAAGTTTACATTTGGATCCAAATGGGCAAGGTTATCTTGGTTTATTCCTCTGTACATTTTTTCTTCTTTGTTTCATACTATACATATGCATAGAACAAAAACTATGTGGTCCTACAAGTGTGTAGATGAAAATGCTCTTGAAGATTTACTTGGGATGAATTGGGGAACCAAGTCAAGGAACCAAAAGGGTGATGTGTTTCAATGTCATGCATGTAAAGACAATGTGGTTATTAGATACCATTTGTCATGCCAAATGTTGCATTTAGCTTTTTAGTACAGGCACTGGAAGAAAAAAAATAGCCGATGGCTTCCCCTAGACTCTAATGATGAAGACAATGTGGGGGTAAGTTTGTCTATTGATGTTGAAGAGGGAGATCTCAAGAATGCGAATGTCACATCGCAATGGGCTCCAAGGGATGTGGAACACCTATCAGTCATGGAGGATGACATGTTAGAGTCCTACTTTACCTTAAATGGTGTTAAGATCAGCCGTTGTGTGGAGAAGTGCATGCATAGTGACAATTTCATTCCTCCTACAAATTTGAAGATTGCTAACAATGTGTTTAACTAATGTAGCATTTAATTTTTTGTCTGTCAAATCTTAATTATTGCTTCAAAAGATGATGGACAATTAAATTAAAATGTTATTTCTTTTAATGTTTTCTCATGTTAGTTCATGGTAAATGTTTTTCAAAAAATTTAAGGATTTTATGATTAATTTTAATTTTTAGGGTTTTGATATATATTAAGGGATAAGAGTCTTTTTTACATCACATTCTCACCTTCACATTTAGAGAGCCATAGAAACTCCCATCCTCAAAAGTTACTCCCTCCATCAGCTGCTATTTGCCATGGATTCAGCTAGAACTATGTTCCATGACTTCATCTCACAAACTGCATTTGCAGATCATGAGGAAGAGCTATTTTTAGTGTTTGATAGGACTTTAGATGTCCTAGGCGAAGCTTCACATGGGAGGAAAGAGAGGAGGAAAGAGAGGGGAAAAAGGACAAAAGAAAGGAGATAAGAGAGAAAAAGAGAGGAGATAAGAGAGGAAAAGAGAGGAGAAAAAGGACAAAAGAGAGGAGATAAGAGAGAAAAAGAGAGAAGAAAAAGGAGTAAAGAGACAAGATAAGAGAGAAAGTGAAAAGAGAAAAAGTGGGGATAAAAGAGAGAAAAAGTGGGGATACAAAGGCTTCGAATAATGATGATTCTCAAACATACATGATGATTCTTAAAACAAACAATATCCAAATAATGAGTCAAATTAATGTAGGAGCTAACCTCATGAAGGCCAATACACTTGTATCCAACCACGCATACTTTGCTTGCAAATTCAAGATTGAGAGACAAGCACGTAGTTTAGACATCCTAGCACCCTCGTACAACTGTGTTGATTGCAATTCTCACATTTTGACCTCAGACTCTGACATCATGTGTACATGTGATGTAGTGCCCCTAAAAATAGAATCCATCATGTCGACCATACCCTCGTCATCATCTGGGAGATTATAGTCTTGCTCAAATTGTGAAGGTATATGCACACCCTCATCACCCTCCTCATCCTATTTCAAGATTTCATGTAAATATAAGATCTTGTCTCAAGGTTTTGTGTCATAATGGTATCTAATATTAACCATGAACTCAAATAGCATTGACTAACCGATAATCCATCACCATGCGCAACACCAACGGTGGGTACTGGTTTGGGCTCCTCCCCATACATCTACAAGTGGTGCATGATAATAGGACATTGATGTCGTACTTCTCGCTTGCAATGAGTGCAATGACAATACAACCTCTTCGTAAGCCACTTTGTACTCCCGAGCATTGGCACATCATCTGACAAGCTTCCACTCATCCCTTCCACCTGCACACTTCCAAAATCACAACATGAGTTGCAAGGAAATCTATTAACAGCCAAAAAATAGCCACCCATGAGCTTCTTTTCTCTCTTTTATTGTGTGCCCTGAACCGCGTCACTATATAGCGACTTTTTTCTCTGTTTCGTCACTATATAGCGACTCTTTGTCCTATTACATCACTATATAGCGACGCTTTTTGGATATAAGTGTCGCTATATAGCGACTGACTAGCATCGCTATATAGCAATGCTATGGGGATAAACCCAAAACCCCGCACCGCGATGCTTTCTTTAGCATCTCTATTGCGAGAAAAGAAAAAATCTCTCCTCCCACCTTATATTCGATGACCTCACTTTCCTCCTCTCTATTCTTCACTCCTCACCACTACTCAGCCCTTCCTAACACTTGTGCTCCCTCTCCACCCTTCTCCCTCTTTGCTTGTGTGAAAAGAAGTTTTTCAAGAAGGTGAGTCTCTTTAAGCAATGTAGGTTCATTTTTTGTGAGATTTCATTTTGTGAGTGTTGAAGCATGTTTCTCCTTGTAATGCTAAGGCTATGTGCTAGTTTTCATGCTTGATTTTCAAGGGTTAAAGACAAAAAACGAGATTTTGTGAAAGAAAGAAGACTCACCTCTTCTAGTCTTTTTGGTATTTCTCTTCCTCCTCTTTCTCCTTGTTTGTAGGCTTTTGCTTTCTCCTTGTTTGTAGGCTTATGCTTGTCTCCTCAATCCAATCCCTTTGAGAAGTTGCTTCTCTAAACTCCTCCTTCCTCTAACTAGATATTTGAGAAATAGTATGTTTCCTCTCTTTTGTAGGGCCAGTCCACAAAACACTAAGCAGGACTATTCCAGGTAAGAAAGTCATTCCTTTTTTTTCCTTTTGTTATTTTTGTTATTTGCATTGGCCTGCAGCTAGGGCCTTAAGCGCCTAGCTATAGTGATGGGCATAGGAACCCTCTCTTCCTGTCTCTTCCCCTATTCCCTCTTATTTTCCTCTCTTCCTCTCTTCCTTTTCCCTCTTCTTTATCCCCTCTTTCAATCTCTTTTTCCCCTCTTCCTCCTTTCCTGCTCTTCTTTTTCCCCTCTTTTAATCTCTTTTCCCCTCTTCTTTCTCGTATGTTTATGCTCTCTTTCCCTCTTCTTTTTTCCCTCTTTCATCTCCTCTTTCAATCTCTTTTTCTCTCTCTTTCTCCCTCTCTTTCCCCTCTCTCAATGTCTTTTTATAAGCATATGTATTTGCCTATGCTTAAGCTTTCTCTATTTTTCTTTTATGCTCATATGCTTATGCATAAGAATAAGCATATCCTTTCTTTCCTTTTCTCTTATGGATGAATGTCTCCTTCTCTTTCTCTTTCTCCTCTTTTCCTCTTTTCCTCTCTCTTTCTTCCCCTCTTTCCTCTCTTTTAATCTCTTTTCATAAGCATATGTATTTGCCTATGCTTAAGCTTTCTCTCTTTTTCTTTTACGCTCATATGCTCATGCATAAGAATAAACATATCCTTTCTTTCCTTTTCTCTTATGCTTATGCTCTTTTTCCCTCTTCCTTCTCTTATGCTTATGCTTATGCTTTCTCTTTTCATAAGCATATGTATTTGCCTATGCTTAAGCTTTCTCTCTTTTTCTTTTATGCTCATATGCTCATGCATAAGAATAAGTATATCCTTTCTTTCCTTTTCTCTTGTGATTATGCTCTTTTTCCCTCTTCGTTCTCTTATGCTTATGCTTATGCCTTCTCTTTTCATAAGCATATGTATTTGCCTATGCTTAAGCTTTCTCTCTTTTTCTTTTATGCTCATATGCTCATGCATAAGAATAAGCATATCCTTTCTTTCCTTTTCTCTTATGCTTATGCTCTTTTCCCTCTTCCTTCTCTTATGCTTATGCTTATGCATGAGCATATGTCTCCTTCTCCTTTTTTCCTCTCTCTTTCTCCCCCTTTTTTCCCTCTTTCGATCTCTTTTCATAAGCATATGTATTTGCCTATGCTTAAGCTTTCTCTCTTTTCTTTTATGCTCATATGCTCATGCATAAGCATAAGCATATGCTTTCTTTCCGTATCTCTTATGCTTATACTCTTTTTCCCTCTTCCTTCTCTTATGCTTATGCTTATGCATGAGCATATGTCTCCTTCTCCTGTTTTTCTCTTTTCCTCTCTGTTTCTCCTCCTCTTTCCCCTCTTTTGATCTCTTTTCATAAGCATATGTATTTGCCTATGCTTAAGCTTTCTCTCTTTTTCTTTTATGCTCATATGCTCATGCAAAGCATAAGCATATGCTTTCTTTCTGTATCTCTTATGCTTATGCTCTTTTTCCCTCTTCCTTCTCTTATGCTTATGCTTATGCATGAGCATATGTCTCCTTGTCATATGCCTATGCCTATGCCTATGCATGTCCTTCTGCTTCTCCTTCTCCTTCTCCTTTTCTTCTCTTCTTTTTTCCTCACTTTTTCTCTTCTTTTCATAAGCATATGCCTATGCCTATGCCTGTGCATATCCTTCTCCTTTCTTTCTCTTCTTTTTTCCTCTCTTTTTCTCTTCTTTTCATAAGCATATGCCTATGCCTATGCATGTCCTTCTCCTTTCTTTCTCTTCTTTTTTCCTCTGTTTTTCTCTTCTTTTCATAAGCATATGTCTATGCCTATGCATGTCCTTCTCCTTCTCCTTCTCCTTTCTTTCTCTTCGTTTTTGCTCTCTTTTTCTCTTCTTTTCATAAGCTTATGCCTATGCCTATGCCTATGCCTATGCTTATGCTTATGGATGAGCATATGCTCATATGCTTATGCATAAGCATAAGCATATGCTTTCTCAATGTATTCTCTTATGCTTCATCAATGTATTCTCATATGCTTTCTCAATGTATTCTCTTGTTTTTTGTTTTTTGCTTTTGTGTTTGTGTCTACATTAGACATGGGACCACGTCGCATGTCCGACGAGTACGAAAACCCTCATAGGAGGAGACATCATGATCTCTATTCTCCAGAGGACTTTAATTCCCCTCAGGTGACACGTCAAGGGCCTACCCCTGTGACTACCCCTGGCCTGACTCCTCTTGGATGTAGCACTGTGACTACCCCTCGGGGAACTCCTTTGCTAGCAGCCCATGGCTTTGTCGCGAGTCCTGAAGAGTTTGTGGCATACATGACCAATGAGGAGGCAGCGAGATTCTTCTCTCTACTATCCCAGAGGACCTTAGCAATTCCCTCTCCTACACCGACGGTTGGACCTACTGCCCAACCGTCCCCTCGTGCCCCTTCGACTGAGGGGTCATCACCTGGGTGTGCCCATCATAAGGGAAGGAAGAGTAGGAGGGGTCTCTTATGTTGTGCTGACTTAAGAGATATACATGAGTTAGCACACACATCCCTACAAGCCTCCACTTGGTCCTGAGACCTAGTACTAGTCAGGTCTCTTGCCCTCTCCTACTCCCACTACTACTCCTTGCTCTGGAAGCACTTGCACAAACACCACTCGCTTTGACTCTGCCACTACCATGAGTCCTCCTTACCTAGTCGAGGACCTGTCCTATCAAATCACGATGACAAGAAAGTGGGATCAAGCCTAGTGTACATAAGATCGATGTAAGGACTATGAAGGCTCAAAGCATATAATGAAAAACATGAGGAGAGAGAAACCAAATGGGAAACACTCAATCTATTTCAATCTATATGATCAACAATACATGATAGGCTTCTTATATAGAGAGAGCCTTTAGAATAGTCAAACCATGTGGGATCCTCTCATCCACATCTCTCCTTGTGGATATCCTCAATCCACATCTCCACATCATGTAGTCCACATCCTAGGGTGGCTACTTTGATTCTTTCCTATACCATACCTTAGCCTCTAATTATGTGCTCATGCCACCACAACTCTCAACACCTCCCCTTGGTGCCATGATCTTTTGGCTATTGCAAGTTGGTCAAATGTGAGTTACAAGATCAAATCCTCCCCTGGGTGCTTGCATGGCTACTCTCAGGTGGTCAAGTTTGATTACAAACATATGGGCTGAAGGTGGCAAGGATGTTGCTTCTCAATACATGTTGTTTCTATCATTCTGCTCATGGCTTAATGATGACTTCAAGTAGCTGACTTGTGAGTTCTTCAATCTGCAATCTTCTTTCTTGTGTCCCAGCTTCTTGCAATGGTGACACTTTGGTTTGTTCTTCAATCTATAGTCACTTTGATAGTGACCCATCCTTCTGTAATGGTGGCAGTCCGTTATGATCTTTTGGCTACTGCAAGTTGGCCAGATGTGAGTTACAAGATCAAATCCTCCCCTGGGTGCTTGCATGGCTACTCCTAGGTGGTCAGGTTTGATTACAAACATATGGGCTGAAGGTGGCAAGGATGTTGCTTCTCAATACATGTTGTTTCTATCATTTTGCTTATGGCTTGATGATGACTTCACGTAGTTGACTTGCGAGTTCTTCAATCTACAATCTTCTTTCTTGTGTCGCAACTTCTTGCAATGGTGACACTTTGGTTTGTTCTTTAATCTGCAATCACTTTGATAGTGACCCATCCTTCCACAATGGTAGCAGTTCGTTGATGTTTAACTGAATAGTGCTTGTTCTTCATTATAGGCATAGGCAAATACATATGCTTATGATTGAAAGAGGGAGAAGAGGGGGAGAAAGCTTATGCTTATGCTCATGCTCATGCTTATGCTTATGCTTGTGTTTTTGCATGAGCATATGAGCATAAAAGAAAAAGAGAGAAAGCTTAAGCATAGGCAAATACATATGCTTATGAAAAGAGATCGAAAGAGGGGAAACAGGGGGAGAAAGAGAGAGGGAAAAAGGAAAATGAGACATGTTCATGAGAGAAGGAAAGGAGGGAAAAGACATGCTCATGAAAGAGGGAAAAGAGGGGGGGGAAAGAGAGAGGAAAGGAGGAAAAGAGGAGAAGGAGAAAGATGAGAGCAATTGAAAGAGGGAGACATATGCATAAGCATAAGAGAAGGAGACATATGCTCATGCTTATGCTTATGCTTATGAATGGGCATAAGAGAAGGAGACATATGCTCATGCTTATGCTTATGCATGAGCATAAGAGAAGGAGACATATGCTTATGCTTATGCATAAGAGGAAGAAGAGGGAAAGGAAACAAAGCATATGCTTATGCTTATGCATGAGCATATAAACATAAAAGAAAAAGAGAGAAAAAGAGATTGAAAGAGCGGAAAGAGAGGGGGAAAGAGAGAGGAAAAGAGATTGAAAGAGGGAGACATATGCTCATGCAAGAATAAGCATAAGAGAAGGAGACATATGCTCATGCTTATGCTTATGCTTATGCATGAGCATAAGAGAAGGAGACATATGCTCATGCTTATGCCTATGCTTATACATGAGCATAAGAGAAGGAGATATATGCTCATGCTTATGCCTATGCTTATGCATGAGCATAAGAGAAGGAGACATATGCTCATGCTTATGCTTATGCATGAGCATAAGAGAAGGAGACATATGCTTATGCTTATGCATAAGAGAAAGAAGAGGGAAAGGAAACAAAGCATATGCTTATGCTTATGCATGAGCATATAAGCATAAAAGAAAAAGAGAGAAAGCTTAAGCATAAAAGAAAAAGAGAGAAAAAGAGATTAAAAGAGAGGAAAGAGGGGGGGAAAGAGAGAGGAAAAGAGGAAAAGAGATTGAAAGAGGGAGACATATGCTCATGCATAAGCATAAGAATAAGAGGAGACATATGCTCATGCTTATGCTTATGCTTATACATGAGCATAAGAGAAGGAGACATATGCTCATGCTTATGCTTATGCCTGAGCATAAGAGAAGGAGACATATGCTTATGCTTATGCATGAGGAAGAAGAGGGAAAGGAAGAAGAGGGGAAAAGAGATTGAAAGAGAGAAAAAAGAAGAGAAGGAAACGAGGGAAAAAGAGATTGAAAGAGGGGGAAAAAGAAGAGGGAAAAAGAGATTAAAAGAGGGAAAAAAGAAGAGAAGGAAAAGAGGGAAAAAAAGATTGAAAGAGGGGGAAAAAGAAGAGGGGAAAAGAGATTCAAAGAGGGGAAAAAGAAGAGGGAAAAAGAAGACAAGGAAGAGGAGAAAAGAGGGAAAGAAGAGGGAAGAGAGGGGAAGAGAGGGGAAGAGAGGGTTCCTATGCCCATCATTACAGCTAGCACTTAAGGCACTAGCTGTAGGGCAATGCAGACAACAAAAATAACAAAAGGAAAAAAGAGGAAGCACTTTCTTACTTGGAATAGTCCCACTCGGTGTTTTGTAGATTGGCCCTACAAAAGAGAGGAACATACCATTTTTCAAATAACTAGTTAGAGGAAGGACGAGTCTAAAGAAGAAACTTTTCAAAGGGATTGGATTGAGGAGACAAGGAGAAAAAGGAGGAAGAGAAATACAAAAAGGACTAGAAGAGGTGAGTCTTCTTTCTTTCACAAAATCTCGTTTATTATCTTTAACCCTTGAAAATCAAGCATGAAAACTAGCACCTAGCCTTAGCAATAAAAGGAAAAACATGCTTCAACACTCATAAAATGAAATCTCACAAAAAACGACCCTACATTGCTCAAAGAGACTCACCTTCTTGAAAAACTTCTTTTGATACGAGCAAAGTGGGAGAAGGGTGGAGAGGGAGCACAAGTGTTAGGATAGGGGTGAGTAGTGGTGAGGAGTGGAGAATAGAGAGGAGGAATGTGAGGTTGTTGGATATAGGTGGGAGGAGAGATTGCTTTTCTCATAATAGAGATTGCTAAAGAAAGCACCACATCATGGGGTTTTGGGTTTTAGCCCACAGCGTCGCTATATAGCAACGCTAGTCAGTCACTATATAGCGATGCTTATATTTAAAAGCGTCGTTATATAGTGATGGAACAGAGCAAATCGTCGCTATATAGTGATAGAATAGAGCAAACATCGCTATATAGTGATACTTCAGGACACTTATTGTTTAAAGTTAAAAAAGAAGCTCATAGATACTATTTTATTAATGATAATAGATTTCCTTGCAACTTATGTTGTGATTTTATAAGTGTGTAGATGGAAGGGATGAGTGGAAGCTCGTCTGATGATGCGCCAATGCCCGGGAGCACAAAGTGGTTTATGGAGAGGTTGTATTGTCATTGCACTCATTGCAAGCGAGAAGTACAACATCAACGTTGTATTATCATGCACCACTTACGAATGTATGGGGAGGAGCCCAAACCAGTATCCACCGTTGGTGTTGCACGTGTTGATGGATTATCGGTAAGTCAAAGCTATTTAAGTTCGTGGTTAATATTGGATACCATTATGATACGAAACCTTGAGACAAGATCTTATATTTACATGAGATCTTAAAACAGGATGAGGAGGCTGATGAGGGTACGCATATACCTTCACACTTTGAGCAAGACTATAGTCTCCCGGATGTTGATGAGGGTATGGTCGACATGATGGATTTTATTTTTAGGGGACTACATCCCATGTACACATGATGTCAGAGTATGGGGTCAAAATGCAAGAGTTGCAATCAACACAATTGTACGAGGGTGCTAGGATGTCTAAACTACATGCTTGTCTCTCAATCTTGAATCTACAAGTAAAGTATGGGTGGTCGGAGACAAGTGTCTCAACCTTAATGAGGTTAGCTCTTGCATTAATTTGACTCATTTTTTGAAATTGTTTGTTTTGAGAATCAGCATGTATGGATTAGTGTACCGAATCATCATTATTCAAAGCCTATGTATGTTTGAATTGTGATAGGTTGCTCCAGAAAATGTTGCCTGCACAAATACCATGCCCGCATCAAGAGATGAAGCGAAGAAGATGCTAACAACAGTGGGCATGGATTAAATTACCATCCATGCTTGCCATAATGACTGTATTCTCTTTCGTCATGAGCATGGAGATTTGGCTAGTTGTCTAAAATGTGGAGAACAATGATATAGAGATGACTTGCAGAGGGTGAGTAGATACTGGTAAAGGTCTTGAGACACTTTCCCATCATTGCAAGAATACATCACATGTTTCAATGCAAATCCTTAGCGGAGTTGATGACATGGCATGCATCTCATTGGTCCTTTGATAACACATTGAGGATTCCCACAGATTGTGTAGCTTGGAAGCACATAGACAATTAGTAGCCAGACTTTGCGAGGGAGCCACAAAACTTACATCTTGGGCTCGCCATGGATGGCGTGAATCCTTTCGGGTTACACTCGACATCTTGGTCGACATGGCCCATAGTTGTGGTGAATTACAATATCCCACCATGGCTAACAATAAAAAATGGACACCTCATGCTTGCACTACTCGTGCCAGGCCGGAAGTACAAGGCAAAAAATATGGACGTGTACATGGCACCTTTGATAGAGGAGTTACAGATATTATGGAGAGGAGTGTGGGTCTTTGATATTTCCAGAGCTCCTAAACATACCAATGATATTTTGGTCAGGGGTATCTTGATGTGGACCATGCATGACTACCCAGGATATGGAGAGTGCGCAGGTACGTGGTTGTGTCTCTACATGTATAATATAGGATTATGCTTTTATGACTCTCTTTCACATGCATGTGTTATACTAACACATTCATGCACGCGTGTAGGACTTGTTATAAGTGGGTACCATGCTTGTCCTGTTTGTGGACCGGGTTTGAAATTGCTTGTGCAATACTCCAAACATATGAGGAAAAATGTTTATGAAGGTCATGCTTGATACCTTCCGCTAGACCATCTTGCGCGTGGAGGTCAGCTTGATCCACCACCATCATATTTGAAGGCAAATCAATTCTATCATGCCAATCAAAGATTAATCATAATGCCACCATATCATGTGAGCTTTTCCCAAAGTAAGCACCTTTGTGTCAAAATTTCTTAGTGCTTATATGACAGGTCAACTCACAACACTTAAACCTTCCACTCCTTTCTAGAATACTATTTTTGTAATTAGTGCATTCACATACCTTGCTCTCTTTCTCGTCTTGTGAGGTCAAAGCTCTTGTAGCTAGTGCCTTCAGATCTCTTGCTTTCTTTCTCTTGTTCTTTCCAAGCTAGACAACCTTGTGAGTAAATTGTCTCTATGATAGCATTTCAAGTATCTGAGACGGATTCCATTGAATAGGACTGAGTATAAAATCTTGTGTCAGAATGTCTCTTAAGAACTTTTTGGATTTTTGTCTATATATGCCAAAGGGGTGGCTTGTGCAAGAGTCATTAGTATATATCATGGAGTTTCTTGCATCCACAGATCTCGATATGCCGCAAGCTTGGCATGAAAAGGACGATGATCACATCATTGGCGAGGTTCCCCAAGGAAAAGGGATTGAAAGAAAGATGAGCGAAGAGCAAATGGAGAAATTCAATAAGTTTTGTATCCTCAATAGCAAGGAGATGCAGAAGTGGATTGAGAGATATGAAGCGACCAAAGCAGAAAGAATAAATGCAAGGATGAGATTCAGAGTAATGTACAAGTGATTGCAACCATATCCACGGGATTTGTCTCTTCTCCCCACTCACATGTCACTTGATTGGCTAAGTAATTATTTGTGGTAATATATGCTATAAAATAGATGCATCTTCATTGTTTTAATGATGCTCTTTTACAGTACAAAAAGTACAGTGCATTATGGTCATATGGATGACATTTTCATGTGGAACGCATCAATTCAAAGAGTCATGGCTAACTTCACACAAGATAGCCGAGCAAGTGCTTCGGATACCAATCTTCTCTTCTCACAGTTGGATTATTGTGGAACCATATGCGAAATCTATGAAGTTGATTGCAGACGATTTAGTATTTTCATTCTTGATGTAAAATTATTTAGAACTATTTACAATGGTTCCCATGCGATAGTGAGAAAAGATAGTAGCGGTTTCTTTGCAATAGACTCCACCAAACAATGGACCGATGAAAGTGATACTTTTGTTCTTCTCGAGCACTGTGAGCAAGTGCATACTAATGATTTAATTAATCGAAGCTTTCATTTTTAAAGATCCATTGATACATGTACTTAAGCATAATTTCATATATATAATTGACGACATATGTCACCCATCTTCAATATAGGTGGTTTTTCATCCGGATCGTTTTGATCCAAGATGGTGGTACGTGATCCAAGTTGCACCATGAAGTAAGCAAATTTTTGAAGATAGAGATATGGATATGGAGATGCCACTATGAATGCTGGATCTAATTGATCTAGATGAATCTAGCAAAGAAGATGAAGATCACAATATGAGCCAAGAGGAAGATGCACAAAATGAAATCTCACGGGAGGAAGATGGAGATCATGATATGGAGGAAGAAGACAACTTCGATCATCAAGAATCACCACACTTTATTGAAGAAGATGATCAAGTACTTTTAGGTGAACATACGATGCTAGAGTACGATGATGATATAGGAGATCAACTTGGTATAGAGTTAGAGATAAGCTTGTTTGGTGCGTTAGACTTGGCTCAAGATGAAACCGTTGATGTAAATGCCCTTCATTAATTTTTTTCATCTCAAACTTGGACATGAATATATGAGCCTCAAAGGCTTGATGTACATGCTCTCATACTTTTATTCTCTCAAAAGATCAAACATGTGTGAAAATTAAAAAAAATTTGCCATTGGAGAAAACTAACTTTTAAGGTCGATATGAGGAAAAAAGCTCTCTGTAAAACATTGCTATAAAAAAGTATCTTAATGTTGCCTCAATGTTGCTATATAGCGACACTTATAATTCAGATAAACGTTGCTATATAGCGACTTTATTAATCGTCGCTATATAGCGACATTTGCCTAAAGTCGCTATATAGCGATGCTTTATGGGGCGTGCTTCCCATACCGATGATTAGTGCCCCACATGTGCTAAACGTCGGTTCTTAAATGTCACAATAGGATCCATGTGTAGTAGTGTTAGGTGGCAATACTCTCCATAGTATGATTGGGTACTCCACAGAAGGCACATATCATTTTCTTGGTATTCACCTTGATGAAATATTCACCATTATAGGGCTTTACTCTCATTCTAGCATTCTTTTAGATTGCTTTCCTCTGAGATACATAATCAATGTTAGAGGAACAACATGATGAAGGCATATTGGGAAGGTCTTACCACAATGTCACGCTATTGAAGCTTTAGGTCGGGAAAAAGAGAAGAAAAGAGTGGAGAAAAGAGAGTAAAAGAGAGGAGAAAAAAGAGCAAAAAAGAGAGGAGAGAAAGGAGAAAAGAGAGGAGAAAAAATAGAGAAAAAGAGAGGAGATAAGAGGGAAAAAGAGAGAAAGTGAAAAGAGAAAAAGTGGGGATAAAAGAGAGAAAAAGAGAGAAGGAAAGAGAGAAGAAAAGAGAGGAAAATAGAGGAAAGAGAGGAGAAAAAAGAGAGAAAAAGAGAGGAGATAAGAGAGAAAAAGAGAGACAAAAAGAGATGAAAAGAGAGGATAAAAGAGAGAAGGAAAAAGAGAGAAAAAGAGAGAAGGAAAGAGAGGAGAAAAGAGAGGAGAAAAAAGAGACAAGATTAGGGCAAAAAAGAGAGGAGAATAGAGAGAAAAAGAGACGAAAAGAGAGAAGGAAAGAGATGATAAACAAGAGAAGGAAAAAGAGAGAAAAAGTGAGGATAAAAGAGACAAAAAGAGAGAAGGAAAGAGAGGAGACAAAAGAGAGAAAACGAGAGGAGATATGAGAGAAACAGAGAGGAGAAAAGAGAAAAAGAGAGAAGGAAAGAGAGGATAAAAGAGAGAAGGAGAAAGAGAGAAAAAGTGAGGATAAAAGAGAGAAAAAGAGAGAAGGAAAGAGATGAGAAAAGAGAGGAAAAGAGAGGAGAAAAAAGAAAGGAGATAAGAGAGAAAAAGAGAGGAGAAAAGAGAAGGAAAGAGAGGAGAAAAGACAAAAAGAGAATGCAATCCGTTATTTCCTCACAAATGTAATCCCTTTCTCTATTCATGCACTCCATTTATGCAATCCATTTCTTTATTCATGCAATCCTTTTCCATCATTCATGCAATCACTTATTTCCATCATTCGTGCAATCCCTTTCTTGGAAGTGGAAGAGGAAGGGGAAGGGGAAGGGGAAGGGAAAGAGAAGGAAAAGGAAGGGGAAGGGGAAGGGAAAAGGGAAAAACACATAAGAAACACTGTCGTAGCCTCTATAGACGCGTTCTAATGGCACATCTATAGGTGCAACTATTTGTTTTTTAAAAAATTAGATGTGCTGTTAGACGCGTCTATGGATGCACTCCGACAAATGCCTTTTTGAAAGAAACTAAAAAGGACATGCACCCGACCCCAAAAAGAACAACACTAGTACCAAAAATATTCCTTCCCTACATACAACAAAGGAGGAATCCAAAGAGAGCAACTTCCAAAGAAGACCAACCGTGCAAAGAGACTGACCTTGGATAGAGGTATGGAAGCTTCTTGTCCTTCTTCAAAGCTGCTTCTCTTTCTTCTCTTCCTTGCTCACCCTCTTCTCTTCTATGCTTGGGGATGACTCTATAAGCTTAGAGATGAGTGTGTGGGTGCTATGTCATGATAATAGAGGAAAGCAAGCTGCGTGACGCTAAAAGTATGTGAAGGAAAGCAAGCGTGCTAAAAGTAGGTTCAAAAATTAGCTCATAATCTATGCACCTATTAGTAGGTCTAAAAGCATGTCTATTACACATCTACATTGTGTTTTAGATGTGCCTATAGACACATTCCACGGTCCAAACACAGTGTTAGACACACTTTTAGACGCTCCACAAAGTTTTGACATTTACAACTCATGCAAGAACACATTTTTTGGGTTGTTTATCTATAGGATGTCTTCATCTTCAACAAGTAGCTCTAGTGAGGATGAATCCCTCCGTATCCACTATCACAAAATCTGGTTGGAGCAAAAAATCAAATGTATCTGTGATCGATGTCGAGGAAACATGTATCATGCACGCAGAATTACACTCAATCACATCTCAAAGTATGGAAAATGGGATGTGACCATACACATGGTAAGTGTTAAAGAGTTAAGGTTGATTGAGATATCTATGGGTGTTCATGTGTGAGTTATGAGTGAGTTATGATCCCATTTTAATTTGATATAGGATGCAGTGCCACACCCGCATATATTGCCCTATGTTCATCGTGAGGAGGCGAAGCGTCAGCGATATGAGGTGGGATCTTCAAGAGAGACCATTACAGATGCATGGAGTGATGGTGATAGTAGCCCTCCACCATTACCTCATGAGGCCGTGGAGGAGGAGGTGTTTGATGATATGGTGCAGGATTTATATGTCCATCAATCCTCAGGTAGAGATGATAGCATGGAGTAGGATGACCTTTTTACTACAACATCAACTCCATTATTTGAGGGGTGCACATTCTCTATTCTACATGCCTCCCTTGAGTTACTAAACTTGCAGCCATCTATGGATGGAGCAATGCAAGTTTGAATGCATTACTCAAGCAAGCTTTAAAGTCTATTTTGCAAACATGGTGATATATGCTAGTGGGTCAATTAGTCGAATTCTTTTTCTTATTTATGGTCTTCACCTGCAGGCTATTGTGTAAAATGCTTCCAAGGGAGAATAAATTACCGACCTCAAGAGATATGGCAAGGCAACATGTGACCTCTCTTGGAGGATTAGATTATAAGTGCATCCATGCATGTGTCAACGATTGCGTTCTGTTTCGTGGACCACATAAGGATGCAAGAGAGTGTCCTACTTGTGGAGAGGCAAGATATAGAGCAGATCTCAAAACTTTGGATGTGCCTTGTAAGGTTCTGTGACATTTTCCCATAATCCCTCGCATCCAACATATGTTAAAGTACAAATCCATTGCAGAGCTCATGTCATGGCATTCCTCCCATTGATCAACTGATGGCAAGTGGAGAACTCCTGCAGACACTCCGAGGACACTCCTACGTGGAAGCATGTTGAAGACACATGTCCAAGCTTCAAGGAAGAACCTAGGAACTTAAGACTTGGATTGGGTATGGACAATGTGAACCCATTTGGTCTCAAAAGCACCTCTTATAGTGTATGGCCAATGATATTAGCGAATTATAATCTTCCACACTCTATGGCAATTAAGAAAGGACATGTTATGTTATCCCTTCTAATTCCAGGGAAACATAAAGTAAAAAATCCTGATGTTTATTTGGAGCCTTTGATTGATGAGCTACAGATACTTTGGAGAGGTATCGAGGTACATGATGTGAGTAGGCCTCCCTCATCACGAGACTTCAACTACAAAGTAGTCTCGATGTGGATGATGCATGACTTCCCAGGCTATGACGAGTTTCTTGTTGATGTGGATATATTTCTAAGTTTCTTGTTGATGTGGATAGCTCTCTCCCACGACTATGGAGAGATGATGAAGACCTAAGGATGACCTCTATTGTGCCTCATAGGAAAGGATAGAGCAAAGTAATAGACATGGAGTTGCGTAATAATATCAACCTTTATTGCATGCTTAGTGGTGATGTGATGAAAAGATGGGTGACAAGATACGAGGATGCAAAGGCAAGAGGACAAGGAGAAAGGGCCCTCTTTCATACACAACACAGATCTCGTGTGCCATACACTCAGCATCTTAGAGCACTTCCAAAGGATATTCATGTGGATTGGCTACTTGACGAAATGGAGAGAGCAGAGAGAGATGATGGGATGCATATCACAATGGAAGAATGGAAGTATGCTAGGGGATGCATGAGCAAGGTCGGTATATAGAATGTTATTCTTAAGTTAGGAGCTTTCAACAATTTAGATTGCTTATTTAATTGATTTTGTCTTGGTGTAGTGTACTATGTTCAATGCTATATGGTGTGAGGGCAAGCATTTTCAAACACAAGAGATTGATGATAAGAAAAACACACAAGATTACGGCATCATTGTTAGCTTTGAGGGAGCCAATGGAGCCATGGATGATTATTGTGGCATAATCCAAGATATTATTAAGCTTGACTTTCGACGCTTCTTTGTGTATGTTTTGGATGTAAAGTGGTTTAAGGATGTGGTGGAAAGAGACCCTAATGCAATAATCAAATGCCATGCAAGTGGCTTCAATGTAACTATTAACTCCACAAAGTTTTGGCAAAGTAAGAAGGACACACTAGTACTACCACAACAATGTGAACACACCTTTGTACACATATAAAAATACTCATTTTTAAATATTTGATACCTTCAATGCAAGGAAAATAACATGATTGTATTTGTGTCTGAATTAGGTTGTCTATTAACCAATGGTGGATAATAATAGGTGGTGGCATGTCATACCTATTACGCCACGTTCCAAAGTGATGTATAGTACATTTACTAATATGGAGCGTATGGAGGATGATCATGGCCATGGAGGTGATGATGACCGTGATACGAGAGAGGAGGATGATCATGAGATAGGAGATATAGATATTGAGGCCATTACCCATGAGGATGAGCCTACCATTGATGATGCTGATTTCGATGAGCACATGAGTAGCACAAGTAGTATTGGGCTAAATGTATTTGTAGATCTCAACCCTAGTTTGGATTTTGAAGTAGATAGTTTGGCAAGGGTTGATCTCATTGAGGATGAGATTGAACCGTAGCCCATGATTGATATTGGTAAAAATATTTTACATACTGTCTCATTCTCCTCACCTCACTTAATTTTTGTATATGTGGGTTTGCCAAAAAGCATTGATATTTATATTAAAATTATGTGCTTTGGTAATCATGGGCAATGTTTGGAAAGTAGTGATGTACATTTATCAGCCTATATACACCAAAATCTCACTTTCTATATTCTCTATTTTGTGTCTAAATCTGTATCTAAATCTGCTTGCAAATGCGCTAATAGATGTGCTATTAGATGCACAAATAGACGCACTATTAGACACGCAAATAGACGTGCTAATAGATGTGCTATTAGATGCACCCGTATTTTCACTATTCTAGCAGCACCTATAGATGGGTTCGCTATTTTGTGCATCTATCAAGCACGTCTATAGTTGCTTTGTCTTGTTGTGGATCGAAGATATCCTACAAATAAACAACCTAAGAAATGTGTTTATGCTTGCAAATTTAATGAGAAAACTCTGTAGCGTGTCTGTACTGTGGATTGCATCTATAGGCACGTCTAAAACATAGTGTAGATGCATTGACTAGTTTTTAAGCCTGCAATTTGCTCATTTTCAAATTCCTCCGCATTTGTAAACCTTCCAATACACTCATCTCCAAGCGTACACACTCATATCCAGGCACACACACTCATCTCCAGGCATACACACTCATCCCCAAGCATACAAGAGAAGAGGGTGAAGAAGGAAGCCATAAGAGAAGAAGGAGAGACAGCTTTAAAGAAAGATAAGAAGCTTCTCAATCTATGATGCTTCTTGCACACTTTGAAAGTTGTTGTCTTCAGATTTGTCCTTTGTCGCATGTAGGAAATAATATTTTTGGGTACTTTTCTTCTTTTTGGGGTTGGGCATCTATCATTGTCAACTTTGTCTAGATTTTTCTGTCTAAAGCGTGTCTAATAATAGTGCGTCAAAAGTTTTTATAAACTATGTAGCCGTGCCTATAGATGTGCTCCAACAGTATAGTTCTACATACAGCACCGACCTTTCCTTCTGGTTCTCCTTCGCCTTCCCCTTCCCCTTCCCCTTCCCATCTCCCTTCTCCTTAATCCCTTCTCCATTCTCCCATCCCCCTTCTCCTTCCATTCTTCCTTCGCTTTCTCTTCTCTGTATTAATCCTAATTCCTTTCTCCTTTTCCTTGCATGCATGTTTAAGTCGAATTTTCAATGCCTTAAGAATTCATGAGGAATAAGAGATTGCATGAATGATGGAAATAAGGGATTGCATGAGGGAAATTGGACTGTAGCATGAGGGCGGGATAAAGAAAGAGGGCATGCATCATTGAGATCACGGGATTGCATGAGGGAAATTGGAAAATTGGCATAACTCTTTTATATATGCATATGGAAAGAGGGCATGTATGATGGAAATCTTCTTCTCTTCTTTTCTTCAGTTCATCATGTAACTAGGAAGCTCTTCAGGAGCCTCCCTTGACCCTCGGGATGCCTTATTACAGCAGCTATATAATATTTTGGGCACCCTCCCACTCCACAGGAGCTATATACATACAAGACAAGAACTCAAAACACCCCCCATGAGTCAACAGTACAAACTCCAAACCACCCCACATCCACACCAGCTAAGATAGCCCAGCAAGGGGTAGCAGAGCCGCCAGCCTTCTCCTTGATCATTAGGAGTCCCTTCTCCCCTATGGTCTAGAGTCCCTTCTAGATTGTAGAGCCGTCGGTGTTTTCCCATGCACTCGCGAGTCCCTTCTCTAGAGGCAAGTGCCCATTGTACTAGCTCATCACGACAGGGCAGTAGGCATAGTGGTAGAGAGAGCTTTGGGGGATGCATGGCACAGTGTTTTGGGGGTAATGGTGGTGGCGAGGATGATTCAGATGATGCAGACATGTCAGAGGGTGACGGTACGATCTTGTATGACATCATCTGATGGGCGGGATATTGCTAGATGCATGAGGGAAGGACATCATGGCCTTCATGCACTTTGTGGTTGCGAACAACTATAGAGATTTCTTTATTCCATTCAAAGAGCAAAAAAAAAGTTTGGCTGATGATACCATCAATATTGCTATATGCTCTAGGTATCCCAATCCTGCCAATGTTGAGTTCATAGAGAAATGGTCAAAGTCAAAGATTACCATTATCTGATGTCAATAAGAGATCTTTGCTTAAGATGGAGGCACTACCCGAGATTGGGGTGCGTACATATTATGAGCGGAAACCCTTGAGCGGATTATCCGAGCAACACTCAATGGAGTTATACTTGAATGAATGTTTTTTTATGGAATATCTTTTTTTAAAAACCTCAATCGACAGTGCTCATATTAACTGCATGCATGTACCAAGGTACAAAGAGCCAAAGACATATACCCTTGGTTTGAATGCTCTCATGATGCAGTTGTGTGTATTATATTTGCACATTCATTGTATTTTCTATAAGCCTCAACATGCCAACAAAATTAGGACTAGTGGCATTGTTCACTTTTAAGTAGATATGCTTATTAATACCTCCCCTCAAGCTTGTGAGATTGCCAACAATTATTTGTTTTTAGTCTTTCGAAACTCAATAGAGGGACGGATATATATTTTAACAATCAAAGATGTAATCTATGAATTCACCTAAAAATTCAAACCTAAAAATTACAACTTGCCATACATTTCCAAAACAACTATGACATGTTCATATTATTAGGTCAAAGAACATTAAAATCACATGATTCAGAAGCCATAATCTATCAATCCATAAGAAGATAAGGTTTGCATAAGAAGGTAATGGCTATCCATCCATAAGAAACCAGGTCTACATGAGATGATAATGAAAACATGAGAAATTAAGTTTTGCATCAATCCATAAAAAGCCAGGACATGCTCTCTAGACCTCATCAGCCAAGTCATCTATGTAGTCTAGACGTCCATGATGCCTCTCCACCAACTCATAATCGAATGTGCTATCTCCTGCCATTTGGGTAGCCACATCTTCTACATAGCAAGGCAGAACACTAAGCTCAATTAGTCAGTATCTAACCATGCTTAAATTATACACATAGATCAAATAAATTACTCACTAATCAAGAGGTGCATCAAAGTCATAGTCTGTCTCCTCATCATCTATCATGAGGACTGCTTGATTCACACTTGAAGGCCCTGCCTCTGTGAAGTTGTCTCTAAGCATGCCTTCTAAGTATCCTGTGCAAATCTCTTTGTCATTGTCCACTGCCATGCATGGACGTCCTGAGTGAATTGCTGCTTTCATCCCAGGTGCTGTACCTGCACCAAGCTCAAGCACAGAGCCTCCAATCGGACACAACAACTTCATGAACATCAACATCATGGAGCTACTCTTCTCCAACCCACCACGCCACTGTCCACCCTTTCCCTCTTTTATGCACCGTACACTTGAAGGCAAGTAATGAGTGATGAAATAATTGTCCATGCACACCTTAAGGGATTGGGAAACTTTATTTGCCCTATCAAGATAGTGATGTGCCTTCTTGCCAATCCTAGAGAACAATAGGATTTGAAAGGCAGTAATCTACATGAAACATAGATTGAAAAAGTTAATGGAGAATACTAAAATACGAACAAACAAGAACATGACAATCATGTAAATTCCACTCACTATAGATCCTGTAGGAAGGTCAATCAAGCAAAAATCCACACTCCATGCAGCATTTTTTCCATTGCGTGACTTCTTCATGCCACCAAGTTCATGGTAAAAATTTCTTATGATTTGAAAAGCCCCATCGTACTTGTATTGCTTAACTTCTTTTCCAAGTGATACATAATCATACTCCCAAACTTTGTAGTTTTCTTGTGAGATACGAGTTGCAAATGATGAGAAAGTGGACAAAGGAACATAAACCATATCCGTATTACACACTTTCTTACTAAGAAGAGACTCCTCCTTTCGTGGATCATCGTCTACAATAACAAAGAACCCTAAATTAAATTTGTAGGAAGCTTCTAATCACTTTGAAACATGAAAGAAAGAGTTATAAGAAAATAGATCTGTGTTAGAAGTGCCCGTTGGTTTAGGTCTTCCACCACGTTTGTTATTTGGAGTCACATGACTTGCCTTTTGCTTTTCTACTATTGCTTTTTGCTCCTCTTCAAGCCTCTTCTTTTGTGCCTCATCCATGTTGCCCGACGAACCCGAGTTTGACTTGCACTCACCTTTTAAATGGCGATCATAAGTTTCCTTCTCTTCCTCGATACATGTTCCAGCCTTCATCTCGATCCACCAAGGGCAGTGCTTCCTTTCCCACTCCGTAAGCAATATATGACCATCCTTATGCTTATTCTCTCTAAAAATATGAGAGGTGTACATGCAATAAGTAGCAGGTGCAAGCATAGTCCAAGCCTTGCAAATGGATGGTACCACCTTAAGACTCTTATTTGCAGCCAGATAATGGAGATACCTAAATGATTTTTAGGATAATATAAGAGAATGCAAGGTATTACAAAGATATCTTTCCATTGAAAACGAAAGCCAAAACGCACCTGTAAACCAATCGTCTGCTGGCATTTGTAAGATCAACTTGCTTGGATGGAACAACAGCAATTGTCATCAATGAAGCTAATGGCTCAAACAAAAAAGGCCTGTGTCTCACTATAATGCCATCAAAGTATTCCAGAATAGAAGGACTGTCTGGAAGTGTAGCTGCACCCTCAATGCTTGATGATTTCATCACTTGGTCAAGCAATCGCCCAGCATCTGCCAACACATGGTCCATCCATACTTCTTTTGCAAGCCAAGGTATGAAACCATGGTCAGTCATAGGCATCCCATAACTCTCCTTTAGATTGTCATCTGCACCAAGAAGAGAAAGAATAGATAGTTGCTTTGCCTTGGAACAGGTTGCAATTGATACTTGGTAAAGCTTCTCCAAAGTGATCTTCATTGATGTATCCTCAAATGGTAAATTCCAAAGGATATTAAACCACTCCTTGCCATGGGAAGGATTGACTATTGAAAGCATCTGCCAAATAGTAAAGTTTTAGAAGAGACTTTGATACACACAACAAAGCATATATTAAGGTTTTCAAAGTACAAACTAAAAATTTGCAAGTTGTAACTATAGATTTATAATTTTCAAATCATATATTGTGGTTTATGAGTTGTAAAATTAGAATTTGAAAACTATAAATTCAAATTTGCAAACTATAAATTCAAATATCTGAGATATAAAACGTAGAATTTTGTGGACTACAAATTCAAATTTGTGATCTATAAATACAAAATTTGGTAAATTGAAAACTTACCCGTGTAATTTTTCTTCGATATGTTGCTCCCACAGTCTTCTTAATCTCATGAATCTTGGACTCTCTCTCATCCTTTGGCATGGAAGAATGCAATTTCTTGCATTGAGCCTCAAAATCTGATTTCCATTTCCCCTTTCAACATAAACAAATAATCTCATCATAATGTTATTGGAACACAAAGCAAAATATATAAACTAAAGAACTAATACTTACAGCAAATACCATCCTCCCAAGAATAGTTTGGGTGAGGGGATACCACACCCTTCGTCCACTTCCAACCTCTTTCTGTCTTGCCAACTCAATAGCTTTTTTCTCCTCCTCACTAAAATCCTGAGTAAAATATTGAGCATCACAGGATACGAGTGTGCTTGTGTGGTACAAATAATCCTTGAGATTAGTAACAACAATTGCATCTTCATTAAGCCTGCAACCATTGACTTAAATGGATCAAAATTGGTTTCATTTACAAGCACTTACCATCTCAAGGATTATTCAAATAATCCAACCCTCTTGCGCAATATAGTAAACATAAACAACAAAGCTTACAAGTTAAATCTTTGTAGAGCAGCAACAAGCTTAAGCTCATCCTTTGCTTCCGGTTCAATAATTTGAGCTTGCACTCTAATGTGTCTAGACTTGATATTTGTGTAAAGCTCTTCTATGCTTTCCATCCAAGATGCCGTACGATGATTTCCTTCCCACACGAAGAACATTTTGTTTGATAGAAAGCTCCATGGTGTGCCAATTATCTCTGATTCAAACTCATCATTAACTAAGCTCCAATTCTTGTCCCAACGTTCTCTTGTGACATCATCAACATCCTTGGAAGACCCATCAGGCATTTTGATAGATAGAATAAAAGATCCTTTGGTCGGAATGTATCCCTCTGTTTCAAATGCTCTTTTCAAAATGGTCAAATCATTCCTAATTTGACGCACAACTAGGTTTATGAGACAACGACACAAGGGAATTCGAGGAGGTGGAATTTCTTTAGTTACTGTAAGAAGCTCTAAAATATCTGCACCTGAAGGTCTCTCAACACACTCTGGAATGATATCCTCCACATCATCTTTAACTCCTACTTTGTTGGATGGATCATCTATAGTTTTATCCTTGTTGTCCCCAGGATCCTCAATATCATTTTCAATGTCAACTTGCTCAAGCTCCTTCAGTTCATTCTTGACCTCTGACTCTTGCTTCTTCCTTTTACCACCTTTTCTTGTGATAGGACTAGACACATCACGTTTCTTTCTCTACACGTTCGAAGAACTCAATTACAAGATTTGCAAAAATGCAAAGGTGAAATGCAACTAGAAAAAGAAAAAGAAACCAAACTTACTGGAGGCATTTGTTGCACAACTTTCAATAAGCTCACCTACACAAGAAGAAAAACAAATAAATGACATAGTGAAACCATCTTTGAAATGATTAAATGAAAAATGACAGAGTGTAACCATCTTTCAAATGATTAAATAAAAATGCCATTCATAGTTTTGCCAAAGGAAACTTCTTTTAAATGATTAAAAAAAATGGAGTTCCTTAATACATTATTCTGATAACAAAATGCAAGTTAAGAATAAACATTTCGTGTTATGAGTGAGGCTCCCTTCAACTATAACTAGCACTGTGTGAAGAAGACAAGATCATACTTTCGCTGGCGAAACCATAGCCGAGAATAATCGAGAAGTATTTGAATAACGTGGGGAGCATAAATTACCAAGTACTCCATCTACAACATTCGACATTCTCTCCAAAGTATTTGAACCTTATCAAGGTTTTGCCTCCTAACACCCCCTTCAAACCAAAGATAGGGATAATAGCAACATACTGTCCAAATGACTCTACCCCAAACAAACCAATGAATGCTCACAACAAATAGCTTCATAAAACAAAGTCTAAGTATAGGTTCAAAACGGGTCTTGTATTGTATCACAGTTGCAAAACAAATCCCTAGATCACTCGTTGGTCCGTCAGCAATCCGAGTGCGGCCCAAGAATGCCGAGAGAGCGATTCGAAGAGTAGCTGTAGGGAAAGGAGGGCGCAGGCAGAGAAAACATGGGGGGAGAGAGCGGGGCAGCGACAAGGTGGTGCTTGGGGAGGGGGGAGGGGCAGGAGGAAGAGAGGATAGGAGCAACGCATGCGCTAAAAGAGTCATGGAGAAAAGTAAGGGCATCCTCATAGAGAGCCGAACTAGAAAATGACCTTAAAACAAGCATACCATCCTCCAATCCCTCCCCAATCCTGCTTTCGAACGAGCATCCGTCCTCCAATTGCAATCCCAAGGACTACACATGGGGCGTGTCGACTATCGGCTTTCAAGAGGGAGATTCTTGAGCCGGAAGAAAAGCAGTATCATTTTGAAAAAGCAACAACTTACCGGTACACATCTCTCTCTCACTCCCACTCTCAGACCTTCTCCTCCTCCCAATCCAACCCAATCCATTCTCTTCAGCTCAATTCACCACAACCCACCTCCTCCATCCCTCCTATCCTCACACCTTTGGTACCCCCCTCCCTATCTCTCTCTCTCTCTGTCTGTGTCTGTCTGTCCTTTTGTCTCTCTCTTTCTCTCTCTCTCTCTCTATAGCTCTTTGTTTCGTCCTTAGTCCTCATTCCAGCTTCTCGCTCTCTTTAGATCATTTTCCCCATCCATCTCCTGCTTTGCACGTTGTTTCACCACCCTTGCCAAGTCTTTTCCCCAAGATGCACGCGCTTCGTATGACTCGTGATGAATCGTTTAAATCTGTAATTTAGCATGATTCTATCTCTGTATTGCTCTTGTCGTGTGCCCAACGAAGGCCTCGTGTTTCTCTAAGTATGCGATTTCTCTAGCAGTTCTCCGATTATGAAGTGCGCCCGTCGATAGTAGATTGACATCAACGAGTTAGGACATTACGTGGAGACTCTGGACGTCGGAGCCATGTCTACCATGGTGGTGAATGTGTCTGAGTACGAGGTATTGGCAAACAAAAAATTGCCAAAAAAGCATCCAATTCAAGGAAGGAAGGGAGACCGACAAGCGAGGTTGGGAGCAAGAGAAGCCCACGACTGCAGCAGGGATGGCAAAGAAGCAGAGGCGACACTCAGCTTTTTCGATTCAAAATTTCCGACTTGGAGACCGAAATCGAGAAGCAAACTGCAATTTTACTGCAAAGCTTTGAAGACTTACGCCTGCTCCAAAATTTTGCCTCGAAGAAGATGGGGGGAAGCTCCCAGCAGTTCTCGAGCGGCAAAATCCTCGCGAGATGTTCAAGGAGGGGAAGAAATGGCGGAGATGTTCCAGGAGGGGAAGGGATGGCGGCAGAGGGTCGAGACGGAGGCGGATATAAAGGCGAAGATAAAGGTCGAGACGGAGGCGTTTGGAGGCGGAGATAAAGGTCGAGGAGGCGGAGATAAAGTTTTGGAGGCGGAGATAAAGCTTTGGAGATAAGGTCGAGGAGATAAAGGTTTGACGCAGGCGGAGATAAAGCTTTGGAGATAAAGGTCGAGGAGATAAAGGAGATAAAGGTGGAGGAGATAAAGGTTTCCGAAACTAGTGAAGACTAGTTTCGCTAGCGAAACTAGTCTTCACTAGTTTCGCCAGCGAAACTTGGGAAGAGGGGTAACTCGTAAAAGCCGAATGGCCTTGATTTGAAGTCGATCTTTCCCGAAATCAGGGGAAAGGTGCTCTAGATAGTTGGGCAGATAATTCTCCTCTACGAATAAGACTAACTGATGCCAACCTGTAGACGTGCCGGGCTGTCATCCCCGATCAATATACGTAATGATGATCGAGATGGCCTGAGATTACGGAAAAACTCTTGCAAGGGAGTGTCAGCAGGCCGAGGGAATGACTGCCGAACGGACTTTACGGCGAGAACTTTGGCCCGCCAAACACCTGCGAAAAGGCTCAATTGCAGTCATAGTGCATGATTGAGGCAATCGGAGGCACGAGAGAAGAATCGTGAAGAGAAGGAGGAGCACCTGCGTGGGGAAAACGAAGGCGAAGATGGCAGCTGCGGAAAGCAGCGGACCACATGGGAGCCCAGAGCCAGAAGAGAGAAGCGAGGGCAGCCATGGTGTAGGAGAAGCGGTAGGCGGTGACAGCAGAGGCGAGGGAGACAGCAGAGGCGGACGGCCCAATCCATGGGATCTCCGAACTCGTGGAGGACGAAGGGGCCGGAGCCAGTCCAAGGAAGCAGGAGCTGGAGGTCTTGAGAGCGGAGTGGGGCGACGCGAGGGCGAGGGCGAGGGCGAAACTAGTGAAGGAAACTAGTTTCGCTGGCGAAACTAGTTTCCGAAACTAGAAGGAAACTAGTTTCCTAAACTAGTTTCGCTGGCGCCGGCGAAACTAGTTTCGCTGGCGAAAGACTAGTTTCGCCGGCGAAACTAGTGAAGACTAGTTTCGCCAGCGAAACTAGTTTTCGAAACTAGTTTCGCCGGCGAAACTAGTTTCGAAAACTGCTTGGAGCCCCCTACTTTTCGTTGTTTTTGGGTGGACATCCACAACTTAGACCCCAAGCTTTTCCTCCTTGTTGGATGGAGGTACATAAGCAATCCCTCCACAGATTGCTTGGATAGCTTCCTCTCTCTCCTCTCTCATAGTTTTATGAGGCAAGAGCAACCAATCTATCTATTTGCTAGGCAATGGATAGTCACAATTCACCTCTTGATATTGCCTTCATGTTCCATACCACAAAGCAGGTAATAGTGTACAGGGTGTAAGCAGTCAGGCCATCACCGACGAAACTAGTTTCGAAAACTAGTTTCGCCGGCGAAACTAGTCTTCACTAGTTTCGCCGGCGAAACTAGTCTTCACTAGTTTTGCCAGCGAAACTAGTTTAGGAAACTAGTTTCCTTCTAGTTTCGGAAACTAGTTTCGCCAGTGAAACTAGTTTCCTTCACTAGTTTCGCCAGCGAAACTAGTTTCGGAAACTAGTTTCGCTGGCGAAACTAGTGAAGGAAACTAGTTTCGCCGGCGAAACTAGATTCGGAAACTAGTTTGGAGGCGAAGATAAAGACGGAGATAAAGGTCGAGACAGAGGCTTTTGAAGGCGTAGGCGGAGATAAAGGCGTAGGCGTAGGTGGAGATAGAGGCGTAGGCGTAGGCGTGGGCGTTTGTAGGTGTTTGGAGGAGATAGAGGTGTAGGCGGAGATAAAGGCGGCGGAGGAGGTGTCATCCTAGGGTAGTCGAAACTAGTCTTGACTAGTTTCGCTGGCGAAACTAGTTTCCAAAACTACTTCACTAGTTTCACTGGCGAAACTAGTTTCCGAAACTAGTAACTAGTTTCACCAACTAGTTTCGCCAACGAAACTAGTCTTCACTTCTCTGCCTCTGCCTCCCCTTCTCCCTCTCCCTCTCCATTTCCCTTCGACCTTCCTCCTTCGCTAAGCCCCTTTTTCTGCCCCGTTTAGTTTCGCCAGTGAAACTATAGTTGTGAACTCCAAATGAAATGGCTTCCAATAGTGTTTCACCGGCGATGTCTTTACTCTTTCCTACCACCTTCAATCCATTAACCTTCTTGAGCTCTATTATTTCATTAGATCTAATGATGGCATCATGTCCATGATTTTTCTCTCGCAACTATTCCATCCTTTGGTATGATTGTTTTTAGAATAAAAATTAGACTAGGGATACACACCCATTTAAGGCCTCTTCGGCAAAGGTATCCTAAAGATGATGTTTTCCATTGTTTAAAGTAAAGTACTAACATTTTGATATTTTTCATTGTCGAAATTGTAAGAGATATCCTAAAGATGATGTTTTCCATTGTTTAAAGTAAAGTACTGACATTTTGATATTTTTCATTGCCGAAATTGTAAGAGATATATATAAGCAACAGCTCCCATAAACTTGAAGATTGCTAGTGTAGTGAAATTGACAAACCCTCCATCCAAGCTTCCGTCAGCACCTCCCATCCATTCTTTGAGCTAGTTGCATCTGCTAATATAGTTTCGCCAGCGAAACTAATTTGTAGTGGTTCTTTTTCGTGTGCATTAGCCTTGGAAAAATCAACCTTGAGTAACATGGCTCTTTTATGACTCCCCATCCTCTCCATCCCAGAGAAAGTTTCAATGAATGATAAATGGGGTGCCAACTTGAGTGCTTGGAACGTGGGCGGTCAGACTGAATGTTGTGAATTGATTATATGAGTAGATTCTTCTGAATTGGCGGTTACAAGGACTTGTGTGCTTGGGACGTGGCGGTGGCAATGAATGTGGTTATATTATGAGTTTGATCGTCTAGCTGATTTAGTATCAAAGAACAATGATGGCCTCTTTCTATGCTTTTGCACTACAAGTGCAGAGTTGGTCAGTATAGAGTTCAAAAGGAGACAAGTGCGTGAACTACTGTTGCTCACATGCTTGCTCACTTGTGCCTCATTTGCTTGCAATAGATCTCAACACTGGTAGGGAGATTGTGTTCCACAAGCTCCATGGATTTTGCAATTGTGTCCAATGACAATAGGTCGAAGACACTGCAAGTCGCAACAACTAATGGTGTTGCACGCATTAGTAGGGAATACCTTCACTTAGCATTTGGACTTTCACCGAGCTCAATCTCTTTGCATCAACTACTTGATAGCAAGTGTGACGACTTGTCCTTTGAGGTTCCCTTTGTAGGTGAGGAGTCCTTGTTTCATCTTGACACTCAGTTTGGAACCACCTTCATTGTTAGAGGTGTAAAGCTTTTGACAGAAATCAGTAAGGAAGTGTCGGATAAAAAACAAGTAGATGAACAATCCGATAAGACTATGAGTTTGGTTCCTCTCTTGAAAAACCTTCCTGCAAGAAGTGCACTCAAAAAAGCTATGGACATTGTAACAACAATACAAGAAGTTGATGCACTTCCAGTAAAGTATGATGGCAATATTTTGTTTGAGCTTCCCGCTTCGGACCTCCCTAACCGTGCTGAGGGGACAGAAACCAAATACGACAGCCATGTTTGGACGGATGATATAACAAGTAATATGACAGGATTTGATGGTTTAGTTAGAATTCGAAGATGTGGTGGGCATCTACAATGCAAAAACATATTTTGTCCTCACTTGGAGAGAACCAAAGAGGCCAATGAGAAGCATTGGCAAGGGAGACTTTCATGAGTGTGTCCTCAAAGATCATATGTTGGCGAAAATAGTACTCTTAAGTGTTTGCATTGTGGTGCTCGTCCTTTCTGCGAGCAAGAGTGCCCATGTAGGCTATTCGTATGTTACCCACACCCCAAGGGTGATACACAATTTAAGAGGTGTGTTATACACTCAGGGTATCATTTGCATCCCGTTGGTGAAGGAAGTTCTAGAGGTGCTGTGAAGAAAGTTAAGGCTAGGTTGACTAAGCTCATACAAAGAGATGGGATGGGAAGACCTAAAGCCTTGCAAAAAACATTAGCAAAAAAAATAATATTGGATGCCATCATTCAAGATGATCCGAAAGCCATGAGTGATGCTGAATTGACATCATTACTAGAGAAGATTACCCCAACTTTGGACAAGAGAAGGTATGTGCATACTTGTCCTCTTAATGTGATTAAAAGTACTCAAGTTTTTATGAAAAATAAGTAATGGGATTTTGATGCTACATGTTCTTAACTGTAGGCTCGCACGTTGGAAAAGGGAGGCCCAAATTGAAAGTGGATCCTTTGCAGATGGTTATGATGCTCTTTTACAACTGAAAAGAAAGTGTGTATATGATTATTTTCAGAGCATGGTGTTCCCTGGACAACTTGAATTTTCTTCTTTTGAAAGATGTCATGTTTTCAAGATGTCTACCAAGGGACATGGTAGTGGTGTTGATCTAGTGAACAAGATGAGGCCAGGTGGAGAGTTAGGATCGTGCTGGGTTTGCTTTGATTTTGTCAAACGTATGCATGATTGGAATACAATGGCATGCCATGTTTACAACCCTTTTGTTCAAGAGCTACAAACTATTGCTATTGGGGATTTCAAGGTTGAGGATACAGAAGCCCAGATCCTTTTTTGGGAAATGTTAAATAGAGTCATGGAGAAGGAGGGATTCCCAAAGCCTCAATTTAAAGGGTTTATGGCTGATGAGGCACAAGCAAATTGGCATGCAATTAGAATGGTATTCAATGGTGATGCCAATAAGGTGCTCAAAGAAAAAGAGAGATCTTGCTTATTCCATTGGGAGCAAAGCTTGGAAAACCATGCTAAGTTCCTTCCATCATTTGATCGTGAGGAGTTCAAGCTAAGGTGTAGACAGTGGAAGAATGCTCCATCTCAAGAAGCTGCGGACATCGAGTTGAAAAACCTCCGTTCGTGGTTCAAGCATCATGCACATAAGAAGGACATCTCCATTTTAGAAACACGGATTGTGTGGTGGCATGCAAGAGTGGCTCATTGGGGAGAATACATTCTCAAGGTAGGTCTATTGTTATTTCATTCACAACTTTATTGTTTTTTGATTATTGGAAACTAATCTATGTTGTGGCACACACAGGGCATGGAGGGATCTGACCTTGATCTGACCAGTTTTTAGTTCCTAGAGCCAACCTTGTAGAGTCAGTCCATGGAAGTTGGTTGGCATCGAATGACGGAGTGAAATATGTCACACTAAAAAATGCTTGTGAGACAGATATGACGGGTGCTTTGCTGCAAACTGCAAGATACACAGAATATCTAAAGGGACTACACTTGGGTTGTGGACCTAGTTTGGAAAAGCTATCTCGAAGGCACTCTTATGGGGACATAGGGAGCAACTCATGCAAGTTCATTGATCTCAGTAATGAGGTGGCTAGCAAGGTGGATGCAACTATTGGAGGTCAAGATTGTATGGGTGATTTGAAGACTGTGAGAAGGAAGCGGTCAAAATCTTTCTCAGAAGCAGTGTATGCAAATGATTCACATCGTCCAGAATATGAGTATGTAAATCAGCCAAGAAAGAGAAAACAAAATACCACACCAATCTTGAAAACAAATCAATATGTTGAAGAAGAGGTAGTACACAAGACTATGTGGGCTATAAGAAGAACTAATGCAAGTAGTGAGGTGAGATGTCAAGGATACTTAGAGGACAAAGGAATCAAATGCCACAAATTGATAGATCACAAGGGTAGGACGGGAAAGAGAGGTGTTCCTGCACCTAGCTTTTTTGGGAGAATCAACACCAAAGCAGGCATTCGAAGGCAATTGATTTGGTTTTGTGGGGATAACATGGACCACACATGGACACCATCAAATTGCATTGAAGGAAAACCACCTGAGGTGCCAAGGGAGTGGCCTATTGAGAAGGGGACAAGCCTGGATGAGGAAGAAATGAGGTTATTAGTAGCTGGAGGATTTAGATTAAAAAAGCAATGCACTAGGGCCAAATCTGCTGATTTAACAAGTAGACCGAGCACAAGGGATGGCATGGTTGTGGAATGGGTAACTGAGGTGACATGTGAAATGAGAACAAGGATAGCTAAGTCTATTTCCTTGGAATGTGTTGTTCACAATGTTAATATAGTTGTCCCTAGAGAGCATGTGGGGTACCTAGTTTCCACTCCAGGATCACGTAGAAAAGGGAGCAAGTACAATGTTGTGGTTTCAGTATTCCCATCATGCACATGTCTGGACTTTATGGGCCATTCTCAAGGGCAAAACAGATATATCCCATGCAAACATCTGTATTACATTTATATGCAATACTTGGGTCTAGATGAGAAGATACACATGTTCATTCACCAATCTGCACTAAGTAGGCAAGAACTCTACCAAGCTCTACCTGCTTGCTAAGAAGGGTGTTTATCTCTACTTGTGGTTATATCAAAGGAACTTGCATAGGTGCATACAAATATTGTATGACCATTGTAGCTTGTGTTGACTTTTTGGGTGCATTTTGATAGTCATTTGCTTGACACAATATAGCTATATGTATGTAAACAGTATTTTGTTGCCCACAGCTTCTTTAAGAGTTGTGTATGAACAATGTATTACTCACCACACTATAGTTTTCGGTGACCTTTTGGTGTGTTTGAATGGTCCTTTTATAGAAATCTATCCATGTCTCTCAATTCAATCTTCCTGAGATTCTAGACCATTTGACTATAAATTGTTTGGAAGAAATATTATTTTTACTTTATTTTTTTGTACATGATGTTTATTGAAAAAATATATATATTGAAGGTATCAAATTAGACTTAACTAAAGGTCCACTGCTCAGATCGCTCGTACGTTTTTGCTCGAAAAATGCTCGTCCCCCCGAGATTGCTAGGCGAGAGGGAGGTCAACCACCAAGGGGCCAGTCCCACACCACTCATAAGCATGAGTGGAAGAAAGCAATGAAGGCAGCGAAAGAGGACCCCAGCGTTTGCAGCACATGGAGCTGGCACGAAGGATCCAGATGGAGCAATATGGAAACATGCATTTTGGAGCAGGCAGGCCTAATTTGTAAGTATCGACCTCAAATTATATTGTGTTTATGTGGTTTATTAGGAGTTTGTTTCTTTGTACTAACCCCTCCGCAAATTGTGTCATCTTGTAGCTTGATATCATGGGAAGATACCCTAATCCTACTGTAAAGACATCCTACCATCGTGGACATCACAAACGATATACATGGAGGCACTTCTATGATGAGGGGTTGATTTTACTAAAGAGTAGTATATCCGAGCTACTAGAGCACCCCCCTAGGTATTTAAAAGTACTTAAATAATGTCAATGTTATAAATAAAGATTTGATTTTTCATACATTGATACATGTTGTTCCTCCTTTACAGCCCTTGGGGATATTCAGGAGGAAGAAGGCAAGGATACTGAGGAGGAAGGAGGCGATGAAGAAGGGAGTGAGGACGCGGATGACTTAGATTAGTCATAGAAGTAGTGCTAGAATCAGTGCTAGCTACTCTTTTTGTTACTTGAAGCCATTGGCTTGGCTTCATACCTCTCTTATATGGGTCTAAGCATGCTTAGGTGACATGCTTTTTGTGCTTTGTGAAAGCACATAGCACATTACTTATAGCATAAATTATGTACCTTAATATATGAAAATTTTTAAATATCAATGTTCTTTAATGGACTTGTAACAATATTGCAAGAGTCCAAAAGCACATTTTATCATTGCAATAAATTTTTAAGGTTTCAAATAGGTATTCTATACCACTAAAAGCAGTAAATGTCCTAGACAATGCCTTTTGTCACCTTCCCATGCTAAGACCCATATATACACTCCTCGCCATAGGTGGCTTGGCTTTGTGCTATATGTATATACAAGCACTTTTTGGGCTATGAATTAATATACACTCCTATTTTTTTGGCATTCAATTTCCTTGTGCAATGTTCTATCAATGAATGCCTTGTGAACTAAATTGTAATGTTTTATTCGGAATTGTAATCATCGACTATAGATGTGCGTGGAATCACGTAAATTAAAATGTGGTTGGCTGTAAGAATTGAATTGCACACTGTAGAAATGCAATTCTTGCAACCACATAGCATACACAGCATTCTGTTCAACCACACAAATTTTATTTTCTTGAATTCTGTAGAGCATTTATAAGCTCGTCTCACAACAACACAAAGCAACTATAGACGCGCTTGGTAGATGCGCAAAATAGCGAGCACGTCTATAGGCATTGCTTTAGTAGAGGAATTACGGGCGCATCTAAACACTCGTCTATTTGTGCATAAATTTACACGTCTACTTGCACGTCTAAACTGAGAAAATACGGGCCCGTCTAACATCGTGTTTATCAGCTCATCTATATGCACGTGTATTAGCGCATTTATTTGTGCATTTACACTAAGACTCAAACGCGCATTTAGACGCATAGATAGATGCAAACCAGAGAATACAGAAAGTGAGATTTTGGTGTACATCATAATTCAAACACAAATATAATCATGTTATTTTTCTTGCATCAAATATTTAAAAGCGAGTATTTTTTTATGTGTGCACAGTACCTGTTCACATTGTTGCGGTAGTACTAGTGTGTCCTTCCTACCTTGACAAAACTTTGTGGAGTCAATAGTTACAAAGCCACTTGCATGGCGTTTGATTGTTGCATTAGGGCCTCTTTCCACCACGTCCTTAAACCACTTTACATCCAAAACATACACAAAGAAGCGTCGAAAGTCAAGCATAATAATATCTTGGATTATGCCACAATAATCATCCATGGCTCCATTGGCTCCCTCAAAGCTAGCAATGACGCCGCAATCTTGTGTGTTTCTCTTATCATCAATCTATTGTGTTCGAAAATGCTTGCCCTCACACCATATAGCATTGAACATAGTGCACTACACCAAGAAAAAATCAATTAAATAAGCAATCTAAATTATTGAAAGCTCCTAACTTATGCATAACATTCTATATACCGACCTTGCTCATGCATCCCCTAGCATACTCCCATTCTTCCATTGTGATATGCATCCCCTCGTCTTGCTCTGCCATTTTTGTTACCAAGAAACATCCTCTTTTTCCTCTGCTTCAGATGTGTCTTCTTCTTCAGTCTCCTGCCCTTGTTCATCCAAAGAGTCCTGACTGAAGACAATGTACATAAGGAATGCCATGGTTTCCTCAAGCACTCTGCACTTTCTGGTGTGCAAGTTACAGTTGAATTTATATTGATCAGGCAGGATGTCAAATCTTCTATTCACATGGTACCTCAGCCTGTCAATGGAGACAATATGATTTATATGCACAAAAACCTTTTCACCTTCCACAATTCTTCCTGCCTCTATCAGTTCTTTGAAGGTATCCCAATGGTCTGAAAGAAAATCTTTGTGATGCTCCAGTACAGAGCTCATTGTGAACTCCATGTTGAAAATACTGTGGTATATGTTGAAGTTACTCTGAGCCTTGCATTTGTGAAGAAACTCAAATAGGAGCAATCTGGAGACTTGTCCTCTTCTGGTTCCTTTTGTTTTGTGATGGAAGAATCAGCATTCTGCTCTAGTCTCTTCCTTTTGCTTGTTCCAAAATTTATATACATTGAATTCTATATGCTAACATATGCAATCAGTGAATGCATAGGATATCACCAGATAATTCCTTCATGAGCTCTCATGACTCACCTAGAGATTGCTGTGGTCTAATAATAGCAGCAAAAAAGTCCAGCTTCCTCTTGAAAGGTGGGGCTTGGGAGTCAACTATTCCAAAGCAAAAACATTTCTCATCATCAAGGAAGAATTCCACAGGGCCAAAGATAGCAAAACAATGAGGTAGAAGTGAGAACCAAAAGAGACACAGGAATTTGCAGGAAAATGCGATGGGGGACCATTTGGAAAATATAAAGCACTCTCCTCGCATTTTGTTACAAATTCTCCAGTTCTGTTGATATGCATGTCAAATCAAACACTAGGTTCATCTCATTAATTCCTGGATAGTATGATTTGATATGCAAGAGAAAGGCTAGAGCTGAGTGAAGCTTTTCATGAGGAATGTGTCAACAATAGGAATTTGCAGCAAAATGCGATATGGGCTACCTAGAGATGTATAAACCACTCTCCTCGCATTTTGTTGCAAATTTCTAGGTTCTATTCATATCCATCTCCGAGGTGATTTACCACATTCTTGGACAGTATCAATTGAATATGTAACAAGAAGGGTGGAGCTAAATGAAGACATTTGGACATAAAAAATCCAATGGATGGAAGAAATATATGTCAAAAAACTTTGAAAACAATCTAGAATTCTGACCTTTTTTTTTCTTTTCTATGCTGTTGGAGTTGCACTGGTGAATCTCTTGCTCTTTCACTAGCTTGAACTCTGCACTACTCTAGGTAACCTAGAGATCTGGATGTGGTAGTAGTCTTCAGGCAGGTTGCAGTCTGGATGGAGTGTGCTAGGTAGGAAAGGATCAGAGAGAGAAGGAAAAGACTTACAAACCCTTACTCTGTTTACGGTCACATCCCATTCTCCATACTTTGAGATATGATTGAGTGTAATACTACGTGCACAATACATGTTTCCTCGACATCGATCACACAAACATTTGATTTTTTGCTCCAACCACATTTCGCGATGGTGGATACGGAGGGTTTCATCCTCACTGGAGCTACTTGTTGAAGATGAAGACATCCTACAAACAAACAACCCACCAAATTTGCTTTCTTCAAATGTTTAATTTAAACTCTGTGGCGCATCTACAGTCACGTCTAACAGCGCATCTATAGTCGCATCTAAAGGTGCATCTAAAGGTGCATCTACTCTATGTATTTAGATGCACCTATAGAAGCGCCATTAGATGCGATTATAGACGCGGCTTTTAAACCTGCTTTTAGTGCGCTCGCTTTGCTTTTCTTCACATTACTTATACTTCGCGCGGCTTGCTTCCTTCCTTATTAGCAGATCCACAATTTCGATGCTTGAGAGGAAGGCTCCCATACTTACTTCCAAGCTTACACTTAAGAGGAAGGCACCCACACTTACTTCTAAGCTTAAAGGAGAGGAGGACAAACAAGGAGGAGAAGCAACTTTGAAAAAGAAGAAGAACCTTCCATACCTCTATCCAAGTAAGTCCTTTTGCAGTTGATCTTGTTTGGAAGTTTGCTCTCTTTAGATTTATACTTTCTCGTATCCAAGAAGTGCATGATCTGGGTATCAGTGTCATGTTTGTGTGTCGGGTGCAATGTCCTTTTCTACTTTTTAGAAATCTCGGCTGTCGGAGCACGTCTATAGGCGCATCTCAGAGCGCATCTAAAAGCACGTCTACAGGCGCGTCTAAACGCACGTCTAGCCTGTTTTGCAGACATAGACAGCCGCTCTATTAGACGCATCTATAGATGCGCTAATCAGATGCGTCTATAGACGCACTCCGACAGTAAGCCTCTCTTCCCTTCCCCTTTCTTCTCAGCTCATCAGTAATAGATTTTTTTCCTTTTTTCCAGTTCAACATGTGGCCAGGAAGCGCTTCCAGCTCACCTGATCCCCGGGAATCTATTTGGAAGGACTTATATAACCTTTTAGGGTACCCTCCTAGTCCTGCGGAGTTATACGAGTATACGACGTGTACTCTAAACACTCCCCAGGAGTCGGCACTACAGACTCCAAACCACCCCACACCACTTGAGATCACCCCAGCGGAGTTAGCACAGCCGTCTTATGCCCCTTCTTATGCCCCTTTCCCTATACTGTTCTTATGGTCCCTTCCCCCATGCCGTCTTATGTCCCTTCTGCCATCCCATCTTATGCCCCTTCCCCCATGCTGTCAGGAGGTCCTTCTGTCTCGCAGAGCCGTCGACATACTCCTGTGCCATCGAGACTCGGTTCTCCAGCTATGAGTGGTCAGCGTAGTCCCATGCAGTCTCCAGCTACGAGTGGCCAGCGTACGAGCTCGACACGACACGGTAGCAGGCGTAGTAGTAGGGAGAGCGGTGGGGGATGTGTGGCATAGTGCTTTGGGAGGGGTGGCGGTGGGGACGATGATGATTCAGATGATTTAGACGTGCCTCCGGGTGATGGTACGATTTATTATGACATCACTCAGATAGGAGGCATCTTGATGGATGCGCGGGGAAGGACATCATGGCCTTCATGCGATCTCAGAGATTGCTTTATCCACTACAAAGACCAGCCAAAGAGGTTTGCTGATGAGACCCTCCCTGCTGTTCGCTCTAGGTATCCTAACCCCCCAATCACCAGTTCACAGATAAATGGACCAAGTCAAAGATTGTTACGATACTTGGCAATAAAAGATCTTCGCTTAAGAGGCAGGCACTAGTGGAGCTTGCCAGGATTGAGGGAGATCAACCACCAAGGGGCCCGCCCCACACCGCTCACAAGCGTGAGTGGAAGAAAGCAATCCCTCCGCAAAGTGTGTCGTCATGCAGCTTGAGATCGTGGGCAGATACCCTACTCCTGTGGAGACAGCCTACCACTGCCACCATCACAGAGGAGATACATGGAGGCACTTCTTTGATGACGGGTTGATTACTGAGGAGCAGTATACCCGGGCTACTGAAGTGGCCCTCGAGGTATTTGAAAGTAATTAAATAATGCCAAAATTATAAGTAAAGATTTGATTTTTCATACATTGATATATGTTGTCCCTTGTTTATAGGCCCGTGCACAAGACGATGAGGAAGACGAGAAAGGAGGCACAGAAGGGAGCGTAGAAGGGAGCATGGAAGGGAACGAGGAGATGGAGAACATAGATTAGTCGTAGAAGTAGTGCTAGCTACTCTTTTTTGTATTTAAAGCCACTGGCTTGGCTTCATGCCACTTGTATATACACTCCTCTTATTTTTTGTACTTGAAGCCACATGACGTGGCTTAGCTTCCTTATTTTTTGTACTTGAAGCCACATGATGTGGCTTAGCTTCGTGCTATATGTATATACAAGCACTTTTTGAGCTTTCAATTTTATTGCGTTTTGGAGTTGTAATGTTTTATTTGGTCGAATTGTAATTAAAATGCGGTTGGCTATAAGAATTGAATTACACAGTGTGGATATGGGATTCTTGTAACTATATAGCATACACAACATACACAGCATTCTGTAAATTAAAAAAAAAACAAAATAAAGCACCTCTATCAGTGCGTTTATAAATGCGTCTATATACGCGTCTATCTATTCGACAAGCGTCTATATTTGCATCTATAAATGTGTTTATAAGCGCGTGTATTTAAGCGTCTAAGTGCGCATCTATATGTGCGTGTGTTTGATATATAGACGCACTGATAGACGCGGGTGTCTAGACGCGAAAATAGATGCGTAAATAGACGCACCCGTAAGTTTTTTATTTAGTTCAGTAAATGCGTCTATGTGCGCATCTATGGGTGCTTTGTCTTGTTGTGTCTACTAGCGTATCTTTCTTTTTAAAAAATTTCCACAGAGCGTCTAATAGCGCATCTATAGGTGCGTCGGTCTGTTATATAGATGCGCCTATAGATGCAGGTCTGTAGATGCATAAATAGATGCACCAATCACTTTTTTTTAATTCGCGAAACACGTCTGTATGCATGTCTATGGATGCATTGTGTTGTTGTGGTTTCGCCATTCAAAACTTGTTGGGCATGTCAAATGTACAAAGATCAAGTATGCCTAAATATAAGCATTCACAAAATCTATTTTTAAGTCTACAAATCATAGTAAGTAAAATTATCTAACTCCAAAGGCAATCCAAACATATGTGTTATAGTTATTAATAGACTATGGGACTTAAAAACCATGAAAAAACTCATTCTACCTAAGAAGTATGACCATTTTATCTAAAACATTTTAGTTAACGACTCGACTTTAAAACTTTAGGCAAAACTTAAAATCATAGATGTGAATTCCAATCCATAAAAATCCCAAGTTTTTCAATATGGTCAATAATCAAAACCCCAAAATACCTTATCAAAGCGGTATAATAATTCTAGAAAGTATCCAAGTTAAAAGGACATAAAACTAATGTTAAATGTGGAAACTTAAATGTCATGGTAGGCACTACACACTGTAAACGTGTTCATGATGAGGCACACAACCATTTGATTTCTCCTTAGGACTACAATACAGTCTTGGGGGATTCATTCTTAATAAAATGGGGACATCACCTGCATGCATGAACTTTAAGGAAACCCCCTATATATGGTCCATGTAGGATGATAGAACACCCCTATTTACGCTTATAAGGGTACCACCAAAAGTCTAGTATGCCCCCCCTTTCCTTAAGTATAATAACATCTCATCGATATATATTAGACCACCTTCAAATATTTGCAATTATTTTTTCTCCGGACCATGGCCTAGGACTAACAATAGTTTGGGCTTAGTTCATGTATACACTCGGTACATCACCTATTATAACTAGTCAAATGTGTGTGTGTGTGTGTTCCTTTCCTCTTTTTCTAATCTTTAGGGTAAAAATTAGTAGCTCCCTCTAAACATCCCCCAATTCCCCCCCACCCCCTTGTAAATGGCATTCAGCTCCTAACTTAAATTTAAGATTGGGAAAAGTAAAAAGGGCCTCCACCCCTAATGTATAAGCTTAAGCCTCATCTCAAAAAAAAGCCCTATGTACACTCACGTGATATCATAAGTTGACCCTTGTGGATCCCCGGGAATAGAGTGGGCACACATCTGCTCAAGTTTCCAAACTTTGTACATCTTGTAACGTTTGATCTCGCTTTACATCTAATTGCATATGTGGGTTCTCAAAAAAACAGGATTAGATGAGCGTTCAAATTTGCTTATCAATACGTCACAAATTTATAAAAACCAGCCATTCGGCCTTTAAAAAAGATTACAAGATTTTTGAAACCAAAAATTTGTACATTTCACACCGTCTTTGTTTGATCGAGCGTTTTGTACGCCTCGGGAGCGAGAAATTACGCATCAAGAATCACAATCCACCCTGCCCAGCCAAGGGACCACAAATCTAAGGTTGAGAGAGTTTTTTAATCGCCGTTTTGACGTGGGCATCAGGTAATGAGAGGCTGGGATCATCCAGTGTCCGACGTGGCCCCTGAAAACTCTTGCTAGCCGCAAAGAACCAGTAAATGTAGCCTCCTCCAATGCAGCCCGCTAGAGAAATAGCAGCGTAGTTAAAGTTACCGAGACTCACTGGGTAGCTGGGTGGGAAGCAAAAGAGCAGACTCATAGCAGCACCCCAAAATGCCCCCCAGCATCCTACGATCACACCCCAGCGTCCTAGTGAGAAGGGACCGCGAATGAAATTGTTGTTGAAAGCGTAGCGGCACATCAGAACGGCTGTGTATGGACCGTAGGCCGTGATCGTGGACATGGCTGTGATGGCCGTGAAGGCGACACTGCTCCCCAGCGACGGTAGAGTGCAGATGAATGAGCCAATCACTGTGACAATTGTAGCGTTTACGGGAATGCGATCCTTGGGTGTCAATTTCACCAAAAATTTGTGAAAGGGGAGACCATAGTCTCTTGCCATGGCGTAAGCCTGCAGCAAGCAATCGATGGATGTGTCAGCTTTGCGTCGCCAGTTTCCAGTAACCCGTCACAACATCGGACTCTTTTTGAATTGATGTTATCTTGCTATCGGTCAATATCGTACGTACCATTCTCGCCGTAAGAGTAACGTTTGTTATGTTTCCGAAGAAAAGAGAGATCGCTGCGAGACTCGTAAACAAGATGGATCCTGCTGCTGCCATAGACTCCTTTCGGTATCTCGCGTAGAATATGTCATAGACAACTTGGCTAGCGGCTGATGCATTTCCCCCTCCTACAAAACAGGTTCCATATCGATTCTCAATTGCAATGCAATGGGGAGCGATGACGCATGATCCGAGAAGACAAAAGGGGTAAGCGGTAAACAACCTGTCGGGGTTTCGGATGATAGAACGTTGTCCGGGTTCTGAATGCAGAAAGTGAGGACCGTCAAGAGGACAACCTCGACTCCAGCAGTTGTGTAAACACTTCGTACCATAGCGCGAGGCCCTGCAGTTGCTGCAGTTTTCACCTCTTCCACAACGTGAGAGCCGACCTCAAACCCTGTGAGAATAGATTGAAAGTAAGGCATGCCCAACAGGACTATCATCGCAGAACTCTTGATCCCCAGACCAGGAGCTTTGACGAATTCCGTGAACACAAAACTTGCAGGTTGGTATTCTGGCGCCACTACTAGGAGTACTATGACCACGAACACGATTGAGCCAATCTGGAAACACGCTCCCAAGGAGCTCAGATGTCCCAACCATTTCGTGTTCACGATGGACACGAAGAAGTGAATCACGAAGACTCCTCCAGTCACAAGTACCACCTGCGCGAGCTCAAAATTAGAAAGATAGATGGTATCAACGTACCGTTACAGTAATCACGCTTGCACCTAGATAATTCAAAGGCTCGTAGGGATGGCAAAAAAAAAACGTCAAAAACGTTTCACCTGGTATTCGCTGAGCGAGAATCCTCCTTCTAGATGACCCCCCGTGCCAAGCAGCACCATTGTCTGAATCAATTGAGCAAGCAGAAATTCGTTCAGTGCAGTTCCAGCGAAGGATCCAACAAGGTATACCCATCCAGTCAGCCAAGAAGACCAGGCTGCATGCCTCTTGGGAACAAGCTGGAAGACCCAATAGTAGACGCTGCCCAGCGTGGGAAAGGCCGATATCACTTCGGCCATTGCAAATGCCATGCACAAAGTTCCAAAGCTAGTTGCCAACATTCCCCAGAACATAGCCACTGGACCACCGTAAGTGTATATGTACCCGTAATAGCCAGTGATAAATCCAAGTGGTGCAGTATAATCAAAGGTATATGCCCACTGTTGAAAAGGACTCATGGCTCGGTGGTATTCTTGCCGGTACCCGAGCTCATTAAGCCTCTTCTCATCTTCGTCACGCACGTCAGTTGCTTTGGGCGATGATTTGGTCGTGTATTCCACAGTATCTGACGCATGGCGCCTATTCTCATCTTCATCACGCACATCACTTGGTTTGGGCGATGGTTCAACACCCGGCGAACGAACGGACTCCATTATATCTTAAATCGTGGGTCCGAGCTAGACTACGCTTTACACAAGATTATTACACTCTGCGTGGCACGACCCTGAACCTCCGTTAAGAACCAAAGCGCCCAGCGATTGTTTGAGACACGCGAAATCTGTCGCAAATGCCTGCCGATAATTGGAGAAGCATATGGTATAGAGGATTGAGCGATCCGCTACGGGCTCGATCGCATGAAACTCTGCAAAAGTAAGCTGATCAACACCAATCGAGTGAAGAACCTGCTTCTCGGTAGCAGGAGTACGGAGAGTGTGGCACGCACGCGGACTTAAAGCACGAATCGGACATGAAGGTGGAGGTGCTAAGCCAGGCACGGGATTACTACCAGGGAAGGTGCTTACTGAATCCTGCTGCCCTCCACGAATCGATCCGACAAAAGGAATGTATTCAAAAAAAAGTTTTGATGGGCAACACGAGGGGTACACCTGGCCGGGAACCTCATTAGCAATGCCAAATTTTGTCTGCTGTGGAAATTGGAGTTATATCGCCCGACGCCAATGCCAAATTTTGTCTGCTGTGGAATTATCTTTGGATTACCCTGCATGTAAAATTCTAAATATTGTTCAAAACCATGGAGGATGTCGCTTCGAAATCCATGAAGGATATCGCCGAGCTTGTCTGCTGTCAACCATTGTCGTTGTCAGCCCTAATAAAGTGAATCGTGATTGGCTCTTTTTCTGCCAGCCCTAATAACGTGATTATCAAGTGTGACTAATAATAAACGGGCTACGTTTTGCCGCTGACAGCGATAGAATTAATGTCGGGAGGAACGTAGGAATGTACGGATCTGCAGTGCTAAAGTGGGTTATTATAGGGGATTGTGGGTGGGAAGAATCGTCTGAAACGGCAAGGCTGTTTAAAATGCTTCTGTTTGCAAGATGAGTAACGCAAGTTGCTGGGATCCATGCGTCCCCACAGGGCTCCGCTGCGGAATCCATGATTCCAGGATCAGGATCATTAGCTTTCAATATGGCTGGCTAGTCATGCCAGCCTAGAGGAAGGAATCACAAAGTTCTTTGGGTCCCCTTGCATCCACGAGTTCCTTTCCTTCCATGGGAAATTGTTCCAAAGAAAAAGAAGGCTGGCGACTGCCGCCACTTACCATATTTTTTAAAGATAGTTTCTCACGCCTGTCACTCATAGCTTCCTTGTATGAATGAGGTCTATCGGCCATCGCAAACTTTATATTTAAGTCCCACATCAAACATCGTGGATCATAGCTATAATCTTGGATGACTATAGCACGAGGATGGCCAAAGAAGAGATGTGACTTCTTCCCTATATGCATCATAGAGGAACTATAATCTTCTATGACTATAGCATGTATATGTAACTAGAAAACAATCACAAACCCAGAAATTAGACCCTTAACAAACAAACTACTCCCTACTTAAGCACTCATATAATAACCAAGCAACTAGCACATACATACAAATACAATAACAAAACAAGCTAGAAAAGATGCCAATGCATGCCATTGAACTCCACACAAGTAGTTGTACATATGGCAATGCCCGATTGGATTGATGCATTGGGAATCTTTATATCAAAAGTCCCAAATTATCCTCTTGCTTTACAAGGTGTGATTGATAAGATTCTAAGAGTTGCGAAAGCAAAATCAACAAAGAAACACCTATTTCATTAATTTTGGACTAGTGTGACTCTCTAGAAAAAAAAGTAAAACAAAAAATCTCTTAAAAGTAAGATAATTTTGTAAGTGTTTTAAATCAAATAAGTAAAATTATAAATTTAACACAACATTTACTAGAGACTTTCATATCCTCTTCATTTAGCATGTTATAACCATTAAACACTATAAGGCAATCATATATTCTCCTACTTAAATCTCTCTCTCTAGGAAACTTAAATCCTAAGACATTTAGTATTAAAAAACTTCAAAAAGAGCATCATGAGAGAATAAATATATATAATTAAAAAGAATTATATAAGTCCATGAGTAGACATCTAATAAAATGAAAAAGATCCTGAGACATAAAAGAAACATGAGATATTTAATAAAATTTAAAATAAATATAATGAAACTCAAATAGTTTAAAAAGTCTAACATGAGAGATTTAGTATGATTATAGTGCATTGGGACATGTAATACAATTTAAAAATAGCATCATGAGACATTCATACATTATTTAAACAAACTCATGTGATACTTTGGGTGTAGATTAAATCTCCTATGCCTGAATTGCAGGACACTCCCCAATTGTAGAAATGAATCTCCTCTATTTGAATTGCAAGGTGCTTTCCAATGGTAACAATTTGGTTTTGAATAGTCTCAACCATAAACGCTTGTAGATCCATCTCTATATATGCTGCCATTGAGGGATATGATTTTAGTTCAAATTTTTGATTGAGGAGACATAGTTATAGCACACTCTCTACCCACAGTTGTGGCCATCCATTTGTTCCACTACTCCAAATCTTATGAACTCCATTTTGTCTAGCAAGTCACCTTCATGCTGGTTGACTACCTTGGCAAACCTGTCCATCATAACATGTAACAAACACAGAAGTAATAGCACATTAAGTGTACACATTGTTACACAGTGCCATGATAGCCTACGATTGAATTGACAAAAAATCATCATGATGTGGCTTTAATGTCCAAAAATAATAAACTCCAATATGAGTTGCACAAGGGCCAATGAATGATTGGGTATATAGCCATTTCTTGTGAAGTTTATGGAATATATTGCATATAGGTAAGTTACATTAAGTGTACACATTATTACATAGTGCCATGATAGCCTACGATTGAATTGACAAAAAATCATCATGATGTGGCTTTAATGTCCAAAAAAAATAAACTCGAATATGAGTTGCACAAGGGCCAATGAATGATTGGGTATATAGCCATTTCTTGTGAAGTTTATGGAATATATTGCATATAGGTAAGTTGTTGGATTCGTAACTTATGCATTCAAAAGATATTCAATATATTTTAAAAACATCAAATAATTGTTTTACACATTTATGGAAGAAATTATTCCATTGAATTGTATGTGTACATATGAGGGCATGCTCAATATTTTTTTAATTTGGTTGGAAAGACAAACTTTTTGAAAAAATGCACTTCACACTTATCGAGCTCCTACATGGTGGTCCAACTTAGATACTTGGTAATATTTGTAGTTTAATTTACCCATAAATGGATACATTAGGAAAAACTAAATTGATATATATGCAATGCTCTTTAAATATTAACAATATTATTTATTATTTTACTTTGGTTTCATTTTGAGTCACTATCTCGCAATGAGGCCCATAAACATGTCAAAGGTGGTTCCATTTCTAATCCACAACGTCAAACCTACTCTAGAGCCATTTTCCCTTTTGCTTTTTTGGGCCATTTTGGGCCTCTTTGCACTTGTTTAGAGGGTACGAGTTGCTAATGTGTACAAGCGAAGGTGGCAAAACATGGCCACTAATTTTTCCCAAATTTGACATCTCCTACTTTTACATTTGAAATTTCACTGGCAATAGTTAATTCCAAATAAAGTACACTGCCCCATCCTACCTGACTTGTGCAAAACATTCTCTTGGCATTCTGCAGTAACCTATCACTTTTAGGCTTCCCCATTCTTATTAACAATTATTTTCCTTACCAGATCTACCTTGGCTTCTTATCTGTGCATCTTTTCTTTTTAGGGACATTCGCTCTCTATCCTCAAGCTTTCTTGGAATGTGCTCAAGTTTTGATTCTTGTCATAAATCTTTAGGCAAGTCCTTGTTCTGGCCCTTCTCACAAGCTAGCCCTTTTAACATAAATCATTTCTCATTTCTTGGTTTGCTTTCTTTTTTTGAAACAAGGTACCACATGGTGTGATGTGTTTCTCATGGGTTGTAAGAGAACCAGAGGTTGCAAGATAGAAAAGTTGTTAAATCCAGCCAAGTTAGGAGGAGATTAAAGCCCATGGATACTGGTGATACAATATCCAAACGAACATGAAAGACATGTTTGCAACAAATGCAAAGGGAGAGACAATGCTAAGAAAAATGCCTCCTCTTTAAGTAGCTAGCCTCGGATTAGGCAGTAGATTAACCCATTCGAGTAGTGTGATCTAAATTAAGAACATCTCAAAACTAGTGGGATCTAGGGGGGACCCATATAGCACAACCATAAAAGAGGCCAGAGGTGAGCATGTCACCTAAGCTGGTAAAATGCATATATGGGGGAGTCGACTGGGGAACGAAGGGTGTCCACTAGAGCCAGCATTTCTACTCCAATTGAATGCAACACAATCACCTTATACGAGAAGGCAGATAACCATTGGGATCACATTGCATCGAGGGGTGGTAGTAGGCATGGTGAAGATGAGTGGGTGAGCAGTGGAGCAGATGAGCAGGGGAGCAGATAAGTAACGAGAGTTGGTGGAGGGAGCATGGAGAAAAGTAGAGGAGGGGTAGAAAAGAGCTAGAGGAGGGTGTGTGGAGCAAAGTAGCAGAGCGTGTGGAGCAAAGTAGTAGAGCAAGGGCAGATGAGAGCAATGTAGTAAAATGTCAAATGCTACTAAGTATTATAAAGTTCAAGCCACCATGGTGGTTGGAGGACCGAGACCTAGGGTTCCATCCATATTAATTGCAAGCCACCACGGTGGAATCTTAGGTGCCACCCTAGATGGGCTAGTAATCATGAAACAAACACCTGATGATGGTTATAACTGATAGGTGATCAGGCCATTGCGGTGGCTAGTAATTAACTGCCAGCCCAGTGGCATCTTAGCCACCATAGACGTGGTTGATGAGAGCAACCACCACCAGATAGTACCACAAAGTCAAATCATGAAGCCTAATCACCTCGAAATACTCATTACCATGCACTCTAGTACTCTACTGAGCATGCAAGCCCAGTGACTGGTAATTTACAGCACTCATACTAATCATGCATGCAAGCCTAGTGGTGGTAGCTGGCAGGTGAGTAACTATGGTAACTAGTAATTAACTACCAGCGTAGTGGCATCTCAGCCACCACATTTGTAGCTAATGAGAGCCAATAATAACTACCACAAAAGTAAATCATGAATCCTAATCACGTCTAATCACTCATTACCATGCACTCTAGCACTCTATTGAGCATGCAAGCTCGGTGATTGGTAATTTATTGCACTCGTAGTAATCATGCATGCTAGCCGTGTGGTGGTAACTGGCAGGTGAGTAAATGAGGGCCACTATGGTGGCTGGTAATTAACAGCCAACCTAGTGGCATCTTAGCCACCATAGATGTGGCTGATGAGAGCTAGCACCACTAGGAAGTAATTCCCACAAAAGTAAATCATGACACATAATCACCTCTAAGCACTCATTACAATGCACTCTAGTACTCTATTGAGCATGCAAGCCTGGTGACTAGTAAATTACTCTCAGGGGGGTCACTCATCATATGTAACCCTATCATGTGAGTTCAATAGAAAGATATTTTTCATTTTTAAAATTTATAGAAATAAATATACATAAGATTCTATTTAAAATAGTTTTGGAAAAAATTTATAGATTTGTATAGAAAAGGGGTACATTTTATTAATGAAACATTTACAGATAAGGGATTTTAAAAATAGGCCTTGAATGCATGTGATGTAGAGGGTTTATACATAGTGAGTCCCCCTAAGAAATTACTGCACTCATAGTAATCATGCATGCAAGCCTGGTTGTGGTAACTGGTACATGAGTAATTGCGAGCCACTATAGTGGTGGGTAATTAACTGCTAGGCTAGTGGAATCTTAGATGCCACCACACACATGGCTGGTAATCTAAGATGCCACCACCTCTAATCACTCATTACCATGCAAGGTAGTATTGTCACCTTGAATTAATCAAAATTTAGACCAACCACCATAGTGCCTCTCACCTTGATAGTTCTTTGTCGTCGGGCTACAAACTTAAGCCTCCGCTATTCCATTCCCTTCACTGTTTTGTCTTCTATCCCTCTCGACCATTTCTTTCTCCCTTGCACTCGAACTGCAACCTTAAGCCTCCACTATTCCATTTTCTTCATTGTTTCATGTTCTATCCCTCTTGACCGTTTCTATCTCCCTTGTACTCTTCATGCAACTTCTATCCCCTATTATAATGGACCCTGCATAGTCCGGGAGCTTAGCACACAATCTTTCCTTCCCCTCTACAGCACAGTGCAAGAGCCTCTCCTGCCCTAATCTTGAAATCATGACATCTAGGAGCTCCTTACTGGCTCTTCAAAAGCCCAATTTGGATGCCCTCAGCAACTTCACTAGGTTGGTACAGGAGATGAATGTGAAGGAGGGACAAATAGTCTGTCAAGGTTAGAAGATTACCATCACTAAAAGCCCAATTAAAAATGTGCTAGGTATTCCTAGATGCAAATTACAATCACACTTCTTCGAGAAGCAGTGGAAGAGACATGATTTTCTAGATGTATACCCCAACGCATAGATTAGTAAATATGGTGGAGTCAAGCTTTCTAGCTTGCCAATAACTCAAAAGTTTTGAAAAGAAGTCCATCATCATCATGAGAGATTTCCAAACTATAATGGAAGTCTTGGAAACATCCCATGTTGATGTTTTTGAGCAATTTAAGCAGCTACAAACAGATGCTGAGGGATTCAGATGAAGCTATTGAACGAAGTGAGCAAAGAGTGGAGGAGATGAAGGAGAACATCTACAGTCTTATGATGAGGGAGGAAGGAATCAAGAAGCAACTTCATGTACTAAGCAAGATTGTGGTATTGATGGCCACAATAGCTAAATTGGATGCCTATCCTACTATGCAACAGGGTCCAAAATGCATGGTCTACCATACCCCCATCATAGATGACTGCATGATCTGATGGCTTGCATGCTAACACCCTGTGCACGTTTTTTGCTTTGGAGTGTTTGTGCATGCAAGCTGGATACGTAGATAATGTCATTTACGATTGCCCAAGTCATTGATAGATCAAATGTGCATGCCTGCTACTACTATAGCTATCTACGACAAGAGAGTAGATGCTACAGCTCAATTTTCCATTTGGGAAAATTTTGCAAAAGACAAGGAGCTCAAATTAAAGAAGGCCTGACTGTGAGGAAAAGGAGCCTGAAGGGAGGAACTAGACCCCTTTAGGAAAGGAGTAAGAAGGGTTAATCTTGCAACCAGGAAGCTTAAATCAAGAAAAGAGAAAGCGACATAAAGGGAGGGGCCGAGCCCTTGAAGGAAGGAACAAGCCCCCTTTGGAAAAGGAGCAAGGAGGGTTGAGCCTGCAATTAGAAAGCTTAAAAAGGGGACTTTGATCAAAGCAACGTGGAACCAACCCCCCAAAAGAAAGGATTCTTTGAGATGTAATATGAAGGAAAGGAGTCTTTGAGATGTAACACAATAAGACAAAGTACCCACAAACATGCACAGAGATGTATTTCCTTGACTAAAAAGAAAACTTACGAGCGCGTCTATTTGCATGTCTATTGGCACATCTACAAACCCGTGTCTACAGGTGCATCTATATAACAGATAGATGCGCCTATAGATGCACCTATAGACGTGCAAATAAATGCTCAGTTAGAAATTTTAAAAAAATAGAGAGACGCATACATAGATGTGCTTATAGATGCTCTACAGAATCTTTTTTATTAATAAAAGTAGAATTTTGTGTGATTGAATAGAATGATGTGTATGTTGTGTATGCTATGTAGTTATAAGAATCCCATTTCCACATTGTGTAATTCAATTCTTACAGCCAACCGCATTTTAATTAGCACGATTGCAAGCACATCTATAGCCGATGATTACAATTCCTAATAAAACATTACAACTCCAAAATGTTTAGTTGACAAGGCATTCATTGATAGAAGGTTGCATAAGGAAATTGAGAGCCAAAAAAATAAAAGGAGTGTACATTAATTCATAGCTCAAAAAGTTCTTGTATGTACATATAGCACGAAGCCAAGCCACATCCTGTGGCATCAAGTACAAAAAATAAGAGGAGTGTATATACAAGAGAGGCATGAAGCCAAGCCAGTGGCTTCAAGTACAAAAAAGAGTAGCTAGCACTACTTCTATGACTAATCTAAGTTCTCCATGTCCTCGCTTCCTTCTTTGCTCCCTTCTTCACTCCCTTCTTTGCCCCCTTCTTCACTCCTTTCTTTCTCATCTTCTTCCTCTTGATCAGCTGCAAGGCCCTGTAAATGAGGGACAACATGTATCAATGTATGAAAAATCAAATCTTTACTTACAATATTGACATTATTTAACTACTTTTAAATATCTGGGCGGTGCTCTAGTAGCCTGGATATACTAGTCCTTGGTAATCAACCCATCATCATAGAAGTGCCTCCATGTATCTCCTCTATGATGGTGGCGGTAGTAGTCTATCTTGACAGGAGTAGGGTACTTGCCCACGATATCAAGCTGCAAGATGACACAATTTGCGGAGGGGTTAGTACAAAGAAACAACCTCCTAATAAACTACATAAACAATATAATTTGAGATCGATACTTACAAATTGGGCCTCCCATGATTCAACGTTGACCCCCTGCTCCAAAATGCACGCTTCCATATTGCTCCATTTGGATCCTTCATGCCTCTGCATGCTACAGATAGGGGTCCGCCTTCACTGCCTTCATTGCTTTCTTCCACTCACACTTGTGAGTGGGTGGCCCCTTAGTGGTTGACCTCCCTCTCTCCTGGCAATCTCAGCTAGTGCCTGTCTCTTAAGCGAAGATCTTTTATTGGCAAGTATTGTAACAATCCCATTTATTCTGTGAACTGAACATTGGGGGGATTGGGATACCTAGAGCGAACAACAGCGATGGTCTCATCAGCCAACTTTCCTCACTGGTCTTTATAGTGAATAAAGCAATCTCTCTAATTGTTAGCAATTATAGAGCACATGAAGGCCATGATGTCCTTCCCCCGTGCATCCATCAAGATGCCTTCTATCTTAGTGATGTCATAGAAGATTGTACCATCACCCTCTGGCATGTCTACATCGTTTGAATCATCCCTGTCCCCACTACTAACCCCCCCAAGGCACTGTGCCATGCATCCCCCACCACTCTCTCTACTACTACACCTATTGCCCTATTGTGTCGAGCTAGTATGCTAGCCGCTTCTAGCTGGAGAAGCGACTCTCGACTGCACGGGAGTATGTTGGCCACTCATAGCTGGAGAAGTGACTCTCGATGGAAAGAGAGGAGAAAGGAGAGGAAAAGAGAGCAGAAAAAAAAAAGGAAAAGTGGGGATAAAAGAGAGAAAAAGAGAGACTGAAAGAGAGGAAAAAAGAGAGGAATATAGAGGAAAAGAGAGGAGAAAAAAGAAAGGAGATAGAGAAAAAGAGAGGAGAAAAGAGAAGGAAAGAGAGGAGAAAGGAGAGGGAAAGAAAGGAGAAAAAGAGAGAAAAAGTGGGGATAAAAGAGAGAAAAAGAGAGAAGGAAAGAGAGGAGAAAAGAGAGGAAAGATAGAGGAAAAGAGAGGAGAAAAAAGAAAGGAGATAAGAGAGAAAAAGAGAGGAGAAAAGAGAAGGAAAGAGAGGAGAAAAAAGAGGAAAAGAGAGGAGAAAAAGAGTGAAAAAGTGGGGATAAAAGAGAGAAAAAGAGAGAAGGAAAGAGAGGAATTAAATAGAGGAAAAGAGAGGAGAAAAAAGAAAGGAGATAAGAGAGAAAAAGAGAGGAGAAAAAAGAATGAAAGAGAGGAGAAAGGAGAGGAAAAGAGAGAAAAAGAGAGGAGAAAAGGAGAGAAAAAGTGGGGATAAAAGAGAGAAAAAGAGAGAAGGAAAGAGAGGAGAAAAGAGAGGAAAATAGAGGAAAAGAGAGGAAAAGAGAATCCCATATTTCCTCACAAATGCAATCCCTTTCTTCAATCATGCTTTCCCTTTCCATCATTCATGCAATCCCTTTCTTCAATCATGCAATCCCTTTCCATCAACATGCAATCCCTTTTTTCATTCATACAATCACTTATTTCCATCATTCAATATGCAATCCTTTTCTTGGAAGTGGAAGGGGAGCCTTTGGGGAAGGGGAAGGGGAAGGGAAAGGGAAAGAGAAGGAAAAGGAAGGGGAAAGGGAAGAATACATAATAGACTATCGGAGCGTATCTATAGACACGTCTAATAGCACCTCTATAGGCACGGCTATCTATTTTTTCAAAAGATAGACGTGCTATTAGACACGTCTATAGATGCGCTCCGACAGACATCTTTTTCAAAGAAACTAAAAAAGGACATGCACCCGACCCCAAACTTGAACAACACTAGTACCAAAAACATCCGTTCCTTGCATATGACAAAGGACAAATCCAAAGAAGATTAACCGCTAAGAGACTTACCTTGGATAGAGGCATGGAAGCTTCTTGTCCTTCTTCAACTAAAAGTATGTGAAGGAAAGCAAGCGGCTAAAAGTAGGTTTGAAAATCAGCTCGCAGTCTGCACATCTAAGGGCACATCTATCTATGCATCTATCAATGCTTCTAAAGTACGTTTTAGATGTGCCTATAGACACACTCCACAGTATAGATGTGGTGTTAGATACACTTTTAAACGCTCCACAGAGTTTTGACATTTACAACTCATGTAAGAACGAATTTTTTGGGTTGATTATATGTAGGATGTCTTCATCTTCAACAAGTAGCTCTAGTGAGGATGAATCCCTCCGTATCCACCATCACGAAATATGGTTGGAGCAAAAAATCAAACGTATGTGTGATCGATGTCGAGGAAACATATATCGTGCACATAGAATTACACTCAATCACATCTCAAAGTATGGAGAATGGGACACGATCGTAAACATGGTAAGTGTTAAGGAGTTAAGGTTGATTAAGATACCTATGCATGTTCATGTGTTTGAGTTGTGATCCCGTTTTAATTTGATACAGGATGCAGTGCCACACTCGCATATGTTGCCCTATGCTCATCGTGAGGAGGCGAAGCATCGGCGATATGAGGTGGCATCTTCAAGAGGGACCATTACGGATGCATGGAGTGATGGTGATAGTAGCCCTCTGCCATTACCTCATGAGGCCGTGGAGGAGGAGGTGTTTGATGATATGGTGCAGGATCTATATGTCCATCAATCCTCAGTAGGGATGATCACATGGAGCAGGACGATCTTTTTATGGCAGCATCGGCTCCACTATTCTCTATTCTACGTGCCTCTCTTGAGTTACTAAACTTGCAGACCATCTATGGATGGAGCAATGCAAGTTTGAATGCATTACTCAAGTAAGCTTTAAAGTCTATTTTGCAAACATGGTGAATTATGCTAGTGGGTTAATTACTCAAATGCTTTTTCTCATTTATGGTCTTCACGTGCTGGCCATTGTGTAAAATGCTTCCAAGGGAGAATAAATTACCGACCTCAAGAGATATGGCAAGGCAACATGTGACCTCTCTTAGAGAATTAGATTACAAGCTCATCCATGCATGCATCAATGATTGTGTTCTATTTCGTGGACCACATAAGGATGCAAGAGAGTGTCCTACTTGTGGAGAGGCAAGATATAGAGTAGATCTCAAAACTTTGGATGTGCCTCATAAGGTTCTGCAACATTTTCTCATAATCCCTTGCATCCAACATATGTTTAAGTGCAAATCCATTGTAGAGCTCATGTCATGGCATTCCTCCCATCGATCAATCGATGGAAAGTGGAGAACTCCTACAAACAATCCTGCATGGAAGCATATTGAAGACACATGGCCAAGCTTCAAGGAAGAACCTAGGAGCTTGAAACTTGGATTGGGTATGGACAGTGTGAACCCATTTGGTCTCAAAAGCACTTCTTACAATGTATGGCCAGTGATATTGGTGAATTATAATCTTCCACCCTCCATGGCAATTAAGAAAGGACATGTTATGTTATCCCTTCTAATTCCACGGAAACATAAAGTAAAAGATCATGATGTTTATTTAGAGCCTTTGATTGATGAGCTAGAGATACTTTGGAGAGGTATCAAAGTGCATGATGTGAGCAGGCCTCCCTCATCATGAGACTTCAACTGTAAAGTAATCTTGATGTGGATGATGCATGACTTCCCAAGCTACGGCGAGTGTTCAGGTAAGCATTACACTTTTAATTATGAGTAGGCAATCGATATGGCACCCTAAACCCACCTTCATCTCTTAATTGTGTCTATTGTTCAGGTCTCACTACATCGGGTTGCCATGCATGTCCTGTTTGTGGTCCTTCGCTAGTTGCCTCACGGGCAGATGCATTGAATAAGGTCATCTATGAGAATCACCATCGATTTCTCCCACCTGATCATCCTAGATATGCCACCCCTTGGAATGAAGTCCCCCCATAGTCACTCACTATAGGAGATTGGATGAGAATTTGGGACGGTAGATCCACGACGACTCCACCACTTAGCATGAGCTGGTAAGGGTTTGTAACTATTGTGTGCTATATTGGCTAGAAATAAAGATTGCTCGCTAACACTAACTTTTGTTTATATACTCCATCTTTTATCATTTACCATATTGGTCCCACCTAAAGATCAATCACTTGCTTGATCCCATGCATATCTTCAAGAATGTGGTGCCTACCATTTGGGAACATTTGAATGGGACACAAGATTCCAAAGGCATAAGGGAGGATCTACACACCACAGGGAGGATGCGTGAAGCTTGGCCACAAGAGAGGCCAAATAGGCATGCCTTTTTACCTCATGCACTATGGAGGTTATCAAAGCTAGAGATGGTGGCAATGAAGCGAGCTATCACTATAGTTCATACTCCCACTAGATGCATGAGGTCTTTGAAGGGGGCCTTCACAAAGAGCAATAAAAGAGGTGTAGAGCAATTATATGGCTTGAAATCTCATGATTGGCACAAGATGCTCCAAGTAAATATTTTATGTGCATAATATCTTTTTCCTTCCAAATTTGTGAGTGAATTAGAAGCAAGTAATCAACCATTCCTCATGTGTTCATTTCATACTATCTACTAGCATTTCTCGCAGTGCATCGAAGGACATGAAGGATTGTTTTTACAAGATGGGCAAGCTTGTGAGGTACTTTACAGGATACAAAATGTGAATATTGTATTTACAAGATGGGTGACAAGATACGAGAATGGAAAGGCAAGAAGACAAGGAGAAAGGGCCCTCTTTCGTACACACCACGGATCTCGTGTGCCATACCCTCAGCATCTAAGAGCACTTCCAAAGGATATTCATGTGGATTGGCTACTTGACGAAATGGAGACAGCAGAGTGGCTACTTGATGAAATGGAGAGAGCACAGAGAGATGAGGGGATGCATATCACAATTAAAGAATGGGAGTATGCTAGGGGATACATGAGCAAGGTCAGTAAATAGAATGTTATGCATAAGTTAGGAGCTTTCAACAATTTAGATTGCTTATTTAATTGACTTTGTCTTGGTGTAGTGTACTATGTTCAATGCTATATGGTGTGAGGGCAAGCATTTTCGAACACAATGGATTGATTATAAGAGAAACACACAAGATTGCAGCATCATTACTAGCTTTGAGGAAGCCAATGATAGATGATTATTGTGGCATAATCCAAGATATTATTAAGCTTGACTTTCGATGCCTCTTTGTGTATGTTTTGGATGTAAAGTGGTTTAAGAACATGGCAAAAAGAGGCCCTAATGCAACAATCAAATGCCGTGCAAGTGGCTTCGTAACTATTAACTCCACAAAGTTTTGGCAAAGTAAGTAGGACACACTAGTACTACTGCAACAATGTGAACAAGTATTGTACACACATATAAAATTACTCACTTTTAAATATTTGATACCTTCGATGCAAGGAAAATAACATGATTGTATTTGTGTTTCAATTAGGTGGTCTATCAACCAATGGTGGATAATAATAGGTGGTGGCATGTCATACCTATTATGCCATGTTTCAAAGTGATGTATAGTACATTTACCAATATGGAGCATATGGAGAATGATCATGGCCATGGAGGTGATGATGACCGTGATACAAGAGAGGAGGATGATCATGAGATAGGAGATATAGATATTAAGGCCATTACCCATGAGAATGAGCCTACCATTGGTGATGCTGATTTCAATGAGCACATGAGTAGCACAAGTAGCTGTAGTGGGTTGAATGTATTTGTAGATCTCAACACTAGTTTGGATTTTAAAGTAGATAGTTTGGGACACCCAAAAACTAACTTCCACCAGTGTGGGGGTTTACTTCTATTATGATGAGGATATTAACTTAACTACCACCAGTGCGGTGGTGGGTCACTAGCATGGTGGTTAGTTGCACACTAGGAATATAACTACCATAGCAGGGTGGTTTGCTTCTATTATTATTATTATAAGACAAGATGAATGGCATACAATTCATTCATTTAGGAATCGTGGATTAGTTATGTGATTTCATATTTCTCAATGTAAGTGCAGTTGTTAATATATATATATACACATATAATAATATATGTACATGTATATATATGCAATATTATAATATTTCCAAAGTGACTGAAGTGTTTTCTTAGCTATGTGACTAGATAGTGTCCTTTGGCAAGCCAAGGACCCAAGCCAAGAACCATAATGTGAGATGAAAGATTTCGATTAACAACTAATGTGAGACAAAAGATTCTGATTAGACAACAGGCAGGCATTTGACAAGAACTCCCACCCTATGCATTCTTATTTTTTTAAATTACATGAAATGCAAATGAGTTATGATCATGCATTAATGTAACATACATACATACATACATACATACATACATACATACATACATATATATATATATATATATATATATATATATATATGTATGTATATACATATATATATATATATATATGTATATGTATGTATATGTAGTATATACATATATATAGATATATACTCTCTATCAAAATCCCACCCTTCTTATCCTTTTTGATGGACACGATCCATCAATGAAACAACTCATACCAACCCTTGGGTGCAAGGCTTTTCCCACTACTTCTGCGTTTCCACCATGGCATAGGGGTCATTGCACTAGGCAACGCATGCAGCGGTTAAAATGTTTTAGAGCTTCACAATCCTACCCTTGTTTGCCTTTTCAATGTACATGATCCATCAACGAAACAACTCGCTCCAACCCTTGGGTGTAAAGACTTTACTGAAACTTCTGGAACAACAAGCTAGAACGAAGGTCATAATCTTAAGTACATTTCTTTAAAATTTAGACATTATTACTTTCTAGTTCCCACAGCCACGATGATAGTATCGACTCTGTAAGCTTAAGTATATTTCTATAAACTCTAGGCATTGTTAACTTGTCTCAACCACTAGACTAGAACCTTCAGATAAGGACGTTCCCTATATGGAAGCCATTCTGGGTCAAGCCACAGTCCAATCATTCTATCAACGAAAATCATCTTGACCCTTGGGATTGAGAGTGTGAGGAGGGTGCCTTGTCGATTCTCTTCTATCAACAAGGAATCCCAATCCGTGAGATAAAGACGTTGCTGGTACTTTCGAGCTTCCACCACCACGGGGTAGGGGTCATTTCACTAGGAAATTCCCATGGTGGTTCAAATGTTTTAGAGCTTCACAATCCCACCCTTCTTAGCCTTTTTTATGTGGACTTGGTCCATCAACAAAATAAATCACCCCAACCCTTGGGTGCAAAGACTTTCACGGTACTCTTGGAACAACAAGCTAGAACCAAGATCATAGCCTTAAGTACATTTCTTTAAACTTTAGACATTATTACTTTCTAGTTCCCACAATCACTATGATAGAACCCACTCTCTAACCTTAAGTATATTTCTATAAACTCTAGACATTGTGTGTTGGGGTAAAAGCCAATGTTCTAGTATATACCCCTTTGTACCATACATACATAATAAGAGCTTACCTTGATCTGGGTGAGCTAGCACCCACAATTTTGGTGTTCTCCCTTTCTTTGTTGCTCTCCGATAAGACCTCCTCTCCATTAACTAGTATTAGAGCTTGGTTGAGCAAAGCCAACAAGGAGACTGTAGCGTTGTGGTGTTGCTATGCCAAGAGCCTGAACTTTTTGCGTGAAGTCTCCTATTGCTCGTGGGTTGCCCCTGGGAGCTGTATTTTGACATATACTAGCTCGTTTTCACTGTTTCAGCCTTATATATCAGGTTGCCTCGACTGTTCCAGTAATCTATTGCCTTGTTGGAGTAGGGGAGAAGGAATGTTATCCATCTATGGTCAAAAACGATCTGCTGCTTTGCAATTCCAGCACTGGAAGTTGCTTTTTTTGGGGCCCAAAAGCAAAAAGGTCTTTTGCTTGTGGCGGGGGGTGATCAAAGGCAGCTGGTACATTCAGGTTTCACTTGGGTTTATGCCTTCAAGTTGATGGATATCAAGCCAAAGGTTGGCTGAAAGTGATTGCTTACAATTGATGCATTTTGAGCCTTTGTTTAGCTGAGAAAGTGAGCATAAGTAAGCAGTGTTTTTAAAGCTATCTTGTATCACAGGAAGGGATTATCTTTTGTGAGTACAATACTCTTCCTACTAAGGGAATTTTTTAGATAACAATTTTTAGAATTGTTGGGCTATTTCATTGGAGTTTATGCCTCAAATGCTTCAGGAAAAGTTGGTGATTGGCAGTTTGCAGTCTTGTGACAGTAGTAAAAAGTGAGTAGGTGGTTGTTTTATAAGAAAACAATACAACGTCTGTGCTCAATAGATAACAGGATCTCGTATGCAAGAGAGAAAATAGATAGTATGGTGAATCAAAAATTTGATTACTGTAAAACTGATACAATAGATGGCGCTGCCTCCCAACCGTGCGCTCCTGTGAAGAAGCTTCAATGGCGAGCTAGAAATAGTAGAAGACGAAGGTTGGATGCTAAGGAATCAGGGTTGCTATACCCAGTGATGAAATGGGCTTCACGGGCTTGCTCTTATATAGCCACCATAAGTAGTTGGTTAGAGCCAATTGGGTGATCGACCCAGTCTGTCCAAAACGGTCGATTGAGGATCGGTCCCAAAATAGGCCACCGACCACACGATAGAATCGGTGCGCAAAATAGAGCAACTTACCTACGGTTTCCATTCGGCCCAGAGCCATTCGGGATCATTTGAGGCTCCAAACGGGCCCGCAACCCGAGAGTGGGCTGCCCCAAGAAATGCTCCGTCTACCCTTAGTGCGGTCAGTCATGAGATGCCTTGCCACACTTGTATGTAGCCTAGTTGGTGGTGTGCCAACTCTATCTAAAGCTGTCTAGCCATCAGGCCACACATGGCCCCCATCTAGTGTCCAAACTAGGACCTATCGGATAACCGAGCTACTCAAATGCCTTCTCCTCATATGGGGGGCTTACAAGTAGAGTTAGCTGGTTCCTGTGTAGTTACATGAGAGTGGAGCATTGATATCTAACGAGTATCTAACACCCCCCCTCAATGTCCACCCACAAGTGAACTTACTTTTTCAATCCAATGCCAAGTCGATGAAGATGCCTCTCTAGCAAGTCTTTTCCAAGAGCTATCATGAAGATGTCCACAGCATTCTCTGTAGTTGGACAATACACCAAGTTGACCTCTCCATCCAAAATGAGCTCGCGTACAAAGTGATATTGAATCTCAATGTGTTTTGTGCGAGCGTGGAACACCGGGTTCTTTGCAATCACCGTGCAACTCTGATTGTCAATGATAAATGCGTAGGCTTGTTTAGCACTACACCCATGTCCCCTAAAATCCTCCTCAACCACACCACCTCGCAAGAAGCAAAGCATGCTGATTTGTACTCAACCTCAATAGAAGAAAGAGCAACTGTGGCTTGCTTCTTGCTGACCCATGACATAGCTCCAGATCCAAGTGAGAGACAATAACCTGTCACTAATCTCCTGCTGTCCATGTCTCCTGCCCAATCTGAGTCACAGAATCCAGTCAAGATGTTGCCCTTGGTATAGGTGATGCCGTAATCAAATGTGCCTTTGATGCATTTTAACACCCACATCCCTGCCCTCCAATAGTTCTCCCGGGGCTTATTGGAAAACTTGCTTAGTACACCAGTCACAAAATTGGTGTCCAACTGCATGTTGCACAAGTAAATCAAGCTGCCCACAAGCCTTCTGTACTTTGCTTTGTCCACCAGTGGTGATGAATCCTCGTTTGAGGGCTTCACATCAACCTCCATAGGGGTACCAACTGTCTTGCACTTAGCCATGCCAAATGCCTTCAGTATCTCTCCAACATACTTCAGCTGTGAAATGAAGATCTGTTTCAGCTCTTGCCAAACTTCAATCCCCAAACAGAAATGCATCAGTCCGAGGTCTGTCATTTCAAACTCTCTTCCTAGCAAATGCTTTGTCTGCGAGATCTTCTCTTCATGGTTCCCTGTTATGACAAGGTCATCCACATAAAGGACCACGATCATACACCTACCTCCTTCTTTGAAGATATACAAATTTACATCAGATGGGCTCCTCCTGAACCTGTTTTGTAGAAAGTAGGCATCAATTCGCTAGTACCATGCTCATGGGACCTGTTTCAGCCCGTAAGTGCCTTCTTTAGTTTACAGACTTTACCTTCTGAACTAGGGATATCAAAACCTGGTGGTTGTTCCACGTATACCTCCTCTTTGAGATCTCCATTTAGAAAGGTGGATTTTACATCCATCTGAAACATGGGCCAACTTCCCTGGGCAGCTAAAGCCAAAACACTGCGAATTGTGGTTAGTCAAGTTGTGGGAGCAAAAGTATCTTGATAATCAAAACCATGTACTTGTGCATTCTTTTTGCCATGAGCCGAGCCTTTACTTATCCAATGTGCCATCAAACTTGTACTTGATCTTGTACACCCACTTGGTGCCGATTACCTTGCATTTTGGTGGTCGATCCACAAGGTCCCAAGTGTTGTTCTTCATTATGGAGCCATACTCCGACTGCATAGCCTCCATCCACCTATCATCACCCTGTGCCTCTTCAAGACACTTGGGTTCTTCAGCATGGATCACCTCTATCATCAATGCGTAGTTGACCAAATGTTTATGCGCCCTTCTTTGCTCCTCTAATCTCTTGGACCGGCGGTGTTTGGATGGTTCTTCCTCAATGGTTGGAGGTTCTCTGCCATCCAAAGGCTGCTTTACCCACTTTGGGAATGGCCGTTGCTATTGTGGTTCTATAGGCTCTTCTTCCTCTTCTTTATCTTGAATCCTCCCAAGCACCATTGGGGGAGTTCGGTCTACTGTTGGTGGTTGTACTGGATGGATATCCTGGTCCTGGTTGTCTGGGAAGTGATCCTCTTCTAATTGATGCGGTTGTTCTGAGAAGACCACATCGTGACTTACAATTACCTTCTTGGTAACAAGGTTATAGAGATGGTAACCCTTTGCCTCTGCACTGTAGCCCAAGAAAATACACTTTTGGCTCTTCGGGTTCCCATTTGGTCCTATTAGCATCACGGACATGCACAAAACAGTCACATCCAAAAACTCTAAAATGTGCAGCTAAAGGTTTCTTACCGGAAAAGGCATGTAATGGAGTCATCCCATTCACAGCCTTCATGTAGCTACGATTCAGAATGTAAACTGCAGTGTTACATGCTTCAGCCCAGAAAGTCTTTGGCAAATCTTTCCCTTTCATCATACTCCGGCCCATTTCACAGATGACGCGCATCTTGCGTTCTGCTACTCCATTTTGCTATGATGTATGTGGCGGGGGTTTCTACCTCTTGATCCCATGACTTTTGTAGTAACTCTCGAATTTAGTTGATGTAAACTCTCCACCTCTGTTTGATCTCAATTCTTCACCTTCCTCCCTGATTCTTTCTCGACCATTACATGCCATTCCTTGAACTTTCTAAAAACCTCATCTTTAGTCTTCAGGAAGTATATCCATATCCTTCTACTATAGTCGTCGATCAGCGTCATGAAATAGTAGGAACCACCCAAAGCTTCCGTCTCCATCTTTTCGTAGAGGTCCATGTGAACGAGCTCTAGAGGAGCCTTTGCCCTGCTGGCCTTTTTAGGAAAGGGATGTCGATGCTGCTTGCCCATCATGCAAGCTTCACATACATCAGGCAGATCTGTAATTTTTGGTAGGTTTGCAATCATTCCACTTTTATGCATCTCCTTTCAAGAACTAAGGTTTAGATGACTAAACCTCTCATGCCACAGCTTAGTGTTCTTCACATCTGCTCGAGCACTGAAAGCTGAGAGTTCGTAGATGTTGTTGCGCCATGTACCTTTACCAATGACCTTCCCTTGAAGATCCAAAATCTATGTGCCATTCTTATCAAAGTGAACTTTGAGGTCCCAATCTGTGATCGCAGAAATGGACAACAAGTTCCTCTTGATATCTGGCACATAAAGAACATCGAACAATTGTTTTACAACTCCATTTGACTTGAGAGCAATTGTACCTTTTCCTTTTGCTGGACATTTTGCATCATTGTCGACTGCTACCAGGATGTCATTCCCTACCGACTGTAGAGAGGTATACCAGTCCTTCTGACTAGTCATGTGGCATGATGCACCACTATCAATAATCCATGGTTCATCTGTAGGTACATGAACTACCTCTCTGCAAATCTCCTCAATTGCTATGAACAGTTCTATTGGTACTGCCTATGTGCTATTGCTGGACTCTTTCTTTACTTTGCTCTTCTCATCTGCAATCTTCTTTCGGTACTCATTCTACTTGTGCCCTGCCTTGTTGCAATAGAAGCACTTAATCTTCTTCTTTCTCTTTTTATCATCAGAAGAAGATGGGTTACCAGAGTCCTTACCCTTACCTTTCTTTGATCAAACGTAGAAAGATGAATCTTCTATAATCCTCATCTTTTGACGCATCTCCTCCAGAAGCATTGCGCTGAAATCCTCAAAGTTGGGCAGATTTCTGTTCTGTGTATTCAGCACTGCAACAAGAACATCGTATTTTGGTGGGAGAATCTGTATGCGCCTTCGTGCTAGATTCTCACTGGTGATGGTGATGCCAATCGTAGTCATCTGATCATGCAGATTCTTCACCCTGGTGATGTTCTCTGCCGCTTCAGACTCAGACAGTTTCTCATTCGCGAGTTGTCTCCAGATTCTGAATCCACGTCTGATTCGTGGTCTCATACTGATTTTTCAAGACCCCATCCATGCCTCCTCCACTGTGGTGACATGTTGAATTAATGCCATGATGAAGAGGGGGCATGATGAGGTGGCACAAAGAGTCACATGCTACTTACAAACCGGTGCTTAACAAGGGGTTACTGTGCTGAGGTGTCACTATGGTGACCCTTTAACCCAGCTTCTTTAACCTAGGGTTACATAAATTGTACCATGGTTACATTAACCCAAGCAACTGAACTCAACCATAGGCTAACCTAAGGTCATGGGGTTGAGTGGCTTATCTGGCACGTGTCCTGCAAGGGACTGCCACATGGCCTAAGGTCTAACCTTAGGAAGGAAAAGAAGAGAGAGCTTTGAGGTTGCAAAGGCGTGACGACGATGACGGCTTCGACGAACTGCAATGCGACGATGACGATGGCTTCGACGGAGAGAGCTTGTGGGTCACGAGCTTGAATCTAGTCGATGAGATGGAACTGCGGGCTGCTTGACGTAGATGGGTGCTTCGTTGAGCCGTTTGTATGCTCGTTGGCCTGTTGGAGCATAGGAGCCACGGAGAGGCTATACCGGCTGGTGTTGTCATCAGAGTTGTGCCTTTGGAGCCGATGCTGAGTGTGAAGCTTAGGAGTCTACCCGACAATGGCGAGATGGAGAGACGCTGGGCCGTGGGGATCTCGATGGGCTACCTTGTCATTGGGTGGTGTCGGTTGCTGTGAGACGAGAGTGGCTTTGTTCTCTCAACTTGATGGATGCGCAGAGAACAGCGGCTGTTGCTGCTTAATCAAGGATGCTGTGTATAATGCAGAAGGGATAGGCTTAGATCTAGCGAGGTCGCCTTGGAGATGCAAGCCTGTTGGCTCGATAATTACTTCCAAAATCTATTTGAGCTAGAACTTTGGTTGATGACGAGGCCGATGAAGCTGTCGTTGAAGCTATGGAGTGTGACACTCATTGATAGATAGGCTATAGATAGAGGAGCCTTATGAGCCTTTTTGTCTCTCCCCCTCATAGAAGAGTACGATCTAGGATATCTCTCTCTCACACAAGAACGTTGGACGGAACATCTGAATCTCTCTAAATGATTCTAAGGAGTTGAAAAAGAATGGACTCCCTTTGTCTCTCTCAAGCAACTAAGTCTCTAATCTCTTGAAGAATAGAAGAGACCTCTCAAACAAAGGATGGCGCCTTAACTAAAGATACAACCATGCTCTGATAACATGACAAAGTGAGGGATCAAGGAGGATCAAAGCACCACAAGAGAGACATAGGGTAGCAAACACTCAATCTATTGCAATGTGTGTACTCAACAATACATGATAGGCTTCTTATATAGAGAGAGCCTTTAGAATAGTAAACCATGTGGGATCCTCTCATCCACCTCTCTCCTTGTGGATATCCTTGATCCACATCTTCACATCATGTAGTCCACATCCTAGGGTGGCTACTTTAATTCTTTCCTATACCATACCTTAGCCCTTTAATCTATGTGCACATGGCACCATATCTCAACACAAGAAGAAATGCAGATGTGATGTGTTCTATTGTCTGCAGTGTAAGTGAAATCTTCGACAAGGCATAACTCTCAATCCAGAAAGAATTTGCACACGCTCCAAAAAGGAAAAAAAACCAGTTTTTCAAGCTCTATGTGCCTGTCAACTCAAATTTTTTGTATGCAATTAGACACTGCTAGATTTGAAAGTATCATCAACTGGTAAGACTTTGCAATGGCAATCCGCACCCCAACTGTTGAGAAGTTGACTGGGGATGGATTTCACACATGGTCTACACAAATGAGATATCTCCTGATGCACCAAAAGCTTTGGAAGACTGTAAAAGAAGACATACCCACTGCACAAAATGATGCTTGGAAGGAAAAAGATGAAGCAGCACTATCACTCATTGGATTGCACTTGGGTCCAAAACTCGTCCAAACATAATTCATCATATAGACTCTAAGGATCATGCCAAGGATGCATGGGATGAGTTAAACACAGTTTTGGTGCAAAATCCAAAAACCAAGAAATCCATCTTAAGATTGAATTCTATGGTATGCACATGGGCTTCAATGAATCCATGGCACAATTTGTCAACAAAATCAAAAGCATTATGACTCAACTGGAGGGCATAAATGCAAAATTAGGAGACAAAGATGCACTTGCAATTCTCCTTAAAAGCATGCCTGCAGAGTATAGTGCATTGACAACCACTTTGAAGAATTTGCCAGATCCAAAGTTTGAAGAATGTGTATCCTCTCTTCTTGAAAAAGAAAGAGAGTTGAAGGCATCTACATTGACATCAACATCAATACGCAACAGTTATAATGAAGAACAAACACTATTTAGTAAAACATCAACGAAGTGCTACCATTGCGGAAGGATGGGTCACTATCAAAGTGACTGCAGATTGAAGAACAAACCAAAGTGTCACCATTGCAAGAAGCTGGGACACAAGGAAGAAGATTGCAGATTGAAGAACTAGCAGGTCAACTATGTGGAATCATCATCAAGCCATGGGCCAAAAGCTGACATCAATGGAATGTATTGAGAAACAAAAATCCTTGCCAACCTTGCCTATATTTTGTAAATCAAACCTGACCACCTGAGAGTAACTATGTAAGTACCCAGGGGGGGAGGATTTGATCTTGTAACTCACATCTGACCACCTTGCAGTAGCCAAAGGATCATGGCACCAAGGGGAGGTGTTGAGATATGGTGCCATGTGCACATAGATTAAAGGGCTAAGGTATGGTATAGGAAAGAATTAAAGTAGCCACCCTAGGATGTGGACTACATGATGTGGAGATGTGGATCAAGGATATCCACAAGGAGAGATGTGGATGAGAGGATCCCACATGGTTTGACTATTCTAAAGGCTCTCTCTATATAAGAAGCCTATCATGTATTGTTGAGTACACACATTGCAATAGATTGGGTCTCGATTGGGTGTTTGCTACCCTATGTCTCTCTTGTGGTGCTTTGATCCTCCTTGATCCCTCACTTTGTCATCTTGTCCATGCAAGAATCTCATCCACAGTTGGTACTATCTATTGTGCTACATTGGCTAGATTCGATCTCGGGACCGACTTCATGTCCACCCCAGTAGCAGTGTCCCAAAGCTCGTATGTGCTTAGGATGGTCTTCATCTTAAACTTCCAAAGTGGATAGTTAGTGCCATCTAACTTTCCGCTTTCGCCGAACGGTGGGATTCGCAGCCTTGCGGGCTGGGCCATCTCTCAGAATTTTCTTGCAAACAGAAACACACTAGCAAATCTTCTTGCTAGAGTCCAGGCTCTGATACCATGTAAGAAAACAATACAATGTCTGTAACGTATTTAAAAGTACTTAAAAAATGTCAATGTTGTAAATAAAGATTTGATTTTTCATACATTGATACATGTTGTCCCTCATTTATAGGCTCTTGGGGATATTGAGGAGGACGAAGGTGATGAAGAAGGCTTTGATGATGAGAGCAAGGATGAGGATGCCTCCAATTGGTCATAGAAGTAGTGCTAGCTATTCTTTGTTGTACTTGAAGTCACAAGTGGCTTGGTTTTGTGCTATATGTATATTACAAGCACTTTTTGGGCTATGAGTTAATATACACTCATCTTATTTTTTATACTTGAAGCCATAGGGGAGTTGGCTTCATGCTATATGTATATACAAGCACCTTTTGGGCTATGAATTAATAGAAACTCCTCTTATTTTTTTGGCATTCAATTTCCTTGTGCAATGTTTTATCAATGAATGCTTTGTGATGTAATGTTTTCGAGTTGTAACGTTTTATTCAAAATTTTAATCGTTAGCTATAAATATGCATGGAATCGTGGAAATTAAAATGCTATTGGTTGTAAGAATTGCATTGCACACTATAGAAATGGGATTTTTGCAACCACATAGCATACACAACATTCTATTGAACCACATACTATTCTTTTTTTTTTTTTTTAAATCTGTAGAGCATCTATAAGTGCATCTTTCTATATTTTTTAAAATTTCTGCAGAGTGCCTAATAGCATATCTATATGCATGTCTCTCTGTTATATAGACGCGAGTCTATAGACATGTAAATAGATGCACCCGTCTCTTTTTTTTTTGAATTCAGTAGACGCATTTGAAAATGCATCTATGGATGCATTGTGTTGTTGTGTATGCCAGCTGCCGGTTTCATTTTCACCAATAGTGGATTGAGAAGAGGTAAAAATCCTCCTCTCTCCAAGTCTTGGCTGAGGGGCCTAGTCCTGCCATATTTATTTTTTCTCAAAAGGGTGCTACTACCCCCCATTAACTATGATTATCATTAGTTTGTTCTCTTAAGAAGGTGCTTCATCTCTTGGGCTATTTAATGGTGTTTCTTTTTATTGTATAATGATGTGGTATAACCCCCATTATGGTTTGTTAAGGTTGTGGATTATCCCCCTTGGGTTTTTGCTCTATTGTAGAATTTCATATTCAAGCATTTTATGTACATTTCATTACTCTAACCTATTTCCAACCCTTTCTCCTCTCTTTAGAATAACAAACTTTTTTTTATCATTCTTAACTCCTTATAATCATTCTAATAGATGCATCTTTCTTATATAAGGATCTGAAAAGTTAGGTCAAGTTCTTAGGTAAAGCGATAATAAGCCAAGGAATATAGGCATTACTTGTCAGCTTGGACTATATGAATCTTATGCTTTTATACTAATTCTTTGCTGAAGTTTGCAAACTCAATGTAAAGAAAAATTATATTACCATTCCTCTTGCTTTCCTTACAAATTTTGGATTGCAATCTTGTCAAAAGTTATTTCAAGTTAATTTTCAAAAAAAAAATCCCTTTTCTCATTTGTAACATGTATAATTATCCAAATAATTGAATTAATTGTACGATTCATTTATTGATGGGATTATTAAATCTAAACACACACACACATAACATATCTAGCTAAATATTAAACCTAACTAAATGTAAACTCTAACTAATATATTTAACCTAAGCTAACAACCTAACTAACATACTTAACTAAACCTAAATAACCTATCTAACATAACTAAACCTAAACTCTAACTCATATATTTAACCTAAGTTAAAAACCTAACTGACATATTTAGCTACACCTAAATCCTAAACCTAACTAACATGTCTAACCTAGGTTAATTAACCTATTGTTCACATAAGGCATATGGCCTATGTGGGTGCCCCCACATAAGGTTCATGCCTTATGTTTGTGGTGTCCTCCAACATAAGTTGTGCACCTTATGTGGGGGGTATCCCCCCACAAAAACTCCCCCCCGCCCTGGTGTTTCCACGTGTCTGTCAGCCACTCTGTCACGTAGAGCCCCTTTGCTACTTCGATTCCTATCAAAATGCCTGCACAAGCTATTATGCCAATTCACAAAAAAGGCGATGGAATTCATGCTAATTCAGACAAGAAATGCAATGCACCTGGTAAGCAACATGCAATCTCGATGATCCATGAGTTGGTTGCAGTGCCAAATCAGTCATTGACAATAGTCCTCAATAGAAAGTGTAACAAAAAGCTTCAAATTCATGGCACTTTAGCCCAAGCGAAGGGAAAAACTTATACAATTCAAGCTTTCCAAAAATCAAGTCACCTAATAATAGAGCGGGCATGCATTAGGCAAAGCGAGAACATCTCTAGCAGCGGAGCCCGGGTTCCATCATACTAAGAGAGTTTTCGAGGCTGCACAAGTGAAGTGTGGTGTTGTGGGAGTGGGAAGAAGGACCAGGGTGGTGGGAATGGAGGGAGAGGGGAGGAAGAAGGAGGGACTTGGAGAAGGAGAGGGGGTTTTGAGAAAGGGATGGAGGGGGGTCTAAGGAAGGAAGGGAGGGAGGGAGAGAGGGAGGGAGGGAGCAATTGAGGGAGGGAGGGAGTGAGGAAGGGAGGTTTTGAGGGAGGAAGGGAGTAGGTGAGAGGCTGAGTAGAATGAGGGAGGGAGGGAGCGAGCAGGAGGCAGGAGAGAGGCGACAGAGCAAGATAGTGATAGAACAAGGCGAGAGAGAGGTGGCAGAGAGAGATCGTAAGAGAGTGAGGGTGGGAGAGAGGCAAGAGAATGAGTGGGAGTGTGGAGGGAGAGAGGATGGAGAGAGGGGGACAGAGCAGCAGAGCCAAGGAGGGATGGAGGGAGTTAGGGCAAGGGACCGAGGGAGGGAGGTGAGAAATGAAAGAGGGGAGGGGAGATTGGCTGAGCGGGAGGAGGAGAGGATTGGTGGAGTGGGAGAACTAGCCAAGCAGGAGAAGTGGGAGAGGGGGTAGAGGGACAGAGGAGGAAGGGGGGAGGAATGGCTGAACGGGAGGAGGAGGCAGTAGGGAGGGACGGACGGGGACAGGGAGGAGGAAGAGAGGGAGGGAGGGAGGGGGTGAGAGGGAGGGAGAGATTAATTAGGAGGGAGGGAGGGGGCGGGAGGGAGGGAGGGAGAGATTAATCGGGAGGGTAGGAGGAAGTATCCAGGAGGGAGGGAGAGATTAATTGGGAGGGAGGGAGTGGGAGGAGGGAGGGAGCACGAGAGGGAGAAGGCAGTTGGGAGGAATAGAGGGCAAGAGGGAGAGATTAATTCAAAGAGAGGAGTCTTATGGGAGCACATAAGGCGCACCTTATCTCCCTACATAAGTCTTGAGCCTTATGTTGGGAACCCAGGATTCAGCCTTAAGTCATTTTATTCACAAAAATTTTGAAAGTTTAAAAAGTATATTTTTATTTTTTTAATCAAATTAAAATATAAAAATGAGAGTTTTAAAAAAAATTTCTCCATATTTTATTTTTTAATCAAATTAAAATATTAAAATGAGGATTTTTTTAAAACATATTTAGATTTTAAATTTTATTTCAAATTAAAATATAAAAATGAGGGTTTTTAAAAAAACATTTCTAAATTTTGAATTTTATTTCACAAAGATAAGAAAAAAAGTATTTTTTGATTTGATTTTTTTTTCAATTTATCCAAAAAGTTGAGGGTTTTTAAAAACTTGTCTTATTGTTCTTGGTTTTTTTTCAAATCAATACTAAAAAGTAAGGGTATTTCAAAAATACTTGCACATTTTGCATTTTTTTTTAATTTTGTACCATAAAATGAGGGTGTTGGGTTTAACTTAGCAAGTAAAATTACTTTAGAGTCTTCCAACTTAAAAATAGTATCACCGTTAAAATTATATGAAAATTTAGAGTCTTTAGAGACAACATATATTCACTTTCAAAATACTACATTAAATATGTACATCTATGATTCAAATGATTTTATTTCAAAATAGAAAGTTTTTACATAACTTGAGAGTCTTTAAAAGCCAATAAATTTAAAATTATGAAACTTGACATGACATCTTACATCGACTTTCATATCCTCTATGAATCCCATGACATCAATAGTTGCATCAAAAGCTCTTGTGAACCCTCATTATATCTAGTAATGGTGTTAACAAACACCTTCAAATAGTTACAATAAGCCTCCAGATTATGGTTACTACAAGGCATTAGCATGAGCTATTTCAATCCTAGAGGTAACCCAATGATGTGCTTGCAATTACAACCAATCAAGAGAAGTAAGGAATTAATGATTTTTTCTTCAATAGCTCTTTCCCTATTCCATATGGCTTGATCTTCATGTGGCAAAAATTGTCCATGACGAGTGCTACAAGTAGTAACCTCACTCAGAAGCTCAACTAGCTCTCTTCTAGATTAAATTAAAGTATCTATTTCGGGTACGCACCGACCCTTGTCTCTCTCTCTCTCTCTCTCTCTCTCAGCACTTTTGGACAACAAACACCTCTTTTTCATCATGTGTGAGTGGAATGTGTTCTCTTTTTCTCTTCTCTTTGTTCACCTCATTCTTTGCAATCCAATCTTTGTTGCTACTTATGGAAAGATCCACGAAAGAGATTATTTCAAAAAGATCCATGTGTTCAAAAAGGATGAGAAATAATGAAAATGACATATAAAGCTTACGGGAGATTGAAGGAGGAACGAGAAAAATTGTGGGAGTAAGGCTTAGGATTAAATCTTAATTTATATAAAAGTTTTTAAAAAATTATAATACATATTTTGGATCTTCATATATTTCAATATATTAAAACATTAATATATTCGAATTTAGGAGTCCATTCCTTTTGGAGCTTGATGAATCACCCATGAAAGGAATTTATCATTGTTGTCTCTTTAGCAGCCCCTTGATTTACAAGACATTAACTACTCAAAGCCAAGATCCCAACAGACACCACATCTTGCATATTTGTCAGCATCACCAGCACTACCCACCATGTCATAAGTGCCCTGCCTACTATTTCACTTCCATGCTCCCCTACCCATATACCTGGGAATCCTTATAATACGAGTGAACCATCAAAGGCATGTGAACCAACTGCATAATGGAAGTAGCCATGAGCAGGTTGAATTGAGCTCTTGTATCCAACTAGATACTTAGGATTTCAAGTCCCGGGAACAAAGTGGGAGGCTCATAGGCTGGGTTCCCACAGTTGCCAATTTCCAGTCAGGTTCCCACATTCGTGAAGGAAGCCGAAGCATGGTATTTGGCAGGTACTTGGGCCACCTGTGTGTGTGTGTGTGTGTGTGTGTGTGTGTAAAGGGAGTCTTATGTGCATATAAGGCTCAAACCCTTATGTTGGATCCACATCTTCACATTTAGAGTTTTCAAAACATGTCCAAGTTTTTATTTTGTAATCAAACTAAAATGACAAAATGAGGATTTTTTAAAAAATGTTTCTTTAACTTTTTTGAAATTTTAATAAAAATTTGGAGCTTCTTTAAAGATGTCTTGTTCTTTTAATTTTTTAATTAAATTAATAACAAAAAATGAGGGTTTTTCAGGGTTGAGGTGGCATTTTCAGCCTCAGCCTTGGTTGTTTTCCACCTCACTCTGAGGGGATTTTTTATCTATCCTCATGATTTCATGATGTATTCTGCTTTGAGCTTGCTCTCGCGGGTTTTTTCTCTTACTTAATAGAAGTCTCTTTCTTGGAAAAAAAATTTTTTTTAGGGTTTTTCAAAAAAAGCTTGTAGAATTTAATTTTCTTTCCTCATTTTATGTCATAAAATTAGGGTTTAGATCTTAACTAAATATATTATTTTAGTCTTTAAAATTTACGATTATATTATATTATAGACGAAATTTAGAGCGATGCTGAAGACAATGTATAGAAGCTCTTCAGTGGAAGAAGAGAAGTTGAAGAAGATGAACACATTAGGATGGAGAACAGTGATCCAAAATCAATCTAAATAATGTTGACTATAGCTCAAGTAATGAGTATGGTAGCATTCCGTCCAATGGATCTAGTGATGAGTAATTGATAGAATTGCGCACAGTGGTAGGGGATCATCTATTACAAATAGTCAAGGAGGTTCCACTTGTCATATGGGAAGGTTAGAGTCACAAGAAGTAATCCATTAAAGGGAAAGGGATGGTTGTACCAGTGGGGAGAGAGAAATAAAAACCCATAAGGGCATCCAAAGTCATCCTAGAAGGACAAGGAAGTGAAGAAGGTGGGCAAGCAAGGGAGCATTACCTTTATGAGGCAATCATGATCATGTACCTCAAACATCACAAACTGGTCAAGAGGAGCCTGCTAGTGGAGAAGGTAGGGCAAACAAGATTACCTATAGCACAAAGTGATGAGCCTATAACTCAAACCCCCCACACTGATCTAGAGGATCCTCGTAGTCCAGAATTTTATGGCCTTCAAGGAAAGCTGCATGATTTATTTGTGCTTTTCCTCATACAAAGACACAATGAATAACTCTACGCCATGAAGATCATGTCAATGTTAAATTACATGGCGTAGCGGAACAGAAACTGAACAAAGAATAGAGAGTACACAGCAAAATGAAGACGAACAAAATTTTCCTTCACTGCACTGATGTAGTACAGATGATGGCTCCATCCACCTGTGCGCTTCCACAAAGGAGCTTAGATGGCGATCTAGATAGATACTAGGTGAAGAGCTGCTAGGTGGAAGATCTGATCTAGTACAATGGACTGGGGAGGTCGTCGCTTTGTAGCTATGAGGGCAGTAGTCGAATCAACATAGTCAGTGGAACTGACCAATCAACCTAGTCGGTGAAGCCGACCACTCAACCTAGTCGGTGGAACTGACTAGTCGTCCATGGAGTATTCAAGGAATATTTCCTATATCATTGCCTTGGGGGCCACTGGCACCCAGGCCCCAGCAAGAATAAGGGGCTCCCACACAATCACCTTTCTACCATCAACGGTCTCATTGTTGATAGACCTCATCTGACATGCAAGTCAGAATCATCTAGTGTCGCGGTCTCACACATGGCTTCTCCTCATATGGGGGCCTTACAACTTGAGCACCTTGGACCACTAGTGGTTACCAAGAGGGTGGGGCATTGATCATATCTAACATCCCCCCTCAATGTCCACCCGTAGGTGAACTACCTTCTCGGCCCAATGCTGAGTCTCTGAAGATGACTCTGAAGCTGATCCTTCCCGGGTGCCTTGGTGAAGATATCTGCTCCATTTTGCTCTATTGGACAGAAGACCAATTCCACTATCATGTCCTCGATCAAATCATGCACATAGTGATATTGAATCTATATATGTTTTGTGCATGCATGAAACACTGGATTTTAAGCAATGGCCATGCAACTTTGATTGTCGCACCTCAGCATAGTTGCCTCATCCTCTTGCACTCCCATGTGTCATAATATCCTCCTCAGCCACACTGCTTCACAAGTGGCAAAACATGCTACCTTGTACTTAGCCTCAGTAGAAGACAGTGCCACTGTTGGTTGTTTCTTACTAATCCAAGAGAAGATACATGAACCTAAAGAGAAACAATATCCAAAAATTGATTTCCTGGAATCAACATCTCTAGCCCAATCTGAGTCACAATGACCAGCCAAGGAAGTTCCTGTACCATAAGCGATGCCATAATCAAGAGTGCCCTTTACATACCTGAGCACCTGCATCCCTACATTCCAATGATTCTCCCGAGGCTTATTGGAGAACCTGCTCAAAACACCAATAGCAAAATCGATGTCCGGTCTAGTGTTGCACAGATAGATGAGATTGCCGACCAACTTCTTGTACCTCCCGATGTCTGCTGGTGGTGAGGCATCCTCCATAGACAGGCTCGCATTTACCTCCATAGGTGGAGCTATCTCCTTGCACTCGAACATACCAAATGCCTTCAAGATGTCCCTTGCATATTTTTGCTAAGAGATGAAGATCTTGCCTGGCTCTTGCCAGACTTCAATCCCCAAACAATAGTGCATCAAGCCTAAGTCTTTCATCTCAAACTCTATGCTCAATGCCTTTCTAGTCTACTGGATCATGTCTTCATAGTCACCTATAATAAGGAGATCATCCACATATAGAATAATAATAGCAGATTTTCCACCTTTCCTGTACACATACAAGTTAGCATCTAAGGCACATCTTTTGAAGTTTAATTTATGAAAGAATTTGTCTATCTATTGGTACCATGCTCTTGGGGCCTGTTTCAGCTCGTAAAGAGCCTTCTTCAGCTTACATACCTTATTCTTAGAATGGGGGGCCTCAAACCCAGGTGGCTGAGCCACATACACCTCCTCCTTGAGGTCACCATTCAAGAATGCTGATTTAACATCCATTTGATAAACTGGCCACTTTTTATGAGCAACCAACGATAGTACTGTGTGAATAGTGGTCATTTTGGTAGTCGGAGTGAAAGATTCTTGAAAATCAAACCCTTCAACCTGCAAAAATCCTTGTGCAACCATTTGGCTTTGCACTTTTCCAAAGTCCCATTGGCCTTATACTTTACATTCCAAACCCACTTGGTGCTAATAACCTTTCTGTTAGGTGGTCGATCTACCAGCTCCCAAGTTTCATTCTTCATGATGCTATCATATTCTACTTGCATAGTGTTTTTCCAATCTCGCCTGCACGTGCTTCCTCCAAACTCGCAGGCTCCTTTACTTTTGCAATAATCTCAGCCATCAAGGCCATATTGACTATGTGAGCAGAAGCCCTCCTTTGCTCCTCGATTCTCTCAGACCCGCCTTGGTCCATTTACATGCTGCTCAACAGACATAGGCATCTAGTTATCATGGTCGGAGAGCTCCCTTACCCATCGCGGCAATGGCTTTTCTGATGGTGTAACAACAGGTTGGTGACTTATACCTTCATCATCTGATATTTCCTCCTCCTTTATAGCCCTTGGGATAGGTCCATGGTGAAATACCTCTTTGCTTGATGATAAAGTGGAAGAGCTCTTCTCTGCCTCCACTACATGTGGCTACTCCTTGAACACCACATCGTGGCTTGCTATGATCTTCTTTGTCTCTCGGTCATACAACTTATAGGCTTTCTTCTCATCACAATAGCCTAAGAAGATACATTTGGTGCTTTTTTGTTGTAGCTTGTTTCTCTCTTTGTTTGGTACATGCGCATAGCATTCACACCTAAATGTTCTGAAGTGGGAGACAGATGGCTTCTTACCGTTGTAAGCCTCATGTGGTGTTTTACCTTTGAGTTCCTTTGTATAGCTGCGATTAAGAATGTAACCTGTAGTATTGATAGCCTCAACCCAAAAGTGGTTTGGCAGTCTAGCACCTTTCAACATACACCTCCCCATCTCCACGGTGGTCCGCATTCGGCATTCAACAAACGAATTTTGCTAAGGCATATGTGGTGTCGTCGTTTGTCGCTTGATCCCTTTGCTCTTGCAAAAATCTCCAAACTCTGTAGAAACAAACTCACCACCACCATCCAATTTGATTTTCTTCACTTTTCTCCCTATTTCATTTTCAACAAGTTGTAGCCATTCTTTCAATTTACCAAAAGCTTGAGCCTTTTTGCGAAGAAAGTACACCCACATCTTCCTACTATAGTTGTCGACAATCAATACAAAATAGGAAGATCCCCCCAAGGCCTGTGTAGGCATCTTACCGCACAAGTCAACATGCACTAACTCTAGAGGAGCGTTTGCTCTATTCTTGCTTTCTTATGGGAATGCCTTTCTTTATTGCTTGCCCATCATGCAAGCTTCACATGGTTCTTTGATTTCTACTATTGCAGGTAAGTGAGCAACCATACCTTGCTTTTGCATCTCCTTCAGCACTGCAAATCCGATGTGGCCGAATCTTTCGTGCCAAAGTCTACTTGTGCCCACTCCAACGGTGGTTGTAGGAGCACTTAGCTCATACAGGTTGTTCCTCCTTACTCTTGTGCCAACAAGATTGCTAGCACTATCTAGAATTTTTGCTCCCATCTTGTTGAACCTCACCTCATGGTCAAGGTCAGTTATGGAAGCAACTGATAGCAAATTTCTCTTGATTTGTGGAACAAATAGCACATTAGATAGTTTCTTAACATCTCCATTTACAAAAACAAATGACACCATACATGTGCCCTCAACAGGGCATTTTGCGTTATTTCCAACCATCATGGTGATGGGTTCTTGTAGAGGCTGCATGGAACAATATAGACCCTTCTTGCAGGTCATGTGATGGGAGGCACCACTATCCAACACCCATGAATCAGTGGTTGACACTTCTTGAACTGAGGAACACTCTTCCTCAATGGCCAGAAATAGATCCAACTCTGCTTTCACTGTGTTAGCTGTCTCTTCCCCTTATCTGTCTTCTTCAGGGTACCATTCTTTTCATCTGCTTTCTTGACCCGGTAATCTGCAATCACATGGCCCTTCTTCTTACAGTAGAAGCATTCTCCCTGAAACTTCTTCTTGCTGCCCTTCTTCTTTTTGTCACCACTAGTAGAGGACTCACCTTTGGTGGAGAAACCACCTTTGCCTTTCGCAGTGGCAGAGAATGCAGCATCCCCATTGCTACCTCCATCTCGAGCTTTAAGCCTCAATTCCTGCTCCATAAGTAAAGCATAGAACTCCTCAAATGACAATGGTTGGGGTCTCACCTGAGTGTTAAGCACTGTTACCAATCCATCAAACCTTGGTGGACATATTCGGAGACACCGCCAAGCTAGCTCTTCGCTAGTCTTTTGTATCCCAGCACTAGCCATCTAGTCACACATATTTTTTATTCGGGTTATGAACGCCTCCGCTGTCTCTCCTACATTTAACTTCTCAATTGCGAGCTGATTCTCCAAGTTCTGAATCCTTGTCTGATTCCGCGTCTCATACTGACTCTTCAATATGTTCCAGGCCACTGTTGCCTTAGATGTATGTTGAATCAAGGTCAAAACACTATCAGTAGTACTTGTAACCAGGGCACACAGAGCATCTGTGTTCCTGCATTTCCAAGCTCATAGAAGGTCGGCATTAGGAGGTATCGTACTCCCCGGATTTATTGGGTCGAGGGTTCCTTATGGTTCTAGGTCAGTCCCTAGTACTGTCTCCAAAAGCTCATATGAATCCAGAATAGCAGTAATTTTAAACTTCCACAGAGTGTAGTTCGTACCATCTAGCTTGCCTTCAGTGAAGGCTAGTGGGCAAATCCTCAACGGCTGGATTGTTGGTGCAGTAGCAGCTGCTGAACTCGAGCCGCTTCATGTTGAGCCGCTTCTTATTACCATCACTCCGTATGCTGTTGAAGCCCTCGCCTCTCTTCTATTCTTCGATCCTTAGAGCCGCCTGGGCTCTAATACCATGTTAAATTACATGACGCAGCAGAACAGAAACTGAACAAAGAATAGAGAGTACACAGCAAACTGAAGACCAATAAAATTTTGCTTCAATACTGATGTAGTACAAATGATGGCTCCGTCCACCCGTACACTCCCACAGTGGAGCTTAGATGGCGATCTAGACAAATACTAGGTGAAGAGCTACTAGCTAGAAGATCTCTACTAGAAGATCTGATCAAGTACAATGGACTGAGGAGGTCGCCTCTTTATAGCTATGAGGGCGGTAGTCAGATCAACGTAGTCGGTAGAACTAACCAGTCAACCTAGTTTGTGAAGTCGACCAGTCAACCTAGTCGATGGAACTGACTAGTCGTCCATCGAATATTCAGGGAATGTTTTTTATACCATCACCTCGGGGACTCTCGCCCTCGAACCCCCACCAAGGGGGCCAGCTAGCCCCCAAGCCCTAACAAGAATGAGGGACTCCCACACAATCACCTTTTTACCATCAACGGTCTCATTGAGAGACCTCATCTGACATGCAAGTCAAGATCCATCCAGTGTCCCGGGCTCACACATGGCTTCTCCTCATATAGGGGCCTTACAACTTGAGCACCTTGGACCACTGGTGGTTACAAGGAGGGTGGGGCATTGAGCATATCTAACAGTCGAGATCATGGTCCATCATGGTCCATCTCCTTTTTGGATCTTTTGCCTTTAATGAGAGATAAATAGTTTGCCCCATAGTGATGCAAGCCAAGTTTATTAATCATCTTAAAGTTGAAAACTTGAATAAATGCATCCATCTAATTGGCCTTGGTTTTAAGATTGTTTTGTTGATCAAATAGAGTAGGGCCTAGTGATCCATAAAGAATACAAATAGGTTGGCTAGTAAATAGTGGTGGAACTTTTGTACACTCTAGACCATTCCCAAGGTCTCTCTTTTTATGTTGGAGTAATTTGTTTATGCCTTGCAAACATTTGGCTCATATAGAGGGTTTGGAAGTTCATGTTCCCATCTAGTTGAGCCAAAATGGACCCAATGGACATTGAACAAGCACTTGAATTTTCTTATTCTAGTTTGGATTTTAGATTGTTCAACCAATCCCCATCTCCTATAGAACTTGGAATAATTTGGTTTGTTCAACGTTTCACTCACACTTCATGTTTTTCCTTGTGAGATGATTTAGGGGTTTGGCTACTCCAATGAATTTCTTAATGAATCTTTTGTAGGATCTCAGAATCAAATGAATGAAAAAACTTGCTTAACTTTGGTAGGTTCCTTCATTTTTTGAATGGCATCAATCTTTGACTTTATGGTCATGTTGCCTTCACTTGAAATTAATTGCCTCAACAAGACTCTTGAGAAGACATAGAATGCATACTTTAATGGGTTAAGGAGATTAGATCTCTTTGCATTCTTGGAACACCTTCTTTTAGACATTTCAACTTGGAGCTAGCTTCATGATATAGGTTGAAGAGCCATCCTAGAAAATTGCTAGGAATTCATCTATGTATAGAGTGGGAATGACTCGTGGTCAGCCATTTTCGGGTCGAAAAGTGCCCGGCCCATGGCTTGTAGCCGCTGACCACTCCCCATTGGATGGGCACTTGCCTTCCCCTTGGGCCGTTTCCCTATATGTCTCAAAGTAGTTCATGAGAGAGAGACGTGATAGATTTTATTTTGAACTTCCTTGCACTCAAGCTAAGGATGGAGACTTCCTAAATGTGACGACATGAAAAGAAGAGCGAGAGGAATGGTTTTCTAAACGAAAGGATCGGAGAAAAGCGGAAAGGCGCAAGTTAGCAGAAAGTGGAAGGGAGAAAATAAAGGAAATTGGGTGATTGGGTGCTGGTGATTCGGAAAGTGAGCGGAGAGCCAATGGCCACTTTGCTACGATCACAAATTGTCGGTCCCGACTATGCATGTGGTCCGCGGCAGCTTGCCGGTGTGGCTGTCCTTCTGCCATTATGTCATCTATCTAATCTGTCTAATAAGCATAATAAAGCACTATGATTCCTGCAAAGATAAGGAAGGCTGCCTGCTGCCAGCGCTGCAGTTGGATTCCATGTGATTCGCGAATCATTTGGATCTATCCAAGTTTCCTCGGGAAGTATGCTGATAAAACTTGCGAGGCTAATTTCGGTGAATGTGTGTATTTTAGTACAGTAGATGATTGATTGTGGCGCGCTGTGAATAGAGTGGGTCGGCCCAACAAGAAAGGTGTGCTTTTCACTGTTTGAGTGTTTGTTAGTGAACGTTCTTCTTCTTCTGCTCTTTCTTCGTCTTCTTCTTCAATTGCTCTGCTTCGTCTCACCGCTGCCCCTTTTTCAGCCCCTGCTTCAAGCCAATCTCCATCCTTGAGTTCTCTCCGAGCATCATCCATCAAATAAATTATCCTCAGGATAACCGAAGAAGCTCGTGGACCCATCGAAAGTGGAAGGCTTGATCTGTCAGCCCATCAATCACGTTGTTGAGCCTCAAGCTCTAGAGACACACAGGACCCAGCAATGGGATCCATCACAAGAGCCTCTAACTCCTGAAACAGAGACAGCAGAGAAAGAGAGATTTATACACAGAGAAGTTGCTTTGAGGTTTTGAGTATTCTGCAAAAGGCTTTGGGAGTTTAGGCGCTTGCCATCGCCATAGCCATGGCTCCTTGCCCCTCTTCTTCTTCTTCTTCTTCTTCGCTTGATCTTCCCCTCCTTGCTTGTCATCACGTCAATCATTATCACCCACACTCGTCATCCTCCATAGCCACCAAAGCTTGCCTCTGCACCCCTTTCCTCCTGCTCCTCGTTGCTTCCTTTGCATTTCTCCTCACCCCTGCCCCATCCGGCCTTCCTTGGTCTACCAGACATGAGCACCCTCCTTCCAACCAACCCTCCCTCTCCGCCCTACCCCTCTCAGTATCCGACCTTCTTCCGGTCTCTGATGATACCCCCTTCTACCGCCCCAAGAGCAACGAACCCACCATCTTCGATCCACCCTCCCGATCCTCACCTGCCTGGATCGATTCCGCCCAAAGCTCCCTCCGCACGGCATTCCACTTCCAGCCCGAAAGCCACTGGATGAACGGTGAGTGCTCTTACTCTCCTAGCACGGAAGGTCCTTTCACATATCTGGCAGGTCGCATACAGCATCTTTGTCATTTTTAATTATATTGTCCTTGCGTGCTGATTCGGAATGCTATCAGCGATAGCAAGCGTTGCATTATATTGATGTTTGCTCGAGGAACTCCATTTTCCTGTTCTAACGTTGATCATTCCTCCTGGTCCTGACTGTCAACCTCTCCGGATGCCCTCTTATGAACTCCACACAGATCCAAACGGTATGCCGGGTCTACATTTGCTTGTATAGCTTGTGCGTTTTTCCTTTGCCTTCTTTTCACTGGGTTGGGGCTTGGAAGACTGTGTCTAAATCCAGTCTTCCCATTTATTTTGCAGCTCCAATGTACTACCAGGGATGGTACCACCTATTCTACCAATACAACCCCAACAACGCCTTTTGGGGGCTCATTTCCTGGGGGCACGCTGTGTCTGTGGACCTTGTGCACTGGTTATATCTTGATTTGGCTATGACACCCGACCAATGGTACGACTTAAGAGGTGTCTGGACAGGCTCTGCCACGTTCCTGGACGACGGGACTCCTATAATCATCTACACGGGATCCACGAATGAATCGGTTCAAGTACAGAACGTGGCGATCCCTGAAGACCCGACCGATTTTCTCCTGCGTAATTGGTCAAAACTACCTGTCAATCCTGTTTTAGAACCACCGATAGGAATTCTCACAACGGACTTCAGGGATCCCACGACCGCTTGGCGTGGTGCTGATGGGCTTTGGAGACTAGCCATAGGGTCAAAGCTCGATCAAACGGGCATCGCTATGATCTACCAGAGCTCTGATTTCCTGAACTGGACGCTCCAGGATCACTATTTGCATCAAGTGGAAGGCACTGGAATGTGGGAGTGCCTTGATTTTTATCCTATATTCGCTTCGGGCGATAGCAGGGGCGTCGACACGTCTACTTACGGGAAGGATGTGAAGCATGTTCTGAAGGCTAGCATGGATAATACAAAGCTGGATTACTACGTGATAGGAACTTACAATTATGAGAATCACACCTTCGTCCCAGACGATACAGCTCGAGATCTTGGCCTGGGGTTGCGATACGACTATGGGAAATACTACGCATCAAAGACTTTCTACGACGGCAATGAAGATCGACGGGTTCTGTGGGGTTGGATAAACGAATCGGACAGTCTGCAAGATGACATCACGAAGGGATGGGCGTCTGTGCAGGTATTGATATTGGTTTTGTTCAGGTATAATTATTTACTGCCGTAGTTGGCCGGATTGTCTAATAGATGGGCTTCGATGGCAGGCCATTCCAAGGCAAGTTTGGTTCGACAATCTTACCCAAGCAAATCTGATCCAATGGCCAGTTGATGACATCCTCGACCTCCGCAGAAGCAAGGTTTCGCTCAGTAATGTGACCTTGGAAGGTGGTTCTGTAGTTCAACTCTCGGACGCTGCAGGGGCACAGGTGTGTGCCCATTTCCTGACGGAGCTTTCACTGCCCAATTTTGTTTTGAACTAGACTTTAGTGATGAAATCTGCATTTTGTCTGAAGTGCTAATTGGTGTTTGTGCAGTGGGATATTGAGCTGATTTTCAACAATCCAGCTCCTTCTTATAATGGCCCTGCCTCGGAAGACATCTCATATTCTTGCAGTGAAGCTGGTGCAGCGAAGAGAGGCTACTTTGGTCCTTTTGGCATACTTGTGCTTGCTTCAGATGATTTACAGGAGCAGACAGCGGTCTACTTTTATCTTACATCCGTAAATGGAACATGGGCGACGCTAGTATGCAGCGATCAAAGCAGGTACAAACTTTTGTTTGTTTCAATTTGAACATTGAATGGATTGTCGACGCGACTAAATATACCCCCTGAGGTGGATCATCGACATCGCTTATCGGTTCTGATTCGCTTGGTTCCTATTTTGCCAGATCATCCATGGCATCTGATGTGGACAAATCTGTCTATGGAACCTTTCTTCCCGTTGTGGAGAATGAAAACACTCTTTCATTGCGTGTGATTGTATGTACAACTCTTTTGCTATCTGAAATTTGAAGACATATGTAGTCTCTGCTACTGTGCTGATTGAAGGTCGTATTAATTGGCGCAATTGATCTTTGTATGACCAGATCGATCACTCAATTGTGGAGACGTTTGCACAAGGAGGAAGAGTGTGTATCACATCGAGAGTGTATCCCACGGAAGCCTTGGACGATGCAGCTCAGTTGTTTGTGTTCAATAATGGGACCATGCCTGTGATGCTACAGAGCTTAGAAGCGTGGCAGATCACAAGAGTTTACATGCATGCATTTTCTTCAGACCAACAAGAGGGGCACACTTATTTACACGAATAAACTCCCACCATCCTTAATATTCCTGTTCGTCTAATTTCTTCCAAGTCATCTATTTTGTGCATGCCAGCAGCTGCTCCAGTACTAGTGGCCCAATTCCATCCAATTATCGTTTTGGGTTCCGTATATGAGGTGCTCAAAATACAATTTATGCTGCTTTCCAAGCTGGAAAAGTACAGGCGCCTCCATTATCAGGCATCTAGGCAGAAATTTCTACGATTCTTCACGGCGTTGGTCTTTGTGAAGGACCTATAAAGCCGTGCTTATTTTCCCTTGTACAACAAAGACGATTCCAAACAAGAATTTGGGATTCCAATTGTTCTTTTGATTCTTGGAATACTTAAGCTTTATACTTGGATTATATGGTCAGGTTCTAGGTCCCTAAGTCGTGTAATCATTAGGAAAAAAGGGAGCTCATTTTGGGGCTTTTTACGGTTTGGAAAAATAAGCTCTCAACCAATCAATAGAGGGCCAACGTAACATTAGAAATTCACGAAAATAAGAGAAAATAGAAAAAAGAAACAATACTTTATGTAGGTATAAGCGTGCTACATTAATGTGGAGATTGGTTTTTTATTCTCACAAGATCTTTGGACAAAAAGATAGAATCTAGTTTGACATTTTATCTGACAAGGGCCTTCTCGCTTTTACCTTCCTTTGAACTTTGAAATGTTGTGCCGCCTTTCCTTCGAAAGGTCTACCATTCTACACCACTGCCTCATTTTGCATGCCTCATTGTGTGCAGCAGTCTCTTCTTTTCTAAAACTGCTCCCTTGATCCTGTTTGGCGTAGAGTAAGATGTTTCTTGTCAACTGTCTGTCTGTCCACTTTCTCTTTCTTGAAACTTCAATTTGTTATCTTGTTTACATTACTTTGCTATTGTTACAGATTCAGAAAATCTCCATGGTGAATAAAAACCATGGCCGTTCTTGTGGAAGATGCTCTGTGGATGATAATGCTATGAAGGCAGAATTATACCACACATCTTTACCCGTCGACCTGCTTCTTCTATTTCTTCGGCAGAGAATTCAAGTACAGTCAAAACAGAAGGAACTTGGGAAAGGTTTAGTGTTTCGAAAGGAGCACGGGTGCTCATGCAACCTAGCAAAAGAAAAAGATCCCAGACAAAAAACATTTCTTGGCGTCATGGAAGGGAAGAGTATGAGATTTTAAAATCACCAGAGGGAAGATATCGGTGAAAGAAGTTTTGATTCAGCATGTATACATGCATAAAGAACTTGTCTTGTAAGACTATCCAAATGATCTTTCGCAACACAGGCCTAATTGTATATTTTTCTATTGTGGTTTTTTTCTTTACGAGGTGTATGGATTTTTAAGATGAAGCTTTCTTTCTTTGCTTATTGACATTCTTGTGTTGTTTTATTTTAGATTTATACCCTTCATCGTATGAGACATGGCAAAACATCGATTGTATTCTAGGATTTATAGATGTTCTGCATGGATCAATAGGAGAACAACAATACCAAGGTCGATGTGCAACAGAGCTAGCTCAATCGGGTATATTTTTTACTGATCATTTTTATCAGTTGCTGGACAATGCTAACACACATGGTGTGTAAAGGAAACAAGACCTTCCGACATGGAATTCAGTGGATTGGCCTCATCCATCTTTATGCATGCCTCTCACAGTTTTTGTGGACTTATTTAATACCTTTCCAATGAAGGTTTCAAAAATAATGTTCACAATTAAAGCAACAAGTTCGGCATGCATGCCACAATTTTTGGATAAAGGTTGGGATAAGAAGACATGTAGTTTAGTATTTTGTGAGGTTGTCCAACCTTCTATGCAACTGAAGTACATGGTTGCATCACAAAATTTTATTTTTTCTTTTTATTATAAGCGCAGTCGAATGCTAGGCACAAAACTAGTCCCAATGGATCAAGATGAAGATTCTTTTGGTGCAGAAAATAAACTTCTTGATATTCATGTTGTTGAGAATGGTGATGTGCTAGTCAATATCTCATTAAGAGAATGTTGCTCCCTAGCTCAATTGCGCAATGACATATTGTTTGAGACAGAAGGTTCTATTTCAAATGGCTTTTTATTTATCTACAACAATAAAAAGGTACACCTACAATAATAAAAAGGTACACCATCTGATTTATCCTAGTCTCATTAAGCACTACTATTAGTTTACTTTACCCTATTGATTCATATTACTTTTTTACAGTTGCTCAAAAGAAAAGAGAGCTCAATAAAATGCAAAGACATTGAAAATTTAAAAATTGAGATAACACAGACTCCATAAACAAAGGTTTTGCATTCAATCAAGTAAAATTTTGTACAGAAGTATTTAGTTGTACATGTAGAACATATTCCTGACATCCATTTTCTATTTATGTACAGCTTGATCTAGAGGCTGCTCTACATGGTCCAAGCTCTCCCTATCATCATTTTTTAAAGAATCTGTTTTCTGCTGCGCTCCATCCTATCCTGTACAGTATGTTGGTGTTGCTCCATTGTCTCCTCTACTATCCCAGGAGCATCTATTTGCTGCTGCTCCATCTTCTCCTCAATAACATCAGCAGCAGGTCCTTGCTCTTATGGCTTCTTCGCCTTAGCACTAGGTCCTTGTTCCTATGCTACCACATCAGCTTCATATGTGGCATCAAGGTGTATGACACCTTCTTATACTTTAGAGCTCTCACCCAACTCGACAGTAGCTGGTACAATAAGTTTGGGAGAGGCATAGCTCAAAAACCTCCAAATTATATGAGATCTGAAATTATATACATAGTTTGAGCTGAAACTATCTTCTTTCATCTGCAATGGCATATGATGATTTAGAACACTTTGTATCATTATCAATTATCTTCAAGCTAAATGAAAATTATTTTTTCTTACAAGGTCTGGCTGTTCTTTCTCAAAATAGCTTGAAAGTAGATATTTGGCACTGATCAGCACTCTCCATCCGCAGCTACTTGAATCATCTTGTTGTGGTGTCTGTATAGTTGGAAAGATATGTTAGAAACTATTAACATCTGAACAAAACAAAATTATTCAATAAGTTCAAAGGCATAGCATGAAATAGACATCAGTAGAGGGAACGACTTTTTACCTCTAGATTTATTGACTCTATTGAATCCAAAAGAGAGACATTAGGAGGACAGTGATCCAATGCATCTAGAAGCCTTCTAATACAACTGCAATACATATAATTTAGTTAGTATGATATCAAAATAATGAAGTTTTAAGTTCAAAAAGCACACATAGCACTTACAATTTCAGCTCTCTATGTGTGTTTTTAAGAGAGCTGAATATAAAGCGTTGCTTCTGCTGGATGTCAATAGAAACAAAACTCCAGTGGTCACTGCATAAGGAAAAAAGCATTAGGAAATAAAAGGCTACAAGAGTTCTCAATCTTAAAGAAGAATCTTAAAAGAAGCAGTCACCCACATACCTGTTATGGTATGGAAGTAGCAAAACATCGATAACTTCAAAATTGCAGTGTCTGAACTAGTTGGAAATACTAATGGGAGTTTCCTTTGCATCTCTTAACTTAGAAGAAATGGCAGGATCAATAATATGGACTGTATGCTATACAGAGGGGTGAAGCCAGCTTCTCATCATGCTGCATAGGACCAAAAAATAATTAGGATAGGGTATAAAGAAGGTACAAGGAGGATTGTTTTGCAAAAAATGTAAAATAATAGACACTTACTAGAGCATTGCAAGAATGATAGTATCTGAGCAATACTCATTCTTATGAGCCAATGCTGCCAAGCATGGTTTTGTCAAGTCAAAATCATTCACTGAAAATTCATCCTCAATATGGACAACTATATTAGGGCCCAGCTCCTGCAACCTTCTATGTATCTGCAGCTCCCTCTTTCCAGTCTCCACATCTATAACAGATTTTGTTTCTTTTATTTGCTGCTTTAGTGACTCCTCATAAGCAGCCTTCCCTCTGGTGTTCTTTGAGTGGGTTACTTCAACAACCTTAACCTCATCTACCTTCAACTTCCTTGTAGGTGGAATTAATAATATGTCTCTCATCTTTATGTCCGGCCATTCTACAAGATGAACAAGCTTGTCATACCTCCATCTCACTCTGGACAAAGTGTTGAAGTCTTTGGCCATCAAAGTCACCCTGTGAGCATGGGCTGCTACCAGCATTGCATCTTCAAAATATTTTTCCAAGTAATCCTCTGCCATTTCCTGTAAGGAAAGAATGGCAGTCCTGTTCCACCTGAACCCAAGGTGCCAACTATCACATATTTCTCTCACCAGTCTTTGAAAAGGTGCCCTGGGGATTGCAAAGCCTATAGCTTTTTATTGCTTCCTGATCTCCTTTAGCACACCTGCACCATGATTCAATCTCTTGGCCTTTTGCTTGAGCAGGTAAATCACCTAGGAATTTGATTGGAGATGGATATGAATAGAACCTAGAAATTTGCAACAAAATGCGAGGAGAGTGGTTTATACATCTCTAGGTAGCCCATATCGCATTTTGCTGCAAATTCCTGTTGTTGACACATTCCTCATGAAAAGCTTCACTCAGCTCTAGCCTTTCTCTTGCATATCAAATCATACTATCCAGGAATTAATGAGATGAACCTAGTGTTTGATTTGACATGCATATCAATAGAACTGGAGAATTTGCAACAAAATGCGAGGAGAGTGCTTTATATTTTCCAAATGGTCCCCCATCGCATTTTCCTGCAAATTCCTGTGTCTCTTTTGGTTCTCACTTCTACCTCATTGTTTTGCTATCTTTGGCCCTGTGGAATTCTTCCTTGATGATGAGAAATGTTTTTGCTTTGGAACAGTTGACTCCCAGGCCCCACCTTTCAAGAGGAAGCTGGACTTTTCTGCTGCTATTATTAGACCACATCAATCTCTAGGTGAGTCATGAGAGCTCATGAAGGAATTATCTGGTGATATCCTATGCATTCACTGATTGCATATGTTAGCATATAGAATTCAATGTATATAAATTTTGGAACAAGCAAAAGGAAGAGACTAGAGCAGAATGCTGATTCTTCCATCACAAAACAAAAGGAACCAGAAGATGACAAGTCTCCAGAGATTTGCTCCTATTTGAGTTTCTTCACAAATGCAAGGCTCAGAGTAACTTCAACATATACCACAGTATTTTCAACATGGAGTTCACAATGAGCTCTGTACTGGAGCATCACAAAGATTTTCTTTCAGACCATTGGGATACCTTAAAAGAACTGATAGAGGCAGGAAGAATTGTGGAAGGTGAAAAGGTTTTTGTGCATATAAATCATATTGTCTCCATTGACAGGCTGAGGTACCATGTGAATAGAAGATTTGACAGCCTGCCTGATCAATATAAATTCAACTGTAACTTGCACACCAGAAAGTGCAGAGTGCTTGAGGAAACCATGGCATTCCTTATGTACATTGTCTTCAGTCAGGACTCTTTGGATGAACAAGGGCAGGAGACTGAAGAAGAAGACACATCTGAAGCAGAGGAAAAAGAGGATGTTTCTTTAGTAACAGAAATGGCAGAGCAAGAAGAAGATATCAACCTTCAGGATGAGGGGCTGTAAGTGGCTGCTCTTGACCTTGTTCAACTGAGGACAAAAACTCTTATGGGAGCACAGCCAGTTGAAGTTTTTGATATTCAGAGCAGCAACTATGCAGTGCCCATGCTTCCAAGTGTCTTGATTGGTGAAAAAGATTATGTTTTCCTCCATGATATAGAGTGTATGTTCACTTTGAGAGAGGACTATGCCATTTCCCTTATTGCCCACGCTTCAAGGCTTGACAAGAAGGTTGGCATAGAGGATGACCATTCACTACTGGCTTTGGAAACAATTTTTGATCCTGTAGAGGCCCTTACTTTTTGTTTCAAAGAGGCTGAAAAGTTCCAAGAGCCAGATGAAGCTGCCTTCCAGCTCACACAGGAAGCTATGAATCTCTCAGCACTATACACGGAAAAGCTTAAAGAAGAGGCTAGACTGGAGGGGAGAGGAATAAATCTTTGGAAAGATGAACTGCTTGTTGCTGATAAAAATGAGAAGGTACTTCAAATCAAATACTTTGTCTTCTACTTAAATGTTTTGTAGGTTGTGTATTATCTCACTTCAATCTTTTGATATGTGGCAGCTACAAATTGAGGATGACACATTCCTCCAGAGATCAAGTGGAAGCAGGCTGGTTGGGTTTCGCAAACTGTCAAGCCTAGCTCATTATATTCATGATCTAGGCAGTGCGAAGATCTTGATTTACCATAGGCAGTTGAGCAACAATGGAGAAGCCATTGTTTACTTCTTAAAATGTTTGTCTAGGGTTTTAGGTGGACATGATCTTTCATGGCAAAAGGAAAAGATCATTTTGATAGAGAGGTTGTCTGCCATAGATATATTGAGATTATATGAATAAGCAGGCCTCTAGGGCCACTCACTTTTTGTCTTACACTTCTTATGCATTAGCATGTGGTGTTAAGGAGCCCAAATGTTGGAGGGCTATGGAAAACATAAGCTCATAATGTTTTGAGAGCCACCCATGATTGCATCAGGCCACACAATCCAAGAAGAAGAACACGTGGAGACAGCTGAAGAAAAGGATAGCCCTCCCAAACAAGCAACAGAGGGAAGCATTGATAAACAGACAGTCGACATCAAGCCAATAAAGAAGAAAAAGACTCCAATCAAGATCAAAAAGAGAGTTCCGATCGGCAGGCCCTTAGAGAAATAGGATTTACTCATCAAATATAGCACAAACATTATATTGAAGTTGAACTGATTTGTACAAAGTCTTTGATGTCTGGTATGATCTTGTATAAATGAACAATAAGTTGAAGATGAAATGATTTGTACATTTAGATAGAGTGGTGTCGTTAAATATTAAACAAACAATATATTGAAATTGTGAACAATTGTATTATGTTTAGATCATATGTTTCACAAAAGAAATATTGTTGATGGAGTCTCAAATCATATAGGCATAACACCAAGAGTCACTTGTTCCACAAAAAAAAATTATATTGATTGAGTTTGAAAACATGTGGACATAACACCAATAAGTTACAAATGAGTCCTATTCATGTTTACTTGTCCATTTATGGTTTCTAAATATCTTTGATTCCCTCCATTGTCTATGTCTCTCTGCTGCCATTGAATTGTCTAGAGTTTGTCTTCGTCTTTGCTTTTGGGCTAGAAGAAAAGCAAGCTTGATTTTAGAGCTAGCAACTTTTCTTTTAGCATGCAGCCTCTGTAGTATGCCTCGGTAAAACCATTGGAAGACTTCCTTCAGACTATTTGCCTTCTGACTCCCTCCATAGTGTTGTGTGTGTTTGAAAAATGCATTATGTCCATGTAGTGAGACTTCTCCATGTCTTGGGTAGACCAAATTGCTGGGCATTCATACTTTTTAACAAAATAGGGAACGTGGTTGTAGATGATATGCTGTAAGACATAAGAATGCATAGAAAGTAATAAAAAAAAGAGGATCACACTTAAGTAAAAGAAGAAGACAGAACCTTACCATGTAGTGAGTTATAGTGCAGGCTGTCCACGTGTCTTTCATTGACTTTCCAAAATGTTTAATTGCCTCCTCAAAGTTCTTGTAATCACTCTTTATCCATGTTACTTTGTCACAAAACATGAAGAGTTGATCAAGAGACCTCCATGAGAGTGCTCTCAACGGAAGCAAGAACGGAAGAAGGAGAGAGAGAGAGAGAGAGAGGGAGACAGAGAGCCACACAAGTTTTGGTGGGTGCAGAACCACCCTAATCTTCTTTTTCATTCATTTATATATGTGTTTGAGTATTGTACATAACTGGGGTTAAGGCACAGTGACCTTTAACCCCCACAACCTCCCACTTAAAGGACAATGTGCCTTTAAGGGAGAACAACCAGTGAGCATACTATCCAATGCCCATCAATACACGACAATACTCAAACCGCTGACTAGGTAGACTCTTCGTCAGCATATCTGCAAGGTTATCATCTGTATGAACCTTGACAAGCTCTATGCGCTTGTCCTCAAGTACCTCCCTGATGAAATGGTACCTAACCTCAATGTGTTTGGTCTTTGCATGAAAGACTGGATTCCGTGCTAGCTGAATAGCACTCATGGAATCACTATGCAATGTCGGTACACCTGTATGAATCCCCAAATCTCCCACTAGCCGATCAAGCCATATAGCCTCCTTGCAACCCTCTGTGGCTGCAACATACTCACCCTCTGTGGTAGACAAAGCAACGCACTTCTGTGCACGAGACATCCACGACACTGCACCACCTACAAAGGTGAACACATAACTAGAAGTGGATCTCCTACTATCCACATGCCCTGCATAGTCTGAATCTGTGTACCCAAGTACATGCATGTCTCCTTTACCAAAGCAAATGCACATCTCCTTGGTACCCTTCATGTATCTCATGATGCACTTAACTGCCTCCCAATGCCTCTTTCCTGGATTAGCCATATACCGGCTAACAACGCCCACTGCAAATGCAATGTCTGGTCTAGTAGCTATCATAGCATACATAAGACTCCCAACTGCTGATGCATAAGGAACCTTGGCCATCATGGCCCCTTCCTCAACTGATTTGGGACTATCTGTATGACTCAGTTTCACATATGGAGGCAATGGAGTACTCACTGCCTTCCCCCCCTCCATATTGAAATGCTGCAATACTTTTGTAACATGCTCTTTTTGTGAAAGCCAAAGGGTTTCCTACTCCGATCACGCGTGATGCGCATACCAAGAATATGACCTGCAAATCCCAAATCCTTCATATCAAAGGCCTCATGCAACTTGGCCTTTAATGCATCTAGCTCATAAGTATTCTTGCTAGCCAATAGCATATCATCCACATATAGTGCCAAGATTATCAGGCTATTATCCTTAGCCCTTTTAGTGTAGAGGCAGTGATCAATTTCACTCCTTCTAAAACCCTGGGACCGAATGAAAGCAAACTTCTGATACCATTCTCTAGGCGCTTGCTTAAGGCCATAGAGACTCTTCTTCAGCTTGCAAACTAAATGCTCTTTGCCCTTTTCTTCAAAGCCTTCCGGCTGCACCATGTAAATTTCCTCATGCAAATCCCCATGCAAGAAAGCTGTCTTGACATCCATTTGCATAAGCTCCATATCCTCTGATGCCACTAGTCCAAGCATGCATCTAAGTGTGGTCATCTTCACAACCGGAGAGAATATCTCATCAAAGTCCACACCCTTCTCTTGCTTGAACCCTTTAGCAACCAAACGGGCCTTGTACCTAGGCACATCATCACCTGTGACCTTCATCTTGTAGACCCATTTACATGGCAATGCTTTCTTTCCATGTGGCAAAGAAACCAAGTCCCAAGTCTTATTCTTCATAAGTGAACTCATCTTTGATTGTATAGCATACTCCCACTTGCGTTGATCCTCATGCATCATAGCCTCTCTATAGCAAGAAGGCTCCCCGCAATCAGTAAGCATCACATAGTCTACCCCTAGAACAAACCTATCAGGTGGTCTAGACACTCTAGATGATGTCCTCAAGGGCATTTCAGCTTGCTGTCCCACTTGCATATCAGCCACATTTGGCTCATCATTTCCACCAATAGATGATCCATCATCTACCCTTGATTGTATACCTGTGGGAGTACTTGGTGGTACCATTTCTTGCACATTTGGTGCATGGACAGCTTGCTGTCTATCAACATATGTAGGTGGATTCACATCCTGGAAAGCGATTCTCCTCATTTCCACATCCCTCATGGGTGCCTTATGCATCTTCTTCTCATTGAAGACCACATCATGGCTGCATATGATCTTCTTTGCTTCTGGATCCCAGAGATGATAGCCCATCTCTCCACTTTCACCATAATCTAGAAAGATGCATTTCCTAGACTTAGGATCTAGCTTCTTTCGAAGCTCTTTTGGCACATGTGCATATGCCTCACACCCAAATATACGCAAATGAGAGTAAGAGGGCTTCTTTCCACTCCATGCCTCTTCAGGAATACCACCATCCAAACTCTTACTAGGTGATCTATTGATCACATGCACTGCAGTCTTCATTGCCTCAGCCCAAAAACCACCAGAAAGACTTGCATTGGAAAGCATGCATTGCAACCTTTCTTGAATGGTACGGTTCATCTTTTCTGCAACTGGATTTGGCTCTGGAGTACGAGGGGATGTAAGCTCCCTCTTAATCCCACGAGTATCACAGAAATGCTGAAAGTCATGAGAGAGATACTCTCCACCATTGTCAGTCCGTAGGCATTTAAGTGTTCTACCTGACTGATTCTCAACCAAGGCCAGCCATTTCTTAAATACCTGGAACACATCACTCTTCCGAGCTATAGCATAAGCCCACACTTTCCTAGTTGCATCATCAATGAATGTCACATAGTATTCAGCCCTGCCTAATGACCGTGTAGGCATGGGACCACATACGTCTGAATGCACCAAATCAAGCATTTCAAACTCTTTCTTTCCCCTTCTTTTATGGGCTGATTTAGTCTGCTTCCCATAGAGACGGTGCTCACAAAATTCAAAATCAGAGAAACTCAAATGCGGTACATAACCCAAACGGCATAAGAGTTTCATTCCATTCTGGCTCATGTGCCCCAACCTGCAATGCCACAAAGAAGTGCTTGGCTGCTCGGTTATTGCAACAACATGATCAAATACCCCTGATCCATGTAAGGGATACAAAGTCCCACACTTGGCACCCCTGGCCAAAAGCATAGAGCCCTTTTGAATTTTCCAACTTTGAAAGCCAAAAGTGGTGTGAAAACCAGCATCATCTAGCTGACCCACTGAAATAAGACTCTTGGTCAGCTTAGGCACATGTCTCACATGTTTCAAAACAAATGCAGACCCATTTGCAAAAGAAAACTTTATGTCACCTGCTCCCACTATGTCACATGCATAGTCATTTCCAAGATGCACACAACCTGTCTTTCCACTATCATAAGTGGAGAACCATTCCCTATGGGGAGTAACATGGAATGAAGCACCAGAATCCAAAATCCAATCCTGGGAATATGCATCATCTGAAGTGGTAAGCAGCTCTGCAAATAAACTAGACATGAAGAGAACATCATTGTCACTATCACGTGTGACTACATTGATCTCCTCGGTCTTCACTTTTCCTTTGTCCTCCCTTGGACTCTCTTCCTTTTGATTTGCACCCCAATTTGCATTCTTTTTCTTATCCTTTTGCTCTCTTTTCAGCTTGTAGCAATCCTTTTTCATATGGCCCTTCTTGCCACAATGGTAACACTCAATGTTCTGTGCCTTGGATTTGCTACGAGACTTCCCTCTTTCTTGGGACTTCCCCCTGAACTGTGATCTGCCCCTTTGCACATTTAAGGCTGCATCCTGCTTTTTGTCATCCATAGACTTCCGTCTAATCTCCTCAGCCAACAAGCTACCCACAACATCATCAAATTTCAGTACTCCACCAGGCAGAGTTACTGACAACTGTACGGAAGGTATCCCATGAGGATGGCAATGAACATAAGAGAAATATTGCCTTAGTCTCCGCATCAAAATTCATTTTCTGAGCCTGAAGTTGGCTGAAAATAATATTGAATTCATTCAAGTGAGAAGCAATGGAGACCCCTTCCTTCATCTGCAGCTCAAACAACCTCTTCATGAGGTAAACTTTATTAGAGGCAGTTTCCTTCTCATAAGTGGCACACAGTTTCTTCCACAAATCTTTAGTAGTCTGCTCATTTACTACTGTGAAATAAACTGACTCTGCAAGATGAAGTCTAATAGTAGACTTTGCTAATGCATCCAACTCATTCCAATCATCCTCAGACATATTTGCAGGCTTAGCTTCAATCCCTGCCAAGGGTTTAATCTGCTTCTTTTGAATAAGCACATCCCTTATTTGTTCTTTCCACAAAGAAAAGTTTGTCCCATCAAACTTTTTAATGTTGAAAAACTCCTTTTCAGACTTGAGAAATTGGTATTTTTATATATTGGATTTGCTTGGAAACTCCGTCCCGAAAAAAATAGAAAGGATGCTCTTCAAGCATTGGAAAAAGTGTTATCCTATATAGGTCTGCATGGAGGAGATGTTCAAATCACAAAGGATTTAAAAAGTCTACCAATGGCAAGGAGGTACCAATCAAGCCCTCTATTGGTGGTGTTAAGGCAAAAAGAATCTTGTCTCGACCCAAACACAGTAAACAAGTAAGGCAAGGTAGAACAGTTTCAAAGATTAATTAAGGATTGTGGAAGTAAGTCCATAATGCTGTGAAAGATCATAAGGCAGATGGGGAAGCACGAAATAGGAAGGCAGAGGTGTGGAGTGTGGGGGTTAAAGGTCACTGTGCCTTAACCCCAGTTATGTACAATACTCAAACACATATATAAATGAATGAAAAAGAAGATTAGGGTGGTTCTGCACCCACCAAAACTTGTGTGGCTCTCTGTCTCCCTCTCTCTCTCTCTCTCTCCTTCTTCCGTTCTTGCTTCCGTTGAGAGCACTCTCAATTGGTATCAGAGGCCGGGTGATCTAACTGAGTGTGCGTGAATGCTTGGAAGCTCAGCAGCTCTGTGGGAGGAAGGAGAAGCTCTGTGGGAAGCTTTGTGGGTGACTTTACTTGCATCCGAGTGTGCAGAGACCTTGGAGGAACCTTTGGAAAAGTCACTTTGGCTTTGCGAAGTGGTTTTGAGAGCCTGTTAAGAGCTTTCAAAGAAAAAGTCGTTTTTTGAGCTTTTCCCTGTCCCATTCGATGACAGAGACTCTGTATTGACTTGTAGAGGTAACTATTGCTTGCTTTTGGTGTCCACATTACTTCAGGAGCTTGGAAACACCTTCATTCTTGAATCTGGGATCATTTCAGTGGATTTCTGACTCACTGTGTCAGTTCTTGCGTTTTTTGCCCGGGTATTGGAACTCAAGTTTGGAGCAACCATTTGTAGATTTGTCAGTTTCGGTGGACTCAGGAGGTCCTAAAACTTCTATGTTGCTCATCTTTCGCACTCTGGCGGAGTTTACAAACAGCTCTGTATCCAAAAACGTTTTTCAGTCCGTGTGTTGGACCCAGTGATTGAGACCACGGTTTCCAAAACCGTCTGTCCCATTGCGTTTCGGACGCCCAAAAACCCCTACCTGTCAGTTCTTGCACAATTCGATTTATGCCACATGGCAGTGGATAAGTGTTGACTCCCATTTCTCACTCATCGGTTGGGATTTTGGAGTTCTGGCAGAAGAGAGATATTTGCAGATTTTCTTGTTGATTCTGATTATGCAATGGTGCCCATGTTTTGAGGCATCTCAGGTTCTATTTTCAGTAGCGCTCATTACCGTGGGACTATGATTTCTTGAGCATACCTTATGCAGATCACTCTGGTTGCAGTGTGCGCTCATTCGTGGTGTGCATTGGGTTGCAGTGGATGATTTATAGGCCATTTGGATGCATTGCGGTCCTTATTGGATGCGTTGATAGGCCCAAATTGCCTTGTGGGATGCTATTTTTATGGACGCTTTGCACATGGATGCTATTTTATGCTGAGGGATAGCTTTGAAACATTGCAGGTGATGCACTGATAGTGCTATGCTCTCTTGGATGAGACATTATTGATGCATATGCCAGTGGACAGTGTTTATGCTTGAGTCATTTGGCACTTATTGGCATTTTCTTTTGGGTCGGATTTGCTCATATGGATGCATAGTATATGCACATGAGTCAGATGCTTCGAGCTTTGAGTTTTGGTGATATTTCACTCTATTGTGGCATACACATTTGGGTGCACCTAGTATTTGGTGTGATTCTCTCTTGAGGCACTAGCATTTGGGATTTTGCTTTATTTGCATCATGGCATCCTCTTCTGGGATGCATCATGGCACAAAGAGTGAGAGCATAAGTGAGGCAAAATCCATGTATTAGAATGAAGGAATGACCTCCATTTTATAGAAAGAGAGGATAGTGTAGGCACCTCCCCTAAATCAGTGGCAATCAGCCCCTACATCAGTTGGACTAGCCTAAATTAAAGGAACCTCCCATGTGGGGGCCCTTAGCTTACATTATCACTTAGGTCACACACTAGACACATCATAGCACTAGATGTGCCTCTACAACACACACACACACACACACATGTGACTCCCCTAGATGCACACATGCACCATAGAGCAAGCCCTTGACCATAGTTATCCCAACAGTTAAGGCCATAAGTGTGTTATATAGATGCTTTAGCAATGGCCGTCTTAGTCAGTTGGCCTTCTATCATCTATACGTGTCATTATGAGCATAGCCGTTAGTCACCAAATACCACTCATGTATTTCCATTGAGCACCATAAGGAAACTCTACCTTTGTCAGGCAGTGTCTACTCTCTTACAAAATGACTAATCTTGTAGAATAAAGAAATCTCCCTCACCATACAAATGTAGATTGCTAGAGGTAAATTCAGAGAATCCTAATTGTTTAGCATATTCATACCCTGTTGGCTTCTCCCAAGGTTTCTTGACTAGGGTCTTCTTCACTTTGACTTTTGTCCTTGAAGTCTTATTGAAGTGTTAGAAGAACCTTCAGAGCTTGGAATTTTGACAAGAGATCTGTACCAACTGAATTTAAAATTGAAAAAGCATTCTCTAATCTGTACTTTGGCATTATTTCAATCCTCAAGCATCACTCTAGCATTTACTCTAGCATAAAATGTCCAAAACTATCAAAAATGCATTGTAGTAGACTAGCTCAACTTGGAGGGCACAATTCACACAACTGAAGAAGAGTGTGAGAGGTCTTTCTTTGCAAAACCAAAACTTGAATACCCAAGTAAGTTCACCACACAACATTGCTATAATAGTGTGCCTTTTTGTCTGGGAGAGTTGCGCCTTCTTTGGCTATCTTTTCTCTGATTTCCCCTTGCTCCAACAAGCATTGGCCTTCAAAATTCATCAGCAGTAGACTCTAGGCATGGACCAACTCATTGTAGAAGGGCTTAGGCAATGGTTAAGCAAAATCTGTGGATCAACGCGGGTGGAATACACCATCTCTGGGAGAATGCTCTGGGCCAACAGAGCACCCCATAGTGTAGAAACTCCAACTAGAAGGGCTTGACAAAAGTAGCAAGGAATGGGGAGAACAGAGCTAAGAAAATTCTGAGAAGGAAGGAGGAAGAAAGCTCAAAAAGAGGTGTTGGAGAAGATGATGAGGTGGCACTACAAATTCGACATAGACCGTGCAATGTGCAGATGTGAACATTACATAGTGGAATGTCCAGAATGGCCTTGAAGTCAGGGTCAACTTTATCTCTATTAGGTGCTCTCTTCTACCATTTTGAATCCATTACTTGAGCTGATTCTTTGTAGTAAAGACAAGGAGACTTTGAGTTGCCTCCTTTACTAACGTTATACATGCACTTAAGTGTTTTAAGATCCCCGGCCATGTGCCACTCTACTTGAAAATCACCTTTTCCTGCAACATGGAGATTCTTGCCTTGCACTTGTCTTTTGATTATTCTTGGTATTTCCATGTGGTGAAACACCCAATCTAGTGTTTCATGGTCTTCTGTCTTCACCTGCCAGATTATAGAAAACAAAAGTCTTACTATAACAGATTTGAAAACAATGACCAAAATCAAGTACAAAACAAAAAATGATCATACCTGGAACGAGCCTAACCACCATATGTGTTTCTCCGACTGCACACTAAAATACTTCGAACTCGCTTCAGTCAATGATGTATCAATTGCTCCATTCATCAATGTAATAGTAACTCTTTCCATTTTCTTTTCCTTTACAACCTCACACTCATCCAGTTTGATAACAAATTTCAAAATGCCTTTGCACTCCTCAAATGTTATTCCATAAAACTCGACCATTCTTCTTTGAAGTTGTTGTAGATCTACAAATATATTGTTCCAAGGATCATACACAGTGGTTCCTTTACCACCATGAAATATTTCTTCAATATGGATATATTGCCCAATAAATTCATCTATACTTTCTTTCAAATGACCTCTTATCCTCCACACGGTTGCTGGATTTGGCAATAAAACTCGTTTAATCCTTTGATCTTTCAAAGTTGAGGATATCGCATGGAAAATTGAACTATATCCCTTCCTGCTAACTCCACTAACATCAAGAGCCTCTTGGATTGTAGTGCCATCAACTTGATTATTGGATACAAAGTCCTCTACAACATTGCGTTTGACTGTTTTGTATTTTTTTTCCTCAATCAAACCTTTTGCTACACCACAAGAAAGCAATCCTTTCATTTGTTTAACAGGAAGAAGGTTCGGATCCATATTTTCTTTTGCAAGCTCCAATAATTTCCTATAGTAACAACACAATATGCCTATATCATTCAGCACCTCCATTCTTGTTTTGCGGTAAGGGACGAAATAGATATAGTCATTTGAGAGCCTTTTTGAGTATTCAAAAATGATAAATTTCAATCTAACCTTGCTTCCTGATTTCGTTGCTTGCATCCACCAATCCCAGCCTTCAAATTTGCAATGTTTTTAATCTTCCTACTACGTAGTCTATCTCCAAGCACGGTTCTCTTCTTTCTTGCTCTTGTCAACTCTTTTTTACTCTTTGAATGCTCCTCAATTTCATTCTGCAACTGCTGCTCCAATTTTGCACGAATGGCTATCTCCTGCATCTTGGACCCCTTTTCTTGTAGGTACATCATTTTATACATTTCCGCAAATGCAGACTGCACTAAAATATAACCAAGAAGTCCATTTTGTCCATCGCCGTCAAACCTCAGTAATGTGGTGGGATTGACAAATGGAGGTGTAGAGTTTTTTACTTGACATTTTGGATATATGCTTCCATCGCACCATAAGTCAATATGTTGAAGCCCTTCTCTTCTCATATTTTCTTGCTGTTGAGCATTCAGCACCATATCCTTTCGTTTGTTTTATGCTGGAGCATATTGTTCTTCTAAGTCGATGTGAAGATGGTGTAATCGCTTCTTCAGAGATAGTGACTCACTAGTATCGGCCATTTTTTGTGCTTCTGAGGTTGCGAAGTTTGCTTGTCAATCTCATAGTCGTTTTGTAACATGAATCATGGAAGTGTGGCGGTATCCATGTGAATATTTTGAAAACTTGCAATCACCAAGTTCAATGATGGATTCTTTATGAAAGGCCTGCACACATCGGCAAAAGAGATGCAGAATCTTTGGTAAACAAAAAAAAAATTTAAGGAGATATTTAATGCAAAATCATGTTAGTCAGACAAAAGATTATCTTATTCCTTTCTGAATTAATAGTTCTGTAGTCCTTACTAACAGTTCTGAGCCACGTTTCCGTATTTTACTATTTTTGAGGTCTTTTAGGAGAGAAATAAATCAAAAAATAGTGAATTTCTTACAGGGCCCCAAAATGAGTTCCTTTTTTCCCTAATGCTACGTCCTAGGTGGCATAGCTTTTCCCCCTTAAGTAAATATTTGGTCATCCACCAAGTAGTGACATAAGGGGATTCTAGATCAAATAACTTATCCAACACCACCCATCATATCTAATCAATAGAAACTGAAATGCTCTTATGGACTTTTGTCAATCCTAGTAACATGTTGAATCTCAACCTCTCCACCCTACTCTATAAGGCACATAGATTTAGCCAATGCACTCTCTCAAATCTTCCAAGGAAGTGAAGGACAAATTAAAGAGCATGTTGGTACACAAATTAACTCCATCATTGACTGAGGGAGTCCACATGACTAGAATTATAGAAGGAATTTATTACCACTCAGAGTGGCCTCACATTCCTCACATTTCTCTCTCTTGTAGGCAAGATCTATAAGAAGATGCCATGAAAAAGCATATCAAATCCAATGTGTATGTTTTAGTGGCTACCCTATCCATGGCATTCCAAAAATAATCAATTCAATTGCAAAACCACAAGGACCCCATAGCAACATGCAAATGCTCTCTCGAGCAATTCCCTCTGCCATTTTCACTTTCTATAAGTAACTTTTTTGTCATCTCTCATCGAAATTTATTTAATGATCATCCCTTTGGTCATGTTGGAGGAGGAGAGAGAGAGATAGAGAGGATTGTACAAGATGACTAATTGCACACTACATTATAATGAATAAGATGACTTCTTTTGCTCTTAGGGTTAGGTTTCATCTTATGAATACTATGGTGTAGTTTACACTATTATAAACACCCCCCTTAAATTACACTGGATAAGTAGAGGAGAGGGTGTTTTACAAAAGCAACTTTTGGATTTTTTATAAGTTGTATTATGGCAAATAAATATGATAGGCAATAAAAACTAGAAATTATGCACAAAGTGCAAAAAAGAGTTAAGAGTGTAGCAAAGGCATATGTACTGTTAGATATGCTCAATGCCCCACCCTCCTAGTAACCACTAGTGGTCCATGGTGCTCAAGTTGTAAGGCCCCTATATGAGAAAAGCCATGTGTGAGCCGAGGACACTGAATGTGGATCCTGACTTACATGTCAAATGAGGTCTATCAATGAGACTGTTGATGGTAAAAAGGTGATTGTGTGGGAGTCCCTTATTCTTGCTGGGGCCTGGGGGCCAATTGGCCCCCTTGGTGGGGGTTCGGGGCCGAGAGCCCCAAGGTAACAATGTAGGGAATATTTTTTGAATATTCCATGGACGACTAGTGGAACCAACTAGGTTGACTAGTTGGCTTCACCGACTAGGTTGACTAGTTGGTTCCACCGACTACGTTGATTTAACTACCGCTTTCATAGCTATAAAGAGGCAACCTCCCCAGTCCATTGTACTTGATCAAATCTTCCAATAGAGATCTTCCAGCTAGTAGCTCTTCACCTAGTATTATCTGTTTAGATCGCCATTTAAGCTCCACTGTGGGAGCACACGGGTGGACGGAGCCATCATCTGTACTACATCAGTATTCAAGGAAAATTTTGTTCATCTCTAGTTTGTTGTGTACTCTCTATTCTTTGTTCAGTTTCTATTCCACTGTGCCATGTACTTTAACATGTTCTAAAATCTCAAGTTTGGAACAATATTGCATCACAGGCAACATTGGGAGATCCTCTGTATTTTGCTTTAGTAGATGGTAAACCTATTGTTCTGGCTACTTGGAATGAGCTTGGAATGCTATGACAAAGTCGTTGAGGGTCTTAGCATGGGAAGGTGACATGCTTTTTATGCTTTTTAGCATGTAGGGAATATCAAATGCAAGGATAATAAAACCATCATATTCACATTTTTGAATTTTTAATGTAGTGTAACTAGTCCAAACGTTCTAGCATGATTACTTCGCATGCAACTAACTAGTAGCGTACCATCCTTCCAATTGATCTCTAGTATGTGGTTACACCCAACTACCAAGCACATCACATCCCTTTTGATCTTGTATGGGTGGCATTCTGTTGTGTAGCGCCATTCTGGCTGTCACTGTCCCTTAGTTGCTCAGTTCTCAGCTCAACCTCTCTTGCAAAACCCAACTCAATTGTGGTCTGACCTTAGCTGCTCTTATTTTTCCGACCATCACTCATTGGAAAAAGAGAAAGCTTCCCTCTCGTCACTAACATCACAACTACTCATAGAGTTTTCGGGCCATTAGAGAAAATTTCTCCTTGAAGATGCCACCAAAGTCCAAGAAGTTTCTCTCACTCTAAGATTCCCCTCCATGTAGTACGGATTTTGTGCATGCTGCCATAGGGGATGATGAGTTGCATGAGCTCATTTAAATTGTTGAGGTTGTATAAAAATGAATGGAAGAAATACTTTTTTTTCTCTTTAATGCATAGAATTCATTAGAGGCGAGCTCATTGGAACTACACCGGCGGGCTGAGGGTCTATCTTTAAGAGCACAAGATATCTCTATGATTCAAGTAGCAATCCTAGAAATACATAAATTAGTTGCAAAAGTCTGCGATGACCTACTGACAAAGTTGATGCTACTACACTCGAAAACTGATCTGGAGGCTCTCAAGAGAAAGGTGGTCGAAGAAAAGATATGTGCTCTTTGGTCAAATATTTTCTACGCTTACATGTGCTTTAATGGCTTAGAATGTGCTTTCTTGTACATCATGCAATGCCTTTATGTGCTTTTTAGTGTTCTTTCTCATGTGCTTCTATATGCTTTTTTGTTGTGCTTTAAAACAATCCCCATGTGGTTTGTACAGCATGTGCAAAAGCACATAAAAGCACCGAAGATAGCACATAAAGCATTGAAGAAAGCCTACAAAATCACATAAAAGTACAAAGGCAAGCACATAAAGCATATAAAAGCACACAAGAAAGCACATGAAAGCACAAAATGAAACACTTCAGAGCATATAATATAGAATCTAAAAGTGCATAAAGCACTTTAAAGAACATAATAAAGCAACTAAAAGCACATGAAAGCACAAAATAAAGCACTTTAAAGCATAAAATAAAGCAAGTAAAAGCACATAAAGCACAAAAAGGCATAGAACAAAGCACATAAAGCATTGAAGAAAGCTATAGAAGCACATAAAGCACATAAAAGCATAAAAGCACAAGAAAAACCATATAAAATTACATAAACAAAGCCTATAATCGTCAATCTATGGAAACTCGAGAGATACCTATCTTAACTAAATCAATGTCAAGCAACATAATTGAGTCATGCTGAAAATCGAGCGGTACTTGGTGGTTAGTGGAAAGCACATAAAGCATATAAGAGCACATGAAGCATATTAAAGCACAGAAGAAAGAACATAAAAGTACATAAGGGATTTTATAGCACAAAACAAAGCACATGAAAGCACAACAGATGGCACGTAAAGGCACATAAAGCATTGCAAAATGCCTATCAAAGCACATAAGATTATGCAAACGGGTTCTTTTTTGCTCCCTCTTTTGAAAGGATGTGGTCTTATTTGGGCAAATAAAATTTTGAAGACTTGAATATCATTCGCATTCCGCTTTCCATGTTGATTTCATTCGGTTTCTCATGTCAAATACATCATATGGAATGAGATCAACATGAAAACTGGATTAAACACCTATTTCATTAATTTTGGACTGATGCACTATCCAAATTTGTTTGAACTGGTGCACTGCCCAAATTCATTTTTTGGATTAAAAATGGAAAAAGAGAGAGTCTTTTAAAAAATATTGAAGCAAAAAGTAAGCTAAAGAAAATTCAAATTAAGAAATCCGACGTGATAAGTTATTAAAACTAGAGTACATTAAAAATAGAGTTTAACACAGTTATGAAAGTAGTTTATGATATAATTGAGGGATCCAAGTACAAGTAAATCTCAGAGCCATATGGTGTCAAAAAACACCTTTCAATAGTAGATATAAGCTACAATCTTGCCGTCACATTTGCCATCTCCATCTCGTGGGATACACAATCCTCTGCATTGTTTTTTTCATCTTCATCAATATAATTATAATATATAAAGGTGCACAAGGAATCAAACATTCTTTCTTTCAATGATTCTTGTCTATTCTAATACTTTCAACTTGGTTTGCTGAGAATATTGCCCAGAACGAGTGACTCTATAAGACATCTCTTCAAATAGATGTGCAAGCTCTTCTGTTGTTGAAGAGTACTTTCGTAGCTCTTCTCTACAATGTCTTATCTTCTCATGCTCTTCCTTCTTGAGCTGTTTCTACGAAGCAAACTCATCTTTCTCATCTTCTATCAATGGTCCTTGCCTCTTGCGCTCCTCTCGATGTTGTTTGTTATCGGCAATCCATGATAAGTTGTTGATTGAAAGCTCAACAGAACTAATAATTGCAAAAACTTTTTCCATTTGCAAAGTTAGAAATAAGAGAGGAGAACTAAAGAGTGGCGAGAAAAGATAGCGAGGAGATAGGAGAGGAGATGAGAACTAAGTATGCGAGTAGAAATAGGAGAGGAGAAGTGAACTGAGTATGCGAGTAGAAATATGAGAGAAGAACTAAAGACGAGCAAAGATAGCGAGGAGATAAGAGAGGAGATGAGAATTCAACTGACTTTGTGAGTAGGAATAGGAGAAGAGATTGGAAAGGAGATGAAGATAACACTATAGAAGAGAAAACATAGATAAGAGAAATAGGAAAGGACATCGGAAAGGAGATGAAGATAATAGTAAAGAGAGAGACAATATGGATGACAATGGTTTGGAATTTGACTTGTATAATTATTATGCTTTGGGAAATGAGACATTTTATATATAATTATTAAATTGAAGTGAAAGATTTACAAAAAGTGCTTGACATAGGATATTCATAATTAAAAAAGTAGCACAACATTACACTTAAACTTACATTCAATAATTACATGAGATGATATTTTAACTTACATTTAAAGATTTTAAAAAGTTAAAAAATGGAATCGTACCTCTGTTGAAGAGAAGTGAGCCATAAGAAGTTGAGAAGTGAGTCATATGAAGTCATACAAAGTAAGAATGAAAATGAGGAGAGATTGAGAAGCGAGCCATATGAAGTCTACCAAGTAGAAAATGAGGAGAAGATAAGAAGAAACAAAGAAATGAATCGTATGACAAGAGGAATGAAATCATGAGAACCTCAGAATTCAAAATTTGAATTTTGAAACAACCTTTTTAAACATTTAAAATCGTAGAGAGAAGAGTATCTTAGGATTCAAATTTTGAATTTTGAAGCAACATTTTAAAAAAAATAAAATTGTCTCACTTTTATAATTTTTAGTTTATATTTTTTAAAATCATACCTAAGTAAGAATCCTAAGACCCGAGTATTATTAGAAATGAAATGAAAAGAATTTAAATTTTAAATTTTAAAATATTTTTTAAAAAAGTTAAATTTTATTTTATTTAAATTTTGAAACAACCTTTTTAAATATTTAAAATTGTAGAGAGAATAGTATCTCAGGATTCAAATTTTGAATTTTGAAGCAACCTCTTAAAATTTTTAAAATTGTCTCACTTTTATAATTGTTAGTTTATATTTTTTTAAATCGTACCTAAGTAAGAATCCTAAGACCTGAGTATTATTAGAAATGAAATGAAAAGAATTTAAATTTTAAATTTCAAAATATTTTTTTTAAAAAGTTAAAATTTTATTTTATTTAAATTTCAAATTTAGTAGTTTGATAATTATTAAATTGGTAACAATTTAAAATTTTAAGCTTTCATACTTTTAAAAAAATATTTTTATTTACATTTTAATTTTAGTAAATTTGATTTTATTTGAGTTTAGAATTAGTTAGTTAGAATTTAAAATTAATTTTACAAGACATCGTGGCATAACGATTTTGACTTGGTGTTATTGCATCTCATTAAACTGACACGGGTACCTTTAATTTGGTGGATGGCGATTAGATGAAAGACCAAGTATCGCTTTAGTGATTGGTGGATGCACTTTGATGGGCTCCAAGTGACTAATTTTAACTTTGGGGAGGCTAGGTTAAGAAGTAGTAGGTGTGGACCCTTGATCTAGATCAACATCAATGGTTAAGATGGAGTCATATAATGGAGGGTTAGGATGGAGGATGATAATTCGGGGTGGAGATCAATCTCCTTAGATGGAGGTCTAGGATGATTGAGGTGCAATAGATATCCTATCATACATAAAGTCTCAATTTGTATTAATTAGTTGTTGGGGGGAGAGAGGAGTGGTATATGATGGCAAAATATTTAGGGATAATGAGGGGTGGGGGAGGGTTTCAAGTAAATAAAATATTTAAGGATAAAGGGGGGAAGAAGGGCTTCAATTAAAGAAGAAAGGGGGGGGGGGGGGCAAGAGTGGTATATGATGGAAAGATATTTATTAGGGATAAAGGAGGGAGGGGAGAGGGCTTCGGTTAAATAAAGGGGGGAGCGGTGTAAATATTTATGTATAAAGGGGGGAGGGAGGCCTTAAATTAAATTAAGGGGGGGGGGGGGGAGTGGTACATGATTGTAAAATATTTAGGGATAAATGAGGGAGGGGAGAGGGGAGTGGTATATATATTTAGGAATAAAGGGGGGAGGGAGGGCTTCAATTAAATAAAAGGGGGGGGGGGGGGGGGGAGAGTGGTATACATGGCAAAATATTTAGGGAGGGCTTCAACTAAATAAAGGAGGGAGGGGGGAGTGGTATCAATAGATATGGTTAAACGGGGGAAGGGTACTCCTTCAAGTAAGTAAAATATTTAGGGATAAAAAGGGGGGGGAGGAGGGTTTGAATTAAATAAAAGGGGGAGGGGGAGGAGTATTAAACATGATCAATAGGTACCTTTCCCTTGATCCAGATCAATATCAATGGCTAATATGGAGGCGCATAATGGAGGGCTAGGATTGAGGTGCCTACTACATTCATCTCCTCCCTTGGATCTTCCATCAAATCTATGGCCTAGATTGAAGCACCTTCTACACCCATCTCCTCCCTTGGAACTTCCATCAAATCTATGGCCCAAATTAAATCCCCTTCTACACCAATCTCCTCCCTTGGATCTTCCATAAAATCTATGGCCCAAATTGAAGCACCTTCTACACCCATCTCCTCCTTTGGATCTTCCATCAAATCTATGGCCCAAATTGAATCCCTTTCTACAACCATCTCCTCCCTTCGATCTTCCATTAAATCTATGGCCTAGATTCTAGCAATGCAAAGAAACACTAAGTAGGGATTTTAAAGAACTGCATCGCACACATAGTACACATGTGGGTCACCAACATTGGTTTCTCATAACCATGCTGGACACCAATAGTCGAAACAAGATCCAACTAGGTAGGATTATAATACATGATGGAATAGAGATTTTCTCTAGGTTTTATTTCATTTCAAGTAGCATAGCATATTGGTTTATGGTAGACAACCCTTCTTTTGCTACACTACGAGCTAAAACAATTTTTATAGGGTAAGTTCAAATCTTTTTCTCTATATGTCATAATGGACCAAGAATTGGTATGACTCTCAATAACATTTTACCCAAGCACTGTACCAAATCTTGTCCCATAAATAGGTATATACATGCCTTTTTATTTTACAAATCCCCGTCACGCACACTACAACATAGGAGGGTCACCAACATTGGTTTTTCATAACCATGTTTGGCATCGATGATCAAAAGAAGATAAAACTTTGTAGGAATCTATTAGATGATGTAATAAATATTATGGCTAGGATCTATTGCATTTGGAGTAGCATAGCATATTGTTTTAGTCTAGATAACCTTTTCTTTGTCGCACTGCCGAAGACAATGAGAAATATTTTTGTTAGGGTAAGGTCAAATCCATGGCTCTATATCTCATAATGGACTGAGACTTGATATGATTCTCATTAAAATCACCTATCAAAGCTTGTCCCATAAATACAACTATACATGTCATTTTGTTTTAAAGAACCTCGTCGCACAGACTAGAACACATGTGGGTCACCAACATTGGTTTTCAATAACCATGTTGGAGATCGATGGTCGAAAGAAGATGAAACTTGGTATGGCTCTAATATATGATGGTATAAATATTTGTTCTAGGATTTTATTTCATTTCAAGTAGTGTAGCATATTGGTTTATAGTAGACAACCCTTTTTTTGCCAAACTACAGACAAACATTTTTGATAGGGTAAGTTCAAATCCTTTTCTCTATATCTCATAATGGACCGAGAATTGGTATGACTCTCAATAACATTTTACCCAATCCCCATACCAAATCTTGACCCATAAATAGGTATATACATGCCTTTTTATTTAACAAAACCATATCGTGCATACTATAACATGTGAGGGTCACCAACATTGGTTTTTCATAACCATGTTCGGCATCCATCATCAGAAGAAGACAAAAATTTGTAGTAGCATAGCATATTGTTTTAGGGTAGAGAACCTTTTCTTTGTCAAACTGCAATGAGAAATATTCAAATACATATAATCGATACCCAAAATCCATGCTTATTATCATGTTTCCCATGTGTAGGAACCAAAGTTGCTATCTTATCAGAAGCAATAAGGTTACCACTTTGATGACATATGTGACTATTATGTGGCTAGCATTAGGACTGATATAGCAACATATTTAGCTACTATGTACATATATTGAGTGCAAACTTTCATGGTCCACATTTAGATTATGCATGATATGGTGTATACAAGCTCCAATGGATAGAGTTTGCAAATGGATTCTTGCTTACAACACTCTGGCCAACCAAAATGCAAGAAATTTTGCATTTAAAGAGTGTGTTTATACTTTTAAATATGAGTACATATGATTATCTCTATCAAATACATATAATAGTTACCCAAAAGCCATGCTTATTATCATGTTACCTAGGAGACAGTAAAATGAGGGCGAAAGTGTGAAGGGAACAATATTTGTATCTTCATGTTATCTTTATTTTTGTGCACTTGAGGCTGGAGTATTTTCCATTCTTTAATAATAAAATTGTTACTTGTGCAAGTGGGAGAATAGATAGTTTCAATGGTGATCAAAGGTTCTACTTGTAATCCCTTGTTTCTCTAATTTGTATGATTCAAGCGGCTCCTCTAAGAAGGATATCCTAGAACATTTTCAAAGAGAAGATTTTGCATATGTAAAGTCAAGTCGACATTTTGCTGCTTATTGTAAAGGACGTTCTTGTACTATATGATATAATGGAATGGAGACCCTAATGATGATGGCATCTTTATTTATACTCCTTTCCACTTTGTCGTGTTGAGTAAATTGTTGATATCAGACAATATTATTGAATTTCATTGTTGAGTATTTGAAGTAAGATTTGGTTTCTGGATTTCATCAATATGTCTGAGTGTACAATGTCTACATTTGAGAGTATTTGCATATAATTGAGCATACAATGTCAATTCCAAATAAAAATTACAAACCCATAAAATATAATTACAAAATCACAGAGTAGATCAGTCAAGCATGTTAGATATGCTCAATGCCCCACCTTCCTAGTAACCACCAGTGGCCCAAGGTGCTCAAGTTGTAAGGCCCCCATATGAGGAGAAGCCATGTAAGAGCTCGGGACACTAGATGGATCCTGACTTGCATGTCAGATGAGGTCTATCAATGAGACTGTTGATGGTAGAAAGGTGATTTTGTGGGAGCCTCTTATTCTTACTGGGGCCTGGGGGCCAGCTGGCCCCTAGCTGGGGGTCCCAGGGGGGCTAGCAGCCCCCTTGGTGGGGGTTTCGGGGTAGGAGCCCTCGAGGCGACGGTATAGGGAATATTTCTTGAATATGCCATGGACGACTAGTCGGTTCCACTGATTGGGTTGACTAGTCAGCTCCACCGACAGTCGGCTGGTCGACTCCACCGACTACGTTGATCCAACCACTACCCTCATAGCTATAAAGAGGCGACCTCCCTAGTCCATTGTATCAGATCAAATCTTCCAACTAGTAGCTCTTCACGTAGTATCTATCTAGATTGCCATTTAAGCTCCACTATGGGAGCGCACGAGTGGACGGAGCCATCATCTATACTACATCAATATTGAAGGAAAAGTTTGTTCCTCTCCAGTTTGCTGTGTACTCTCTATTCTTTGTTCAATTTTTGTTCCGCTGCGCCGAGTAATTTAACATGGTATCAGAGCCCAGGCGGCTCTAAGGATCAAAGAATAGAAGAGAGGCGAGTGCTTCAATAGCATACGGAGTGATGGCAATAGGAAGCGGCTCGAGTTTAGCAGCTACTGCTACACCAACAATCCAAGCCTTGAGGATTCGCCCACCATCCTTCACTGAAGGCAAGCTAGATGGTACGAACTACACTTTGTGGGAGTTTAAAATTCTTGTTATTCTGGATTCATATGAGCTTCTAGAGACAAAACTGAGGACTGGGACCTAGAACCATAAGGAACCCCCAACCAAACAAATTCGGGGAGTACGATACCTCCTAATGCCGACCTTCTACAAGCTTGGAAACGTAGGAACGCAGATGCTCTGTGTGCCCTGGTTACAAGTACTACTGATAGTATTTTAACCTTGATTTAGCATACATCTAAGGCAACTGTAGCCTGAGTATATTGATGAGATGAGGAATCAGACAAGGATCCAAAACCTGGAGAATCAGCTCGCAGTTGAGAAGTTTAATGTAGGAGAGACAGCGGAGGTGTTCATAACCCGAATCAAAAATTTGTGTGACCAGATGCCTGGTGTTGGGATAAAAAAAACTAGCGAAGAGATAGCTCAGCGGTGTCTTTGGATATGTCCACCAAGGTTTGACGGACTGGTAACAACGCTTAACACTCAAGTGAGACCCCAACTATTGTCATTTGAGGAGTTCTGTGCTTTACTTATGGAGGAGGAATTGAGGCTTAAAGCTCGAGATGGAGGTGACAATGGGGATGCTGCTTTCTCTACCACTGCGAAAGGCGAAGGTGGTTCCTCCACCAAAGGTGAGTCCTCTACTAGTGGTGACAAAAAGAAGAAGGGCGGCAAGAAGAAGTTTCAAGGAGAATGCTTCTACTGCAAAAAGAAGGGCCATATGATTGCAGATTGCCGGTTCAAGAAAGCAGATGAAAAGAATGGTATCCTGAAGAAGACAAATAAGGGGAAAGAGACAGCTAACATAGCAAAAGTAGAGTTGGATCTATTTCTGGCCATTGAGGAAGAGTGTTCCTCAATTCAAGAAGCTTCAACCACTGATTCATGGGTGTTGGATAGTGGTGCCTCCCGTCACATGACCTGCAAGAAGGGTCTATATTGTTCCATGCAGCCTCTACAGGAACCCATCACCATCACGGTTGGTAATAACGCAAAATGCCCTATTGAGGGTATAGGTACGATTTCATTTCTTTTTGTAAATGGAGATGTTAAGAAACTATCTAATGTGCTGTATGTTCCACAAATCAAGAGAAATTTGCTATCAGTTGCTTCCATAACTAACCTTGACCATGAGGTGAGGTTCAATAAGACAGGAGCAAAAATTCTGGATAGTGCAGTTAATATTGTTAGCACAGGATAAGGAGGAACAACCTATATGAGCTAAGTGCTCTTACAGCCACCACTGGAGTGGGCACAAGCAGACTTTGGCATGAAAGATTCGGCCACATCAGATTTGCAGTGCTGAAGGAGATGCAAAAGCAAAGTATGGTTGCTCACTTACCTGTAGTCACAGAAATCAAAGAACCGTGTGAAGCTTGCATGATGGGCAAGCAACAAAGAAAGGCATTCCCACAAGAAAGCAAGAATAGAGCAAATGCTCCTCTAGAGTTGGTGCATGTTGACTTGTGCGATAAGATGCCTACACAGGCCTTGGGGGGATCTTCCTATTTTTTATTGATTGTCGACGACTATAGTAGGAAGATGTGGGTGTAGTTTCTTCACAAAAAGGCTCAAGCTTCTGGTAAATTTAAAGAATGGCTACAGCTTGTTGAAAATGAAACAAGGAGAAAAGTGAAGAAAATCAGATCGGATGGTGGTGGTGAGTTTGTTTCTACAGAGTTTGGAGATTTTTGCAAGAGCAAAGGGATCAAGTGACAAACGATGACACCACATATGCCTCAGCAAAATTCAGTTGTTAAACGCCAAATGCAGACCATGGTGGAGATGGGGAGGTGTATGTTGAAAGGTGCTATGTGCATGTACCAGACAAAGAGAGAAACAAGCTACAACCAAAAAGCACCAAATGTATCTTCTTAGGCTATTGTGATGAGAAGAAAGCCTATAAGTTGTATGACCAAGAGGCAAAGAAGATCATAGTGAGCCGCGATGTAGTGTTAAGGGAGCAACCACATGCAGTGGAGGCAAAGAAGAGCTCTTCCACTTTATCATCAAGTGAAGAGGCAATTCACTATGGACCTATCCCAAGAGCTATGAAGGAGGAGGAAATATCAGATGATGAAGAATGAAACACTTGCAGACCGAGATTGGAAAAATGCTATGCAAGTAGAATATGACAACATCATGAAGAATGAAACTTGGGAGCTGGTAGATCGACCACCTAACAGAAAGGTTATTGGCACTACGTGGGTTTGGAAGGTAAAGTATAAGGCCGATGGGACTTTGGAAAAGTACAAAGCCAGATTGGTTGCACAAGGATTTTCGCAGGTTGAAGGGTTTGATTTTCAGGAATCTTTCACTCTGACTGCCAGAACGACCACTATACGCATAGTACTATCAGTGGCTACTCATAAAAATTGGCCAGTTTACCAAATGGATGTTAAATCAGCATTCTTGAATGGTGACCTCAAGGAGGAGGTGTACGTGGCTCAGCCACTTGGGTTTGAGGCCCCCCATTCTAAGAACAAGGTATGTAAGCTGAAGAAGGCTCTGTATGGGCTGAAACAGGCCCCAAGAGCATGGTACCAATGGATAGACAAATTTTTTCATAAATTAAACTTTAAAAGATGTGCCTCAAATACTAACTTGTATGTGTATAGGAAAGGTGGAAAAACTGCTATTATTATTCTATATGTGGATGATCTCCTTATTACAGGTGACTATGAAGACATGATCCAGCAGACTAGAAAGGCATTGAGTATGGAGTTTGAGATGACAGACTTAGGCTTGATGCACTACTGTTTGGGGATTGAAGTCTGGCAAGATCTAGGCAAGATATTCATCTCTCAGCAAAAATATGCAAGGGAGATCTTGAAGGCATTTGGTATGTCTGAGTGCAAGGAGATAGCTACACCTATGGAGGTAAATGCGAGGTTGTCTATAGAGGATGCCTCACCACCAACAGACATCGAGAGGTACAGGAAGTTGGTCGGCAGTCTCATCTATCTGTGCAACACCAGACCGGACATCAGTTTTGCTATTGGCATTTTGAGTAGGTTCTTTAATAAGCCCCGGGACAATCATTGGAATGCAGGGATGCGGGTGTTTAGGTATATGAAGGGCACTCTTGATTATGGCATCACCTATGGTACAGGCACTTCCTTGGCTGGTCATTGTGACTCAGATTGGGTTGGAGATGTTGATTCTAGGAAATTAGATTCTAGATATTGTTTCTCTTTAGGTTCAGATATCTTCTCTTGGATCAGTAAGAAACAATCAACAATGGCATTGTCTTCTACCGAGCCTGAGTACAAGGCAGCATGTTTTGCTGCATGTGAAGCAGTGTGGCTAAGGAGGATCTTATGGCACATGGGATTGCAAGAGGATGAGGCAACTGTGCTGAGGTGTGACAATCAAAGTTGCATGGCCATTGCTAAAAATTTAGTGTTTCATGCGCGCACAAAACATATAGAGATTCAGTATCACTATGTGCATGATTTGATCGAGGAAAGGATAGTGGAATTGGTCTATTGTCCAACAGAGCAAAATGGAGTAGATATCTTCACCAAGGCACTCGGGAAGGATCAGCTTCAGTGTCATCTTCAGAGACTCGACATTGGGCCGAGAAGGTAGTTCACCTATGGGTGGACATTGAGGGGGGATGTTAGATATGCTCAATGCCCCACCCTCCTAGTAACCACCAATGGTCCAAGCTGCTCAAGTTGTAAGGCCCCCATATGAGGAGAAGCCATGTGTGAGCCCGGGACACTGAATAGATCCTGACTTGCATGTTAGATGAGGTCTATCAAAGAGATTGTTGATGGTAGAAAGGTGCCCCAGTTGGGGGGTCCCAAGGAGGCCAACGGCCCCCCTGGTGGGGGTTCGACGACTAGGTTGATTGGTCGGCTCCACCGACTAGGTCGACTGGTTGACTCCACCGACTACGTTGATCTGACTACCGCCCTCATAGCTATAAAGAGGCGACCTCCTCAGTCCATTGTATCAAATCAGATCTTCCAGCTAGTAGCTCTTCACCTAGTATCTGTCTAGATTGCCATCTAAGCTCCACTGTGGGAGCACATGGGTGGACAGAGCCATCATCTGTACTACATAGGTATTGAAGGAAAAATCCTCTCCAATTTGCTGTGTACTCTCTATTCTTTGTTTCTATTCCACTGCACCGTGTAATTTAACAAAGCATACAATCTACTACATGGGTTTTTTTTTTAATGTTTTTTCTCCAAAAAGTCTTTTAAATCGTATTTAATTTAATAAATTCCGGATTAATTCGTCAAATTGTATTTTCCAACTATTCATGTGGGATTTTGATTCAAATGACATGTTTAAGACTTCAAATATTCACGTGGGATATTGATCTAAATATCATGTTTAAGACGTCATACATGGGGACTTCAAATTTCATGTTCAAGAATTCAATACTCATGCAAGATATTGATTCAAATTCCATGTTTAAGACTTCACTTGTCTATGTGGGATATTGATTTAAACCATCAAGGGCTATTGGTTTATTTCCATAAGGGAGTTCTAACTACCATGCAAGAGATGGCACAAAAAGGACAAAATCCCATTAGTAAACTTGAAATCCCCTGAGGGAACTTGAAATCACGAGAGAATGAATAGAGTAAGGAGTGGAGAAAATAAATCGAGCGAGGATGAGAGAAGAGGTGCGTTAGATCTAATGACGATGAGGATGGGTGAATGGTCCAACCAATGCTATAATTGATTAGTGTGAAGGGAAAGAATTTGAATAAAGTAAGCGGAGCATTGGGAATGCTCTACTTTAACTGATTGGAGCATTGGGAATCGATACTTAGACGTGGACGATTGCTTTAGTACCGCAATGCAGAGGGTTAGGAGTGGAGAAAATAAATAGAGCAAGGATGAGAGAAAGGTGTTAGCTCTGATGAGGATGGGTGAACAGATGTTGTAACCAATTAGTGTGAAGTGAGAGGATTCAAATAAAGTGAGTGGAGCATTGGGAATCGATACTTGGAAGTGAAAGATTATGAATAAGTAGATATTCGTCCAATCACACATTCAATATTTTACATAATCAACAAAAACATCATGCAGAAATACATTTTTTTAAAACATGTACATGAAATAATAAAATGATATATTAACTAACATTTAACAAAATCATCATGATTCAATAGTAAATGTCATTCAATACATTTTTAAAAAACATGTACATGAAATCATGAAGTGAATATCATGAGTAAATGTCAATCATGTAATATTAACTAACATTTACAAAATCAGAAAGCGGAATTGCGAAAAATGGAAAGTGGGAAAGCAAAAAGCGGAAAAGCAAAAAGTGAAAATGCAGGAAAGTGAAAAGCCAAAAGCCGAAATGCAGAAAAGCAGAAAGCGGAAAGCGAAAAATTGAAAAAGTGGAAAGCGAAAATGTGGAAAGGTGAAAAATCAAAAAATTGAAAAGCAAAAATGCGAAAAACTAGAAAGTGGAATAGCGAAAAAGCAAAAAGCAGAAATATGAAAAGTGGAAAGGTGAAAAATCAAAAATTCAAAAAATCAAAAAGCAGCAATGCAAAATAGTGAAAAAGGGGAAAGTGGAATAGCAAAAAAGCGAAAAAGTGAAAAGTGGAAAATCGAAAAGTGAAAATGCGAAAATGCGGAAAGCGGAAATGTGGAAAGCGAAAAGCGGAAAATCAAAAAGCAAAAATGCGGAAAATCAGAAATGCAAAAAGCAGAATAGCAAAAAAGCAAAAAAGCAGAAAGTGGAGATTCAAAAAGCAGAAATGTGAACAGCGGAAATGCAAAGAGCGAAAATGTGAAAAGCGAAAAGAAAAATTGCGAAAAAGTGGAAAATCGGAATGCGAAAATGCGGAAATGCGAAAAGCGAAAAAGAGGAAAGCGGAAAGTGAAAAATTGAGAAGCAAAAATGCGAAAAAGTGAAAATGTGAAAATGTGAAGGCAAAAAATCGAAAAGTAGAAATGCAAAATGCGGAATTGCGGAACAATGAAAAGCAGAAAATCAAAATCCAAAATGTGGAAAGCGAAAAGCGAAAAATCGAAGAGCTGAAATACGAAAAATCGGAAAGCGGAAGGCGAAAAATCAGGAGAAGCAGAAATGCGAAAAAGGGAACAAGCTGAAAAGCGAACAAGCGGAAAAGCGGAAATGTGGAGAGAGGAAAGGTGAAATTTTGAAAAAGTGAAAATGCGAAAATGCGAAAATGCAAAAAAGCGGAATGCAAAATAGCGGAATAGCGGAAAAGCGAAATGCGGAATATCGAAATGCAGAAAGCGGAAATGCGGAAAGCAAAAAGCAAAAAATTGAAGAGCAGAAATGTGGAAAATCAAAAAGCATAAATGCGAAAAGCGGAATAGCGGAAAAGCAAAAAGCGGAGTTTCAGAAAGCAGAAATGCAGAAAAGCGAAAATGCAGAAAGCAGAAAATCAAAATGCGAAAATGCGAAAAGTGGAAAAGAGGAAAGTGGAAAGCGAAAAATCGGGAAGCAGAAATGCAAAAAAGTGAAAAAGCGGAAAGCGGAAAGTGGAAATGTGGAAAGCGAAAAGGCGAAAAATCTAAAAATCAAAAAGCGAAAATGCGGAGAAGCAGAAATGTGGAATGTGGAATAGCGACGAAAAGTGGAAAATCAAAATGCGAAAATGTGAAATGTGGAAAGCAAAAAACGAAAAATCGAAGAGCAAAAATGCAAAAATCGGAAAGCAGAAAGCGAAAAATCGTGAAGCAAAAATGCAAAAAAGTGAAAAAGCAAAAAGTGGAAATGTGGAAAGCGGAAAGGCGGAAAATCGAAAAATCAAAAAGCGGAAAAGCGGAATGCAGAATAGCAAAAAGCAAAAAATCAAAATGCGAGAATGCGAAAAGCAAAAATGTGGAAAGCAAAAAGCGAAAAATTGAAGAGAAGAAATGCGGAAATTTGGAAAGCAGAAATGTGAAAATGCGAAAAGTAGAATAGCAGAAAAGCGAAAAGCGGAGATTCAGAAAGCGGAAATGTGAATAGGGAATGCGGAACATCGAAAAGCGAAAAAGCGAAAAAGTGGAAAGCGGAAAATCGGAATGCGAAAATGTGGAAATGTGAAAAGCGAAAAAGCAAAAAGCGAAAAACCGAGAAGCAGAAATGTGAAAAAGCAAAAAAGCATATTGAACAACATATGAACATCATTATGTCACATTTAATATCAAATGAGATCCCATTTGAAAATTAAATAAGATGACAACATCAGAAGGCGAAAATACAGAAAGGCAAAAAGCACAAAAGCGAAAAGTCCTTGTGGTACCTCAAGAACTGTGCTACATTGTTGCCCATGTGTGGGTGCCATGGAATGTTTGTACTGTATGGGAAAAAAGGCTTTCTTTCATCATCCACATTAAGATTATGCATGCTTTGCTTTGTAGAGGCTCCTATGGATAGAGTTTACAAATGGGTTATTGCTCACAAAACTCTAGCCAACCAAAATGCAAGAAATTTTGCATTAGAGAGTGTGTTGATTTTAGTAAATATGTGTCCAGATGGTTATCTCATTCCAATACATTAAATAGATACCCAATATCCATGCTTATTATCATGTTATGGGAACTAATAAGGTTGCCATTTTTTGTGATATATGTGACTATCATGTGGCTAGCATTAGGGCTCGTACATAGGCAACATATTTAGCTATTATGCACATATTTTGAGTGAGAACTTTCATAGTCCACATAAAGATTATGCATGCTATGCTTTATAAAGGCTTCTGTGGACAGAGTTTGCAAATGGGTTATTGATTACAAAACTTTGGCCAACCAAAATGAAAGAAATTTTGCATTTAGAGAGTGTGTTGATTTTAGTAAAAATGTGTCCAGATGGTTCTCTCATTCCAATACATTAATTAGATACCCAAAATCCATGCTTGTTATTATGTTATGGGAACCAATAAGGTTGCCTTTTTTAGTGATATATGTGACTATCCTGTGCCCATCATTAGGGCTCATACAAAGGCAACATATTTAGCTGTTATGCACATATTTAAAGTAAGAACTTTCATGGTCCACATAAAGATTATGCATGATATGCTCTGTACAGGCTCATGTGGATAGAGTTTGCAAATGGGTTCTTTCTTACAAAACTTTGGCCAACCAAAATGCAAGAAATTTTGCATTTAGAGAGTGTGTTTATTTTATTAAATATGAGTCCATATGATTATCTCTATCAAAATACATATAATAGATACCCAAAAGCCATGCTTATTATCATGTTACCCAAAAGGCGACGAAATGAGGGAAAAAATGGAAAGGGAACAATGTTTGTATCTTCATGTAATCTTTGTTTTTGTGCACTTTATCAATTTGAAGTCTGGAATATTTTACATTCATTTAAAATTTTTTGTTACTTGTGCAGGTGGGAGAATAGAGTGTTGAGACAGTGGTCCATTGCATAAAAGAGTGATCTGCATAGGATATGCATGGTAGATGATAACATGACCGAAATTGTAGCATCTACATCAGTTTCCTATTATAGCAATAAAATGGTTTGTTGTCAAATCCATATTATAGCAAAAAAAAGTTGCCATTACACACTCAAATCCATACCATCTTTACATTAAAAATGACAATAATTTAGGAAGCAATATCAAGACTTCTATGATGTTGGGATTTGTACATTTCAGCTTATATGCAATTGAAACTAACATCGCCAAAAGCTTAACACCTCAATCAAAAATTATAGCCAACTCATTTTGACAAGGTCATCTATAATTACAAGCTCCAATGGAAGCTGTCACTGCCAAAGAGTCATCTAAAGTTACAATTTACAGCCAGAAATTTTTTCCGATAGCAATACAATACTCTCTATGCTTTTAGAGTCACAATTATTGCTACCCTTTCAGGGTGAGACAATTATTGTAGTAGCACCATTCTCGTTGTCGATGCTTTAAGACCTTGTAATACTTCCCCTACATCAGTTCGCACATCAAACTCTCTCTCATTATCTTTGCTAGCTGTGTCACCCAGGGCATGTATCACATAGAGAATCTTCGTGATACCTCGAGCATAAAGTCATCTTGCAATACCAAAATAAATTGTCTTTGACTTGGATCTTGAGCAATAGGATTGTAGGGCTGGTGGAAAATCACCTAAAACCACATTATGGAAAAAAGTCAAATTTATTGTTATACTCATAACATGCATTGCTCTGGATAGCGATAAGTAGTCTCTTTCATACTACCTTGCTTTGTTGAAGTAATTTCTTTGCTTCCAATGTCATAGCATCCCAATCAGACATGTTCATGGTTGTTGTCCATGAAAATTAAGAATAAACAAAATATTACAATCAATATACGATCTAACATTATTGCAATAGCACCTAAAAAATCTGAAAGTGGTTGCTCCAAAAATGGACACGTGATCTTTGAGTAGACTCTCCTTTGAGATTGACATTTTACTAACATGTCATGCACTTCCAACATCGTATAAGTCTATTGTGCAACATGCAATGACCGATGAATGAACTAGAAGATGATATAAATCTAATCAAGTACGTGGCACATGTCCTTTATGGTGGTTGGACACCTTAATGTCACACATATTTCCCTTTGTAGAATATACTCGAATAAGGAATGGACATCCACACATTCTACTTGATTTGGGACGTGAAGCGCAGCAGGTAGAATGTGATTTTTTTGCATGCTTGACCAAGCACGATGACATCTATAATCAGTAAATTGTGGTGCAACCCTGACGATAACCAAATGAACCTTCTGCTGAATTGATATTTCCTCTAGTTTCCTTGAGATACTATTTGCTTCAATAGACATTGATTCATGAAAGATCTGAGATTTATGATCTGCCATCTTGCTTTGACAACCACATCCATTGATGTAATCTCAAACAAATAATGAAGAAATTCCATGTCGTCAAGAGTCTATGTACCACACTGTACTCATGGCCTTCATAGTGCAATCAATGCCTAGATGGGAGCCTTGATTTGAGATATGAAAATATTGCACTATTGATGGCCACTCCTCAAGAAATGGGATGCAAATCTTAGGTCGAACGGATAAGTAAATGCACATGGTCCCATCAACCCTGAAAGCCGTAACTAAGTTATTCATCTTCGACGGTCAATAATCATTCCATTTGAATTGCTCTTGATTTCTTCAATTGTGGGTAAACATTGAGATGCTAATGTGGACAACATCAACTTATACAAAGTTGCATCAAATGTCAACCTTTTTTTTGAACGATATGTTGATGTATCTATAAAAGGAAGGTCCAGAACATCAACAATTACATCATCAATATTCTCTCCTAACTCATCTTCAGTTGACGAGCTTGAACTTGAAGAGGACTCTTTCTCTCCATAACTCTGGCTACATGTGGATGTACCAATAGCAAGTGACAAAGATGTCGATTCTTCACAACAAATTCAAACACTCTTTTTTAGTAATCAAGAAAAAGAACATGCATACATAAATATTAAAAAGTAAAATCTTCACATAAGTAAACTCAAAGAAACATTTTGGATTACCACAAACCATGCTTTGCAATGGTTGTGATGTGGACATCTTTGTGATTTAGAAATCCAACTTGAATTATGGTTTGAGTAACAAAGAAATAAAATTATTACATTTCAAAGATAACGTTCGTAAAGATCAAAAAATCATAATTCTCTTAAACTTTCATGTTGAAATTTTTCATAGATCAAACTCCATTACTCCAATTTCTGAAAAGTGTTCAAAGATCAAACATCATGCTTTCATGTTGAAATTTTTCATAGATCAAACTCCATTACTCCAATTGCTAAAAAGTATTCAATGATCAAACTTCATTACGCCAATTGATGAAAAGTATTACATGACTTGTTACGGTCATAACAAGGCTTACACACAGGATAGATAAGAGAGCCATAAGAAATTGAGGTATATTTCACCCCCATTACTCCAATTGCTGAAAAGTATTCAAAGATCAAACTTCATTACGCCAATTGATGAAAAGTATTACATGACCTGTTATGGTCATAACAAGGCTTACACACAGGATAGATAAGAGAGGCATAAGAAATTGAGGTATATTTCACCCCCATATTATAAGGTTTGGTGGGATCATGATTTACATCTACACATTTACAAGTGCCTTGCACCCGTTTACCAAAGTTTGTGTGTCTCTTTTGTCCTCTTCCTTTCACTTGTAGTCCCAAAGCCAAATTGCCTTACAAACAAAGGGACCATTAACTTATAGGATAAAACTCTATCACTATCATAATATGATAGGATTTTGTCCCACATTATGTGAACTTGAAATAGACTCTCATGTGTTATGACCTGTCCTGTAATGCCAATGCTTCTCTCATTCGTGAGATAACCGAATGTGGCCAACAAGGAGGAACAATTACTAAAGAGCCAGACTTAGCCTGGAATGAATAATTTGATGCAGGCATTGGGCCGCCAAATGAGAATATATCATGGTGTATTTGCTATTGATGATTGGAATGTGTTTTGTGACTTTATGACTCTCTCATCCCTGATACAAATTGAAAGTTTAGCAAGAATTTCAGGTACCTATTTGAAGTATTGCCCCCAATCACCAACCAATTCACAAAGGCTTTTAGAGAGCATAACATGCATGACCTCCTCCAAACCAACAATCATGGCATTTCGCAATACGTAAGCTATCATGTGGACTTGTTGGCTGCCTATGTGTGTTGTATGGGCCGGGTTGCAAGTTGTAGGAAAGAATGTTGTGATACATAAAAGAGTCCAAATCAAATCCAACTATAACCATTGTAGATTTGCTAGCACTTCTTGATGTCCTTGCTTCCCATGATAGTCCTTGTACTTCCCACTTGGCAGTCCTAAGTTCTACTTTATTTTGCTCCAAGGAAAGCGTCAAATTCTATTGTCGTTTCCAAAGGTCACATTGGCTATCCCACTCAAGGTCTACTTTTGCAATTCATGAAACAAAAGATGATTGTAATCACTCAACAGATGGAGTTCAATGACAGCAAGCAGAAGTGGAGCCAACAATATAGTATGCAAGAAAGAATGTGTCCATGACAAGTAGAGGTGAGAGACCATTGTTTTTAAAAAACGCATATCATACCTGTGGCTCTCCAAGATCAGTTTCGATAGCATCCTTGCAACCTTGACGTCCCTTAGTGGCAATAAAAGGTTGAACGTTCAATGCCTGTGTCCCTAAATCATCAACCGGCACCCCTACACTCCCATAGTTGCTTGGCGTTGCGACAAGATTGCCATCTTGTGCCCAGTGTACTTTCTTTGCCTTTTGCCAACATCCAAGGAGTGAGGAGCGATGCCCAACAACGTGAGGAGGAGAATGCATCAAAAGCAAAAGCGAAGGGGACGCTGAATAAAGAAAAGGGGAAGATTGTGATTGTGCGAAGGAAGAGGAGAGCAAGAGGACCTTGCAAAGATATGTGGTGAGAGGAGGAGCTTGCAAAGCACCATGGTGAGAGGAAAGAGCTACAGTCGAGATAAGAGAAGCAGATAAAAGAACGGCGGTGGGGCGCGTAATATTGAAGGCCTGACCTCGCCGGTTCCCCAGCCAGCATTTATTAATAGAAAAACCTCGTCCATATTCGCGCGGCTTTTATTAATAGAAAAGCCTCGTCCATATTCGTGCGGCCAGAGTTTATTAATAGAAAACTCTGTCCAAATTCGCACGGGTGTCCCAGCCAGCGTTTATTAATAGAAAACTCTGTCCAAATTTGTGTGGGTGCCGTGGACCGTAAGATTCTCAGTTTTCCCCTCCACCGTCGATCTGCATAACCCACTTGGTCGCAAGGCCTGTCCGTGAGCATTGAGCACCTTCAAGTACACACCTGACTGCTTCTCCTTTACCATTTATTAATAGAAAACTCTGTCCAAATTTGTGTGGGTGCCGTGGACCGTAAGATTCTCAGTTTTCCCCTCCACCGTCGATCTGCATAACCCACTTGGTCGCGAGGCCTGTCCGTGAGCATTGAGCACCTTCAAGTACACACCTGACTGCTTCTCCTTTACCATTGCGCATTTTGGAAGCTTTGGCACACTTCCTGAGGCAACTGTGCAGATCAGCTGCACGCATTTCTAGGCAGACTGTACGGCTGAGTGTGCCGGTTTCTCCTACTGCCCTCTTGCCTTGTGGACCTACTGCCCCTTGGAGGTGTTCTAACCTGGAATAGAGCACTCGGGAGCTGATTCGATCTCTATTGCTACTGTTCTTCATTTGCCCGTGACTGAAGGTCTTCAGCCTGGACAGAGGATAGGTGCGAGGGTAGAGCTCGCCCCTCTTCCAAGGACAGCCGCTACTGCCCTCATTTGATTTCCATTTTGTCATTTTTGAAGCTCATTGTTGCTCTTTTTTTTTTGAAGCTTCCTCTTGGCCTTCCAGGCTGTGGATAGACACCCAGTCACAGAGGGTGTGCTTAGATTCATGCCAAAGAGGCAGTGTGGTGGGAACAGCTTTTGCCACTGGTTGAAGCAGGGTGGTGGTGGTGTGTGTTTTTGGGGAGAGAGAGAGAGAGAGAAGGGGGGAGGGGGGTTTGTGGTTTTTTTTCCCTTTTCAGATCCCACCTAGAGGAGAAGCTCCGAGGCCCCTTCCCGGACATCAGAGCTCTGCAACCTCTACAGAATTCCAGTGTTGATGGTGACAATGGAACCATCTTCACGTGTTGATGGCAAACTCTGAACCTTTTCACCAGTTTTGGCCCTGCTACAGCACCTACCAGGCCCCTCCTTAAGAGAAGCAAGGGGACACCCCTTGCTTGATAGATCTCAAGTAGGAAAGGGGAGGCGTTAACATAAAGGAACGCTTGAGCATTGATACTAGTCAGAAGCAGTCTTGACATATCCTGTGCCCTCATGTCCTTGAGCGCCTAAATGATAATATCCTAGTCAAGCCTACCATACGCAAAATCCACCGTAATGTGAATAGTTGTCATGTCTGTTCAATTCTTTTAGCATACCGCATCCTAACCATGGTCAAACAAGTGTATTTACGAGGAGCTCCTTGTACAAGTCATTTCTGTTCTCTAATCCAAATTTTAATTTTAGCCCCTGTTCAACTCCTCTAGCATACTGGCATCCTGAAACAATTGCACTTATGAGGTGCTGCCTTGTACAAGTCATTCTGTTCTCTAATTCAAATTTTAATTTTAGCCCTTGGGCGAAAGTTCACCAAATGCCACAACCACCTCAAGTGCAATCATTAAACACATGCTGAAGAGACCATGTTGTTATAAAACTCCATCATTATAAGCCGACAAATTTCTGCATTTGTTTTAAAACAGCACCCAAAACTGGACTCCACGTACAATTGCTTCTAAAGATCAGTGCTCCATGTCCAACTTAGATTCACAGACTTTAGGCTTGACCTGTGCTCTATGCTTTACACTCTTAGCTCTCAGTCGTCCACTTCAAACTTGGAGCGCAACAAAAGACTTAACTAGTTCACAGGCAGAATGCAGCAACCACCAGCCACGTGGCACTTGCTTGAGCAGTTACCTTCACATCCCCATTAAACCCTTTTGAGTTAGCCTGCCATAACGATGGCTAACCCTTGTCCGTTGTGCCCTCCATGACATAGCCATTGATGACATAACTAGTACTTATGCAAAGTCTTGTGAATACTCTTTTCACATTCTCCTTCAAGAAATATCCTTAACGATCAGTTTGACATCGTAACCCAAATCACACGCAGGTTGCAATTTGTGATGAAACATGTTCAATTTGTCAGCCACAAACATACCGATAGGCAACAAAATTATTGTCACCACATACATACCTTACATGACTCTCCATAGATTCAAGAGAGTTCACTCAACTTGACCCTGAGGCTCGCTACCATAACTGGCCACATGGCACTTGCTTACGCACTTCATAGAGCATACAATCTTAGAGCAAAGAAAAAACAACTACAGAAGCAATCACAGTTGCCACTGCAAGATCATCGAACACAATGTGGAAGCACCCGGGTGAAACCACGATGGCAACTAATGTGAGATGGCAACCATCATGCCCACCTGCACAAGCACACATTAGGCTCCCTAAAGGACAGAGCTGTGTCCCCAAGAGAAGACCTCCCCAGTGGGAAGTTGAGTTCTCATGAACTGGGGTATCGCCTAGGAGGCAAGTAGTGGAATTTCACATGCAAATCCAAGCAAAATCTCAGATGCGCAAAAAGCAAACCTTTATAACATTCCCTCTTATGCCAATGAAATGCTTCGACATTAACTGAACGAATTATACAAATACTTTCTGTAATAATTAGCAGACAAATATAAGAAGCAAATGCATCAAATAAAACTGATTTCTAGCAGCAAGGAAAGTAAATTTGCAGGCAAGGCTGCTCGAATCAAGACTTGCAATCCTGGAAAGATGGTGTAAAGTTGTATGAACAGCAAAGGTGCCATGTAACCACACCCACTCACTAGATCACAATGAATAGAGTACGAGGGTGTATAGAAACTATAAGTTTCCTGCAACGCTCCCTCCCTGGGTGCCCACATCGCAGCAGTCCATGTTGGTAGGTCAAAGAGGGGGCATACCGGCAAAAGATCTCATAAATAGCCTCAAAGCCAATCTTTTGTACTATATGATCCTTTTGGAATACAAGTTCGGCAACTCTCCTTAAGAGTACTTGCGTCAGCCTCCTGCTGTACTCACAAAAAGTTTGGAGACCTGTGCAGTCCTTCCTTAATCATAGGATACAAGCTTTGATTTTGGGAATAGCCCAAATATACCAGAGCAATCTCCTGTAAGCATTGGGAGTCCCACAATCGTTCCAAATTCTTATGCTTGCCATGCAATTCGACTGCAGGATCAGACATTGAACCGTCAGCTTCTCTTCTGCCATCTAGCTGCAATTTCTCATGCTCACACTCTCTTTCATGGGAACAAATCATTGCCACTGTATTCTCCAAAGGCTTCACAACCACTGTAGGTTCTGATAACCTACTTTCCATTAAAAATCCAAGCTGATGAAAGAATTTGGGAGACTGCAGAACCCCCATAGGTTGTTTCCCCCCCTTCCCATCACATGGTGGACTTTCTTCAGCTGCATGAAAACAGCATACCTTGTTTGTTAAATCAATTGTAGAAATTGGTGTCTTAAAACCATCATGATGAGAAGCTTTGTCAGGTAATTCAGGAGCTGATTCACTTTTCCTTATCCGAGAAGTTTTCACTGAGATATTGCTCTGTTTAATCAAGAGGAAAGGAGTGATGTCTCTCTTTTCCTTCTTCTTTACACACTCCTCAAGCCAACAATGGCTAACGAGGTCCACATGAGATGACTGTAACAGGTCTCTGTCAGAATGCTTAAAACTTTGGCATATCTTTCTGAATGATACCGATGAAACTGATGGTGCATATATGATGATATGGGTTACAGTCTCTGAAATTTTGCTTGCAATAGATGCTCCAAGCATTGCAGCTTCTAACTCAAGCCTTTTCAAGGTCATCATAGCAAGCAATTGTGAGTCAGGATTCACAGAGTGAAGAGGTTTATGGAAGTAAAAGTGGCAGTCCAGAAGCAAGCAGCAAAGCCAATCATGGCCAAATTTTCTTTTCGGCCCTGGTACTGATTCATGCACTGCAGCTGGCAAGCCATCGCAGCATATGTTCTTCAAAATCTGCATTAAATCATGTTCTCCAATATCGTCAAACCAGGGATCACCATAACTGTCAATCTCTTCTTCAAACTTCTTTCTTGTGGCAAGGCTTTGAAAGAGATAATGCCTTGGAATAATAGGCAAAAGCTTCTTAGCATTGATACATGCTATAATCCAAGAAAGGCTTATAATGTCCTGGTCGTTTTCAACAGCAACTCGAAACTGGAGACCTTTTCCTTCAATTGCAATGATATGGGTGACACATTGAAGAAAATTAGGCACTGTCCTACCGCCAGCACCCTTGATTTGTGCTAGCACAGTTTCTTTGTCGTGAGCACCTACATTACCACAAATATAGAAGGTAAGGCCTTCAAAATACTTATCAACTTGCTGCACGTTTGACACGTCAAAATTTTGCAAATGAGGCAAAACTGCCTGGTGTCTCTTTGGCCGAGTTTGTTTGGAAGTCTTCCTGTAGGCAGATTGGCAAAGCTGATTGTATTTTTGAGGCCCATAGATCACACTATTGCCATGTTCTTTTGCAGCTTTGATAATTTCTTCCAATTCTTGCACATGAAGTGCTTCGTTCCAGCACTTGTCGTACCTCACTTTCACAACCCTCGGAAATCGGAAAGTCCATCCTGCTTTAAATGTCTGAGTTGGATAGATGCGCTTCTCCGAAGATATTTGCAACACAACTGACATCTCTGGCTTTGAGATCCAAACATCTGGGCATTCGTAACGGGTATTTGTGACAAGATAGCCACATGTAGGGGGCGGTTTACCTCCTTTCTCATTCCTCACAAAGTAAGGAGAGAGTTTGTTTTCCAGAAAAGAAAGCTCGTCCTCTGAGAGACCCTGTCCACATCGGCAGACGGATGTGAACCTGGAAGATTTCCCCTGTGCTTCATTCTCATCCACTGCTGCCAAAAGGTAAGAGACGATCTTGCCACCATGTGATCCAGACCCATAGTAACCCCCAATGATCAGAAGGTCAAGATCGCTGCCCAGAAAAACATAATCAGGCTTGATTTTGCACCAGCGACCATCACGATTGTCTGGGCACCATTGTGATTGAAGGTCTTTGAGGACAATGCCCTCATTTCCCATATCCACGGTTCTCCAAAAAAACTCTTTTAACTCATCCAAGCTAGCCGGTAATATTGACCATTCTGAATTCTCTACAGCGATGTTGAAGACCTGTAGTGATGGTTGTGGTCGGACAATCTGATTAAGTATCTCTCGCCGTTTCCGCAGCGGGAAATGCATTACACTCCCATGCTCTCCTTCGTACAAAATGTCGAAAATAACATAGCAGACCCGATGGTTGGTATCGAAACCTTTTCTTGCTGCCCTTGCTGCATCACGGTTAAGGGTTTTAGTCCTAGCTTTGAACTTATGCTCATTGACGTCCCACACGAGCAATTCACCGTCAAGCACGCACTGTTCAGACATTAAACATTGGCAGAGCACTTCCCCAAGTGGGATTGTGTACTCTTGGTGCTCCTTGCCATTTCTCGACCAAAACCAAATTCTCGTCCCATCCCTATGAACTTGCATACGATCCCCATCAAATTTGCATTCGGCAAGGATTTCCCCGCTTTTCATTGCTTGCCAAGCAGCCTCGACGGTGTTCATACGTTTGGAGTGCTGACTTTTCAAAACTTTTCCAAGTATTAAATCTTTGCGTAAAGGTCGAGCACTGGGATCAGAAAGCTGGGAGCACACGAGTTTGAGGTCCACACATGCAGCCATCATCGCTCTGGCATCTTCATGGAGGGTATCGAGAATCGCATTTTCTCCCAGCCCGATCTTCATATCTTTTAAAACTATGCGCAAAATCCACTTCATTTCCACTAATACAGTCTTCTCTATAAGCTCCCTGAAAAGGTCGACCCTGACGGTTCTTTTGTTTGTACCGGCGAGTCTATCCAGGATGGAATTCAGATCTGCCACGGAAAGCTGGGATCTGTTTTGGCACTGGCGTTTAGAGATGACCAGCAAGGCAATGCGGATGAAATCGCCTGCAGCAGGGTGATCCGTGCGTTTCCAATTGGTCAAGAGAAGGGCGTCGGGGGAATGGGGAGCGATGCCGAGGGCCTGAGTCAAGATGGAAGCGAGGGCAGTTTCTTTGAGGTTATAGTGGAGGCGGTGGAGATCACGGGAGGGGATGAGGAGGCGGAGGACGCTGTAGAGGAGATGGAGGCGGCGGGAATGCTCAAGGAGAAGGGAGAGGGCGCGGCGTTTGCCATAGCCAGAGCTTCTGCTGCTGTGCTTCTCAATTCTCTCCAGGAAGCCACACACCAACGACAAGTCCATGAGGAGAGAGATGCCAATTGCAAACATACGAGGGTGGGTAGCCTCTGGTTTATATGTCCCCTTGGCGGGCAAACTCAAACTTCAAATCTTTGGCGGCTCTCTTTTTCCCCTTCTTTTCATTCCAAAACCACACGCACTAGAGGTTCTTCCCAAGGGCACCAAAGCCAGGCGGGCCAACGCCCAAACGGTCGCTGCCTACGCGCATTGGTGCCGTCCTACCCCCTATCACTCTTGTCCAGGACCCAGGTCGCCACTTGACGTCGAAGAAAGTGCCTCGATCAATGCATTCCTTCCCGTGAATAGTAAAGCATGCCGTTCCTAGGACAAGCCAATAGATTTCCATTGGGGTGCTTTGCTCAATATTTTTATTAGTCAAGCCATCCCCATGTTTCACGAATGAAACAACCAAGCACATCCACCCGGTTCAACAACACAACACTAAGAGCTAACATAATGCGCCTAATCCCAACATCAACTGCTATGCACCCTAGCCACTTGAAATTGGTGGATACCCACAAATGTATGCAATAAAGGTTCCAACCTACCTTCATGTCTATAAATCCTTCACCTCTCCTTTTCTTGTTCTTGTGGTATTAAAAGCCATCCTTCAAAATTGATGCAAACTCCTTAGCACTCCTCGTGTTACAACGATTCTTACGCATGTGTCTTGCTCCCTTGCCATGTCTAGGGTAAGGTGTATTCACATACCCCTCTTGTTGACCATCAACCTCACTCACGTGAGGGTTCGGCTCATGGATCACTAACTTCCATCGCAGCCTTCGAGCTCTACATTAAGTCAAGATCACTAGAGGGTGGAACCACCACATCACCTTCACTCCCCCTTCACTTGTGGACAATGTTATTTCATCTTCGCATTCATATGTTCCAAGACCTTTGCACCCTCCTCCATGATGATTTGGAGAAGGATGACATTCCCACACCAGTTGCTTTCATTACTATTGATTTGATCTCCTTGAGAAGCAAGTGGCTATGGATTATTGCATCTTGCAAGTGGTTATGGCATTATTGCATCTATGTTGTGGAGCTCAGTGAGCACTTTGGGCTAGTGAAGTCTACTATCACAAGATCATGCACAAGTTTGTGTTAGAAATCAATGTTCCACTCTCATATAACTATGCACGTATCGGCTAGCTATAGTTTGTAAGCCCCCTTTAAGAGCACAAGGCACAAAGATCATGCACAAGTTTTTGTTAGAAATCAATGCTACACTCTCATGTAACTACATAGGTACCAACTAGCTTTAGTATGTAAGCCCCCTTTATGAGGACAAGGCTTGGAGTAGCACGAATACCTAGTAAGTCCAACTTTAGACTCTAAATGGAGTCTGAGTGTGGCCTAATGGTCAGAGGTATAAGCATCAGTTGGGGTTCAAGGCAACATCCCAACGGGTGGGGTGTCCTAGAGGGGCCAATAGCCCCCTCCCCAAGGTAGGGGTTTGAGAGTGGAAACACCTGACTCCATAGTATGGGTCCCTTAATAGGGACAGTTGTATAATCGACCACCCACCGAGCACCGATCAGCACCGATCGACCTCACAATAGAGTCTATAAAAAGATAGTCCACATAGCCTATCAAACTTCACTTTCTATCACCCTTGTATTCGCCCAGCATACATCCTCCATCCTCTACTATTTCTAGCACGCCATCAAAGCATCTTCACCAAAACATGCAGTCGTAAAGTAGCTGCCATATATTTATGGATTTGTAGTAATACATTTTTATTCTCCATACCCTCTCTCTATACATTTTTATTCTCCATACCCTTTGTGCATGCGTGCGCGTCTGTGTGTGTGTGTGTGTGTGTGTGTGTGTGTGTGTTGCCTACAAAGATCTTGTTTTTTGTGTCACGACACAAAAGTTGTATTTTCTTATATGGCTCTAGACAAGAAGTGTCGGTAGCTCTTTTCTGTTTGTGAGTAGACTTAAAGAAATGATTCAACGCATAGCAAAAGTGCAACCCCACCATTTGGCTCTATAGGAAAGTTAGACAGGACAAGCTACATCCTCTAGAAGTTCAAGATAAAGACTATTTTGAGTTCTTATGAGGTATGGGAGGAGTGAACATGATGTCGGTGCTAAGATCGCATCCCACCGATGCAACAAGAAAATAGTTGTTAAGATCTTGGCATGGAAGAGAAGTTGACATGGAGGAAAAGTGATGTATATACAATATGTTCCATTGTCCTACGTAAGAGGTTGATTACTCAGACACCCAAAGTCGCGACCCCACACAATTGGGGTGTTAACGCCGTATTAGTAAGTTTAGAAAAATCCCAATTACCACTTTTTACCGATTCCCAAAAATTGAAGGCATTTCATTTCATTTGGAAGGGAATGAATTGAGGAATTCATATATTCAAAGGCATGTTTTGAAGGTTAATTTAGTTTAATATTTTATCATTCTATTGGGATATCGAGAAGATTGCATGTGAATTACCAAGTTTGATACATTGTTAATCCAAACATATTCATATAATGGGATATTGAGAAGCTTGCATGTGAATTACCGGGCGGGTTGGAATGGGCACCCCCCGTTACACACCGGCAATTATCATACATTGTGAATCCAAACATGTTCATATAATATGAGTCTTGCGCTGCAGATGATATGTTTGATTCTTTAAAGACAATATTGAATTTCCTCAAGAGAAAGATGATGTTAAGAAACACCTTTTATATTCAAATTACCAACCTTAAATTATATCATTGGTAATATGCCAACAAGAACATGACAATGGTGTTACATATTGAAACTTATACTTACAAAGCAACTCCTCTCCTACATGGATATCTCTAAGGGATGTACAACAATATACCAATCATATCGGTATCCAAAACATCTCATCTATCTTCAAGAGAGCTATTGATGTATCTAACTACATTCCTATATAACACATCTCCCACGATGTATTGCATATCCTCTTTTGGTACAACTTTTGAGGCCATAGGTCCTAACCTTGGCAAGTAAGAGCAAAGAGTATTCCAAGTATCATAACCATACTTTGGATCACGTCTGTATGTACAAACAAGCCACAACCGGCGGATCCTGAAATTGATGATCTCTCACTTTAAACTGAACACCTTTGAACTCAAATACAAATCAATTGGTATCGGGACATTGTGCTCCCACAAGTCATTCATCTTAGGGTCAAATTGGAGAATTATTTCATTCTTCACTTTTTCCAACAAGTCATCAAACCATGTGCATAAAAGAAAAAGGATGAAGAGTTATTGAAAATTTGGACAAAAATGAGAACAAAAGGAAATTACAAAAACAACTCATCACAAATAAGAAAATTATGAGCAATTATCATTCTCAAATATTTATTTCATGCTAAATCCAAGATATGCTTGTAGACTTGTTATATACACTTTTGCAAATGTTCCATTGATATATGGGAAGACTTGTTATATACACTTTTGCAAATGTTGCAGTGATATACATACAAACACAACCGTATTTTAGGGCAGACAAACAAGCTTGCATATCACTCAAAGAATTTGGCCACTTTCAAGAGCTCCCATTAAAAAAATCCAAAGTATTTAATCGTACTTCACGATCCTACTCTTGAACTTTTGTTGCTTGTTCCTTGTCTAGCTCATAACCATCTCCACTTTCATTTCTATGTTGGGAGACCCAAAATCCCTTGAACTAGTCAAATGAAATACTAGGTATAGACAGATTCCTCCAAGAACTCTTTTGTACTTAGTATTAAACTCCTACCATTTTAAAATCACTTCTTTGAAATACATATACTAATGGATGATTGATATGTATTGGTTTATTGCCTTAATGATCAAGGTTAATAATATTCCTTATATCTTACCCTTTTCTCAACCGAAGGGGATAAGGAAGAAGCTCAATATGCAATATGTCATCAGTCTTATCTATCTCAAAAGATCCTCTATATATACAATTTTCACCATGATTTATGCACTCCTTAAAACAGACAATCATCAATAAGCAAGGTGTTACTAGGAGTGAATTCTTTATCATTTTCCCAAATAGCAAGCAAGGGATTAAACATGCATTATCTGCTATATATAACTTATCTAAGAATGATATGTAGCATTGCTCTTGGCCCATATTTTTGTAGAATGGAAATTCTTTTTGTGCAAGCTTCTCAATCATTCTTATCATGTAAACTACATTCCTACTTAACATTGTTGACAATGTGCTCAAACAATCTATCCAAGAACTGAACAGATTCATTCCAAAGCACAATCCCCTATGTCCTTCCAATTTGTATACTTTGATGAATATTAGAATGCTTTTCACACTTGAGGATAAAATTTCCATTAAAGTGATGTAAAAGTGATCGCTTTGTTGTCATAGATGGAGAACAATACAAGTATTCCATTGAATCACCAAGTTTGCTTCTGTGTAGCATTTTAAGATGCTATGGACTTCAATCTCTTGTCATGGCACACAAGAGTTCCATCAAGTTGTGAAGTTAGGATTCAATAAATGTAGGCTAGGCTTACAAATGTGTGGCTAAATCTACTAAATCACATTCTCCATGCTCATTTAGTTCTGTTGTATAAAGAACAATATCAGTTTTGAAACTAATATTGTCTCCAAACTTGTCACGTGCTTAATAATCACATGATATTATTTGCAATTAGGGAAAGATTATAACTCAAATGCAAAGTCTACATAACATGTCTAAACACAGCATCAAAAAGCATGCCTACATACACCCCCATGACTCCAAAGGCTTTCATCCTCCACAAAGAGGGGCTCCCAAGTGTCTAATAGATCAGCTCAGGGGGGGGGAGAGAAAGAGAGAGAGAGAGAGAGAGAGAGAGAGATGGTACTCTATCTTCATGGACAAAAGCACATGAAGCTAATCAATGATCTCTTGTGGTCGAAATAGCTATGTGCTACTTGTCAAGGGTTTCATATATTTTGAAATCCATGCTCACAGTATTGGCTCTCTAACTGTAATAATTCCTTCTGTGCTTTGTGGGGAACCACAGAGAGAGAGAGAGAGAGAGTACTGCTTTTCAACAAATGGGAGCAAGTCCATTGAGATGAAAGAGATCTTGAGAGAAAGAAGACATAGGAAATGGCCAAGGAAGCAATGATGGAAGAAAGCCAAATTTTGTCAAGGATAGAAGACATGATGACGAGGAGCAAGAGCACAACATGAGGCTGAACGAAAGATCATAGAACTATAGGTTACCGATGAGGATAGAAAGGAAGGGCACCATCACCATTGCCATGCATACAAATTGAAGAAAGCTTATTGAAACAGAAGAGATCTTGACAGGAAAGAAGATATAGAAAATGACCAAGGAAGCTAGATTTTGGCAAAAATGGAAGACATGACGATGAGGAAGAGGAACCCAAAATGGATGGATGGGATCCTGAAAGAAGCAATGATGGAGGTTGCATTTGATTAAGGGCTAGGTTTTACATGATTAAGGGCTCCTTTATTTTCAGGCAAATAGCTTACTTTATAGCATGACAAGTAGTTGAATGAGAGCCCAACTTTTTGTTTTATCCCACTACCTAAAATAGTGAGTCATGAAAAACAACAAGTCATAAGTTGCCATTTGCAATTGGCTATTATGAATTTTCACTAGTCTTAAAGATCAATTTTACAATCTTTTGGAGACATTAATGAGAACTATTTTAATAACTGTTACAGAATAAGCATTAGTTTCAAACTTCTTTTAAAAAATGTACATATTGCTAATTTAAAGATGAAAAGTTTCTACTTTTTGTGCTTCAAATGACAAATTAAAAAAACAAGATCAATGATACGATCCAATATTCTTTGAAACTACTAATAAATCATGCATGTCTAAGTAAAGTATAATACATTGTTAACTTGGAATTACAAAATGTGCTTTTTCTTCTATAAAAACTTCATCCCAATCATGGAAGTTCATTTGATTCATTGAATTAGAGCATATATTTGGTGTTAAGATAAGCAAGTATATGTATTCCATAGCCAAAGAAGAGGCTTGTTGAAAGAAAATATTTCGAAAGATGTAGAAAGAAAATGAAATATTTGAACGGTCAAATTTTAGATGATTGTGAGTAATACAATTTAGTGGTTTACTTTTTTTAAATCTAATTATGCATCATGAAGATGAAAACAATTCTTGTTTTCAAAAATGATGTAAATATGGATTCTGGAATCCAAATTGTTTTGATAAAGTTGATCCAAATTGTTTTGATAAAGTTGAACACATACAATTTTTTGTCGATGAAACAAACTTTTCATTGAAAAAAGGAAAATTTTCGAACATGAATGAACACAAATTTTATTACATTAGAAGGCAAAAATTTTCATCACGTAAAACTTTCATCGATGAAATATTTTGATCGATGGAAATTTTTTCCCGTCGATGAAAATTTCAATCCATCGATGAAAAATCTGTCGACAAAAAATTTGGGATTTCATAATCTGTCGACTCATTGAAGGATTCCAAAATCCCAAATTTCCATCGATGCATTTTTTTTTTCATCGATGACATTTGGGATTCTATCCCAAGTTAAATTGACAGGAAAAAATTCCACCGATGGATTGAAATTTTTGTCAACAGGAAAAAAGTTTCATCGACAAAAATTTTTCATTGATGGAATTTTAACATGACAATGTTTTTTGCCCGAGATTGTTGTTGATTCATGAATCAAATTTCATCTTTTTTCGGATGGAATTGTTTTTTGACAAAAGTAATCCTTTTTCAGAGAAAATTTATATTTTGTTCACGTTTGTCAATAAAGTGGATTCTAGAATCCAAATTTTGATCAATTTTTCAAAAAGACAACTATTGGCATATTCACGCTTCCAAATCTAACTAAAACCTATATTTTTGCAAACTCTAGTGCTCTCAATCAAACCAATAGATCAAAATAGAGTAAATGATAAATTGTAGTAGTTATCACAACCTACAATTTGGTTTTTTGAATCGTCAGATTTCTATTTAAATTTTAAGACATGTTTTCTTTGAATAAACCTCTTTTACGGTTGTGGACTCCTTATATACCTACCCATATTAATATCAAAATATGTTAAATTCAACCATTTGATCAACTTTGTATAAAAAGAAAAGTCTTTTTAGACAATGCACTAGCCCAACGTAAAAGTGTTTCATCAAATTATATTAGATCTTAAAGTAACATCAATTTTACTAACCATCAATTTGTGGATAGCATGCTATGTACAATAAGTATATAGAAATGATATAAAAAGCTTATCCATGAGAGCAATGTTGTTACTTATGTGTAAGTTAGTTGATTAAAAAATATTTCAATCAATGCAATTAAAGGAACGTATGATCTAGAGGTGCTTAAAGAATGCAACAAAAGAAATTAAAAGTAATTCATCGATGTGTGGACATGCTTAATTTGTAGGATGTATAAATTCTTGTATATGGATTGAGTCAAAAATACATGGGCACTTTCACAGAAAACAATTGGTATTTTAAAGCAAAGCTCTAATGACTCTCTTAGTTGAATGAAGCAGTTTCTTCTCCTTTGTAATTTGTCATGTTTTTCAAATTAAAGAGGAGAATACTATTTTTCAATTGATAATACTAGACATTTTTTAATTTTGGAGTAAAATATAAGTAATATTTTATGCAATCTTTTTTTTAATAAAAGTACTAGTTTTTTAAATGTTTGACATGAAGTGTATATTAATTTTGAAAAATTGTTCATTTTTTGGGCATTTTTTCAAAACTGGAGTTGACTTGTCGTTTGCATGATTTTGTTGTCGTTTTTTAAGAAGGATCAAGGTCCCCACAAATTTCACGCTCATTATTCTTTGGTAACATAAGTTAATCCATAAGAACATATGGATTTTTTTTTCGTCTATATTTTTTGCTCTTCTCCATCTGCTATAACAAGTACTTCTATGTAGCAACAGACTTCCCAAATGAATTCATTCGAGATACCTTTTGACTTATAGGTTTATGGAGCATCTACAAGTGTCAATAGATGGAACCAACTTATATCATATGTAATTCATGGTAAGAGGCTATTGGGGACCTTCATCATTGCCTAGGATCGTGAACAAGAAAAGGGTTAGCTCAGTCAAAAATGTTTCTACATACATGACACGGTCATTGCAATGGGGTGTTGATATCTTTGACTCTACACCATATTTGATGCTTTGGAGCTCCTTATTGCAACATCGACAAGTCATATTAAGAGCCATCATACTATTTCGCAAGCTCGTTGGACTACCCAAAAAACACCTACCCTTTTATTGAGATATCAATGCTCCATGATGCTATAAGTTTTAGAACCGAGATAAACTTCCAAAACAAATTGTTCTCCATTTACACTAGTAAAACGAGTTTAAAAAATTTGTCCAGAATTCTCAAGTGATGGACCACATCAACCATTCTCAACACTTTGTTGAAAATATTAGACTCATCGCAGGACACATTGTTAACTTTGGCAACATCAGAATCTAATGTAGAAGGAGCTAGACATTGTGCAAAGCACAACAAGGAGTATAACAAATAGCCTAAAAAATAGTGTCATATACACATGCTAGGATTTATCTTGTAATATCAAAACATGCAATTAAGTGTAATGTGATTGTTCATATCTCAAGACTCGTATATCTAGAACCAAAGGTTTTGGAGCAAGGATATTTGAGCATCGCCACTCATCCACTGCATATCCATCCAAATTGCCTTTTCCATACTAGGGAGAAAATAGCTGGATGAAGGAAGATAAGTGTGGCCTTGTGTGATAAGGGCATGGAGTTGCAATCAAAAATATGAACCTACATCAGTGGAGGAAAGCTAGTAGTGTTAAGCATCATTAGATAGCAACAATGAAGGTAGCACAATAACCATCGAGCAACAACACACGAATTTTTTTGTTGGGCATAAGCTTCCAATGTCATACTTGTACGGTTCATTAATGAGTCAATATAGTAAAAATGGGTGAATGCAAATGAAGAAACTCAAGAGTGGATGCATGAAACACAAACACTATATGTCAAATAACTTTTACAACTTGTATTTATCAATTTCCTACTACCAGTTGGGATGCAACATTTGCCATTGCCACATTGTGGCTCTATATGCCAATGTTTCCAAGGGGTACATCTGCCTTTGCTTCATGGTATGGTTGAGGCTTTGTTCTGAGAGGGAAATCCATGCATGCATGCCCAACTCATCAACAATCTCTGCACATAGGTTGGAAAGTACTTGGGCTACCTTTGTGAGGGCACTCAACAATCCGATATGAAGTACTTGGGCTACTCAAAGTACAAAGGAGAAAACTATCGGATTGTTGTACAAAGGAGAAAACTATCCCCTTGAAGTTTTCTCAACAATCCGATAGTTTTCTCCTTTGTACTTTCCAACCTTGTGAGGGCACTCAAAGGTCTTACTTGATTGAAGTACATCGAAATGAGTCCTTTGGCTCTAATCCATGTAGCACATGGGGTATTCTGTTTCATACTCATATTGCAGTTCTAGTTCTTTAGGTTAGAGTTGTTGCATTGGAACTACTGGAGCAAGATTGGGGGCTCATGGATACTACGAAGGATTGGGATTTCTCAAGAGTTGAGGCACTTGTGTCCTCATCGGGATGGGATTGAGCTATGGCACTTATGCATTGGGTGCTAGTGTTAGCTGGCTATATACTGGGATTGGCGCCTGTTGATACTATTGGTGTGGTTGTGCAACCCTCATATTGTAGAAGCAGATGTTTACATCTGAATGGCATGCAACATTGCAAATGGCACACCATAACCTTGGGGGTTGGGCCACTTCTGGTAGGTTGTGTATGTTCCTTAGGATGGGGTACCCATTGGTTGTGTGGTTGGCCATACAGTGTGGGCACCAGACATTCTCCCTTCTTGGGTACTGTGGTGGCTAAGAGATGCACAACTTTTGCTTTATGGCATGTATTATATCTTCCTTCACCCTTAAAGCCATAGGTTCCACTCGATCCTCGATGGTGCGGTCCTTGGGGGAAGTGCTTCCCTTCGAAGATTTCTTGTCATGATGACTTGATTTATAGTCATCATTGTCACTGTCAGAGTTGATCATGCCTTCCTCGATGTCATGTCATTGGAGGTCTAACTATTTTCTCTCACTTGCAACACATTTGTCAGCGTTCCTTCAGATTTTTGTGTTTGTGTGCATAAAATATTGTCTAGTACCATATGTTAGAATGCTTCCTCATAGGACAAATTGGGTCATTAAAGGGGTTTTGTATGTTAAAACTTCATAACCATACTCTGTGTATACTACAATCATAGCATTGCATGATATCACATTCCAGACAATGCCACTATGTTGTCTAGGGGCCCCTCATTTGCCATATAGCTTAAATTTTACAAATTTCAATTCCCACACAAATTCACTATGTGAGATTTAGTGAATCAACTTTTCCAAAAAGCAAATTGAAAAAGTAGTGCTTTTGTTGGCTCTCCCTCCTTTGCGACCCATGGTTCTAGGCTAATAGTGCTAAAATGTAGACCAAACCAAGCTAGAATGTAAACAAGGGACCAAATAGTCCCATGACTTTGGGAGCATTCAATTCCTTTCAATTATAATCTAGTTCTTCAAGCATCATGTGATTTCATATCTATTGGTGAAAAATGTCCTATATCAATGAGATTCTTCACAATTGTGGACCATGATGGTTCTTAAGCACCACTTAATTCTGATTGTTTAAAACCTTTTGTTCCCACACGATGTACAACTAGTCATAGTACGCATGAATTGGATGTAAGCTCTACTACCTTTTGTCCCCACATGCTCTACTATATCTCGTGAGATTATATATGTTCTAATGATTGGATCACATAGTGTGTAAGCTTTGCTATGCTCACTATATTCAACCCTAATGCATTTATTAATCAAAGTATGGAGAAAATGCAAAAAAAAACTCACAGAATTTATGGAATTGTAAAAAAGCTCGCGAGAAAATCACACCCCTCAAATTGGAAGGAAAATGTAGAGAGCTCATATTCAAACTCTAGGCACAAGGACGAAAAATTTGGAGGTCCCTTTGACGTTACATAACATGGCTGCATCTTCTCACACTCCGCTATACGTGCAAGTGCAACGCATGGCTGCCATTCTCTTCAGCGATTTCTCTTGTGTTTCCCGTTCGCCCACAGTAGAGGC